>NC_141689.1:1457562764-1458846930 GCF_964263255.1 Lissotriton vulgaris | reverse complement strand
GGCTTTAAAAAATTATGTGCAGGGGGCTCACAGCCCCCCAAAGCCCCGGCGACTGCCACCCCACCCCAGGGGCTTCAATAGAAGTGGGTGGGGGGCTCAAAGGCCCCCAAGCCCCAAGGACCGCCTATTCCTCGGGCTTTGTTATTATATATGCGGGGAGTCCCGGGGACCGCCACCTTCTGAGGCTTTTTTTAATAAAGAAACCTGTGTGGGGTCTTGAGCCCCCACCACACACCCCGGGGACCGCCACCTACTGGGGCTCTAAATACTTAAATTAGGCCCCAAGGACCACCACCCCCCAAAACTTTGCAATTGTGGGAGGGGGGCTATGGAATCTGTGATGGCCCTGGGAACCACCACCCCGAAGGGCCGGCTCCTGCAGTGTCCCGGAGTGCCCACCCCTGGGACACTGTAGTTTGCTGTGCCATAGCAAACTTGGTTTGCATTTTGAAAGAGAGAGCAGGGAAGCCTGCTCTCTCTTTCAAAATGTAAACCAAATTGCTTTTCCAAACGGAGAGATGCATCTTAGCAACTCCCCCTGTGGAAAAGCAATGCTGGCTCCAGTAGGAGGCGGGGAGCCGGCTGGGACCGTGGGGTGATTGGGGAACCCCCCACGGTCCCCAACGAGAGGTCAGGCACCAGGGGATGGGATCCCTGGGGCCATAAGTGGCCCGGGAGGGGGGCCACATGGCTCCCCTCCCCAAAATATAACTAATTAAATAAATAAGTTAAACAAAAGGCCGGCCCCGTGGGATTGGGCCCCCGGGGTCATAAGTGGCCTGAGGAGGGGGGCATTGTAGCCCCCTCCTAAAGATTTTTTTAAAAACAATAAAGGCCATGCCCCAGGGGATGGAGTTGGCGGGGCCGATTAATGCCTTGGGAGGGGGGCCACATGGACCCCTTCCAAATTATTTAAATTTTTTTAAAAAGGGGGTCAGGCCCTAAGGGATGGGGTCCCCATTGCCAAAACAATAGGAAAAGAAGGGGGGCCACACAGCACCCCTTCTTAAACAAAATGGAGAAAAAAACCATCATTGCGCAGAGGCCCCGCTCCCTCCCTGCAGCACTATGTAAACGCAGCCCTTGGCGCATTTGCAGATGGGGAACACATTCACCTTGAATACTGGGGGTCCCTGGGGGCCAACTAGCCCAACAGGAACCTACAGTATGCACCAGGGGGCTGCGTTGCAGAAAGGTGTTCTGAGACCACGTCCCTTTTTACACCTCTCTTCAATGCAGCTCTGTGGCACTTAATGGAGGTAGCTGGTGGGCTAATTGTACCCCAGGGACACTTAGTATTCAAGTTGAGTTAATTCCCCAACTTAAAAAACATGCAAAATGGCGCGTTTGCACAGTGGTGAAGGGAGGGGGCGGGGCATGAGGTGATATGTGTGTAAACACGCCCTGTGGCGTGTTTTAAGTTGAGTATTTAATTCCACTTCAATCCTGAGGGTCCCTGGGGGCCAACTAGCCTACCAGGTACCTCCAGTAAGCGCTACGGAGCTGCGTTGCAAAGTGTTGTAAAAAGGGGCGTGGCCTCTAAACACCGCTAGACAACGCAGCTCTCTAGCGCATACTGGAGGTGCCTGGTGGGGTAGTTGGCCCCTAGGAACCTCAGGATTGAAGAGGAATTATTTTTCCAACTTAAAATGTGCCACAGTGAGTGTTTGCAGAAATGTCTCCTCAGGCCCCACCCCCTTCCTTCACCATTGTGCAAAAGCACCCTGGGGGCCAACTAGCCCACCAGGAACCTCCAGTATGCACCAGGGGCTGCGTTGCAGAAAGGTGTTCTGAGGCCACGCCCCTTTTTACACCTCTTTGCAACGCAGCTCTGTGGCACTTAATGGAGGTAGCTGGTGGGCTAGTTGCACCCCAGGGACCCTTAGTATTCAAGTTGAGTTAATTCCCCAACTTAAAACACGCCAAGGGGCGCGTTTGCACAGTGGTAAAGGGAGAGGGCGGTGCCTGAGGTGATATGTGTGTAAACATGCCCTGTGGCGTGTTTTAAGTTGAGGAATTAATTCCTCTTCAATCTTGAGGATCCCTGGGGGCCAACTAGCCTACCAGGTACCTCCAGTAAGCGCCACGGAGCTACATTGCAAAGTGTTGTAAAAAGGGGCGTGGCCTCTAAACACCTCTAGACAACGCAGCTCTCTGGCGCATACTGGCGGTACCTGGTGGGGTAGTTGGCCCCTAGGGATCCTCAGGATTGAGGAGGAATAATTTTTCCAACTTAAAATGTCACCTCAGGCCCCACCCCCTTCCTTCACCATTGTGCAAAAGCGCCATGTGGTGCATTTCTGTTGAGGAATGAATTCCTCTTCAATCCTGAGGGTCCCTGGGGAACAACTAGCCCACCAGGTACCTCCAGTATGCGTGAGGGAGCTGCCATGCAGAGAGGTGTTCAGAGGCCACACCCCTTTTTGCACCTCTCTGCAACACAGCTCTGTGGTGCCTATTGGAGGTAATTAGTGGGCTAGTTTGACTCTAGGGACCCTCAGGATTCAAGGGGACTTAATCTCCCAACTTAAAAGGACACAGGGCGAGTTTACACAGGGGCGAGGGAGGGGACGGGGCCTGAGGTGACATGTGCAAACATGCCCTGTGGCATGTTTTAAGTTGGGAAAATAATTCCCCTTCAATCCAGAGGGCCCCTGGGGGGCAACTAGCCCACAAGGCGCTTCCAGTAAATGCCACTGTGCTGCGTTGTAGAGAGGTGGTCCAGGCTGTGCCTCCTTTTACACCTCTCTGCAACGCAGCTCTGTGGCGCTAACTGGAGATACCTGGTGGGTTACTTGTACCCAAGGGACACTCAGAAATCAAGGGGACTTTATTGACCAAATTAAAACAGCCACAGAGCTTGTTTGCACATGTCAGGTCAGCCCCCCTCTCTTCACCAGTTTGCAAATGCGCCCTCTGGCGTGTTTTAAGAGGTAGTTTTAATCCTGCTGCCCTAGTATATACTAGGGGCTTACAGAGGAGGCCATGGTAATCACAGGGGTACCCTGATGCATAGTGTTCTTTAGTGTATGTAGGTGTTCTAACTGTATGTCCCGTGGGGGTCGGAACGTTGGGATTTGAACTGGGTACTGTCGGTTCTACAGTTGGAGCTGACGAAAAGAGGAACACAGGCGCCTTCAGTAGCGGTTTCAACGAAGGCTTTATTGGGACGTAGGTTTTTTTCATGAAACACAGTCTTATAAAATTGGGCAAAGAAAAGGTATTTTCCTCTTGCGTTGATTCTTTGGCTTCAGGACTTCAGGTAGCCGTATTCCACACCGGGAGTCGTCTTTTGGTTCCGCTCTGGTACCGGCAAAGAAAAGGAAACGAGCGTCAGGACAAAATAATGACGTGATACTTCTCAAGGGTCCGGGAGTGAGGGAAGAACCGCCGTGAGCTCGTGCACTACTTAAATCTACCCCTAACAGGTGGGGAAAGGGAAGTGCTCGTGCAGGGCAGAGGGTTTAGGACTTTTCTACAGGAACATTCAATGCTGTTTCCTCCGCCCGACCCAACCCGCTACCCGGCCCCGTACCTCTTGGAGCCACGCTCCTCCCGTGGGAATGTGGCGGGGCGAAGCGTGGAACCGTTGGCCTCCTGGCGTGTCATTCTCCTTCTGGTCCGAGTCCTGGTAACTCCCGTCGTCTTCCACGTGTGCCTCCGCTCCTTGGGAAACGCCGTGCGACGAGGTTTCTGTCCTTCCGGCTTTTGACGCCGTTACGCTCTCAGGGGGTGGAGACTCGTTACCTTGGTCCAAAGTTTTAAAGGGACCGTCTGAATTACTGATCGGGGTCCAGACTGACTCGTCCTCTTCGGCCCATGACGCTGGAGTATTCTGTGGGGACAAGGGCACGGTAAAAGAGGTGTGGCTGTCCACCATTCTGCAGTAGTCTGAGGTTCCGACACCCGTGCCCCGTCACATTCCTCCCCCCCTGGCTTCTCCCGTTCAGGGAGAGGGAATACCCTCGAAAGAAAGTCTGCGTTACCATTGTCTTTTCCTTTACGGTGTTGAATGGTAAAGGAATACGGTTGAAGGGACAGGAACCACCTCAAGACCCTAGGGTTATGGCTACTGTTTTGATGTATCCATTTCAGGGGCGCGTGGTCTGTATGAAGGATGAATGGTTTTCCCTCCAGATAATATCTAAGCTTTTCTACAGCCCACTTTATGGCCAGGGCCTCCCTTTCAATTGTGGAATATCTGCATTCTCTAGGAAACAGCTTCCTACTTACATACAAAACAGGATGCTCTATACCATCTTTGCTGACTTGGGACAGAACAGCACCGATACCCACGTTGGAGGCATCTGTGGCTAGAATATATGGTTTAGAATGATCAGGAGAGGTTAATATTGGTGCCGTAGTCATGGTGGTTTTTAAGAATTGAAAGGCTTTTAGGGACTCTGGTGAGGGATGCTTAAACTCACTAGGTCTTGTGTCTTTTCTAAGGAGGTCAGTCAAAGGGGCTGCTATCTCAGCAAAGTGAGGTATAAACCTACGGTAGTACCCCACCAGTCCTAGAAAAGCTCGTAGATCTCTTTTGTTAGATGGAAAAGGGACGGCCGCTATTGCTCTTACTTTCTTACTCTGGGGAGCTATGGACCCTTCTCCCAAGACATAACCCAGGTAGTTTACGGTGTGAAAGGCGGCTCTTGATTTTTTTGCATTAATGTGAAGTCCCGCTTTCTTTAATGCAGAGAGGATGGTGGTCAGATGCAAAAGATGTTCTTTCCAATCTCGGCTGTAAATAACTATATCATCTAAATAGGCCGAGCTGAATGCAGTGTAGGGCTGTAACACTAGGTTCATTAAGCGCTGAAAAGTCGCTGGAGCCCCATGTAACCCAAAGGGCAGAACTGTAAATTTGTAAGCCCCATCATCTGTTACAAAGGCCGTTTTTTTCCGATCTTCTTCCCGAAGGGGCACTTGCCAATACCCCTTTGTGAGGTCGATTGTTGTTATATAACGGGCATCACCTATCTTCTCTATCAAATCATCAACCCTGGGGATGGGGTAGGTATCGAAATGTGACACCGCGTTTAAAGCACGAAAGTCCATACAAAACGTTTGGACCCATCCGGTTTGGGGATCATCACTATGGGTGACGACCAATGGCTCTGGGATGGCCGTATGATGCCTAGTTGTAGCATATCTTGGACTTCCTTTCGGACCGCATCTTTTCGGGCAGCCAGGATCCTGTACGGTCTTTGTTTTACGACTTTACCGGGCAAAGTCTCTATGCGATGTTCAGCAAGATTAGTTCTTCCGGGTAGGTCGGAGAAGGCGTCAGAAAAGGGTTTCAGTGTCTCGGATAACTCCTCCTTTTCTCGAGTGGACAGCTCGGTATTCACCACTAGTTGGTCCAGGGTTGAAGTCTGGGCCACAGCCGTCTGTCCTACCAAATGTCCCTTCCGAGGCGCTGGTCCCAGCCATTCCTTGAGCATGTTAATGTGGTATGTTTGTGTCTTGGATGGGGACAGGCGTAGCCTGTAGGTCGTAAGTCCAATGGTATCAATTATCTGATATGGTCCTTGCCATTCATGTTTCTGCTTGTTCATGCTAGAAGGCAAAAGTACAAGAGCCCAGCTTCCTTTTTCCAGTTTTCTCAACTTCTTTCCTTTATCGTAGGTTCGTTTGTACCTGTTCTGCTGGACTTCCAAGTTAGAATAGGCTAGCTCTTGTAGCTTTCCTAGTTTGGTTCTTAATTGGCTCGTGTAATCTAAAATTGTCTTTTGTTCTTCTGCTTCTTCATTCTCCCACATGTCCTTGGTGATTGCCAACAAGGAACGTGGTATCCTTCCGTATAGGAGCTCAAAGGAGGAACACCCCAGACTACTTTGTTTCTGGGCCCTAATAACATATAGGGCTATGGGCAAAAGCCTGTCCCAGGAGGGCCCCTCGGCAGACAACATTTTCTTCAGAGTTGCTTTGAGGGTTTGATTATACCGTTCCACTAGACCATCGGTCTGTGGATGGTACACTGAGGTCTTCAGATGTTTAATATCAAGGGAAGCACAGACCTCTTTCATTAACTTTGAAGTAAATGGAGTTCCCTGATCAGTCAGCACTTCTTTAGGAAATCCTACTCTTGAGAACAATTCCACAAATATTTCATCAATGGCTGCCGTTGTGGTGGTTCGCAACGGAAATGCTTCAACAAACCTGGTGGCGTAGTCAACTATCACAAGGGCATACAGGTATCCTCGACTCGACTTGGGCAAGGGGCCTATGATGTCCATGCCGACCCTTTCGAATGGTACTCCAATAATGGGCATCTTTTGTAACGGAGCCATGGATGGTCGACGGGTATTTTGTCGTTGGCAAACTTCACATTTCGCACAATATTCCTGCACATCTTTATAGATCCCGGCCCAAAAGAAATGTCGGGTTATGCTGTCCGTAGTTTTTTCTTTCCCTGCGTGACCGGCCGTCAGATGGGCATGCGCAAAGAAAAGAACCTGCTCTCTAAAGGACTGGGGTACCAGCAGTTGTAATTCTCCTTCCGCTCTGTTTTGTCTATACAGTAGGTCGTTTTTTATCAGAAAGCGCGGATAGGAGGGAGAGGCTAGATCACCAGCAGCATGGGCAGCTTCCCAGGCATTGACTAAGGTCCTGTCCTCACTCTGAGCAAACCGGAAGCTTCGATCAATAACCCAAGGCTCGGGGGACAGGTATGCAGGAAGATTACTACTCTGTTTTGTTTGTGATAGGGTCTCTTTAAAGAGGGACAAAAACTCAGGGTTGTCTGTTCCTAAGATCATGTCTTCAGGGAGAGAGTCCACCACCCCTACCCACACTGTACAAGGTACCCTATTTGGAAGGGCTATAGTAATAGATGCTACAGGGTATGGTTTTACATCTCCGTGTACACACCTTATATAAACGGGCCCCTTTGGATTCATCTGTTCTGGCTTAACAAACCGGGTTTGAATTACTGATTGCCTGCACCCTGAATCTAGCAAGGCTCTTACAGTGTAACCATTCATCCTCATACTCACGTAGAAGGTGCTGCCCATTTCGGCGGAGTACATCACTGTCCTTGGGAGATAGCCGACTTCCATCGGTTCCTCCGGTGGCTTACGTTTGGGACACATTCTTGCGATATGGCCCCACTCTCCGCATTCGAAGCACTGGGGACCTTTGTTTGGTGGAAGGATCATACTTGTGGGGCGTAGCAGCCGAGGCAGTTCTACTCCGCCCTTAGGTTTTTTCTCCATTTTAGATGGCGGAAGCACTTTCTGAACTTTTTCCGGCTCCCACGTAAGGGTTTTTGGTTGAGCTCTGGCGTATTGGGAAGCCATTTCGATTGCGTGTTCTACAGTAAGTCCCACATGTTGACGCAACCAGCGCTGTGTAGCGTAAGGCAAGGCTTCCATGAACTGCTCTAAATATATTTTCTTTAGTATGTCCTCTTTACTACACAGATCCGGGCGCAACCATTTGTCAGCTGACATTTTTAGCCTAAAAAAAAGAGTCTTTGGGTTCTCACCTTGAATGCCTCTTTCTTTCCGGAACCGCACACGATAGGCCTCCTGATCCAAACCCAAATGGTCCAGGATGACCATTTTGATGGTGGCATAAGGAGTTGTGCCGAGGGGGTTAGCAGCCTGATAGGCTGACTGGGCTTCGCCGGTGAGAAGAGGTGCTAGAAAGAACGGCCATTTCTCTTCTGGCCAACTCAGTGCGCGTGCCGCCCTCTCAAAGTTTATAAGGAAGGCGTCCGGATCTTCACCTGAAACGTATTTCTGTAGGGCCACACCTGGAGGATGGGGGGTATGCACTCTAACCTCCCCTTGGACTACCTGTGGTGCAGGGGTTATACTCTTCAGGCTTTCCAGTTGAGCGGTTATCGTTGTAGTGAACATATCCCGGTCTGCCTGTGCGGACGTCATTTGATTTTCCATCGCTTTTTCCAATTTCTCCTGTCCTTTAATGATATGGTCAATTAGGGCCTCCATCTTTTCTTTACAGACGGATGGTGATCCCACTTCTGACACCAGTTGTCCCGTGGGGGTCGGAACGTTGGGATTTGAACTGGGTACTGTCGGTTCTACAGTTGGAGCTGACGAAAAGAGGAACACAGGCGCCTTCAGTAGCGGTTTCAACGAAGGCTTTATTGGGACGTAAGTTTTTTTCATGAAACACAGTCTTATAAAATTGGGCAAAGAAAAGGTATTTTCCTCTTGCGTTGATTCTTTGGCTTCGGGACTTCAGGTAGCCGTATGCCACACCGGGAGTCGTATTTTGGTTCCGCTCCGGTACCGGCAAAGAAAAGGAAACGAGGGTCAGGACAAAATAATGACGTGATACTTCTCAAGGGTCAGGGAGTGAGGGAAGAACCGCCGTGAGCTCGTGCACTACTTAATTCTACCCCTAACAGGTGGGGAAAGGGAAGTGCTCGTGCAGGGCAGAGGGTTTAGGGCTTTTCTACAGGAACATTCAATGCTGTTTCCTCCGCCCGACCCAACCCGCTACCCGGCCCCGTACCTCTTGGAGCCACGCTCCTCCCGTGGGAACGTGGCGGGGCGAAGCGTGGAACCGTTGGCCTCCTGGCGTGTCGTTCTCCTTCTGGTCCGAGTCCTGGTAACTCCCATCGTCTTCCACGTGTGCCTCCGCTCCTTGGGAAACGCCGTCCAACGAGGTTTCTGTCCTTCCGGCTTTTGACGCCGTTACGCTCTCAGGGGGTGGAGACTCGTTACCTTGGTCCGAAGTTTTAAAGGGACCGTCTGAATTACTGATCGGGGTCCAGATTGACTCGTCCTCTTCGGTCCATGACGCTGGAGTATTCTGTGGGGACAAGGGGCACGGTAAAAGAGGTGTGGCTGTCCACCATTCTGCAGTAGTCTGAGGTTCCGACACCCGTGCCCCGTCACACTGTATTCTAAGTGTCTTTTAGCATAGCACTGGCTCTAGGACTGGTTAGTCAGAGTCAGTTACCACCAGTACCCATCTGAAAAAGATGAGCGTATAGGATGATTTTGCAACAAGGACTCTTTCTGTTCCTCTGTTTGTTCTTTCTGCATGTCTTCCTTCTTCGTGCACTTTTCTCCGTCTTTGAGGACTTCTGTTGCTTCTTTCTGCATTTCTTTTTCTTCTTTCTGTGTGCTTTTTCTTCTTTCTTTACACATCCTACCTCTGTAAGCATAAATAGAAACTAGCATTTAAATAAGCTTTGAAATAAACTGAAAAACATAGGTTTCAGGCACGTTATAGTTAGGAATTAGCATTTAAAAAACCTAAAAATTCACTGAAAAAAACATAGGTTTCAGGGGCGTTATAGTTAGCTGGGCTTTTTACTCGTAGAAAACCATTGAAATTCCCCCGTTATAGTTAGTTCAGCTAACTATAACTTGTGCGCCCGCAATGCACTGCTGATGACGTCACATATTACACCACTCATGACATGGTGAGTGACATCACTCATGACATCACTGATGACATCTCAAATTACATCACTGATGAAATCACTGATGACATCATCCTTGTGATAGTGGCATACCTCCTTCACCCTAATATAACCTTTGATACACACACTAAAAAATAGAAACTAACATTTTCAAATACCTGTTACAACACACCTATTCAGTAATTCCTAGATCTACACACACATCCACTCAATCACCAATAGTTCTATACAGTCACTCATACATGTACTCACTCATCATATGTACTCATACATCTATACATCCTGTTACACACTGACACTCATCCATAGAGTTACTCACACACATAGTCACACATGCAAACAAAGTATCAAACATCCATGTAGTTATATATACAGTTATACACACACCACCACACTTACTTTTAAAGAAACTTAAACATACTTACTCTCTTAAACAATCACTTATAGAAACACATACTTATTTATCCAGGAACTCTTCCAATCTCTTACTGCCACATACACTAATACTCACATACACTAGTTTAAAACATATGTAGTCACTCATAAAGACACTATTGAGACATTCACTCACTAACACACCTATACACACACTCATCCACCCATACAGTCCTGCATACATGCTGTCTTCAACACACACAAACAGTGAGTCACTCATGTATGCATCAATGCACTAAGTAAAACCCCCCAACGAACCACACAGAGACTCAGACACTCATACTGATACTCAAAAAACCAAATAATAACCCATATAGACACTCATGTAGCTACTCACCATCCCATGAAGCCAGTTATACTCAAAGTGAGAAACTGATACAGATATTTACATATTTAAACATTTATTCACTAACCCATGTATTCACTAAGATACACTTAATCAGTCAGTTATACAACCAATTTTACAAAATAAATCATACATTTAGACACTTATTTTTTCCATCGACCTTGAGATGTACATATATAAAACATATCTAATTTTCAGAAAGACACACATTTACTGGACGATGTCATCAGTGATGTCATTTGAGATCATCAGTGATGTCATGAGTGATGTAATATGTGACGATCAGTGATGTCTTTTGAGATGTCATCAGTGATGTCATCAGTGATGTTACTGACCATGTCATGAATGATGTAATATGTGACATCATCAGCAGTGGATTGCGGGCACGCGAGTTATAGTGAGTCCAACTAACTATAACATGGGAATTTCAATGGTTTTGTATGAGTAAACTGTTCAGCTAACTATAACTGGTGTGAAACCTATGGTTTTTTCAGTGAATTTCAATGGTTTTTTAAATGCTAATTCCTAGCTATAACGAGTGTGAAACCTATGGTTTTTTCAGTGAATTTCAAAGGTTTTTTAAAAGCTAATTCCTAGCTATAACGAGTGTGAAACCTATGTTTTTTTCAGTGAATTTCAAAGGTTTTTTAAAAGCTAATTCCTAACTATAACGATTGTGAAACCTATGGTTTTTTCAGTGAATTTCAAAGGTTTTTTAAAAGCTAATTCCTAACTATAACGATTGTGAAACCTATGGTTTTTTTAGGGAATTTCAAAGGTTTTTTAAAAGCTAATTCCTAACTATAACCTTTGTGAAACCTATGGTTTTTTCAGTGAATTTCATAGTTTTTTAAAAAGCTAATTCATTTGTATATCGACTTTGTAACCTACGATTATTTTTTTTTGGTTAGCTGTTTTTTACGACAATTAATTATATATATATTTTTTTTTAAAACATTTGTTAAATGTATATATATATTTTTTTACATTTTTTCCCGGTGCGCTCAGGGTGCGCGCACCGGTAAGCTCTCCCGAGAGCACACCGACAGCGCTATTTCTGCGTTCGTAAAAAAAAAATATGTATGAAAAGTAAATAAGAATGGAAGACATTTAGTACCATACTTATAAAATCAGTATTTTTGATTTACGAAATGAAAATGATTTTGCATTTCCGTAAAGCTATCGAAACGTCACTTAGGCGCGCCGCGTAAGCGCCCCCGGAAGCGCCTGCGTTCGCGCCGCGTAGGCACCCCTGGAAGCGCCTACCTTCGCGCCGCGTAAGCGCCCACGAAAGCGCTTCGGTGCGCGCAGCGTAAGCGCGTCAAGTCATGTGACCTTAAAATAACTCTTTTCATTGGTTGCTAACAGTTTTTTTTACAAAGAATGAAATCCCCACCCATTTCCTTCACTTCTTCTTTCACTTTTGTGACTGCGAGACCTGCCTTTCTGCTGTCGGATCTTTGTTGGATTAATATCTTGGATTACCATGGCTGCCAGACCATCCAGCAGTGAAGATGACTCAAATGAATTTCTTGATGAAGAGGTTCCTCAGCCGAAAATAAAAGAACACTTCATATGGAAGTTTTTTTCCATTCCAAATGACCAGAAAAAAGTAAATGCTCCAAAGGTGGAGTGCAGGATTTGTCACACTGTCCTGTCACGGGGTGACCCCACCAAGAAATATTCTTTTGGAAACTCCACTATGATTCGCCATGTCGAGAGGAGGCACCCCCAGAACTTTGCCCGGGAGAGTGTCAGGGCTCTGGCACGAGAGGTTCCCAGTGATGGGGCTTCTACTTCAACCGGAGGAGCAACTACTTCAGTGAGGGGGCGATCGCAAGAACTGATTCCTAACATTCAGCCTGCTTTTAATAAAGGCGTTAATAAATGCAGAGACTGTGATCAGCTACTTTGCTATGGGGAACAAAGTGTTCTGCTCATGGTTCGAGCATTGGAGAACCATCACTGCCGTTCCCAGCCCTAAATGTATTTTTTGTTTTTGCTCCTGTTGAGCAGTTTCCCATTCCCTGTTTTTGTTTTTGTTCTAAAAAAGGAAAAAAGAAAAAAAAAGTTCTTTTCTGAACTACCTCCAATTCTCATCAAAGAGCTGTGTTCTTAAAAAAATGAAAAAGAGTAAGTGAATAAAGATAGAGCCCAAACCTTTGAGGCGGGTAATCTCAGGAACCACAGCACCAATCACAACACCCAATACAGCGTTGGAAAGGACAGTTGCAGCAGAAGGACATAGGCTATGCAGAGACCCACCATATACATTTAATAGGTAAAGGAACTGTGCCAGCAAAGTAGTCTGCGTGTCTGCGTTGTGCTGTGGGCGTATGCTGGAGGCGTGACAAACGCTGGGGGCGTGTGTTATGTTCCGCCCTTCATGCCATGTCTCATATCGTTTGCAAATCCCACCCTGCTCCCTTTAAATACCCCTGCATCCCATAATCATAACCCACCCTTACTCCTTAAAATACCCCAACACCCTTCAACACTAACCCATCTTAACCCTATAAATATAACCTGTACCCCAAAACCCAAACCTATCCCTAAACCCTAAAAATACCCCTGTACCCCAAAACTCAGACCTAGCCCTGAACCCTATAAATACCCTTGAACCTCAAAACCCAAACCTATCCCTGAACCTTAAAAATACCCCTGTACCCCAAAACCCAAACCTAGCCCTGAACCCTAAAATTACCACTGTACCCCAAAACCCAAACCTACCCCTGAACCCTAAAATACCCCTGTACCCTAAAACCCAAACCTAGCCCTGAACCCTTAAAATAACCCTGTACCCCAAAACCCAAACCTACCCCTGAACCCAAAAATTCCCCTGTACCCCAAAACCCAAACCTACCCCTGAACCCTAAAAATACCCCTGTACCCCAAAACCCAAGCCTAGCCCTGAACCCTTAAAATACCCCTGTACCCCAAAAAACAAACCTACCACTGAACCCTAAAAATACCCTTATACCCGAAAACCCAAACGTAGCCCTGAACCCTAAAAATACCCCTGTACCCCCAAACCCATACCTATCCCTAAACCCTAAAACTACCCCTGTACCCCATAACCCAAAACTATATCTGAACCCTTAAAATACCCAAACACCCCAAAACATATACCTCAGTACCCCAAAACATATACCCCTATACACATACTTACCTTATCCAAACATTTTAAAAAAATATTCTTTTACCTTTCATGCATTTACAACGAATTTCGTTGTAAATGTATGCATGGTAAAAACATAAAATGTAATGCCATGTGTTGTAATGGCATTGCGGAGTCATGGTACTTTTGTAATGAAAGTATGCGGAGTGATGATATGCGGAAAGAAAGTTGCGGAATAATGGGTGTTTACCCTCCCCCGGTAAGTACATTGGTGGCACGGCGGGCCACATCTCCAGCAACATACTCATATTTTTTCACCACCCATTTGAAAAATGCACAGGTCTCTCTCATTGATGGCCAGCACAGACATACACTTTTAGACACACCTCCCGCCACAAGTTCTAGAATTGCGAACTTTAGAGCTGGGGAGCTACGTTCGAATCTTGGCATCAGCTCAACATCCTGTGATTCCAGGCAAATCGCTTTGTCTCCCTGTGCCTACCACAAATGAATGTGTTCTTCTGTAATGTAAATTGTGCTCATGCCATGTTGTCGAGCGTTGCGCTATATAATATTGCAAGGAAAAATAAATTAGGGAAACTCAAGTTCACACACTACTGAACGCGCACTCTTAAGTGCATCAGCAGTGCACTGTGAATCGGACTGTTTCACAGGACTGTCACAGATAAGAAATGCTATCAAAACGAAATCCTACAAAACAATATACTACTGGCCGGCAGCAATTCATACCCGGACAACGTCGGGACGGGCTGCTAGTATATATATATATATATATATAGTTCACTATGTCAGTGATCATGAAAAATAAATAAGCCACAGGCGATTAAGAACCTTACGATTTTCTAGAACTCACATTGTTTGTAGGACACAGCAAGTGGTCTCAAAGGGCAGATGTGCCCCTTGTCACATTGAGTCATTAAGCACAAGGGGCTGAACTAACCCACAGATGCACTGTCCCAGTCTCTTTCACAGTTCACCCTTGATTGAGTGCACCAAGCACAGAAGACAGCTGCGTACCCAATTACTGAAAAGTTTACTGGCCTTAGAGAAGGCCAAACTGTCAGTTTGTATTGTGTTTAAACCTACAGCTCTGTCTTTGCTTCTAGGGGACACACACTAATGCACTGAGTGATTGTACCTAATAGGGTGTGGGGGTTGGCTGGGGATTTCCTGGGTCCTCTGTATCTCCCTTTCAAGGGTTGCCCTTGGGCGGAGTTCTGAATGTGTACCACTGTCCATGGAGTGCACAACCAGTGGACCTATTGTTAGCTTTTTGCCCTGTTCCTCAAATCTGTAAGGCAAGGGCAACCCTAATCTATGGAGAGCTAGGAATGGAGCACGGCAACAGGCTCTTAACTGTAAGTGTTAGTTTTGAGGAAAAAGAGTAAAATGAATAGGGCCTGATCACAAAAATATGTAAAGGTACATGGAGTAATTTACATATCTGTCTGGGCAAGCTTTTAAGTTTGTTGCCTATTAACAAACATTCCCAGGAGTATGCTTAGAATATTGTAACAGGCACGCGTTTCTAGGCATACTACAGGGAATGTTATGTCCTATAACTCACTAGCTGCTATTCCTAGTGTGTGGATATTGACATTGCATACATTTAAACATAAGGGGAATGGAGTCCAAATCTGGGAGAGAAACATCCCCTTCTCATTCTCGAAAGGGTCCATAGCTGAAGTACTTTTCCAGCCATGTCCGGGGTGTGAAGAGGATTGTATTTGAATTAATGTATGCCATCGAGCATACATGTTTGTGGGCGTACACAAACAAACCTTCAAGGATAACTATGCCTTGTAGTGCCTCTATTCACCCCTTGCAAAGGTTTTATTACTATAGTTTTTTCTTCACTTGGGTCTGAGAAATATGCAGTGGAAAATCCAGTTTTGCTTGCCTAGACTCTTTTTATGTATTACTTGCAGGCGTAAAATATAGATATTTTGGTCATAACAAAGGTTTACAGACAAAATTACCTTAGTTAATCAGGCCAAAAGTTTAATCCGAAAAAAAAAAATTTTAATATTGTTTTTAGAGAAACTAGACAAAAACATATGCATGCAATAATAGATGCAGATAATATTACCAATATCGCGTTTTGGATTCTTTGATCAGTATTACATTTTCTCTGAATTCCACTTTTATGACATGTCTGCCGTTTGGTATATAATAAAAGTGAATGAAAAATGAATGGATTTAAGCAGTTTGTAGAGCACTAATAATACTTATTTCAAATAGAAAATGCGTTGTAAATGTGAATGTTCCTTTAAATTGAAAGGAAATGAACCTGTCAAATGAGAATATAAATATGGAAGGAGCAAGTGCTTATTTAGTAGGAGTCCTTAACGTGTTCTTTTACATTATATTAAAAATGTAAGCACGTTTAGTTGTGCAAACGACACGGTGACCTAGAAACAGCTGATAATTATCAAAATAATGAGTATACTTTAACTGCTAATGACTGACCTAAGCTAGGGACTGTCAGAATAAAGTTTTGCTCTAACTTCAGTTAAGAGGGAACTGTTTCAGTATGATTATTGTTGCTTCATTTTGTCCCTTTCTAGTTAAAGTGACTTTAAAGAAAATTGCCTTGAAAAAGATATTAAGCAAGGGCGAAATTTTAACTGCATACAAATTAATCTTAACTAACCTACACATTAACTCGAGACATTAAGTTAAGAAACTGGAAATATGAGTCCTAGATCTGAATTTACCACTTGGGAGATGCGATGCTTTAGCTCCTGTGCTCTTTTAAGTTAAAGCGGTGTACTTTAAGGGGTCGCAAAACCCTTTGATAGAGAAGTACGTGCAGCTTTTTTTAGCAGTTTTGCTAAGGCGGAAGTACGGCCATGTTGTGCATTCAGTGACACCGCAATAACTAAAACGCATTTTGAAAACTGGATAATGTGGTGCCAACTGGAAGGTTAGGTATGTTTCAGATGAACCTTCAATATATAATGACATCTTTGGAGCACAAAATAGTGACCAAACAATACGAATTGAACTAACTTGACAGAGTAGAGTCGTTAGAATATCCCATTCAAGCGACTGCAGAAATTTTAATTGTTAAACTTTACACACGAGATGCCACAATGTGAGCGGTGACAGAGTCCTAATAGTGCCCAATTTATCCCCAAGCAAATAACTGGTTTCTGTGAGCAAAAGGGTGTTCATCTATTGAGGACCCAGGCCTGATCTGCAGTGAACATAAGATGGGCCATGACCAGTTAACGTTGGTTGTTCGTCCCACTCAAAGTTATGGCTTTGGTTTCTGGACTATAAGGATCTTCAGTAGGCCAAACTGAAAACTCTTACAGAGTAGAGCTCCACGTGGTCTGAGCCATTTGTTAATCAGTCATTCTATAGCCTCCATTTCCCAACAATATGTATCTGCCGCCGGCACCGGCGGCAGATTAGCCCAGCACCATGTGACTCTGGGCAATAGCTTGCTTAATCTTCCCGAGGGCCCCCAGCGCCTAGAGACCCTTGCATTGCGCTTTACAATTGTGGATTTATGAAGATGTTATGGTCATGACTTTTTCTGTAGTAATGTCTACTGGTACCCGAAGTGAGATTTTTCTAAATTCTAAAATTTACAAAAAATAATGACCGGCCTAGATTTTTAGACACAAAAGGCTATAAATATTCTGAACTGGTTGCTTAGGATGCTCACAATCAAAAGGATTCTGTGTAATGGGGGGTTCCTATCAACAAAATGTAGGGTCCACATCAACATTTAGAATTTCACCTGGTCTTTGGGATTTCTCTGAACAGTTTCTACTATCCGCTGAATCTTTGTCACTCAACTGTTAGGGACCCAAAAACTGCAGCACTCAACATGCTATGCATAACCTTTGCCCTGTGGACAACTCTTAACAGAGATCCGACACCATCCACATATGCACGCTCTCTTTGGAGCACAGGCACTGTGCAAAAGGTTAAATTTTTGAGCAGTAAACAAACTATTGTAAATTTGCTTTAGATGTAGCACAATAAATATGTTTCAGTATCAGATGAATAAAGCAAACGGTCACGCACATTGAATGATGTCATCAATTATATCATCAACAATGTAATTTGAGATGTCATCAGTGATGTTATCAGTGATATCATTGAACAAGTCATGAGGTATGTCAATTATAAGGTCTTAGGCAGTGATGGCAGGGCTATTTTTTGGGGTTCAAAGTGCAACATTATGACTGACAATTTTCCCTAACTATAACTTCACTTTAATGTTTGGTGTTTTTTCAGGTCCATTCTAGTTAGAACATGTGTTGGGCCGTTTCCCCTACCATTATGTAACCCCACTCTTTTTTGAATGGAGTACGTGTTCCAACGTGCTGACATGAATGCACTTTTAAATTAATTAACTATCAAGAGGAACATTTTGGAACTCCGTGAACCTTCATTTGACTGACATTGGATTTGAGTAGTTTTCCAGTAGTATTATTAGTAGTACTCCACGAAGAAAGGATAAAGCATCTAAAAACTGGTTCACATATCCTCATGTGGATAGAAAGTGTGGTGAGGAACGCATCATAATCCTCAATGTAGGATGAGCCATAGTGATCTACAAACAGTCCTGGAACAGTTATTGATCATTTGCATGGTGAAAGATACATTGCTTTTCAAATCTGAGTTTATGTTTTATTATAGATCTTAAAGAGATTATGGGAGTATTAGTGGCTCACTTTGGGGACAGCTATTTTGTGGTTGCAAAGAGTCTGATTTGCTAAATTGAACCCATTGCTTTTTGGTATGTATTAAACCCAAATGCAATTTGTTAACACTTCCCTGAATTCTAATACAGATTGGTGAGTATATACCATATCACTATTTGGAAGGCGCATGCATTAATGTTTTGCAACTGAAATCAGGTTGTAAATCACTAATATGTTACTGACTACACAAAGGTAGTGGTAACCCATTCACAAATGGGTATGTGTCTTCAAAGGACTCCTTCCTCTTTATCAATGTTGATAAAACCATTGTTTGCTAGTAGGTAGTGATCCCTGGGAACCATTGTTTATTTCAAAGAAAGAAATGGGAAACTTTTCTTTTCTTCCCGCTCAAACGAGTTGGAATTAGGGAAAATGATTGCTTTATTTAAAAGTAATCACAGATCTGGTGGTCTTCTAAACCCAGCTGGACACCATCCCTGTGATGGTAACGAAACATAGTGGGTCTCACTTTTGTGACATACCTCATTAATATTCATGAGGTGGGTCCAATTGTGACCAACTATGATTCAGTATTTTGTGAACTGACTTATGGGCACATATGTTGGTTAAAAAAATACCAATTAATTAACAAAAAAATGGTAGATGAATTGCAACTACTGATCGTGAATCCAATGTACATACTTCTTGCCCCTGATTCACAAAATCCCATTTTGATTTATTGGAGGGAGCAAGATCTGAACTGTTTTCAGAGAGTAAGGTAAAGGACCATGGATTAACTGGTCACATGTAGCATCGGAAAGAGGACTTGGAGATAATAATTATTAGTTAATTATGGAGGGTGTTAGAAATGGGGGTCTCTATTTGGCAGAGGTAGGTACCTTTGTAAAAAGAGGGACCCTGCTTCTAGTTAGGGTAAGGGATATACACAATCTCGATAACCCCTGCTCACCCCCTGGGTAGCTTGGCACAAGCAGACAGGCTTATGCCAAAAGCAATGTGTAAAGTATTTGCACTCAAAACACACAGTAATACAGTGATAACACCACAAATGGATACCACAACAGTTTAGAAAAATAATATATCTTTATCTGAACTCAAGACCAAAATGACAAAAACCCAACATGCATGTAATAAGAATATGACTTTTCCAAGGTTTCAAGCAACTAGGTCCATAGAAAACTATGGTACGTGATTCTACACAAAGTACCTGTAGATGCTTTAAAATTCACAAGGCCAAACACCTGCAGAGAGTGGAAGCGTTGTGAAATAATGAGATGTGTCAGTTCCTGAATTCTTGGAGAGGCGATAAGACAGTTCTGCTGCATGTAGGAGAAGTAATGCATAGAATCCGTTCTGTAGGGGGAAGTGATGCGTGGACTCCAAGACGGTTCTGGTTCGCAGGTGATGCATCGAGAAAAGATGCCGCACAGGTGTGATGCACAGAAATCCGGGATTCATCGGCGATCAATGGAGCGGTGCTTCATTGGTTTCTTCAGCTGTGATCCATGATGCGTCAATTCTCGCAGCCTCGACAGGCGCTGTATCATCTCGGCAGCAGCGCGGCGATGCATGGACAATCTTCACGCACGGCTGTTCTGCCCAGGGAAAAACAGCCACAGGAAGAGCAGCACGATGATTTCTTCAGTTTTTCTGTTTTTCTCTAGCTCCCAAAAGCACGAAGAACCTCTAGAGGTCCACAACTGGTTTGGAACCTCCTGGCAGCTCAGAACTCTCAGCAGCAGAGCTCAGGGGAGCTAGGGTTGAAGTCTTTGCGTCCTTGAGACTTCAGAACTGGAGGCCAGTCACACAGGCCCTTGGATATCTTCTTCAAGCAGGTTCACAGCAAATCTCCAGTCTTTGTCCTTTCCTTGCAAAAACAGAAACTGCAGGTTAACCCCACACAGCACACTGCAAGGGTGCCGCACTCCTCCTCACAGCTCTTCAGCTCTTCTCCTTGGCAAAGGTTCCTCTTGAGTCCAGAAGTGATCTAAAGTTCTGGGTTTTAAGGTCTACTACTGTTTCCCATGTTGTCATTATTCTCTTTGTACAAGGGTCACTGAGTTCACTCCAAACCAGTTATATCCTCACTGGTGCAGTATGACCACAGGGTGTGGAGACAGCATTGTGCAAGGGAGACAGGACCTATTCCAGTGCAAGGAAATCTCCTCCCACTGCACTACATGCAGCCAAGCCCCATTAAGCTCAGCTCTGAGTCATCCAGGAATGGCCAGGCACATCTCAAACCCCCCAGTGACTGTCTAGTGTGAATGCACATCCCCAGCTCCTGTCACTATACAACTAGATAGTCAATACACACAAACTGGCAGAGGCTCAATGAATGGTTAAACAAGTTGATGTCTACTTTCTAAAAGTGGCATTTTTAAACACTCAATTTAAAAAATATCTTTACCAAAAAATGTTGAGTTCAGAGAGCTTAAACTTTATTTCTCTATCTTGTCACAATGGGAAGTTATATTGTAAGATATTACAAAGTTATTCTGATGTAATCCTATGGGGCAGATAGTCTATCAATAGTGAAAAACAGAGTTGACAGTATTTCACAATCAGGTCATTTCACACACACCAGATCAAGTCCTACCTTTCACATACATTGCACCTTGCCCATGGGGGTACCTTGGGCCTATCATAGGGTTGTCCTACATGAAAGAAAAGGGAGGGTTAGTGCCTGGCAAGTGGGTGCACTTGCCAGGTCAACATGGCAGTTTATACTGCACACAGACACTGCAGTGGCAGATCTGAGATACCTTTTCAGGGCTACTCATATGGGTGACACAATCAGTGCTGCAGGCCCACTCGTAGTGTTTGATTTGCAGGCTCTGACACATTCAGTGCAGATTACTGGGGACTTTCCAGTAAATCAAATATGCCAATCAGGGGGGGTGTGGCTAGCCGAGCCGGGGAATGGCCGCTTTGTAAGTGAGCTCCGCTGGCCAGGCAATAATCCTCACAATATCCTGCACACGCAGAGGCAGCAGCGACACAGAAAGGCCAACCCCGGGCTGTGGGGACACAGACACCTGAGGCGGTGCAGTTTCAGTGAGAAATCATGCTTCGATTGCTGTGAAATTAAGCACATGGAAGTAGCGACGGGCGCACCCTTCCGGAGGCATGGTGTCAGAGGCCGGGCTATCCCAAAACTTTAGCCCACGGCTCTGGAGGCCTGACGTTCGCTTAATACACAAGGCAGTAATCACCCAGGCTGAGCGCTGAGGGCGGCGATCATCTACACGGTGGTACCTTCAAGTGCCGAGTAGCTGAGGATCGCTCCATGAATCAGGGCCCTGCCAGAGGCGAGATGCAGCAGTGTGAGGTGCGGAGATCCACTGCCACCATGTTGTGAGCCTGACTCGACACCGAGTGATAGGGTGCCCCTGTGCGGTCACTGGAGCCGCGGGCCCTAGCCAGATCCTGCACGGCGCTTCCCTCCCTCCCCCCTCGCCCCCCTGTGGGAAGGACGATAGAGGTCCGACGAGTGGAGGGATTCAGACCGGTAAGCGCTGTGTGTGACAATGGACTCTGTGGGGAAGAGGCGGACCCGCTGTGCCCTGATTTAGGTGAAGACCGGTGCTAAGTGGATGGGGCTAGTGGCAGCGAACATTTGATGTACTGCAACTGCGCGGTGGTGCATGGAAGAGAGAGCAGTGAACACATCAGAGGAGGCGTCCTGAGCAGCACCCTGGCAAGAAACAGACAATAAGATGCAGGCTGGGGAGCTAGCAGAGTGCTTGAGGGTGCATGCCATGCACAATTGAGTCGGTCTGCATGTGGACTTTGGCCTGCTGGATGTCTGCCTATGAGGCAGCCGCGCTGAGATGCGCGGGAGCGGGCTGAGTGGCAGCTCGTGATTGCTAGAACAATCTCCTGAAATTTAACTTAGGACTGTGACACTGGGTGGACAATGGGAATCCTCTGTGAGTAATATGTACCCCTGATTGCGGGCGAAGAAGTGCATAGGCTGCTGATAGTGGATATAGGCTGAGGTCCCTGACTTAGCCTGCGTGCTGTATGGCACGCCTCCCACGCTAGAGGGGAAGATCTTATCCCTGGTCTTTAGTGCTATCTGTGGTGAGAACTGTCTCCAGCTGCTGGGATGTTGAAGCCCTCCCAAAAGAGTGGTGACTACAGGTGCTGTAGAGTGGACACCAGTTGGGGACGTGCCCTGGCCCATGAGACTGAGTTCGACTAGCTGCTTGGTGACCGCTTGATAGTTGGGTAGCGCCATAGACAAGGTGGTGTGTGCACTGAGTGGCCCGCTGCTATGGAGGAATCATGGGTAAGCCCGATACGGAACAGCCCAAGCTGAACTTTGAGAATAAGCGTGCAACTAGGCAAACCAAATTTGAACCTGACAAGCAGGGTGCGACCAGCTTGAGCTCACAGGCGGAGGATCAGGGAGAAGACCTGTGTTCATTGATGTTGAAAATGCGAACTAGCTTGTGAAATATTGACACAAAGCTTGACACTCTAACTGCACAGTTACACTCAGTGAAGAAACAGGTGACAACGCACGAGACCAGATTGGATGGTTTGGAGAACTGGCACACTGAATTCCATGAGTTTCAGACCAAAACTAAGGAACAACTGCTTCAAATGGACAAACTACTGTGTGTCATTAGGGTAAAGAATGAGGATTTGGAGGTGAAGTCTCGAAGGAATAACCTCTGAATAACTGGAATTCGGTAGACCACAGCCATCATTAAAAAAGGAGGTATTTGTGTTGAACTTATTACATGAGTTGTTCGACCCACACCTATCCACAGTGTTTGTGGTTGAGCGAGCTCACAGGTCCCTGGGCCCAAAAGCCCCAGTGGGTGGGACTCTGAGACCTATCCTGGCCAAACTACTAAACTATCAGGATAGAGACATCATTCTGCACCTGGCAAGGGAGAAGGGGCAAATAACTCACAAAGGAAACAACATCTCCTTCTACCCGGACTTTACACTGGCGGTGCAAGCAACACGCAGAGAGTTTCTCCCAGCAAAAAGTATCCTTCTGCAGCCTCAGATACCTTATTCCGTGCTCTACCCAGCTAAGCTAAAGGTCTCGCACGATAGTACTGTTCACTATTTTATGGATGCCAATTCTGCACTGATATTTGCCAAACACGTTGGCGGCAAGAGGTCAAGGAATGCCAGACAAGTGGAGGGAAGACCGGGAGACCGGCTAAGTGACAATGATTGACCTATGTCTTGAGTTCTGCTTGATGTGACTGCTGCACTTCTTATATGTTGCTCTTGTGTTTTTTGCCGATATACAAGTTTGACTCCTGCATTTATCTGCTGTTCTACATTCCTGAGCTGCGGGGTGCCGGGTACCAGGGGTCATGGAGTTCATGTTTTTTCTGATATTGTATATATCCTGATATCCGTGGGCTGCCTGTCTGCATTCTTCCTGGCCTCCCTGTGCTGATAGGGTAGTCCGCCGGCTACTCCTTGCCTCCATGGGAACTTTCCCTATATTGAGTTTGCAGCTGTTTAAAGTTGGTACTGGGAGGGTATGCTGCAACCTGATTGGGGGGTTGGAGTGGGTGGAGGGTGGGAGGTTGGTTTGCTCATTTTATTTTATGCCAGGATGCAACTACAGGACAGTTTGTAATGATACATTGGGCTGACAGCAGGATGTGGCGCGCAGGACCACAGATTAGATACACGTGTCTATCATGAAACCACATAATCACACATGAATGTTCTCACGTGAAACATTAGGGGGCTGAACGATGGCAGGAAGGCTAGGCTGGTACATGCCTATTTGGCTAGACACAGCACTGATATCTGCTTTATGCAGGAAACGCACCTTAATATACAGCCCTCACAGTGATTGCAGCACATTAGATGGGGAGGTGTATACTCTGCAATATATTCCAACTATGCACGAGGAGTGGCTGTGTTGATTTGGGGGGGTTGGACTGGCGAGAGAAGTCTGCATGTTTTGACCCCGAAGGGAGATTTTTATTTTTGCATGGGAGGTTGGGCGGTATGGCCATTGTGTTGCCGGCTGTGTATGGGCCAAATGTAGATTCCCCAGACTTCTTTCGTGATTTGTGGACACGGATTAGAGCTACCAGATTCCAAACAATAATTTGGGGCGGGGACTTCAATGCCATACTAAATGATGATCTTGATAGACTAGGCTCGGCACGCACCTTACACCCCCAGGCCAGTGCAGCGCTGCAGGAAATCATGTCTGATGGAGATTTACTAGATATAGGGCAGGTTGTGCACCAGGAACAGATGGAGGGGACATGTATTTCTAGTCATCATGCGGCCTGGTCCCGCCTTGAGTTGAGGTTGGTGTCACGTGATGTTGCTACCTGGACGCTTGAGGTGGCCCATCTGGCACGTTCGCTATCAGATCATTCCTCTTGCATGCTTAGAATGCTCTTGCCGGGTGCCCCTCCGCGAGCCTTTATGTGGCGACTACCCCCTCATGCACTTCTAGACCAGGCCTTTAAGGATGAAATCTGCACTGACATTACTGAGTATTTTGTGCTTAATGCCGGGTCGGTTGATACTGAGGCCTCATTGTGGGAAGCTTTTAAAACCGTGGTCAGGGGACAATGCATCGCACGACAAGCTGGGGTGCTTAAGGCTTTCAGGGGCACTATAGAGACCTTGGTGGGTCAAATTATAGATCTTGAGAGACAATTCTATTCTATGTCGGACCCTGAGACTGCTGAGCTTCTAAAGACAAAACTGCTAGAATTTCCAGAGGAAACACAGCGGGAGGTTAAGTTCCTAGGAAAATACGCTGAGGCAAGGCGGTATGGTGAAGGAGACAGACCTGGCCTCACACTAGCGGGCATGATTCCTCCACCTAGGTTCACTGCGTATGTACACGAGCTGCGCACCACCAGCGGGCCACTGTTAGGGGCCAAACAGAGGTGATTCACGAGTTCTCAAACTTTTATTCATCCCTGTACACTGCCACACAGATATCTGACCCAGAGGGCCTGCCGGAGTTTCTTGACTCCATTGCCTAGGTGTGGTTCAACAACACGCACAGAGTTTATATGGATCTCCCCATAACAGTGGAGGACGTCACTCTGGTCATAAAGAGTCTACCTCTCATTAAAGCCCCCGGGCCCGATGGCCTTACTACTGCGTTCTACAAAACGTATATTGAGGAACTAGCCCCTAGATTGCTTGATGTTTACGAGGAGGCATTGGAGGTGGGAATTCTTCCAGTGTCAATGAGGGAGGCAATAATAATAACGCTGTTTAAACCTGATAAGGAGGAAACTGAGGTAGACTCTTACAGGCCACTGTCCTTGATCAATGTGGACATAAAGATCTATGCTAAATTGTTGGCAAATTGGCTGCAACCGCTCCTTCCGATGATTGTGCTCCTGGATCAGTCAGGGTTTATCCCTGGACGATCAACGTCACACAATTTGCAGACACTGTTCTCAGCGTTGCATTACCTTCACCGAGTGTTCATGTGGCTGCCGTATTTTTAGATGCAACGAAAGCATTTGATACCTTAGAATGGCCATATTTGTTCACATTATTAACGCGCATGGGACTGAGTCCCCAGTTTATAAATCGTATCAGGTTGCTAAACACAACACCGCTTGCCCGGATTAGGGTAAATGGTCTGCTATCCAACCCATTTCAGATATTGCGGGGCACGAGACAGGGATGTCCCCTCTCGCCAATACTTTTTGCCATTGCAATGGAGCCCCTGGCTGCCAGAATCCGGCAACATCATACTGCGAGGGGGATTGGTTTCAGCACACGCAGCCTCTTAATCTCGCTATATGTAGATGATGTAACTCTGTATATTCTTAACCTTGAAGAAAACCTAGACCGGGTCCTTAGAGAGTTCATCAGATTTGGAGGCTTGGCGGGTATTTCTATTAACTAGAAAAAGTCGGTGGTGTTTCCATTGACTGACGACACACCGAAGGTGACATCTGAATTCCCACTAAGGTGGGAGGATGAGGCAGTAAAATACTTGGGGGTATGGTTGAGCCGGAACACTCAGGAGATCTGGAATTTAAATTTTGGTAGAGCATACACGTGGCTAGAGGGGAAAGTGGCAATCTGGTCTAAATTGCCCCTGTCTATTGCTGGGAAAATAACGCTGACAAAAATGGTGATATTGCCGAAATTTTTATACTTGTTTGTCAATGTGCCGATCCCACTCACGCAACATTTCTTTTCACGGTTAAGATCACAGTTGTTGTCACTTGTGTGGGCGGGGTGCAGGCAAGGGTATCATGGGATCTGTTGACGCTTCCACTACGACAGGGCAGCTTGGGTGCCCCTGACATGCTGTTATATGCTTTGTGCGCGCAGGCTCAATTTCTCCACTTTTGGGTGCACCAGGCGCCATTTCAGCCTCATGTGGCTGTGGAGGCGGAGGAGGTGGCTCCGGTGCCACTGGGGGTGGCACTGTACCAGAAACAGAAGTAACCCAGAGAGGATGTGGACATGGCAGGCACCTTGCGTTGGGTGTGGAGGGCACTTCAGAAGAGAGCTAATATTCTGGTTTCATACGCACCCACCATACATTTGGCGCGAAACCCCAAGCTAAAGTGCAATGAGGGAGGGGTGAGTAAGACACTGATTCAAGTCTTGCCATTGCACAAGTTTGCTGATTTGTATCCGAATGGTGAGTTTAGGCCTCCCCCAGTAGAGACTGACGATCATGCTGTTTCATTTGCAGAGTTGTTTCTATATCATCAATTGATAACTGCATGCCGCACACTTTGGACGGGGTTTCCTGAGCCCCCCCCAACACTGCTAGCTCTGGAGCTTGTCCTTAAGTCACCGTCTCCGCGCAAATTAGTTACACGCTTATATACTAGCATGCAAAATGCGGCCCGATAATCAAGCACAAATCCCTACAGCAGTGGAACACAGAACTTGACCCTCTGTTGTCGGAGGAGCAGTGGGAATTCTGTTGTAGGCAGTTGACTATACTATCCCCTATCTATAGTCTCCGCTTAATACATTTCAAATTTTTGCATAGATACTACAGATCGCCAGTTACTCTCCATCGAATGAAGTTAGGGGAGGACTGTAGATGCTGGCGCTGCGGGTACGCCTCAGCGTCTTTTTTACATATTGCCTGTGAGTGCCCCAGAATTCATGTGTGCTGGCAGGAAAATTTCTCTGTGGTGAACCAAATTGTTGGCAGAACGGATGCCCCCTCCCCGGAATTGTGCCTCCTAGGTTATGTCTGGGACACTCCGCCGAAGCAACGCAAACTACATGCTCTTCTTTTACTATATGCAAGACGGCAGGTTCCTATTTGATGGGGATGGAAAAGGGTTCCTAGATTTAAAGATTGGCTATCTGATGTGACATATGGCCATACACAGCTTGGCGCGTACTGGGAGCTGATGCCCCTTTCATCCAGACCACGTGATATATGGGAGCCATTCTTAAGCTGGGCGAGCGCCAGTGCCGATGCCTCTGAACCTGAACTTGATGCAAATACCTAATTACAGTTTGTCTATTTGTATTAGATTGATATGCCTTGTTTCTATACAGTCTATATCATGCATGAATTTGCATTATTAGATATGTCTGCAATATGACTACTACTCGTCCCGGATGTTTTCATGTGAACTACCTCGTTTCTTTTAAGTAATGGGATACACTACATAATGTGCTTTGTATGACAATATTGCTGTCTGAACGGCACGCACTGCATAGTTGACCTTTGTAATTCTAATGTACTGTAACCTGGAGATTGATATATGACTGAATTGACATGCTGGCTGGTTTTCTTCTTTCCTGTTGGAACTTCTGTTCCTATTGTTTGTACTGAATATTGGTATAAAACGTAATAAAAACAATTTAAATATGCCAATCAGAAAGAACCAATTGTAATATCAATTTACACAGGTAGCACTTGCACTTTGACACTGATCAGCAGTGGCAAAGTACCCAAAGCATCTAAGCCAGCAAAAAAGAAATCCCGCACAGCAACAAAAATACAGAAGGTAGAGGCATAAATTAAGTGGAAACCACACCAAAGATGCCATGTCTAAAAGAGGGGGGGGGGGCATTTTTTTTATGTCATGTGGGTTTCAGGAAGGCGATGATTATGAACATGAAGACAAAGTGATAAACTGTTGGTGAAAACTGGTGAAAAGGGAATTGAATTGAAGAAAGAAAATCCAAACTGATGCATGTTGCCTCTGCAACTATTGATCATTCTGAAAGTACTTTAAATATAATCACTGATCTTCCACTGGATTCTATGGAGGAGGGCTTACCAAGATGCAATAACAAAGTGCCCTGAATAAGAGAATTTGTGAGGATTTGGGGGTATTATGGCTGTGTAGCCTTCCTGTGGAATATGCTCACACAACTGTCTTGGTTTCAGGCAGCCTTGTTTGGACAACCTTGAACTTAACCCTTGGTAGCTATAGATTCGAGCAGCAAGGCTTGAGCAAAGGAACTAGTGCAAAGCATTTAACATTACCAAACAACAAAGTAAGACAACCAGGCAACACATCAGAAACACAACACAAATTTATAAAAATAGATTATAATTTTATGTCTTTTTAGAGTCTGGAATGAGCAAAATTCACTGGATGGGTCCAGAGATACAGATTTTTAAAGAAATCTTAATTTGTAAGCCACTCACAAACAAGAAATGGCAACTGTTAAGCTTGAAAACTTTTAACAAGTTAGCAAAAGTTAGTTCCACTGCTCCAGCCTGGCTTGGATAACCACTGCTTAACTTGAAGGCACTTTGCACCTTACCTTGACTCCAAAGAGGCATGCCACACTTTACCTCCCTTGACGGAGGCATGCTGCACTCTTCCACCCGCATTTAGAGGACTGCAAGCCCCAGAGCGCGTTGTGGCAGGAGGCGCACATGTCACAGAAACTTCGCCAGGTGGTGCATAAAGCAGGGTTGGACCCCCGCTGTGTGGGAACCCCTGCTTAACTTGAAGTCACTTTGTATCTTACCTTCACTCCAGAGAGGCACGCCGCTCTTTACTTCCCTTGACGGAGGCACGCTGCAATTTTCCACCCACCATTAGAGGACTGCAAGCCCCAGAGCGCTTTACGGCAGGAGCCGCACACATCACGGAAACCGAGGCAGGCGGCGCCTTAAACAGGGTTGGGCCCGGCTGTGCGGGAACCCCTGCTTAACTTGAAGGCACGTTGTGCCTTACCTTCACTCCAAAGACGCACACCGCACTTTACTTCCCTTGACGAAAGCATGCTGCACTTTTACACCTGCAATTGAAGGACTGCAAGCCCCAGTGCAAGTTTCAGCAAGAGCCGCACGCATCACGAAAACAGCACCAGGCGGCGCATAAAGTGAGCTTGACTCCCACAGCACAGGACATGCGCAAGCGCGCCCGCGCCAACAATGAACCCATCTGTGCCAGACAGTGATAGGAGGAGGCCGGGATGGGTAATATTATTAAGTCTTTGGACTCTGGGATGACTAGCCCTACCCTATAAGCTATTGTGATATTATCAGCATTGCTAATCATGTGATCGTATTGAGGGGTTTCCAAAAATGAGTAAGCAAAAGCTAGGTACTGGACTTCGAGTAGTAAGCACACTTGACGCTTTTTTATTGAGGGCTGAGTCAGCACTCATGCATGAAATTGAACTTGCTGAGCGAAGACTATCATTAGAGCCCCGTTCAGTTTGAGGCAAGAGGAGGTCTTCCAACTGTACGGGAAAACGGGGAAAAAACAGGGCACTTTCACGAATAACACCATCGATTCACTCTGGCCCCCATGCCTAGGAGCTGCCCACGTACCGAAGGATAAAATCAAAAGCCTAGGAATTTGGCTTGATAAGCCCCTAAATTTTAACTGTCAGGGTGCCAAGCTCTCCGCCACCTTCTTCGGCCTTTTAAGGCTCTTGCGTAAAATCCTCCCCTTTCTACCTTTTCACGCAAGACGGATTATGGTCCAGGGCCTAATCCTGTCCTGTCTGGATTTTGGAAACGCCCTGTATCTGGGTACACCCCACACTACCTTAAATAAATTGCAAATCATTCAAAACTGTGCCGCAAGAACTCTCCTTCAAATCCCCCGTCGTTCCTCTGTCAAAACCAGACTAAGGGACCTGCACTGGCTCCCAATCAGGGAAAGGATCCAGTTCAAAGCAATGTGCATTGCACATCGATCCTTTTGGGGGACAGGTGCTACCATCAACCAACACGTGTCCAAGGATGGCTAAGACAGCGAAGATAGCAGAAGATCGAAAGATGATGCATCGCAAACATGTTACTACATTGACCAGAGTCCTTAGGGGCGACACCGCCGGTGTGTGAGTAGTGTGCGACCCCACCCCCTTTTGTAACATTAAAGCTCCCTTGAGCAGTTGGCTGACGAGCCTGGGATCCCTTACCTACGCGTCTGAGTGGTACTAAACCTGGCAGATATTTGGCAGCCATCGGCAACCCCAGAACACGGCCTAGCCCTGCTGACGAGGGGTGATACCCCGAAACACGTGTCCAGGGATGGCGAAGACAGCGAAGATAGCAGAAGATCGAAAGATGATGCATCGCGAACACGTTACTACATTAACCAGAGTCCTTAGGGGCGACACCGCCGGTGTGTGAGTAGTGTGCGACCCCACCCCCTTTTGTAACATTAAAGCTCCCTTGAGCAGTTGGCTGACGAGCCTGGGATCCCGCACCTACGCGCCTGAGTGGTACTAAACCTGGCAGATATTTGGCAGCCATCGGCAACCCCAGAACACAGCCTATCCCTGCTGACGAGGGGTAATACCCCAAAACACGTGTCCAGGGATGGCGAAGACAGCGAAGATAGCAGAAGATCAAAAGATGACGCATCGCGAACAAGTTACTATATTAACTAGAGTCCTTAGGGGCGACACCGCCGGTGTGTGAGTAGTGTGCGACCCCACCCCCTTTTGTAACATTAAAGCTCCCTTGAGCAGTTGGCTGACGAGCCTGGGATCCCGCACATACGCGCCTGAGTGGTACTAAACCTGGCAGATATTTGGCAGCCATTGGCAACCCCAGAACATGGCCTATCCCTGCTGACGAGGGGTGATACCCCGAAACACGTGTCCAGGGATGGCGAAGACAGCGAAGATAGCAGAAGATCGAAAGATGACGCATCGCGAACACGTTACTACATTAACCAGAGTCCTTAGGGGTGACACTGCCGGTGTGTGAGTAGTGTGCGACCCCACCCCCTTTTGTAACAATAAAGCTCCCTTGAGCAGTTGGCTGACGAGCCTAGGATCCCGCACCTACGCGCCTGAGTGGTACTAAACCTGGCAGATATTTGGCAGCCATCGGCAACCCCAGAACACGGCCTATCCCTGTTGACGAGGGGTGATACCCCAAAACACGTGTCCAGGGATGGCGAAGACAGCGAAGATAGCAGAAGATCGAAAGATGATGCATCGCGAACACGTTACTACATTAACCAGAGTCCTTAGGGGCGACACCACCGGTGTGTGAGTAGTGTGCGACCCCACCCCCTTTTGTAACATTAAGCGCCCTTGAGCAGTTGGCTGACGAGCCTGGGATCCCGCACCTACGCACCTGAGTGGTACTAAACCTGGCAGATATTTGGCAGCCATCGGCAACCCCAGAACACGGCCTATCCCTGCTGACGAGGGGTGATACCCCGAAACACGTCTTCTGGGATGGCAAAGACAGTGAAGATAGCAGAAGATCGAAAGATGATGCATCGCGAACACGTTACTACATTAACCAGAGTCCTTAGGGGCGACACGCCAGTGTGTGAGTAGTGTGCGACCCCACCCCCTTTTGAAACATTAAAGCTCCCTTGAGCAGTTGGCTGACGAGCCTGGGATCCCGCACCTACGCGCCTGAGTGGTACTAAACCTGGCAGATATTTGGCAGCCATCGGCAACCCCAGAACACGGCCTATCCCTGCTGATGAGGGGTGATACCCCGAAACACGTGTCTGGGGATGGCAAAGACAGCGAAGATAGCAGAAGATCGAAAGATGATGCATCGCGAACACGTTACTACATTAACCAGAGTCCTTAGGGGCGACGCCGCCGGTGTGTGAGTAGTGTGCGACCCCACCCCCTTTTGAACATTACAGCTCCCTTGAGCAGTTGGCTGACAAGCCTGGGATCCCGCACCTACGCGCCTGAGTGGTACTAAACCTGGCAGATATTTGGCAGACATCAGCAACCCCAGAACGCGGCCTATTCCTGCTGACGAGGGGTGATACCCTGAAACACGTGTCCAGGGATGGTGAAGACTGCGAAGATAGCAGAAGATCGAAAGATGATGCATCGCGAACACGTTACTACATTAACCAGAGTCCTTAGGGGCAACACCGCCGGTGTGTGAGTAGTGTGCTACCCCACCCCCTTTTTTAACATTAAAGCTCCCTTGAGCAGTTGGCTGACGAGCCTGGGATCCCGCCCCTACGCGCCTGAGTGGTACTAAACCTGGCAGATATTTGGCAGCCATCGGCAACCCCAGAACACGGCCTATCCCTGCTGACGAGGGGTGATACCCCGAAACACATGTCCGGGGATGGCAAATACAGCGAAGATAGCAGAAGATCGAAAGATGATGCATCGCGAACATGTTACTACATTAACCAGAGTCCTTAGGGGCGACACCGCCGGTGTGTGAGTAGTGTGCGACCCCACCCCCTTTTGTAACATTAAAGCTCCCTTGAGCAGTTGGCTGACAAGCCTGGGATCCCGCACCTACGCGCCTGAGTGGTACTAAACCTGGCAGATATTTGGCAGCCATCAGCAACCCCAGAACACGGCCTATCCCTGCTGACGAGGGGTGATACCCCGAAACACGTGTCTAGGGATGGCAAAGACAGCGAAGATAGCAGAAGATCGAAAGATGATGCATCGCGAACACGTTACTACATTAACTAGAGTCCTTAGGGGCGACACTGCCGGTGTGTGAGTAGTGTGCGACCCCACCCCCTTTTGTAACATTAAAGCTCCCTTGAGCAGTTGGCTGACGAGCCTGGGATCCCGTACCTAAGCGCCTGAGTGGTACTAAACCTGGCAGATATTTGGCAGCCATCGCCAACCCCAGAACACGGCCTATCCCTGCTGACGAGGGGTGATACCCCGAAACACGTGTCCAGGGATGGCGAAGACAGCGAAGATAGCAGAAGATCGAAAGATGATGCTTCGCAAACACGTTTACTACCTTAACCAGAGTCCTTAGGGGCGACACCGCCGGTGTGTGAGTAGTGTGTGACCCCACCCCCTTTTCTACCATCAACCAACCCCTGATGACCGCCTACTACCCAACTCGACAGCTCAGATCAAGTTCAGCCTTTTTGGCCCTAATACCTAAGATAAAGAGGGCCAGATGTGGAGGTCTCTCCTTCTCTTACAACGCGGCTGGGCTTTGGAACTCACTTCCCCGCCAACTTAGATTGGAACCCAAATTGCTTGTTTTTCGCAAACTTCTGAAAACCTGGCTGTTTAATAAATCTGACTAACTTGTGACAGCTGCTAACCAAGTGTGATGTCTGGAGCGCTAGGACGCCTGAGGGTAGCTACCGCGCGGTATAAATGGTCTTTTCATTTCATTTCCTTCTTTCATTAGAGCCCAAATTCTGTCTAATAGATCTGTACCTACTACCCCTATTTTGCAAACAAGTACCGAAGATAACACTCTTCGACCTCTCCATCTACAAACCATGGTTTCAGATCCTGAATCTATTGGTGTCTCTGAGATAGTAAATTAGGTTGAATATAATTACTAGGGGTCAGAAAAAAAAAGTAGTCATGGGAATAGCCTAACTCCGCCACCTAAGAAAAGGAAGGGACAGGGTCCCCATAAACAAAATCATTATCTGCCAAAGCCAAGGGAACGTAAAACAAAAACTGTAGATAGGGATGCCAGCCAGGGGTCTATGTTAGTGCCTAAGGCTGCTGTATTTAAGAGAAGGGGGTCCCAGTAAGAAAGCGTAATGATAGAAACAATTTAAATAAAGCAAATGAAAAAATAAATGCATCTATAATGTTTATTTCACATTATAGGAAAGGTACTCAAAAAACAAATTCACAAATTACAGTTGTATTGGTGCCCCTGGGGGGAAGAGGGGGGACGTGTAGTCGTGAGGGTAGTGTAAGAAGGGGTAGTGACAATAAAAACACGTATTATTCAAACATTTGTATGAGTTCAATGTCGGAAAGACAATATAAAGATCATGAATCAGCGCAAAAATTCAAAAAACACATGCCACAATATCCATACTAAGCAAGAAATTATGGGTAGGAGGAGGCTGTGTATCGCGGTGAAGAAGTCGACGTTTCGAGTACCTTTCCTATAATGTGAAATAAACATTATAGATGCATTTATTTTTTCATTTGCTTTATTTAAATTGTTTCTATCATTACGCTTTCTTACTGGGACCCCCTTCTCTTAAAACTAGATACCCAGGTCCCAGTGACTTTATTGGGTTAACCCTCTCTCTTGATACCATAAGGCTGCTGTATTGGCAGGAACATTCCTACCTCAGGAGAATGAGGATTTCTGGAAGAGATTAGACTCAACGATTTTGGTTATTTTGGACCCACAGATGCAAAAGGTTTCCCATATTGAGGCAACATTAGCTAAGCTCGAAGGATTTGCTATTAGTACTTCCTTACCTTTTTCCGACACATGCCACTGCAGAGTTAAGGATATTCCCCCTGGTGGGAGTATGGGGTTATTATCTGGTCAGCATGGAAGCAATCCTGTGAATGGGAGAGAGCACCATTCCAATATCCAGAACTCTGTATTTAAAGCTAACGATGTAGCACATGTTGGACTTTTATGTCCAAGAGCTGTATGCCCTTGCTAAACTATTTAGATCCCTCGAATCTTAAAGAAAGTTCTACCACTGTGTATGCACAGGCTGTAAATGCCCCAAAGTGGCTCCCCCTGTTATTGGGAGTATTACATAAGATGGGGAGGGCAGATGATAAGCACACAGAGACATCAAAAACTTAATCACAGCAACTTACATAGGCTGAACTTGAATCTGCATCTTCCCCCAGAAGCAACCCCTTATACGGTTGTGCTGGTGAACATTCCCTCTCTGCAGTCCGGTGACAAAGAGCACTGGTCAACACCTACTGAGCGCAAGGACTGGCATAACTAATATGCTGTTCTCAGAATTCAAAATGGCAAGACAAATAAGCTGGGTGGGAAAGTCAACTAAGACATTAACCGATGACTGTAGTTCTGACATTTAGGTCCCCAGGCTTAGTCGGGTCAATACTTGATGGGGCTGGAATTTGGCCTATCAGGCCGAAGGTTATAAACATTTTGCCATGGGGTATTTTTTATCAACCACCTAGACATCCATGGCGAATTCCTCAGGAAGAAAGATTTACCTGGTCTAGACACCCAAGGTACACAGTCCCAGTTAGTAACCACTATGATATTTTAAACTCCTTAGAGGAAATTTACTGCCTGACACTCCCAAGACTGCCTCTAACTGCCACGGCTGATCTGTATGGTCTACAAGGTGATAAGGTACCAGGGCATGACAACATTACTGTCCAACCTCATGCAGCACTAGTCAATTGTATGACATTTTTAGCCCCCAATGAGGAAGAAGTTCAGGGCACGGGTGTAACTATGCTTCTCCCGAACTTCATGACAGCATAACCCTAGTGCAAACATCGACTGGTGATGGTGATGGTGATCTTTTGTCTAGTAAGTCAGGAATAGCTAGCCCTCCAGGTAGTCCTGAGAGCCTTTACTGTAGCCGTGTTTCTTGGAATATTTCAGGATTAAGCCCCAAGGTGAACAACCCAATTTGATGCAATTTCATATCAAACCATGACATATTATGCCTCCAGGATACATGACTCAAGGAGCCAACTGACATAAATGGGTTCAAAACATTTCACACACATGCAGTTGGGGGCTTAGTGGCAAAGCAAAATGTGGGCTCTGCACATATATATCAAATAGGATGGAAATAAAAAAGATAGATTCTTACCTAGAGAAAAAACTGTTACCAATTAACTAAGCTGTATTTAAATACAGCTTATTGTATTGTCTTGGCAAATTTTTATAACAATATTCCATCGGACAAACTTGTTTCTATGGTAAAAAAAAATACTGTGTAATGACCTGAAATCTCTGTGTAATGAATCTGGTAAATATATGATGCTAATCTTGGTTGGGGACTTTAATTGTGCTTTGTGCTTGCATGCAAATGGGAAAACCTGTAGATTTAAGGATTAGTCAGGTATAAGTAATACCCACTTTTGTCATTCTATTATGGGAGAGCTGTACAATGATTTGATCTTCAGTTTGGATTTGGGCTTTGTGATCAAATTATGTCCTATACCTGGCCCTATGCGACACACCTTTAATGGCAGACGTTTTTGTACAACAATAGATTATATATTACTATCAAACAGCCATGCGTGTAGATAACACTCTTTCTTGGTCGGCGACAATTCGTTAAGCGACCATTTTCCTTTGTGTATTTAGTTTTTTTGGCTGTTAAGTAAGCCTGGAAGGTGTTATAAAACTAATCAGACGTTAGCAAACATAAAAATTGACAAATCCAATGGATACACCCTATGGGGGACCCAACATTGGTCATCAAAAAAGTTGTAATTAAATGTAACTCGGCTTTTGACACCAGATAGCATTTTACCTTCTTTTAAAATAATATCATGTGTGGTAAGGGAGGTATTACATGTTAATAACCGGAAAAGTGACAAGACCAATGGATGGTTTGATTCAAACTGTACTCAGGCCAACACTAATTTAAAGCATGAACTTCACAAGATACCAAGAAACCTGAATAGCGTGAGGCAGGCAAGAAGGGACTATAGATCGGCATTTATGGAAAGAAAAAGTGCCTTGAGAAAAGAAGCTTGGGATTCCCTTCGTGAGACCTCTCAAATGAAGGACTTTTGGAGAGCAGGAAAAGCCCCCTTTTTATCTTCCGCTGGTGGTCCTTCTATAGAAGTTGCCATAACCGAGGAACATTGGATTAAGCATTTCCCTTCTTTGTATAATGGGCAGGGAAACCTTAATCTACAAATGAGTAATAACCAGGAGAAAGTTGCCTATAATCTGGACCTTCAGTTTACACTGGAGGAAGTGAATCGGCACTCGCAGTAAGTCTTGGTGGTAAGGCCCCTGGGCCAAATGGAGTTCCTGTAGACTTGTTTAAGTTAAATATGACCCTGTGGTGGTCAATTATTGCCCAGGTAGTCAACCCTAGTTGTCGGAACCCTTTTCCAATGACCTGGGTGGAATCTATCATTGTTCCAATCTTTAAAAAAGGGGACCGTCAGGATCCTAGGTGCTATAGGCCCTTTTCCCTACTGGACTCTCTGGCCAAAGTAGTTGGGTGAATAATCCTGGAACCCTTACATGCGTGGGCTAAGGATAGTCAGATCATATCCGACATACAGTACGGCCTTCGGCAGGGTCTTAGGACATCCAATCAGAGTCTAAACTTAGCCATCTTTGTTGGGAAATACACTAGGGTGAAGCGCTTGGACGCCCTCCGGGGCAGCAATCGCGCTATATAGATAACAATACAATACAATACAATACAATACAAGAAGGGCAGACTATTTTTAGCCTTAATGGATCTCACTGTGGCCTTCGACTCTGTGAGGCATAGTAAGCTTTGCGAGATCCTCGAGACAGTGGGGATAGACGCACAAATTATTTGTTTCCTTAAGGGACTCCATAGTGATGCTAAGGCTCGAGTGCATTATGGCTTGGGTGGTGAGTGCACGGCCCGTTTTCCAATCAGGAGGGAGGTCAGGCAAGGCTGTGTCCTGGCCCCCTTTCTTTTTAATCTTTATATTAATGACTTGATTCAGGCTTTGCTTAAATATGGCTGTGATTTTCCGCAAATAGTGGATGCCCAACACCTGCTCTCCTACATGCAGATGACGCAGTTTTGATGTCTCACATGCAAATAGGCCTCCAGAGAGTTTTAGACAGTTTTTCTAATTTTATGACTGAACTTGGCCTTAGTATGAAAACCTCAAAGACTTTTATAATGAGGTGTGGCCGTGGAAGCCAGCGGTCTAAGGATCTGTTTGTGGCTGGGCAGAAGAAAGCCCCCACAAAAGTTTTTCATATCACGTCATTTCATTTATTCAAAATGATAAGTGGGTCTCTTGCGAACTTCTCTAAGAACCTGGGTAGAAGACTTCCAGAAGAGCTTGTTCAAATGTATAAAGCAAAAGCAAAATGTATCTCCATTGTTATGTATGGGACAGAGGTCTGGGTACTCGCTGATACGCACTCATTGCAAATGGTGGCAAATGCATTTTTAAGATACATTTTTTCTCTGCCTGCTACTACTTCTTCTTATGTCTGCCATGCAGAGCTGATGCTTTCTTACATTTCTGACCTCATAAAACTGGAACCTATTCTCCTCTGGCATAGGATTTGGACAGAAGAACAGACCAAGTTAAACAGAGATATCTTGTTAGACAGCCTTAAATTGGAAGAGGCTTTAAAGATTCCTTGGGTAAGGTACATCTGAAACTTCATGCAAGATCTAGGTCATTTAGAATATTTTACAGACCTGAGTTACTTACAGCTGATCACGAGAAAGGATTAATAAAAAAGGAGGGTCTCCACCTATTGGATATGTTAAGAATGTCTGTAGCGATCTTAAAGCCCAGTGTCCAGCAAAACCAGGTGATTTTGACTACTTTTAGCATTCAACTGTACCTGGTATTTGTTCCTGGCAGATATGATAGGCTTTTATTAACTAGATTATGTTGAGATCCGTTCATAAATGTGTAACCTTCCCAAAAATGAATGATGGGCCCGTGTACTGCAAGTTTTCCCATGTGACAATTGTTCTGCTCAATCCACCATTCAAGTAGCTTTATTTTGTATATTTTATGGTGAGTTAAGGAAACTGTGGATTGTTCCAATTTAAAAAAAAATCAGGGTTTGAGACAATGTCGCCCGGCACTTATTAAACTTCAGTTTCTGGAGAATGAACATACAGCCTGGAGGATAGCAATGTTTTTGAAGAAAGTAATCCATCAAAGGAAAATGCATTGTAATCTAAATATTTAGGTTTAATCAGGCATATTGTCATTGTTGTATTTCTTATGTATTATTTATGATATTTTCACTACACCATATAATGTATTTCTTTTCTCTTTATATACCTATTTTGTGTAATGAATTGTGTGTTTTTATCTGCTTTTATGATTGTATAAAAAAGCAATCGGACAAAGTTTCCTTGACTTGACTTGACTAAATCCTACAAGAAGGCCTTTGGGGCACTGGGGTATATTTGGAAAGTTGCCTGGTCCACAGGGCATTTTCTAATCCAGTTCCACACTTTAGAGCATGATCGCCGTTAACATCAATGGAGTAGTCCTGATGCTGAGGTTACAGGAGATAAAGATGTTCATGGATGTTCTGTGTGCTGTGCGGTCGGCAGAGGTTCTTTTCCTTGTTCCACAGGTCTAGTGGAGAGACTGGGCTGCTGGTCTTCGTTTACAGTTGTCTCTGCAAAATCCTTTGGTGGGGGCTGGTGTGCCTCTTAGGTTATCATTCAGAACTCTGATGACACTCATGGGTCCGGTGGATTCTGGTACTTCTTTTGGCTTTCAAAATTAGTCTTGTGCCATGCCCAACGGCAGCTAGTAGCAAATCTCCTGAGGTGGATAGCAACTTTTCAGTGTGGGCCACTTAAGCTGTGCTAACCCTGGAGTTGGTTCAGGGGTTAGTCCACGGTTACTTTGGGTGATTCCTTTGGTCTGAGATACAACTCTTCCCTGAGCCAGGAGTCACAGGCACAGTACTCTTTTTGCTAGCCCAAAATGCAGCAGCTGCAGTCCAGCAGACAGTGCAGCCTCTCTTTGTGCAGTCAAGGGACAGCAGGGCAGTCCTTTTTTGGTCCTTGTTCCAGGTCTGACATGGAGTGGGCCAGGAGTCCTATATTCATTCTCAGAAAGTGCCCTCGGAGATAATGTGGCCACTAGCCAATGGGCTACCAGGTCACCTCCCACTTGGTGATGACTTTTGGGCTATGTGTGGCATCTAGCAATCCCACAGTGCACTACTCAGTCCCCTCTCAAGATGTCAGAACACTTTCTCAGATGTCAGAAACTTGGTAGCCCAATATAGAGGTGTGGCTAACTGAGGTCTACACAACCATGGGAAACCTGGATTGGGCGCTAAGTTTCCCTCTCTGTCCCTGTCTCCAGCTTATCTGCCTGAACAAAGGGCAGCCCTTCAGGAGTGTAAATGTCACCTGCCCAGCAAAGGCGCCTTTCCCTTTGAAGCTCACCTTTTGTGCCAACACCCTGAGTGGCTTCCGACGAAGAGGAGGTAACACCTCATCCCATAGCAGGCTACTATTGTTCCTAAGCTGGGGAGCAATTCACACGACTCCCTAGGTAGGTAGAATGCTGTCTGTTGTTCGGTGCCCTTGTGAGGCTACTGGACAACAGCGTCACAGAGTGGCAACTTTCTATTGTTGCATTTCTTTAATAGTGGTATTACATTTGTCCAGGACATCAGGTTAGGTTTAATGCCACAATCAAGTTGCTCCCTTACAGTACCCAGCTAGGCAGCCATATTCATAGGTTATCCAGGCTGCAGGGTCAGATGGTAATCCTGTATTATTCAATGTGGCTACTAGCCTTTTCAAAGCAAAACGACAATTTAGAAGTATTGCCGTTAAGACGTATATAAAAATACATCTCCTACTTAGTGATATATAGCTCCCTGTCTTAGGGGTCTATAGGCCATCATTAGGAGAGACTTACATATACTGTTAAGGGAAATGGGGGGCTTTGCCATTGGTATCAATGGCAAAGTCGAACTAGCAGTTTTAAAAATGCTCCTCCAGGCGGCAATGGCTGGCAGGGTTACATTTTGTACACTGGAGCACACAGGGTGGCACAAACAGTGCTGCAGACCTGGCTGGAAACTCTGCATTGCACACTCTAGGTTTCCCTGGGTACTATATACTAGGCACTTATAAGTAAGTCAGTTCTTGCCAATTCAGGATAGCCAGTTCGACATATAATGTGTAAGGGATTAGAACACTGGCACTAAGATCTGGTTAGCAGTCCTGAGTACACTTTCAGTCGAATTAACTTCAGCTAGCAGTCCAAATGGGGACAAAAAGCTTTTTTCCTTACTCAGTTCCATAACTATGATTGCTAATTTGTGTTCTCCTCAGGTATAACAGTCACCATTAGTCTTGATGACTCCATTTTTGCATAACATATACAGGTATTTCCTTTTGATTTTTTAACTTTTGTTTCAACATCTGCTTCACTGTGCTTCCACCTGTCTGTGCCTGCACTTCACCATTTTTTGAGTTGGACCGGTAAATCCTTGTCATGGGTTCAGCTACTTTTACCTTTCCATAGTCGGCCCCTTTGTACAATCACTTTCAGCAATTTGTTAAGAAATGTAAGACGCTTCTGTGGTTATAAAATAATACTTCTTGAGTGTATTATTTTATCAATTAAACTACTTCACTACATCGAAACTCCAAAGAGGGACTTGGGCGAGAAAGAAGGAAACGAAGAGCTTGATTCTTGATAGAAGAAAATTAGCCAATTTCATCTTCATAAAAGCTGCCTATCGTGAAGGAAAGAGGGAGAAACTAGACGGATTTATACTGTCTTTAGTTTAAAACATTTTACTGAGCATTTGATGATTTTCAAGGGAATATCGGGTGTGGGGACAGGGTTAAGGTGGATTCAATGGTTAAATAATTTAAATAAGGCCTTGCTGTTGTTGTGGTTGTTGATTTGTGTCATTTACTGGAGAAACAATTCAGATATTTCCTAGGTTATGTCCTTTGTTCACTCTGTCTGTAGATGCATTGTGATGTTGAGCTCTGATTAAGACAGGGATTTGCATCCCACATTTATTTGTATTTTCCTGTCCATGAAAACTTTCATTATCAACATGTGTGTGCAGTAGCAGGTGGACAGTCCGGTTAAAGTGGACAGTTTGGTTGAATGCGTAAAGTGGGTGATTGAAGAACATGGTGAGTGATATTGCTGATTTGGACTGTTGGGAGGTAAGTGTTGACTAATTTCTAATTTATTTCTAATTTAAAACATTTATAAAGTGCAGCGTGCACCGAACGGTTTCTTGGCGCTAGTGGAGGGTATTGGCTACAGAGACAAAGTAAGAACCAGTGGTAGAGCCGGGAAGGGAGGTTACACAGGGAAGGCCTGTTTAAAAAGAAACGTTTTTAGTTCCTTACGGAAGGATACATAATGGGTAGCCGCACGAAGGTGGTCTGGGAGGGAGTTCCAGAAAGTGGGGGCTGAGGTAGAAAAGTTGGACCCACCCCACTTTTTGCGTCTGAAACGTGGGATTTGAAGGAGGGACTTGGAGGAGGAACGAAGTTCTCTGGGGGGAACGTATTCTTTTAATAAAGAGGAAATAAAGGCGGGGGCGGTGTCTTGACGGGCCTGGAAAACCATGCAGGCGGTTTTAAACAGGGAACATTCCTTGACAGGGAGCCAATGGAGCTCCCTGAGGAGGGGTGTGGAGTGGTGGTAGCGTGGGAGACCAAAAACCAACCGGGCAGCTTGGTTTTGGACCATCTGAAGCCTCCTTAGACTGTATGCTGGTATGCCATTGTAGAGGGCGTTGGCATAGTCTAGCCGTGATATCACTAAAGTGGCCATGATCATTTTGAGTGCCTGGGGGGAAAAGAAACGAGCGACAGTGCGGATAGTTCGGAGGGTGAGGAAGCAGGAGGAAACTACAGAGCTGATTTGAGAGTGAAGGGTGAGCTGATTATTCATTTTAACCCCCAGTGTTTTGACTGTGGTAGAAGGAGTGGGGGCGGGACCAAGGGTTGGGGGCCAGAAGAGAGAGTTCCAGGGACTGGAAGAACCCCCGGTAAGAACCAACTCGGTTTTATCCGGGTTCAACTTGAGATGGTTGTGGTTCATCCAGTCCCTGATGAATGTCATGGTGTACTGGAAGCTAGAGACAGAGAGGGGAGAGGAGGATAAGTCAAAGATGAGCTGGAGGTCATCCGCGTAATTGTACACGGTGACCTCCAGCTGCTGAAGAGCGAAAATGAGGGGAAAGATGTAAAGATTGAATAGTAAGGGAGACAAGGAAGAGCCCTGGGGGACACCACACGTGACGGGGAGTGGGGTGGTTGTGAAGTCTCCTAGCCGGACCGCCTGGGTGCGGTCCCTCAGGAAGGAGGAAAGCCACACCAGGGCTGATCCCTCAATTCCAGCCGCCTTGACACGGGACAGTAAGATGGTATGGTCTACCGTGTCAAATGCGGCGGAGAGATCGAGGAGTACCAGCGCTGGTGTTTGTTGTGATCCATACCCTTCCTGAGGTTGTCCAGGACTGAAACCACGACTGATTCAGTCGAGTGCCTAGGTCGAAAGCCAGCCTGGCGGGAAGCCAGTCCCCCATTGGCCTCTACGTGGGTGCTGAATACCGCGGTGACATAGCGCTCCAGCACCTTGCCCAGGTAGGGCAGCAGGGAAATGGGGCGGTAGTTGGCTGAGATGGATGGGTCGGCGCCAGGCTTCTTTAAAATGGGCACTATGGTGGCTGATTTGAGGGCAGGGGTCACTACTCCCTGCGCTAGGGAGCTGTTAAGGAAGGTAATGGGGGTTCAGGACAAGAGGAGTAGATTTGTTGGAGGATTTGCGCCGGACAGATGTCTGCCGGAGAACCTGACTTTACTTTGGGGAGTATCTCCAGGAATACCTCTTCAGTGAGGGGAGGGATGGAGGTGAGAAGGTTTTGAATAGTAGGAGGAGAAGGATCAACAAAGGCAGACGAGGGGGGGGGGATGTTGGCCTTAATGGTAGCGATCTTGTCGAGAAAGTAAGTATTTAATTGGTTGCATAGAGGCTGGGATGGGGGGATTTGAGGTGAAGCTCTATCGGAGTAAGCCAGGTCCTGCACTATGCCGGAGATCTCCCTGGGTTTATTTTCAGCAGACATTATTTTTGTTGAAAAATAAGAGGTTTTGGCGGCGAGGATTGCGGTCTTGTAGTCGGCGAGTGATGTAAGGTAAAGGGTTTTGAGTGAGGGACAGTAATTTTTTCTCCAGTGCCTTTCTGCCTGTCGAACGGACAGTTTTAGTTCTTTTAGGTGGTCATTGAACCACCTATTAGACTCCTTGGGTCGCCGGATGGAAATGCGACGCAGGGGAGCCACTGAGTCACAACCTCTAGCCAACCAAGCATTGATAGTAATGGCTTGAGAGTCGGACGGAAGACCAGAGAGGGTCGGGGTAGAGTTCCGAAGGTGAGAGGTCAGTGTGGGAAAATCAACTCTGTTCCAATTCCGCGCCCAGGTATTTTTGGCGTGGGGGACTTTGGATACCGGGTTGAGAGAGATGGAGAAAGAAATAAGGGCATGATCGGACCAAGGACAGGGGGAAACCGTCACCGGGGAGACTGGAAGGTTGAGGGACCAGACCTGGTCGAGTATATGACCATGAGAGTGAGTGGGGACAGAGATGTGCGACACAAAATTCAGAGATGTAAGAGACTCAGTGAATTCTTTCGAGGCAGTGCACTCAGAAGGGTCCGAGGGCCAGTAATTGAAATCCCCTAGTACCAAGACCGATGCATAGTTGACCACCATGTTGGCCAGTAGGTCTTGAAAAGCCGGCAAGAACAGAGGCGAAGACTGGGGAGGGCGGTACATTAGGAGACAGGTGATGGGGGGGGAGAAGGCGAGGGAGCGGACTGTAAGGAATTCAGTGGAAGGAATGGGGGGAGAGGGGATGGTTTGAAAGTTTAGTTCCGACCGAGCGATTATCGCCACACCACCGCCAACCCTGCCTGCCGGACGATCAGCGCGTAAGGCCACGTAGGAGGGGGGGAGGGTAGCCAAGAGAACGGGAAGGGAAGAATCACAGAACCAGGTTTCGGTCAAGAGCAGTAAGTCAGGCTTCTCAGAATCGAGCAAGACAAAGAGCTCATGATGGTGCTTGACCGCTGGCCTGGTGTTAAGTAAGAGAATAGATAGTGACGGAGTAGGAGGAAGAGGGTCGGGTGGGAGAGGGCATTGTGGGGGAGAGGCGGGCAGAGAGGACGGCGGTGTAGGAGTGGAAGAAGGGACAAGCCCTAGTTAGATAATGTGCCTACGGACCGAATCTGAGAGTGGCCAATGGCCTTGGAGGGTGGTAAGCTCCTCAGAGGAGTATGAGATAAAATTGGCATGGAGTCGTGCCCCTAGCCCCGTCCGGCCGCGGACGGGCGCAGACGGGCTTGCCTTAGGCGCGCCTTCGGCGCGCAAACGGCGCGCCCGCTGCGCACGTCCGCTGCGCGTTCTGTAGATGCACATTTGATATAGGAGGCCTCAAGGGCGGGAAGGGGGCGTGGCCTAGCGGTGGGCGTGGCCAGCGGCGATGGACGCCGGTGTGAGGGGTCACGTGAGCGCTAGATCCGCTCCGTGATGCCCTAAAGTGCAAGAGTGCTTTTACAGGATTAAAAGTACAATTTTAAAAGTCAGCAAAGCTCAATAAAGAAGCAAACAGCGTCTACTCCCGGCTTTTTGCCTCAGGAGACAACCCAACCGAGCGCTTGCAGCTCGGCGCTTATGAAGGGCGGGAAGGGGGCATGGCCTAGCGGTGGGCGTGGCCAGCGGCGATGGACGCCGGTGTGAGGGGTCACGTGAGCGCTAGATCCGCTCCGTGATGCCCTGTTTCATGGCTCTTCACAAATCGATCACCTTTGTCTTCATTGTCTCCTAGCAAAACCTACGTGGACTTGGAAGTCCGTAGAACATTGTTGAAAAGTCATATGTCTTAATTTCTGTGATATGACTTTGGCAGATGGGTAGCTATGCACAATCAGTGAACGAAATTTGTCATTTGGGGACTAGGGGGCATATTACCAACAACTAGCGATAATTATCGCTATGTTGGTTTAGCGGCGATTTTTTTATCGCAGAACTGCTGCGATTTTTATCGCTTAGGAACCTTGCTATTATCAAGGTATATCTCCTAAGCGATAAAAATCGGCCGAAATGCATGAATATCGCTGAAAAGTCAGCGATATTCATGCATTACCGAGCTAATGCTCTTAGCCATGTTATCCACCTCCCATTGGATAACATGGCTAAGAACTGCTCAGGGCAGGTGTTAGCTTTTGGAGATATTCACGCTTAGGGCGAATATCTCCAAAAGTTGGTAATAGGAGATAGCGATGTTAGCGACTGTTTCCAGTCGCTAACATCTTGGCACGCCCACTTTGCATATCATTAGTGATAAATATCACTGACATGCAAAGTGGGGCCCAAGATGGTCGCTACCTCCTACTAGCTGTCGCTAACTGGTGTTAGCGACAGCTAGGTAATAGGGAGCAAAGTTTATCTCTGCTTTCTTGGCTTTTAAAGCCAAAAAAGCTGAGATAAACTCCCTTGATAATATGCCCCTAGGTGTTGCTTTTATGACAAGACAACCGTCAAAGATGCACCATGCACTGGAGTGGTGTGGGGCTGAGTTGAATCACTATAATAATTCTGTAAGCAGCAATTTGTGTAATTTCTTCTTTGAATTTAGCAACTCTATGTTTCAGAGCATAGATGTTATCTTATATAGATTAGCAACAGAAATATTGTTACCCTCAGACCTTGCAATCGTTTCATAATTCTGCATTATCTAAACTCTAACCTGTAAACAAGGCCTGAAAGCATCCTGGCAAGACCGAGACACTGAACATACTCTCAAAAAAGAGATTTTGAAAAATACCTATCAGTCACCTCTGAAACATTCTGTACTTTCCTTATAAAAGTTGTCGTCCTGTGAACACGGATTTAAAATATTTATCGGGTTGAAAACGTTAGTTTGGTCTCTATAGAGGTGTGTTCTATAATACTTATTATATATTTCATAATTTGCCCGCTACTATTTCAGTGCCTTCTAATTATAACAATGCTGTGCCGACAGCCTTTCCTATCGCCAAATCATTGTACACAGCTCACTTCATCATTAATAACGCGGTGCAATGTGACACTCCGCATTTACCCGCGCAGCTCACTTTCCATTGTGGTTCCAGTTTGAATTAATGCCATACTTTTCATCACTTTTCCTTCACCTTTACCTTCTCATTCATGATTAATTGCTACTACTTTCGGGAATGCAGACATCCTGGACCTCTTAGTAATCTTGATATTACAATCATCTATCTTATTCCAAAGTATTGTGTGTTACTGACAATTTCATATGAAGAAACTCTGCAAGATTGTTATTACAGCTCAATAAAAATGCAGATAAAGGTATGATTTAGGCTTAAGGTCTGTTTGTCAGGCTCTGAGTGTTATGAAAACAATAACAATGCGTGCATGCAAATGTGGCGAGTTAGGTATTCAAGATAAGGAAGCAGGGCAGAGATGACATTCCTGGGGTCCCAGGAAACATCAGGAATGCGTTTTAGATGGTGATTGATGCTATTGAGAGATAGTGGTATTTAATCATAAAATCCCATTAATAAATACCAATTGATCCACAGGAAGCTCTGTTGAATTAATGGCCAATATCCCACCCCCAGGTGCTATGGGCCACATTTGCCATCTGTGTCTCCATCAGCATAAATGCAAAGATAAATCAGTTTCACGGTGCACGCTGACATGCCGTCCCGTTCCCTCTTCTTGCTTTTCTAGATCCATAAACCTGATAGAGTGGCCCCTTCAAAATGCTTTGCGTTTGACAACGGTGCGGCAGAAAAGGGGCATGAAACACCTCCCAACATGTATTCCACTATTACTAGAAGTGCACTTTATTTTGGCATGATTAATGGGAAGAAAACATTTTTGATTAGCCGAAAAAAGATTGAACACAAAGGGAATAAGCGAATCTTTAAAAATGTTCATTTATCAAATATACCTACATTGACAGACAGGTTTTCTTTTTTTTAAAACAGAACCTTAATATATAGAAGCATTCATGCAAGTAGTTTTGTTTGAAAATCGATATCAAGGGATAAATAACCTGCTATTCTTACTGATGTATTAATTTGATTTGGAGAATGTGAAAGGAGGCATTTGCACACCAATTCGGGCAAGAATTACATAGATGCTCATTAGAGTTCAAAATGCACAAAATGGTCGCTATCAACGCACTGTACAAGGGTGCCATTTTGGAGATGAGTTGGCCTAACGGCTATGGAGGTCGACCTCGGAGCTGGGGAACCACAACATCCTGTGATTCTGGGCAAATCACTTAATCTCCCCGTGCTTACCAAAATTAATGTGTCCTTATGTAACACAACTACTGGTGCTCATGTAAAGCGCTCTGATACCTGATACCTTCGGGTCAAGTTTGCGCTATATAAACGCTGTGAAAACAAAAGGTGACATGCATATACCTTGGCTCCAAGTCTGTTTAACATGGGTGATGCGAGAAAAGTCTGCTGGTAACTGTATCGAAAAGGATAACTCTGACATGATTTATAAGAATTTCCCCTAATTTAATTTGATATCTATCTCTCTAACTTGGGCAGAATTGTATGCAGCACAATGAGGCTCATGCAGCAGTGAAGTCTTCCCATGGTTAGGAAGCATGCCAGCAATTCATGAAGAATCCTGGAGGTGTATTGTGTGGCTGACCACTGGGTATGTGAATATGAGGGTCACCAACCTTCTATACCCCTAACATATACATGTTCGATCTTCTAACCTTAATCCACACCCCCACGGGGTCTCAATTTCGATTCACAGTCAATGACCTTCACTAGTTCTCATCCTACCTTTCCAAACAACCCCATTTTATTTAACTGTGTATATCCTGGTTCCAAAAATCCCTACTACCTGCAGAGGCTCACAGAGTTCCATACTGTCTCTTATTATTTTCAGCATCTATATAGAGCCTTGGTGATCTACTCATAGTTAACAGCATCAAGATTCAGAAATATGCTTTTGATACAATACTTCCACCACCTTCAACACTGCCTGCCCCTCATCCAGACATAGATGTGCAGTGCCTATCTGAAGGTTAACCCAACTAAGAGCTGGATATCGATGTCAGACACACCTGAGTCCGTCTTACATCGATTGGGTACTGGGACCGACTGACCTCTTGTTGGCGGTCCGAATCGAGCAATTAGGATGCAACCAAACACTGTTCAGTCGCAGTACTGTTTGTTACAATGGGAGCATCCATTCCGACCAGAACGCATGCTCTCATTGTAAAGCAAAGATGTGCAGTCCATCCCTGCACCTGTGGCGGGAACCTGAAAGTGCTCACCATCTCTGATGGCTCTTCGTACACCAACATCCAAGTCATCAACAGACTGACGACTAAGAAGTGTAATAAAGAAAAAAATTCAGGGTGGAAGGCTTTTCTATCTATAGACCCAAGATCTGAAACAACATCCTCATATCCATAAGGACCGCCACAATGCGGCTCCAATTTAGAAAAGAGTGGAAGACACATCTCTTTAAAGAACACTGAGTCACAATAGACTAACATTCAAATAACAACTCACCTGTCTTATCACAAGTTGACTTTATGCTTGCCTATTTTTTTGTAGAGCACCCCCTGTCTTTTTTGCTAGGTTTGTGCAATACAAATACCCCATACATAACATTACATTATATATGTATTAAAAGCTAAATTGGATTCTTGCATGTCAACGGAGAAAGAGACAGAACGTGTAGGTTCAGAGGCAAAACTACTGAGGCACAATTTCAAGGGAGTATCATTAAGCTGAAGCAAAGTTGAGGAAAGTTCTGCAGAAAAGAAGACACCGCTGTCTGTACATTGATTGTGCAAGTAGCTGACTTGAGTCCAAAGATGTCTATAAGATATCAGAGCTGATGGTGCTAAGGAACGATCCCAAAGGAACAACCTTTGAAGACTGGAGGGAAATAGAACAGAGGAGTGCTTAGGTGAATTGCTAATGAAAGTAATTGTTTCAGAAGAAAAATATCACTGTGGTTCAAAGTGGAAAGAGCATAAGGAGCACTGGCAGACAGGGGGCCCCAACTAGAACTCTGCCATGAGATTTAACCACAAGATTAGAGACATCACATTGAAAGGACTAAAACAGCTGAAATTGAATAAATCAGAACTTGAAGGTGTACATAGCCTGGATTGCAATGAAAGCTCAATGACATTTAACATCTACATAAAATAACCATTCAGTCTCGAAAAACAATTAGGTGAAGTGACATATATGCCATTGACAATAAATAATTTATAGGTCCAAACTGTGTTGTTTTCAATGAATCTATGACAAAATATCGACTACAAAAATATCTACCTACCAAAATATCGCAACAAAAATATCGATTACATTAATATCGAAATCCTATCTCTAACAAGGTAAGTACAAAAATATCGAAAAAATAATATTGATGTAAAAAATATCGTTTTTTTAAAAATATAGTTTTTTTTAATTAAAAAACATGGAATATTAACAAAATAATACTTATAAATTTAATAAACATAGTTAAATATATATTATAATATTTAAAATTAATAAATAATGTAATAAAAACGAATAATAATAAAGATATAGTACAAAGTATATACTTCATTAATAATACCTCTAATAAATTATTTTAATAACTTATAAATGAATGAAAATATAATAAATTACAAATACATTTATATACATCAAATAATAATATAAATAACAATTAATAAAAATGTAAAACAAATGAAAAAAATTAAATACATTTTGGATAGCGTACGGGTCCAAATTACTATTCCCACTCCAGAGAGTGCAACAGTAGGGAAAGTGTTGGATAGCATAGGGGTAACAATTACTATTCCAACTCCACAGAGTGCAACAGTAGGGAAAGTGTTGGATAGCGTAGGGGTAAAAATTACTATTTCCACTCCCGAGAGTGCAACAGTAGGGAAAGTGTTGGATAGCGTAGGGGTAACAATTACTATTCCCACTCCAGAGAGTGCAACAGTAGGGAAAGTGTTGGATAGCGTAGGGGTAAAAATTACTATTCCAACTCCACAGAGTGCAACAGTAGGGAAAGTGTTGGATAGCGTAGGGGTAACAATTACTATTCCAACCCCAGAGAGTGCAATAGTAGGGAAAGTGTTGGATAGCGTAGGGGTAAAAATTACTATTCCAACTTCAGAGAGTGCAACAGTAGGGAAAGTGTTGGATAGCGTAGGGGTAAAAATTACTATTCCAACTCCACAGAGTGCAACAGTAGGGAAAGTGTTGGATAGCGTAGGGGTAACAATTACTATTCCCACTCCAGAGAGTGCAACAGTAGGGAAAGTGTTGGATAGCGTAGGGGTAACAATTACTATTCCCACTCCAGAGAGTGCAACAGTAGGGAAAGTGTTGGTTAGCGTAGGGGTGAAAATTACTATTCCAACTCCAGAGAGTGCAACAGTAGGGAAAGTGTTGGATAGCGTAGGGGTAACAATTACTATTCCCACCCCAGAGTGTGCAACAGTAGGGAAAGTGTTGGATAGCGTAGGGGTAAAAATTACTATTCCAACTCCAGAGAGCGCAACAGTAGGGAAAGTGTTAGATTGCATAGGGGTAAAAATTACTATTCCAACTCCAGAGAGTGCAATAGTAGGGAAAGTGTTGGATAGCTTAGGGGTAACAATTACTATTCCCATTCCAGAGAGTGCAACAGTAGGGAAAGTGTTGGAAAGTGTAGGGGTAACAATTACTATTCCAACTCCAGAGAGTGCAACAGTAGGGAAAGTGTTGGATAGCGTAAGGGTAGCAATTACTATCCCCACTCCAGAGAGTGCAACATTAGGGAAAGTGTTGGGTAGCGTAAGGATAACAATTACTATTCCCGCTCCAGAGAGTGCAACAGTAGGGAAAGTGTTGGATAGCGTAGGGGTAAAAATTACTATTCCAACTCCAGAGAGTGCAACAGTAGGGAAAGTGTTGGATAGGGAAGGGGTAACAATTACTATTCCCACTCCAGAGAGTACAATAGTAGGGAAAGTGTTGGATAGCGTAGGGGTAACAATTACTATTCCAACTCCAGAGAGTGCAACAGTAGGGAAAGTTTTGGATAGCATAGGGGTAACAATTACTATTCCAACTCCAGAGAGTGCAACAGTAGGGAAAGTGTTGGATAGAGTAGGGGTAAAAATACCATACTTATAAATAAATGTATTTTTTAAAATAATAAAAAACGTAACTATTAAATAAGTATAAACCATTTACGAATACCAATACATAATTAGTAAAAACATGATTAGCAAAATATATTTAAATAAAAAAATATTAAAAATACCACGTAATAATATTTAATTACCAATTAGTAATTCCTTAATAATTATATAATTAACAAAACAATTAATTAAAAAACATTTTTACTTAATTACATTTAAATTACTTCCCACCCTATTCCCCTATAAACCCACAACCCGCTACCGAACATAATTATCAATTAATCAATTAATTAATATAAATTACCAATTAATTAAAAATAATAATCAATTAATTAAAATTAATTTATAATTCCTACTAATTGATAAATAATTTAACATAATTAAATTACTTCCCACCCTATTCTCCTATAAACCCTCAACCCGCTACAGAACATAATTATCAATTAATCAATTAATTAAAATTAATTACCAATTAATTAAAAATAATTACCAATTAATTAAAATTAATTTATAATTCCTACTAAATAATAATGAATTTAACATAAATAAATTACTTCCCATTCCTATTCCCCTGTAAACCAACAACCTGCTACAAAACTTAATTATCAATTAATCAATTACTTCAAATTAATTACAATATAATTAAAAATAATTACCAATGAATTCAAATTAATTTATAATTCCTACTAATTAATAATTAATTTAACATAATTAAATTACTTCCCACCCGATTCCCCTATAAACCCACAACCCGCTACAGTACTAAAATACAAAATTACATAAAAATAAATTAAAAACATTATAAATACATAATAATATATGCAAAAATATTATAAAAATCGATATTAGTAACATCAAAATTATTAACATCGATATTACTAACATCGATATTTAACACTTCGATATTACTAATATCGATATTAAATCTATTGATATTACTTACCTTCTATATTATGTCCCTTCGATATTTAAACTTCGATATTATTGTATATCGATATTTAAATATCGATATTTTGTCTGCATACCTTTTTCAATCTTATGCCGGTAAACCTGTATATGTCATGTCCATGCTAGTTGTGTTGCCACTGGTCGTGGTAACTGCCAGTTGGCAGCTCCTTACAGCAAGAGAAAGTTGTGCCCAGGTTGCAATTCCCTGGTTGGTGATGAGAAATATTTTCTACAAGGATCTCACATGCTGGTATGTGATACAGTTTTTTTTTACAATAAAATATTGGAACCTGTAAGGATGCCCTGACTCTCTGTATTCTGGTACCAGCGACAGTATCTACGTACATAGGCTGGCATAGATTGTCATTAGAAATTTTAAAATAATAAGCCAATGTTCTAGAAAGTTACTTGGGTATTTTTTAAATATGGGATAGAGAAGTTAGTCTTATGGGATATCTAGCCTTCCTGCCTCAACTTCTGATTTTCCAGGAGCACCTCTGCTTCTCTGTTACCCAGCTTATTATAACACACTGCATGTTGCAACATTATGGCCCAGATTTACTCTGGTTTTGCATTGGCATTGCTCAATTTTTTAGGTGCGGCCCTGTCACAAATCCATTTCGGGATTTACAAAGCCACACATCCTCATTTGCATGCCTTTGTGAAAAAAATGAAGGCAAGGCAGCACATAACACTGTCTTGAGTTAACTTTTATCAGATAGGAGGTACATGATTGGTGCATTGGCATTCCGGTGCGTCCTCCTATGCAATTTTCTGTAAACCCAAATTTACAAATACTTATAAGCAAAGGTTTTCACTAAAATTGTGTACATACCTGAAGCAGCATAGTATTGGGAAGAAATATCTTTATTTCTCCTCATTATTTCCTCTATGCATGAGTGCTGCATTCTGCAGAAAAAAGAACAGAGATACTGAAAGGAAATAGGCTCAAAGGATACATTTTGAGCAGGAAGGTATTCCTTTGTGCACAAAAACGAACCTAATTGCAGTGCAGACACCCTTGCTCCATGACACAAGGATGCCAGCCACATGTGCGTCAGTGTAAGGAGAGACCAGAACTGCACCATATCTTTGAAAATATGGCGCTGCTCTAATCTCTCCCTTTCAAACAACGCAGCACATCAACTTCCGTTGTTGTAGTGCATTGTGTGAAATTTTTGTAATTATGCCCCAAAACCTTTAAAATGGAGTAAGGGATTCTGATACAGCATTGGGCCTGGATTAGAGCAAGCCAAAGCTTGCATATATCAAACCATTTTATGTGATTAGTAAGACAGAATGCTTGTGAGTATACTTGTATATAAAGGATGCCTAAATGGAAAATAGTCCCCTTAATTACATAAAAAAGCATTATAACATAGCATAACAAGTTCATTTGTCAAGTGCACTTTTTACACCGTGGGGCATTTTGGTGCTGAATAATAGATGTTTAATATTACCTAAATAAATAGTAATCACAAACTAGGATGTGACCCACTTGTGAAGTTTTACTCAGAGTTGAAAATGTGTAGGATTGTTAGTTCATGGCTACTCTGTCTCTCCACAGTAATAAAATGTATATCTGTATAAATGCTACATTTTATTTTCATGGCTTTACCTTTGATGATCCTAAGAGCCGTGACTAACAAAAACGCTCAATTTTCATGCCACATATTGTTGTATAGTACACAGTTGAATATTTTAATATTTGTTTACAAATATATATTTCCATTCTCCTTGTAACTCTCATTGCATCATAATTCATGTCCTGAATACAGTATAAACTTACTTGATATGATTGAATGGTGTGTCACATTCTTGATTGATTGTCAAGTTATAACCAGTTTACTTATTGATATAAGTGAAAAGTCCAGAGGATATGCTGCAAGAACTTTTAGAGACATGGACAAGTTTGTTGTAGTCTACGGCTTTGGAGTGAATTAGGAACAAATCTGTATATTTCGGAAAACTGAAACAAACCTGAATTATCAGACTTACTATGGAAGTAGGTAGTAACCATATCCACATACCTAAGCACCAAGATCTACTCACAACCGTTCCCTGATCACATAGTGAAAGCAATAAGCAACACAAAGGGGCTGATTTAAATATTGGTGGATGGTGTTAGTATCATTGCCATGGCGGAGTACTTTACTCCTGCTTTGGGGAGGGTACTCCACCCACCACATTTAGAGATATCCACCGGCCCAGCTGACAACTCTTGGATTTAGTTAAACCGCTGTCACATCAAATCCTCTAAATGCAATGAAAGCGTGCTTTACTACTACAATACTCATAATACACATATTTTTTTTTTTTTAAACAAAACCCCAAAGTGGGATTTTGTTTTGAAAGTAAAAAAGCAATGCGCCCCTTGCCATTGGAGTGGCCTTCCATGGCATGGTCATTGAAAAGTGTTTACTTTTTACATATTGCCACATCTTAAGTGCCGGTTTGTAAAAGTTCAAACTGGCTGGGGTCTGACCCATCTAAATCCGGTGGGTGGCTAAATGGTGAAACCTCTGACTGTCCTTACTTTGTTGGGCCGTCAGGGTGTATTTGTAGGCAGCATAGATAGAGTAGTCTCTGCCATTTACATACTAGGCATCCACCTGTCTGTAGAATAAGGGGGCAGACCTTCAGGTTGGCGGAAAGGGTACTCCGTAGTGACATTATTGTTTTTTCCCTGTCCCATACCCACAGGATTTTCCTTTGTGATGACAGCCTGTCAGGCGGTTATAGGAATAATTCCTTAAACTGAGATAATGGGTCTCTGTCAATAAAATACTTATGGTTGCTTGACTTTAAATGAGGAGGGTGGACCGACGGTTTGGCAGACTGTGTACTCCATCACATTTGTAATGGAGTACACTGCCAGCCAAACTTCCTATCAGTCTGTTAATGTCCATTCCTATACATCATTGCGCCTCTTTCAAGAATCCTCTCCAATTAAGAGAAAATTATTATGTGCTTCTACATCTGTCGTTCCAATTTTAAAATCTAAAACGTAGAAAGAAAACATAGGAAGTGGATAGTCCTATCATGCAGTTATTTAAAGGGATTGTCTGAAGCGTGTGAGTAAAGTCCTGCTTTGTTAGTTTATCAGAAGGTAGAAGAAGTTAATGCACGGCCAGTCTGTTTGGCATGGTGGCACACACTGGGAACATTTGTATTTTTATTTTCATTTTGTTGAGACATAGAACAGGTCTTTGTTTGCACCTTACACTAGAGAAAGAAATTGGGATGTGTGAAATTGGGATATTTTAGCATTATTCTTATGTGTGTTTTTTTAATTTTACTTTTGGAACATTTTAGAAGTTTGACCATAGCTCTATGTATTGATACTTAAGAGGGATACATCTGCTTGTAAACGATATTTATATGGTAAACGGTGTTAAGTGGACACGTTTTGTGATTTTGACAAGGAAATGAAGATCATGCTACTAGAAAGACCTGTTTGATATAGACTCAAGGTTTATGATTTACTGGCATGGTATTTGCTTCTATCTGTAATCTACTGATAATCAATAATAATGTAATGACTATATTCCTAGGTTTCTGGTTACGAACGAAATTTAAACAAAACAAAAGGATTACCACTACATAATTTTGCATAAGTAATACGTGCCAATATACTAACTTTGTGTGACTTGGAAAATTAAGTGGCGAAGTGAGGCATTAGCCGTTATGGCTTACCCCCTCACTCCGCCACTTCAGAAACGCAAGGCTGCACCATATTTACAAAAAGGTGGTGCAGCCTTCGTTTCTCCCTGCACTGGCGCTACACTTAGCAGTGGCGGCAGTGTAGCAGTGTAGCACCAATGCAGGCACCCTTGCACCATAGTGCAAGGGTGTCTGCGTGCAGGGGAAAGATTGTTTATGTAAGGGAGGTCTCCCTTTATGTACATAAACAATCTTTAAATGCCATTTGGTCACTTCTGTGTATGCTGCTTAATGCAGCACACATTAAAGCCACAAAATGGCATTTTTTTTAAAGAAAGATTGCTTTTGTGCAGGAAGGGGGACCATTCTGTACATAAACAATCCAGGGCTTTGTGCTTTTTCCATGTGTGCTGTGCAAGGCAGCACACATGGAAAAAGCAAACACTAGGAGAAATAAAGCATTTCTTCTTGTTTCGCCAACTTAAGACCAGGTTTTCCCTGGTCTTAATTTTGGGGCCGCCTTCTATTTATGCTGCCCTTGTAAATAGGGGGCAGCACCAAAATCAATGGGTGTTGTAGTGGAATGCCCACCACAACACCTATTGCCCACCCCTTTCACACTAAGCATTGCATGAAAGGGGGCCTTATTTACAAAGCATCGTTATGCCATGTTAAGTGGCTTAACGTTGGCTTGTAAATAAGGCAAAACCCCTAATACCATCATAACGTCACTTGGCGATAGGGGATTGTAAATTTGCCCCTAAATATCTTGGTACGTGCTTTGGAAATAATCCTGAGACCATTAAAGAATTCACTATTTCCTCCATGAAAGATAAACTGAACTTTTTATTAGCTATTGGGTGTCCTTTAAATAAATTTGGTGGGGCCATATGGACATGTAAAAATGAAGTTTGTATCTCACATAATATTTTTATTATCCATGCAACATTTCAAGATAACCTATCAATTTGTAAACAATTAGATACAATGTGTTCAACTTTTTATGTAGAATAATAAAACTTCACGTATAGCATTATCTAAGCTCTAGAAACCAAATGAAAAGATGATGTTAGATTCCCTGATTTCATATTTTTTCATACCACATTCACTATTAGACACGTATATGCACTAATGTTTAATTATCCGGTTTTTTCCACTCCACTATAGGCCACTATGGAGACTTCTTCCGGACAGCCTTTCCTAATATGAAACCCTGTACATATCCAAGGTTGGTATTCTTAATAACTGCTTATTAATGAAGTTTACAAACCAACTGTTGTTAAATTACTTCTTTTTGGTTATACTGAAACATTGTTTTTTCTCTTCATTATTATGGCACAACATGTACTTGAAAATTAAAAAATAAATCTTTCTCTAGGAAGCAATCAGTTTAAGCAATCAGTTTAATCAGATGTGCGATGATATTTTAATCTTAACGTTTTTGTCCCTTCAAACTATATAACCACCTTACCTAATGCATTTGATTTTGATGGATGTGCAAATATTTCTTCATTACTATATCAATGCCACGGTCAAGTGTCAAAATATAGTTATTCCATCACAACACAGACAGAAATTAGACCCTAATTTATAGTCATTGCAAGCGCCCAGGTGTGTGTGTAAATGTGTGTGTTGTATTTGTATAGCACGAACAGTAACCCGTAAGCATCCCGGCGCTTGTACTCCTACCACAAGGGAACCCCTCCTGGCTTTTCCTTGTGAGGTGTCCACTCCTGGGCATCCCATGGTGAAACCAGGCATCCCTTGTGTATCAGGGGCCGTTGTGGAGACTAAGCAAGCTATTGCCCAGAGTTGCAGCGTGGGGCCCATGCTTAGATTCGGCACTGAGGCGAGAATATCCGGTCAGAGGAATTTAAGTCCGATCCCGCCGAGGTGGGAATCGAACCCTGGTCCCTGGCCAGCGCTCTGCATCAAGGTCTGCCGCTCTAACCATTGAGCCACACTTCTCCACGAACACGAGTACACAGGTACTCTTTAGACAGTGAATTGTTGCGCTTTATACGAATGAGATAACATACCATAACATAACTATTTCCTAAAACTGCAACTGTTTATACATTATTACATAAACCAATTCTACCAGATCTAAGTCTGCTGTGGAACCCATTTGAGAAAGTGATATGCAACAAGGCTTTGATGTAGGTATATGGACAAAAATTTGGAAGAAAATGTCTCACACTTCCAGGCCTTTTGCCTTTACACAATCTATACTCTTTAGTAACAATTGAGTGTTGATTGCAACTATGGAAATTGTGAATTTTGACACCAACGCTTCCAACTTATGTTGGTTTTGTATAAAGAACCTTTTATACGTATGGTATTTTTTTTTCAATTTAGGGCTGTGTAGCCCCAGGCAGCCAGAGAGCCCTGGCCTAGAATCAAGCAGAACTCATGGTTGTCATGGATACTGGGATCATTGATGACTGCTGCACCCCCTCCGGACAAAGGAGAGTGACTTCCAATGAGGCTGTTATCAAAGGGACAGCACACAGCACTGACAGAGAATGACAGCCTCTTGAAGAGAACCACTTAGGAGATGTGCGGGTTTACAGTTCACACCGCTACAGCTTGTTTCATATGGCTGCGGCATGGAGACTTAAAGTAGTCAAGCATGTTTATTTAGAGTTTCTGAGTCACTCAGCAGCAGACTGCATCAGCCTGTCAATGCATGTTAGTAAATTCGAGCCTAGACTATAGCAATGTTACCAGAGTATGGAGCTTTCTTTTCCCAGACATGCTGAAAATAAGTCAGACTTTCTCTTTCTAAACTGATAAAATGTCCCGAAATCCTGTATTTCTATCACCCCTTCTGCTCCCCAACACAAACCATAATACAGAATCCTTCATCCAGGCCTGTGTATAGTGCACACCTCCCTCTTATTCCACATCATCTCTGCCTCTGCTCTCCTGGGCTGGAGGTCCCCCTTTCTGTTCGAGCAGGTTCTCAGTATAATAGCTCTTGAGTTGAAGGTCTCCCGATATAAACCTGACCCACATGGCAGTGTCTGCCTGATGCGCTGGATTACTTTATCGTGAAACTTTTTATCTTCACCTTCGCAGCTCCACTTAAAAGCTAAGGATCTTCATACATATTAAGATTGTTATACCCTCAATTATCTTCCTATACATCGAGTCTGCCAGCCCCAGTAAGAACAGATTTCCGTTTTTTGTGGCACTGCCCCTGAAGAAGGGACCTCACCGTCCCGAAATGCATCGGGCATCAAAATAGAAATGGACGAAGAAGTTTATGTTTAGAAAGTTTCACAATACTATTGTATTCTTATCTATGTGATGTCCATTACTTTAGTATGATTTATGTTTAGTTTTACAATGTACATGTGATACATGTGTTATATGTACGCCTCAGAGAATTTAAGTTATTGCACATAAATGCAACAGTATAAATGAGTTCATGTTCTGGATTAATTTGTGTAAACAAAGGGGTTTTGGTTATTAAACCCATTGAACAGTGCATGGTACCAGCAGGTCTCCCTGCTGTTTATTATGTATTACTTTCTTTTCCCAGATATGCTGAAAATAAGTCAGATTTTCTCTTTCTAAACTGATAAAATGTCCCGAAATCCTGTATTTCTATCACCCCTTCTGCTCCCCAACACAAACCATAATACAGAATCCTTCATCCAGGCCTGTGTATAGTGCACACTTCCCTCTTATTCCACAAGCACAGCATCTCTCCCTCTGCTCTCCTGTGCTAGAGGGATGCACGTTGTTACAACGTATGCTTTTACCACGCATGCCTTTACAACGCAGGTTTTTCAACGCAACAACTTGCCTTGAGGGGTGCTAGATAGTGAATAGTTTAATTTACTATTCCAACTCCAGTCCCCATGGATAGTAGGGAAGGTGTTGGATAGTAAATTAAACTATTACCTATCCTAGAGCACCCCCAAGCGCAATTCGTTGTAATGACTTGCGTTGAAAAACCTGCGTTGTAAAGGCACTGCTTGGTAAAAGTTGCGTCATAAAGGATGCTTCCCATGCTAGAGGTCCCCCTTTCCGTGAGAGCAGTTATTGTACATCTTACGAGGACTTGGCCCTCCAAGCTCATGTGCAACTTTGTCCCTGCTCAAAACTATGGCGCTTCATCTGCTCCAGTATGCTAAGCAACAATTCATGTACAGTATCACTCTCTCAATCTGTTGGGTAATGTGTTGAGTTCCTGCCTTTGCTCTATCGAGTACCACAGCCCACCCTCCCGTGCTCCTCTCTGTAAAGGGAGGTACGTTTGTGACTTTGAATGAGCACTTGAAGAGCTTTGCAGCTGTTTCAATACTCTTAGAACATTACTGTGCACAAAAATGATTAATTGTTGAATTCTATCTCATTACACAGATGGAACTGCTTGATCTACAGTCAATAAAGTGACACTCAAAGTGTCACATGTAAGCTTTCAATGTCACACTTAAGGACGCTGACAATATTGACATGTCACATGTATGCCAGATGAAACGTTGACAGCCATGGAAAGGGGAGGACAACGTTGATTCATTCCCCAGGTCCCATTCTTTCTGATGGCCTCATGCTCTTCCTGCAACATATTAATTTATAGACCAAAACTGTCATATCTTTATTATTGATGAAGAAGCTAAGTGAAATGCTATCATTAGATATAACCAGATACAAGATTTGACGTTTTCTCTTTCCCTACAGGACATATTTTTAAACCAAAGCCCCTCTCCGCCGCCGGAATGTCACTTTTAGTGACAGTCCGGCAGCGCACACTGCAGAACCATATGCATGGCTTTTCATGGCCTTGTAGATATGGACTGAGGCAACACTGTGCACGTCTTTGTGCTGCCTCACCCGGCTTTAGGGAGGTGTGCCACGGTTGCTGAGATGGGTGTTCTCCGTTAACACATATGGCATTTGAGACATTCCCAGATTTACGAAACATTTTAAAACCCGGGCATGCGTCAAAAAGCCTACACCTCCCAGGGGTGGGGCATAAGGGACGCTCAACAAGGAGAAAGACCTTTATTTCTTCTTGTTTTTACTTTTTCTATGTGTGCTGGAATAAAAGAGTAAAACGCCTCTTGTGATTGTTTTTGTGCAGAATGGTGTCTCTTCCTCCACAAAAAACAATAAATCCCTGCAATGCAGTAACCCTTGCACAATTATGCAAGGGTGTCTGCAATGGTGCATGGCAGCCAATTGTGCACCAGCAGCAGGGGAAAAAGACAGTATTGTGCTGTGTCTTATACATACAACACATTTCGGCCCTTCTCTTTTGATACAAGGCCCTCGTAAGTGAGGCCCTCATTTTTCAACACAACCGTATAAATTGAAAGGCCTTTCTGCTATTTGATGGTCCAGACTGCTTACAGAAGCCTGACATGCCTGGTAAACACTCGTACAAACAACCTTGTTTTTAGTAACATCGTCAAGAATTCAAGCAATTAGTATTCATTTCGAAGCAAGTGGAGAAAACCAATATTTAGCAATCCGCAGCAAAACATTAGATACACTGAGGCCCTCCAACCGCTTCTTGCTGATGAACGCGTGTGAAAGGTACGCTCAAGATCCCATACCTCAGTGGCAACATTTTCCTGTGCGGTGGCTCTTGGTCGCCACTTTAACATCAAGGTATATTGGTAAGAGGAAAGGATGAAAGATGTTAGGCACTAGCTACTAAACCTATCCACCTACTAAATCTCAAGAAGCAATTTGATAGAAAGCTGAGCAGCAAGGGATGCTTTTCTGTGAGCTCTTTGGACTTTCTGGGACAATGTGTCCCTAGTACACCTTGTACCAATATTCCCAATATAAGGAACCACTGATCCAACTAAGTGCAAACAAAGGAGAAGGGTGCTACCCTTCTACATAAACGTCGTTCTCAGCCTGGTCAGGATACCAGTCGCTATACTAGTGCAAACAGAAATCATTTCAGTACATCACTACCTTGACCGGACCTATACAAGAATGTGGTCTCTTATCACTGTTCTTCCTGTAAACTAGAGCCTTCAGTTGTCTTTTAACACTTGACAAAGATCATAACAAGCAAAAACCATTAAAGGCTGATCCCAGGCACTGTCAGCCTGAAACTTGCACCTCTAGCCTTTACTCTAGCACCAGAAACAGAGAATGGATTCAACTAGAGATTTGCAGAGTTGGTGATGATAAATAGAAAGCAACCTATTTTTATGATATGAGACGGGGCTGACTGGTGCTTGAACGTAAAAGAAATGCATGACATTTTAATAAAATGTGGCCTTTGACCAAAATTCTACTAAAAACTCTCATGTTGCCGTGTGCCTAGAGCCTGAGTTTTGCATTGCACACATTGTCTCGGGTTTCACTGAAGCACACTCATAAATAGGAGCAAACGAGGCAGACTGGGTAAGTTTATTCGATTAAAGTAAATCATGAGCTGTCCTCAGTTCCGCCACAAACTTTTACCTTCGCACCTGAGTTGAGAGAAACACATTATTGAAATATGAGCTGAGGTTTGAAACTGCAGCGCCATCTTTATCTGGCTGTGAATTGGCTTATATTTGAAGAAAGGTGGCATTTGGTATCCCTTGGATCTCCATACCCTCACCTAAGGAATGCCGCAGGGGCAGAAGGGGTACTTGACCATGTGCCACATCTATGTAGTACACAGTCAGTGGGCCTCCCTTCTGCTTCATTGGCCATGTGCTCACGTCTCTAACATAGGGGTAGAGCCCCGTGCAAATCACAGATTACCCCACTGTGATCAGGTGTGCGGAATGTGTGTTGGCATGATTCATCTTGTAGAAGGGGGCATATTGAGCATCAGAGGGTGCAAAAAGGAGCTGCAACGGCACACTGCACTGCTGAGACACTTTCTGGTATACAGTCTCAGATGTACACTGCATTATGAAAGAAGCACTGCGCAGGGATTGCAACATAAAAAGCAGTGAAATCTTCTGGAACGGAAATATTTGCCGCAAGTGGACCCCATACAAAATGAGGAGATACAAACTGTTTAACAATGACATTTATCTTCGTGGCCAGACACACTGTATAAAATGTCGATAAGATTTTTTTTTACCTTTGATGAGAATTGCAGTTGTAAATTAAATACAAAATATGTCTCATAGAACCTGTCTGTTCAGTTCAAATTCTTTATTCGATCTTTAGGAAAAAGATCAGAAAAGCACATGATAAAATGCAACAGTACATTGTAGCTTTAAAAACAGTTGTAAAAAAATACAAACTATTAATTGATTACACTCGCATCAGATAGGGCCAGTCTTTAAACAAAATCAACTTGGTATTACTGCTCTCACGTTGAAGGTTACTATCAAGCATTCATTATTGGAGGCTTGGTAGACAATGTTGAAAGTGAGCTCTGCAATACTAAAGAGCTGGGCCAGATTGATGAATAACAATTATATGCAAAACGGCTACTCTTGTAGAACTCCACAGGATGGAGTAGTACTCGGTTTAGGTTCTCAGATCTACAGAAGAGAAAGTCTTTGGGCAAGAATGATGTTGGCCATGTAGCCTTACTAACAATGGCTACACTTAGAAACAGAATGGAGTGATCAGCCATGCTGAAGAAGTATCTGGATTAAAAGTGATTTGGTATAAGAACAAAGAAAATTCATACTCATTGTCAAGTGCATGTTCATGCAAGTTTCTTTCTGCTACTGCTTTTAACGCTACGATGAAATATATTAGCTTTTAATGGGGCACTTGATTTCCTTCCTACAACATGGAAAACGGTTTTCAATATTCATGTCTTGCAATTTCCAAACCATTCAGGAGAAGATTGTGTAGTTTTATTAATGCTTCCAGACAATGCATCAGGAGACATTGCCCAAAATGTTGACATCCAACCTTTTTAATACAAAGCAAACACAGTAAATAGTGGCCAATTCAATGGGCAATACCTCTAATTATGCTAAAGTAGAGAAGTTTTCCATGCATTACCCACATCCCCAAAATCGGCCTTTGCTTTATGCTTCTCAGAGTATCTTTCGATCTGAACAATGCTGAGAAAAATTAACATCTCCATAGGAGTTGTATTTAAGGTTGTTAGGGAAAACTGAAATTGCTGTGTTGAAGAGCCGTTTACACGTTTACTTGAAACTCATAGAGATTTCCCCAAAAACCTTACTGATCTCTTTTGGCAGCCGTGCTTAATTTGAGCCGGTGGTTCTGGTGCTCAGCACCATCACCTAATCATCAACACCAACGCTTTTCATGAGCACCAGTTTAGAAAACATTCATTTATGGTACGCACCAGAATCACAGAATGTTGAGCCGATACCGAGACTCAAACCTAGTTCCCCAGCTCCAAGACAACTCTGGCCAATACACCACATCCTCTCTCCACTTTCATGGTTAGTAGTTCGTTCTGTTTTAGGCAGTGATAACATTAGAAATGGCCGGGTGCAAGCTGCCTCCTAACGAGAGCCCCAGTATTCATTTAATTTTTTTGCAAATTAACCACTGGTTGGCAGACTTAAAAATATTGTTGCCTAAGAATTACAGAATGAGAATGGGGCTCTGTCCTCCCGATAAAATTGAGATGTACTCCCTTAAACTTAAGACTATATTTTGCTATAAAAGTTAACAGTAAATGAACTCATACTTCCCTTAGTTGCTTAAACCGCATGTTAGTGGATTTTCACAGAAATACAGGACTTTATGTATGTAGGTTTGCATTCAGTATTTGAACTACACCAACCTTGCCACAAGCTAGTGCAGTGCTATTCAGGGTCGAAAGATATTCCCTCTTTTATCTAAAAAAATATAGGGAATATTTGTCTGAATTAATTCTGAACAGTCAAAAATACTATGTACTCCTTGCTGCCCAGCAGGTGAAAACGTTAAAAAGATAGAGAATGGCTATTAGAAAAATATGCAACAAGTGAACCTCTCTCCAAAGAGAAACTGGTAAAGAAATGTGGGCCATAACGTGGTATCACATTAGCTTTGCTTGCACCCCTGTCAACTGGCAGCTGAAAGATCACTAGTGGGAATTGTACAGTTCCTAAGCAGCATACGGAGGAGCTGCAGTGCCCTTTACTCAATGATGAGTGAAACACCTGGATCAAACTGTACAACATTTGAGCAAGGAGATGGCCATCTCCTATGCACACTGGATTTCTTAGAAAACAGAAGGCAGGCATGTGAGTTTCAGGAAGGGTGATTTGATGCTTGTAAAATTACCAGAGTCAAGAGTGATGAAGGTCAAATTGAGATTTAGCTCTCCCCATGTGATTCATGAAATGAATGATGATGGGAGTGTTGTCAAATTACTAAATGGACAGTGCTGGAATTCAGCACGAGTGGTCAAGTCCATTAGCACATCACTCTGTTAGCTCGTTACACTTGACCATGATAAAACTACACTTCTTGTGTTTGATCCCGGCATCATTTAAAAATGTTCACATCTTCTCAGTAGTAAACTGTACTTCACTATCAAAAACGAATTCTGTTGGAAAATCTGCTTTTGCAAAAACAATACATGAGTAAAAAAAATGACCACCAATTTGGTCTTGGGTCCTCTCACAAATTTGACTTCCAACTATGACAAGCTGCAATTATCACGATTGCAAGCTGTTGATCAAACAGCAAAAGATGGAAAGGGCCAAAAAAATCAATATACAATTTTTCCCAGACAGTCTTACAAATGCCACTTCCTTCCATAGGAGGTGTGATGCTGTGGAAACCTTTGTTGGTCTATACACATCCCTGTCCATTCCCAGCCACCAATATGTTTCTCTCAACCACTTTTTAATAAGGGTCATTTAAATGACAATGATGACTAAACTCCAGTTAAATATTCCTAATGCTATAAGGTGGGACATGTTTGTCACTAGTTTATTACTATAAGGTTTCAGTTCTTTGGGAAAGACTGCCTTCCTTGGGCCACCCCTTATACCTTTGTTCAAAACCACATCCCTATCAGGCGCATTTTACCAGCTTTTTTAAGTCTAAGTTTTCTCATCATGCTTGTTTAAAAAAACTTGTGCCACAAAACAATCAACATCTTGATGCTCCACATCAGAATCTGGCCCGTGGAAGACGTGAAAAAAAAATCAGATTACCTGTTAATACCCCTTCAATGTCTTCAACAAAGAAATGATCCTCTAAACGTTTTACACTCAATCTGATTAGTCTGGCAGTGGCTTTGGTTGAGTGAATATTGGTACCTTTCAAAGTGTGCAACAATGGCGTATGGTCTTTGCACAATAGAAATGTGGTTTCCCCAAACATAAGTTTCAAACCATTCAACCGCACAAGTACAGGCAAGCTTCTTTCGCTGAGTAACAGAGTAAGATCTCTCATTATCCTTGCCGGCACTAGAAGGAAACACTTTGATGCATTGTGAGCCACCCTTCCATTGAGATAACACTGCTCCCAATCCCTCCACTCTGGCATCGACCATAACCCACAAAGAGCCCCATTTACAAACCCCTGTACACCACCGGAATGTCACATTTGTTTACGTTAGGCAGAGCACAGTGTAGTGGAATATCTACAAGGCCACTTAAAGCCATCCTCAGTGACATTTCATGGCCTTGTATGGATGGTGTGAGGCAACGCATCACAAGTCGCTGTGTTGCTTCCCACTGCAATAGGGTGGAGTGCCATGGGCATTACAGTGGGTGTTCTCACATAACACCAGCTGCGGGCCATTTAGGTAACAGCAATGGGGTGGTGGAGCCATGTAAGGAAGGATTCCTGAGGGACCATCCTGAGGGAAAATTAAATACTTAATAAAATTTCCCTCAGCATTATCCCTCGGAATCCCCCCTTACATGGCCCCCCGCACCGCCGCCCACCGCTGTTATCTGAATGGACCACGGCTGCATAACACCCATGACATTTGACACACTTCCAGAATAACAATGTTCTGTAAACCTGGGAATGCATTAGAAGCCTTCGCGTCCCCAAGTGAGGTGCTAGAGACGTGCAATGAGGAGAAATAACTTTATTTCTCCTTATATCTTTCTTTTTATTATATGTGTGCTGCATTCAGCAGCACACATAGAAGGAGGAAATCACCTCCATTGATGTCCCTTCCGGCACAAAAACAATAATTCCCACAACACAGACACCCTTGTACCATGGTGCAAGGGTGCCTTCATTGGTGCATGGCATCCGATTGTGTGCCAGCACAGGGAAAGAGGACAGGAATGCACCATAACGAATAGATACTTTACATGTGTGCCCTTTTCTTTTGCTGGAGTGCAGCACTTTAGGAAGGCTTGCGGTGCTGTCCTTTGGTAAAGATTGTAAATGAGGCCCAAAATGTTACCTGGTGAGAATGTACTGAAAAGCGGTGCAGCCACCAAATCTGTTTTCCGTTTGTTGAAAGTCTGATCCTGTTCCGCATCCCACACAAATTTCCCATTCTTTTAAAGTAGTCAATTAATTGGTTCTGCTTTAGTAGAAAAATTTGGCATAATACTCGCACATGCCTAAATACACTTGAACTTGCACACATGCAACTGGCAATGGTACCTCTTTTATAGCTTTTAGCTACCTAGGAATTGAGGTGACAGCCATACCAGAAACAACATGTATTCAACCTCTCACACTTGGAACATAGATTGGTCTTTCCTGAGTTTCAACTCCTACCATCTGAGTGCATTTAGAACTTCATCCAGTCTTTGGGCATGTTCTTGAATATTTCTCCTAAACTCCAGTATGTCATCCTGAAATACTAATACTCCAGAAGTGCCCTTCAATACATTGCCCATTACTGGAACCCAGCAGCAGCCGAAGCAAGCCGAAAAGGCATCCTACAATATTTAAACACCCTAATGGAGTAACAAAAGCTGTGGGATGCCTGGACTCCTTGGCTAGCATCACTTGATGGTAAGCAGAATGCATGTCAAGTTTAAAAATTGAAATTCTCTACATCCAACATAACAATAACCTTGTCATTCTTTGTATAAGGATAACCATCTACCTGATTTTTTTTGTTGAGAGAAAGGTCCACACACATCCTCGATTCATTGTTTTCTTTTGTGCAATCACTATTGGCGACAACCACAAAGAAGACTCAGAGGCCTCAATAACATCTTCAGAGCACAACTGTTGAAAATGTTTCTCAAACCCTTCTCTGACCGACATGGCTACACATTTCAGTTTATGCTTAATTGATACAGGGGAGTCTAGGAAGCAGCCCACTACTACTATGCAAGGGATTTTTCCGACAGATGCCCAGGTGACATGTACCCCGAGAGAGCTGGAGATTGAAAACCCAAGGCCCATTTCCACCTTGGGCACTTTACCTCAGATGCCCCCCTTAGCCCAAATCGAGAAAATGATGAAATCCTTGATACTCCCAGTTCTCGAGAGGGGGAAAGTTTTGACGGAGAGGCTTGATAGATTTGAGCAAGCCACTCTTGACAATTTCTTTTCACTCAAGTCTTTAATTAAACTACACACTAAAATCAGGGAGGGGGTGCCTGAGACGACTAAAGACCCCCAGGTGGATCTAACACTTACAGACGCGAGGGGTCAAACAGTTAGGGGAAGCCACAGGGCTCAAAGCGTGTGCTAACACTGTTGCTCAAGGTGGACCTATTCACACCAGTAACCAAAGCACACAAATTTGCAATTCGGACCAAGGGACCAAAGGTCGCCGTCAAAGATTGTCTGTCCAGAGCAAGGTTATAAATACTACTATGGGAGAAGTGGGGACCAAAACGGCAAACAACCTGAATCAACTCATATGCCCACCCCAGTTAACAAGGGAAATATTGTTCCCCATATTAACCTACCACCAGAATGCCCGCCATATGTAGTCGTGCTCACTGGGGTCCCACAGCGCAAGTCTGGCAATCAAGAATCGTATGACGAACTTAAAAATAAAACAATGTTTTGGTTACATGAGAATAGACCTCTCCCTAGCTCATTTGATGGTCAGGTTCTCCATGTGAGAAGGGTCAGCTGGGTCGGAAATAGGACCAAGGATATGACTGGAGACTGCATTCTGGTCAATTTCAGGGACGCTAGTGTTGCTAGGTATGTCTGCAACCTACATTCTGGCCTAGTGAATTCAGGAATTGGCACATATGAACTCAGCCGTTTCCAATCTTTCCCTGTTTTCCACTCGAACACTAGCCACCAGTCCAGGGGTGGGAGGGATAATAGGTTCCAACCTCAAGATGATCATTACACCCACCAGTCCAACTTGCTAATTGCAGGCCTAGCAGCAAACAGGATGGGGTAATGCTGGTGACAGGGTGCTCACTCCCCTGTTAAGAGGCCGCCAAAGGAAGTAGACTTGTCTGGGCGTAGAGAGGTGACCGAGGTGTTTGAGTGTGGTGCGCCAGATGGGAACATCTTGGTCTCTGGCCTGGCCGATCCAGTGAATATCTGTAGGCCTGCTGAGCTGGAGGACAGGTCACTGGAACCTGGTGTTGCGTTTAGTATGGTTGCTACACAGTCTCCATTTGAGCAAGTAAGCAAGAATACTGAGGTGAGGATCCTCAGCTGGAATATAGCGGGTATCTCCAGAAAACTAGATGTTCCAGATTGGAACATCTTTATCGAGTCTTTTGGGATATGTATCTTTCAAGAGACCTGGAGTGTGAATCCCTGCCATAAGGTTGGTTATACTACGTATTTCGTACCAGTAATCCCTCCACATTCCGGGAGAGGTCGCCCCTCAGGAGACCTCCTCATATGGGTTAGTATTACTCTGGGCTGTCTTATTAGGCACCTAGAAACTAAATCCCCAGATATATTAAGATTATCAGTTAGGGGGCCCCGGAGAGGGCATATTTTGGAGATATTTAACATTTACGCTAGGGGTACCAAAGGTGGCTCTCAATCCCCAATTATTTACATGCTTGAAGAGGAACTTAGCCAGTGTAGCGAGAGTATGTATGTCCCGGTCGCAGGGGACCTCAATTGTACTTTTAAGTCCCTTGCCGCTGTGGACATTTTGGGTATCTCCGATTAGGATGTAGGAAGGGGTATTCCTGCCCTAACTATCCCGCCCATTAAGAGATGGTCCCAACGGTCCATCCAGCTTTACACCCTAACTTTGGAATTTGGTTTAAGGGCAGCGAATGGTAGAACAGCATCGGACCCTTCAGGAGCCCATACTTTCAATAGGGTAGATCATTCCTCAAGGATAGATTACATCTTACTTGATTTCAAGCTCTGGAGTTTCATGCGTGACATGGAAGTCCTGCCTTCCGTGGGTAGCGACCATAATCCGCTATCTTTAATCTTGGACTCTCTGTGGCAGGTCACAAATGGTCTACAGGAACCATCAGTACTAAGAACAACCTCAGAAGTTCGCCCATCCAATGGAGGGAGGCGCCTTAAATGGTGTAAGGTTGCCATGGACTAGGAGAAGGTCCAGAATACAGGGGCTCTTTTGCGATACCACTAATGCCTTGGGAAACCTATTTATAATACCTAGTAGGGGTTCCCTTGCAAGGGAGCGTCAGAAAGCAAAGTGCAATCTGGGATTGTTCTCTAAGAAATACCGGCAGGCGAAATCTGCTCTTGTGAAAGCTGTCAAATGGAAGGGTCCAGAGTTGATCCGGGTTGCTAGGAAGGATTATAGGCCTCTGTACTGGGGTGAATGTATGACATTGTTCTGCATTCTGTCCATCACCTGTGGTTTTTGCATTTGTCACCCCGAGTGGGATGGGTATGCTCAGACGTGAGTCCCATGCACTCCACACCACTGGATTCATGCAAGCCGGGCTGAAGACGGCTGGAATGCCAGAAACCGGCCTACGGAAGCTTGTTTCCGGTCCAGGGAAGGCATGGCTTGGCAGTTCGGGCTGGACTGTTCCCATGAGGCACAGGGTCAGACTGATTTGCATATGGCCATGTCTGAACTGGGTTGGTGTGGGGTGCAAAAAAACGATGGATTTAGGCCCAGATCTCTGTACTGGGGTGAATGAATGACATTGTTCTGCATTCTGTCCATCACCTGTGGTTTTTGCACTAATCAATGTCAGGCATAGTCAGACAAGCTAATGAAATGTAGAATTGACAGTTCCTTTCCAGACAATATGGCCACCAACCATGATATTGCTGCTTTGCACCTGCATACAAAAATCAGACAAGGCAATACTGTGTGTAAGTGAATAGGTCATGTTGTTTCTTTTGTTAATAATAATGCACATGCCCACATGCCCTGGCAGTTCAGTCTGGACTGTTCCCATGGGGTAAAGGGTCAAGACTGATTTGCATATGGCTGGGTCCAAACTCGCTTGCCGTAGTGGGCAAAAGAACTATCGATTTAACACAGATCTTTTAACTGGGGGAGAATGTTTGCATTGTCAGCATTCCGTCAATCATTAGTTTGCTGTAACACATGTAGAGTCAGTCACCGAAATTAATCCTTTTGGCGATGTGAACAAAACAACCACCAGTCCAGCTCCAATAGCATTCTGGAGTTGCCCGACGCTCCAACAGTAGACCCCGCCTCACCTGGCATCAACTCCACCTCACCACAGCACACCATGTCGGGGTCCAAAAACATCCGCAATGTGTTCGCTTGGAGTCCGACTGTCCAGCTCATTGCCATTGTTAAGAAGACAAGGCGTAAGTTGCAATATGAGCTTATGTCTTCTTTTAATATATAAATAATCTGGAGAAAACTTAGCAACTCCAAAGTGGCATCCACCTCCAGTCTTGTCTTGGCAACAGTTGCTGTGTGGGGTACCTGAGCTACTATCTCAAATCCCGAGACATTATACAGCAAGGATGAACAAAGCCAAGGCATAACAATAAACTCCATTCCTATTGCAACATGTGTTTGACAGTTTTGCTATCAATATAACAATGCATGCTTAATGACGGATTGTCAGGTTTTGGCAGCAGGTATACAAATAACAATAGATGCAACCCCCAGAAATAAAAAAATTCTGAACAGGTGTAAATAAAAACATGCCCAGGCAACTATAGAGGCGGAGCGGATTAAACACAAATCACAATTTGCTCCTGTAATCTGCCATGTCAGTGTGGGGTCAGATAGGGCTCAGGTAGAAATTCTGAAATGTCTGCCAGCCCAGTGGGCACTTCTTACATTTACAGTAACCACGGCCACAGCGGTTCCTGTAAATGCATTGAAAGTTTGATGGATAGCTCTGTCAACATGATGGAGCAGCGCTGCACATTTTCAATGTATTTACCTTTTGGTGACGAACAGTGAAATATTGAAATGTTTCCACCTTCTCTAAATAGAGTGTGTGAAAAAATAGGCTAACCTCCAACAGGCCTTAATCTGTTGGCCATTTGAAAGTGTATGTCTGTGGCAAAGGTGGAGTAAACTCCAGCGTCAACATACTGATGGTCCTTCCAACTCTACATGAGATGGCTGGACCTTCAGTTTGGTGGAGAGGGTACTCCATCATCATTGCAAATACTATAAATAGGGACTTAAGATACTTGTAGCTTAGTATTTTTAAAATTTTGATCTACATGTGAAATAAATATATAAAGTTAACTTACTTAAAAACTTAATATAAAAATATCTTTGCTAACGTTTTCCAGGTTTAATAAAATATTTATTTTCATTGATAAACCATATGAACCTCTCCATCCCAACTGTGAAGTCTCCATATAGTAAAGTATGGGGTAAATTAAAAGTGTTTATTTATCACAAACAAAATTAGTAAAAATATGTTTATGTTAAATATTTATGTAAACTAGTTTGATATATTTCTTTTAAATGTAGAACAAATTAATAAAAATGCATTTTCATTTATTTATAATCGGACAATGTGATATATTTTTCAAGGTTGCAGCAGTGTGCTGCTTTTATTATTAGTTTCGGTCTAGGAATCAGAATCTCCTGATGCAAATGGCAATATAGTTTTTAGAGAAGATGCTCAATGGCCTAACGGCTGATGCAGAAGAGTGGATCATCCAAATGCCTGTGTACTTTCAACATGCTGCATTGCCAATGAACTGTTGATAATGCAAATATCTTTCACGTTTTAACTCTAATTCATGTGCTGTAGGGTCAGATGTTGAGAACAAAAATATTGAAAATTCTATTTATTCGTTCAGGCTCTTCTGTTCTCTATTCATTATTTCACTTCTCTTATTTCTTTTGAGACTCAACTGTCAGGTTGAGAGAAAATGGTCTGAATGGATTGCATCTGTATTGCTGCAGTGATGCCAGGTTACAATTTCAGACTGTCTTATATTTATGATTTATAAGACTTTAATTATGAAAGGTGGATTGTACATATTTGAAATGCATAAAAAAGGAAAACTTGAAAAGATTACACATAAAACCCTACCTTTCAAAGACAAAGATCTAGCAAAACTCTTCAAGCCATACAAAGAATCCATTGCCCTGCAGACATCTTTACCATGTATGCCTTACCATGCATGCCTTTATCACATATATGCTTTTACCATGCATACCTTTACCAGGCACAGAAACTATAGTTACGAGTCAAGACCATGCTGGCAAAAGAAATTAATTTCTTTCTTTTCCCAATAACCTAGGAAATCTTCATGAAACGTCCCAAAGAATTGTTCTTCCAATTCAGCTTTGAACTGTGAAGCTTCTGTAAAGCAGAAGATAAGAAATGGCAGTGGGGGGGGGTCCCAAAAACACCCTTTGCCCATTCATTTTTCCATAAGAATTTTACAAGCAGCTACAGTCCAAATTGCTGAACGGAGGGTGATTTTGTGAAGAATCAGCTCAGTAGTTTTTCAGAAATAAATACAACTTGGATATTTCACACTTCAAATCCTTCAAGGATCCTTTGATTTGGATCCATGAGGCAAAGATTGCATTATGATTGGCTGCCCTTAACACGATCAGCAAGTTGTGGCAGCCATCCTAAGACTCGAGGACGCAGTTCCTGTGTCCTCAAAAGTTTTACAATAAGGTGGAAGGGGCTGGGAAGAGGTACCCTGACCTCCTTGATCCATGTAGGGTGATGCGAAGGGACCCCCTTTGTAGTTGAAACTACCAAAGAAATTATTTTTGTTTATACTGTGGTTTTGCGGAGCCATCACAATGCTCAGTACTGCCCCAGAGACTTTGATACTAAAACACATGCATACACTACACACATGTATACACACACATACAGATATGTCCACAAGCCCTCACACACATGCTCACCCACACAACACTCCCCCACCCACATACACCCACACAATGAAAGATACGTACAAAATAGTCCTAGACACTCAAACACATACACCTACACAATACTGTGTAAGTGGCAGTATTGGTAGGTGAGTGGGTGTGTCAGTAGCTGTATGGATGAGTGAGACAATGTGTTAGTGGTTGTATGGGTGGGTGAGTGGGTGTAAAGGGGAAGGACTTCAGATTGATTTGGGCAGAAGAATTTTTAAAAGGATAATTGTTTCAGGGGTTTTTTAAATTATTAATGCTTTTAATACGTATGTATTAAGAGGTGGAGTGATTATATTGTATATATATTATGAGGTTGTACAGTGAAGTGTTATGTAAAATTATCTGATCCAATTTTAAGGAGGGTTGTTTTAATTGTATTGGTTGATGAAATTATTAATGATATTAGAGTATATATAAATCAATTGCTTTTGTGTTGTTTAAAAGACCAATGGTCTAAATAAACATTATCTTGACTGACTGTATGAGTGGCTGTATGGGTGGGTGAGTGGGTGTGAAAGTGACTGTATTGGTGAGTGAGTGGGTTACTGAATGGCTGTGTGAGTGGCTGTATGAGTGAATGACTGTTTGAGTGGGTATTTGGTTAAGTGAGTTGGTGTGTTAATGACTGTATTGTAGAGTAAATGTATGTGTGAATGGATGTATAGATGAGTGAGCGGATGTGTGAATGGGCATGTAAGTGGTTGAGTGTGTGTGTGAGTGAGTGTGTGAGTATTTGTATGGGTGAGTGAGTGGCTGTGTTGAGAGGCTGTTTGGTTGAGTGTGTGGCTTTGTGAGTGGATGCATGGGTAAGTGTCTAGTTGTATGAGTAGCTGTATGGGTGAGTAAGTGATTGTATAGGTGGGTGTTAGAGTGAATGAGTGGCTCTATGGATGTGATGGGTTGTGTGAGTACTTGTATGTTTCTGTGAATGGGTATGTGAGTGGTGTATGAAAGGTTATATAGAAGTGTGACTAGGTGTAAGAGGGGTTCTGTGGATGATAACATCTGTGATGTAGTTTGAGATGTATTAGTGATGTCACTGGACATTTCATGAGGGATGTAAGTTATAGTTAGCTCAGGTAACTACAACGGATGAATTTCACTGGAGTGAATTGTGAACCTGACTATAACGTCCCTGTAACTTTTGGTTGTTTCAGTGAATTTCTAACGATTTTTTAATTCTATTCCAAACTATATTATCCCTGTAACCTTTGTTTTTCTCAGTGAATTTCTAAGGTTTATTTTTAATGTTATTACCTAAAAATAACGTTCTCGTAACCTTTGTTTTTTTAGTGAATTTCTAAAGTTCTTTACATTTTCATTCCTACCTGTAACCTGTAACTTTTGGATGTGAGTGTGTGAGCGAGTTTCTCAGTGGGTGTGTGAGTGAGTACATGAGTTTCTCACTGGGTATGTGAGTGGGTACGATTGTGTCTGAGTGGGTCTGTGAATGGGTGCGTGAGCATCTGAGTGGGTGTCTGATTGGATACATGAGTGTCTCAATGGGTCTGTGAGTGTGAGAGTATCTGAGTAAATTTGAGAATGCCTCCACAAGTGTATGAGTCAGTCTATGAGTGAGTGCATGAGTGTCTGAGTGGATCTGTGAGTTTGTGTCTTAGTGTCTGAGTGGGTCTGTGACTGAGTGTGTGTCTTTGAGTAGGGATGTGTGGGGTTTTATGGATCGATGAGTAGGTGCATGAGTGTCTGTGTAGGTATTTGAGTAGGTGTACATGTCTGAGTGGGTCTGTGAGTGGGTGCATAAGTGTCTGAATTAGTCTGTCAGGGGATGTGAGAGTATCTGTATGGGTCTGTGAGTTGGTGCATGAGTGTCTGAGTGCATCTGTGAGTGTGTATGTGAGTGTCTGAGTGGTTCTGTGAGTGGATTTATCAGTGTTTGAGTGGGCCTGTCATTGGGTGTGTGAGTGGATATCTAAGCATCTGTCTGGGTTTCAACAGCTGTGTGAGTAACTCAACAATAAAGGAACTGCATCTGCCCTTTTATCCAACAAGAGTCCACAGTTTCACGCAAAATATCTACCCAAGTCAAGTACTTTCTACTGGTTAATTACTAAGTGCTCCTTGGGTATATATTCAGTACGTATTCTACACTACAGCTACGTAATGGATCAAGAGGAAATGTCACCAGTGGCCTTGTGTGCAATTAGTCAATGTGATTGCTCATGGTGCGTCTTTTTCCAGAAATATGTGAGAACGTGAACTCTCCTATAGAGAAAACAACAAGCCTACAAAGAAGTACATCTCTACCAAACAAGTGTCTTTGTTTGGGGAATTTGTCCTCATATTCCTATGCATCAAGAACTCCTCACCAAAATTAGCTGGAAACACACTGAGGCTACTTGGTAAGCTGTGCATCATTCTAGCAAAAGGTAGGAAAAGTATCTGCTGCGGTCCTCAGGTTTAAGAAAATATTAGCAATTTTAAATTGTCATTCTTTGTTAAAAGCATGCACCTTTAATTCCATCCGCATCGTGTTTAAATGACCTTTGTAAAGTCATTTGTGATGCCAAATGGATTCGCAAACCTAGAACCACCTGATATCTGTTATCCAAGCTACTGTTCAGAATGAGATGTGTTTGAAAGGCCGGGAACATGCCCCAGAGCCCAAGGGACTCGAGCTCTGTAGCTCATCCCCAGAATGAGTCAGACAAGAGACTTCTGGGCTGTAATTAATGCTCCCTTCTTGAAACAGGGAACAAGCTCAAATATAGGAGCACTTGTGGATGAAGATACGTAGGTGGAAGACTACCAAAGTATGTGTGGGGTCCCTCCGGAAGCAGGAGAACACCCTCCTAATGGTGAAATTGACATCTCTCTACCTCCCTGAATATTAACCATGGCAAGAGTGAGATATAGATTGCTGCAATGCAGCAGCGCTAAGGCTCCAGGTCATGATGGAGCTCTCATAGATATATTTTTTGAAAATTCAGATCTTTGGGTACCCTTGTTAACCAATCTTTTTAATGCCATTTTGGTGGAGGGGCTGCTAGAATCATGTTAAAAGACAATCATTTTTTACATCCACAAAAAAGGAGACAAGTAATTCCCCCAAAATTATAGGCCCATCTCCCTATTGGACGGCACAGTTAAACTAATGGGCCGTCTACTATTAAATCAATTAAAGGAATGGGCCACAGTGAAAAATATTCTAATTCTGGTACAGTACAGATTCAAGAAAGGGAAAGGGACAGTGGACTCATGCCTAAACCTACACCTGATTATTGCCAAATACACCACAGCCAAAAAGGGTAACATCTGTATTGCATTTATGGACCTATCAGTAGCTTTCGACTGCGTCTCCCATTCCAAACGTGCGTTTCAGATAGAAGCTGGGGGGAATGCACGAAACAGTTCTCCATCAATAGGGGAGTCAGACAGGGGTACATCCTGGCCCCCTATTTGTTCTCCATTTATACTAATGGCGTAGAAGCAGCCCTGGTAGATCCTACAACAGATGTCCCTATAGTTAATTAAATGTGTACCCCTATCTTACTATATACAGATGATGCAGTGATAATAGCCAGGACGGGGGTGAAATCGCAAAAACTCATTGATGAGTATTTCTCATTTATGTCATCCCTAGACCCTCAAGATAATACAACTAAAACATTTGCCGTGGTCAAAGGGAAACAGCCAAAAAACTGTCATCCTTTTATATAGCAGGATGCAAAGTCAAAATCACAAAAACCTTCTCCTATTTCGGTGTTTTATTCAATAGTATGGCCACGTGGACCAATAAGGTAGCCAAAACATGTCTTCTGCTAGAAAAAAGCATTATGACCATGTTTTCTTTTATAAATGAACTGGGGGCAATCCAAAAGATCTACACAGTAAAAGTGATTTCTGTAGCCACATATGGGGCAGGGATCTCGGGTCTGGCAAATGTAGATGATCTGCAAAGTATTGAAGATACCTTCTTGAAAAACCTCTTAGACCTTCCGACTAATTGCTCCAACTTTAATATCCATCAAGAGCTGAACGTCGCTTACATCTCATATACGGTGTGCCTTGCCCCATTTTTATTATGGTTCTCACTGTGGTGAAGTGAATCTGTTGATTTGGCCCAAAATATCATTAGGGACTGTTTAACCCTTGATCACGTACAGAAGGTTGCCTGGATTCAATATGTTAAAGACACACTGACCACCCTGGGATTGCAGTCTTTTTTTACAAATCCAACTAATTGTTTGTCGTCCCCAAAAGTTCTAATTAAAAAAGTATTTCTAACCAAAAAGCGGAACAACAGACATAAAAACAACTGTAACAAACTCATGGTGATAACATCGTTGAAGATACCCCTTCGATGTAAATTCTTACCTAGCGTTTGTCACTTATCCTCGACATAGCTTTGTACTTGTAAGCTTTCACTTAAACCTCATTCTTTGTTTGCTGGGCCACCCTATGGAAATATTCTCCCCACTCCAAACACACACTGTCTGTCTGCCGGTGTGAAGGAATATACCCCAAACAAATCTGCACTTCTTGTTTTTTGCAAATTTTCCATGGTGCACCGCAAAAGATGTAGAATTCCTCTTATGTGAAAATACAAATGTATGCAGTGTCGTCCTCCATTACATTTCCTCCAAATGCTGTCTGATCACCTTGTGTGCAAAAGTGTAGCGCCATATTTATATCTCACAATAATGACTAGGAGATCTCTTCGGTAGAAAGGTCCAAACAAATCTCTTACCCTTTTATGCTGACAGGAATTTTAAGATTTTTACTGACTGTTTATTTGAGCTTGTTTTTTTAATAGTGTTTTCCTAATTCAATAGAACATATGTTTAACGTATTAAGGCAAATTGTATTAAAAACATGTACAATATGAACCCAACATGAATTTATTTATGATAGAATGACAACTACATTACTATATTACCCCAGAGTGCTCGGCGGACCCTCGAGTGAGGTTTTAGCTCTCATGTTAATAGTTTTGCTTTGTTCTCTGATTGTATTTAATATCTTTGCACAAGTTAATGTTGATGTTTCCTTGTTGTTGTTTTTGTACTGATATATTATGTAATATTCCAGTATTTGCACCTACACTTTATGCACATGTACTTCTTGTTGTTTTGTACTTTTATGATCTATGTTTTAATTAGATCAAGTAAAGAGTCACACAGTCCCACCGGCTATTTACAGCAGACTAAGACACTGATAGAGCTGGTTTATATATAAAAAATATAGAGGAAAAGCAAAGAAAATATTTCCTTTCCTTCAAGGGCAAATTTCCGCAACCATGCTGATTGTTTTAGACCTCTAGGGCCCAATGTAGGTAGCCAAATACCGGTCGGTAACAGCCGAAAATCGGTAATTTCGGCCTTTACCGACCGGTATAAGAGTATTGAGATGTATGTGTTGAAAAAGCTACCGAATTGGTAAAAAACAGGCGGTAAAATACCGAATCGGTATTTCACGAATCGGAAAATACCGAATTTATATTTACCGAATTGGTAAATAAGAATATACCGAATTCGGAATATACCAAATTCTTAATTACAGAGTCGGTAAGTAAGAAATGGTAAAAATGGCATGTCGAGATGTAGCAAACCCAAAAAATACCGAATTCCATGAAAATCGGTATTTAAGAGTCGGCATTTACCATGGATTGAAAGCAGGTGGAAACCAGGAACAGGACATAAAAGAAGGCCCCAAAATGCAACAGTGCAACCACAATGGCGGCTTTCTACATTATGACAAGGCGGCTACCGATACAGGCAGCAGGAGAGAGGGTCTGTCTAAGGGAGGAGCAGGTGTATAGGCAGAGGATCACCCTCTTTCAACTGACTGAAGCTGAGATTCTGCAAAGGTACAGACTTCACCCCAGAACCATCCCGGACTTGATCAGGGACCTCCACCCACATCTGGAACACCCAACTCCAAGAGTACATGCCATCCCACCCCATGTGCAGGTGTTGTGCTGTCTACACCTTCTTGCTTCTGGGAGCTACCAGCATGTGATTGCTGCAGTAGGTGGGGTGTCCCAGAGCTGCCTGTCACGTTTCTTTAGAAAATTCCTGGACGCCATGATGCAGAGGATGGAACACTACAGTGAGTTCCCAGACACACCTTCTGAACTAACAAAGACAAAAACCGAGTTCTACCAGCTTGCCCAGTTCCCGCACATCATAGGCTGTATCGATTGGACGCACATTCCACTATGCCCACCTGCAGCAACAGAACACATATATAGAAACCGCAAGTCTATGCATTCAATCAATGTGTAGGTGATCTGCAACACTGGCAACATGATTACGGATATTGTAGCAAAATTTCCAGGGAGTACCCACGACTCCTACATCTTCCAGAATAGTGGGATATACAGACGCCTTGTGGCTGGTGATTTTGGGTATAGTTACCTGCTAGGTAAGTAAATGTGAGACACCCTGATAGTCAATGCAGAAGGAACAATCATGAGTATGTGACTAATCAAAATTTCATTTTCCACCCAGGTGACAGTGCATATGCCCTGCGTTCATTTGTTCTGACCCCCTACCTGAATCCATCCACCAGGAGCGAAAGGCGTTACAACGTGGCACACAGAACAACATGTTGCATGGTGGAACTCACTTTTGGACTGTTCAAAAGCAGATTTAGGTGCCTCCATAAGAGTGGAGGTGCACGACAGTACACGCCAATTATCTGTTGTAAAATTAGTGTGACGTGCGCCATGCTGCACACTCTTACCACCAAGGAGGGCACAGAGGTAGAACTCACATATCATGAGGACATAGATGATGGGACAGAACAAGCCGAACACAATGCAGCAGGAGCAGCGCCGGCAACAGATGGTAGACTGAGACGTGCAGAAATCACAAACAGATATTTCCAATAGAGTAATGAAACACAGGCATGTTTAGTCTGTGAAGCACTCAGTTTAATAACCACTACTGCACTTCCGAGACCACATCAATCAAATAAAAATCCACTTTGCACACTGGGTGGCCAAAGTTCACTTCACTGTGACCTGTCCTGTGTTCGGGATGAAATGTTAATGTTTGCGCTTACGCATTATGTTGTGGGAGCCACGGGGCAGGGGGTCAATTTGTGCAGTGGTGCTAGGGTCATCTGCATGGAGCCTGCTGCTCCGACGAACATCCTGTACAGGCGTGCTGGATCCACTCCTGCTTGCGGACTCCTCTGTGCCCCCAGCACATGTGTTACCAGCAGTGGCTGTCTGCTGTGTCAGCAGTACCTCCATAGCAGAGGTCACCCTCCCCATCCCCCTGGACAAGTCACTGCAGAAATGCACAATGTCAGTCTGCATGTTCACTGACCGGCGGCATAGCAGTGTGGTTGCAGTTGCCAGATTGTTGATGGACTTGTTCAGCTGCTTCACTTCATGCCTATTCCTGCGCCTTTCTGTCTGGTCACTCTCCAGCCTGTCACAGAGTGAACCCATGCGCACACCCATGTCCCTCATCCCCTCTGCCATGGACTCCATTCCTTTGGCCATGGACTCCATTCCTAGGGCCATGGAGCATATCCCCTGATCAATGTTTGACATCCTTCTGTTCAGGATGCGCACCTGTCTGTGCACTGCCATGATCCCTTTGGCCTACATGCGCTGGGTCCTCACCATGGTACTTTCCAAACCAGCAAACACCCCCTGCATATCATGCCCCTCGTCCCGCTCACATGTGCTTCGACCACGGGCACTTGCATGCCCAGATCCTAATGACCCTTGTTGCCCTGCGTTGCCAGCCAGTGCTGGAGTACTAGGTCTGTGATCCTCCACCTCTTCCTCATCAGAGCTTTCAAGGATCCTGAGTGGAGGAACATCCTGCCTCCTTGGCCTCAAATTCACAGAGGACCCTGGGCTTGGTGTTGTGGCACCTGCAGGTGCTGCCGGAGTCTGTGTCTCAAACAGCAGGGGTGACAGTGGCTGTGCTGTGGTGTCTTCCTCCATTGCTGTGGGTGCTGTGTCTGTGGGCTTCTCCCTCGCAGCCATTGCTGGTGCACTTGCCTTCCCTCCCTGCGCTGCACTGCGCGGTGACTCTCCTGTGGGCAGACATGGACAATGATCAGCTCTGTGTTTCCATTAGACAGATTCCCATCACACAATTTCCTATGCCTCAACTGCTTGTGTATGGGGAGTGTGGCATGGCATGCAGTGTTCTGTGTTGACTGTTCCTATGACTACGACTACCATGATGCATTGCTGGTGACTACTGACATGTGTTCTGGATTGTGATTGAGTCACCCACATTGGGGAAGGGGCCAGGGAATGGGTGGGGATTCATGCTCATGCATCTTACCTTTCTTTCTTGCAGGCTGAGCTGTCAGCATCCCCAATCCCGTGTAGGCTTTCAGGCTCCATGGTGGATTCCACAAACTGCTCCAGTTCAGTGAGGCTTGGTGCACGGCTCTTCCCTCCACCTGTGGCTAAGGATTCTTTCCTATGGGTTGCTATCTACTTTATGGTGGTGATCCTCAGGTCATACCACCTTTTCTTGATGTCTTCTATTTCACGGTGTGTGACCCCTAAGGCATTTACTTTGCTCTGGATCGCCAGCCAGGTGGTTCTTTTGACAGAGTCTGCTACTTGCAGGGACTGTCTCCCAAATAGCTGGCTGTAATGTTGCACTACCTCCTCCACCAGCACCTGGAGCTCAGTTGTGCTGAATTTTAGCTTCCTTTTCCTGTCTACACCATCCTTCTGGCCTTCCTGGGACTCCATGGCGATGCTCTTCTGGGCTCAGTGCAGCCTGCTCCTCTGTCTCCCCTCCATCTCTCCAAACAGTTCTGTGGCTCTGGACCTGCATGGGTGTGGCCAATTCCAGGTACTGGGTGTGGTACTTGCATCTGATTGGTTGATTTCACAGTTGCTTTGTTGTGGGGTGTGGTTGGTGTCCCTGATTGGTTGAGTGGCTCACATGTCTTCCATTCGAATTTTCGAGATCGTATTTTACCGATTCAGTAAATACCGATTCGGTAATCTCCGATTCGGTATCTCCCATTCATTCTTATGGGCCTGGAGGCCCATAGGGTTGAATGGGTATTACCGATTTGGTGATTATCGAAACGGAGATTACCGATTCGGTATTTACCGAGCCAAAATTCCGACTGTTACCGATTCGGTATTTGTTACCGATTTTTTACCTACATATAGTTTTCCGATTCATAAATACCGATTCGATATGAATCGGTATTTATGAACCAGTAAATTGAAATTACCTACATCGGGCCCATGGTGTTTTATTGCATTTTAGCATTTTCATAGTCCTTGGTGTTTTATTGCATTTTAGCATTTTCATAGTCCTTCATACCACATGGTGTTATGCCGAAAAACCTTTTCAATAACCTTTTCAATAACTGTGTATTGTCCCAAATCTTACTGCAGTACAAGAGTCGCTCCCTTCTTTACATCGCAATATCTAGAATGTAATAAAGCAAAAATGGTTACCTGCTACTGAAATGTTGATTTCAGTTTGATAATTTTACAACCACATCATCAAAAAGTCACTCTGTGACCCTGAAATCAATGTACTACATTAACAGCATCAGTGGTTTGAATGTCCGATATTATCGATCAGTAGGTTAAAGCGGTTGCTGCGGTTAATGAAATTCAGTTTTTCAAAGCACATGCAATGTCGAAAGAAGGTGCACCAATCGTGTGTGAGCACGCCAGTGGTTGTCAAATTCTGACTAAAGTGATGTCCTCGGAACGTGTCCGTCAGAGCAGACAGAGGTACCAGGATTTGGGGATGGTAAAGAAACAGAGAGTTTTACTTGCCGTTGCTCACATTAAGTCACTGCTGCCTCAGTGTTGTGAGCCTTACCTTCAATAACACAAGCCTGGTCATGAACTCCTCTCCTTGGAGGTAGCCTAATCCCCTCTCCCGCCCCTGTCACTTCCTAGTTTATAGATACATACAGTCTCTGCTGTGCTCTTTGCTCCTTGTGTGGAACACTTTTGGGCCTGATTCTGATGCGGGTTGGAAAGCTTCCCGACTGAATCGGATTGGAAATGGTTTCCGACCCACTCGGATCAGGAGAGTCCGACTGACAGAGTACGATGCATCCGTATGCTTCCCAATACTATTTGGTTGTACTCCCATTGACTTCAATGGGAGCATATGTTCCTAACCACATCATAATTGGACCCTCTGTCGGTAAGACATGTTCCCGATTCGATTTGGAAGGAGCAATTGCCATTAGGAGGCCTTCCTAACCGCATCAGAATCAGGCTCTAGGTGGGAATGCTTTCCTAACCGCATCAGAATCAGACCCTTTGTGTCCGTTCTTCGTAATTTTAACTAAGGTACACAAAGTCCAATGCCACAGCATGTTGTTTTAAGATGTATGTACACAGACATTGCAAACAAGTCATAAAGCACCTTGCTATTCACCCTGTCCAGCAACTCTGATCAGTTTTAAACAAATCACCAACGAGTAGTGAGTGTGTCCTTTGGTGGACATATTAACACAAATCCTGCCCTCTTCTAAAAATATTGTGCATGATATATAAAACATATCAGGAATGGCTAGTTACTGAAATTGTTTGCACTTCTACAAAAGGTTTGATCACACAAGAGGAAAGGAAGTGTATTCAATGTTTATGATGTATGCTGCCGAGGGTACACTTGGGAGCTTTTTTTTATGTTAGGAAACAACAAACCTCAAGACATGTTGTAAATTCACTATTAAACCAAATGCCCTCACTAGAAATTCCAGCAACATGTTAAACTTCAGAGATGGAGCAGGCACAAGGGTACAGCCAGGGGAGACTTGGAGTGTCCATGTAGTGCTGACGAAAAAAACGTGATAGTTGGAAGACAACATGAAACACAGCTTGGGAGCAGATTGTGCCAGAGTTATCACAATGATACTAAAACATATATCGCACAGCCACTACAATAACCCAATAACAGCTCTGAATACGTACATCCTGATAACATTCATAACTATTGCCTGCACCTTGAAAACCTTTCAATGTGCTTTCACAATAAAACCTTTAAAATGCTTGTACTCTCAACTCAACCAATAAATAAGTGATGCACAAAACAATAGCTTTGTACATTGCTTGCCACTCTGTTCTTGCATAGTAGATTTTGTGTACCTGATACACAACACAGTTACTGAAAGTTATACCCTCATTTGAGTCCCCACAGTCACCTTAAATCTGCTCTTAACCTCATTGTCCGGCTCTTTGTGTGTGTCTGCTTCATCCAAAGGAAAGGCCAATTTTAGACACAGGAACCCCAACCACTGCCAACATGTCTGAAGTGACAGAGATGAAACCATTGCTTCTAGCAGGTGGGAGTACTCGGACGGCTCCCGCCCTCTGGAACCAGAAGTGTTTGCACTGACTTGGTGGGAGAAGTCAGAGCAAACAGCTATGTCCAGCTGTGTCCAGGGGGTGGGCACCCAGGAAATAGCAGGAGCCGGCCCTACAATGTGGTGATCCCCAGGGCCATATATTTAGACCTGGCCATATGCAAACCGGTCCTACAATGCTTGTTTCTGGTCCAGGGAGGACTTGGCTTAGCAGCTCGGGATGGACTGTTTCCATGAGGCATAGGGTCAAGACTGATTTGCATATGGCCAGGTCTAAACTGGGGTGGCATGATGAGCAATAGAATGATGGATTTAACCCAGATTTCTTGACTGAGGGTGAATGTTGTGATTTGTTCTGCATTCCGTCTATCAATTGTGTATCTTTTGACTCCAGGGGACCATTTCAAAACCTTTTTTGGGGTGTGAAATCGCAATCTTTGTATTTTCATGACAAAGTCTTTTTTTTAAAACATTTTTTCAACCGGGTGGGGTCTGAGATACCACCATCTACAGAGCTAGAGGGTCAGGGTATTCTTCCACTACCCCCTTTTCAGTTATTTTTGGCAGGTCCCAAGATGTCTGCCAACACTTCCTGGTTGAACTGTTGGCAGCCAATCAGTGCTCTAAAGATCCCAGCACAAGCTCTTTATTATTCACAAACTTGTCCCACTCTCAGATACACAAATTTGGATTTTCTTTAATTTCGCAATGTCTACTGAACTGATTTAAACCAAATAACAAAAAGTGTGATATACGTGACCAAATTGACCTTTCTGCCATATTGCGTGTAATTCCTTCCAGCGGTTCAGGGTGTAGTAATCTTCAAAACTGCTGTGGCAATTACCATGACAAATGCACCTTTTTACACCACTTTTACATGGCCCTTGTCTGACAGATCACCCCAAACCTTTCCATGCGAAGCAAGAATCACCAGCACTTTTTAGGAGGGGAAATTTTGTGAAGTTTCGTCAAATAAGACCAAAGATATAGTCAAGTCAACACGCTTTTCATATGGAAACATGGTACTAACTGTAACTACCTACTGGCTGCCCCCAATAGGTAATATATTTATATGTAAATGATGTCATCGGTGATGTCACTGACCATGTCATGAGTGATGTAATATGTGATGTCATCAGCAGTGCATTGCAGGGGCACGAGTTATAGTTAGCTCAGGTAACTATAACAGCTGAATTTCTCTGGTTATGTGCAAGTAAAATGTCAGCCTAACTATAACATCCCTGATACCTGTGTTTTTTTCAATGACTTTCTAAGGTTTTTTAAATGCTCATTCATAAGTATACCATCACTGAAACCTGTGGCTTTTCCAGTGAATTTCTAAGATTTATTAAATGCTGATTCCTAACTATAACGTCCCTGACACCTATGTTTTTTTTTCAATGAATTTCTAAGGTTTTGTAGATCATTTTATTTATGAAAAGATGTTTTACCAATTTTTTTATTTTTTGTCTATGTTTTTTTAGTATTTCTATTATGTTTTAAACTAATAATAATCTGTTTTAAAAAATATATATACCAGTTGATGAAATATTTATAGTGGTATCTATTTGAAATAACATTGTTTTAGTGTTTGTAATTGTGTACAGTGTGATATTATATAATAGAATTTTCATTTCAAATTTTTTTTTTTTTGAAATGTAAAGCAAACTTTTAAAGTATTTTTTACTAAGTTACATTTTGTATGATTGCTTTTATTAGTATGAACGTTGTTTTGTTGTTTTCTTATGATAACTATCTTTTTTAATATATATATTATATTTTTAAATTACAGATAAGGGTTGAGGACCATACCTGACCCTATGCGATGGGTGCACGGATCTGTTATACCAATATTACTCTAAAAAACACATTTCGAACAAATTAATATTCATTTTTGATGTAGACGTTTACTGCTGAGCACATAAAAATAGTAATAAAGGTGTTATAAATTTGTTTCAAATGTTTTTAACAGATCTTTGTGAATGCGTGGGTGCGTGGATCTGTTACACAAATGTATCCCTAAAATACATACTTACACTAAAATAATATATTTTTTAAACAAAGAGGCTTATTAATCAATGCTATAAATTACTATTAGTGTTCTTGTGAAATATTTTTAAGATGTTTAAAGCATAGTTTGGTGTACAAGGTACCATCGCGCACCAGACACGTACAGGTCGTGAATAATACCGTTACGTATTTCCTGGATCACGTAGGGGACGCAACTTTGGTGTCATTTCAAAGAATAACATATCAATGTTTCTTGTTTAAATATCTGTTTTGCATAAAGAATTTTCATTAAAACACTTTGAAATACAATATCCTGATAGTAATTTACAGTTTTATATGACATTTAGTACATTTCACAGTGCGTGACTTCTACACGACTCCATGTGACATAGAAAGAAAGCTTGTCATTGGTTTTGCAGCTTTTCATTCTCCTGGTGGGTGAAACCAAGACCTCTTATGGTTCTTTCTTTTTGGGTGTGTCTGGTTGAAGACTACCTATTTTGTAGGTTCTGTCAATTTGTATTTTTTTTTCCGGTGTTTTTCATTTTCTACAACAAAAATGGCACCAGCATTCCCTGAGGATTAGGAGGAGGAGAGGGAGGAGGTGGAAGAGCCAGTGAGGAAGAGGAAAGAAAGTACTGTATGGGTCTTCTTCACTGTGCCTGAAAGAGAAAAAAGGTCAATGCACGAAAGGTAACATGTACTATCTGTCACAAACTGTTATCAAGAGGCTCAGAGAAGAAGTACTCTTGTGGTACTTCTTCCATGAGAAAACATCTTAACACCATTCATCCCGCTCGCCTAGCATGAGAGGTGGAGTGCCGAAGATGGGAAGAAGCAGCCAATAATGATGGAGCACAACCATCAACATCTGCAGGGGTTGTTTCGACCACTCCAGAACCACTCTTACTTCCGGAGTTGGTGGATACTGCCATCCACTGCCACAAATGCCTAACAATGGTGAGTGTGGGAGAGCTGTCTATCGATGCCATCAAGACACTTCTCAGAGCTCATAAATGTTAATTTTCTTTTTGTTTGTTTTGTTCCTTACATTTCTACGTTGAACAGAAACAGCAGAGTTGGACTGTTTTACTTTTATTTTTTTGTTTCAAAAAATGAAAAACACCCCAATAAATAATAATCAGAAAATACAAAAACATTTTTTTTTAAATCTTTAAAAAGGTTCTATTTGAACGGGTAACAAATAGAAAAATGGTATGTAATGAAAGGGATTGCTTGTATGAATGTGTGTATGATTCATGTTAGAATTGTGTATAAGTGTCTCAGTGAGTGGATGAGTGCATGGCTAGTGTTTGAGAGAATGGATGAGTTCAACAGTAGTGTCTTAATGATTGCATCAGTGTATGGATAGTGCCTTTGTGATTGTAGGAGTGTAGGGGTACTGCTTGGGTGATTGGAGGAGTTCATGGGTAGTGTTTGAGGGAATGGATGAGTGCAAGAGTAGTGCCTGAGTGACTGCATGAGTTCATGGATTTTGCTTGTGTGATTGCATGAGAGCAGGGGTACTGCTTGGGTGATTGGAGGAATGCATGGGTAGTACCTGAGTGCATGGATGAGTTTATGTATAGTGTTTGAGTAAATGGATGAGTGCAACAATAGTGCCTGAGTGATTGCATGAGTGCATGGACAGTCCCTGGGTGATTGCATGAGTATAGGGGTACTGCCTGGATGGATTAGAGGAGTGCATGGGTAGTGGCTGAGTAAATGGATGAGTGCATGGGTAGTGTTTTATGAAATGGATGAGTGCATCTGTGGTGCTGGAGTGATTGCATGAACGCATGGATAGTGCCTGCACAAATGCATGAGTGCTGGGGTAGTGCGTGGGTGATTGGATGAGTGCGTGAGTAGGGCCTGAGTGAAAGGATGAGTGCATGGGTAATGTCTGGGTCATTGGATGAGTGCATGGGTAGTGCCATGGAGAAAACATGAGCGCATGGGTAGTGCCTGAGTGAATGGTTGAATGGAAGAGTAGTGACTGGGTGATTAAATTAGTGCAGGGGTACTGCCTGGGAGATTGGATCAGTGCATGGGTAGTGCCTGGGTAATTGGATGAGTGCAGGATAGTGCCTGAGTGAATGGTTGAGTTCAAGAGTAGTGTCCAAGTGATTGCATGAGGGCATGGGTAGTGCCTGGTTAATTGCATGAGTGCAAAATAATGCCTGGGTGATTGCATGTGTGCAGAGGTACTGCCTGGGTGATTGCATGAGTGCATAGATAGTGCCTCAGTGAATGGATGAGTGCATGAGTAGTGACTGAGTCATTGCATGAGTGCATGTATAGTGCCTGGGTGATTGCATGAGAGCAGGGTAGTGCCTGGGGGATTGGAGGGATGTATGGGTAGTGCCTGAGTGAAAGGTGAGTGTAAGGGTAATGTCTGGATCAATGGATGAGTGCATGTCAATCAATCACTCAATCATTTGTAAAGCGCACTACATAACCGCGAGGGTCTCAAGGCGCTGGGGAGTGCCGCTACTGATCGAACAGCCAGGTCTTGAGTATCCTCCTGAAGGTCAGCAGGTCTTGGGTCTGTCGTAGGCTCCGTGGGAGGGTGTTCCATGTCTTGGCGGCAAGGTGGGAGAAGGATCTCCCAACAGTGGTTGTTCTTCAGATGCGCGGGATGGTGGCGAGTGAGAGGTCGGCAGAGCGTAGCTGGCGGTTGGGGATGTAGAAGGATAGCCATCTGTTGAGGTAGGCTGGGCCAGTCTTGTGGAGTGCCTTGTGCGTGGGTGAGGAGCTTGAAGGATATCCTTTTGTTGACGGGGAGCCAGTGCATGTTTCTCAGGTGGGGGGGTGATGTGGCTGTGGCGTGGTACATCGGGCATCAGTCGTGCCGAGGGGGTTTGGATGCGTTGTAGTCATTTGATGAGCTTGGTTGGGGCTCCCGCGTAGAGGGCATTTTCGTAGTCGAGTCTGCTGCTGACGAGGGCATGGGTGACTGTCTTTCTTGTATCTGTCAGAGGGTGTTGAAGCAGGAGGAGGAGACGGCGTTGACTTGCTTGGTCATTGAGAACGTTGAGTCGAGGATGATTCCCAGGTTGCGTGCGTGGTCAGTGAGTTTCGAGGCTTCATCCAGTTCTGCCGTCACCAGGAGTCGTCCCAGGCTGAAGGGTTGGAGCCGAGGATAAGGACCTCCATCTTCTCCGAGTTCAGCTTCAGACGGCTGGCCTTCATCCAGTCGGCAACGGCCTTCATTCCTTTGTGGAGTTTGGCTTTGGCTGTGATGGGGTCCTTGGTGAGGGAGAGGATCAGCTGAATGTCGTCGGCGTAGGAGATTATGTTGAGGTTGTGCTGTCAGGCTACGTGTGAAAGCGGGGCGATGTAAATGTTGAACAGCGTCGGGCTGAAGGAGAATCCCTGGGGTACGATGATCTTGGAGGCTTTGGAACGGAATGGGGGGAGGCGGACACTCTGGGTTCTGCCGGAGAGGAAGGAGGTGGTCCGATCCAGAGCCTTGTCTTGGATCCCTGCGACGTGGAGGCATGCACGTAGTGTGCAGTGGCAAGCGGTGTCGAAGGTGGCAGAGAGGTCTAGGAGGATGAGTGCTGCAGTCTCGCCGTTGTCCAGCAGGGTCATGATGTCGTCGGTGGCGTCGATGAGGGCAGTTTTGGTGCTGTGGTTGCTGCGGAACCTTAACTGGGAAGGTTAGAGGATTCTGTTTTCTTCGAGGTATCGGGTTAGCTGTCTGTTGATGGTTTTCTTGATGACCTTGGCCGGGAAGGGGAGCAGATAGATGGGCCGGTAGTTTTTGAGGAGTTGATCTCAGCGTGTTTCTGGATCTCTGGGAAGGTCGCGGTCTCGAGGGAGAGATTGATGACGTTGCGCAGGTGGGGTGCGATGGAGCTGCTTGCTCTGTTGAATACGTGGTGCGGGAATGGGTCCGACGGAGAGCCGGAGTGGATTGAGCGCATGGTCTTGATGGTGTCATCGATGCTCATGCTGGCCCAGGCTAGCAGGGGGTCGTGGACGATGGTGTATGGAGGGTCTGTTGTGTTGCTGTCTATTGGGGCTGTCTGGGTGTTGAAGCTGTCGTGGATGTCTGCTATCTTGCGGTGGAAGAAGGTGGCAAGGGAGTCGCACAGGGCTTGCGATGGCGAGATGTCGGTGTTGGAGCTGGGGTTGGAGAGTTCCTTCACGATGTTAAAGAGCTCCTTGCTATTGTGTGCATTGTTGTCGAGGCGGTCTTTGAAGGAGGTCCTCTTGGCCGCCCTGATCAGGGGGTGGTGGTTGTGGATGGCGTCCTTGTGTGCTGCGTGGCTGTCCGGAGTTTGTTCACTGTGCCATTTCTTCTCTAGTTCCTGGCAGACTTGCTGGGAGGTTAGGAGTTCTTAGGTGAAACCAGCTGGCCCTCTTGCTGGTGTCTCTTTGGGGGGGTTTCTTCAGCAGGGCAAGGGTGTTGGGCAGTCCTCGATCCCGCGTCTGAGGCTGTGGACAGCGTCGTCGGTGTTGGAGGGTTCGGTGGGTGGGCTGAGAGCGAGGTTTGCATGTAGATGGTCTTCAGTGTTTTTGCTCCAGTAGCGGCGGGGTATCTGTTGGGTGCGGTGGTGTGTGGTGTGTTTCTGGAAGGCAAAGTGGATGCTGCGGCAGTCCGTCCAGAGTAGTTCGGTGGTGTGCTTGATGGAGACGTATGGGTTTGAGGAGAAGACTGGGTCAAGCATGTGGCCGGCAGAGTGGGTGAGCATTGTGACGAGTTGCTTCAGTCCGCGGTTGGCGAGGTTATCAATCAGGGTTGTGGAGTTGTTGTCGTTGTTGTTCTCCAGGTGAAAGTTCAGGTCTCTGAGGAGGATGTGGTCAGTGGAGGTCAGGGCGGGCGTGCTGATCAAGTCGGCGATGGAGTTGCTGAACTGGGGGCAGGGTCCGGGGGATCGTTAGACGAGGGTGCCTCTGAGGGTGGAATTAGGGTCTGTGTGGATCAGTAAATGCATGTGTTCAGTGGTGCCTAGCACGTTGTCGGTGCTAGTCGAGACCCTGATGCTGTTCTTGTGGACAATGGTGATTCCTCTTCCGACTCCGTTGGTGCAGTCTCTGCGGGTGATCTTGTAGCCATCTGGGATGGCTATGGCGATGTCGGGTGCTGAGGAGTCGTAAAGACCCTAGTACTGTGCACTAAGTGTCCCCAGGGCTTATGAACCAAATGCTGCTAGTGGGCTTGCAGCACTGGTTGTGCCACCCACAGAAGCAGCCTGTAAAAGTGTGTCTCAGGTCTGCCATTACAGAGCCTGTGTGCAGTCTAGTACTGTTATGCTGACTGGGCAAGTGCACCCACTTCCCTTTTGTTCATATCAGACACCCCTATGGTAGGCCAAAGGGCAGGGTGCATTGTAAAAATAAGGTTGTACATGCCCTGGAGTGTGTGTGGCATGTCCTAATAGTGAATTACAGCCATTTTCGTTTTTCACTATTGCAAGGCTACCTATTTTCCATAGGCCAAAATGGACAGTTAGATTATTACATTTTATAATCCTAACTGACTCAGGGAACAGGGTAGAAATTCGAGTTTCGTATGCCTGAATGATAAAACACATCTTTTAGTGAAGTTGGTTTTAACCTTCTGTGTTTGAAAATACCACTTTTAGAAAGTAGGTATTTTCTTGTCTAACTATCCAGGCCTGCCATGCTAGGTTTTGTATTCCTTGTCTGGACTGTAAGTGACAGGACTGGGGAATTCCAGGAGACAGAATGAGACAGCCCAGTGGTTAATAGAGCGATCTGCATCTAGATGGGAGGGAGGAGTTGCACCTGGGACCTGAATAGGAGTTTTCCTGGCCCCCACACTGCTGGCCCCACCCCCTGTGCTGCGTCTGATGTTTCTGCCTTGCACTGTGAAAGGAAAGAAGGAGTCATGTAAACAAAGTGCTCCAGGACTGGTTTGGACTGGGCAAAGGCCCCTCTGCCCTCAGAGGACAAAGGATTTTGGGGTATAAATATTGTGATCCTGATCCCAAGAAATTAGATCACTTTTGGACTACAAGAAGAAACCTTTGTGAGGAGAGGAACCTGAGGAAACAGAGGACAGACTATCCCTAAGCTGAAGTGCTGCTTTGGGGATGGCCTGCAGTGGTTGCCTGACTGTCAAAGAAAGGAGAGAGGAACTTTTTGTGTACTTTCATCAACTTGTGTACGGATCTCTAAGGGCTTGGAACAGAGCTTTCCTCCTGATGAATTCTCAGGCACAACAGACTTCACCCACCAGCTCCTTAAGAGATCTCCTGAAGTGCCTACAGTTGTGTTGGACTTTTTGGAGACTTGCGTGTCGCAAGGAGCTGGAAGCACGACTCAAGATCGAGAAGCGTGTCGCAGAACTGCAGCTACTGCTTCGCAGCATGAAGCGCCTTGCATTGCCGGAGGAGAGGATCGATGTTGCCGCAGATGCCGCCGCATCACCGGGAAGGGTGTCGCAGGAGTAGAGGATCGACGTCGCATCAGATGCCGCCACATTGCTGAGAAGACTGTCGCAGGGCCTGTTGCGGCTCATCGCCGGAGAAGCGGATCGACATCGCAGCAGACGGCGTCCCATCACCGGCAAGAGTGTTGCAGGGCCTGTTGTGGCTCGCATCGCTGTGGAAGCATCTCGCATCGCCAGGAGCAACGATTGACGTCGCCTCAGATGTCCGCGCATCACTGGGAAGTGTGTCGCAGGGCCTGTCGCGGCTTGCAACGTGTCAAGCATCTCGCATCTCCGGGTGAGAGGATCAACATTGCCGCCGACTCCGCCACCTCACCGGGAAGCATGTCATATCAAGGAGAAAGCACCATCTTTATTTCTTTGCACTGGATCTTTGCTGCATTTCCATTGTTGCAACACTTTCTTTGCCCTGCATGTCAAATCTTAAGGTACATTGACCCAAAGTGTCGCATTTTAAGAACTAAATAGAACTAAGCTAAAACTACCATCTTAAGTATAGTATTGTGGATTTTTGTTGTTTGTGGTCTTGTGATAAGTTTATATAAAGAATACTTATTTTTTATATAAAACCTGCGTAGTATCCATTTGTAGTGTTGTCACTTGATTACTGTATGTGTTCACAAATGCTTCACACACTGCCTCTGGGATAAGCCTGTCTACTCGTGCCAAGCTACCAAGGGGGTGATCAGGGGTTACTTTAGGAGGGTACCCCCTTACCCTGACTAGAGGCAAGGGTCTCTATTTGTCACCCCAGGACCCCCAGTGACCTGCTCCAGGACACCCCCACGCCGCACGGCCCACCAGCTGTAGGCACGGCCCTCCCCAGTGCCACAGATCCATCCCTGGCCTCAGGTGCCCCCTCGCTGCTGCTCGCTATTTTCGCCCATTTTTTCCGCTTTTTGCCCCTCTGTGCCCAGCTGTCAGTGTCCTGTATTTCTACTGTGATTTACTGTTTAGTGCTTCTTTTTTGTAAACAGGACTATTGCACCTTGTATTTTTGTCACGGTTTCCCCAGTGTGATCCCCCTCTCCGCTCCCCGCTCCCCGCTTCCCGCCGCTGCTCCCTCGCGGCCCCGCCCCCTTTCATTTCTGTCAACCCCATTGGCCCCCCTGCTCCCGCCTCCCAGCTGCTCCTCCCTCCCACTTCGCCTCAAATGGAACCCGCGCGCACGTGCAGCGTTCACGCGCAGCGGGCGTGCCGCTTGTGCGCCGAAGGCACGCCAAAGGCAAGCCCGTCTATGCCCATCTGCGCCTGGACCGCGCCCAGCGCCAGGACCCCTGGCCCCCGTTAACGCCAGACCACACGACGGACCTACGACGCCGCCACCCTCAACGCACTCAACGCTGGCCAAACCCCCGCCTGCTACCGAGCCACCCTGAAACGCACCCACGGACCCTTCACCTGCCAAGCCTGCAAATTCACCTGCCTCCAGACCTGCACCACACCCGACAAGCCGAGCACCAGCAGCAACCACCTCAATCCTGCTCAACACCCGCTCCATGTTTATGTTTATGTTTATTAAAACTTTTATAGCGCGCTCTATTACCACGGGGTATCCTGGCGCGGTGAGTAATTAGACAACAGGAGTGCTGGATCAAAACCAAAACGAACTGTTAAAGGGGGGCATTGAACAGATGAGTTTTGAGTTCCTTTTTAAAAACAGTGATGGTCGGCGAGGCTCTAAGGAACAGGGGGAGAGCATTCCAAGCAGAAGCTGCCTTAACTGAAATAGATTGGCCTCCCAGACGGGCAAATTTGTATTTGGGAGTGGCCAGTAGGCATTGATTGGCCGATCGTAGGGCACGGTTAGGAGTATAGAATGAAAACCGTTTCTGCAAATACGTCGGTCCCTGGCCATGGACTGCTCTAAATGCCAACACAAGAATTTTAAACAAAATTCGATGTGGTACAGGTAGCCAGTGCAGACTTCATAGGTGACTCCGCACGCTCGACCTCCTAGGGAGAGAGAAAAGCAAACGTACTGCGGCGTTTTGTATCACCTGTAGGCGATGAACCATATACGCAGGTAGGCCACTAAATAAGGCATTAGCATAATCGAGCCGAGATAATATCAGGGCTCGAAGAACAGACTCCTTGGCTACCCTGGGCAGAAGAGGAAAAAATTTCCTCAAGGCTCGCAAGGTGCCAAAGCAGGTGCCGGTCAGTTTTTTAATGTGATCCGCAAACTTCAGATCCTGACCGAACCAGACCCCCAAGTTCTTAGCTGGACCTCCCGTCACACTGGGACAGGGCAGGTCCGGGGGCCAGATGAGATCCTTGAAGTTGTCAGGAAAAGAACCGAAGAATAAAACCTCGGACTTGTCTTCGTTGCACTTAAGTTGAACTTGTGCAAGCCACCTGAATACTTCCGACAAGCAATGCCGGACTGCTAATGGGTCAGACACACCCTTAGGCCAGGTGAATAACAGCTGTGTGTCGTCTGCGTAAGCTGTTATCTTGGCTCCCAACTGTTCCGCCAGATATAGTAAAGGGGTCATATAAACGTTAAACAATAAAGGGCTTAACGTAGAACCCTGCGGAACTCCAGTTGACAGTCTCTTCGGGGCCGAAGAGTAGGGGGGCATCCAGACCTGCTGAGTTCTGTCACTCAAAAACGATGACAGCCAGTCAAGGGCCAGCCCTGAGATGCCTACGGCTCGCAGTCTAGCAATAAGCAAGGCATGAGGCACCGTATCGAAGGCGGCAGAGACACGCCGTCGAACTCTGGAACCTGCTCGACACAACATCACCAGACGTCGCCTTCCTCACAGAAACCTGGATGAATGCCTCCTCAGCGCCTGACATCGCCATAGCCATCCCGGACGGATACAAGATCACCCGGAAGCACCGCGTCAACCAGACTGGAGGAGGCATCGCCATCGTACACAAGAACACCATCCGCAACACGACCAACCCGGACAACACCTTCACCGCCGCCGAACACCTCCACTTCCAGATACACACCGACCCCAAGACCACCCTCAGAGGCACCCTCATCTACAGACCCCCGGGACCACGCACCCAATTCAGCGAAGACATCGCTTACTTCATCAGCCTGCACGGTCTCCCCTCCGCTGATTACATCCTCCTAGGGGACCTCAACTTCCACCTGGAGAACAACAAGGACAGCACCACCACCCTGCTGGACAACCTTGCTAACATCAGACTCAAGCAACTGGTGAACACCCCCACCCACTACGCCGGACACACGCTTGACCCCGTCTTCTCCTCCAGCAAACAAATCTCCTTCAGCCACTCCACCGGACTCCATTGGACTGACCACAGCTGAATCCACTTCAGCTTCAGAAGAACCACGACCCACCACCACCCGCAACAGATTCCTCGCAAGAGCTGGAGCAAGATCACCACTTAGCAGCTCGCCACCTCCCTCCGCCAGAACCCTCCCGCCAGCACAACGACCCCAACGAAGCAGCCAACAACCTCACACAGTGGCTCACCAACTGCACAGATCACCTCACACCACTGAAGAACCCTCCCAGCAGACCCGGAAGCAAGAAAGCCCACTGGTTCACCGACGAACTCAAGATCTCCAAGAAGAACTGCCCCACCCTCGAGAAAGCTTGCCACCCCGACCAGACCACAGACAACATGACGGCCCTCAAGCATGCCACCCGCAAACACCACCAACTGATCCGCACCACCTAGAAGACAGCATTCAAAGAGCGACTGGACAACAACGCCCACAACAGCAAGGAACTCTTCAGCATTATCAAAGAGTTCTCCAACCCCAGAGCCGGAAAACCCGACATCACTCCCTCGCAAGACCTCTGCGACTCACTCGCCTCGTTCTTCCACCGCAAGATCGCCGATATACACAACAGCTTCGGCACACCAACCACGCACACAACTACCGAACCAACGCCCCCCACCACCACCATCTGCGCCTGGACCCCGGTCAGCACCGAAGATAACACCCGCACGATGAACACCATCCACTCCGGATCACCATCCGACCCCTGCCCCCACCACGTCTTCAACAAGACCGACTCCATCATCGCACCCCAACTCCGAGACATCATCAACACCTCCTTCAACAGTTCACCTTCCCGGAAATCTGGAAGCACGCCGAGCTCAGCGCCCTCCTGAAGAAACCACCGACTCACCGACCTCAAGAACTACCGCCCCATCTCGCTCCTCCCTTTTCCTGCCAAAGTCATCGAAAAGACCATCAACAGACAGGTTGCTGCCTTCCTCGAGACGAACGGATCCCTCGACCCCTCGCAGTCCGGTTTCTGAGCCAACTACAGCACCGACTGACAACATCAGATCCCTGCTCGACAACGAGGAAACAGCGGCCCTCATCCTCCTGGACCTCTCTGCAGCATTCGACACTGTCTGCCACTGTCTGCCACTGCACCCTAGTACAGCACCTCAACAACATCGGAATCCAAGAGAAGGCACTGGAGTGGATCATCTCGTACCTTGCCAGAAGAACCCAGAGAGTCCACCTCACCCCGTTCAGATCCGAGACCACCGAAGTTATCTGCGGCGTACCACAAGGATCATCACTTAGCCCAACCCTCTTCAACGTCTACATGAGCCCTCTCGCAGCCATCGCACGCAAACACAACCTCAACATCATCTCCTACGCTGACGACACCCAGCTGATCCTCTCCCTCACCAACGACCTCGCAACCGCCAGAACCAGCCTACACGAAGGGATGAAAGACATCGCCGATTAGATGAAGAACAGCCACCTGAAACTGAACTCAGACAAGATGGAAATCTTCATCCTGGGATCATCGCCCTCCGCCTGGGATGACTCCTGGTGGCCCCCTGCCCTGGGCACCACTCCCAAACCAACGGACCACACACGCAACCTGGGCTTCATCCTGGACTCCTCCCTCTCGATGACCAGACAAGTTAACGCCGTCTCATCATCATGCTTCAACACCCTGCGCATGCTCCGCAAGATCTTCCGATGGATCCTCACCGAAACCAGGAAGACGATCACCCAGGCACTCATCACCAGCTGGCTGGACTACAGAAACACCCTCTACGCCGGAACCACAGCCAAACTTCAGAAAAGACTCCAGCGCATCCAGAACGCCTCCCCCGACACAGCCACATCTCCGGCCACCTGAGAGACTGGCACTGGCTCCCCGTCAGCAAGAGGATCACGTTCAGACTCCTCACCCACGCACACAAGGCCCTCCACGACCTGGGCCCCAAGTACCTCAACAACCGCCTGACCTCTACGCGCTCACCCGCCAGCTACGATCGTCCAGCCTTGCCCTCGCCGCCGTACCACGCATCCGCAAAGCCACCGCCGGGGGAAGATCCTTCTCCTACCTGGCAGCCAAGACATGGAACTCCCTCCCGATCCACCTCTGGCTGACCCAGGATCATCTCCTTCAGGAAACTCCTCAAGACTTGGCTCTTTGAGCAGTAACGGACCCCTCCCCCCCAGCACCTTGAGACCCTCCCGGGTGAGTAGCACGCTATACAAATGCCCATGATTGATTGACAAGTACCTACCTAGAGACACCCAAATCAAAGATTGGTGGTCAGCGGTGAGGATTCTGGACTTGCATTTGTGATTCATGTACAGTGATTGGTGAACACTACTAGTGAGTGCAGACCAAAACACAACCCCATACTTTTGGTAGATTGTTTTCCTGGGATTTTCTATTTTTGCCAAGAACTGCCAAGTTTAACTACCATGGATAAAGCAGCATCCATAGCATCTGTTAATTATGATTGGGAAGAAGCGAGACTAGAATGCTAGAATGTAAAACAGCTTAGGTATTTCTGCAGGAGATTTAAAGTTGCAATGACCGGTCTCACCAAAAAGGATGAGTACCAGAAGGCGCTGAGGGCCTGGGTCGAAGCAAGGAATACCCCTGAGGAAGGGGCTGAGAATGCAGATTGGCCAGTTGTAGGGCAATTGGGTCCAGAGGGGAGGAGAGTAACCTCCCAAGCAGGTAGCAGTGTTTCTGCCGGAGGACTGTATCCAGAAAAGCTGGAGGACAGGAAAGAGAGTAGGATGCATAAAATGGAACTGATAACCCTCAAGTTTAAAGGGCAGTTGGAATTTGAAATGCAAACTAGGAAGTTAGCCATAGAAGAAAATAAATTGCAGTTTGAACATGAAAGTTGGAATTGAAGGCTAAGAGCTTAGAGATCACTCCCTCTGGTGGCAGCACACCGTCAGTGCCTGTAGAACCTAGGGTGTATATTCTGAAAGATGTGGTGAAAGAATTTTTTTTAAATGATGATATTGGCAGTGGTTTAGAGCCTATGAGGTAGCCATGTCTTCCCACTGGCTCCCTGAGAGAGATTGGGGAGCGGGGTTGTGGGGGCGGTTCCTTAGTAAAGGGCACAATGTTAGACTTGCCTTCTGAAGTTCATAATTCTTACAGCCACATGAAAGATGCACTAATGTCTCTTTATGGTTTAACCCCTGAACTCTATAGACAGAGGTTCAGGAGTTGCAAAAAGATAGAGAACAGAACCTGGGTAGAATATGTCACTTTCATTTGCAGAACATTGGATGGTTGGGTGATGAGCAGCAAAGTTAATGATTTTCAGGAGCTCTTTGATTTGATTGCCTGGGAGCACTAGTCCAGCAACTGTCCAGTAATTGTTTTTCAGAGCTGCGCCAGCCACCTGATTGATAGTAAGCTGAGTAACCCTAGGAAGCTTGCAGAAGAGGCGGACCACTGGGTGAGCACCCGGGTCCACAAGGGTCACATGGGAGACTCAGCCAAAGGTGGGCAGGATCCCCAGCAGAAGAGTGGGGGGGCAAGGGTAAACAGAAGGATTTCCATAAAGGGCCCCAAAGTAATTCCCAAGGGATCCAAGGGAAGGGTTCCCAGCCTCCCGCTGAGAGAATTACAGGGGCCCAACAGGTAATCCTGTTCACAGGGGACCCCTGAGGTGTTACAGGTGTGGGGACCTGGGTCATAGGGTGAATGATCCACGGTTCCCCCAGTGTGGAAAAACAGCACCCTCCCCCGGTGCTCCACCCCGGCAGATGGCAAATGTAGCCTTTGGGGAGGAGATTGGTGTCCAAGGTAGGTGGGGTCCCGCAGAGATGTCCCTTGTCTCTCTAGGAAACTGTGAGGTGGTCCCAGGGACCCAACTACCCAACAACACTATGAAATATGGGTAGTGGGTGACCATCAATGACCATACGGTGGAGGCTCCTAGAGATACAGGAGCCAGTGTGACAGCTGTCAAGTGTCACCTGGTATCTCAAGAGCAGATTGTCCCTCATGCATTTTGCCGAGTTGTTGCAGCCGACAACACAGAGAGCCATTGTCCAATGGCTAAGGTTCCCTTTGAGTGGGGGGGGTCGCTGGTACTCTTCAGGTACCTGTGAGGCCCGCCATGCCTGTTGACTGTTTGTTGGGTAACGATTTAGAGAGCTCACCTTGGGGAAAGGTGGAGAAGAGTTCTCACTTGGAGATGGTGGGTCTGTCTGACGGGGCGTGTGTGACCACCCGGCCAATGGCAGCCCATAGGGGTGCACAAGAGGACCTGGAGCCTGAGAGGGTGGTCCAGGAAGGTGCCTAAGAGAAGAGGCAGGGGATGAGGGATGCCGGCACAGAAGTTCCCGTGGCCCAGGAGGAGGTAGACCCTGAGGGGGATGCCCTGCAGCCTACCGGGGAACATGTAGCTGAACTGTGGGACCTGCCTGAGCTGACCAATTGGCAGCAGGAAGGAGGCCCCTCCAGGGAAGAATTCTGCAGGGAACAGAGAGACTGCTCTTCTCTTGAGGGCTTGTGGCAACAGGCTGCAAGCCAGGCAGCAGGTGATTGGTCAGGATCACATTGGATCTCCTGGGAGAACAGTCTCCTGTATAGTGAGCCTAAGGTTGCTGAGCCTGGGTCAGCCTGTGTGCTGGTGATACCCAAAAGCTTCAGAGCCTTCCTACTGGGGCTGGCCCATGATGTTCCATTGGCAGAACATTTGGGACAGGACAAGACCTTTGGGAGGCTTTTCACCCACTTTCATTGGCCCCAAATGCGCAAGAGTTCAGACACTCATTGCAGGACATGTCAGACTTGCCAGGCAAGTGGAAAGAGTGGGAGGAACAGAAGGCTCCAATCCAGCCATTCCCTGTGGTCAGTACCACCTTTGAATGGATGAGGTTTGACATTGTTGGGCCACTGGACACCAAGCCAGCCATGGGCAAGAGGTTCATCCTGGACTTGGTGGACCATGCCACCCGGTACCCAGAAGCCATACCTCTGAGGACAGTGACGGCCCCCATGGTGGGACGAGAACTGATGGGAATTTTCTCATGAGTGGGATTTCCTCGTTAGGTAGTGTCTGACCGGTAAACCAGCATCATCTCTAAGTATATGAAGTCCCTGTGGCAGGAGTGTAGGGTAACTTACAAGTTTACCACTCTTTACCGCCCCCAAGGAAATGGGTTGGTTGAAAGGTTTAACCGAACCCTAAAAGGCATGATAATGGGTCTTGAGGAACCCATGAGGCATAAGTGGGATGTCCTCTTACCATGCCTACTCTTTTCATACCTTGATGTGCCACAGAAATCTCTAGGGTTCAGTCCCTTTGAGCTTCTCAATGGACAGCCAGTCAGAGGACCTCTGAGTCTGGTCAAGGAAGGATGGGAGCAATCTCCCAGGGAACCTCCCCAGGATGTATATAGATACATGTTGGCCTTCAGGAACCAGACTAGACCTTTCAGGTAACTTGCTGAGGCAAATCTGGAAGCCAGCCAGGGAAGATGAAGCGATGGTATGGCCAGAATGCCAATCTGGTAGAGCTTCAGCCTGGTCAGAAAGTGTGGGTCATGGTCCCAGTGGAGCCCTGTGCACTACACGATAAGTGGACCGGACCGTTTGAGGTTGTGGAGCACAAGAGTCCAGTTACCTACTTGGTGGACTTGTGGTATCCCAGGAACCCCTTGCGGGTCCTGCATGTCAACTGCCTTAAGCCCCATTTGGAGTGGTCGAAGTGGGCATGCTCTTAGCAACAGATGCTAGAATCGAGGAGGAGACTGAGGCTCTTCCTGACCTCCTGTCTGCAACAGAGCAAGATGGGTCAGTGGATGATGTTAACCTCTCTTCCACCCTGACCACTGAGCAACAGAATGACAGCCACCAGTTGCTGGGACAGTTTTCTGATCTGTTCTCCCTGGTTCCTGGTATCACAGATTGGTGCGTCCATGATGTGGATACAGGAGACAGCTTACCTGTGAAGCACGAGACCTACAGGGTAACTGACAGGGTGAGGGCTTGCATCAAGGAGGAGATCTCAAAGATGTTTGCATTAGGGGTGATTGAGTCCTCCAGCAGTCCTTGGGCCAGTCCAGTGGTCTTGGTTCCGAAGGCTGCCGCTCCGGGTGCCACACCCGAACTCCGGTTCTGTGTGGACTACCTAGGGCTCAATTTAGTCACGAAGACTGACACGCACCCCATCCCCAGAGCTGATGAACTCATTGATCGGCAAGAGGCTGCACAGTACCTCAGCACGTTTGACTTGACATCTGGGTAGTAGCAGACCACCTTAACTGATGGGGCAAAGGAGAGGTCAGCATTATCCACATCAGATGGGCATTTCCAGTTCCGGGTTATGCCCTTTGGGATGAATAATGCCCCTGCTACCTTTCAGAGGTTTGTCAACCAGGTGTAGGTTGGACTGGATGAGTTCAGTGCCGCCTACCTGGATGACATCACAGTGTTCAGCACCAGTTGTGAAAAACATCTGTGCCACCTCTGGGAAGTGTTGTTGACACTAAGGAAGGCAGGCGTCATGATTAAGGCGAGTAAGTGCAAGATCGGGCAGGGTTCTGTGGTGTTCCTACGACACCAGGTTGAGAGCGGCCAGGTGGAGCCCCTACAGCCCAAGATTAAAACCATCCTGACTTGGGAGCCCTACAAAATCCAGACAGAGGCGGGAGCCTTTTTAGGACTCACAGGGTACTACAGGAGGTTTGTCAAGGGGTATGGCAACATTGTTGCACCCTTGACAGAGCTGTCTTCCAGGAAGCAGCCCAAGAAAATGATTTGGACTGACACCTATCAGAATGCTTTTGAGGCCCTAAAGCTGCCATGTGCACGGGGCCCATGCTCCTGGCACCCAACTTCTCCAGAGAGTTTATCGTTCAGACAGGCGCTTCAGAGCATGGTGTGGGGGCTGTTTTATCACAGATGAATGAAGAGGGCCTAGATCAACCTGTATCATCAGTAGGAGGTTACTGCCACAGGAACTGAGGTGGAGTGCTATTGAATGTGAGGCATTTACTGTGGTCTGGGCACTGAAGAAGCTGAGACCATACTAATTTGGGATTCACTTCCGGGTTCAGACAGACCACAGGCCCCTCAGATGGTTGATGCAGATGAGGGGTGGGAATCCAAAGCTGTTGTGGTAGTCCATTTCCCCCTACAGGGTATGGACTTTACAGTGGAATACCGCCCTGGTACAGAAGACGCCAACGCTGATGGTCTGTCCAGATTTTTCCGCCTCAGTGATGAGATTTCCCAGGAGGTAGGGTAGTTCTCCCCACATTTCAGCTGGAGGGTACATGTGTTAGACCAGGCATAATTGGCGTGGCTCTCCCTTTCATGTTTGCTGTTGCCTCATGTGTTTTTGCTTGTGTTAGATGCTTTTGGCACTGTGCCACTGCTGTCCAGTGTCACAGTGCAAGTGCTCCCGATTGTAAATTGATGTATGGATTAGTGACTCCATGATTGGCTGATTTGGTTAACTGGTCAGACTCTAGTACAGTGCACTTAGTGTGCCCAGGGCTTGTAAACCAAATGCTGCTAGTGGGCCTGCAGCACTGGTTGTGCCACCCACAGTAGCAACCAGTAAAAGTGTGTCTCAGGTCTGCCATTACAGAGCCTGTGTGCAGTCTGGTACTGCCATGCTGACTGGGCAAGTGCACCAACTTGCCAGTCCCTAAACCTTCCCTTTTCTTCATATTAGATACCCCTATGGTAGGCCCAATGGCAGGGTGCATTGCTAGTAGTAGGTAGGACATGCCCTGGTGTGTGTGGCATGTCCTAATAGTGAATTACAGCCATTTTCGTTTTTCACTATTGCAAGGCTACCTGTTCTCCAAAGGCCAGAATGGGCAGTCAGATTATTGCATTTTATAATCCTAACTGACTCAGGGAACATGGTAGAAATTCGGGTTTAGTATGGCTGAACTCAGAATGATAAAATACATATTTTAGTAAAGTTGGTTTTAACATTCTGTGTTTGAAAATACCACTTTTAGAAAGTAGGTATTTTCTTGTCTAACTATCCAGGCCTGCCTCTGCTAGGTTGTGTATTCCTTGTCTGGAGTTTGAGTGACAGGGCTGGGGAATTCCAGGAGACAGAATGAGTCAGCCCAGTGGTGAATAGAGAGATCTGCATCTAGATGGGAGTTGCACCTGGGACCTGAATATTAATGTGCCTGCCCCCCCACTGTGATGGCTCCACCCCCTGTGATGCATCTGATGTATTTGCCTGGCACTGTGAAAAGACAGAAGGGGTCATGTCAACAGAGTACTCCAGGGCTGTGCCTTTCCTCCACAATGCTGCCTCCACCTCTTGTGGGGCGTCTGATGTTTCTGCCCTGCACTGTGAAAGGAAAGAAAGAGTCATGTAAACAGAGTGCTCCAGAACTGGTTTTGACTGGGCAAAGGCCCATCTGCACTCAGAGGACAAAGGATTTTGGGGTGTAAATATTGGGACCCTGATCCCAAGAAATTAGATCACTTTTGGGCTACAAGAACCTGAGGAAACTGAGAAGAGACTATCCCTAAGCTGAAGTGCTGCTTGGGGGATTGGCCTGCAGTGGTTGCCTGACTGCCAATGAAAGGAGAGAAAATTTGTGTGTACTTTCATCAACTTGGGTAAGGATCTCCAAGAGCTTGGAACAGAGATTGCCTCCTGCTGAAGTCTCAGGAACAACAGACTTCACCCACCAGCTCCTCAAGAGATCTCTTGAAGTGCCTACAGTTGTGTTGGACTTTTTGGGGACTTGCGTGTCGCAAAGGAGCTGGAAGCGTGACTCAAGATCGAGAAGCGTGTCGCAGAACTGCTGCTGCGGCTTCGCAGCACGAAGCACCTTGCATCGCCGGAGGAGAGGATCGACGTTGACGCAGACACCGCTGCATCACCGGGAAGCATGTCCCAGTAGTAGAGGATCGACGTTGCTGCAGATGCGGCTGCATCACCGGGAAGAGTGTTGCAGGGCCTGTCACAGCTCGCATCATTGTGGAAGCAACTCGCATCGCTAGGAGAGAGGATCAACGTCGCTGCAGATGCCACCGCATCACTGGGAAGCGTGTCGCAGGGCCTGTCACAGCTCGCATTTCACAAGCATCTCGCATGGCTGGGGGAGAGGATCGACATCGCGGAAGAAGCCGCCGCCTCACTGGGAAGCGTGTCGCTTCAAGGAGAAAGTGCCATCTTCATTTCTTTGTACCGGATCTTTGCCGCATTTCCATCGTTGCAACACTTTCAATGCCCTGTGTGTCGCATCTTAAGGTACATTATCCCAAAGTGTCACATTTTACTAAGCTAAAACTACCATCTTCTGTATAGTATTGTGGATTTTTGTTGTTTGTGGTCTTGTGATAAATCTATATAAAGAATACTTATTTTTGATATAAAACATGTGTGGTGTCCATCTGTAGTGTTGTCACTTGATTACTGTATGTGTTCACAAATGCTTTATACATTGCCTCTGAGATAAGCCTGTCTGTTCATGCTAAGCTACCAAGGGGGTGGGCAGGGGTTATTTTAGGAGTGTACCCCCTTACCCTGATTAGAGACAAGGGTCTCTATTTGTCACACGTACCTACCTGTGCCAACTAGAGATCCTCAAATCTAACCCTGGGTGATTGCATGAGTACATAGGTAGTGCCTCAGTGAATGGATATGTGCATGAGTAGAGCCTCAGTGATTACATGAGTGCATGGATAGTGCCTGGGTGATTGCATGAGTGCAGGGGTAGTGCCTGGGAGATTGGGCGAGTGTAGGGGTAGCGCCTGAGTGAAATGTAAGTGCAAGGGTAAGATCTGGGTGATTGGATGAGTGCATGGGTAGAGCCTGAGAGAATGAATGAGTGCATGGTTAGTGCCTTAGTGAATGGATGTATGCAAGAGTAGTGTATGAGTCATTGCATGACTGCAGGGGTACTGCCTGGGTGATTGGATCAGTGCTTGGGTAGTGCCTGAGTGAAAGGATGAGTACAAGGGTAATGCCTGGGTCATTTGATGAGTGCATAGGTAGTGCCTGTAAGAAAGGATGAGTGCATGGGTAGTGTCTAAGTGAATGGTTGAGCACAAGAGTAGTGCCTTTGCATGAGATTATGGGTAGTGCTTTAGTGAATGGATGAGTCCATGGGTAGTGTGTGAGTGAATTGATTAGTCCAAACCTAGTGCTAGGGTCATTGGATGAGTGCATGGGTAGTGCCTTGGAGAATGGATGAGTGCATGGGTAGTGCCTGAGTGAATGGTTGAGTGCAAGAGTAGTGCCTGCGTAATTGCATGACTGCATGGTTAGTGTCTGGATAATTGTGTGAATGCAAAGGTACTGCCTGGGTGATTGCATGATTGCAAGGGTACTGCCTGTGTGATTGAGTGAGTGCATAGGTAGTGCCTGAGTGAATGAATGAGTGCAAGGATAGTACCTGGTGGACTGAATGAGTACAAGAGTGGTGTCTGAATGACTGGATGAGTGCATGGATACTGCCTGGGTGACTGGATGAGTGCAAGAGTAGCAGCTTGGTCATTGGATAAGTGCATGGGTGCAGCCTAAGTGAATGGATGAGTGCATGGTTAGTGCCTGAGTGAAAGGATAAGTGCAAGGGCAATTCCTGGGTGATTGGATGAGTGCATGGGTAGTGCCTGGAGGAAGGGATGAGTGCATGGGTGGTGTCTGAGTGAATGGTTGAGTGCAAGAGTAGTGCCTGCGTGATTGCATGAGCGCATGGCTAGTGCCTGGGTTATATCATGAATGCAAAGATACTGCTTGTGTGATTGCATGAGTGCGGGGGTACTGCCTGGGTGATTGCATGAGTGCATGGGTAGTACCTGAGTGTATGGATGAGTGCAAGGGTAGTGCCTGGATGATTCAATGAATGCAAGGATAGTGCCTGAGTGAATGGTTGAGAGCAAGGGTAGTGCCTGGGTGATTGCATGAGTACTGGGGGAGTGCCTGGGTTATTGCATGAGTGCAAAAGTACTGCCTGGGTGGTTGCATGAGTACAGGGGTACTGTCTGGGTGACTGCATGAGTATATGGGTAGTACCTGTGTGTATGGATGAGTGCAAGGGTGGTGCCTGGATGATTGAATGAGTGCAAGGGTAGTGCCTGAGTGAATTGCTGAGTGCAAGGGTAGTGCCTGGCTGATTGCATGAGTGCAGGGGTAGTCCAGATGATTTGAGGAATATATGAAAAGTAACCTGTGCTAAATAATGATTATTCTTAAGTAGTCTAAAGGATCAACATTATTTATATTAGAAACAAATAACATATAGTTAAACTTTAAAATAATTTCACTCTCTGGTGTACCCGACGAACATGCTAGCTTATCATCCACCAGTGAGACTGTCATCTCTGTTGAACTTACCCCACTGATCCCAGTACCTGAGTGTATGGATGAGTGCAAGGGTAGTGCCTGGATGATTGAATGAGTGCAAGGGTAGTGCCTGAGTGAATGGTTGAGAGCAAAGGTAGTGCCTGGCTGATTGCATGAGTGCAGGGGTAGTGTCTAGATGATTTGAGGAATATATAAAAAGTAACTGAGTGAAAGTAAGAGTGCATGGGTAATGCCTGGGTCATTGGATGAGTGCATGGGTAGTACCTGAATGAATGGATGAGTGCTTGGGTAGTGCCTGAGTGAATGGTTGAGTGGAAGAGTAGTGTTTGGGTGATTGCACGAGTGCATGGGTAGTGCCTGGTTGATTGCATAAGTGCAGCAGTACTGCCTGGGTAATAGGATGATTGAATGGGTAGTGCCCGTGTAAAATAAAGAATGCAAGGGTAATGACTGTATTTTGCTAATATTGCAAAACTTGTGCTTCACAGAATGGATAAGGGCATGGGTAGTGTCTATATGAAAGGATGACTGCCTGCCTGATTACCTGGGCTACATAATGATAATTCTCAAGTAGTCTAAAGGATCAACATTATTTATATTAGAAACAAATAACCTATAGTTAAACTTTAAAATAATTTCACTCTCTGGCGTACCCGACGAACATGCTAGCTTATCATCCACTAGTGAGACTGTCATCTCTGTTGAACTTACCCCACTGATCCCAGTACCGGGCAAACATCTATAAAAGCTCCTATGGATGAGGGTGGGCTGGATAATGTAGGAGAACCAGCCTCAAGGTGTTATGAGCTAATTGAGTCCCGACACACATCAGCTATACTAAGGTAAAAATCTTGGAACATAGCTGGGTTAAGGTCTAGGGTCATATCTCCGGAGTGGTGCATTTTCATCGAACAGCACAACATCTGCCTTTTCCATAAGAGATGGCTAGTAGAACCTCTTTTTCACCTAGGGTATTCAAATTGCCACATTCTGGTCATATGTGGAGGCAAAGGTCATTTATCAGGGGCTTTACCATCTGGGTGAAGCAGACTATCAGCTATAACATTCAGGAGCTCAAAACACAGTGTAATGACATTCTTGCCATTCAGCTGCTGGTGGAACCTCACGGGAACATCGATATCTATAATGTCCACTCAAGGGCGCTTAGTGGGGGGAAGAGATCAGAAGGTATAATGGTCCTTGATGACCTTCTAGATCATTTATCTTGGGACTCCCTAGTGATAGCTGGGGGAGACCTTAATATGACCTTTGAGCCACTTGGTAATGAGGACCAGGATCTTGCGAGGGAGGATGATGCCCAATGTGGAATTCCAAGCCTTGGGTTAGCATCCATCAAACGATGGACAGACGTCGCAATCCAAATCAAAGCCATCTGCCTAGTAAAAGGCCTATGGGCAGCCAACGGAAGAACTTATTCCGATAGACATGGGGTGAACACTTTTAATACTGGCCGTAACGTGAGTCGTATTGACTACCTGCTAATTAATTTAAAGTTAAGGCATGCCCTCTTGGACATGGTGGTGCGGGATTGAATGGAGAGCGATCACAACCCACTATGCTCCACCTTCGAATTACCGGCCAAACATGTACCATCTCTGCCAGATAATCAGCTTATTATCCGTGATCTGGTACCTAGTAATGACATGAGGCATCTCAAATGGGTAATGGTCCTAGAGAAACCAGACATTGTAACTTCTAATGCTACAGAAACTGAACACATCATCGCTGAACTAGAGGCCCTCCCCATCAGCTCTGATTCCCTTGCAACTACCACCACACTTCATAACAAATTCTTCTCTAAATTGTGTTCCCATTTCATCAAAGAATGCAGGGCCAAGACCACAACACAAAAGAACCTGTGTCAATGATACAATGATGAATGTAATATAGCCCGTAGACATCTTGGAGAAGCGATTGGAACGAAAGAGCCTTGTAGCGTACAGTCCACAAGGACTGGGCAAGGTCCAAGACTGGATAGAGGAACAGGACATTCTTACTCCTTTACAGGTGGGCTTTCAGCATCACATTTGCACAATTGACCAGGTATTTCAGTTTAGGTTAATACATTGACGGACCGTGGTCTTGTTATGTATTATTTCAGGACCCTATTGTAAGTTTCCCAATTCATGCCCTTATATAGGTATAAATCACCATTTCCTTATATAAGCATAGAAATCATAACCATATTTAGGCATAGGTCATGCAGTGCAAATACGGCAGGGCTACTTCCACTAGTTCCGAAAATCCAGAACGATTTCTTGGAAAACTCAGCCTCAGCAGTTAGGGACTTCCCCTTGCTTGAATATTGATTTATCCAAGCACTCATGGAGTTTTCAAAGAACTGAGACTCTTTGATGACGTTATTATGTCCAACTGTACGTCAAACTCGGCACCTTCACGGTATAAATATGCCCACACTCGCCCAAGTAAATACACAGTGGGTTGGAGTAGTTCGACTATCTACTTGCCCTACGCGCCCTGCTACAGCAAGTACCGAAGGAAGGCGACCCTCCAGCAGACGCACTGAGAGAGACGCTGTCTTTTCTCCTGCCGAGAAATCCAGCTCCAGTGTTTCCAAGCTACCCTTGCGGGTTGTTGGGAAATCGAGTCCCGAGACTGACTTTCTTCATTCTAAACTAAGGTACGGAGCTGATTAGACCCTTAGAGAAATCTTGGGCAGATTCTTGGCAAAAGAATACTAAATTTATGCTCCACCTCACTAAGCATGGGCCGAAAATCCGTTCCGCTCGCGGATTTCGCAGATTTTCGGTAAATTTGTAATCCACGAGATTCGCGAATTTTCCGCAAAGTCCGCGAACGGAAATCCGTGAACGGGGTTTGGGTCAAAAGTTCAAGCTGACTTTTGTAACTCTTTTAGAATGGCGCTAGCAAGCTGCCAGAGCCATTCTAAAATAGTTACAAAAGTCAGCTTCAACAGGAAGCTCTAATAGATAAAGTAAAGCTGATGCTGCTCAAATTCAGTTACACAATCATTAATCATCCCCAAACTTGGGGTGATTAATGATTGTGTAACTTAATTTGACCTTCAACTGGAGCACCTGCTTTACTTTATCTATTAGTGCTTCCTGTTGAAGCTATTTCTAGCTATTTTAGAATGGCGCTGGCAGCTTGCCGGCGCCATTCTAAGTGGGGCTGAGGGCAGAAGGGCACAAAAGTGGGACAGAGGGCAGAAGGGGACAAAAAATGAGTGGGGCAGAGGGCAGAAGGGCACAGAAACAAGTGGTACAGAGGGCAGATGGGCATAAAAAACAAGAGAGTGGCAGTGATTAAGCAGGCAAAACCCCCCCCCCGCGAAATTGCAAAGCGCCTCGCAAACACCCGCGAACAAGCAAAGCGCCTCGCGAACACCAGCGAACATGCAAAAATAAAAAAATCTGCAAATTCGTGCGAATTCGCGAATTTTGCGGATTGCCAATTCGCAAATCCGCAAATTCGCAAATTGCCAATTCGCAAAATTCGCCCATGCTTACACCTCACTAGCAGCCTGATTCATGACAGACCCATTTTGCGAGTCTGTAATAGCGATTCATAAGGAATCGCTATTACAGGCTCGCAAAACGGGATTCATGTAGGAATCGCAAAATAAAATGCGATTCCTACATATTCCTTATTTGCGATTAGCAAATTGCTAATCGCAAATAAGGAATAACTCCCCATTCATTCCTATGGGCCAAAAGGCCCATAAGAATGAATGGGGAGTATTCCTTATTTGCGATTAGCAATTTGCTAATCGCAAATAAGATAGCGATTTAAAGGGTGCCAGGGGTGTCCAAAGGACACCCTGTAGCACCCCTTAAATGCAAATTCAAACAGGTGTTGCGCACACACATGTCCAAAGGACATGTGTGTGTGCAACATGCAACTTAGAAAAATGCTTTTAAAAGCATTTTTCTAGGTTTTCGCTATTTACCACGAGGTTTGACCTCGCTGTAAATAGCGGGCCGAAATTGCGAATTCGCAATTTTAAAATGGATGATGAATTGCATTTAAGGAATCTCAAATAGGGATTCCTTAAATGTAATTCCTCGCAAAATAGCGAAATCGCTATTACCGATTTTTGCATTTGGGATGATGAATCCCAAATGCAAAAATCGCACTCGCAAAGGGCCAGATTCTCAGAATCTGGCCCTTTGCGAGCGCAATTCAGCTTGATGAATCAGGCTGTTACTTCTTCCCTCTTACTAAGCTTAGGTTAGGTACACCGGGGTAGGCGTATTTTAAAAGCACCAGTTGAGTACTTTTAGCCTCTGTTATTTATGTATGTATTTATCTATGGTTTAGGAACCATACAATGCTCTTACAGTATTATTTTATTCTACTATTTCTACTGTATGCATTATATTTTACAACCAGTTTTATGATTGTAGCAGTTTATTTCTTATGCTTGAGAAAGAAGACTGTTCAATAAATCCTTTTATTGAAAACACCTGTCTTTCTACTTTCTCTGCACCTCTAGTGAAACAAAGCATGCACGATTGACTGAGTGAAATATCTATCTATTGTTTCCACGACTCTGAAGATACATTTATCATTGACCTTAAGTCAGCATTTGACCTGGTCTCGTGTAGCAAACTCTGGGTCGTGTTGCAGGAGCTGGGGTTGCCGCCTGAATTACTCTCCCATGTAGCTCACCTCCATGTGGGTAACTATGCCCAAATGTGCTGGGGCATGCAGGAAAATGTCACCAATCCCTTTCCCATAGAGAAGGGTGTGCACCAAGGCTGCGTCATGGCCCCTACATTATTCTCCCTTTTTACCAATGCTCCAGTTGTCGCAGACACCAAAATTCCCATTTTAATGTTTGCTGATGATAAGCTAATTATTTCCAAAACCCAGAGCCAGCTACAGCTAGCCTTACATCTTTTTGAAAAGTTCTGTACTTTACGATACTTGGAAATTAACGCAGTGAAAACCAAGTTCATGTCCTCCAACCAACACAGAACATTTAAAGGAGGCACACTCTTGGACAGTCGGTCATTGGAACAAGTCAGCGCTTTTACTTACCTGGGGGCTATTCTGCCAAAAGCTAGGAGATCGGTCACCACATTGACCCTGCCACTCTGAAACATCAACAATTGTCAGGAGTTCTATACACTGAGTTTATTGTCTCCCTGACCAAGCCAGTCAGTCAGGTTTTAGAAATTTACAACATGAAAGTAGTGAGCTCAGTGCTGTATGTGGCAGAACTCTGGGGGTTCGAAAACCTGTCTCAGTTAACCATCACTGAAAACAGGCTTTTGCGAAGCATCACTACTCTCCCCCAAAATACCCCGGTACTACCAATGTTAAAAGATATAGGTAGGAAAGCATTGGCTGATCTTGTCAGGCTGCTCTCCATTCTGTACTGGCGCAGAGTCTGGTTTACACCAGAATTGTTATCATATGCTGAAGGTCTTTGGGACATAATCAAGGCTGATAGCTCCCATAAGATTAGTTTGCTACGAGAGGCAAGTGCTTCCCGACTAAATATGGGCTTGTTAAATTTGTGGGTGGGAAAACCCAATGAGTTTCCAATTCGCCTCCAAGGAGACAATTAAGGATAGATACTGGGAACTGTTGTACCACATTAGATTCAGCAAAAGTGATAGCTCATCGCTAACTGGGGCTTTATTGTCAGTAAAACCATGGCCTAGCTCGGAGCACTACTGGGATATTATATCCAAACCCTTTGACCGGAAGCTGTACTTCCAATTTAGAATGGGAGCTTTGCCGTTATTAACATATACTGCTAAATGGGTTAAACCAGGGAACAGTAATTGCCCCTTTTGTGAGATACTGGAAGAGTCCTACGCCTATGTCCTGTTTGTATGCCCTGCCTACGCTGCCCCTTGCAAAGCATGGCTGATGCCAATTTGTAGGATTTTTGGCACCAGATCGAGTAGGTTGCTTTGAGAATATTGTGCACTGACACATTGCTGTGTATCACAGTTTCTGTAGCCAAGTTTTTGAGCTGGATGTGGGTAATCAGATCGCGTACTCTCACCAAAATCAGAAAAACTATTGAGCCCCACTTGTGATAGGGTCTTTGACCTCCGAGAATGGTGCATAGTTTATTAACTTTTCACACAGATTTAAAATGTTTGAATCTGATGTTTTTTAAACAATCATCCATTGCCATTTTTAATGCGACATCGATTTTACACCTACTCTGATATGTACTTTCTTCTTAATTTTATAATGGTTTATAACTTTGATTATGCTCATTGCATCGAATCTTAAATGTTGTATTGTTCTTTCTGCAACCATTTGCATTTAATGGCTGGAAATAGTTTTTTTTTTGTGATCTGCTTTTATGACATGAGTTGTTGAAAAAAGCTTTTTGGAATGATGTATTCTTACCTTTTAAATAATTTCCATACATTACTCAGTAGGCCTATTTTAGATTAGTATTGTGCTAAACAGCTCAAATTCCACTTAACTTGCCAGACACAGTTATTTCAATGTGGTATCATCATTGAACAGTGGGGAAAAAACAATCAAATTGATTGTAGAAAAAAAACAAGTCTGCATAAAGCATCATTTTCAATATGTGTAGCTATGTGCTTTTCTATCTACACTTTGTTAATTACTTCTTTCATCTACATTAACTCTATTATTTATTTAAAATACATTTGCCGAAATATAGACTCTCCTTTACATCTGGTACAAACTAGACAACAAATATATAAACTATTTCCTTTTAAACCAAATTTTTCATTTGCAATATCAATTACTGCAAATAATAATCCAAATCTGCTTCACTTCAAGGAAGAGAGAGCAGAAAACTGCTCTTGCTTCCATGAAGCGAAGCAGAGTTGCTTTTGGGCAAAGGGAGCGGCATGTTAGCAGCTCCCTTTGACCAAAAGCAATGCCGGCTCCCGCAGGAGGGGGTGAGCCGGGAGGGACCACAGGGGCTTTGGGGCTCCCTGTGGTTCCCAACATGAGGGCATGCCTCTGGGGATGGGGTCCCCAGGACCAACATCGAGTAATGGGACTTGGGGGCGTTTTTTTTGTCTCTCATGTTTGGAGTCATGACCCCATCGGGGCTCTCAGTGCAGTCCCCATGTTACGTCACAATGGATTTGCTGATCCACCTAAAAAAAATGATTTAATAGTATATAATTTAGAAGGTACTGTTGCATTTCTGACCTTTTTAAAGAGTTAGGGAGATTGAAGATATTAATCACATTACATTTGATAAAGTTATTATTGATATAAAACAGTTAAACATTAAAATTTAACGTTGACAAGAGTATCGTGTTGTAGTACATTGAATTTTTGCTTTTCATTTGTGAATCCACGACGGGTTCCTGAATACCAAAACAACCTAAAAAGAGAATGTATATTGGGTTATAATGTGGCTCCCACCCTGTCGTTGCAAACTGTGTTGCTATTGGAAACCTGCTCTCTCTTCAGATTGCTTTTCCACAGCGGGTGCAGCATGTTGGCTGCTCCCCATGGGGAAAAGCAATGCCGACTCCCGCAGGATGGGGAAACCAGCTGGGACCGTGGGGGGATTGGGGACCCCCCAAAGCCCCCATCGGAGAGGGCCAGCCCCGGAGGATGGGGTCAGCCAGGGCTATTAGTGGCCCTGGAGGGGAGCCAGGCGGCCGCCCTCCTTAAATTGAAAAAATTAAAAAAACAAAGGCTGGCCCCGAGCAATGGGGTCCCCGATGCCATAAGTGGTTTCAGGAGGGGGGCAAGGCAGCCCCCCTCCAAAATAATAATCATTTTTATAAAGGGCCATGCCCCGAGAGATGGGGTCCCCTGGGCAAATTATGGCCTCGGGAGGGGTGCCAAGCGGCCCCTTCCCGATTTCTACTTTTTAAAAAAAAAATTGGGGGCAGGCCCTGGGGGATGGGGTCCCCAGGGCCAATAAATTAGAAAAATAAGGGGGGTCACACAGCCCCCTAATTAAAATATGTGTTCTGAGGCCATGCCCCTTTTTACACAGCTCCGAGGCGCTTACTGGAGGTACCTGGTTGGCTAGTTGGCTCCCTGGGGACCTGAGGATTCAAAGGGACTTAATCTCCCAACTTAAAATGGGCCACGGGGCGCGTTTGCACAGGGGTGAAGTTAGGGGGTGGGGCCTGTGGTGATAAGTGTGCAAACACTCCCTGTGACATGTTTTAAGTTGGGGAATTAATTCCTCTTCAATCCTGAGGTCCCCTGGTGGCCAACTAGCCCACCAGGTACCTCCAGTAAGTGCCACAGAGCTGCATTACAGAGTGTTTTAAAAAGGGCGTGACCTCTGAACACCTGTCTGCAATGCAGCTCCCTGGCGCATCCTGAAGGTACCTGGTGGGCTAGTTGGCCCACAGGTGACCTCAGGATTGAAGAGGAATTAATTCTCCAACTTAAAACGCGCAACAGGGCATGTTTGCAGATATGTTACCTCAGGCCCTCCCCCTTGCTTCACCATTGTGCAAACGTGCCTTGGCAATTTGGATTGGTCTTTTTCCTACTACTGAATGGTCATTACCTCCCACAACAGTCTGCAGTACAACCTGTTAACTTGGTCTTGAGACCACATACTTCATCACACCATGAACAAAGAGACTTGTCCCTAGTGAACAGTACAGCAATTCCAGTACCGGATGGTATAATTTGGGATAGAGTTTCAGATGATGTATTTGATCTTACTCAACATTTGAAAATTCCACATGTGCTTAAAATTTCATGGAATGATTTCATTGCCCCAAGTACACTCTTTGATGATTAGGACATTGAGACTATAAATACTATGCTTTTAGATTTAGAACAATCTGCTGCATTTTCTTACAGGGAATTATATGAAGACACACCTGACTACAATAGTATATAATGTTACCATACCATATATATATTCACTGAAAATACCTGGGTTTCAGACATGTTATAGTTTATATATATATATATATATATATATATAACACCCGTGAAAGAAATATATATATATAGAAGAGGCCGCCCTGAAGAGTCGGGGGCTCCCCTTTCAAAGGTTTTCTTTCCTGGATATTACAAGAGGGGGCATGACTCACACGCTGCCAACAGTCCTACAAAGGAAACGCCAATTAGGTGAAATTGCGGGCAGCGCTGGAAGGGATTTGGCTGGGGATGACTCCTCTGCCAATCGTTCAGCTGACAGAAGCGTGAAGTATGAGCAAGATGTACATTCCAGCATTGTGCTTGACAAGGAACCCTGCCCGAGTACCACTAAGATTATATTTTCACTATTAAGAAAGCACAAGGGGCATGAACAGCGCATTTTGCTGACAGAGAGCATAAGAAACTTTTCCAGTACCTACCCCACAAGAAGAAGTGCATTCTGGAAGTTGTATGCTAAGGTCGGACAGGTGACCGTAATCACATCGGATTTGGAGGCACAGACGCAATTGGTGCAAATACTTAACCCGTGATCAAGGCCAAAGGATGGCCGAAACTAGTTGGGACATTTAAAGCTGTGCTTCAAGCTCCATTAAAAGCTTTTGTTCGCTGAAGTGGGCCTCTTGGTTGGTGTGTTCGTGTTGGAAATTGCCAGGCTTCTCCGTACCTGGTGTGAAGAGGCCGCCCTGAAGAGACGGGGGCTCCCCTTTCGGAGGTTTTCTTTCCTGGATATTACAAGAGGGGGCATGACTCATACGCTGTCAACAGTCCTACGAAGGAAACGCCAATTAGGTGAAATTGTGGGCAGCGTTGGAAGGGATTTGGCTGGGGATGACTCCTCTGCCAATCGTTCAGCTGACAGAAGCGTGAAGTGTGAGCAAGGTGTACATTCCAGCATTGTGCTTGACAAGGAACCCTGCCCGAGTACCACTAGGATTATATTTTCACTATTAAGAAAGCACAAGGGGCATGAACAGCGCATTTTGCTGACAGAGAGCATAAGAAACTTTTCCAGTACCTACCCCACAAGAAGAAGTGCATTCTGGAAGTTGTATGCTTAGGTCGGACAGGTGACCGTAATCACATCGAATTTGGGGGCACAGACGCAATTGGTGCAAATACTTAACCCGTGATCAAGGCCAAAGGTTGGCCGAAACTAGTTGGGACATTTAAAGCTGTGCTTCAAGCTCCATTAAAAGCTTTTGTTCGCTGAAGTGGGCCTCTTGGTTGGTGTGTTCGTGTTGGAAATTGCCAGGCTTCTCCGTACCTGGTGTGAAGAGGCCGCCCTGAAGAGTCGGGGGCTCCCCTTTCGGAGGTTTTCTTTCCTGGATATATATATATATATATATATATATATATATATATATATATATATATATATATATATATATATATATATATATATATATATATATATATATATATATATATCACTGAAAAAAACATAGGTTATAGACCATATATAGTTAGGAATTCGCATTTACAAAACCTTATTTTACTCACACAAAACCATTGAAATTCCATATATAGTTAGTTGCACTAACTATATATCGCGCACCCGCAATCCACTGCTGATGATGTCACATATTACATCATTCATGACATGGTCAGTGACATCACTGATGACATCACTGATGACATCTCAAATGACATCACTGATGACATCTCAAATGACATCACTGATGACATCACTGATGACATCTCATTTGACATTACTGATCACATCACTGATGATATCATTCATGTGATAATACGATGAACCTCTTCAGACTCTAATATAACCTTAGATACAATCAGTGTAAACAGACACTCACAGACTGTCACTCATCCATGGAGTTACTCACACACCTAGTCAGTCATGCAAAGAATCAATCACACCTCCATTTCCTCAACTATACCGTTATACAAACTTTACTTATTCAAACATATACTAACACATATTTACTCTCTTATACAATCCCTGATACAAGTTCACAATGATCCATACAGCCACTCACACATTCACTGGCTCTTATGCACAGTTATTTATATATGTCAACTCTCACATGTACTGTGTTTTACATATGTACTTACTTTGACATGTAGCACTGAGATATCCATTCACTCACCAATACACTCATGCACACAGTCAACCGCCCATACAGCTGTTTCCACATGCACTTTTGAAACCATACATCTAGTGAATCAACTGCTCACACATCTATGCACAGAGTCATACACCTCCCAGCCACCCACACACACACTCAGTCTCCCATACAAATACTTGGGCAACCAATCAATAACCCATATAGTTACTCATATAGCTACTTATCAACACATGCAACAGTTTACAGAACAACAGACATAATGATGCACAAATTAAGACAGTTTAGTCACTAACCCATGCACTCAGTGAGACACATTTAATCACTCACTCATACAGTCAGTCATGCACCTACTAAATCCTTCATCCAGACACTTATACATCCACTCATTCTTCAATATGTAAGACATATTTTAACTTTACAGAAACATACAGTCACTGGATGTTGTCATCAGTGATGTCATCAGTGATGTCATTTGAGATGTCATCAGTGATGTCATCAGTGATGTCACTGACCATGTCATGAATGATGTAATATGTGACATCATCAGCAGTGGATTGCGGGTGCGCGATATATAGTTAGTGCAACTAACTATATATGGAATTTCAATGGTTTTGTGTGAGTAAAATAAGGTTTTGTAAATGCGAATTCCTAACTATATATGGTCTATAACCTATGGTTTTTTCAGTGAATTTTCAAGGTTTTGTAAATGCTAATTCCTAACTATATTTGGTCTATAGCCTATGGTTTTTTCAGTGAATATATATATATATACATACATATATAAACATATATCATCTGTATATCTATATAAATACAAACATAAATGCATGCATACATATACTTATATGCATACAGATGCATGTTATTTACATGAAAGTTGAAAAAACACTAATAAAAGCACAGCTAAAAAGCCACCTCATTACAAACAGAATGGCTTTAACTTAAACGAGGGCGAGATCTATTGCATTTTCAATGCTTGTTTACTTTGGTTCCATCAAGAAGGCATTCATATGTGTCACACATTTGCCATAAATTCTGAATGTTAGCACTCTAGTTGCACATTAGATCACTGTAGTAAAGCTACTGCTCACCAGGGACGTCTGCTGCTGGTATTCAAAGTGCATGTTTCAGTCTGCATGTCAGAATTTTTTTAATGAAATAGAAGAGGATTTGAGAAGTCACTCAAAATGATCCCTAATTTTTCTTTCTGAAGCACTAATCATACTTTCTATGGCAAAATTAACCCCCTCATGTTGTTCCTTTTTAAATTGAGTGTTTTCAGACTTACCACTTCATTCCAATCAAGATGGCTTCTGGTGTGCCATACTTTTGTCATAAGTAAGACTGTTAGCGCTCTAGTTGTTCTTTAGAACACTCTGGGACATTCTGTCATTGGGCTATACTTGGGGTACATCTGGGTGATATTTGGGCTACATTTAGGCTCTTTTGTCTCTGGTGGCCATCTTGGGAGACTGTATGTCAGAATTTTTTTATGAAATTGAAGAGGATTTGAAAGGTCACTCAAAATGTGCCCTAATTTTTCTTTCTGCAGCACTAATAATACCTTCTATTGCATAATATACCCCCTCATTTTGTTCCTTTTTAAATTAAATGTTTTAAGAGTTACCACTTTATTCCCATCACGATGGCTCCAGGTGTGCTATACCTTTGTAATAAGTAGGACTGTTAGCGCTCTAGTTGTTCTTTAGAACACTCTGGGACATTCTGTCATTGGGCTATACTTGGGCTACATCTGGGTGATATTTGGGCTACATTTGGGCTCTTTTGTCTCTGGTGGCCATTTTGGGAGACTGCATGTCAGAATGTTTTAATGAAATAGAAAAGGATTTGAGAAGTCACTCAAAATGTGCCCTAATTTTTCATTCTGCAGCACTAATCATACTTTCTATGGCAAAATATACCCCCTCATGTTGTTTCTTTTTAAATTAAATGTTTTAAGAGTTACCACTTTATTCCAATCAAGATGGCTTCAGGTGTGCCATACCTTTGTAATAAGTAGGACTGTTAGCGCTCTAGTTGTTCTTTAGAACACTCTGGGACATTCTGTCATTGGGCTATACTTGGGCTACATCTGGGTGATATTTGGGCTACATTTGGGCTCTTTTGTCTCTGGTGGCCATTTTGGGAGACTGCATGTCAGAATGTTTTAATGAAATAGAAAAGGATTTGAGAAGTCACTCAAAATGTGCCCTAATTTTTCATTCTGCAGCACTAATCATACTTTCTATGGCAAAATATACCCCCTCATGTTGTTTCTTTTTAAATTAAATGTTTTAAGAGTTACCACTTTATTCCAATCAAGATGGCTTCAGGTGTGCCATACCTTTGTAATAAGTAGGACTGTTAGCGCTCTAGTTGTTCTTTAGAACACTCTAGGAGGCTGCAGTAGAACACAAAGGAATCAACTGACAGTCTCTGTCCTTGTTGGATGTACATGTTTTACTGAGAATGTCAGACTTCATTTTCACATGACTGAGAAAGATAATGTGAATTTACAGAAAATATGCTTTCAGTTTAGCTTATAGATCCCCTTCCAAACCACTGTGGGAAAATCATGAGATATTAGTTTTCTTTCAAACAATATTCATGATATCACAGCAGAAGGTTTTTTCACATGGTAAAATCACCTTAGAACCCACCACAATTCCTAAAACGAGTATGGTACCATCAACAAATGATTTATAATGTAACTAAAGTCCTAAAACCCTCTATTAACTACAATGCTTTTTAATGAGGTGCTATCATGTATATTGGTCCCAAGATGGCTGCCAACACTTCTTGGGTGAAGTGCTGACAGCCAATCAGATCAGATGTGTGGTTAGGCTCCGCCCAGATATATATCTTTTTTTTAACCTAAATTACTCAAAATCCACTGGAGCACATATATTGAGACCTAGCAAAGGCACATCGGGCTAACAGTCCCTACAATTTTGCCAAGTTTCGTGCAAATCCATTCAGCCGTTCGAGCTAAAAGTGAGGCCAACCGCCCTATGGAAATTAACATGGGAAAAACGCGTTTTGGGACCCCCCTTTTTTCTCGGCCCCCCCTTGATGAAACCCCCCCAAATTGTCAGGGGCTGCTCAGAAACAAAATGTTCCATTTTCCTGAAAATTTCAGCCAATTCCGTCCACAAACGCCAAAGTTATTAGACATAGAATTTTCAAAAATCCCATAGAGAAAAAATCCTAACTATATATACCTACTGGCGACCGCCAGTAGGTAATATATATATATATATATATATATATATATATATATATATATATATATATATATATATATATATTACCTACTGGCGGTCGCCAGTAGGTAGTTATAGTTAGGATTTTTTTCAATGCAAAATCTCAAAATTCTATTGTGAATAACTTTGGCGCCGGTTGACGAATCTGCCTGAAAATTTCGCCTCGCGGAGCTCCGGTCCATCCCTGAAAGTTTGGGGGGGATTCGTCAAGCGGGGACCGAGATAAAAGGGGGGTCCCAAAACGTGTTTTCTCCATGTTAATTTCCATAGGGCGGTCGAACTCACTTTTAGCCCGAACGGCTGAATGGATTTCCACCAAACTTGGCAAAATTGTAGGGACTGGTACCCCCATGTGCCTTTGCTATGTCTCAAGATATATGCTCCAGTGGTTTTTACGAAAATTAACTTTGAAAAAATATATATTGGGCTACATTGGGCTATATATATGTTAGAGCCCAAATGTAGCCCAATATAGCCCAATGTAGCCCAATGTAGCCCAAAGATGGCCACCAGAGACAAAAAAAAACAAATGTAGCCCAAATATCAGCCAGATGTAGCCCAACTATAGCCCAATGACAGAATGTCCCAGAGTGTTCTAAAGAACAACTAGAGCGCTAACAGTCTTACTTATGACAAAAATATGGCACACCTGAAGTCATCTTGATTGGAATAAAGTGTTAACACTTAAAACATTTAATTTGCAAAGGAACAAAATGAGGGGGTTCATTTTGCCATAGGAATTATGATTAGTGCTGAAGAAAGAAAAATGAGGGCACATTTTGAGTGACTTCTCAAATCCTCTTATATTTCATTAAAAAAATTCTGATATGCAGTCTCCCAAGATGGCCACCAGAGACAAAAGAGCCCAAATGTAGCCCAAATATCAGCCAGATATAGCCCAACTATAGCCCAATGACAGAATGTCCCAGAGTGTTCTAAAGAACAACTAGAACACTAACAGTCTTACTTATGACAAAAGTATGGCACACCTGAAGTCATCTTGATTGGAATAAAGTGGTAACACTTAATACATTTAATTTGAAAAGGAACAAAATGAGGGGTTTCATTTTGCCATAGAAATTTTATATATATATATATATATATATATATATATTCACTGAAAAAACCATAGGTTTCACACCCGTTATAGTTAGGAATTAGCATTTCAAAAACCTATTAAATTCCCTGAAAAAACCATAGGTTTCACACCAGTTATAGTTAGGTGGAAATTTTACTCGCATAAAACCATTGAAATTCCCACGTTATAGTTAGTTGGACTCACTATAACTTGCGCGTGCAATGCACTGCTGATGACGTCACATATTACATCACTCATGACATGGTCTGTGACATCACTCATGACATCACTGATGACATCTCAAATGACATCACTGATGACATCATCCAGTGAATGTGTATCTTTCTGAAAAATAAATATTTTTTATATATGTATATCTAAAGGTAGATGGAAGAATAAATGGGTAAATAAATGTCTAAATGGATGTTTTTTTGTGTAAAATTGATTGGTTAACTGACTTATTAAATGTATCTTAGTGAATACATATATTAGCGAGTAATGTTTAAATATTTAAATATCTGTATCTGTGTCTCACTTTGTGTATAAGTGGCTGCATGGGTTGGTGAGTAGCTACATGAGTGTGTATATGGGTTATTATTTGTTTTTTGAGTATCAGTATCAGTGTCTGTATGGTTCGGTGGGGGATATTACTTAGAGCACAGATGCATGAATGAGTGACTCACTATTTGTATGTATTTTGAAGACAGCATGTGTGCAAGACTGTATGGGTGGATGATTGTGTGTATGGGTGGGTTAGTGAGTATGTGTTTTTATAATTGATTGTTTAAGAGAGTAAATATGTTTCCGTTTCTGTAGAAGTATGTGTAGTGGTGTGTATATAGCAGTATAATCAACTAAATGGTTTTTTGATAGTTTATTTGCATGTGTGAATTTGTGTGTGAGTAACTATATGGATGAGTATTAGTGTGTAACAGGATGTATAGGTGTATGAGTACATATGATGAGTAAGTACATGCATGAGTGACTATATAGATCTGTTGGTGAATGAGTGGATGTGTATGTAGATGTTGGAATTACCTAATAAATTGTTGTAATTGGTATTGGCTTCTCCTTTTTTAAGAAAATGTTAGTTTCTATTTTTGAATGTGTGTGTCAAAGGTTATTTTATGCTGATAGGAGGTCTGCCACTTTGTCACAAGGATGTTGTCATCAGTGATGTCAACAGTGATGTCATGAGTGATGTCACTGACCATGTCATGAGTGATGTAATATGTGACGTCATCAGCAGTGCATTGCACGCGCAAGTTATAGTGAGTCCAACTAACTATAACGTGGGAATTTCAATGGTTTTATGCGAGTAAAATTTCCACCTAACTATAACTGGTGTGAAACCTATGTTTTTTTCAGTGAAAAAAAAAATAAAAATATATATATATATATATATATATATATATATATATATATATATATATATATATGTTTCACACCAGTTATAGTTAGGAATTAGCATTTAAAAAACCAATTAAATGCACTGAAAAAACCATAGGTTTCACACCAGTTATAGTTACCTGGAAATTTTACTGACATAAAACCATTGAAATTCCCACGTTATAGTTAGTTGGACTCACTATAACTTGCGCGTGTATTACACTGCTGATGACATCACATATTACATCACTCATGACATGGTCAGTGACATCACTCATGACATCACTGATGACACCATCCAGTGAATGTGTGTCTTTCTGAAAAATAAATATGTTTTATATATGTATATGTAAAGGTCGATGGAAGAATAAATGTTTAAATAAGTGTCTAAAAGGATGTTTTTTTTTTTTAATTGATTGGTTAACTGGCTTATTAAGTGTATCTTAGTGAATACATATATTAGCGAGTAATGTTTAAATATTTAAATATATGTATCAGTGTTTCACTTTGTGTATATTTGGCTGCATGGGTTGGTGAGTAGGTACATGTGTGTGTATATGGGTTATTAGATGTTTTTTTAGTATCAGTATGAGTGTCTGTATGGTTTGGTTGGGGTACTACTTAGCACATAGATGCATCAATGACTGACTCACTGTTTGTATGTGTTTTGAAGACAGCATATGTGCAGGACTGTATGGGTGGATGAGTCTGTATATGTGTGTGTTAGTGAGTGAATGACTGTCTCACTAGTGTCTTTATCAGTAACAACATATGTTTTAATCTAGTATATGTGAGTATTGATGTATGTAAGTGAGTATATGTGAGAGTGAGAGATTGTAAGAGTTCCTGTTTAAATAAGTATGTGTTTCTATAAGTGATTGTTTAAGAGAGTAAGTATGTGTAAGTTTCCTTAGAAGTAAGGTGGTAGTGTGTGTATAGCTGTATATGCTAATAAATGGATGTTCAATAGTTTATTTGCATGTGTGAGTATGTGTGTGAGTAACTTTTGGAAGACTGTCAATGTGTAACAGGATGTATATGTGTATCACTACATATGATGAGTGAGTATATGTATGAGTGACTATATAGAACTGTTGCTGAATGAGTGGATGTGTATATAGATGGTGGTATTACTGAATTGGTTGTTGTAACTGGTATGGGTATCTCCATTTTTTTGAAAATTGTAGTTTCTATTTTTGAATATGTGTTTCAAGGGTTACATTACACTGAAAGGAGGTCTGTCACTCTATCACAAGGATGGTGTCATCAGTGATGTCATGACTGATGTCACTGACCATGTCATGAGTGATGTAATATGTGATGTCATCAGCAGTGCATTACACTCGCGAGTTATAGTGAGTCCAACTAACTATAACGTGGGAATTTCAATGGTTTTATGTCAGTAAAATTTCCAGGTAACTATAACTGGTGTGAAACCTATGGTTTTTTCAGTGAATTTAATAGGTTTTTTAAATGCTAATTCCTAACTATAACTGGTGTGAAACCTATGGTTTTTTCAGTGAATTTAATAGGTTTTTTACATGCTAATTCCTAACTATAACTGGTGTGAAACCTATGGTTTTTTCAGTGAATTTCATAGGTTTTTTAATAGCAAATTTCTATAGCTATGAAATGTAATATTTTCTAAAATGAATCCTATATTGTATATTTATGTAATACTATTTTTTTTATATATAAAGTTCATGGTTTTTTATTTTTTTATTTTTTTGCCTTTGAGTGCTCCCGGTATGCCTACCGGTGTGCGCACCGGTAAGCGCATATTTTTGGGCACGCGCCCCGGTGCGCGTACCGGGTCGCGTTCCGTTAGCGCACCCAAAAAAAAAAAATAATAATAATGAAGGAGTGAGCATAAGGAGAGGGACAGAGAGAGTGGTGTAAAGATAAAAAAAGCTAGAGGTAGGAACACACAGGGACTGTGTAATAGATAGTTAGACAGAGAAAAGGTGTAAGAGGAAGTAACTGAGAAAAGGAAAATGAATAAGGGAGCAAAAGAAGAGAAGAAAGAGGAAGAAGACTAAAGCAGAGGTTCTGGGAGAATGTGAATGGGTGATGGAAGTAAAAGGAAGGAAAGTAAAGGATGGAGAATGACAGGTAGTGACGGAACTAGAGAAAAGGAACAGCGATGACGGAGTGAAAGAAGAGAGCAGTGAGTGAAAGTAAAGAGGGGTGAAAGAGGGTGGAAAAAAGTGTAAGAAATGGGGAGTGACAGAGAAAAAGAACAGAGAGAGTAAAGGAAGGAGTGACAGAAAGGCACTAAGTGAACCAGAAAAAAAGGTAAGTGAGGGAGTGTGGGTGAGCAGTGGCACTAAAAGAAGTTGAATGTGGTAGGAAAATAAGGAAAAGAGTTACTGAGGGAAGCAGACTAAGGAAACAAGGGTGAGGTAGGGTTAGAGAAAAGTAGTGAGGTTAAAACAAAAGGTGATGAGAAATAGTCACACTTACCATTTAATTAATGTAAACTTACTTTTATGTTTAAACTACACTTGAAATCTGTGAAAGACAAAAGAAAAAAAAGTTATAATTAGTAAAATATATATTTTAAAATAGAAGGAATGGGTCAAGAGGTTAAAAATCTAAAGAAATGTACTAAGAAATAAAGCAAGAGTGAAGGATACAGAAACGAAAATAAAGTAATGTACAAGGACAAAAAAAGGGAAAAAGAAATAGAAGGAGAGCAAATTACTAAAGGTAAGTAAGATACCAAAACGAAATCAGGAAAGAGAAGTAAGTAAAAGGAGAATGAGTGAAAAGGAAAGGAGTCTAAATGAGGATCTATTTACAAGAAAGAGGAATGGAAGATGACTGAGAGTGATAAAGGGGAGTCACAGAGTGAAGGGATGAAGGGAATGAGGTTAACATAGATTGATAGTGGAAAAAGGAGTGAGAAAGTAACTACACAGAAAGACTAAGGGAAGGACTGAATGAACTGCAGTACAATGAGTGAAGAAAGGAAAAAGAGTAAAGGAGCAAAACAAGGATAGAGAGGGGAAGAGAACTAAAGCAGTGGTACTGAGAGAATGTGAGAAAGCTGAAAAGTGGTGCAAGGGACAGAGGAAATAAAGACAGTTGAAATTGGATTGAGGGGTTCTGAAAGAAGTGGAGTAAAGAAATGTATTTATTTATTTATTTATTTTGTATAGCGCAAACAGCTACCCAACAAAGGGTTTCTCGGCGCTTTGATTCAGTAGTAGTTGATCGGACAACTGACTTAGATGTTGAATAGCCAGGTTTTTAAGGCCTTTCTGAATTTAATATAATTTACCTCTGAGCGCAAAGCTTGTGGCATAGTGTTCCACAATGAGGGTCCAAGGTAGGCGAAAGATTTGCCGCCCATACGTGATAGTTTTATTTTAGGAACAACAAACTTATTAGCTGTTGCAGATCTCAGAGTCCTAGATGGATGGTAACAATGTACCAGATTTTGTAGATACTTAGGGCCTTTATTTGTATAGATCTTATGCATGAAGCATAGGGATTTGAATTTAATTCTGTTCTCTATTTTTTGCCAGTGCAGCTCACGTATAAATTTGGTGGTGGATGAATGGATAGGAATTTTACCTAGCAGTCTCGCGGCTGCATTCTGCACAATTTGCAGTTTGCGAACTGTGACTTTATTAGCCCCCAAATATAGTGCATTAGCGTAATCTAACCTTGATGTTATTAAGGCAATAATGACAGTTTTTTTTGTATGGTCTGGTAGCATCCAACAGATTTTCTTTAACCACTTCAAGATGACAAAGCAGGTTGCCGATGTTTTAACAGCTTGCTGGTGCATACTCAGTGTGTCATTGACAATAAAGCCTAGATTACGGGCCTGAGTAGTCGGAGTAGGAGGAGAGCCCATTACAGAAGGCCAATGCTGGGGTCCCCAGAGTTCTTTATTTTTTCCCAAAATGATTAGTTCGGTTTTTTCACCGTTTAGTTTCAGGAAGTTTTTTTGCATCCACCCTGCAATTTTAACTAATCCTGAATTTAATGTGGAGGGATTGTTGTTTCCTGATGGTGGAAGGGAAAAGAGAAGCTGAGAATCATCAGCGTAGGAAAACATCATTAAGCCGGTCTCCTCAACTATTTTTGCGAGCGGGCTCATATATAGATTAAAAAGTAACAGACTTAAAATTGAGCCTTGTGGAACTCCGTGTTTGAAGGTAAGAGTTTCAGAACAAGCGGATTGGGAAAAAACTTGAAACATTCTGTTCTCAAGTAGAGATTTAATCCAGTTTAAGGCGGAGCCACGGATGCCAAATGAGTAAAGAGTCTTTATTAGTACCGCATGTGACACAGTGTCAAATGCGGCACTGAGGTCAAGAAGCACCAGTGCCACTGTTTCACCTTTATCTATCCTAGCACGGATATTCTCTGTCACACCTAGTAGGGTGGTTTCAGTTGAGAAACCAGCCCGAAAGCCAGACTGATGGGGAGGTAACAGGTCATGTGTGGTTATGAAATCTGTGAGACAGCGATGGACATGTTTCTCCAGAATTTTAGCAAAAATAGGAAGAAGAGAAATTGGCCGGAAATTAGAAGGCACTTTTCGGTCAGCGTCAGCTTTTTTCAGTGGTGGATGAATCATTGCATGTTTCCAGTCCTGAGGCACATATTCTTCCTGCAAGGAGATGTTTAAAAGATCCGTGATAGTGGACAAGGCTTTTTTACTGAGTAATTTTAAAATGGGACATGGTAAAGGGTCTCTTGGTGAACCAAATTTAATCGTATTTATGAGGTCGATGACAGTATCAACATTAAGCATAGGCCAATTGTTTAATGAGAAGGTGTGAGTTTTGCAAACATTGGCATCTAGAAAGTTCTCTTGAATACATGATCTGTTAGGAGGGGAATTACGAGTATCAATGAGAGCTTCACCATGTTTATTCTGATCAAGTTCGATAGCCTGGTAAATTTTATCAACTTTGTTTACAAAAAAGGTAGCTAGTTGGTCGCATTGTGTTTTATTAAGGTCAGGTGGGGTTGGTGAGGTATTTGAGCCGGCCAGCTCTTTAACTGTTTTGAAAAGAGTCTTAGATTGATTTAAGGCTGCAGTGATTTTAGTGCAGACAAATTCAGCTTTGGCTTGACTACACATCTTTTGGTAGTGTGTTAATTGGATTTTATAATCTTTTTTGGCTTCCATGGAATAGGACTTTCTCCACTGACGCTCAGCATTTTTGCATTTGGTCTTTTCTAGCTTTAAGGAGTCGTTGAACCAGGGAGCAGGTAAACGTTGATTTTTACCCTTTAGCTTTGTTTTGGGCAGGCACGAGTCGATGGCTGTCAGAAGCCATGTTTGAATAGAAGCTGATAGATTTTGCACTCTCGTGTTAGTGCACGGTATCGTGTCTTCAAGTAAGGTATTCAGAATGTTGATATCAAGTTTTTTCCATTTCCTAACAGTAGGGGTTTGGACCATCGGAATTTCCTTATTAGAGGGTTGCGTTTGAAATGAGAATTTAATAGGAAAGTGATCTGACCAGGGAATAGGCAGGGCAGGAAAGGTGTCCAAGTTATGAATATTGGAGAAAATCGGGTCTAATAGGTGACCTGCGGTATGTGTAGGGCTAGAGTTCTTTAGGCTTAGATTGAGGGACGCAAGGTCGGCAATGAGTTCTGTGGCCTTTATGCAATGGTCATTGTCCAGATGTAAGTTTAAATCGCCTATGACTGTGAAATTGGCAGTATTCATGGCGAGAGGGCCTAAAAGTTCTGATATATTAGTTAGCCAGTTTGATGCTGCTCCAGGTGGACGATAAATGAGTGCACCCGAAAAAGTAAAATTGGGAGAAAGTATAATTTTAAAAGTGGCGCTTTCACACCCAGGACAGGGAAATTGTTTAAACTCACAAGTATAGATTTTTTTAAAGATCACCGCTATGCCTCCTCCTACTTTATTTATCCTATCAAGGCGTATGATCGCATATGAATCAGGGAGGGCCATGGCCACATCAGGTCCAGAGCTTGCATGAAGCCATGTTTCAGTAATGAACAAAGCGTCAGGAGCTTCATCTATTAGTAAATTGAAAATTTCTATTTTATGTTTGGGCAGGGAGAGACAGTTTAAGCTGAAGAAAGTAAAAAGCTTAAAATCAGAGTTAGAGCATGTCGTTTTTGTTTGAATCTCAAATTGTTTTGTCCCAACAGAATTTGTTGCCAAAGAGCAACTATGGCAAATGTTGTAATTTCTGTTCAACTCTAATAGACAGCAGTGTGGTTGTCTAGGTGCTTTTAAAGCTAATAGTTGTTCCGAACTGTATTGTATAGTGGGAGTGGTAATAGTGTCAATAGTTATAGGGCTGCTGAAACATACCAGTGAAGGCGACAGAGGAATATGAGCCATGGCCGCTGGGCGCGTCCGAGGCGCGGACGGGCGCAGACGGGCTGACTCAGGCGTGACTCCGGCGCTGATGCAGGCGCGTCCACAATTCGCATCCGCTATCGCGGAGAATTTCCGTTTCCTTAAGTAGGGATGGCTAGAGCGCTGTTCAAGCTCACGCCTCCCACCCAAGATGTCCGCCGTTTCCGATTCTGATGGCAAATAAATCGGTATTCAGCCCGTAAATCGGCTGTTACCGACTATGTGCAGGATCTAATTTTAATAATGCCAAGATTTACGCTAGTGCTGTAAAGTAATCAAATTTTTAAAATTTGCCGTTTAAAATGCTCGCAATCAGCAGTTAAACAGAAATAATAAGGTGCAGTTCAGAGGGCAGTCTACCTCCCGGCTACTCGCCTCAGGAGGGGTCCCATGTTTAAACAGACAAACGAATCTCGCGCTGTTCAGCAGAGGGCTCCTTAAGTAGGGATGGCTAGAGCGCTGTTCAAGCTCACGCCTCCCACCCAAGATGTCCGCCGTTTCCGATTCTGATGGCAAATAAATCGGTATTCAGCCTGTAAATCGGCTGTTACCGACTATGTGCAGGATCTAATTTTAATAATGCCAAGATTTACGCTAGTGCTGTAAAGTAATAAAATTTTTAAAATTCTCCGTTTAAAATGCTCGCAATCAGCAGTTAAACAGAAATAATAAGGTGCAGTTCAGAGGGCAGTCTACCTCCCGGATACTCGCCTCAGGAGGGGTCCAATGTTTAAACAGACAAACGAATCTCGCGCTGTTCAGCAGAGGGCTCCTTAAGTAGGGATGGCTAGAGCGCTGTTCAAGCTCACGCCTCCCACCCAAGATGTCCGCCGTTTCCAATTCTGATGGCAAATAAATCGGTATTCAGCCCGTAAATCGGCTGTTACCGACTATGTGCAGGATCTAATTTTAATAATGCCAAGATTTACGCTAGTGCTGTAAAGTAATCAAATTTTTAAAATTCGCCGTTTAAAAGGCTCGCAATCAGCAGTTAAACAGAAATAAAAAGGTGCAGTTCAGAGGGCAGTCTACCTCCCGGCTACTCGCCTCAGGAGGGGTCCAATGTTTAAACAGACAAACGAATCTCGCGCTGTTCAGCAGAGGGCTCCTTAAGTAGGGATGGCTAGAGCGCTGTTCAAGCTCACGCCTCCCACCCAAGATGTCCGCCGTTTCCGATTCTGATGGCAAATAAATCGGTATTCAGCCCGTAAATCGGCTGTTACCGACTATGTGCAGGATCTAATTTTAATAATGCCAAGATTTACGCTAGTGCTGTAAAGTAATCAAATTTTTAAAATTCGCCGTTTAAAATGCTCGCAATCAGCAGTTAAACAGAAATAATAAGGTGCAGTTCAGAGGGCAGTCTACCTCCCGGCTACTCGCCTCAGGAGGGGTCCAATGTTTAAACAGACAAACGAATCAGTGAAACAAAGTGAAAAAAAGGCAGTGTAAGTGAGTAAAGAGAGCTGAAAGTGGGTGGAAAAATGGAAAATGAGTGTGAGACAATGGGAATACAATAAAAATTACACAATGCAAACTATAGAATTATTTATAGAACATGTTAGATAGTTTATTTTTGCTGTTCTCAGAATATATTGAATTTCACTAAAAACAGTGAGTTCAAATTCATCATATACCAGCGGAGAAAAAAAACACAATCTAAAAGATGTGTTTTAAAAAACCCATATAAACTTAGAAATTATATATGTACACTAAACTTTGATTCACTTACTTTTCCATGAGGCCAAATAGTAGATAATGAAGGTCCTTTTCGTAGGAACATTTTTCTGCTGTTCTCTTAAACTTCCATTTCATCGACTTTCTATAAAAAAAGCTCTAAGAACATCTGAAATAATTGTCAACGTTTTCATTTTCCTCCTTGTGTTAACTAAAAACTTACTGCTCATACCTTCAACTATCCTTACGGCCAAATAGTGTCAGATATATGAGTATATTTTGAAATTTCTCTAATTAAACTCTGAAATTACCGTTTACCCGAAGTTTTCAAAGAAAAGCACATATAACATTTTCACAATCTTTTAAAATTCATATTCCCTTTTTTGAACACTCATGTTGAACATTTCCTATAATACTGATATCACTTACTATGAGATCCACTTACAGTACCTATTTGACATAAATAATTTTAAACATTAGACTAACTAAGTAACTAACTTTTATTAACTGCACCCATCTTCATAGACCAATTACCTTTGCTAAAACTTTGGTTCTAAAAACACTAGGTAAGAATTTTTTAAGTCAAAAGGCAAACGTTGTTTATAAGTCAAATGAGAATCATTGCAGTAACTCCAACCTTTTTGACATTTTAAGTAGCATGTATAATGTCCTTAAGTTGTTGAAGGACCATCATGATAAATAATAGCTACAGTTGTAAAAGTTCTTCCTGCAATTGATAACTGAGAAGCCACAAAATTTTTGATACAAGTTGTCAATTTAGTTCCATCAGGTCTACATCGTTGGAAAACTAAAATCACATACTGACCATAACTTTGTATAAATAATGTGGACAGCATTGGACACTTACATTGGGTACACACCATTTTATGATCAGCTGCTTTAACTAGATTATTAAATGGCACTGATTTGAAGTCTGGTAAAGTTAAATATATAAATCTTTCAGTGTCTATTCCAGTAGTACTTGATAAACTACAATTCTCGCAGTCATGCTGCCATTGATAAGAAAGGCTAAAAAGATTTTCTACATCTACACCTTCATCTTCCAAAACACCAAACATATACATAAAAATTCATGACAATCCTGCTGAATGTTCTGTGAAAATTTTTCTTGACCAGAACACATATCTAAAATATTTCGAATTTCTGTTACACTTTCTATTTTTGCTCTAGCACTGCTACATTTCTCAAACACAGAATTCAATAAACCACACAATCTTTGATCCCGATTTTCAACAATCTGTTCTTGTAAAGTTTTAAGAAAAAAACAACATTAACCACTACATTAGCATAGCAGTTGACACCAGAACTGTTTTCAAATTGAAATCCAACCACATCTTGAACAGAACCCTTTTTCTTTCTGCTTACAATTACATTTTCATCTACTTTTTGTCTTTTTGCTACTTCCTCACTACAATTACTCTCATTTCTTCTTTTTCGGCCTACCACACGTTTTTCAATCAGAGGATATTGTGGCAAATGTGGAGCATACTCTCTTCTTAATCTATTGTATTCTTTAACACAATCTAGATCTGCACAAATCTTTGTGTCATCACACTTAATCAAATACAATCCTGATAAAGTTCTGACTCGTGATAATGCCACATATGCCATACCCTCTTTAAACACAGAACTTCCAATGTTCACCAAAGCACTATCTACACTTAAACCTTGAGATTTATGAATTGTCACCGCATATGCCAAACAAACAGGAAACTGTTTTCGGTGAACATATAAGTCTTTTACAAGCAAAAACCTAGCAGAACAATGACTGATTTGTTGAACTTGCTCAATGCCATCAAATTTAATTTTTAAAAATTCAATTCCATCTCTATTTCTATAATTCATAAAATCAACAACATGACCCATTGCTCCATTTACCAGACCTCTTTCAACATTTAAATTCCTTCTCAAAATGACACGACAAGTAAAACACACATTCAGAGTCTTTTCAAAACCAGCTGTTTTAGATATACTCTTCTCTAAAGAATCTAATTTTGTTTTCAAATTTTCAGACAAAATAATTGTTGCTCCTATATGCTCAATTTTATCTATTGCTTCTAGTTTTACAATCTCTTCATTTTCTAACTCTAACATTTTGTTGTTGAAGATGTAACATTCTTGCAGAGTTGCCATGAAACATATTCCAGATTTGTTCGAAGTAATTTTCTTAAAAATATTCTCTGGAAGAATGTTTTCATTAGGATACAAATTTGAAATTAATCGTGCATGTAAAGCTTCTTTCGCATGCTCGCTTACTTTTCCGATTCTTACATCTTGTAGAATTTTTTTATAATCTTCATCCTTTGCCTGTCGCATATTTTGAAACAGTTCTGCATATTTGAAATTTAGCCATATATTAACGTTTCCAATGCTTCCAAGGGATTTCCTGGTATCTTCATGCGTGAGCATTTTAAACACTGGTTGTCCTTTTACTGGAGTCAACTGCCATAGATCTCCAAAAACAATAATGTGTTTTCCTCCAAATAACACATCATACTCTGTTCTAAGAAGTTCTTGCATTCAGTAAACGATGTAGAGTAATCCCTTTAATGTTATGTGCTGCCAGTCCAGTTGGAGCAGTTACAACACAAGACAGCGGTGAATCAGTCCTTTTCTGCAGATAAGTTGAAATTGCTTTAATTCGAAAACTTTTTCCTGTCCCCGCTTCTCCACTTACGTACAGTCCGACAGGCTCAAATGATGTACATGAGCACTCTTTTTTCTCATGTCTGAATCCATGTTCAATCTGTTCTGTGACTTCATCATATATATTTTTCTGCTCAACGTTTAGTTGCTTTACCAAATCTTCTAAGTTAACTACATCCTCTTGAGCTTGTTCCATAGCTCTTTCCACCTCATCCATGGCAGTGGCAGCTTAATTTTGGATAATTGGTCCTCCTAGTGGATCCTGACTCAATGAAGTAGAACTCTGACTATCTTGAGAACTGTTTCTGGCAATCTCTTCAGCAATTGTTGCTTCTTGCTCTATTTCTTCATTCAACATTTGCAGATAATTTGGAAAAACAGGACATTCTATGGTATCCTTCGTTGCATTAAAAGAATCTTCGTAACAGAGAAAATCTCCAAGTAGTTCCTCTTCTATACGCCATGGCTTAAAGAGTTGCAAAAGAGCTAAATAGTAAAATTCTCTTTTGTCTTGAGATTCACAACTCAATTTTTGATGATTAATCAAATGGCCTTTTTTCTGCTTCACTAGACATCATTCATTTCCAATGACAGCATATTTTCCATTATTGATATCTTCTGTGATGTTCCTTTTATAACTATAGTTTTGCAGAACTTCATACAAACAAGCGTTCTCAAGGTGACTACTTCTATTTGGATAGTATGTATCCAACATGTTTGTCTTCAAAATATCTGTACTATTTGGTTCTTTCTCCGCCAAATACTCAATTTCTTGTACAGATTTCAAAACTGGATTTCGTGTTGCAGCAAGACCTAGACTCACCCAAATGATTGTTCTCGATTTGGCATAGAGACTTGCTGATGATAACCGATCAGAACATTCATATGCTCCAATTTCTCGATGCGACAACATATTCAGACTGTAACTGTATAATTTCTTGCTTAGACTCTTTTCATGTGAAATGTCCTCCCACATTTCCTTTAGTTCTGTCTTTTCTTTTTTTGTGATGTAAGATGTCACATATCGAGCCACAGCAATAGAGTTGTCAGCAACGAACTGAATATCCATGTTAGCATTCTACATGGACAAAATCACTGGGTTGTAGTCGTTGATGTACTTGGACTCTTCGTTTTTTCTTTTTAAATTGTATGTATCTTTGGGTGATTTCCTCGTCACAGTATGTCGTAGAGATGACATCAAATTATTTACTCTTCCCTTAGAAATCACTGCTCGTGGAAAAGCAAAACGACATTTTATGTAGAACTTTTCCTTGTTTTTGAATTTTCGATGACAGTACTTCCCACAACGATGGGATTGGAAGCGTAAAACTTGTTGCCTTAAATTGTTTTCTTCAGTACTTTTAGGAACAGCACATGTTGCATACTCTTCAATGAAACTCATCACTGTTTCATCCGAATCTGATCCAAATTTGGGTGCATCTTTAATCCACAACAACATATGTATATGAGGAGCACCTCTCGCTTGATACTCCTTTCTCCAAAAGAAATCCAAAACCTCTCCAAGAGGAGGATTTTTTTTATTGGTAATAACAGACATCATAGCTTCAAATCTATGATTGAAATATCTGCATACATTCACTGGATCCAAAGAACACAGTTCTCCTGGTGTTTTCAATTCTATATTTTGTATATTAGCATTTGCCTCGCGTAGAAATTCAAGTAAGTCGTCCCATGCATACTCAGCACAGCTAAGAGTGAGGAACCATGTAGGAGTTCCTAAGTTTCTTAGCATACATTTCAATTCCCCATGACGACGGTACCAATACTCGTTTGTACCACGCTGACATGCCATGAGATTGATTAGATGAGATTCCAAAATATTATCTTGCAGATTTACTTTTTCCATAAAGTCCTTTGCCGAAACATTTTGCAGATGTGCTCCACTTTTCAGTATATGATTTACTGCATATGAAAGTCCAGACAAGTCACTTTCATACAGTAGATGAAACAAATATGGAATGCATTGACGAAACCTTGAATCTTCAGCATATAATCTTAAAGTCCGGTATTCAGAAGCAGGAATTTGAACTGGTCGATTGTCATATCGTCCACCTCGACCTGTTGGAAATAGCTGTGGAAAACAACGAGCTTCCAAACTTTCTTCCAATACACTAATGGGACTTCCTTTTGCGGCTTTCATTTGAAACAAGTCAATTGCATTCCCCATTACTTCTTTGGAATGCAAAGGATGAACAGTATAATGTTCATATATTTCTTCACCTCTAGACACATCAACTTTTTCAATTTGGCCGAGTGAACAATCACTGTCTTCTTCGGCAGCTATTTCCTCTGCTTCAACACATACATGTTTGTAGTACTCATTGTTTTTGACCAAATACAACGTTGCCTTTTTGACTTTCTTAACATCCACTAAATCTTGCCAGATTTTCTTTCTCTTTGTTGGAACCCCATTAACTAGAATAACTAAAGGTTCCTCTTCCACTTTTTCTACACCAATAATATCAATATTTTTCTTGAAATCTAGAGGCAAATAAACAACTCTTCCCTTTAATCCTCTCTGTAAATCTGAAGGAGGCAATTTCCCTGTCTTAGGCTCCATGCGAACAATTTCCTGAAAAGGATGGACACATTGAATCAAAATAGATTCATATGTTTTTAAATCTATCAATTCAGAAGGAATGTCTACCAACTCCAGATTATTATAAACAGCTCTAGCAGGCATTCTGTTTTCATTTAATTTATTATAACAATATTTACAAATACGCTGATCAAAACTCAAATCAAAACAATTCTCCACCAACAAATAAGTTGCAAAATTCCTCCATTCACTATTATTTTCCATTTCACTTTTTGCATATAAATCAACTAACCTAGTCTGAATCTTATAATGAGTCCGTCGACAACACACACAAGTAAAATTGGGCCTTTCACTTGATTTCAACTGAAACTTGCTAATTTCCTGGTCAAACTTTTCTGTACTTGAAATCTGTACATTGTCTTCCACATTATCTTGTATTACTGTGTCAATTTCTACACTGTCCTCTTTTTCACAAAAATAACAAATCTCAATTTCTTCACAAATCTTCTTCACATCTAATTCAGTTCCATGCAAAAGAGCACTATTTAACTGTTTAAGCTTAAGTGCTGGACTTTTTGCAAAATACAACCTTCTCACTCATTTCCTCATTTTGTTATGATGCACTGCTAACATCCTAAATTGATGAAAAACACTCTGACATACTTTTCTAGAAAGACAAGCCAATGAATGCCCATGCAAACCTGTGTTTTCTCTCACTCTGCAAGGATCTAAGTCTTGCAATATCTTCATTTTTTGTTTTAGACTTTTCTTACTATATGTACGTAAGAAACACATCGATAGAATCCTGTCGCACACTGCAAATACTACTACATTTCCAATTGTACACTGGACCCTTAGTACGTCTTCCTAAAACTTCATCACTTAATACCTCTTCTACATCTCTAGACACAAGTTTCTCTTTTTCAATCGGACAACCATCTTTCACCTCATATGCTCGACCACTGGTGTCAACTGCATGCAATAAATCATTCTCCTGGAAATAACTCTCCTCATTAAAAAATGGCTCACAACTTGAACTATGCATACATTCTCCAGAAAAAACTTTACAAAAATGAGTTCGATTAATTACTCTTTTGAATCTACTGTTTGATTTGAAAACATCAATTGTCTTGTTAAGTGTCCTAATTCTATTGATTACTAAAATAAATAATTTGTTCTTAACTTCAAAAGCTTGATCAACAATCTTCTCTACATTTTTCTTTTTCTTATAAAAAAGCAGCTCTCTGTGTACCTTTCTTAATGTTTTTTAATACATTTAAAACTACCCTATTGCGAAACATTCGTTTACGTATGTCCCTAAATTCATTTTGTCTTCTATTCCTATAAATATTATTTTCTCCTGCTGCAGTAGTAAGATTTTGGGGAGACCTCTCCTTTCTCTTCAAATTTCCTGTCTCCTTCTGTAAACTTACATGTATATTTACTTTTTTTTTATCTATGAATTTTCCGAAGAAAGGACTTCGTTGTCTTACCAGAAGCTTTTTTCGCATTTTTTGTAGTATTTGTTGTAGGACACTGTTTTAATTGCATTGCTGTTTTTTTTTTCACATAGCATCTTTCCTTTTCCTCTGGCTTGTGGGCATTTTGCCTTAATATTGAAATGTTGATTTTAATCTGTGGTAAAAAAAACAAAAAAAACACATTATAGGCCACTATTATCAAACAACAAAGCAATGACAATAAGTAAACAATATAAACACTATAATACTTATACATATAACCTTATCTCTGTTTTTTAAATATTATTCTAAAAAAATATTTTGAGCACATGAATTGGTTTTACATTATTGACAAGGATTAGACAGTACCATTGATTTGCCCCCAAAATCGTTTTTTGAATAACATTTTACCAACACAGCGCAGGTCCTATGTATAAGCATTCAATTTCACTAGTGAAACTTCAGTGTTTCACAAAATACAAATCCTCTATCTTGCAAATGTTGATAGCAAACATCATCAAAAAGCAAGACACAAACCAACAAAAAAGAAACTCAGGGCCTTATTTAGGAAGGCCTTGCGCCACTGGTGCGTCATTTTTTTCCCATGTTAAAAGTGACGCACCTGCGGAACAAGGCAATCATAAATAAGGCCCAAATGTAAATACCATTGATTTGCCACCAAAATCGTTTTTTGAATAACATTTTACCAACACAGCGCAGGTCCTATGTACAAGCATTCAATTTCACTAGTGAAACCTCAGTGTTTCACAAAATACAAATCCTCTATCTTGCAAATGTTGATAGCAAGCATTATCAAAAAGAAAGACACAAACCAACAGCAAAGAAACTCAGGGCCATATTTATGAAGGCCTTGCACCACTGGTGCATCATTCTTTTCCCATGTTAAAAGTGACGACCTGCGACACAAGGCAATCAAAAATAAGCCAGAATGTAAATATCATTGATTTGCCCCCAAAATCGTTTTTGGAATAACATTTTACCAACACAGCGCAGATCCTATGTACAAGCATTCAATTTCACTAGTGAAACCTCACTGTTTCACAAAATACAAATCCTCTATCTTGCAAATGTTAATAGCAACAATTATCAAAAAGCAACACACAAAGCAACACCAAAGAAATTCAGGGCCTTATTTATAAAGGCCTTGCGCCACCAGTGCGTCATTTTTTTCCCATGTTAAAAGTGACGCACCTGCGACACAAGGCAATCAAAAATAAGGCCCAAATGTAAATACCATTAATTTGCTCCCAAAATCGTTTTTTGAATAACATTTTACCCACACAGCGCAGGTCCTATGTACAAGCATTCAATTTCACTAGTGAAACCTCGCTGTTTCACAAAATACAAATACTCTATCTTGCAAAAGTTGATAGCAAACATTATCGAAAAGCAAGACACAAACCAACAAGAAAGAAACTCAGGGCCTTATTTAGGAAGGCCTTGCGCCACCGGTGCGTCTTTTTTTTCCCATGTTAAAAGTGACGCACCTGCGGCACAAGCCAATCATAAATATGACCCAAATGTAAATACCATTGATTTGCCACCAAAATCGTTTTTGGAATAACATTTTACCAACACAGCGCAGGTCCTATGTACAAGCATTCAATTTTACTCCTGAAACCTCACTGTTTCACAAAAGACAATTCCTCTATCTTACATATTTTAATATCAAGCATTTCCTAAAAAAATACCACAAACCAACAGCAAAAAAACTCAGGGCCTTATTTTTGAAAGCCTTGCGCCACCGGTGCGTCATTTTTTTCCCATGTTAAAAGTGACGCACCTGCGGCACAAGCCAATCATAAATATGACCCAAATGTAAATACCATTGATTTGCCATCAAAATCGTTTTTGGAATAACATTTTACCAACACAGCGCAGGTCCTATGTACAAGCATTCAATTTTACTCCTGAAACCTCACTGTTTCACAAAAGACAATTCCTCTATCTTACATATTTTAATATCAAGCATTTCCTAAAAAAATACCACAAACCAACAGCAAAAAAACTCAGGGCCTTATTTTTGAAAGCCTTGCGCCACCGGTGCGTCATTTTTTTCCCATGTTAAAAGTGACGCACCTGCGGCACAAGCCAATCATAAATATGACCCAAATGTAAATACCATTGATTTGCCATCAAAATCGTTTTTGGAATAACATTTTACCAACACAGCGCAGGTCCTATGTACAAGCATTCAATTTTACTCCTGAAAACCTCACTGTTTCACAAAAGACAATTCCTATATCTTGCATATTTTAATATTAAGCATTTCCAAAAAACATACCACACACCAACAGCAAAAAAACTCGGAGTCTTATTTTTGAAAGCCTTGCGCCACCAGTGCGTCATTTTTTTCGCATGTTAAAAGTGACCCACCTGCGGCACAAGCCAATCAAAAATAAGGCCCAAATGTAAATACCATTGATTTGCCCCCAAAATCGTTTTTGGAATAACATTTTACAAACACAGCGCAGATCCTATGTACAAACAATCAATTTCACTCCTGAAACCTCACTGTTTCACAAAAGACAATTTCTCTATCTTGCATATTTTAATATCAAGCATTTCCCAAAAACATACCACAAACCAACATTAAAAAAACTCAGGGCCTTATTTTTTAAAGCCTTGCGCCACCGGTGCGTGATTTTTTTGCCCATGTTAAAAGTGACGCACCTGCGGCACAAGCCAATCAAAAATAAGGCCCAAATGTAAATACCATTGATTTGCCCCCAAAATCGTTTTTGGAATAACATTTTACAAACACAGCGCAGATCCTATGTACAAGCATTCAATTTCACTCCTGAAACCTCACTGTTTCACAAAAGACAATTCCTCTATCTTGGATATTTTAATATCAAGCATTTCCAAAAAACATACCACAAACCAACAGCAAAAACTCAGGGCCTTATTTTTGAAAGCCTTGCGCCACTGGTGCGTCATTTTTTTCCCATGTTAAAAGTGACGCACCTGCGGCACAAGCCAATCATAAATATGACCCAAATGTAAATACCATTGATTTGCCACCAAAATCGTTTTTGGAATAACATTTTACCAACACAGCGCAGGTCCTATGTACAAGCATTCAATTTTACTCTTGAACCTCACTGTTTCACAAAAGACAATTCCTCTATCTTACATATTTTAATATCAAGCATTTCCAAAAAACATACCCCAAACCAACAGCAAAAAAACTCAGGGCCTTATTTTTTAAAGCCTTGTGCCACCAGTGCGTCATTTTTTTCCCATGTTAAAAGTTACGCACCTGCGGCACAAGCCAATCAAAAATAAGGCCCAAATGTAAATACCATTGATTTGCCCCCAAAATCGTTTTTTGATTAACATTGTACCAACACAGCGCAGGTCCTATGTACAAGCATTCAATTTCACTCCTGAAACCTCACTGTTTCACAAAAGACAAATCCTCTATCTTGCATATTTTAATATCAAGCATTTCCAAAAAGCATGCCACAAACCAACAGCAAAGAAACTCAGGGCCTTATTTTTGAAAGCCTTGCGCCACTGGTGCGTCTTTTTTTCCCATGTTAAAAATGACGCACCTGCGGCACAAGCCAATCATAAATATGACCCAAATGTAAATACCATTGATTTGCCACCAAAATCGTTTTTGGAATAACATTTTACCAACACAGCACAGGTCCTATGTACAAGCATTCAATTTCACTCCTGAAACCTCACTGTTTCACAAAAGACAATTCCTCTATCTTGCATATTTTAATATCAAGCATTTCCAAAAAACAAGCCACAAACCAACAGCAAAGAAACTCAGGGCCCTATTTTTGAAAGCCTTGCGCCACCGGTGCGTCATTTTTTTTCCATGTTAAAAGTGACGCACCTGCGGCACAAGCCAATCATAAATATGACCCAAATGTAAATACCATTGATTTGCTACCAAAATCGTTTTTGGAATAACATTTTACCAACACAGCGCAGGTCCTATGTACAAGCAATCAATTTCACACCTGAAACCTCACTGTTTCACAAAAGACAATTCCTCTATCTTGCATATTTTAATATCAAACATTTCCAAAAAACATACCACAAACCAACAAGAAAGAATCTCAATCTGCTTTCTAATTTGAATTAACGCAGGTAACTTAATTCTAAAACATTCAAATATATTTCTTTACAGAGGGAGACACTATTAATTGCTTCTCAAAAAAATAAAAGCCATTCTTTTACCCCAAAATCGTTTTTTAAATAACTTTTTACAAACACAGCACAAGTCCTATGTACAAGCATTCAATTGTACTACTGAAACTTCACTATCTGCTTCCAAATCTTCTCCATAGAGCAAATAAGTCTCTATCTAAATTAAATGAATCATTACTTACCTTTACAAATGCTTTGGGAGATTAAGAACAGTGTCAGATACACACACCAATATTTCTTTAGCAGAGCAAAAGGTATGTTCTCCAGGCACTGCAACCATTAATGGCGCTGATAACCTCTAATTCTACACACATATGCCTCATTTCAACCAATCAAAACTCTTCCCTCACTATTTTCAAACCAACACCCATCCCCCTCTCAGACCTTTCTACCTGTTACCATAGCAACTCCCTCCTAACTGAACTCTTAGGTTCAAATGTTTATTCTACAATGTTGCAAATTAACTCAGCAAGGATGTTTGAGCTCTCAAAACACCAGCTTATCCAGAACATTATTGCTTTATTTGACTTTTTTCAACCATTCAAATTGCTTCTTTCACACAACACAACCATGCACCCTAACTTTCAGTTTTCAACTATCTGAATCCACCAATCATTGCTTGTGATTCAAGAGCAGGAAAACTCCACAATTATTTTTATGTAAACTCCTACTGTTCCAACTGCCATTTCATTCGCACACTTCATCTGACTGCACCAGAACCATCTCTCACCATGTATTCTGTCTGGATAATTGGACAAAGCTACATCCACTGGGCTCAAAGGTATGCAGCTAGCAGAAATTTTCACAACCTTGGTTTATCAAATGTGGAAATCAAGTGGATTGGCCAGAGAGGATTGAGATGTCACCAATTGATACCATTGGTGAAAACTTTTATGCATCTGCCAGAACCTGACCTTATAATTGTGCAGTGTGGTGGGAACGATCTAGGCACATTGACTGGGGTAGGTCTGGAAATGCTTTTAAAGGACACATTTGATCAATTGATGACACTTTTTCCACAAACTGCCTTGGTATATTCCAATATATGCCAAAGACAAAAATTGAACTGGTCCAACCAATTTTGTCCACAATTTGAGAAAGCACGGAAACATGTGAATAAATCTGTTTCTGCTTACATGAGAGACTATGGAATGGGTTCAATATACAACATTAACTTGCGTTACAACATGCAAGACATCTACAGAGGAGATGGTGTGCATTTCTCGGATGAGGGGAATAGAATATTCCTCCTGAATTTAAGACTGTGCGTTGGAACCTACTTGTAGGTACCTAAATCAGCCACAGAACCCAAAAGCTCTTTTCAGAGCTACCCTACCTCTGATCATTCAAAACATTTATCTTTTTCTAACTTTTTTCACTATTTTTCACCAAAGAACGCTCCCCGGTACGCTCCCCGGTGCGCGTACCGGGCGCGCCCCTGCGAAATTGAATTTTTTAAATTTTTTTATTTTGTCATATATGCCCCTCCTAAACTCCCCTCAGAAAACCTAGATGGGCAGGAAGTGTCTACCGTGCCCCCTTCTACCCATTCCCAACGTTGTTTGTCCTCCATCTTGTGTCTCAATTCTACAGAAACACAAAATGGCGGACTCCTGTAGCGCTTACCGGTACGCGTACCGGGGCGCGCACCGGGAAGCGCTCCCCAAAAAAATGTGGGAAATGAAAATACATAAAAACCACATAACAGACTTTCACCAAATATAGAATAGGCCCTACTACTTACCAGTCCCTACCATTTTCCCAAATTTGGTTAAATTCCAATAACGCATTTAGGCTGTAGCTCTGAGTAAATATCCTGAGGTAAATTACATGACAAAAACACATATGAAAGTGTAGGAATTTACAACCAATTAAAATGTTCCTTACATTTTTTACTTTTATGTGCTGACATTTGATTGGTTATAAACATGAATATATATGAAAAATGAGAGGGAAACACAGCCATTTTGACTAATAGTACCTGAGAGACATTTCAAAAGAATTTTCACGGAAAACTTCAACTGCTTTTAAAAAGGTAACTTACTATTTTTGAAGGGGAACTATGTTGTGCACTTTAAGTTAATTTGACAAAACGTTTTCAGATAGTTATATACTGTCCCTCTGTAAGAGTTAGAGATTGAGATAGGCTTCACTGTTATAATTATGGATTGAGTTAGGCTTCTCTGATATAATTATGAATTTACTTAGGCTTCATCACAGGCACTTTTTAATAGTTCTACTTCCTGCCTGAAACGATACACTGCCCAAAGATAACTTCACTGTTAAAAACTCACAAGTACCTGTCTGATCTTAAACCCAACAGTGCCCTATCTCTACTGATATATTTATTTTTTATGCAATTTACAGCAAGAAAATGGAAGAACAACAAAACAAAATTAATATTTCATTTGAAAATAATATGGAAAACAATCCTAAGGAAGACAAAGATGAAATAGACTTTTTGGATCACTCTCTGGACCAAGACTTAATTAACCTCATGCGCGCTAGCGGAATTCCGCTCGCACGCTGAGATTTTCGAAAACGCATGTTACGTGACGAGCTGGGCTCGTCATCAGCGTGCGAGGAGGCTACGCCATGACGAGCCCAGCTCGTCATCAGCGTGGAAGGGGTTAATTGTGTAGAAGAAATTGAATCATTGAATGAAAATGAGGACAGACCTGATGAATTATTGTTGCAAATTTTTTTAGATTTTGAAAAATCACAACAATAAATGTTTATTTAAAAATTAAAAATTGTTTGAGACATTATTCTTTTTTATATGTAAATTATGAAATAGTACCAAAATAGATATAATATAAAGTGAGACTTAAAATATACTGTGCAACTTTTTTATGTTACAAAGTAATTTTGCTCATAGTTACTTCCATTCTCCCACTATATTATCTCCAATGTGTATTTAACATCTCTTTATCATCTCCTGCCTCCATGTTGTTTCTGCTTTCCTGACAGACTATGGTATGAATTCCATATACCACAATAACTTCTGTAACAACATGCAAGATATCTACAGAGGAGACGGTGTATATTAAATTTTAGACTCTGCATTGGTACCTACATGTTGGTACTGAATAATAAAAAAAAAACAACAAAAAGAACAATTAATAAACATATAGGGCCTCATTTATGACTTTTTGCCGTAGGGAAGCGCAGCAGGCCTTCCTGCTGCGCTTCCCTACGGCAAAAGAAAAGGGCAGAAATGCGCCGTATCTATAAGATACGGCACATTCCTGTCCTTTCTCCAAGCGCCGGCGCACAATGGGCTGCCTGCGCCAGCGCCGGCACCCTTGCACAATGGTGCAAGGGTGCATGCGTTGCAGGGAAGATTATTTTTGTACAGGAAGGGAAACCTTTCTGTACAAAAATAATCACAAGAGGCTTTTCCTCTTTCTATGTGTGCTGCAGAATGCAGCACACATAGAAAACGGAAATACGAGGAGAAATAAAGACATTTCTCCCTGTTGCGCCTCCCTTACGCCTCCCCTGGGGAGGCGTAAGCTTTTGGCACTGCTTCAGAGTTACGCCCCCAGCAACACCCATTGCACGCCCCTTTAACGCAGAACACTGCGTTAAAGGGACTGATATTTATCAGGCAGCAGTACGCCACAAAAACTGGCGTACTGCTGCCTGATAAATACCATGCAGGCTTCTTCGCCACGGAACTTCATGAAAAGGGAAGTTCCGATGGCGCAAGGGGCCTCATAAATGAGGCCCCTAGTTTTTAAAGAGTCTGTCATTCTTTTTTCCCCATGGTACGTTCCCTGGTGCCCTCCCCGGTGCGTACCGGGTGCTCCCCCCGCGAAAATCGTTTTTTTTTTTTTGAGTGTAGACTTAGGAATGAGTGAGTGGGTATGTTGTAACTGGTATTGGTGTGTCTATGGTTTCGAAAATGGTAGTCTGTAATTTAGAATGGGTGTATCAAAGGTTATATTAGGGAATGAGTAGGTTCATCAGATTATCAAGTAGATGATGCCATCAGTGATGTCATCAGCGATGTCAGACCATGTCATGAATTATGTCATCAGCAGTGCATTGCGGGGGCATGAGTTAAAGTTAACTGAACTATCTATATGCTGGAATTTCTATGGTTTTGTTCGAGTGAAATGTCCAACTAACTATAACATCCCTAAAACCTCCGTTTTTTTAGTGAATTTCCACGGTTTTTTAAATGCTAATTTCTAACTATAAGATGCCTGAAACCTATGTTTTCTTCTCTGAATTTTAATGTTTTTTTAAATGCTAATTTCTAACTATAAACGTTCCTGAAACCTATGGTGTTTTCAGTGAATTTCAATTGTTTTTTTAAATGCTAATTTCTAACTATGCCTACAAAGGTAGGACATGTGAAGAAAGAGGGAGAAAAGTGCAGAAAGAAGCAAGACAATTGTAGAAAGAGGCAACGGAAATCCAGAAAGATGAAGAAAAGTGAAGGAAGAAGCAAAAGATGTGCAAAAAGAACCAACAGAGTATCAGAAAGTCCTCCTGTGCCCCCAACTTTTTACAGTCCTGGTTCCCATCTCTCCCTCTCTGTTCCGCTTCTAGTGCTTTGTGGTACATGATGTGCTGCAGTAGGTCAGCGATTATGATCCACAGGATGTGGGAGTGGCCTGGATAGGGATGGGCTAAGGGAGTTTTGCTTGGAAGATCTGTGGGAGGAACTATTGCTTGTGCTTTAAGGACTGTGACAGGGAGGTCTACGACTCGGAGTAATGATTATTACCGGTAGGTTACCGGACATTAGCAGGGCATGGCCAGGGCACAACTTGTTACTTCGGTTATCTGAAACTGCTAAGTTTCAGAGTTTTGTTTTTAAATATTGATGTTTGTTATTTCAACATTCAGCTATGACGTATAACCTCACTAGCATCTGGTTTTATCGCTGTATTAACACTGTTAAAATTAAGTTACTTCAGTCAATTACAAATAATTTACCTAGAAAGATATAGATGCAGTCAATCATCAGGCGCGCAATGGACATAGGGCTAAACGGACACTAAATAGGGTTATAAATAAAAAAAGTATATATTCATTTGTAACATGACTTCTCTATTGTTCCCTTTATTTCTCAGGCATGGATCATTCAGCAGCCCTGGAACACAATTAAAAGTGCTTTCTAGCTATATTTTCTGTTTGATGTATGCACAGATAAGTGCTGAAAATACGGCTTTAGGTGACTGCTTATTTTTCTACTGTCTGGGACATCAAAGTAATAATAAGTTGGCAACCCTAATCATAAAACTGAAAGTTTGTTGCAAGGTCAGCACATTATTTCTTCCACCCTCGATCAATGCCATATTAGCAATAGTTTAACTTCAATCTGAAACCCTATGCCACCTTCAATAACATGCTGCTTCACTTTAAGTGTTGTCTGGGTGCAGTGTGCATTCCAACAGCTCACTCCTCATTGTCAACCTTCACTTTCATGCTCACCCTGCAGTCACAGTGATCACAATACACTCACACTGATCACCATGCACTCACACCATTCACCTGCTCACCCTGCAGTCACAGCGAACACAATACACTTACACTGATCACCATGCACTCACACTATTCAGCATTTTTTTTCCCTGAGCTAGAAAGATAATTTGTTAAATCCACATATCAGATCAGTGCAGCAAATGCATAATTGTATGAACCTCAAATCTGCCGCAGAATCAGTTCCCCTGGCCCGACCACCGCGCAATGTTTACACAAGTCTATCTAAGAAAGGTAATAGAAAGTAAATATAATTCCAGTCAATGCGGGCCTCTGAAAATGTCAAGATATATTATTTTAATGCAGGTCACTTTGGAAATGTTCGCGGCCCCAAAATAAACAAAAATGCAGAGCAGGAAACTGCTGCAATCTCCTGTCATTTACAAACCGGGTGAGCCGTGAGGGGCCCTGTTGGCCATGAGGCACATTCACTTCAGAAATATCGTGTACATTGTATCCTCTGGTGGGAGGTGCTGTGCAGGGAGGGCCTGGTGGTTTAGAGGTGGGGTGTGATTTACGGAGTGATGGAGCATTACTACGCGTACCCTGGGGGAGTTCTAGACACTGTGCTGTCCCAATCATTTCATTCTCGCAACACCTTAGGCAGACAAATGAATCTGCTATAGATTGCACATGGCACTCTCCTTCACCTCAGCCTGTACCGAGAGGTGCGGCAGCAAGTCTTTCTGCCCCAATATCCCCCTTCACCCATAACATCGATTGCTAAAGCACCTACATGCGGGTCACAATGAAGTACTATCAATGGCCTTTTAAAAAAGAAAAACGTAAATCACACCCTTCAGTGAAGGCATCTCAGATGCGACCACTCCCTTCGGGCTCATAGTAAGACCCTGCCTCACTGCAGGTCCAGTCATGTGACTTTTTTTAACGAGTCATTATTTACAGTGCTGCGAGATGAGGTGGGGGCGTCGTTAGCGCTATGTTATGTTATGTTAAAATGAATTTATCAAGCGCATTTACACCATAGGTTTCTTGGTGCTATTCGTACACTAGCAGCTGCGGGGATCCAATTTATCAAGATTGCCAAAAAAAAGCCAGGTTTTCAGTGCCTTTCTGAAGCCCTGAAGCCCAGGAGACTATCACAGTTCCTGAAGTGAATTCCAGAGCCTAGGGGCTAAGTAGGCAAATCTACGCCCGCCTTGTTGTTTTAATTTAATTGTTGGAGTGGACAAAAGATGAAGATGGGCGGAACGGAGATTACGTGTGGGAACATGTCTGGTGATTAGGCTGCTAATGAATTTGGGGCTTGTGCAGCACAAAGCCTTAAAGACTATACATCCCGACTTGAAAGCGGTACGTTGCGCCATAGGTAACCAATGTAGGTTGCGCAGTAGCATCCTGGCAGACTGCCATCTCGGCTGCCTGTAAATCAGCATCGCCGCCTGATTTTGAATTATTTGAAGGCGCTCAAGCAGGCCCAAAGGAAGGCCGGTGTACAGAGAGTTGGAAAAATCAAGGCGAGAGAGCAACAGCGCTATCACCACCTGGAACAGAGCTTGATGAGACAGCAGGTAAGCAATCTTTCTTATTTTGCGTAACTGGAAGAAAGAGGATGAGACCACAGTGCCCACATGTCCCCTCAAAGAAAGATCAGAGTCTATGGTCACCCCAAGACTTTTCACCGATGAGGATGGGACAGGAGGCGGGCCTAATTCGCCCGGCCAAAAATGAGGTACCCAACGAGTGAAGCTCTTCCCAGGGAACACCAATTTGGTTTTCTCGGGATTGAGCTTCAGTTGGTTCTGGTCCATCCAACCTTGGATATGCAGCATTGTAGCTTGAAATTCAGCCGCTGCATTTTGGGAGTCCAACTTGAAAACTAGCTGAAGATCGTTAGCATAGTTAAATACAGTGGTTTTCCTGGCATTAAGTGAATGAATCAGGGGGCGGATATACAAATTGAACAATAGTGGAGACAGGGATGAACCCTGAGGAACTCCGTAAGAGGTAGTCAGGGTTGGAGCCGTGTAGCTCCAGAGGCGCACTGCCTGGGTTCTACCCGTTAAAAAAGATTTTATCCACCCGTATGCAGTTCCCCGGATGCCCGCTTGTTCGACACTGTGCAGTAAGATGTTATGGTCGACCGTGTTGAACACGGCCGACAGATCTAAAAGCACAAGTGCCTGCGGGGTCCCCTTGTCAGCATTAGCCCTCAGAGTGTCCATCACCGCCAGGATTACCGACTCTGTGGAGTGAGCAGGCCGGAAACCGGCTTGAATTGGTTCCAGATAGTTAGAGTTTTCTATAAAATTAGAGAGGCACCTGGCCACGTGGGCCTCCAGTTTTTTTGAAAGATAGGGGAGAAGCGAGATCGGGCGGTAGTTAAAGGAGACAGAGGGATCCGCTCCTGATTTCTTGAGCAGGGGGACTAAAACAGCCCTTTTAAGAGCAGTGGGTACTTCCCCTTTGCTCAGAGATTTATTGAGAAAAGGAAGGAGGCTGTGCTGTAGGGCTGAGAATATATCTCCCAGGATAGAGGGGGGACAGCAGTCTTTGGGAGAGCCCGACTTGACTCAGGACATTAGTTCAAAAAAGGTATCAGGACCAATATTCATGAATTGATCCCTAATAGATGGATTATCAGGGTTAACCTCTGGGGGTTCCACCTGCACTACAAAGGGGATACTTGCCCTGATAGTTTCAATTTTATCCACAAAGAAACTGTTCAATGCGTTACACCACTCTTGAGTAGGGGCCAAGCAAGGTAAAATTCTGTCATCTCTACTAAGGTTGTTTACAATCCTAAAGATTTCTTTGGATTTATTAGGGGCAGCAAGCACTTTTGTGGAGAAGTATAGGGTCTTAGCAGCCAATAAGGCTTTCATATAGGCCCTGCGAGCTGACAGATAAAGCTGTATGTCTTCACTGGCATAGCTATGCCTCCACTTCCTTTCAAACTGACGCAGAAGTAAGTTTTGTGATTTAAGATCGGTGGTAAACCATTTATGGGCTTCAGCCTGTCTAGCCCGGGAGAATTTAGTAAGTGGGGCATGGATGTCACTGGCCGCCAATAACCAGTTAGAGATGCCTTTTTCCATTGAGGTGACGTTAGCATTCGTATCGGCAGGGGGAAGGGAACTGGCCAGAGTAGCCATGAATTCCTGAGTGTTGAGTGTTCTCCATTTTCTGGTCATGCCTCCCAATGCCTTCAGAGGTTTAACTCTTCCTTTAAATGTAGCTGTGAATTCAATTAGATGGTGGTACGACCAAATACATTGGGAAATAAGAGGTGGCGACAGATCTATATTTTGCGACCAGATTTGGTCCAAGATGTGGCCTTTTATGTGTGTGGGAGCTGAAATATGTTGGACCAGGTTAATATTAAAAAGCAATTCGGTCAGTACTGCTGACTCCCCCCCCCCCCTTTGTCATTGAACCAATAGTTCAGATCCCCAATGAGCATCACTCTAGCATGGCTCATGGCAAGATTTGCTATCTGTTCACTAAGAGAGCGAGGAAATGAGGGCATAGGCTTGGGTGGGGGGGGATACATGAGCATCAGCGCCAGTGATCCAGAGTTTGTGTCAAGATTAATGACCATCTTCTCCACCTCTGGAAGAATCAGAGAGGTCAGCACAGTAAACTTATGGCTTTTATTTATAATGGCGGCGACTCCTCCTCCCGTCTTCCCTGCAGGCCTGTTGACTGATAAGATGTAATAATCAGAAGGAAGTGCAGCTAAGATGTCAGGGGTGGAGTCAGGTGTAAGCCAGGTCTCAGAGAGCAACAGGACGTCTGGTTTAGCAGACACCAACAGCATGAAGATGTTGAGTTGATGCCTCACCAGCGAGCGGGTGTTAAGATACAGCACCCGAAGGGAGGTCATATTGAGTTTAATTGACGGCTCCACTGGAGCCGTGGGGTGCGTCTCTGGTGAAGAAGCAGAGTAATCTACTTGTTCGTGAGAGATGCCATGATCCCTGATCCGGTCTATGGTTTCCTGCGGTAGCCTGGATTTGTATTGCTCCAATTATCTAAGATCAGAGGAAGACTAAGCCCTGATAAGGCCAGGGTTTATGGCCCCTGGGCCCGGGCAGACGCGGACGGGCGCAGACAGGCTTGCCTTTGGGGCGCCTTCGGCGAGCCCACTGTGCGCGTCCGCTGCGCTTCTGCTTACTTGAATGCATAAGTACCCTGGCCCGGTCTCTAAGCTCCGCCCTGCTCTGTCCGATTTGCTGAGGCCACTGGGAAGGTGTCAGGCAGTGTTCAAGTTGATTCTAGTGCCCCAACGCAATTCGGTAAAATAAGTATTTGTTAAAAACACAGTATTACCAACACAGTAAAAATTCTCCAATTTTAATTTGCACAGACTAAAAGGACCGCGCGGCAGCAAGCGTGTAACAGCTGGCCCCTCGCGTTGTTCCCTCTTTTAAGGTCTGACCCCACCTCTAAGCTCCGCCCCGCTCTGTCCAATTGGCTGAGGCCGCTGGGAGGGTGTAAGGCAGTGTTCAAGTTCGATTCTAGTGCCCCAACGCGATTCGGTAAAATCAGTATTTGTTAAAAACATAGTATTACCAACACAGTAAAAATTCCCCAATTTTAATTTGCACAGACTAAAAGGACCGCTCGGCAGCAAGCGTGTAACAGCTGGCCCCTCGCGATGTTCCCTCTTTTAAGGTCTGACCCCGCCTCTAAGCTCCGCTCGCTCTGTCCGATTGGCCGAGGCCGCTGGGAGGGTGTCAGGCAGTGTTCAAGTTCGATTCTTGTGCCCCAACGCGATTTGGTAAAATAAGTATTTGTTAAAAACACAGTATTACTAACACAGTAAAAATTCCCCAATTATAATTTGCACAGACTAAAAGGACCGCGCGGCAGCAAGCGTGTAACAGCTGGCCCCTCGCGTTGTTCCCTCTTTTAAGGTCTGACCCGCCTCTAAGCTCCGCCCCACTCTGTCCGATTGGCTGAGGCCGCTGGGAGGGTGTCAGGCAGTGTTCAAGTTTGATTCAAGTGCCCCAACGCGATTCGGTAAAATAAGTATTTGTTAAAAACACAGTATTACCAACACAGTAAAAATTCCCCAATTTTAATTTGCACAGACTAAAAGGACCGTGCGGCAGCAAGCGTGTAACAAACATATTCTTAATTAAACACCCAGACCGTTAAGGCTATCCTGCTGACACCGAGCGAGGACTCGCCGTTTTGGGTACTCAAAGCATGAATTCCCAACGCGTGACGTCCTAAAGCAGAGTCTAGAGCGGATTAGAAGGCAAGGAAGAATGCATACAACACACACAAAAAAATGCCACCCGCTATTTATTGTTCTTGAAATGCCCATGGTGTCCGGTACAGGATCGCCACCTATAACGGGGTGTAGTATAAAAAGGAAAGATTACTGGAAGGACACTATGAGAAAAACAAAAAATATAAAGAGTGAGGCGATCCCCAAGACTCCTCCCCAAAACAAACTGCTCCCAGTTGTTCGGAATTTACCTACTTTGGCAGCAAAGGCGATCTGTCTTTTCGTGTACACTTCTTACAACAAGGGCTACTTCTACAAAGGCGCTTTATTAAGTCTCGCCTTTACCCAGGACCAGGCTGCAGAGCAGGAGGAACGCGGGGCTGACGAAAGCTTTCATGCTTCCAGGAGCTGCTTATATAACGACCCTCAGCTAGTGCCTACTCACCCTGATGGGACCCCTCCCCGTCTTCCTTGCGTGCCTGTGCTTGATTCCGTGATGGTGTGTGCGGTTTAACAATTCACCTGCCCAGGGCTCTCTGAGTTCCTTGTTTGTTTCTCAATTTATTTCATGGAGCAGTTTTGCTATTTTGGGTTCTGCACTCGCTTGCTGATTTTTTTATACATTATCTGTTGATGTCCACGTTTGTTCATATTTAAACCGTTATCAATGTAATTGTTTTCTTGCCTGACTCTATCTGTTTATATGTGGTTTATTCACTTGCGATCGCTATGATTTTCAACTCTCTTTAGATGTTTGATAGGGCCCCTCCCCGTCTTCCTTGCGTGCCTGTGGTTGATTCCGTGATGGTGTGTGCGGTTTAACAATTCACCTGCCCAGGGCTCTCTGAGTTCTTTGTTTGTTCCTCAATTTATTTCATGGAGCAGTTTTGCTATTTGGGGTGCTGCACTCGCTTGCTGATTTTTTTATACATTATCTGTTGATGTCCACGTTTGTTCATATTTAAACCGTTATCAATGTAATTGTTTTCTTGTCTGACTCTATCTGTTTATATGTGGTTTATTCGCTTGCGATCGCTATGATTTTCAACTCTCTTGATGTTTTTAAATTTTCGTTAAATGTGAGTTGTTTTTTGACTGTTTATCAAATGCCCCCTGCATTTAATTTAATGCAGGGGGCCCGGAGATGTGGTGGTTCCCGGTGCAGCGGGAGCCCCCCGCAACATTATTTATAAGTGCCCCCGGGACCTGGCCCTCCCCGGGGCTTTTTGAATACAAAGCCTGCGCTTCGTATTTTTTAAAAACTCATCCGGATTCATGCACCCAGCGCAAATTTGGCTGAGTTTTGAAAAAAACAAAAATGCTTTTTTGAGCCCTGGGGGTCCTTGTGGGACCCCCTCGAACAGGCCTAGGGGGTCCAGGTGTTTTGCCCCAGGCCCCTTTTCTTGTTTGTCCTGCTAAATTCTCTGTTTTCTTGTGACTCGGGTCTACCGAGTCACAAGATGGCTGCGAACACTTCCTGGTTTGGAGTGTTGACAGCCAATTAGAATAAACTCGTGGTCGGGAGGGTTTGCGAACCCTCTTTGACCATAGATATTGAAACTTTTATTTTTTTAATTTCTCAGCAACTACTAAACAGATTTACACCATTTAAAAAAAGGTCGCTTTCTGAACCAAACACTAGCTTTTTGCCAAATTTGGGGTAATCACCTGTGCTGTGCTGTTTCATGCAAATAAAAGAGGGGAAATACTTGAAGTTGTTTGTTTGGTGAGCCACGCACAACATGCCTTTGAGGAAGGGCGCTTGCCCGAAACGCGTCAGGCGATTCGGTGTTTGCAGAGCCTTTCCTGAACTACTGTGCCTCCTGTGGGTGCTTCTCATATCGAGGGTAACCTTTTCTTTCATTCACACACACACACATATATATATATATATATATATATATATATATATATATATATATATATATTGAGATTGAAAAAGTCTTCTGCAAAGCTGAAACACATCTCTATAGCCATGGGGTCGTGTGAGACCTGATACAATACAGAAAGCCATACTTTACTTCTTCGAGTATGTGCCTTCTTCGGTTACCGGTTACAGAGTGGGATGGAGTATTCACACACACACATATATATATATATGTATTACCTACTGGCGGTCGCCAGTAGGTATATATAGTTAGGATTTTTTCCCTATGGGATTTCTGAAAATTCTATGCCTAATAACTTTTGCGTTTGTGGACGGAATTGGCTGAAATTTTCAGGAAAATGGCACATTTTGTTTCTGAGCAGACCTTGAAAATTTGGGGGGGTTTTGTGGAGGGGGGGCCGAGAAAAAAGGGGGGTCCCAAAACGCCTTTTTCCCATGTTAATTTCCATAGGGCGGTTGGACTCACTTTTAGCCCGAACGGCTGAATGGATTTTCACGAAACTTGGCAAAATTGTAGGGACTGTTAGCCTGATGTGCCTTTGCTAGGTCTCAATATATGTGCTTCAGTGGATTTTGAGAAATTAACGTTTAAATCAAGATATATATCTGTAACAGCGCTCCGGGCAGCTATCCGGTTAGCGAACCTTTCGCGGAACGGAACTTTGCGATGAGAAGCTGATTGGCCCTCCGGTGTCTGTCAACATTCTAAACAGTCCGGAGCGGCCGCCATCTTGTCTCTCGGTAGGATCGAGAGACAAGAGGAGGCCAAAACAAAGGGGGAAATTACCATAAGGGGGCATAGTAGATCCTCGTTGACCCCCTAGGTTTTATGTGGAGGTTTTAAAAGGGCCTAGGAGGGTCCAAAAAAAAAAATTTTTTTTTGCGTGGTAAGCGCCAAGTTCGCGAACCGGATAGCTTTCTGGGCAGCGAACTTTATGGATAAAAGAATGAAAGACTTTTCTAATACTGTATGTTAATTGTTTGTTGTTTTTCTTGTTTTTTTTTGTTTTCTTTATTTATTTATTTTTTTTATTATGATTGTGTTTCATACTTTATTAAATTTTCTAACATTTCATTGTCAGAAATGTCATAATTTATTATAGGGTGTAATTGTTTTTCATTTTGAAGCAAGTTGTCTACTGCTTCAACACATTGTAGAAGTTCGTGGTCTCTACTGTCATCCATAAAGTCATCAAGTTTGTCTTGGCTGCTCTCCTTCAGTTCAATCGAAAATGAAACTTGCTGCTCGCCTTCCATTTTGCCTGAAATTTGGATTAAAAAAATATATATTAGTAGAGATAGGGCACTGTTGGGATTAATTTTAGATAGGCAGTTTTTATCAGTGAATTTATCTTTTGGCAGTGTATAGTATGAGAGTGGAAATAGGACTAAAAAAAAGTGTATGTGATTTAACCAAGACAAGCCTTACTCCATTGATAACTATAACAGAGAAGTCTATCTAAATACATTACTACTACAGAGGGATAGTGTATATGTAGCAGAAAAAGTCTACTATATTAAGTCATAGTGCACAATATATTAAATTATAACTTACCTTCACAAAGAAGTTGAAGTTTTTTGAAGCTATTGAAATAGGAGGTACAACAAGAAGTAGTAGTCAAAATGGCTGTGTTTCCTTCTCTCCCTTTATATATATACAGGTATATAACCAATTAAATGTCAGGTAATAAAAGTAGAAAATGAAAGTAACATTTTCATTGGTTGTCAATTCCAACAATTCAGATGTGTTTTGTGAAGTAATTTACCTCACGGTACTTGGAGAGGTCTACAGGCTAAATGGCTAAATGGAATTTCAATGAAATTTGTGAGAATGGAAGGGATTGTTATGTAGTATGAGCTAATCTATATTTGGTGAGAGTGTCTCTAGTCGTTTTTCTGTAAATTACTTTCCCGCCTTTTTTTAGGACCGCTTTCCGGGAAGCTGCCCGGTTAGCGAACCTTAAGCGTCACGGGAGTCCACCATTTTGTGTTTCGTTCGCATTAAGATACAAGATGGAGGGCAAATAATGTTTAGAATGGGTAGAAGGGGTCATGGTAGACTTATCTTGACCCCCTAGGTTTTCTGAGCGTGGCTGAGGAGGCTTATATGTGCGGAAAAAATTTTTTTTTTAAAAAAAATTCCGCGAGGTTAGCTTTCGGTTAGCGAACCGGGTAGCGCTCCGGGGAGCGAATTTTGTGGAAAATTAGTGAAAAAAGTTAGAGAAAAATAATAATTGTGAGTGATCAGATGTAGGGTAGCTCTGAGAAGAGCTTTTGGGTTTATGGTACATTTAGGTACTTATAAGTAGGTACCAATGCACAGTCTTAAATTCAGAATGAAAATTCTGTTGCCCTCATCTGAGAAGTGAACTCCATCTCCTCTGTAGATATCTTGCATGTAGTAACGCAAGTTATTGTTGTACAGAGAGCCCATTCCATGGTCTCTCATGTAAGCTGAAACAGATTTGTTTACATGCTTCCTCGCTTTCTCAATTTGTGGACAAAATTGGTTGGACCACCTCCATTTCTGTCTTTGGCATATATTGGAATATACCAAGGCAGTTTGAGGAAAAAGTGCCATTAATTGCTCCAAGGTGTCCTTTAAAAGCATTTCCAGACCTACCCCTGTCAAAGTGCCCAAATCATTACCTCCACAGTGCACTATTAACAGGTCAGGTTTTGGCAAATGCATAAAGGTTTTCACCAATGGTATCAATTGGTGACATTTTAATCCTCTTTGGCCCAACCACTTAATTTCCACATCTTGTAAATTGAGGTTGTGTAAATTTCTGCTCTCAGCATACCTTTGAGCCCAGTGGATGTAACTATGTCCAACAATCCAGACGTTAAACATGGTGGAAGAAGGTTGTTCTGCAGTCAGATGAAGTGTGGTAATGAAAGGGCAGTTGAAACAGTAGGAGTTTCTAAAGAAAAAAAACTGTGGATTTACAATGCTAATGATTCATTAGCAGTGATTGGTGCATTTCCATTTCTGAAAACAGAAAGTTAGGGTGCATGGATGTGTTCTTTGAAAGATGTAATTTGAATGGTCAAGGAAGAAACATTTAATGAAAGATTGCACTGGATACGCAGGTGCACTGAGAGTTCAGAGTTCAATTGAAACATTGTTGTGTGAATTTGCAAACATGAGAGGTCTTCCAGGAGGTGGTTGCTATGGAAACAAGGCAGACAGGGCAGAGGGGGGAAGGGTTTTGATTTGAAAAAAGTGAGGGAAGAGGTATGATTGGCTAATATGAGAGATATGTGAAAAGAATATCTGTATTTCTGTGCTTTCAATAGCTGCAGCCTTTGGAGTGCATCCTTTTTCTTCTGCTGAAGACAATTTGGTGTATTTCTGAGACTGTTTTCAAAACTCAAAAAATATTTGCTAAGGTGAGAAAAGATTTATTTAATTTAGATAGAGAATAGTATGATTTAAGGAGAAAATGATGAAGAAAGCTGTGTTTTTAAAATGTGGTTTTGTCTCTAGTGATATACTAATAGAATTAGTTTCAAAGAGAAATTATAATTGCATATTTGGTGTAACATTCTGGCATGCAGTTACACAAGATATTGTAATACATGGAGGCCATTTCATGGTCTGTTATGCAAGCTGAAACAGATATGTTGCTTTTAAAAACGATTTAAGAAATCAATTACATTTCTGGATATGTACTGCTAGAGCTTCATAGGTTGTTTTGGGCCATATTTATAAGGTATTTGAGTGTCTAAGATGTTGTGTTCGCCTTTTAAAATGTAAAGTGTTCCTCATGGGACAAGTGTCTTGTAAATACGCTCCCACTTGTGCTTGGCAAATTTAGATTTTGATTATGGGAGTTACCTAGCCATGTTAATAGTGTCCCAAAAATGGTGCTAGGGCATTCCAGAAAACACTTTCATGTGTCTCAAGGACATTTTTAGTCATTTCTTCATGAATGCAGGTATACAATTGATTTATATGCTGTGTTTAAAAACGAATTTTGAAATGAATTAAATTTCAGGATATGTACTGTTAGAGCTTCATAGGTTGTTTGGGGTCATATTTAGAAGGCATTTTAGTGTCTTTGAAGTTATTTTTCCCTTTTTAAATGGAAAGCGTTCCTCATGGGGCCCTGAGCAGTTCTTAGCCATGTTATTTAATAGGAAGTGGATAACATGGCTAAGAGCATTTGCTGGAAAATGCATGAATATCGCTGATTTTTCTGCTATATTCATGCATTGTGGCCGTTTTTTTTCACATTGCTTCATAGGTTGTTTGGGTTCATATTTAGAAGGCATTTTAGTGTCTTTGATGTTATTTTTCCCTTTTTAAATGGAAAGCGTTCATCATGGGGCCCTGAGCAGTTCTTAGCCATGTTATTTAATAGGAAGTGGATAACATGGCTAAGAGCATTTGCTGGGAAATGCATGAATATCGCTGATTTTTTTGCTATATTCATGCATTGTGGTCGTTTTTTTTCACATTGTTTCATAGGTTGTTTGGGTTCATATTTAGAAGGCATTTTAGTGTCTTTGATGTTATTTTTCCCTTTTTAAATGGAAAGCGTTCCTCATGGGGCCCTGAGCAGTTCTTAGCCATGTTATTTAATAGGAAGTGGATCACATGGCTAAGAGCATTTGCTGGAAAATGCATGAATATCGCTGATTTTTCTGCTATATTCATGCATTGTGGCCGTTTTTTTTCACATTGCTTCATAGGTTGTTTGGGTTCATATTTAGAAGGCATTTTAGTGTCTTTGATGTTATTTTTCCCTTTTTAAATGGAAAGCGTTCCTCATGGGGCCCTGAGCAGTTCTTAGCCATGTTATTTAATTGGAAGTGGATAACATGGCTAAGAGCATTTGCTGGAAAATGCATGAATATCGCTGATTTTTCTGCTATATTCATGCATTGCGGCAGTTTTTTCCACATTGCTTCATAGGTTGTTTGGGTTCATATTTAGAAGGCATTTTAGTGTCTTTGATGTTATTTTTCCCTTTTTAAATGGAAAGCGTTCCTCATGGTGCCCTGAGCAGTTCTTAGCCATGTTATTTAATAGGAAGTGGATAACATGGCTAAGAGCATTTGTTGGAAAATGCATGAATATCGCTGATTTTTCTGCGTTATTCATGCATTGCAGGCCTTTTTTTATCACATTTGCAAGCACTTCTTAGCCATGTTATCCAATGGGAGGTGGATAACATGGCTAAGAGCATTTGCTTCAAAGGTTGTTTGGGGTTATATACCATTTTTGGGAAATTATTAACATGCCTATCTAACTCCCATAATCAAAATCTAAATTTGCCAAGCGCAGGTGGGAGCGTATTTACAATAAATTTGCACCATGAAGAATGTAAAATAGCATACTAGATACTCAAATAACTTATAAATATGATCCAAAACATCTTATGAAGCACTAGTAGTGCATATTTCCAGAAATGTATTGGTTTTCATTTAATGATTTACTTCATAGGAAAGCTTTCACATGTTTTTTTACCTTGGTTTTTTTCAGTGAAAATCTTATCTGCAACCATGTGTTGGCCTCACCTCAAATAAACAAAACAGGTGATGGACTGAATGTGGATCAATGACACACATTCACCCCAGTCCAAAGATCTGGGCCTAAACAAACCTTTAGATAGGCTACATCTTATCGTCATCCTGAATTAATGATTTAAAATATTAGGGAGTGATTTATGAGTGTTGTATGCCTGTTTTGTACCATTGAGTGTCATTTTTGTGATGCAGTGCTGGTGGAAAATATTTGCTATGTTAAATAATTAGTACGGCATTAAGTTTTAGATGACTGTTATTTATTTACTGTTTGGTAATAGTGGTTAATAACATTTTATATTATATTTTTTCACAGATTCAACTGCAGATTCTTTCATAGTTTGGAAAATGCCTTCCAGAAGTCGAATACGAAAGGCTAGAAAACGTCAAAGACAGCAGGATGATGTTTTATTGCAGCAGTCCTCTTCCCCAAATACTTGTCAAAACACCAAGAAAGGTCCGGGTAAGAGCACGAAATCATTCTTAAGAAATATTTGTAGTAAAAAAAATTTTGCTCAAAAAAATGTGTCTGTTCACAAAAAGAGAAGTAATTTAAATGGAAAGGAGAGACCCATCACAAATGTTACTGGTAGAGGAAGAGATAACTCTGTGCATGATAGTAGAAGGAAACAACAGTTTAGGGACATTCGACAACGAATGTTCCGTAATAGGATATTAGTTAATTTATTGAAAAATATTAAAAAGAAAGGCCAACAGAAAGCGGCATTTTATAGGAAGAAGAAAAATGTAGAGAAAATTATTGATCATGCTTTTGAAATCAAGCGAAAGTTGTTTATTTTGGTAATCAATAGAATTAGGAAACTAAGCAAGGTAATTTCTGATTTTAAAACAAAAAGTAGATGGAAGAGAGTAGTAAATCGTACTAACTTTTGTGAAGTTTTTTCTGGAGAATGGATGCATAGTTCAAGTTCTGAGGCATTTTTTAATGAGGAGACTTATTTTCAGGATAATGATTTGGTGCATGCAGTTGACATCAGTGGTCGAGCTTATGAAGTGAAGGATGGTTGTCCAGTTGAAAAAGAACAACTTGTGACAACAGAGACAGAAGAGGCGCTAAGTGATGAGGTTTTAGGAAGACGTCCTAAGGGTCCTGTGTACATTTGGAAGTGTAGTTCTATTTGCAGTGTGCGACAGGTTTCCATCAATTTGCTTTGTGATTTTATACGGACATTTAATAAGAAAAGTTTGAAGCAGAAAATGAAGTTGTTGCAAGATTTAGATCCTTGCAGAGTGAGACAAATGACAGGTTTGCGTGGTCATTCACTGGCTTGTCTTTCCAGGAGAGTATGCCAGAGTGTTTTTCATCATTTCAGGATGCTAGCAGTGCATCATAATAAAGTGAGAAAATTAGTGAGAATGTTGTATTATGCTAAGAGTCCAGCAATTATGCTTAAACAATTATGTGCTGCTCTTTTGCATGGTTCTGAAATAGATGTGAAGAATCTTTGTGAAGAAATTGAGTTTTGTTACTTTGGTAGTAAAGATGAGAATGTTCAAATTGACCCTGAAGTAGAGGGTAATGTGGAAGATAATGTACAGGTTTCCAGTACAGATAATTTTCAGAAGGAAATTGCCACGTTTCAGATGAAATCAAGTGAGAGGCCTAATTTCACTTGTGTATGTTGTCGACGCACTTATTATAAGAATCAGACTAAGGTAGTGGATTTATATGCAAAAAGTGAAAGGGAAAATAATAGTGAATGGAAGGATTTAGCCACATACTTGATGGTAGAAAATTATTTTGATTTGGGATCGGATCAACGTGTGTGTACTTATTGTTGTAATAAATTAAACCAAAACCAGATGCCTGCTAGGGCAGTTCATAATAATCTGGAATTGGTTGAGATTCCTTCTGAATTGAAGGATTTAAATACTTATGAATCTATTTTGATTCAAAGTATCCATCCCTTTCAGGCTATTGTAAGAATGGAGCCAAAGACAGGGAAGTTGCCTCCAGCAGATTTACAGAGAGGATTAAAGGGAAGAGTTGTTTATTTGCCTCTAGATTTGAACAAAAACATTAACACAATTGGAATAGAAAAAGTGGAAGAGGAACCTCTGGTTATCTTGGTTAATGGGGTTCCGACAAAGAATAAGAAAATATGGCAAGATTTAGTGGATGTTAGGAAAGTCAAAAAGGCAACAGTGTATTTGAAGAAAAATAATAAGTACTATAAGAATGTATATGTTGCAGAAGAGGAAGTAAGTGATGAAGAGGATAGCGATTTGTGTGCTGGCCAAATTGAGAAAGTAGAGGCCTCTAAAAGTGAAGAAATATATGAACATTATAGTGTTCATCCTTTGCATTCCAAGGAAGTGATGGGGAATGCTATTGAGTTGTTTCAAATGAAACAAGCCAAAGGGAGTCCCATTAGTGTTTGGGAGGAAAGTTTGGAAGCTCGGTGTTTCCCACAGCTATTTCCCACAGGTCAAGGAGGAAGATATGATGAGCGACCTCGTGAAATTCCTGCGTCTGAATACCGGACTTTACGATTGTATGCAGAAGATCCTAGGTTTCGGCAATGCATTCCCTATTTGTTTCATCTCCTGTTTGAAAGCGATCTGTCTGGACTGTCATATGCAGTGAACCACATCTTAAAAAGTGGTATACAGATGCGAAACATCTCGGCAAGTGACTTTATGCATAAAGTCAATGTCCAAGACAGTATTTTGGATTCTCACTTAATTAATCTCATGGCGTGTCAGCGTGGTACTAATGAGTACTGGTACCGTCGTCATGGTGACTTAAAATGTATGCTGAGGAACTTAGGAACTCCGACATGGTTCCTCACTCTGAGCTGTGCCGAGTATGGCTGGGATGACTTACTTGAATTTCTACGAGAGGCAAATGGAAATATTGAAAACATTGAATTCAAGACACCTGGAGAACTGTGTTCTTTGGATCCTGTGAATGTATGCAGGTACTTCAATCATAGATTTGAAGCTATGATGTCTTTCATCACAAATAAAAAGAATCCACCTCTTGGAGAGGTGTTGGATTTCTTCTGGAGAAAGGAGTACCAAGCAAGAGGTGCCCCTCATATACATATGTTGCTGTGGATCAAGGATGCACCTAAATTTGGAACAGATCCGGATGACTTAGTGATGAATTTCATCGAACAGTATTCTACGTGTGCTGTTCCAAACGCAACGGAGAAGAAAAGTCTAAGAGAACAAGTTCTACGTTTCCAAAGCCATCGTTGTGGAAAGTACTGTCGTCGTAAATTCAGAAACAAGGACAAGTTCTACACCAAATGTCGTTTCAACTTTCCACGACCGGTGATTTCTAAAGGAAGAGTGAACAGTTTGATGTCTTCGCTGCGACATAATGTGACGAGGAAATCACCCAAGAATACATACAATTTGAAAAGGAACGAAGAGTCCAAGTACATCAATGACTACAACCCAGTGATTTTGTCCATGTGGAATGCCAACATGGATATACAGTTTGTGGCTGACAACTGTATGGCTGTGGCTCGGTATGTGACATCTTACATCACCAAAAAAGAAAAGACCGAACTGAAGGATATGTGGGAGGACATTTCCCATGAAAAGAGCCTCAGCAAGAAGTTGTACAGTTTCAGTCTGAAGATGTTGTCGCATCGAGAAATCGGAGCTTACGAATGTTCTGATCGATTGTCTTCAGCAAGTCTCTATGCCAAATCCAGGAGTCTCGTTTGGGCGAGTCTTGGTCTTGCTGCAACGCGAAATCGAGTTCTAAAACCTGTTCGGGAAATTGAGTATTTGGCAGAAAAGGAACCAAACAGTACCGACATTTTGAAGACCAACATGTTGGATACATATTATCCAAATCGAAGCAGTCACCTTGAGAATGTTTGTCTATATGAGGTTCTCCAAAATTATATATTCAAGAGGAACATCAAAGAAGATATTGAGAAAGGAGTGTATGCTGTAATTGGAAGTGAGGGATGCCTGGTCAAGCAAAGAATATGCCAATTAGTAAACCATCGAAAATTAAGTGGCGAATCTCCAGAAAAAAAGGAGTTTTTCTATTTAGCACTTTTGCAACTTTTCAAGCCTTGGCGTGCAGAAGAGGAACTGCTTGGAGATTTCCTCTGTTACGAAGACTCTTTCAATGCAGCCAAGGAGTCCATAGAATGTCCTGCTTTTTCTAAATATCAAGAAATGCTAACTTTGGAAATTGAGCAGGAAGCAACGATTGCAGCCGAGATTGCCAGAGACAGTTCTCAGGACAGTCAGAGTTCTGTTTCATTGAGTCAAGATCCACTTGGAGGACCTATTATCGAAAATGAAGCTGCCACTGCTATGAATGAAGTAGAAAGAGCCATGGCACATGCTCAGGAGGAATCTGTTAACTTACAAGACTTGGAAAAACAACTCAACGTTGAGCAGAGGAAAATATATGATGAAGTTACCAAGGAAATTGAGCACGGATTAAGTCATGAGAAGAAAGAGTGCTCGTGTACGTCGTTGAAGCCTGTCCGACTGTACGTGAGTGGAGAAGCGGGAACTGGAAAAAGTTTCCTCATTAAAGCAATCTCTTGTTATTTGCAGGAAAGGACTGAGTCATCGCTGTCTTGTGTTGTCACCGCTCCTACTGGACTGGCAGCACATAATATTAAAGGTATTACTTTGCATCGTCTATTGATGCTGCCGGTGGAGCATGACAACAAATTACAATACAACAAGTTATCTGGAGATGCTTGCTGTGAAGTTTCAAGAGTTTTGAGGAAAATGAAACTACTTATCATTGACGAAGTAAGCATGGTTTCCAATGTCATGCTTGCCTTTGTGCATTTGAGAATGCAAGAAGTACTTAAAACTGAATATGATGTCTTATTTGGTGGGAAACACATTATTGTTTTCGGAGATCTTCTACAGCTGACACCAGTAAAAGGTCAACCTGTGTTCAAAATACTCACGCATGAAGATACCAGGAAGTGCCTAGGGAGCATTGGCAACGTCAATATATGGTTAAATTTCAATTATGCAGAACTGCATCAAAATATGCGTCAGGCAAAGGATGAAGATTATAAGAATATTCTACAAGATATTAGAATTGGAAAAGTGACCGAGCATGGGAAAGAAGCTTTAAATGCACGGTTACTGTCAAATTTGTATCCCAAACAAGATATTGTGCCTGAGAATATTTTTCAGAAAATTACTGAGAAGAAATCCGGGATATGTCTCATGCCAACTCTTGCAGAATGTGCCATCTTCAACAACAAAATGTTGAATTTAGAAAAGCAAGAGATTGTGAAACTTGAAGCTATCGACAAATTAGAGCATATGGGATCAACAATTATTTTGTCAGACAATTTGAAATCAAAATTGGATTCATTAGAGAAGACTAAATCTAAAACAGCGGGTTTTGAAAAGACTTTGAATGTGTGTTTAAATTGCCGAATTATTTTGAGAAGGAATTTACATGTAGAAAGAGGTCTGGTAAATGGATCAATGGGTAATGTTGTTGATTTTGAGAAATACAGAAATAGAGATGGAATAGAATTTTTAAAAATTAAATTTGATGGCATTGAGGAAGTACAGCAAATTGGTCGTTGTTCTGCTAGGTTTTTGCTTGTTAAAGATTTATATGTTCGCCGTAAACAGTTTCCTGTTTGCTTGGCATATGCGGTGACAATCCATAAATCGCAAGGTTTAAGTGTAGACTGTGCATTGGTGAATATTGGCAGTTCTGTGTTCAAGGAGGGTATGGCATATGTGGCATTGTCACGAGTTAGAACTTTATCGGGATTGTACTTGATTGACTGTGATGTCACAAACATTTGTGCGGATCTAGATTGTGTTAAGGAATACAATAGGTTAAGAAGAGAGTATGCGCCACATTTGCCTCAATATCCTTTGTTTGAGAAACGTGTGGTAGGCCGCAAACGTAGAAAAAGCAGTAATAGTAGGGAGGTTGTTGCAAAAAGACTAAAAGTCAATGAACCGAAAATTGTTAGCAGAAAGAAAGTGGATTCTGTTGAAGATGTTGTCGGTTTTCAATTTGAAAACAGTTCTGGTGTCAACTGCTATGCAAATGTAGTGGTTAATGTTCTCTTTTCACTAGAGAGTTTAAAAGAACAGATTCTGTTGAATTCTGAACAAATTTTATGCTGTTTGTTGAATTCTGTTTTCGAGAAATGTAGCACTGATCGAACAAAAGTAGAAAGTGTGTCTGAAGTTCGTTATCTGTTAGATGAATGTTCAGGTCAAACAGACTTCTCTGAAAATAATCAGCAAGATTGTCAGGAGTTTTTAATGTATATGCTTGATATATTGCAAGTTGAGGGTGTAGATGTAGATCACCTGTTTGGGCTTTCTTATCAATGGCAGCATGACTGCGAGAACTGTATGGTATCAAGTACTACTAGTGTAGACTCAGAAAGATTTATATATTTAACTTTGCCAGACAGTAAATCAGTCTCCTTTAATAAGCTAGTAAATGCAGCGGATCACAACATGGAGTGTAGCCAATGTAAATGTGATATGATGTCAACATTATTTATACGTAGATATGGCCAGTATGTCATTTTAATGATGCAACGATGTAGGCCTGATGGAACAAAATTGTCAACTTTAATAAAAAATTTTGTGGCTTCTCAGCTGTCAATATCAGGGAGGACTTTTGTTACTGTAGCAATTATCTATCACGATGGTCCATCAACAACATCAGGACATTATACAGCTTACTTAAAGTCTGGAAACGGCTGGTCATTCTGTAATGATTCTGTTGTAACGTTCAAAAAAAAATTGCCGTTTGACCTTAAAAATTCTTACCTGGTGTTTTTAAAACCAAAATTTTAAGTAGAGGGAATGTAAGTCTGCAATGCTGTCTCGATTAAAAATTCAACTATATAAACCTAATGCAAGTAAGTCTGCTTCATAGTAAGCAGTATCAGTGTCATAGGAAAAGGAGAACATGAGTGACAAAGAAGAGTAAGATATTAGTAGTCCAGGATTGTGAAAATAATCTCAAATATTTTATTTTTGAAAGTTGCGAAAATAGAAAATGTCGGGATTTGATTGGAAGAATTACAAGATTTGCGAATCGCGGCAACATGATTTGGCCTAGTGGAAACATGTGATATAATGAGAGAAGTTTTTTTTCTATGTAACATATTTCACGTATCGATGGAGGTTTTCTTTCAGAAAGTGGCGGGCTGAAAATATTTAAAGCACAACAGAGTGGATGCTGTTTATAGGAGATCCTTCGACGTCATTGAAAGTAAGTTAATTTTAAGAAGTTTTGAAATCAGATTTCTTAGGTTGTATGGGTTTTTTAAACACAGTCATTTTGATTGTGTTTTTTTTTCCCCGCTGTTACATGATGAATACCTTCAAGTCACTGATTTAAGTGAAATTTGATACATTCTGAGAACAGCAAAAATAAACCATTTAACATGTATAATTAATGTTATGCTTTTTGTCCTTATGATATACATTTAGAAATGTGTGGTACATATGGGTAAGGTGAGTTCTGTAAATATCAATTTTAATGCTTAGAGTGCTGTACTTCTGGGTAGTGTTTTTTTTTTTAAAAAAAAGAGGCCTCACCTCAAAGAAAGCTCTTGAAAGCACACATCTTATTTGCATCCTAAAACAATCATTTACAATGTTAGACACAATTTTATTATGGCTTTACATCTTTTTTGCGCTGCTATTGCATCACTATTGTGAGACATTAGCAGTGCAAGAAAAACATCATGTTCCAAAATAGGCCTCAGTTCAGCAATATCAAGATACAGTTTCTTTCGAATATATATCTTTAGGATTGTGTAGGGGACGTAGAGAAGCAGAGACTTCTGTAAATGTCAAAGTTGTTGAAAAACTGTTTGTTTTTGAACCTTTTCCCTTGTCTTTTCTAATTTTTAAATACATGTTTTAATATTTTTTGAAATGTTTGTTCTTTGTTTTACAGATTGAAAGTATGAAAAAATATTTAAAAAAGGTAACAAGAATTATAAGGTAAATGTTTTCCACTCTTTTTACCCGCAATGCACTGCTGATGATGTCATTGACAGTATCTCTCATTTACTCTCTCTAGCTGTCTTTCTTTTTACATTATTCTCTGTTTACTTCCCTTATACTAACTCTTCTTTTTTTTAAAAAAATATTTTTTTAGTTCGCTTAAAGTTCGCGAACCGGTCAGCGAACTTGAAGCGAACCAAAAGAAATAGAGCTTGCCAGAGTGATAAACATTCTAGCAATTTTGTTTGAAAGGGGAGGTAGTTCTGAAAAGAACTGTTTTTTTTTGTTTTTGTTGTTTTATATTTTTTTTTTATTTTTTGAACATTTTTTGATTTTTTTGTATTTTTAGAACTGTTTTATGTTTTTTTTGTGTTTTTTATGGAGGGGAGACAACAAAAAACAGGCTTTCAAAACGGCTCAACTGGAGCAAAAAAAAAGAAAATTACTTTTTGGGTGCATTAGGGCACTTATGATTTTCATATGCAATGTTCATGAGGTTGACACTCATGTTGCCATATGACAGCATAGCACCACAGTAAATACAAGACAACTTCATGTGCTGGAAGTTAGGTTGGATGTTTGGCACAGTCTCTTGTGCCTCTCTTCCCGTCAAAGACAATGTGGATGTAGATCTTGCCACAGGAGTTGCCGTCGGATTGTCTTCAAGATCCCTCAACTCAGCCCGGCTGTAGTTCAAGGGATGCCACCTGCTCATGTGACGATGCATTGTATAGTTCCCCATACTGTACTTCTTTTCTGTGCCTCTCGATAATCTGTAGTCACAGATGAGGCAGGTGGCATATTTTGCATTCACTTTCTTGGTTCCAGGAGGGATGGTGAAAAACTGCCAGATGAAACTGGTTTTTCGTTTAGAAACCCGGGGCAACTCATCAACAAATTGTTGTCCCTCTCTCTCCTCTTCTTCTTCTTCCTCATCTTCCTCCTCTCTGTTAGTCATAATTTGACTGGGTGGTCCTCTCTTCTTATGGGGAGGTGGAGGTGGTGGTGGGGGTGCACCAGCTGCAGCAAGAATGGAAGCCATTGTGGAACTTCTGAATAATGGTCTTTCTCTCACCAAGATGAAAGTCAGAGTGAGGAAATAAGGAGGAGTTTACTTGATTTGGGGAAAACAAAAGTTCTGAGCCAATGAAAAGTGTTATTTTTAGGTCACATGACCTAGTCATACATCATTTGGAAACCAAAAGTGAAATGAACCAATGAGAAGTTTGATAAACAAGTCACATGACCTGTTCCGCTTACGTTACGCGGCGCGCGCCGCGTCCCAGATCGCTTCCGGTTCGCTGTCCGGAGCACTTCCGGGAGCGCTAACGCGACGCGTCATTAGACGCATTACGCGATAACGTGATACATCGCGCTTCCGCGGCGCGTCACTGTTCCGCTAACGTAACGTTGACCGGTTCGCGTACTAGATCGCGGCATCAAGATGAGCTAACGGAAAGCTTCCCGGTTCGCGAACTAGAAGCGAAGAAAAAAATATTTAAAAAAAATTATCAATAAATATCTATATATATTTTGGGATTTAAAGAATAATACATTTTACAGCTACAGATGTTAGCTTTTAAAAAACCAATGAAATTCACTGAAAAAACCATAGGTTATAGACCATATATAGTTAGAAATTTGCATTTAAAAAACCATTGATATTCAATGAAAAAACCATAGGTTATAGACCATATATAGTTAGGAATTTGCATTTACAAAACCTTATTTTACTCGCATAAAACCATTGAAATTCCATATATAGTTAGTTGCGCTAACTATATATCGCGCACCCGCAATCCACTGCTGATGATGTCACATATTACATCATTCATGACATGGTCAGTGACATCACTGATGACATCACTGATGACATCTCAAATGACATCACTGATGACATCTCAAATGACATCACTGATGACATCACTGATGACAACTCAAATGACATCCCTGACAACATCACAGATGACATCATTCATGTGTTAATACGATGAACCTCTACAGACTCTGATATAACCTTAGATACACTCAGTGAAAACAGACACTCACAGATTGTCACTCATCCATGGAGTTACTCATACACCTAGACAGTCATGCAAAGAATCAATCACACCTCCAATTCCTCAACTATACAGTTATACACACCTTACTTATTCAAACATATACTAACACATATTTACTCTCTTATACAATCCCTGATACAAGTTCACAATGATCCATACAGCCACTCACACATTCACTGGCTCTTATGCACAGTTATTTATATATGTCAACTCTCACATGTACTGTGTTTTAAATATGTACTTACTTTGACATGTAGCACTGAGATATCCATTCACTCACCAATACACTCATGCACACAGTCAACCGCCCATACAGCTGTTTCCACATGCACTTTTGAACCCATACATCTAGTGTATCAACTGCTCACACATCTATGCACAGAGTCATACACCTCCCAGCCACCCACACACACACTCAGTCTCCCATACAAATACTTGGGCAACCAATCAATAATCCATATAGTTACTCATATAGCTACTGATCAACACATGCAGCAGTTTACAGAACAACAGACATAATGATGCACAAATTAAGACAGTTTAGTCACTAACCCATGCACTCAGTGAGACACATTTAATCACTCACTCATACAGTCAGTCATGCACCTACTAAATCCTTCATCCAGACACTTATACATCCACTCATTCTTCAATATGTAAGACGTATTTTAACTTTACAGAAACATACAGTCACTGGATGATGTCATCAGTGATGTCATCAGTGATGTCACTGACCATGTCATGAATGATGTAATATGTGACATCATCAGCAGTGGATTGCGGGTGCGCGATATATAGTTAGCGCAACTAACTATATATGGAATTTCAATGGTTTTATGCGAGTAAAATAAGGTTTTGTAAATGCAAATTCCTAACTATATATGGTCTATAACCTATGGTTTTTTCATTGAATATCAATGGTTTTTTAAATGCAAATTTCTAACTATATATGGTCTATAACCTATGGTTTTTTCAGTGAATATATATATATATATATACATTATAGATTACAGGGACGCTATAGTTAGGAAATGGAATATAGAAACCCTAGAAATTCACTGAAAAATACAAAGGTTACCAGGATGTTATAGTTAGGCTCAGATTTCACTCATACAAAACCAGTGAAATTCAGCAGTTATAGTAAGACGCGTCCGCACAATGCACTGCTTATGACCTCATATATTACATCACTCATGTCATGACATGGTCAGTAATATCACTGAAGACATCTCAAAGGACAATACTGATGGCATCATCAGCTGCTTGTGAGTGTTTTTAAAAAAGTATTAAATAGATATATATACAAAAGCGTATTGAAGAATCAGAGGGTGCATGACTGAATGTGTAAGTGATTATGTGTCTCAGTGAATGTATGGGTGAGAGATTGGTTTTGTAAATGTCTGTATCAGTCTGTCCGTTGGTATCTAAGTGGCTGGGTGGATGCGTGACTGGGTACGTGACTGGTTGTATGGATGTATGAGTACCTGTATGGCTGTCTGAGTTGCTGTGTGGGTGGGTGAGGGAGTGTTTAACTGCCTGTATGGATGAGTGAGCGGGTGAGTCAGTGGCTTAATGGGTTAATGAGTACATGTGTGAGGGGCTGCATGGGTGAGTGAATGTGTATACGGCTGTATTGGTAAGTAAGTTCATATGTCATTGTTATGTGGATGAGTTACTGGGAATGTGAAAGGCAGAACTGGTGAGTAATGGGGTATGTGAGTGACTGGATGGGTGAGTGAGTGAAGGTGAGAGTGGCTGTATGTGTGAGTGGGTGCTTGTGTCAGTGACTGTACAGATGATTGAGTACTTTTTAGTATCTGTATGAGTAGGTGAGTGGGTGTGTGCGTATCTGTATGTATGAGTAAGTGGCTGTGTGATTGACTGTATGAGTGAGTGACAAAGTGTATGAATTGCTCTATGGGTGACAGACTCAGTGTGTCAGTGGCTGTAGGGGAAAGGAGTGGATATGTCAGTCGCTATATTAGTGAGTAAGTGGGTGTATGAGTGGCTGTATGGGTTAGTGAGTAGATGTGTGTTTAGATCTATGAATCAGTGAGGGAGTGTGTAAGTACTGGTATGGGTATGTGAATGGTTGTATGGGAGTGAGAGTGGGTGTATGAAAGGTTCTATTAGGGTGTGAGTGGATCTGTCAATGATTCTGTGGATAATATCATCAGAGATGTCAATAAGTCAATCAAAAATTCTTTATTTCACAATGTTTCCAATGTGTATGAATTACACAAGATAAAAACAACTGTAATAATAACATATGTATATATCATATAACATGCATCATGGAAACAGAAATTAGATCCATATTTAAAATCAAACAGTTAAAAAGACAATCATTGTGGAAATGTAAAGTACATTGTACCTTCAGAATTAATAATTAGTCTACTCACTTTTATCCTTCGCTCTCCTATTAAAGGAGGACAAGAGAAACAAAGCTGTAGCATGACATACAAAGGGATTGGACAATTGTTTTATAAAGTGGGGAGCAGGTCCCTGTAACCTTTGTTTTTTCAGTGAATATCTATGGTTTTATAACTAGTAGTCACATTCGCAGAGTGGTAGAGAAAGGGGCCAGGGCCTTCGACCAGCTCTCAGCAATCCCACTCTCTGATAATTACTGGAGGTAACAGAAGGGGTTCATAGCCCCCAAGGACTCCTAGCATTGAGGAGACTTCATCCCCCAACTAGCAGTGCACCATGAGGCGCATTTGCAGATTGGTGGAGAAAGGGGGCAAGGCCTCCAAACATCTCTCAGAAGTTTTACTGTTTGTGACTTACTGGAGGCAACAGGAGGAGTTTCTGTTCCCCAAGGACCCTCAGGAGGCAAGGAGACTTAATTTACCACCAAGAGTGGTGGTTAAAGAGGGATGGGCTTCCGTGACTTGTCTGTCCCTTCTTAAAAAACAATTATTTGGGGAGGGGTCCGTCCCACCCAGGGCACCCACATTTAAGTGTTGGGGACCACGGGAGAGCCTCAAGTCCCCCAAGGTCCATGTAGACTCCCCACCTCCTGTAGGAGCTGGCATTGCTTTGACACAGAGGGAGCTGCTAACATGTAGCTCTGTCTTGCTTTGCATGCCAAAATAAAAGACATTTAGCACTCCCAAAATGAGGCACTCAGTAAAACAGGAAGAAACACCTGGAAAGGAGACTCAGCACTCACAAAATGAGGCACATCAAAAGGGAATATGTGACGTTACAACGCCACATATTTCATTGCAGTAGGTAACAACGCGGACGTTACATGGTCCGCGTTGTTACCACGCATGGTATTACAACGTAGGTCGTTTCTACGACTTGCCCCCATCAAAAGGCAGTTTTAAAATAAAGCATGGGATTTTATTAATACATCACATGTCAAATGTCACATGTCAAATGAAACAGGTAAAGCAACATGCAAATGTGTGCACAAGCAATAATAATAAAAAAACACACACAAATAATAACAATGGAAGGAAATAAAACATAATCAGAAGTCAAATGCAAGGAAGTACGACACTAGCAAATAATAAAAATGGAACATTCACAAGCCAAAAGCAAGGTAGTAAAAGACAAGAAAATAATAATAAGGGATGTCCAATGCAAGACACACTCACTGTCAAATGCCAGAGTAAGCACTGTCAAAAGAAAATATAAAGAGCATGTATATACAATATGAAAGCATCACAGGGCAATGAAACTTATAGCTTATACATCACCTTTTGAGAACAATCATTCTGGTCAACTTGACTGGGAAGCCCTTTCAGTCATCCAGAAGTCTCAATGAGACAGCAAAAATGTCCCTGTGAGGGTGCTTCCACCCAACGAATACGTTTCTGCAAAACTTCCTGGGGCAGATCTACAAGAAACTAATGCAGCACAGTGCTGCAAATCATTTTGCTGCGCCGCGTTCATTTCGAAACACAGGGATGCAACATATTTACAACAATATGTTACATCTCTCTGCTTCCCCCTGTGCTGGCGCACATACTGCGTTGTTGGCAGATTGTTTTGCGCAGGAAGGAGGTGATTTCCTCTACCAATGTGTGCTATATAAATGCAGTGCAAATGCAATGCAGTGCAAAAAAACGATGGATTTAGGCCCAGATCCTTGTACTGGGGTGAATGTATGACATTGTTCTACATTCTGTCCATCAACTGTGTTTTTTGTAATTTTCACCCCGAGTGTGCTGGATATACTCAGACGTGAGTCCCAGGCTCTCCACACCACTGGAGTCAAGCTATCCAGGCTGATGAAGGCTGATAGCCAGAAACCGGTCCTTGGATGCTTGATTCCGGTCCCGGAAAGACATGGCTTGGTAGTTCGGACTGAACTGTTCCCATGAGGCACAGGGTCAGAGCTGATTTGCATATAGCCAGTGTCTAACCCAGGGTGGTGTGGAGTGCAAAAAAACGATGGATTTAGGCCCAGATCCTTGTACTGGGGTGAATGTATGACATTGTTCTACATTCTGTCCATCAACTGTGTTTTTAGCAATTTTCACCCCGAGTGTGCTGGGTATACTCAGACGTGAGTCCCAGGCTCTCCACACCACTGGAGTCAAGCTATCCAGGCTGATGAAGGCTGATAGCCAGAAACCGGTCCTTGGATGCTTGATTCTGGTCTGGGAAAGACATGGCTTGGTAGTTCGGACTGGACTGTTCCCATGAGGCACAGGGTCAGAGCTGATTTGCATATAGCCAGTGTCTAACCCAGGGTGGTGTGGAGTGCAAAAAACGATGGATTTAGACCCAGATCCTTGTACTGGGGTGAATGTATGACATTGTTCTACATTCTGTCCATCAACTGTGTTTTTTGCAATAGAAATGCAGCATGCATTGAAAGAGGAAAACGTGAGGAGCAATGAAAACATTTCTCCTTGTTGCACCTCGCTACACCACCCCTAGGGTGGCATAGCATTCTGACCGAGATTTTCGATTTTTCGTAAATCTGGAAATGCATCAATGGACATGGGTGTTGTGTGGGAACACCCACAGCAACACCCATATCATTCCTCTAGCACGCAAAGTGTTGGGTGAACAGGGGCGATATTTACAAGCACAGGTTAAGTCATGCAGGGTGACTTTACCTGTGCTTGTAAATATCACTGAGCAGACTGCGCCATCGGCGCGTTATGCAACGTGATGCACCGGCGGTGCAAGGAGCTTGTAAATTTGCCCCGTCTTTTTTTTTATATTCAACTTTATCGATTTTTGGGAAATCAAAAACCTACATTACAGCACAATTAGACATTAGCGTTTGGCACTTTAGCAAGTACCAGCAGTGGTTGTGTGCAAACATGCATATCGGTCCAATTCCACAATGCATAGACAATGCATATGTTTAAAAAGACATAAGACCCAATCATCCTAATTGATTTAGGCATTTGCCCCAGGTCCTTTTGTGCTTGGCCGGGCATCCTCTGGCCTCAAATAAGGGTTTCTCTTGGGCGGCACACCAGCCTTTCAGTCATCCAGAAGTCTCAATGAGACAGCAAAAATGTCCCTGTGACGGTGCTTCCACCCAACGAATAAGTTTCTGCATGAGCACCAAAACGTCCTGGGGCTGATCTACAAGAAACTAATGCAGCACAGTGCTGCAAATCATTTTGCTGCGCCGCGTTCATTTCGAAACACAGGGATGCAACATATTTACAACAATATGTTACATCTCTCTGCTTCCCCCTGTGCTGGCGCACATACTGCGTTGTTGGCAGATTGTTTTGCGCAGGAAGGAGGTGATTTCCTCTACCAATGTGTGCTATAGAAATGCAGTGCAAATGCAATGCAGTGCAGAAAAACGATGGATTTAGGTCCAGATCCTTGTACTGGGGTGAATGTATGACATTGTTCTACATTCTGTCCATCAACTGTGTTTTTTTGCAATTTTCACCCCGAGTGTGCTGGGTATACTCAGACGTGAGTCCCAGGCTCTCCACACCACTGGAGTCAAGCTATCCAGGCTGATGAAGGCTGATAGCCAGAAACCGGTCCTTGGATGCTTGATTCCGGTCTGGGAAAGACATGGCTTGGTAGTTCGGACTGGACTGTTCCCATGAGGCACCGGGTCAGAGCTGATTTGCATATAGCCAGTGTCTAACCCAGGGTGGTGTGGAGTGCAAAACAACGATGGATTTAGCCCAGATCCTTGTACTGGGGTGAATGTATGACATTGTTCTACATTCTGTCCATCAACTGTGTTTTTTGCAATAGAAATGCAGCATGCATTGAAAGAGGAAAACGTGAGGAGAAATGAAAACATTTCTCCTTGTTGCACCTCGCTACACCACCCCTAGGGTGGCATAGCATTCTGACCGAGATTTACGATTTTTCGTAAATCTGGAAATGCATCAATGAACTTGGGTGTTGTGTGGGAACACCCATATCATTCCTCTAGCACGCAAAGTGTTGGGAGAACAGGGGCGATATTTACAAGCACAGGTTAAGTCATGCAGGGTGACTTTACCTGTGCTTGTAAATATCACTGAGCAGACTGCGCCATCGGTGCGTTATGCAACGTGATGCACCGGCGGTGCAAGGAGCTTGTAAATCTGCCCGTCTTTTTTTTTATATTCAACTTTATCCATTTTTGGGAACTCAAAAACCTACATTACAGCACAATTAGACATTAGCATTTGGCACTTTAGCAAGTACCAGCAGTGGTTGTGTGCAAACATGCATATCGGTCCAATTCCACAATGCATAGACAATGCATATGTTTAAAAAGACATAAGACCCAATCATCCTAATTGATTTAGCCATTTGCCCCAGGTCCTTTTGTGCTTGGCCGGGCATCCTCTGGCCTCAAATAAGGGTTTCTCTTGGGCGGCACACCAGTGCACCCCCCTGCGCCATTTAGCTTATCTTGGGGGTCAGATTGTGCCCATGCCGCGGCTATGTTGCATTTGGCTACCATAGTAGCCATCCCCAGGAAGAGTTTATCCACTTGGGACCCATCTAAGCCCTCCATGACTACCAGGATGAGGTGCAGGAGTTTATGGGGTACCTGCCAGCCCAGGACATTTGTGAGTTCAGATTATAATGTATCGCAGTATAGGGTGAGGCGAGGACAGGACCAGACCATGTGATAAAAGTCTGCGGGCTCTTGTCCGTAGTGCGTGCATTTCGGTGAAGGACGTAGGCCGGCCTTATGGAGGTGCTCTAGGGTGAGGTAGGCAGTGTGGAGATAGCATGGTTGAGGGGGTAATGGTCTTGGGGCCATAAGGGTTTTCCACCAGTCTGCTTCCTCCAGAGAACCCAGCCCCTCCTCCCATTGGCATCTGAGTGAGTCAAGCGTTGTTGGGCTGTTACTAGTGAGGAAGTATTATATATCCGCCATACTCACCCTTGCCCAAGTTCCCCATCATAACATATGCCTCAGCTGACTAAATTCAGGAAGTGTGGTGGCAGTCGATAAATGGGTGTTGAGGGCATGTTGTAGCTGTAAGTATTTGTAAAATTGTGAAGCATGGAGGGTTTAGCATCCCTGCAAGTCCTGGAATGTTCTGATGTGGTCACCAACCTACACGTCGCCTAGCTGTGATATACCTATGTGATCCCATCCTTTGAACCCCTCTAACGCTGCTACCTCCCCCAGCCACATGCCATGCCAGAGAGGTTCTGCCTGGATTTGGGGTAATCCATGTCTTTTAAGTCGGTTCTGTAGGCCAGGTCAGACCAGTCCTCGTTAAATCAGCAGTCGGGTGACTAAATAACACAGTTAAAGATCAGTCATGCCCATGCCTCAATCGAAGAGTGTGATCCGGCATTGAGCGTGGGCTATATGGGGTCTTGTTCCTCCCCACAGAATCTTAGTAGCCATGCTATTCATATCTTTAAGAGAGCTCAGTGGGAGGTGGAAAGGGAAGTTTTGAATGATGTACAAGAAATGCCGGAGGATCATCATCTTGTCTTGAACAGAGCCACTCTTCCAATAGGATTTAGTGGTAGGGTTTGCCAGCGTTTGAGATCCTCTTTAACCTTCTTGACAAGTGGGGTAATATTAAGCACCAATTCTAGTTCAGGAAGTAAAGCTGTCCATATTCCCAGGTATTTAAATAACGGACGTCTGATGGGGATGGTTGATTGCCAGTAAAAACATTCCCTGGAGAGCTGAAGGGGTAGCAAGGTCGATTTTGCCAGGCTGAGATGGAGACCCAAGACCTGTTCAAAGGCCTGTAGGACCTGGAGACACATGGGTCCAGAGGGGACTGGATGCACCAGGAAGAGTTGGACATCATCTACATACAAGGCGATTTTGTCAACGTGGTGGCTCCCCCAAGACCAGCCCTGGATCATGGTCATCGGTCCACATAATGCAGGCCAAGTGATCCATCGCCAGTGCAAATAGGAGGCGTGAGATGGGACAGCCCTGTCTTGTACCCCTTTTAATCGGAAATGCCTCTGAGAGGGCCCCATCGATAAGTACCCTGGCTCTGGGATTGGAGTACAGGCCCGGATGAAGCAGCGGAAGTGCTGACCCAGTCCAATCACTGTTAATACATTCTCCAAGTAAAGCCAATCAACTGTGTTGAAGACTTTATAGTGTGCTGTGCACACTTTTCATGATAGAACTACATATATTCCTTGGTGTTGTTAAGGTAGATCCTGTTCCCTTCTGCAGTGAAATGGACTCTGGAGTGTTAAAGCGGATATTATTGGTGGTAAATGGAGCTCATCTGATGGTCAGGGAGATAGGGTGAATTTGTTTTTTTGACATGTCTCAATGATTTCTCAATCTTTGAAAATTACTCAGATGACTACTGCCACTTCTGCCTTTGACACATGTTGGAATATATAAAGGCATTGTAAGGAAAGTCCTTAAGTGTGCCAATGTCTCCTTCATTTGGGTTTCAAGTCAAATTCCTGTGATTGTTCCCAAATAGTTGCCACCACAGTGCACAAATACCAGGCCTGGGTGCTTGCAATACAACATTCTGTCAAGTATAGACAACATTTCATCCCAATTTATATATTTCTGGTCAGTCCAAGAGATGTCCACTGCCAACATCTTTGTCAATACCACAATCTGTGGCATACTCTCTGGCCCAAGAGACAAAGCTGTGTCCCACAATCCACACTCAAACCATGATGCTGCTGCTATGTAGGAAGTGGATGAAGGAGGAGCAAGAAGCTGAATGAGAATTTATCAGAGAGAGTGAAGAGAAATAGGAAAGAAGAGAAGCCTAGGTGTTATGAACTTTTCACCTGGAGCTTGGATCAAAGAATATTTCGATGTGGCTGCCATGTAAACTGGCCCTGTGGAAAGGTCTATGGGGGAAGGGTGTAAGGCAGAGTTCACAATTCTATTGGAATGAAAAAAAGTAAAACGTTGAAAAAGGAAGAAACAGTTTAGATGAAGAAATCAATACCCTATTTCTCCCTACACTGCCTTTAATGGTGGTCAATAGATTTGCAAATCCATCGCAAAGTTACACAGGGGGCCGCCCTGAGCGCTGCATTGGATCCATGAATATCGACATGTAAGCTTCACATAGTGAAGCTTGCAGTTGGGAACTGCACAGTGTCTCTGCAAATCCAGTACAGTATGTACAGAGAAGTTATATTAGGTTCAAACAATTATAACTGTTTCCCAGAAAATTGTTATTTTAGTATTGGCTGATAGGTTGCTGGCTTCATACATTACCTCTCCCTCCTAAGTTTATCTCTAATTGATGAGGACGTGCAGGAGGTGAACTCTTTTTCCATTTTGTTTTGCAGATCTCTGCTAATTACAGTGTGGTATACATCACTTCATTCAACTATTTTGGACAACCAGGTCCTTTTTCAGTTATTTTATATAAGTATTTATGTTTTTGCCTTTTTGTTACTGTATTTGTTTTATAAAGTGTAGAATATGTACTATGAGTTCTACATACTTAATTCAACTGTAATTATAGTGGGAAAATGGCATCAGTATAGGTGTGCATTTTCTGGTAATGTAGCTGCATTTTTACATTCAGAACATTGTGTAACTTTTCCAATGGCATTGATTGTAAGTGCTGGTGAGCATTACAATGTATGGCAAATTTACATATTTTTATTTTTTTAATTTATTATGGATATAAAGCATAACTTTCTTTGTAATTGAAAGACTATGTAGGTTAGTTGTTTAACTTACAGATCTAAGGTTAACTATGTAAAAGCTGGTATGATGATGTGATGATAAACTAGACCAGGAAAATAAGTTAGAGAAAATATGAAAAGGACATCAAAATGGTGCAATAAGTAGGTTGTACATTGTTTTAGCATTATTGGATCTAATATTGAGTTGTTGTATTCTCTGTAAAGAAATCACATCAACCTTCAGTAGAAGAGTGTTGGCTACTTGCTAGGGAAACTATTTTGAGGGGGAGTTGCCTGAATGCAAATATGAAATTTCATAGTGAAACCTGTACGTAGAAGATTATTTGGAAAAAAACTAAAGCGGTGTGTGTGTGGTTCGGTAAATGTTCAGACTATTTAACATGGAACTTTTAAGGCCACTCTCACAGTATACACATTATCTAATACTAGGCTCTGTCGCTGTTAAATACAACTGTTCCTCTAGCCAAGCATCATGATTAAGTAACTATTCCTCTACTAGACACATTATCTAATTAAAGACCAAGCTTCCTCATCATGCTACTTTCTCTCTGATGACACATGTGCATAAAGAGTCCAATACTCCACCACATATGCCATGCACTGCTAGGTAAGGAACTTGTACACACTACTGTGTCCCTAAACAAAGGTCTGTAACAAAAGGCCAGTACCCCAGTACACGAATTACTTAGTACTAAGACCAGCCACTTCTAGGGACAGTGTCCCACCCTAACCTAAGCTCTGAACTTGGTGACTAGTCCCCTACTAGACACTCTATCTGTTAAAAGGATGTGAGACTTTTAGAAGTAACTTTCTCTCTTAGCAAAACTTTGCAGGCAGACTCCAGCCCCTTAACACAAATACCATATACTAGTAGGGCAAGCCACTTTTATACACAGCTGTATACTTAAAGCAAGATCTGCATCCAAAGTTTAGTGCCCAATTTCACACAACATCTAATACTAGACCCAGCCACTTCCAGATACAGCAGCTCCATTAGAAAAGCTCAAAACTAAGGGCCTGATTTAAATATTGATGGGTGGGATACTCTGTTACAAACATCACGAATATCCCATCCGTCATATTACAAGTGCATTATATCATATGACACTTGTAATAGGGTGGATGGGAAATCCTTCACGTTTCTGAAGGAGTATCCCATCCGCAAATATCTTAATTAGGCCCTAAGTGATTAACCCCTTCGATGCTGATGACGAGCTCAGCTCGTCATCAGCCACGGGCGGCGTGTGCGGATGACGAGCTGAGCTCGTCATGTAACGCGGTTTTGCGAAAACAGCCGCACAGCGCAAAAATGACCGCAGCAGCGATGCGGTTAATCCTCTACTAGACAGGTTGTCCGTTAAAAGGCCGAACCTCTTCACCATGAAACAATCTAACTCATGGCAGCAGATCATGAAGACGGCAGTCATACACTACACATGCAACACATAGGTTGATATAGGCTGCCCTAATCCATACTCTGCATAAAACGTTCTGTTCCCCAATACACAGATCACCTAATACTTGGATCATACTACTATATATTGTAGTCCCCCTAAGAAAAGCTCAGATCAGAGTGACTAGTCGCCTACTAGGCACATTTTCTGTTTAAAGGCTGAGCCTCTTTTGGATGAAAACTTCACCCTAAACAGAGCACTACACATACGCATACTGGTAAGTAAAGCGACTTTTAAACTCAGCTTTCTATGTATTCTTCCTAAACAAACCTCTGCATCAAAAAGCTAGTCCCATGGTACACAGATGACCTAATATTAGACCTGGTCACTTCTACCTAAAGCTGTCTGAGATTAAAGAAACAAGTTCCCTAATAGATTCACTATCTTTTGAAAGGGAGGGCAAGACTCTTATACATGTATACACGTACTTCCACTCTGAGCATACACAGCTGTGGCCCTAAAGAAATCTCTGCATCGAAGGACACGCTCCCTAGTGTTGTGTGTCGATTTAGATACCATGTATAGGTTTCCAGATGTATGCCCTCATATAGGCACAATTCACATTGCCCTTATTTAGGTATAGAAATCCAACCCTTATTTAGGCATTATCCATGATAACCAAATACAGGCATGGTCACCTAGATCCCTCCATCCACATCACAACAAGTTCTTGGAAAACCAGACTCTTAAGCCTTTAGGACTTCCCCTTGCTTGGATTATTGATTTCTCCAAGAACTCATTTATTATTCATGGAAATCTATTCCTTAGGGGTTCTCTCATGACGTTCCTCTGACTGACTTTTACGTCAATACTGGCATTCCTAATCACCTTCAAGGTATAAATATACATTCACTTGCCATGGGAAACCACGGTTCGGCTGCATACTTGGATGGCCCAGCTACGCGGCTCGCCAAAGCAAGTTTGGACTGAATTCGAGTCCCCGCCTGATGCACTGACCAGATGCTGCCATTCTCCTCACAGAGAATCCAGCTACAGTGTTTCTGACTCCCCTTGTGGGGTGTTAGAGATCAAGACCCGGAAAGAGATTCCAACCTCTCTCATTCTAAGGTATGGAGCAGTCTAGAACCTTTTGTTAATATTATTAATTAGCATTTATAGAGCGCATGGCTACCCGGAGGCATCCCAGAGCGGGCGGCAGATAGGCTGAAAAGGGAAGCTACAATTTACTCTTCTGGAATAGCCATGTTTTGAGACCCTTCCGGAAGCGAGATATGCATTTTCAAGTCGGAGGCTGAGAGGGAGGAAGTTCCACAGTGCAGCTACATTATAGGAAAAGAAGTGGCCGCCGCTCCATTGCCTAATAATTTTAGGAATGCAGGCTAGATTTAAGTTCTCAGAGCGAATAGATTTCCTGGGGAGGTAGGCGGTGATTAGAGACTGATTGATTTGGGGCCCTATAACCCTAAGGGTCTTATGAGCAGTACGTAAGGCTTTGAAGGAGATCCTTTCCTTTATTGGTAGCCAATGATGGACTTTTAGACTGGGGACAGCTGACTGCGTGCTGCTGTCAGAAGTCGTGCGGCACAGATCTGGGCCATCTGGAGTTTTCTTAGGGTAGACATTGGGGCTCCCAGGTACAGTGTGTTACAGAAGTTCAGCCACGAAAGAATAAGGGCCTGGACTACTATTTTCTCAGATTCAGTGGGCAACAGGGGAAGGGCTTTCCGTAGCTTTCTAAGGATTCAGTTAAATGCCCCGTTACAGCCACTGCCTACTAGTCGAGTTTGAGTGAATCATCCAGCCGCACCGAGGCTTTTGATCTTGGACTTTGGAGCTAGAGGGGTGCGCAAGCACGGAGGCCATGAGAGTGTGGGAGTAAGCTTGGCAGTATTGCCCACATACATGATTTCTGTTTTTTCTCCGTTCAGTTTAGGAAAAGAGTGTTGCATCCATGTGGCTACTTTTCTAAGGCAGAGCTCCAGGTCTGCAGGGTCAGTGCGTGGATGATTTAGAGATATCAACAGCTGGGTGTCATCTGCGTAGGTGATCACTTTGATCCCATACGCCAGGATGACCCCAGCCAGTGGCCTCATGTGTACGTTAAATAACTTAGGACTCAGGGAAGATCCCTGGGGCACTCCATAGTTCAGAGGTGGAGGGCTAGAGGTGGATTCCCTACGAAGACCTGAAAGGTTCTGTCATTAAGGAATGATTAGATCCAAGAGATAGCACTTCCAGCGACCCCGGTTCTCCTTAGCTGTTCGATGAGATTGTTGAAGTTGACTGTATCAAATGTCGCGCTGAGATCCAGGAGGATGATGGCCGCCACTCCTCCCCGTTCCACTATCCGCCTAGCTTCCTCAACCACAGCCATTAGTGCAGATTCCGTGCCAAGTTGTGGAGGAAAACCCACCTGAGAATGATGGAGAAGCTCATGGGTTTCTAGGAAGGCTAATAGGGTGGAGTTTATATGTTTTTCTAAAATCTTACTGAGGAAAGGTAGGAGGGAAATTGGCCAGTAATTGCTCATTGCTTCGGGTCTAGGCTGGGATTTTTGAGTAGTGCCTTTACCATCTCATGCTTCCATTCCGATGGCACAAGTCTATTGGTAATGGACATGATAGGCACCTCCTGCATAGCTGGAAGAATCACATCTTTAAGCTTAAATAAAATGTGCAGAGGGGCAGGGTCTAGGGGAGATCCAGATTTTATTTTAGCAAACATTTTTACAAGATTCTCCATATCTAAGATAGGACATTTCTCCAAAGTTGTAGTAGCTGCTCCCACTGCTCCCTGCTCCAGTTGCCCAACTACTTTCGTCAAGGGGATGTATAGATCACTAGATAGTGGGGATGCAGGGAGTGTCTTTTAGATAGTTTGTATTTTTCCCTGAAAGCAGCTCGCCAGTTCATTACACTGTTCATTGGATGAGTTTCTGGAGGTATCATGGAGCGTGGCCTGCAGGAGGGATTTAGTAACTCAGAAGATTTCTTTGGGTGAGTAAGAAGCTGCCTTAATTTTGTCCTCAAATTAAGATGACTGTGCCCTTTTGATTTCCCTTTGGTATTGCTTTGTAGCTTCTAAGTACGTATTTTTATTGCTTTCACTGATATCCTTCCTCCAGATCCTTTCTAGTTGTTTACATTATTGTTTGAGCGACCCAAGCTGGGGTGAGTACCATGAGGAAATATTTTCTCTCATCCTAGGATTACATTTTTTTACCGGAATGACTTTATCCAGAGTGGATTCCAAACAAAATTTAAATGACAGCTTCTGAGGAAATGTCAGTCTTAAAAATAGGTTTGGAGTTTTTAAGTTGAGTTGACCATGCCTCAGCAGAAAGTTTGGACCATGGGCGGGCTTTTGTCGACTTATGCTCCTTGGATTCACAGTGAAAGGGTAGTTTTAGAGAGAAAGGGATCATTAAAGGATCGGTCCATTTATTTATTTGTTTATTTATTTATGCGTTTTTATATACTGCGGACTTTACCCGAAGGTGTCAGAGTGCTTCACAATAGGAACATAACTGATACATGAGAACATTACAAGTGAGCAAAATACAAAAGCAAACGTTACATTAAATGAAGCAAAAATGACAATCGTGAGCCAGCAAAATACAAGAGGTAGCAAAATGTGCATTACAGGAGGAAAAAGTGACATGTGCCGGTTACAAAAGCGTACAAAATAAACAGAGGTATAATACTGCAATATATGGAGGACACTCAAGCACAAGAACAAACGTTACGTCAGCACTGGTGGCACTTGTACAGGTATCGAAAACAAACAAATGTTAGAGGTAGAAAACAGTGTGTTACAAGAGAAAGTGACGGGTGCATGTTACACACGAGTACCAAACACAGGTAGAAGGATAATACTGCAATAAATGGCAGACTCTCAAACCACAAGAACACACTGGGAAGACACTTCCATAGTCATGTAAAGTAGATTTTTCTATAATGGAAGGTTTTCCTTCAAATAATAGAGAGGGCATGGATTACATTTGGAAGTGTCTTTGAAGGAGGAGAACCATGGTAGCGGAATAGGAGTCTCTACTGTAAATTCTACAATATTAGTGAACACAGGGTCCAAGGTATGACCCTTTATGTGTGTTGGTCCTGTACCTTTTCATATAAGTTGTATTGCGATGAGGTCTAGTATCAGCTCACATGCCTCTCTATTGCCAGGGTCCTCAAAGTGGAGGATTAGGTCCCCAGCAGTGTAAAATTGCTGGCAGATTTTGCGTGCTCCGCTACCACTTCTGTGAGTGAGCTAAAGAGAGGGCCCCTTGGACCCGGTGGTCGAAAAATAAGGATCCTGAAAAGGACAGTGTAGCTGAGAGAGAGATGGAGAAGAAAAGGCTCTCAGAGTTAAGTACTAGGTTAGGTTTAGTTCTGCAATTAAAAGTTTCTTTAAAAATTATGGCAATGCCCCCTCCTTTTTTCCCAACTCAATCATTGTGCTGGATATTATAGCCAGGGGGAAGGGTACAGACCACGTCAGGGGCTGAGTCTTTGTGCATCCATGTTTCTGTTAAAAAAGGGCATCCAGCTTAATGTCCTCAATGAGCATTTTGAGCTCTCCCTTGTGTTTAGGGAGAGACCTACAGTTAAGTGAAAACATTTTATAGGTTGTATATACAGGGTCTTCTCTGTGGTGTCCCAGACTGCTATTCAGTGTAAAAGGGCATTTTGTACATGAGGAGTCTCCATGCCCTGAGGACATGGAGTGTAAGCACTCTGTTTTGTCCAAGTTCCTAAGTTCTATGAGTTATAAAGGAGTATATGTTACTATCTTGGAAGCCCGTGGGACAGGGGTTCTGGCCCCTTGTCCCAGTCGGGTGCAGAAGGGCGCAGACGTGCTTGCCTTAGGCGCCCCTGCTGCACGCGTTCGCTGTCCATCCATTCTCCCCCATGCCTTTTTATCAAACCAGCCTGGAAGAGCATCAGCCTGGCCCGCCCCACCCCACCTCCTGCTCCCATGCCCTCTCCACACAAACGGATCCACGGTGGGCCGGAGGACATCGGGTGTACAATGCCAGTCCCCAACAAGTAAGCAATATTAAAATACAGGCCCCAGCAAATAAAAGACTTAAAAGATTTAGAACCTAGAGGGACTCTTGGCAAAACTAAACTTAAGCTAGCTATACTTTAGAAAACAGCATCTACTTCTTACTTCGTACTACACTTAGGTTAGGTACACTTGGGTAGAACTATTTAGAAGCACCAGATGAGAATTCACATTTTAGCCTGTGTTATTTATGTATGTATTTTTATGAATATATGTCATAGCTACAAACCATACTATTGCAGTATTATTTAATCTTACTGCTAACGTTGTACTTATTATTCTTCGCATTCTGTTGTACGATTGTAGCAGCTCATATCTCTTGCATGAGAAATAAGACTGTTCAATAAACCCTTTTTATTGAAACGCCTGTCTAACTATTTCTGTGTAACTCTGTAGAAATGAAGCATGCACGATTGACTGAGTGAAACTGTTATCTATTGTTTCCACGATTCTGAGAAGAACTGTTCTGATTCTAAGGGAAACAAAGTCGTCATGTTTATGCGGTTGTAAGAGAATAATCCTTTCTAGTTCATTCAAGAAGTTTCTCTGAAGACCTCTGAGCAAGCTGGCACACACAAGTAATTAAGTTTAATGTACTCGATAGAGACATACTGACCTCAGTCCTATGTCAAAACTATAGTGTATATTATTCCAATGTGCAGAGCCTATAAGGGGTATAGGAACTACACTACACTAGTATACATATCAACTAATACTAGGCCCAGCTAGTTCTACATATAGCTGTCAGGAAACATGACAGCACAATGAAAAGTCTCCTACTATACACATTATCTGTTGAAAAGCTGAACTACTTTTACCTGCAACTTTCTCCCTTACTAAAGCTTAGCATGAAAAGGCCAGTTACTGGTAGGTGATGCCAGTTGAACACACAGCTTTATCCTTAAAGAAAGCTTTGCATCAAAGGCATGTCACCCAGTATACACATCAAGTAATATTATGATCAGCCACTTCTACATTGAGCTGTCCCCAAAGTAAAAGCTCACAGACAATAGCTCACAGAGCTCAGTGACTATTCGGAGCACAGTGACTATTCCCCTACTAGGCACATTATATGCAGAAAGGCTGTGCCTCTTCTCAGTGGCATAGCTAAACCTGTGCCTTCCTGCCCCCCTTGCTATACCACAGCCTCTTCTACATTCAAAGTTCAGCCTGATGACAGCTGAACATTAACACTTCAATCACACACCACACATTCAATGTACTGGTAGGTGGATCCACTTGTACACACAGATCTCTCTCCAGACAAAGGTCTGCATCAAAAACCCACTCCCCCTGTACACACATAAGTTACTACCAGGCTCAGCCACTTCTTCATACAGCTACCCCTCTGAACAAAGGTAAGTAGCAACATGTCATTCTCCAGTCTAGTGCATTAGGAATAACAATGCTAATTATTTTTGATAGCTATATCTAGATATATATATTATTTATTCTTGATTGAGGTGATCATGAAGAGACTAGTCACTGGTTACACCAAAGCACAAACATGGTACATTCACATTCTCCAGTTTTATGATAAAATAACATATTATTATTAATTATTGAAATATTTATGATATATGTTTAATTAGTACTCATATTCTGCTTTCAAAATGCATTTGTTTATATTGTGCCATCCTTGTTCTGTAGGTGTTTAACATTTTTCACAATGCTACTAAGCAGCAGCAGAAGAAGGCAAAATGTGAATACTGTTGCAAAGGAAGTGAAAAGAAGGCAAAAGAAAAAACGCAATCCTGGTAATAGCATGCAAAGGTTTCTTAGAAAAATAATCAGGAGAAGTACAGTTAGAAATGAACGTGTGAGAAAAAAAGGTCGGTGTTCCATATTGAAAGTAGACTTTAATAAAGCATGTCGGTATAGAATATTGTAACCAAGAAATATGACCATTCTGCTGTAAGGAAAAAGAAATTGAAGGAGCTTTGACAAAAGTTCATTAGCACAAGTGTTGAAACTCATATTATTAAATCACTGAAGCTAATGAAGAGGAGAGGAGGGAGAATTTGACAAAAACAGTTTTTGAATAGCATTATAGAGAAGGTGTGTGCAGTGAGAAAGAAGTCTTTATCTGAACTGAATGAGAGCTTTAGATAGATTAGCTACAGGTTTAAAAAAGGAATACTGACAAAAGAGGCAGATAAATAAGATCACCTTTTGCAACATCTCCGAAGAGGAGTTGAAACACACTTCAAGTAGTGAGGCTTCTTTAATGAAGAAATCTACTTTCAAACAAATAGATCAGTGATTCTAAACCAGTGGTCCACGAACCCCTGGGGTCCACAAACCCTACTCATAGGGTGGGTGACTGTTTAGAAAATTAAATAATGTTGACAGAATAATAGGTGTATGTAAATGAAGAAGCAACATGTAAAATTGAACGTTTTTAAATGTTTTTTAAATAAGAGGGAATTTAAAATTGGGATCTAAAAATGTAGTTAGTTTTTTAAGATTGATTCATGGGAGCAGTGCAAGTCCATCAAGCAGTACAGAGTATGAGCAATGAGTGCCCTCACCTGAATTTACCAAATCTGCAGAAATGCGCCAGTCTTCCAATTAAAATTAAAATTTGCTATTTTTGTTTGTGAATTAAATACAGCATTTCAGAATTTGTGTTTCTGTTTGATGAATACATGTTTCTTTTTTGTGTGTGTATTGTTTTGTAGCTTAAATCTTTGAAAATGCTTAGGCCGGGGTCTCTGGTTTCCAGTAATGACACATTGGGGGTCCCCAGAATCCCATAGTGATTCAGTGGGGGTCCTCGGGTTACACTAATGATTAAGTTGGGGTCCATAAAAGTCAAAAGTTTAAGAACCAATAGATTATTGTCCACTACTGATACAGTCCTTTGAGGTCAAAAAAGGTACAACAATACCAAATTAAATGTTAGTACCTAGAAATACAGATGAATTAATCAGTGATGAAATTTTACAATGACGTCCTCCTGCTCCAGTGTGTGAGTGGCAGTGCTGCAGTTACTGTAACATAAGGCAAGAATGAATTTAAAAACTTAGAATATTTGTGGGAATGTTTTGTTCAGGGACTTTAATATATCAAATGAAATATTGCAAACTCTTGATCCCTGTTGAGTTTGCAAAAATTCAAAACCACAAGGACATTCATTGGCTGGCCTCTCAAAGGAGATATATGATAGTACTTTCCATCATTTTAAATGTATTCTGTGTGTCACTCTGAAATGTAAACTCCTGGCAGAAGGCAGGATGTTGTTAAAAGTTAGGCCCTTCATTTAGAAGTGTTGAATAAAGCTGGTACTGTGTCCGAGATTGCTAATATATCTGGAAACATTTACTGCGACTGCAAAGTGAGACAGAAGTAAATTGGGTACTAGCACCACCCACCTCAGAGAGTAAGAGTACTGCTATTAAGTTAGAGCACCTCAGTATTGAAATAAGAAAATTTACAGCTACATCTGCTCAAATTCTAAGCAAGACAGCTTTGTACGGACTACAAGCACAAACAAGAAATATTGCATATCTCTGGAAAAACTGAAGATGAAGACCTTTCCAGTAGTTTACACTTGCCCTCTATTAAATAGAAGAGGGGTAATTTGATTTAAGTCTAAAAAAAGAAGTGTGCAAATACTGCATACCTAAACTTGATGATAATAAAATGCATACTAGAGGTATTCACAATAAGTTAGACATTTTGCCAATTACTCCTGGGTTAAAAGATCTGTGAGAATATTTTGATTTAAACTGTGCATCTTTTTTAAGTTATTGTCATAATGCAGACAAAAAGTGTAAAATGATCTCAAAGTGAACTTGTGAAATATTTAAAGGAAATGTTGTAGATCTTCCTCTAGAGTTTAAACAGAATATTGAAACTCTTGGCTTAGATTGAGATATAGAGGAACCAGTGGTGGGTCTAGAAAATGGTGTGCCTCCCAGGAATAAAAAGATTTATAAGGAAATGGTTAGTATAGAGGAAGCAATAGAATTTTTCAATTGAGAAAATATATTCTATGAGGATGTAGATGTTGATCACATGTGACTTTTGGGGACACCCATTTCAAAGACTCCTCAGAGTGGACAATTTGAGTAGATTCATCAAACGTTGAAGAGAAATATCAACATTACAGTATTCAGCCTGTACCGTCTAGGGATGTAAAGAGCAATGTTTTGGAATTAAATCAAATAAAAGAAGCAAAAGGTTAACTTTAGTGCGTGGGCAAAGAGTTTAGAAGCTCACTGCTTTCTGCATCTATTTCCAACTGGTAAAGGAGGTGATTAGGATGATCAGCCAGAACAGTTTCCTGCTTCTGAGTACAGATCAACTAGACTGTACTCAGAAGATCTTCGATTTAGACAAAACAGTCCTTATCTTTTTCTCATTCTCTGTGAAAGAGATCTGTCAATTTTTTCATATGCAGTTGCAGATATTGTGAAAACCAGAACACCTTTTCAAAATAAGAGTGCACAGAAGTTTATATAAAAAGTTCATGGAAAAGATGAGATTCTTGAGTGCAACCTCCTAAATCTCTTGCCAACTTGGACCCAATGAGCACTGGTTTCATCAGCATGGTGTGCTGAAATACATGCTGCAAAACTTATATGCGCTGAAATGCTTGTTTCAAAACCTATGTCCATCTACCTGGTTCTGAACTCTAAGTTGTGCACAGTATACCTTGGATGATTTTCATGAATTCTTAGAGCACCTAACTTGAATATTCCTGGCATTAACTTTAAAATGATTGGTGAATTCTGCTCAATGGATCCAGCAAGTGTATGCAGCTTTTTTAATCAATGATTTCAAGCCATACTTCTCTTTATCTGCAAACAAATTAAACCGTTCTCCTGGTGAGGACACTGACTACTTTTGAAGGAAATAATACAGAGCTAGGGGTAGCCCACACATCATCTGAATTTGTTTGGGCCTTGCATCAACTCGTAACAGTGTATTGAATTCTTTAGATGAAATTGAATAACTTGCACTTTCAGATCATCAAAATAGAGAAATCGTAAAATAAATATGCTGGATACTTATTAGATCAATTAAAGTGTCCATTCTGAAAAACTCTGTATGAATTAGTACAGTTCTACACATAAAAAAGAAAATGTGGAAGAAAACACTGAAAGCAGCATGTTTTCTGTGTCTGCATGTAAAGGTTCTTTAGTGAAACACAATAAAGCAAGTCTAATCAACCACAAAATACTGTCTTGCCATAGTGCAGATAAAAGTGAGATCTTTTATTTGGCTCTTCTCCAGCTGGTTAAACCTTGAAGTTATGAAGGAAAACTGCTAGGTTAATAGTTATGCCTGCCATAAGGATGTATTTAATGCAGTTCAAGGCCAGAGTGAATGTTCAGTCTTTCCTACGTCTTTGAAAATGTTTAATGGTGAGATTCAATAAGAGGAGAAGATAGCAGCTGAAATTGCAAAGGATAGTTCACAAGGCAGCCAGTGCTCAAGATCTCATAGTCAAGATCCACTTGGGCAGCCTGTTATTGAGAATGAAGCAACCATTGCCATGAATCAGATGAAGAATGTTGTGAATTTGGTAATGATTCAGTCCATAGACATAGACAAAATAGTGGGTCAGCTAAATGAAGAGCACCTACAGATATTCCAAGAGATATCTGTATCAGTGGATTGTGGTATTCTGCATGATATCTCTGAATGTACATGCATCACATTGAACCATAAATATCTGTATGTAAGTGGACAAGCAGAGTCTGGGAAATGTTTCCTTCATTACCCATAAGTTCATTTATTATATGAGACGAAAAAGTTATGACCAAAGAAATAATAACTACTTCATAATGCCACAACTCATTTTGTACTTGGTAAGTGTCTATTAAACCATACACCAAACTAATCAGGAGCACCATCCTAATCTAACACCGAACACCAAATGAGTAACATGGTGCTCCTGATTAGTTCGGTGTATGGTTGTTATTTCCTTGGCCATAACTTTTTCGGTATATAATAAATTAACTTATGGGTAATGAAGACAGTAACATTGCTATGTCAAGATCTCTATAGAGGATACATAAATATCAGCTATGAGAAGAGCTATTGGTTTACAGATGTGTTTTTCTGGTGAAGGAGTTTGAAATAGGAATACTTTTAACCCAAACAGAGTATATCCATATAGTTTGTTAGATGTCCCCCCTCTTTACTAGTGACTACGTTTCCATTTCAGGGCGGGGTCTCATATACCTGAGTGGTTACCAGGAGAGATGAGGCTTGTACCTCTTACAAGACAGGTGAGTGTATCTTATGTCAGAAATAGCCTACCAAAGATAGTATGGCTTATGCGTCAGGGCAAAGATGTGAAACTGGTACAATATTTCACAACATGTATTTATGTCGCTAACTCCTACAGGTGTGAAGACCACCCTGCTTGTATTGAGGTATTGTGTTGAAATTTGTAATTATTTTATTCACATTTGCACAAATATAGGAATGCAGTAGCAATTTAAAACTTAGGTCCTGAAGAAAGCCTGGGCAAGTGGCGCACAAGGCTGAAACTAGCTGACCATTTCAGATAAGTGGCCAATTTGTTAAAAGCCACTTTTTTGCACTTTTTTAACAGGATTGGAAGTGATATTGTAATAAAAGTATTTTTTTCTTCCAAATCCATTTTAATTCTCACTCACTTGCACTGCACGAATACTTTCCATCACCCAACTTAATAGATATCCTAAGGTTGTTTCCTAGAAATAAGTGACTACATTGGTCATTCCTTTCACTTTTCCTCTACACTTCCTCTTGTTGTGATTTCAGAGATCTACACAAAATCCGAACCACATCTTCCCCTTTGTGATCCAGAGATGTTGTGGTAGGAAGGAAGGATATCCAAGTGATGACACTGGCCTCGCTTGTCAGTTGATGGAAATCTGACTATTTCATTAAGGTCGCTTTCCTGTCTATTGAGCATATATGTTGGGGGCTTGCTCTTTTGGTGTGTGGTATGTAACTAGTCTTTTTGCTTCCCTTTTGCCCCTTCGTTTGACCACCAGATTGTGCTTGTAATGGATACTGGTTAAGTATGCCATCAAAGACAGAACCAAATTATTGGATGAGATTAAGAAATTAAGTCAGGAACTCAGGAATATCGTACCCAAGGAGGTGTTTGATGAGTCAATGCAAAATCTCTAAAAAAGAAATTGGCAAAACCCAAGAGGAAATTACTAGCAAATAGCAGAGAAAATTTGTCCTGGATTACAAAAACTGCCAACCAGAGTGGATTCTCACATTCCGCAGAAAATATGATTACCTTTATAATGCAACACACCCCGGTGATATGCCTTCTATAGATTTCTATAGTCTGCACATTACATCAGAACATGAAGAAAGTTATTCCTCAGACAGCAACTCCCCTGAGGTCATCAAGCGAGTTCCTGCAGGAATTATCTAAAAGAGTTTCAGCTCCTAAATCAGGGCAGGATAAAGCTAGTGCCTGAACAAAGATTTCAGGGAGGAAGAGGCAGAGGCTTTGGAGGAAACAGAGGAACAAATAAGCCCATAAGAGGGGAAAGAAAATAGAACAATACCCCCATGGGAACGTTGACAAGGGGCAGACATTAGGCACTGTGAACGTGGTAAATCTCTCTGAACTTACATTATCCAAAGAAAAAGTAGAACTACTCTCTTTAGGCTTGTCCCTTTGTGTCTTAAACTATGTGCAAAGTCAAATGGATGTATTTAATTTCATTAGTAACATTAAATTTAACAGATGGTTCCGAACTAAACCCAAAGGGGAGACTTCCACCTCACATGCCCCTATTGTAAGCAATCTGAGCATAATTGATATGGAATTATTTCATACTTTATCGACACTTGATGATACTGATATTCACCATGAAGATCCGTATCTGAAAGTACACATTTTTGAAGTAGATGTGGGGATGAGTTGCTCTTATGATTTTAAACCACTGTTTACTTTTTTAACTTCAATATTGTGTGATGCAATCAATGTGTTCGAGAGAGTTGTTATAAACAAACTAAAAAGGCTAAGACACAAAGGTCCTCAAGGGTTGGTAAAGAGTCTCAACTTTCATAACTTTTTGGACCTAGAAAGTTTCAAATCTGACTATAATATAGTAATATGATAGTCAGACAAGGGGGGCAATATAGTTTTATTATCTAAGAAAATGTACATAGATGAGGGCAAGAAGCAGTGCTGCAGATCAGGCATGATACACATTGTCTAACACAAATTAAGCTTTGAGTGCTAATCTGACCTATTGGGAGATGTTAGCTTATTGGAGAGAAAGAGGCCTTCTTAAGTGGGAAGAATACCTTTTTCTTAAGTGTGACAAGCTTGAAATTCCCACCCTATGCTTGTTGCCAAAATATCACAAAAATTATAACAATCATCCTGGTCAAACAATTGTCTCATCCATTGGGGCTTTACTTGAAAATACAACTAAATACATCAACCAATATTTGAGACCCTTCGTCTTTTCCTACCTGTGTCCCTTAAGGATATTACATACTTTTTAATTATCATTGAAGGTTCACACTGGGAAGACAATGTCACTCTTGTCACTCTAGATGTCCCCAACCTTTATATGTCTATTAAACACAAGGCTGGAATCCAAGCTTGCAGGAACTTTTGAGAGTTAGGTCCTTGTCTTATTTACTGCATTGTTAGATGACTGTTGACATGATCCACTATTGCCTTCACAATAATATTTTTCTGTTTAACAATAAAGTCTGTGAACGGACCTATAGTACTGCGAGTGGCACCTGCTTCACCCCCGGCTATGCAAACCTTTTTGTGGGCTGGTGGAAGGAGCTGGTGGCCAGCAACCTGATAGGTTTTGATGAGGGTTATGGTACATTGGATCAGATTCATTGATGATTTATTTGCAATTTGGAAGGGAGATGAAAGGTCAGCTGTTGAATTCATTGACAGGCTGAACAGTTATACCCTTGTTTTAAAATGAAAAATACAGAAATGTAGACAATTCTGGTTCACAGAGCTAACTATCACTTTCACCCCAACCATGCACTGTTTATGACCTCACATACTACATTACTCAATGCATGTTCCATGTCATCATTGATGACATCACGTATCACATCACTGATGACATCATCCTCTTATGGACATTTTTTTGTTTATTGTTGGCACTTAAAAACATTTTTTATCGGCTACAGCCTCAAATGATTGCATACTACAACACAACTTACATTGAAATGTACCACATAGATTGGAAGAATATTCAAATTGTGGTTAGCAGTCACAAACTTATGGGTTATGTACACAGAACCAATGATACAAGTACAGCACACTTTTGCACCTTAACTCCATACATATCTTGGTAGTGGGATGTATGTGAAAAGAAAGGGTAATAATGACACCTGAACTTAGTTGAACATTGCTATCTTTCTGTTACAATAGTTTACTATGGAAATGTCATTATTGTGTAAAATCTACTCATATTATACTGTTACTCAGCAAACTGTGCAATTTGCATTCTGCATTATTTAGCACACTTCGAAAGAGGAAAACGCTGCTAAGGATTGTTTTTGCACAGGACAGTGTCCCTTCCTGCACAAAAATAATCCTGACTGCAACACAGGCACCCATGCACCATGGCACAATGGTACCTGTACTGATGCAAGTAAGCACCTAGTTTGCAAGGAGAGAGCAGCAATGTGCCATATCTTGAAATATATGGCTCATTCCTGCGCTCCATTTGATTCAGCATAGTAAGCTGTCTTACTGTGTTGCGCTGTGCCAACATTTTATAAATCTGGGCTTTTGTTTATTTTGAAGTACATTATATCATTAAACACTGATGGCAAAGGTATTCTGTTACAAGCTCCACACTACTTTATCAGCTGCATTTAAATGGTACAAACTGTTTTAACTTAGGTTTTTTGGGAGGCTCTGATTCTTTGCATCGTCATCACGAAAGGCAGCGCAAATCTGCAAAAAAGCTGATTTGGTCAAAAGACTGTTCTCTCTGTTTATATAAAAGATCTCTCCCTGTTTCTCTTATTTGGATGGGATAGTGCCTTCCCTCCTGTACTGTGCTTAAGGCTGCAGAGATTTGTTTGGGAATTTTGTTTTGATTTTCCTTAAAATAGAACAAGAACAAAAATGTGTTCTGGAGTATAGCGACCAGAGGAAAGAGAGCATCAAGAAGACAAAGTGGAAGACCTCAAAGACCCTCCAGCAAAGAAATCGTCTATAGTAGGGGAATTTAGCCCTCCTCTGCCACATAATTCCAGTGTCCCTGAATATGTATTACAAATGCAATGGAAATGAACTACTACTGTTTTTTTTTGGTTGTTAGACATTGTTTTCAAACTGAGTGGATTCTCATACGCAAAGCAACCCCCCAAACAATCCCAACAGTTGCAATATTCCAAACAAATGCTTGTCATCTTTGAACTATACAGAAAATATTCCTCTTAATTTTAAAAAAGATATATGAAGCCAATGCATACTAGACTGTATATATGTATAAAGAGCAGAAATTGCACACTTTTACCAGTCACAAACTACTTTCACACTGCATTCCTTAACAGTATATGGTACTATCAATAACACTTCAACTGATCCAAAACTATGTTGAAGAAAGAAAGACCTAAAGTGGTTATCACCCTTCCTAGGCCACATGACGGCATATATCCAGTAGATATTCACTACATTTTAAGAAACACACCTGTAATATACGGATCACTGAAATAATATCGAGAGACAAAATATCGACCATCAAGAATATCGTTGACAAAATATCGACTGACAAAATATCGAGTTTCTATCTACAAACAGGTAAGTACAAAAATATCGAGTTAAAAATATCGTTTACAAAAAAATAGTTTTAAAAAATATCGACTTTACTAAAAACAATGTTAAATTAAATTAATATTAGAAATGAATTACTAAAATATACTTAAAAATACTTACATTAACTTATAATAACTAAATATTTAATGAAAGTAAAAAAAAATGTATTCATATTTCTTAAAACATATATATATAGTAACAAAATATAATTAAATAATAGCCAATATTTTTTACGTACAGAAACAAAAGTGTAAAAATTACTATTCCCACTCCAGTGGGTGCAACAGCATTTGAAAGAGACATCGCACTATGGTGACGTATGTGACATCTATACTGCAACTATAAAAACACTTAAAAATGTGGCGTCCCCTCCACACCCTGAATGAAGAATAAGCCAAATTTAGAGACTGCAATGGGTCGTTCTCTGCCTCGTTCTGCCCTCCTGTATACCCTACAGCATACAGTTTAGAAAGATTTGCATCCCAGGTTTAGAGATCCTATATCGTACTGTCTCTGACTGGTCCTGATGAAGGTGGTCCCTACTGCTGTTCTTTCCACCGAAACGCGTCGACCTCTCTCCTTCCTTTTAAATCTAAATGACTCTGGTCATTAATTGGACAACAGATTCAACTCTATAGGATACTTTTTTGTTGTTTTGGTGATGGGATGGATGTTTAGGAAGTATGTATGTGTTGTATGTGTGGCTCTTTACCTGCTTGTGCACATTTAATTGATTTTGTGTCTTATATGAATTTGAGTAACTAAGGATATATATTTATAGCTCCACTGTGTTGCAAAATATTTTCCCTGTAGCCTCTTTGCAGAATGTATATATTTTTATAATTGTTGCATTTGAAAAATATGATATAAAGAAAAAAAGACTTTTTTACTGTAAAATGAAATAAAATGGGAAAAAATTCACATTTTGTGTAGACATTGTTAGTGTATGCCCTGTGTTTGAGAGGTAACTCCCATGATAAAAGCAATTATAGGTCAAGAGGGAATTTTTTCAGTTGTCTTGGTATTTCTTCTCCCCTCTACTCCCTGACCTGAAAGTAACTTCTAGAAGGGGTCCCCTTTTCTGTACTAGTTAAAATTACTATTCCCACTCCAAAGAGTGCAACAGTAGGGAAAGCGTTGGATAGCGTAGGGGTTAAAATTACTATTCCCACTCCAAAGAGTGCAACAGTAGGGAAAGCGTTGGATAGCGTAGGGGTTAAAATTACTATTCCGACTCCAAAGAGTGCAACAGTAGGGAAAGCGTTGGATAGCGTAGGGGTTAAAATTACTATTCCGACTCCAAAGAGTGCAACAGTAGGGAAAGCGTTGGATAGCGTAGGGGTTAAAATTACTATTCCCACTCCAGTGGGTGCAACAGTAGGGAAAGTGTTGGATAGCGTAGGGGTTAAACCTACTATTCCCACTCCAGTGGGTGCAACAGTAGGGAAAGCATTGGATAGCGTAGGGGTAAAAATTACTATTCCCACTCCACAGAGTGCAACAGTAGAAAAAGTGTTGGATAGCGTAGGGGTTAAAATTACTATTCCCACTCCAGTGGGTGCAACAATAGGGAAAGTGTTGGATAGCGTAGGGGTTAAAATTACTATTCCCACTCCAAAGAGTGTAACAGTAGGGAAAGCGTTGGATAGCGTAGGGGTAAAAATTACTATTCCCACTCCAGTGGATGCAACAGTAGGGAAAGCGTTGGATAGCGCATGGTTTAACATTACTATTCCCACTCCAGAGAATACAACATTAGGGAAAGTAAATATTTCATATATTATTTAACAATCTAAAAATGAATATCTCTTAATAATTAATTAAAAATAAATAAAAATGTTATCTAATATAATAATTAATATTTTAAAATTACTAATTAACAATAATTATTTCAATTAATCACCTATTGATACAAATAATTAAACATTAACAATTAATTATTTAAAAATTAAAAATTATTTTACAATAATTTCCAAATAAATACATTTTAATTAATTTTATTATTTAATTAAATATTAATAAATTACTTTCCACCCTATGCCCCTATAAACCCACACCCCGCTACAGAAATTAAATTAGTAAAATGTACATAATTAACAATTAATCAATTAATATAAATTAATTAACATTTATAATTAAATTAATTAACAAATATAAATTAATTAACAATTAATTACTAATTACTATCAATAAATACATTTACATATTTAATTAATTATAATTAAATTACTTCCCACCCTATTCCCCTATAAACCCACAACCCGCTACAGAATTAAATTAGTAAAATTTACATAATTACCAATTAATCAATTAATAATAATTATTTTCCAATTACAATTAAATAAATTAACACATATAAATTAATTAACAATTAATTACAAATTACTATCAAAAAATAAATTTACATATTTAATTATTTATAATTAAATTACTTCCCACACTATTCCCCTATAAACCCACAACCTGCTACAGAATTAAATTACGCAATAATTATAAAAACAAAATTAATTAAATAAAATTATTTATAACATAAATACACACTTTTCACACATATTAAAACATAAAAAGACACTGTGAAAAATTATGTATTATTAAAAAATCGATATTAATAACTATCTATATTATATACTTTGATATTTTAACTATCTATATTTTTAACAGTCGATATTACTTATCTTACCTTAAAAACTATATTTTTGTTGTCTATATTCTGTCCTGTCGATATTTTGTCCAGTCTATATTAAAAACTCGATATTATGTCCAAACGATATTTTGGACTCGATATTATGTCTGTGCACCGTAATATACTTATCACTACTTTTTCTAGAACTTGGCTTGAAAGAAAAAATGATAGGAGTCGGACAGTTTCCAATATGATTTTGCTTTGAATGTAAGACAAGTGTTATTACACGCTATCCATCCAGATTCAATTTCCAAATAGACTATATGGTGACCTGACTTGATGTATGTATGTATGTATGTAATACTGTTTCCATGATTGAAAATGATTGCAACTGTAGTAGATGTTTTGCCTCCTAAAGAAATCTGTCCTGCTTTGAATTTAGAATTTTCATGCCATGTGCTCCGTAGCTTTGTAGCATTAAGATGACATATCTGTTGTTGTTATCACCAATTAGAGCTGATAGCAGTTCTGCAGTTCGGTCATATATGTTGTGCACCGTTTTCCCGATTAATTTGTCAAATTGCACAATTTTGAAATCTGGTATGGTTGGATACACAAATCATTCAGAGTCAATGCGACTACTTGTTGTAGGGTGAAAAATCTCTTATTCATGGGTGCCATGAGTAGCTTATTTGAAATTTGTCACTTATTGGTAGATGTTCATTTTCTAGTAATCCTAACATCACCATTCGAAATTCTTGAGCATCTTCTTGAGAATTCAGTGCAAATTTTACAACATCAACGCAACTATGTATAGCTGTTGTGGACGGACAAGTTACTTTTTGCCCTCACACAGGGGCATATTACCAAGCAATAGCGATAATTATCGCTATAGCTTGGTTAGAGACAAACATTTACCGCTGCGCTGCGGCGGTTTTTACCGCAAATAAACCTTGGTATTTACCAAGGTTTATCGCAAATGCGATAAAAATCGCCGCAATGCATGAATATCGCTGAAAAGTCAGCGATATTCATGCATTACCGAGCTAATGCTCTTAGCCATGTTATCCACCTCCCAATGGATAACATGGCTAAGAACTGCTCAGGGCAGGTGTTAGCTTTTGGAGATATTCGCGCTTAGCGCAAATATCTCCAAAAGTTGGTAATAGGAGATAGCGATGTTAGCGACTGTCTTCAGTCGCTAACATCTTGGCACGCCCACTTTGCATATCATTAGTGATAAATATCACTGACATGCAAAGTGGGGCCCAAGATGGTCGCTATCTCCTACTAGCTGTCACTAACTGGTGTTAGCGACAGCTAGGTAATAGGGAGATAATTTTATCTCCGCTTTCTTGGCTTTTAAAGCCCAAAAAGCGGAGATAAACCCCCTTGATAATATGCCCCACAGTTCTCAATAAAATTGAAACTGTGCTACATAATGCTTTACCTATGTTTTCTTTGATTCCTATAATCAGTAGTGGTAGCACAAAAAAGGACATTAAATACTACATTGCTATAACAGTTAACTCCAGCATCATTGACAAACGGATATCCAATCTTTTCTACTACATCTATGTTTCTCTTCTTTCAATAACTTTAATATTATAATCTCTTCTTTTTGATTTAACCTTTCCTAACTCAATTTACTAAGATTACATTTGACACCAATGGCAAGTTTTCCAAGATGTACTCAAACTCCCTTTTATAGGGAAATGCGATGAAGTCTATTACATTTCCCATAACGCTGTTCACTAAATCTTCCTTTATATTTAAATGTTGAAGTAGTATGATTCTACAACATTTACAGAGGCATAGATTTTTCTCTAAACTTGTCGCCTCGCAAAGTGGTGCAAAGGCAACGCAACCCCTACGATGCGATTTATCAAGTCACGCAAGACCACTTTGTATGGTACTGAGGGGCATGAAAAATCTGGAGTAATGCAACCCAGAGCAAATCGCTGTTTTGCATTACTCTGCCCCAGGGAAGCATTCCATGGGTGCTGCGTGGGTATCACCACCAAACACCCATACATTTTGGATATTCCCAGATTTCAGTGCTTAATTTGTAAAATATGAAGTGCAGGTGCTCACAGTCTTTAACAAGGCCTCACCCATTTCCCGTGCTCCGCCCACTTCCTCCAGTGGCCCCACCAACTTCCCTTTATTGTCTCCACCCACATCCACAAGCCCCAACACATCGGAGTCACCTCCTCCCTTATTGAGTTCCGCAAGAAGATGAAGGGCTGGCTCTTCACAAAAGCAACTAAGGCACCTCACACCTACACACGTGCCCAAATCCCTGGATACTCTCCTGGGTGAGTAGTGCGCTATACAAATCAATATAACATAATATAACATATTGGAAACCTATGACAAAAACTTAAAAGTGAACTCAAATTAGAGAAAGGTGATTTGAGGACTTGAGGCAGATTTGCAAACAAAAGAGAATGTGCTTGCACTGCGCTGTTTAAAAGAAAGAAAATAATGAAGGAAGGAATACATTAAAGAAGGCAGTAACAAATGCAGACAGGAAGAGGAGCACTGGAGTAAGGAAATAAATAAGTAATGGATGAAAGAAGGAGGAAATAAGAAAAGAATGTGAAAGGAAGAAATGAAGGGATAGAGGGAGAAACACACCATGTATATTGTAAAGCACATATTCACTAGAGGGGGCCTTGACACCAAATTAAAAATGTTGTTATCCAGCTCAATTGCACTCATATTATCTAAAGATGAAAGACTGAGTGACCCCACCAAGATTTCAATTTATGACCCTCAGATAGAACACAGATTCCTGGAGTAGATATAAACTTATGTGCAAAAAGGAAAAAATTAAAAGGGAGAGTGAGGGAGGAGGAGAGGTCTAAAGGCAAAGATCAATGCAGTAGACAATGTGAAGAGAAATGTGGAAAGCAGAGATTGGGATTGCAAGATTGGAGTGGAACGTGATGAGAAGGAAAAGTGAAAAGAGGAGAAAGGCAAGGGAAGAAAAGCAAACAGTGGGGAGCGTGCGAGAGTGGAGTGGAAGGGAAAATGGAAAAGTGAACAATGGAAAGCATTTAATGAGGGGAGATGGTGATTAAGAGAAAACGCAGTTATAGGGCAGAAAGTGAAGCAAGATTGGAGAGAAGTGAAGGAGTGAGGTGTGACGGGGAGGAAGAAAAGCAGATACTGAGATAGAGCAAGCCAAGAGTACACCTCTGCTTTATTAAATATACAGTCATTAATTATGTAAAGTTGAGAGGTGACAAAAGTGTATCATTCTTGGCCTGTCTCATCAATGCACAGCAGTGTTGTCCAAGACACACAATAGTGATTCTTTAACTGTGTTAACTTTTATGCCATAAAAAGATGTTTTGTTATGCCACAATAGGTATTCATGATAAAACATAATAAAGTGTCAGTTATACCATTGGGATTATGCCTTGATGGAGAACCACACTCTCATGCTTCAAACAAATAGTTCTATTACATGATCAGATTATAAATCGGAAAATCCCACTGCCACCTATTTTCAAATGAAGTCAGACGTTCAACTCCATTCAGACAGGCTTCTACACATACTTTTTAACTAATAAAGCCCAAAATTCAACTGAGTCTGCTGCCTGTGCTATATTAGGATTGTACTTTATGATCAGCGCGTAACAAAAGGACGTCTGTGACAAAAAAGAGAAACCCACTGAGCTATCCACATAATATAGTTCTGTCATCTGCATGGTACATGTTCTACATTACCCCTCTGTGCTACAGTCAAAACTTCAACTAGGCAAAACTCTGATCTCTCTCCAACAGGGACATAAGGCTGTAGGTATGCAGCAGGGGTTTACGGGACATGGGTCTTTGGAGGTGAAGAGAAGGTGTGGGGCGATACATCTCAGCAGGCTTGTGGGGGTGGGGGGAGGTACAGAGCACCCAACACAGCCTATCCCCTCTGATAGCACGTTTTGAATCAATGTTATTTTTCTCCAGGTCAAAGCTGAGAAATTCCCTGTGTATCCCATCTCTGGTTAGGGGTAATAAGGAAAGTCTCCTGGTTCGAGTGGCCAAGACTGAGAAGGGCTTCGTGGTGTCACGTGCAGAGTCAAAGTATGGATACTCAGAGCCCAGTGCATGCTTTAATACAAAGGGATGGTGGGGTGGGGTGCTCTGAGAGTGAGGGAGGGAGTCAAGGGGTACTGTAACAGGAGTGAGCGAGTGTTGTTGCAGGGAGGGGCATTGAAATACAGAGGGTAGGGGACTGTAAGCAGAGGGGCAATGAGATACAGGTGAGAAAGGCACTGTGGAGAGACGGGCACTCGGATAGTGGGAGAAGTCCACTCTGGAGAGAGGGGGACTGTCGGAGGTAGCAGTGGGGCACAGTCACAGTGGCAGTGGCAGGGATGGGAGGTGTTCTTCAAGTGGCAGGGATGGGAGATGTTCTTCAAGGTGCTTGTGGCTGCAATGGTGCCCATTGCAGAAGGGAGAGGACGGGTCAGATAGAGACGAGATGGTACTGGGACAGGTAGGAGCGTGGTACTAATACACTGACTGGCAGGAAGAAATGTTTTCACTTTCAGCTGCTTCCTGTATTTTGTTATTATGCTGCAAGGCTTTTTCTGGTCTCCTGAGGCAGGCAGATACTGGGCAGTTTCCTGCGGGTGCCACTGTGCAGGAATGTATCGATGGTGTCCCACGGCCAAGCACTATTTTGTCACCTGTAGGATAACAGTTGTGTGTAAAATAACGCACACACAACTCACCTAACCTTGCAGCTTTGGCTACACTGTAAAGCGAAGACTGCTGGGCAGCGCAGCTGCAATTATGCTCCCAGTTCATTGTTCGTGGAGTTTATACTGTGCATGACACAACACACCTGCCCTTCCCCTACCCTGAAGACCAGGCACTGGTGCATGCCAAAGCAAGCACACTAGCAGCATGCACCAAATCTGAACGTACAGCTGCACAAGCCTCGCTCGAGGCAGGGGCTTTTTAATGGCCTGTGCACAGTGCTGACTGTGCATGGGAGAAAAATTCAATAGACCCGGCCCTGAGAAATAGGTGTCGGCGCTCAGCACCTGTACAAATTAAGCACTGCCAGATTTACATACAATGGTAAACCTGAGAATGCATCAAAATGCTACATCTCCCAAGGTGATGTTTAACAAGGACATACATCTTTATTTCTCCTTGTTACTTCCTCTTGAATGCAGCACCCACAGAAAGAGGAAATGCCTCAGAGGATTGTTTTTGTCCCTTCCTGCACATACACAATCCTGTTTTCAATGCAGACACCCTTGCACCAAGTGTGCTTGCATTGGCGCTAGGGAGCACATTGTGCACCAACACAGGTAAAAGACAGTAATGTGCTGTATAATTTTAAGCATGGTGCAGTCCTGTCTTTTCTCTATCAGTCAGAGCAGCTAAGCAAGGACATTTGCTGTGCTGCACGATTTTATATATAGATATGTCCCTTGGTATCTGTATGGAGCAAAGCTAGCCAAAAGGCAGCAGAGTGCTGCACAGGATCAAAAAGCCAGGAAGCAGTCAGCAAGTGACTTGGGAGGTAGTTCGCTTGTGTACTGTTACTGTAGCATGATGTCGTTTTCTTCAGAGAGTTGCATCTTTAACTCTTTCTTGAAATGGAGCAGATTTACAGCAGTCTTGATGGATATGGGGATCATCTTGTAGGTCCTGAGTGCATAAAGGAAATATACTATTGTTTTTTTTTTCTTTTTGAAATGTCTTTGTCTCCAATTTGTTAATGTCCTGGCTGTTTGCACGTTGAGAGTCAACATAGTTTGCCAGGTACCTGTCATGAAGGCTTTGTAAATTATGCTATTGGCATTGAAGATGGTATGGGCTGATTAGGGTAATCAGTGGAGTACCATTAGCCTAAGGCAGATATGATCATATTCATTCCGGCCCTAGATGAGACATGCAGTAGTGGTTAACCTGCCTTTAGGGGGTCAATGTTGAGTTTGGAATGCTGTGGAGCAGGGTGTTTTCACCATCCAGATGCAAGCGTACAGGGTTTTAAACAGCAGTTCTGAAGGAGCTTTCTGAGGGGAATATTTCCACTTTTTTTAAGTAGAGAATGCTGATACCAGTCTATTCTTATTTTATTGTCAATGTGTTCCATAATGAACAGGTCAGTGTCCAGGGTCATTCCCTGCGGCTTGGCATTGGATGAAAGTTGGGGTTCAAAGCCCTCAAAGTTAAGGTTTTTTAGGCATGTTTGTAACATTCCTTTTGAAGAAAAGTATTTTTCGATCGACAAACATTTTTAACAGGACTCCATTGGTCTTTTGCATTGCCATCTTGTGGCAAACACTTTCACAGGACCAATCTGGTCCTTTTTCTGCTGTACAAGAAAATTCTATCAACACAACAAAAAATCCATTCTTGCAGCCTGCATTTCTGCCCGGAAACTATCGTGCACCCAACCCTCAGTCCATAACAGTTCCCAGAAAGGCTACAAGACAATCATGCCTTGCGTAAAGGATTCTTCCTCTCCTGCTCCCAGCCTGATAAAACATCCTTGACACCATGATCGGGTTATCTGGACAATGGTCTGCCTGCTGAACTTTCATCCAGACAATCGGAGAATGGCTCGTAAAGCCGGAGCTTTTTGATCAAGGCAACTGGGCAAAGAAACCTGAAGAAACTAAGCCCCGTTCAAAGCTGAACTAACATTTGACTGTGTACCTTGCCTTGACCAGGTCGCTAACTACAAACACCAACTGGATCCAGCTAATCAACAACAAACACTGCCCTGATTGAAAAATTGGCTAACAGCCAAATGAATGTAATAAGAAATGTATAAAAGGCACGTAAGCTAACGAGTGAAGTAGCAGCCTCCTTTGCACTGTCACTTGACTCGCTTGGGACTCTGTTCCATAGCCCGGGCTTTTGCAATAAATCTGGGTTCCTTCTGCAGACGAAGGCTCCTGTGTCTCGTTTTTATTTAAGTATGCAAAGTATGGAAGAATAGGACAGTCCCCCCGTCGCCGAGACTCAGTGAGTGGGTTAATCCGGTTCTTCAAATGGCGCCTGAATAGGGACTCCACGATGTGAGAAGGAGCACGGAGAGACTCCGACTGAGGCTCCCTACCCGAAGGATTCTTGTAGTCCGGTAGACTGAACGATTCACCCGCTGCTCCTCCTAACCCGGTCTGGGCCACTTGACCGCTTTCTCGCTGGAGTTCCCTAGCAAATAATTTCTGGAGCAGGACACAGCCCTACGTCTGCAGAAGAGAACTACCTCTGTAAGGTAAGGGTGGACTGATCATCCACCAAGGCCGTCTGTTCTGTTATTGACTTTCGCAAAAGCCAAGCTGTGAGAAGTTGGCCTGGTATATGATGCTCACTAGTTCCAGTGATCACCTTGTACCAAGCAACCCTTATGATGATTGGTTGTAAGTCACCCTTATAGACCAGCTATCCTAGTAGCGTGGACGAAGCAGTCTAAGGCTAAACTCTGTAAAGGCATGTGAAGCAAGCTGTTTTACCATACACAATCCCCTTGAATACCAAATGAAAGGACACCACACAGATATATATTGAAAATATATATATATTTATTTACTGCAAAATCCCCTATACTCTTTATGAGCACAGAAGCAAATGCGTTAAAACAAAACACAGTTTAAATATACAAAAGTTGCACAATATGGATGAGCCCTAGGGGCCACCTAAACCATATACTAAAATAGTGGTATAAGAACCACGTAGCTGAAAGGAAGTAGGCCTAGGGCCTTGGGAATCGCTGGAACTGTTCGGGACTAACATCTGCAATCGAACAAACATTGCCCCGAGCGTGTGGCAAAACCACTACCAGTCCTTGTATGCCCCGGAGGCTGAATTCTTGGAATCCCCACCCCAAATTATGCAAAGTAATCAGGCCCCGGAGCCTTTCACTGAAAAAGAGGTAAGGGCGGCGATTGCAGGGTTATCCTCTGGTAAGGCACCGGGGCTGGATGGGGTGCCGGGAGATTTATTTAAACAGGAACCAGGTATCCTGGCGCCCTACCTTCTATTGATATTCAATGCAGTTCTTGAGGGGATGGAACTACCTGATACTTGGCTGGGGGCGGAGGTTGTCCCGATATTTAAAAAGGGATCTCCCCTGCTTCCAGCCAACTATCGCCCAATAAGTCTCATTGATGTATCGCAGAAGTTATTTGGTAGGCTAATACTCAATAGGCTAGAGACCTGGTTGGATGAGACAGACACCCTTAGTCCACTTCAAGCAGGATTCAGAAGAGGTGTCAAGAGGACTAACCTGAACTCCTATGGTCTGTGGGGGCGATCAAGCGGGGGTCTTCAGAAGATAAGTTCCCAACTCCCAATTGCCCCTGCACCCAGAGTCCTCTGAGCCCAGGAACGAAAGGGAAAGGGGAAGTGGATGACAAACAAGAGAGGCTGCCACACCCTGGTGTCGTCTAGATTTGGTTGTGTTGAGGACACCTGCAAAAGTAACCACAAATTAATACGTCCCTTCAAGGTGTGGAGTTCACTATTCACAATACACAGTTCAAGTGACTTTTACTTTTCTATGACATCACTGTTGCGAGTTGTACCTGATAAGAGTGTGGATTGCGCTGCTCTCCTTGGTAGACTCAGATTGACAATGGAGGATGACGTCTTTTCTCTGCGGAAGCCAGGACCATGCTTGGTGTGTGTGTGTATAAGGATATAACCTATATGCGCATATATTATAACCCCTAAACACTTCTCCGACTGGATACAGTTCAAGGATGAAGTGGTTCCACCTGGTTGATAATGGGAGATCCCAACTGGTAGTCCGCCTGTGAACAATTCCTTGTGTCTCTGAGGTGAATAGCTGAACGCTCAAGTGACTAGAACAAACAAAGTCTCATTTATGACTCTTAGCACTAGAGTTCATAGGTACGGCTCACCTTGAGAGTTCAAAGGGCTGGCCGCTAACGGAGAAGCTGGGAAGGAACTGAAATGGTACGAATACTGACGAGAACTAACTCAGCAACAAGTTCCACAAAAGTCTCTGAAATCCAATGAGCAAACAAATGCTATGTTGCACTTGACGAACTCAGTCGAGGAAACCCAAAACTGAAGGATAGTCCACTAGGAGTAGTCCGTAGCGGCTTACCTCACGACTGCTGAGGCGAAGGGTCAAAGTAGGACAAAAGCTGCGACTCCGGGATGACCCGAAACGGACTGTGAGGAACTGCCAAGTCGAATCTTCTCCGGAATGACGAAATCCAAAAGAACGGCAACCAGAATGGGAATCTTGAAGAGACTCTCCGGAATGCTGCCGCTCGCTTCAGTATGACGGTTGAAGTGCGCAGTACTCAGGGAAGGAGCGCACAAAATGGCCGCTCGAGTTGAGAAAGGCTAGAACGCTAACCTTGCGCTCGAGCGGCACAGCGCTGACTTGACCAACCGGGTATACCGTTCCTGCATCAATGAGTTTCTGCAACCACAGGAACGGTAATACCAAGGAAACTTCTTGAGTCTTATTCCTGGCAGTGGAGCACAGCGTGTTGACACCAGGGCGGGCTTGACAGTACCCCCCACCAAAACCCCCCTTCCAGGTTTCAAAGGGAACATCTTGTGGAAAGCTGTCACTAATCTGGGGGCATGTACGTTAACACTAGGCTCCCAAGATCTCTCCTCAGGACCATAACCTTTCCAATCTACTAAGTAGAACAATTTTCCCCTCTTAAGCTTAGAATCAAGAATTCTTTTAACCTCAAACTCTTCTGAAGGCTGGATCGATATTGGTGCTGGAGGGGTTTCCCGCCGTAGTTGAGGCGGACTTTTCTTGACCAAGGAAACATGAAAAGTGGGATGGATTTTCATCGTGCTGGGGAGTGAGACTCTAACACTGACAGGGTTTATCATCTTGACCACCGGGAAAGGGCCAACAAACCTCGGTTGGAACTTCTTAGTCCCCCCAAGCCTCATGTGTTTAGTAGAGATCCAGACCAACTCTCCCGCTTTCAACTGAGGACTGTCCCTTCTTTTACGATCCGCTGACCTTTTATAATTAGCTTTGGCTTTAGAAAGATTAGCAAAGGCCAACTGATAAGCTTGTTGTAAGTTTGATAGTACCTCTTGGGCAGCTGGAACCTCAATATCAGCTTTTCCTACTCTCATGTTTGGATGCCTACCGGAATTCAAAAAGAACGGGGAGAAACCTGTGGCAGAATGGACTGAATTATTGTACGCAAATTCCGCAGTACTAAGCAAGGAGGGCCAGTCGCCTTCCCGATCCATAAGGTACAAACGGAGGTATTGCTCCAAATCTTGGTTCACCCGCTCGGTCTGTCCATCCGTTTCCGGATGAAAACTGGTGGACAGGCGAGAATCCACCCCCATTCCTTTTAGAAAAGACCTCCAAAAACGGGACACAAATTGGGGTCCACGGTCCGAGATCACCACCTTGGGAATCCCATGTAACCTGACCACATGTTGGACAAACAAATCAGCTAATTGAGGAGCTGTTGGTAGGGATTTTAACGGAATGAAGTGACTCATTTTGGAAAACTGATCCACCACCACCCAAATCATTGTACTACCTTGACTGGAGGGGAGATCGACAATAAAATCCATGGAGATGGTATGCCAGGGGGAAGGGGCCACTGGGATGGGTTGGAGCAGGCCTTGTGGGAGTTGTCTCATGACTTTTCCTTTGACACATTGCTCACAAGTGGCTATGAACTGTCTTACCTGAGCTTCCATGCCAGGCCAAATGAATTCTCTCTTGATCAACTCCAAAGTCTTTGCAACTCCCTTGTGGCCAGCTAACAGATGGTCATGAAACTGCTGAATTATTCTGACTCGAAGATCTTCACTGGGAACAAACATCTTCCCAGACTGGTAAGGCTTCCCTTCCTTGACTTCACGATCAGGACCTTCATCCACCCAATCTTCAAACTTCTGCTGTGAAAATTCCACCCGAATCTTGTCTTCCAGATCGTCTTCCACAGAGGTGGCCACTATCTTTTCGGTGGGAATAACAAAACTCTTCTCCTGATGCTCAGCTTTGCTTCCAAATTCCAACCGGGACAAGGCGTCTGCTTTAGCATTTGCTGCTCCAGGCTTGTAGGTTAGGACAAAATCATAGTCTGCAAAGAAAAGAGACCACCTTAGTTGTCGAGGAGTTAAAGTTCGAGCTGACTTCAAAAACTGAAGATTTCTGTGGTCTGTGAATACGGTAATGGGATGTTTGGCTCCCAGAAGATAATGTCGCCAGACCTGAAAGGTATCCTTTACTGCTAATAACTCCTTATCAGCAATTGAATAGTTAATCTCAGCAGGGGTGAGTTTTCGTGAATGATAAGCAACTGGATGAAGCTGACCAGTGTTCTTGTGTCGCTGAGATAAAATTCCTCCAATAGCCAAATTCGAGGCATCTGCCTCCACGAAAAATGGAACATTCAAATCAGGATGCTGAAGGATGGGTGCGGTGGTGAATGCCTCCTTCAAAGATTGAAAGGCCTCTTCCGTTGTTGAATCCCACACAAATTTTTCGTTCTTCCGTAACAATTTAGTTATTGGACTCACCTTGCTAGAAAAGTCATGAATGAACCGTCTGTAGAAATTTGCGAATCCAAGGAAACTTTGTATCTCTTTGACGGATCGAGGAGCTGGCCAACCCTTGATGGCTTGCAATTTGGTGTCATCCATGTACACTCCTTCAGGAGACAGAATGAATCCCAGAAACTCAACCTTGGATGAGTGGAAGACACACTTCTCAAGCTTCACAAACAGCTGATTTTCGAGTAATCTGTTCAGAATGGCTCGCACATGGCTCACATGTTCTTCTCGACTATTTGAAAAAATCAAAATGTCGTCAATGTACACGACTGCGAAACGATCCATATATTCCCGAAGAATGTCATTTACAAAATGCTGGAACGCAGCTGGGGCATTGCAGAGCCCAAAAGGCATCACTTGGTATTCAAATAGTCCCAGCCGGGTGTAGAATGCTGTCTTCCATTCTTCTCCTTCTGCCATGCGAACCAAATGGTAAGCTCCTCTGAGATCTAGTTTTGTATAAATACATGCTTCCTTGACCTGGTCCAAGAGCTCCGAAATGAGGGGCAAAGGATAGCGATTCTTTTTTGTGACCAAATTGAGTGCTCTATAGTCAATGCAGGTTCGCAGAGATCCGTCCTTCTTAGGAATAAAAAAGAGCGGAGACGACACTGGGGACTGGGATGGCCGTATAAATCCATTGGCTAAATGTTGTTCGATGTATTCCTTGAGGTGTTCGTTCTCTGGTTCTGAAAGGGCATAAATGCGACTGCACGGGAGTGCCGCTCCAGGCTCCAAATCTATGCGACAGTCGTAAACACGATGAGGAGGTAACTTCTGCGCCTCCTGTTCATTGAACACCTCCTTCAAGTCTAGATACTCTTCTGGAATCTCTGGTATCTCCAAAGAGCAAATTGTTTGAACTTGATCCGCCAAACTAGAGGACATGGACTGCTGAAGTTCCCACGGAGAGGATGCCTTACAGTGTTCTTGACAATATTCCGATGACATCTCCAGAGTGCGCTTGGCCCAATCTATCTTGGGATTATGTTCAGTGAGCCAAGGCAGACCAAGAATTAGCTGAAACTGTGGAGCGTCAATTAAATTGAATCGCACCAAACTCCGGTGGCTCCCTGGACCGAATACGGTAATGGTCTCTGTATCTGCTACGATGGGCCCCGAAGACAGGTTTGTTCCATCAACTGCTCGTACCAACTCAGGCTTTAATTTCTTCTCGAATCGAATTCCCAAGGATTTAGCAAATTGAATATCGCAAAAGTTCCCAGTAGCTCCGGAATCAATCATGATTGAGACGTGATGGTGAACATCTTCTCCAAACTGAATTCTGCTGGACAGAATGAGATGGGGTGCTGCACATTGTAAAGTGTTAGCCAAAGACTGCGATTTTGGAGCTGACTCTTGTGTCGCTTCCACCAGGGCAACTCCGTCTACTGGTGGAGCCGATCTTTTACCATCGTAGACTTCTTCAGTCTCTTAGGGCATTCACGAACAAAATGGCCCGGCAGACCACAATACATACACAGTTTTCCTGCTCGACGCTTCTCTCGTTCTTCCATACTGAGAGGACCCCATATTGAGCCGATTTGCATAGGTTCCTCAGCCTGGGTGACTTCATGACTCTTACTGACTTCGGTTCGAGCTCGATCCAACCTTGGCGGGACTGACCTGAAATCCTTGCGTCTCTCACTCCGCCTCTCAGACTGGCGCTGATCGATGTGTAATACTAAATCGATCAACTCCGACAAATCCGTTGGTCTCTTGGGAATTTGAGCTAGACCATCCTTGAGCTCATCTTTAAGTCCTCTGTAAAAGATGGCGGCTCTCTTGGCCGCGGGCCAGCTGGTCTCAACGATGAGTTGATTAAATTGTGCTATGTAAGCAACCAACTCCTTATTGCCCTGTCTGAGATCCAACAATTCATTGTCGGTGGCCTGCGAAATGGTCCGCCTATCGAAAATACGTAGAAATTCTGCTTTGAAATCTTCAAACTTGTAGAGTACCGGATCATCTGCTGATACCAAGGGTAGAGACCATGCAGCTGCATCTCCACTCAGATAAGACAGAACAAAAGCCACCTTGGACTGATCCTCCTTAAACAAAATGGGTTTGCACAAAAAATGCAACGAGCATTGTGTCAGAAAAATTTGGGCCTTATGAGGATCCCCTTGAAACCTCTCTGGAGGAGCTAATGGAATAGTGGGTGACATGGCATGTACTACTTGGGTAGTTAACTCTGAGGAAGACGAGGAAGAAGCAAAACTCTGAAACTTTGATCTTTCGAAACTAGGATTGGGACTAATAGCTAACTCGTCTAATCTTTGCCGTAAATACCTAGTCTCCTGATTTGATTTCTTAATCTCCTCCTGAGTGTCGCTCAACTGTTTTTGCATACCCTCAAGCACTGAGGTCAAGGCCTTCATATCCCAACCCTCAGTCATCTCGCCCAGACAGAAGGCACAATGTGTCTATTGGCACTTCAATCTGTCAAGAGGACTAACCTGAACTCCTATGGTCTGTGGGGGCGATCAAGCGGGGGTCTTCAGAAGATAAGTTCCCAACTCCCAATTGCCCCTGCACCCAGAGTCCTCTGAGCCCAGGAACGAAAGGGAAAGGGGAAGTGGATGACAAACAAGAGAGGCTGCCACACCCTGGTGTCGTCTAGGTTTGGTTGTGTTGAGGACACCTGCAAAAGTAACCACAAATTAATACGTCCCTTCAAGGTGTGGAGTTCACTATTCACAATACACAGTTCAAGTGACTTTTACTTTTCTATGACATCACTGTTGCGAGTTGTACCTGATAAGAGTGTGGATTGCGCTGCTCTCCTTGGTAGACTCAGATTGACAATGGAGGATGACGTCTTTTCTCTGCGGAAGCCAGGACCATGCTTGGTGTGTGTGTGTATAAGGATATAACCTATATGCGCATATATTATAACCCCTAAACACTTCTCCGACTGGATACAGTTCAAGGATGAAGTGGTTCCACCTGGTTGATAATGGGAGATCCCAACTGGTAGTCCGCCTGTGAACAATTCCTTGTGTCTCTGAGGTGAATAGCTGAACGCTCAAGTGACTAGAACAAACAAAGTCTCATTTATGACTCTTAGCACTAGAGTTCATAGGTACGGCTCACCTTGAGAGTTCAAAGGGCTGGCCGCTAACGGAGAAGCTGGGAAGGAACTGAAATGGTACGAATACTGACGAGAACTAACTCAGCAACAAGTTCCACAAAAGTCTCTGAAATCCAATGAGCAAACAAATGCTATGTTGCACTTGACGAACTCAGTCGAGGAAACCCAAAACTGAAGGATAGTCCGCTAGGAGTAGTCCGTAGCGGCTTACCTCACGACTGCTGAGGCGAAGGGTCAAAGTAGGACAAAAGCTGCGACTCCGGGATGACCCGAAACGGACTGTGAGGAACTGCCAAGTCGAATCTTCTCCGGAATGACGAAATCCAAAAGAACGGCAACCAGAATGGGAATCTTGAAGAGACTCTCCGGAATGCTGCCGCTCGCTTCAGTATGACGGTTGAAGTGCGCAGTACTCAGGGAAGGAGCGCACAAAATGGCTGCTCGAGTTGAGAAAGGCTAGAACGCTAACCTTGCGCTCGAGCGGCACAGCGCTGACTAGACCAACCGGGTATACCGTTCCTGCATCAATGAGTTTCTGCAACCACAGGAACGGTAATACCAAGGAAACTTCTTGAGTCTTATTCCTGGCAGTGGAGCACAGCGTGTTGACACCAGGGCGGGCTTGACAAGAGGAGTCTCCACAGTCGATCAAATATTTCGACTAAACATCATATATTGGAAGACAGCACTGATCGAGGGCGGCACTCTGTACGCGGTCTTTGTGGACCTACGTGCCGCATTCGATTGGTTCCAAGGGCAAAACTGTGGGAGGTAATGGTCGAGCTGGGCGTCCCGGGAGATATCCTTGAAATCCTAATCAGACTCCACAAAGATAATTACGCACGAGTTAGGTGCGGGAAAGGTGGTAAGCTGACTGATAGGTTCCCCGTTCGCAGAGGGGTGAGGCAGGGTTGTGTGCTAGCCCCGACCCTGTTTTGCCTCTTTATGAACGGGGTGATAGAACATCTGAGGAGGATTAGCAACATCGAAGCACCAAAATTGAACGGCAGCAGGGTGCCCACAATCATGTTTGCGGACGACACCCTGCTGCTGTCCAAATAACCTATGGGGCTTCAGAGGGTCCTGGACGGATTCCTAGGCTTTTGCAATGAAAGGGGGCATGAAATCAACCCTGCAAAGACAACATTTATGTTTCTTAACCCTAAGGCCAACAATCGCCCAAATCCCCGCCAGGGCACAACATGTCTGGAAAGGGTGCATACAATAGAATATCTTGGGATAACCCTAAACCAGAATTTAACATGGTCGGCCCACATAACAAAAACTAGTATGAAACTATCAAAGCGGGCAGGAGGCTTCACGACAATCGCTAGGAAATCCCCACTTCGCCCGTTGGCACCTGCCATCCATATTTATAATATTTAACAACAAGGGGTGGTGATGGACAGAGTTTCTGAATTAAGCAGAATACTCTCACCCAGTCAAGAGATCAGGGCTGTATCCAACACCGTTTTTTAGTTCACTGCACCATCCCAGTTCAGAACCTGGCTATATGCAAATTAGTCTGTTCCTGTCCCAGTGCATGATGGGAACAGGGCAAACCAAACTACCAAGCCAATTCTTACACTGGGAAGGAAACAAGCTTCCGGGGACCAGTTTCTGGCATTTCAGCCGTCGTCGGCCCGGCTTGCTTGAATCCTGATGGTGCAATGAGCAAGGGACTCACATCTGAGTATACCCTTCCACGCTTAGGGTGGACAAAATATTTAACAACAAGGGGTGGTGATGGACAGAGTTTCTGAATTAAGCAGAATACTCTCACCCAGTCAAGAGATCAGGGCTAGATCCAACACCGTTTTTTAGCTCACTGCACCATCCCAGTTCAGAACCTGGCTATATGCAAATTAGTCTTTTCCTGTCCCAGTGCATGATGGGAACAGGGCAAACCAAACTACCAAGCCAATTCTTACACTGGGAAGGAAACAAGCTTCTGGGGACCGGTTTATGGCATTTCAGCCGTCGTCGGCCCGGCTTGCTTGAATCCTGATGGTGCAATGAGCAAGGGACTCACATCTGAGTGTACCCTTCCACGCTTAGGGTGGACAAAATATTTAACAACAAGGGGTGGTGATGGACAGAGTTTCTGAATTAAGCAGAAAACTCTCACCCAGTCAAGAGATCAGGGCTAGATCCAACACCGTTTTTTAGCTCACTGCACCATCCCAGTTCAGAACCTGGCTATATGCAAATTAGTCTGTTCCTGTCCCAGTGCATGATGGGAACAGGGCAAACCAAACTACCTAGCCAATTCTTACACTGGGAAGGAAACAAGCTTCCGGGGACCGGTTTCTGTCATTTCAGCCGTCGTCGGCCCGGCTTGCTTGAATCCTGATGGTGCAATGAGCAAGGGACTCACATCTGAGTATGCCCTTCCACGCTTAGGGTGGACAAAATATTTAACAACAAGGGGTGGTGATGGACAGAGTTTCTGAATTAAGCAGAATACTCTCACCCAGTCAAGAGATCAGGGCTAGATCCAACATCGTTTTTTAGCTCACTGCACAATCCCAGTTCAGAACCTGGCTATATGCAAATTAGTCTGTTCCTGTCCCAGTGCATGATGGGAACAGGGCAAACCAAACTACCAAGCCAATTCTTACACAGGGAAGGAAACAAGCTTCCGGGGACCGGTTTCAGGCATTTCAGCCGTCGTCGGCCCGGCTTGCTTGAATCCTGATGGTGCAATGAGCAAGGGACTCACATCTGAGTATACCCTTCCACGCTTAGGGTGGACAAAATATTTAACAACAAGGGTTGGTGATGGACAGAGTTTCTGAATTAAGCAGAATACTCTCACCCAGTCAAGAGATCAGGGCTAGATCCAACACCGTTTTTTAGCTCACTGCACCATCCCAGTTCAGAACATGGCTATATGCAAATTAGTCTGTTCCTGTCCCAGTGCATGATGGGAACAGGGCAAACCAAACTACCAAGCCAATTCTTACACTGGGAAGGAAACAAGCTTCCGGGGACCGGTTTCTGGCATTTCAGCCGTCGTCGGCCCGGCTTGCTTGAATCCTGATGGTGCAATGAGCAAGGGACTCACATCTGAATATACCCTTCCACGCTTAGGGTGGACAAAATATTTAACAACAAGGGGTGGTGATGGACAGATTTTCTGAATTAAGCAGAATACTCTCACCCAGTCAAGAGATCAGGGCTAGATCCAACACCGTTTTTTAGCTCACTGCACAATCCCAGTTCAGAACCAGGCTATGTGCAAATTAGTCTGTTCCTGTCCCAGTGCATGATGGGAACAGGGCAAACCAAACTACCAAGCCAATTCTTACACTGGGAAGGAAACAAGCTTCCGAGGACCGGTTTCTGGCATTTCAGCCCTCGTCGGCCCGGCTTGCTTGAATCCTGATGGTGCAATGAGCAAGGGACTCACATCTGAGTATACCCTTCCACGCTTAGGGTGGACAAAATATTTAACAACAAGGGGTCGTGATGGACAGAGTTTCTGAATTAAGCAGAATACTCTCACCCAGTCAAGAGATCAGGGCTAGATCCAACACCGTTTTTTAGCTCACTGCACCATCCCAGTTCAGAACCTGGCTATATGCAAATTAGTCTGTTCCTGTCCCAGTGCATGATGGGAACAGGGCAAATCAAACTACCAAGCTAATTCTTACACTGGGAAGGAAACAAGCTTCCGGGGACCAGTTTCTGGCATTTCAGCCGTCGTCGGCCCGGCTTGCTTGAATCCTGATGGTGCAATGAGCAAGGGACTCACATCTGAGTATACCCTTCCACGCTTAGGGTGGACAAAATATTTAACAACAAGGGGTGGTGATGGACAGAGTCTCTGAATTAAGCAGAATACTCTCACCCAGTCAAGAGATCAGGGCTAGATCCAACACCGTTTTTTAGCTCACTGCACCATCCCAGTTCAGAACCTGGCTATATGCAAATTAGTCTGTTCCTGTCCTAGTGCATGATGGGAACAGGGCAAATCAAACTACCAAGCTAATTCTTACACTGGGAAGGAAACAAGCTTCCGGGGACCGGTTTCTGGCATTTCAGCCGTCGTCGGCCCGGCTTGCTTGAATCCTGATGGCGCAATGAGCAAGGGACTCACATCTGAGTATACCCTTCCACGCTTAGGGTGGACAAAATATTTAACAACAAGGGGTGGTGATGGACAGAGTTTCTGAATTAAGCAGAATACTCTCACCCAGTCAAGAGATCAGGGCTAGATCCAACACCGTTTTTTAGCTCACTGCACCATCCTAGTTCAGAACCTGGCTATATGCAAATTAGTCTGTTCCTGTCCCAGTGCATGATGGGAACAGGGCAAACCAAACTACCTAGCCAATTCTTACACTGGGAAGGAAACAAGCTTCCGGGGACCGGTTTCTGGCATTTCAGCCGTCGTCGGCCCGGCTTGCTTGAATCCTGATGGTGCAATGAGCAAGGGACTCACATCTGAGTATGCCCTTCCACGCTTAGGGTGGACAAAATATTTAACAACAAGGGGTGGTGATGGACAGAGTTTCTGAATTAAGCAGAATACTCTCACCCAGTCAAGAGATCAGGGCTAGATCCAACACCGTTTTTTAGCTCACTGCACAATCCCAGTTCAGAACCTGGCTATATGCAAATTAGTCTGTTCCTGTCCCAGTGCATGATGGGAACAGGGCAAAACAAACTACCAAGCCAATTCTTACACAGGGAAGGAAACAAGCTTCCGGGGACCTGTTTCTGGCATTTCAGCCGTCGTCGGCCCGGCTTGCTTGAATCCTGATGGTGCAATGAGCAAGGGACTCACATCTGAGTATACCCTTCCACGCTTAGGGTGGACAAAATATTTAACAACAAGGGTTGGTGATGGACAGAGTTTCTGAATTAAGCAGAATACTCTCACCCAGTCAAGAGATCAGGGCTAGATCCAACACCATTTTTTAGCTCACTGCACCATCCCAGTTCAGAACCTGGCTATATGCAAATTAGTCTGTTCCTGTCCCAGTGCATGATGGGAACAGGGCAAACCAAACTACCAAGCCAATTCTTACACTGGGAAGGAAACAAGCTTCCGGGGACCGGTTTCTGGCATTTCATCCGTCGTCGGCCCGGCTTGCTTGAATCCTGATGGTGCAATGAGCAAGGGACTCACATCTGAATATACCCTTCCACGCTTAGGGTGGACAAAATATTTAACAACAAGGGGTGGTGATGGACAGAGTTTCTGAATTAAGCAGAATACTCTCACCCAGTCAAGAGATCAGGGCTAGATGCAACACCGTTTTTTAGCTCACTGCACAATCCCAGTTCAGAACCTGGCTATATGCAAATTAGTCTGTTCCTGTCCCAGTGCATGATGGTAACAGGGCAAACCAAACTACCAAGCCAATTCTTACACTGGGAAGGAAACAAGCTTCCGGGGACCGGTTTCTGGCATTTCAGCCGTCGTCGGCCCGGCTTGCTTGAATCCTGATGGTGCAATGAGCAAGGGACTCACATCTGAGTATACCCTTCCACGCTTAGGGTGGACAAAATATTTAACAACAAGGGGTGGTGATGGACAGAGTTTCTGAATTAAGCAGAATACTCTCACCCAGTCAAGAGATCAGGGCTAGATCCAACACCGTTTTTTAGCTCACTGCACCATCCCAGTTCAGAACCTGGCTATATGCAAATTAGTCTGTTCCTGTCCCAGTGCATGATGGGAACAGGGCAAACCAAACTACCAAGCCAATTCTTACACTGGGAAGGAAACAAGCTTCTGGGGACTGGTTTCTGGCATTTCAGCCGTCGTCGGCCCGGCTTGCTTGAATCCTGATGGTGCAATGAGCAAGGGACTCACATCTGAGTATACCCTTCCACGCTTAGGGTGGACAAAATATTTAACAACAAGGGGTGGTGATGGACAGAGTTTCTGAATTAAGCAGAATACTCTCACCCAGTCAAGAGATCAGGGCTAAATCCAACACTGTTTTTTAGGTCACTGCACCATCCCAGTTCAGAACCTGGCTATATGCAAATTAGTCTGTTCCTGTCCCAGTGCATGATGGGAACAGGGCAAACCAAACTACCAAGCCAATTCTTACACTGGGAAGGAAACAAGCTTCCGGGGACCGGTTTCTGGCATTTCAGCCGTCGTCGGCCCGGATTGCTTGAATCCTGATGGTGCAATGAGCAAGGGACTCACATCTGAGTATACCCTTCCACGCTTAGGGTGGACAAAATATTTAACAACAAGGGGTGGTGATGCACAGAGTTTCTGAATTAAGCAGAATACTCTCACCCAGTCAAGAGATCAGGGCTAGATCCAACACCGTTTTTTAGCTCACTGCACCATCCCTGTTCAGAACCTGGCTATATGCAAATTAGTCTGTTCCTGTCCCAGTGCATGATGGGAACAGGGCAAACCAAACTACCAAGCCAATTCTTACACTGGGAAGGAAACAAGCTTCCGGGGACCGGTTTCTGGCATTTCTGCCGTCGTCGGCCCGGCTTGCTTGAATCCTGATGGTGCAATGAGCAAGGGACTCACATCTGAGTATACCCTTCCACGCTTAGAGTGGACAAAATATTTACCAACAAGGGGTGGTGATGGACAGAGTTTCTGAATTAAGCAGAATACTCTCACCCAGTCAAGAGATCAGGGCTAGATCCAACACCGTTTTTTAGCTCACTGCACCATCCCAGTTCAGAACCTGGCTATATGCAAATTAGTCTGTTCCTGTCCCAGTGCATGATGGGAACAGGGCAAACCAAACTACCAAGCCAATTCTTACACTGGGAAGGAAACAAGCTTCCGGGGACCGGTTTCTGGCATTTCAGCCATCGTCGGCCCGGCTTGCTTGAATCCTGATGGTGCAATGAGGAAGGGACTCACATCTGAGTATACCCTTCCTCGCTTAGGGTGGACAAAATATTTAACAACAAGGGGTGGTGATGGACAGAGTTTCTGAATTAAGCAGAATACTCACACCCAGTCAAGAGATCAAGGCTAGATCCAACACCGTTTTTTAGCTCAGTGCACCATCCCAGTTCAGAACCTGGCTATATGCAAATTAGTCTGTTCATGTCCAAGTGCATGATGGGAACAGGGCAAACCAAACTACCAAGCCAATTCTTACACTGGGAAGGAAACAAGCATCCGGGGACCGGTTTCTGGCATTTCAGCCGTCGTCGGCCCGGCTTGCTTGAATCCTGATGGTGCAATGAGCAAGGGACTCACATCTGAGTATACCCTTCCACGCTTAGGGTGGACAAAATATTTAACAACAAGGGGTGGTGATGGACAGAGTTTCTGAATTAAGCAGTATACTCTCACCCAGTCAAGAGATCAGGGCTAGATCCAACACCATTTTATAGCTCACTGCACCATCCCAGTTCAGAACCTGGCTATATGCAAATTAGTCTGTTCCTGTCCCAGTGCATGATGGGAACAGGGCAAACCAAACTACCAAGCCAATTCTTACACTGGGAAGGAAACAAGCTTCCGGGGACCGGTTTCTGGCATTTCAGCCATCGTCGGCCCGGCTTGCTTGAATCCTGATGGTGCAACGAGCAAGGGACTCACATCTGAGTATACCCTTCCACGCTTAGGGTGGACAAAATATTTAACAACAAGGGGTGGTGATGGACAGAGTTTCTGAATTAAGCAGAATACTCTCACCCAGTCAAGAGATCAGGGCTAGATCCAACACCGTTTTTTAGCTCACTGCAGCATCCCAGTTCAGAACCTGGCTATATGCAAATTAGTCTGTTCCTGTCTTAGTGCATGATGGGAACAGGGCAAACCAAACTAACCTTGCTCACTGCACCATCAGGATTCAAGCAAGCCGGGCGGACGACGGCTGAAATGCCAGAAACCAGTCCCCGGAAGCTTGTCTTCTTTCCAGTGAAGAATTGGCTTGGTAGTCTGGTCTGCCCTGTTCCCATGATGCACTGGGCCAGGGACAGACTAATTTGCATGTAGCCAGGTTCTGAGCTGGTATGGTGCAGTGAGCTAAAAAACTGTGATGGATCAAGCCCTGATCTTTGGACTGGGTAAGAGTGGTCTGCTTAATTCAGACACTCTGTTCATCGCCACCCCCTTTTCTGAATCGTTTTTGGCCACTATAGGTGTGGCAGGGTATACTCATACATGAGTCCCTTGCTCACTGCACCATCAGGATTCAAGCAAGCCCGGCCGACGACGGCTGAAATGCCAGAAACCAGTCCCCGGAAGCTTGTCTTCTTTCCAGTGAAGAATTGGCTTGGTAGTCTGGTCTGCCCTGTTCCAATGATGCACTGGGCCAGGGACAGACTAATTTGCATGTAGCCAGGTTCTGAGCTGGGATGGTGCAGTGAGCTAAAAAACGGTGATGGAGCAAGCCCTGATCTTTGGACTGGGTAGGAGTGGTCTGCTTAATTCAGACACTCTGTTCATCACCACCCCTTTTCTGACTCCTTTTTGGCCACTATAGGTGTGGCAGGGTATACTCAGACATGAGTCCCTTGCTCACTGCACCATCAGGATTCAAGCAAGCCGGGCCGACGACGGCTGAAATGCCAGAAACCAGTCCCCGGAAGCTTGTCTTCTTTCCAGTGAAGAATTGGCTTGGTAGTCTGGTCTGCCCTGTTCCCATGATGCACTGGGCCAGGGACAGACTAATTTGCATGTAGCCAGGTTCTGAGCTGAGATTGTGCAGTGAACTAAAAAACGGTGATGGATCAAGCCCTGATCTTTGGACTGGGTAAGAGTGGTCTGCTTAATTCAGACACTCTGTTCATCACCACCCCCTTTTCTGAATCGTTTTTGGCCACTATAGGTGTGGCAGGGTATACTCAGACATGAGTCCCTTGCTCACTGCACCATCAGGATTCAAGCAAGCCGGGCTGACGACGGCTGAAATGCCAGAAACCAGTCCCCGGAAGCTTGTCTTCTTTCCAGTGAAGAATTGGCTTGGTAGTCTGGTCTGCCCTGTTCCCATGATGCACTGGGCCAGGGACAGACTAATTTGCATGTAGCCAGGTTCTGAGCTGGTATGGTGCAGTGAGCTAAAAAACTGTGATGGATCAAGCCCTGATCTTTGGACTGGGTAAGAGTGGTCTGCTTAATTCAGACACTCTGTTCATCGCCACCCCCTTTTCTGAATCGTTTTTGGCCACTATAGGTGTGGCAGGGTATACTCAGACATGAGTCCCTTGCTCACTGCACCATCAGGATTCAAGCAAGCCCGGCCGACGACGGCTGAAATGCCAGAAACCGGTCCCCGGAAGCTTGTCTTCTTTCCAGTGAAGAATTGGCTTGGTAGTCTGGTCTGCCCTGTTCCCATGATGCACTGGGCCAGGGACAGACTAATTTGCATGTAGCCAGGCTCTGAGCTGGGATGGTGCAGTGAGCTAAAAAACGGTGATGGAGCAAGCCCTGATCTTTGGACTGGGTAGGAGTGGTCTGCTTAATTCAGACACTCTGTTCATCACCACCCCTTTTCTGAATCCTTTTTGGCCACTATAGGTGTGGCAGGGTATACTCAGACATGAGTCCCTTGCTCACTGCACCATCAGGATTCAAGCAAGCCGGGCCGACGACGGCTGAAATGCCAGAAACCGGTCCCCGGAAGCTTGTCTTCTTTCCAGTGAAGAATTGGCTTGGTAGTCTGGTCTGCCCTGTTCCCATGATGCACTGGGCCAGGGACAGACTAATGTGCATGTAGCCAGGTTCTGAGCTGGGATTGTGCAGTGAACTAAAAAACGGTGATGGATCAAGCCCTGATCTTTGGACTGGGTAAGAGTGGTCTGCTTAATTCAGACACTCTGTTCATCACCACCCCCTTTTCTGAATCGTTTTTGGCCACTATAGGTGTGGCAGGGTATACTCAGACATGAGTCCCTTGCTCACTGCACCATCAGGATTCAAGCAAGCCGGGCCGACGACGGCTGAAATGCCAGAAACCGGTCCCCGGAAGCTTGTCTTCTTTCCAGTGAAGAATTGGCTTGGTAGTCTGGTCTGCCCTGTTCCCATGATGCACTGGGCCAGGGACAGACTAATTTGCATGTAGCCAGGTTCTGAGCTGGGATGGTGCAGTGAGCTAAAAAACGGTGATGGATCAAGCCCTGATCTTTGGACTGGGTAAGAGTGGTCTGCTTAATTCAGACACTCTGTTCATCACCACCCCCTTATCTGAATCAATTTTGGCCACTATAGGTGTGGCAGGGTATACTCAGACATGAGTCCCTTGCTCACTGCACCATCAGGATTCAAGCAAGCCGGGCCGACGACGGCTGAAATGCCAGAAACCGGTCCCCGGAAGCTTGTCTTCTTTCCAGTGAAGAATTGGCTTGGTAGTCTGGTCTGCCCTGATCCCATGATGCACTGGGACAGGGACAGACTAATTTGCATGTAGCCAGGTTCTGAGCTGGGATGGTGCAGTGAGCTAAAAAACGGTGATGGATCAAGCCCTGATCTTTGGACTGGGTAAGAGTGGTCTGCTTAATTCAGACACTCTGTTCATCACCACCCCCTTTTCTGAATCGTTTTTGGCCACTATAGGTGTGGCAGGGTATACTCAGACATGAGTCCCTTGCTCACTGCACCATCAGGATTCAAGCAAGCCGGGCCGACGATGGCTGAAATGCCAGAAACCGGTCCCCGCAAGCTTGTCTTCTTTCCAGTGAAGAATTGGCTTGGTAGTCTGGTCTGCCCTGTTCCCATGATGCACTGGGCCAGGGACAGACTAATTTGCATGTAGCCAGGTTCTGAGCTGGGATGGCGCAGTGAGCTAAAAAACGGTGATGGATCAAGCCCTGATTTTTGGACTGGGTAAGAGTGGTCTGTTTAATTCAGACACTCTGTTCATCACCACCCCCTTTTCTGAATCATCCATATTTATAAAGCCCAGGCTCGGGGGGGAATCATCTATGGAGGTGAGTTGTGGGGCCACACCTCGACACACACTATTCGAACCATAGAAAACAAATTTATCAGACAGCTGGTTGCCCTCCCCCCCAAGTACTCCACTTCTCGCACTGAGACTAGACCTGGCTTTGAGACCTATCACGGAAGAACTAGGCCTCAAACCCCTGACCTACTGGCGTCGCCTCTGGAGTAGTCAGGATCTTGCCAACTACAGAGCGGAACTCCAGGAATTTCTCATGTTACCTAATGCCACCAAAATCCCTTGGCTAAAGTATATAAGGAGAATGTGTGTGACTCTTGGAGTGCCTGACTTATGGTCGGATCCGGAAAGTGCGTGTACAAGGATCTCCAGAAAAGCATTGTCCACTTTGTTCTACAACTACATGCTCCAAAAAACACTGGATACTACTCGGGAGGGGTCCTTAACTGATCTCCTCATCAAAATTAAAGATTTGTACAGCCATGAATGTGTTTTGGATGGCATGACACCGGTTGGCCTGATGGCCTGACCTGTTCGGAAGAGGTCGCTCCCCCCCACGCTCCCAAGGCTTGGTGGCTTCGTGACAAAAGAGCGCCTGATAGCTGTCCCGCGGTATCGTAGCGCCTTCCAGCTGAATCCACAGCGCGACCTTTCCCCCGCGTTACTGCCGCTGCCTGCATTGCTCGTTTTTTTTCGCATATCGTTTGGAATTTGTGCATTGTGCGTTTTGACATCTCTGTATTGAGCTGTTAAGGCTGCGCATTGTTTTTAGAAGAGTACTTGACTATTTGCCCGATTGTGCCTCTGTTTACCCCCCAGGCTCGCCCAGTTTCGTTTTCCCCTACTTGCAGCCATTTTGTTGTTTGTTGTGCTTCCTAGGCCGTAGCTCCACCCCGTGCCCGCCTCCCAGCTGACCCTGCCTCGCCCTTCCCCCCAACACCTAAATATGACAGATGTCTTTCCGCGCAGCGTTCACGCGCAGCGATCGCGCCCCATGCGCGCCGAAGGTGCGCCAAAGGTAAGCCTGTCTACGCCCGTCCGTGCCTGGACCGCGCCCAGCGCCAGACCCCCTGGTCCTCGCTACACCCACCCCACTCGCTTAACATATGACGCCGCGACTCTCCTTGCCCTTAACCCCGGATGCATACCTCAATGCTACGTAGCTGCCCCAGGATGCACCCACAGTCCCTTCGCCTGCCACTCCTGCAAGTTTACCAGCATCAAGACCCACACCAAATCCACTAACCCCAAACACAGCTCCGACCCTAATCACCTGAAGTGCATCCTGCTGAACACCCGCTCGGTCCACAGACACGCCACAGAACTCTGGGACCTACTCGACACTGCTTCTCCGGACGTCGCCTTCCTTACAGAAACCTGAATGAATACATCATCAACTCCCGACATTGCCATAGCCATCCCAGACACTTACAAGATCATCCAAAAAGACCGCGCCAATCAAACAGGAGGAGGCATCGCCATCGTCCATAAGAACACCATCAGAATCACGACCAGCTCCGACGATAACCTTGCAACCGCCGAACACCTCCACTTCCAGATCCACACCGACCCCAGGACCACACTTAGAGGCACCGTCATCTACAGGCCTCCAGGAACCCGTAAACAATTCAGCGAAGACATCACTGACTTCATCAGCCCATATGCCCTCGCCTCCGAGAACTACATTCTACTGGGAGACCTCAACTTCCACCTGGAAAATAAAAACAACAACAACACCACCACCCTTCTGGACAACATGGCCAATCTCGTACTCAAACAACTTGTTGACACTCCCACCCATGTAGCCGAACATACGCTCGACCCAATCTTCACCTCCAGCAAACACATCTCCTTCGATCGTACCACAGCTCTCCATTGGACGGACCATAGCTGTGTTCATTTCAGCTACAAAACTACCTCGACCCACAACCCCCCACCACCTATTCCCCGAAGAAACTGCAAAAAAATCACCACCGACCAACTCCTCACATCGCTCAACCTAAACCCTCCCGCCCTCTCATCGGACCCAAACCAAGCTGCCACCAAACTCAAACAATGGATCACTTACAGCGTTGAAGAATTAGCACCCTTGAAAAACCACCAAACCCAACAGGGTAGCAAAATGGCCCCCCGGTTCAACGACGACCTTAAGAAATCCAAGAAACTATGCCGTACTCTCGAGAAAACATGGAGAAAAAACCCAACCACTGACAACCTGGCCACCTTCAAGAACGCCACCCGCAAACACCACCAACTGATCCGATCCACCAAGAAATCAGCACTCAAGGATCGACTCGACAACAACGCCCATAACAGCAAGGAACTATTCAACATCGTCAAAGAATTCACCAACTCCACCGCAGCCTCAAACGACATTACTCCCTCCCAAGACCTCTGCGACTCGTTATCCTCCTTCTTCTACAACAAAATTGCCGACATACATAACAGCTTCGAGAGCATTTCCAAAGAACAATCCTCTCCACCCACCTCCGAACCTATACCGCCCTCCAACAACCTCAACACCTGGAACCCAATCACCACCGAAGACACCATCCGCCTAATGAACTCCATCCATTCTGGCTCGCCAACCGACCCCTGTCCCCATCACATCTTCAACAAAGCAGACTCCATCATCGCACCCCATCTCCGTGATGTCATCAACTGCTCCTTCAACTCCGCTACCTTCCCAGAAAGCTGAAAACACGCCGAACTCAGCGCCCTCCTGAAGAAACCCACAGCAGACCCCTCTGAACTTAAAAATTACCGCCCCATATCCCTCCTCCCATTCCCTGCCAAAGTCATTGAGAAAGCCGTCAATAGCCAGCTCGCCGCCTTCCTTGAATCCAACAACTCCCTCGACCCATCACAGTCCGGCTTTCGAGCCAAACACAGCACCAAAACCGCCCTCATTGCAGCAACAGACGACATCTAAAACACTACTGGACAACGGAGAAACAGTGGCCCTCATCCTACTTGACCTCTCCGCCGCCTTCGACACAGTTTGACATAGCACCCTCATACAACGCCTCAGCAACATCGGCTTACAAGGAAAAGCCCTGGACTGGATCATCTCATTCCTCCCCGGGAGAACCCAAAGAGTCCAACTTCCCCCATTCAAATCAGAGGCCACCGAAGTCATCTGCGGAGTACCACAAGGATCATCACTCAGTCCCACCCTCTTCAACGTTTACATGAGTCCACTCGCATCCATCGCACGTCAACACAACCTTAACATCATCTCCTACGCCACGACACCCAGCTGATCCTTTCCCTCACCAAAGACCCTAACACTGCCAAAACCAATCTTCACGAAGGCATGAAAGAAGTAGCCGAATGGATGAAAAACAGCCGCCTAAAACTTAATCCAGACAAAACGGAGGTCCTCATCCTAGGATCATCCCCCTCTGCCTGGGACGACTCATGGTGGCCCTCGTCTCTGGGCACAGCACCCATACCCACAGACCACGCACGTAACCTTGGCTTCATCCTGGACTCCTCACTTTCGATGACCAGACAAGTCAACGCCGTCTCATCCTCCTGCTTCAGCGTACTTCGCATGCTCAAAAAAATCTTCTGTTGGATCCCCTCCGAGACAAGAAAGACTGTCACCCACGCACTGGTCACGAGTCGACTGGACTATGGAAACACCCTCTACGCCGGAATCACAGCCAAACTACAGAAAAAACTCCAACGCATCCAAAACGCATCAGCGAGGCTCATTTTGGACATCCCTCGCCAAGATCACATTACCAGTCACTTGAAAGACCTCCACTGGCTTCCCGTCAACAAGAGAATAACGTTCCGTCTCCTCACCCACGCACACATGGCCCTCTACAAAATCGGACCCGAATGCCTCAACACTCGACTGTCCTTCTACACACCCACCCGCCAACTCAGATCCTCCAATCAAGCCCTCGCCGCAGTTCCGCGCATCCAAAGATCCACCATGGGAGAAAGATCCTTCTCCTACGTGGCGGCCAAGACTTGGAATTCACTCCCCACTCACCTCCGCCTTACTCAGAACCACATATCCTTCAGAAAAGAACTTAAAACCTGGCTATTCGATAAATAATGAACCCCCTCCCTAAGCGCCTTGAGACCCTCTGGGTGAGTAGTGCGCTATATAAATTCCTGAACTTGAACTTGAACTTGAACTTGTTTACAAGGAAGATCTTCCTGCAATGGAGGTATGGGTCTCTCCCCCTAAGGTCCTTCACAAAGGCTTGGGCAGGTGGATCAGAGACAGGGGCGTGCCCGGCATGTGCTTACAAATCGGAGAATGACTTGCACGTGGTTCTGTTCTGTGGAGCCTATACTAGAATTAGGAGACATTGGCTGGTCCCTCATTTAAAAAACTTGGGCTTCAGAACATACGCTCCGGCCTATAGAGTCCTAAAGTCGGATCTATCTCCGCCAACAGTGTTTGCTATGGCAACATTTTTGACTGCAATGTGGCGGGCACGCGCCCGAATAATTAAGGACACCACAACACTGTGAACACCTCTTCTACCTCCCTTCTATTTGGGTTAAGCTATTTTTTAGAACTGTACTCTATTTAATATATTCGTATACTGCCCCTATTGGGTTTTATATGTATTTTAATGACTATTTTTATCTTGTGTATATCTTTTATGATCTTTCATGATCGAAATAAAGATTTGAAATTGAAATATATATTTATTTACTACAAAATCCCCTATACTCTTTATGAGCACAGAAGCAAATGCGTTAAAACAAAACACAGTTTAAATACACAAAAGTTGCACAATATGGATGAGCCCTAGGGGCCACCTAAACCATATACTAAAATAGTGGTATAAGAACCACCTAGCTGAAAGGAAGTAGGCCTAGGGCCTTGGAAATCGCTGGAGCTGTTCAGGACTAACAGTGAAGAAGTCGGGAAAGGCCCGCGGGACTCGGGTGCAGTGCGGAAAGTGCACGCATACACCAATGCAATGTCAATGGTGCGTAAAAGTTACAAAGTCAGTGTTTAAGGAACCTTCCGGCTGACCTAGAAGGACAAAACTTTAGACCTAGGCACTAGAGGTGTGTACCAGTGTAGGAACACCGGCGTTGCTGAGTTACCTCACCCACAGGAAGCGGGTGCAAAGGTGCGAAGTAGTGTCGGGTTTCGTCACGCAGGTCGATGGTGCTTGGAGCCGAAGATGCTGCAGGCGTCGAGACGAGAAGAGTTCCGGTGGATCCAAGGGTGGTTCTGAAGTGGTGAAGACCTGAAAGCAGAGGGGACAGTGTTCAAAGTCAATAGCCAGTAACTACCGTGGAACCAGGATGGCACCAGGCGATGTCGAGTGCAAACAGGCGATGAGGTGCAGCTTGTCTCCTCAGCCACATGGACACCAAGAAGTCGAGGACGTCCAGGAGTCGATCAGGAGCTGTCACATGAAGGCTCTAGCTGAGGACGGTGTCGGCAACTTGATTGGAGCAAACAGGCCTTGGCTAATGCAAGCCATGCAGGAAGTGGAAAAAGCTTATCACTCGGACCAGCTAGGTCAGAGCGGGTGCTCCTTTTTACAGGAGCGAGGGCAAGTCTGGAGCAACCAGACCCGCAGTGTGAATCATAGGTTTCATCGCCAAGATGGCCACTGTCCACGTGGCAAGTGGCCGGGATGGCGCGTCAAGTGGCACGATGCAAAAGGGCCCCACGCAGATCGTGGAGATGCTGGGGGGCTGATCTTCGGTTCAAGGGCTGCTCGGTTGTGAGGCTTCTCAAACCCCAAAGCACAGCATCGAGAGTGCCTCGGGTGCTGTGCAGTCAGCTTCTTGGGGGTCTTTCGAGATGTCTGGTCCCACGTCTCTCGGTGCCTCCACGGGTCCCTTCTTTGCAGGGACTGTGGATCGGGCTGTGAGAAGTCTAGGAGTGACTTATAGGTTAACATGTGTCCAGTTAGGGTTAGATATAGGTATACTATATCTAAGTAAGAGGTGATTACACTAACTTACTCCAGCTGAGTGATCAGCCAGTTGTGTCAAATATGGAGGCCAGGCCAGGGGTGGCACAATACATGCTGCAGCCCCTGGTAGGCCTTGGCTACACCTATGCCCTGAGTACCTATGGTACACTGTTACAGGGTCCTATAAGGTGAACCAGTTCTAATTGTGTATGTACCTAAGGTACATGGAGTCCATTTTAAGGAGAGAGCAATTAGCCTGGGGCCCTGAATAGCAGGATCCCAGGCCAACTATGTCAAAAACCAGCTAAACACCAGGCAAAAAGTTTGGGGGTAACCATAGTCAGATATCCACCTTCCTACACAAGCAAGTGTGGTAAATTCTAAAACCCGGTGGTGTCTGGTCTGTATGGTTCTGTATGTATATTGACTTTTGCCAAAGCCAAGCAATCGAGGTAAATTTTAAAACCCGCTGGTGTATGTTCTGTATGGTCCTCTATGAATATTGATTTTTTGCAAAGAATCAAGCAAGCGAGGTGAGGTGAGGTTAAAAAAAAAATGCTGGTGTCTGATATCTGTTCTTAAGCATGCTGGTCAGTAGTAAGTTCAGGAAATTGTGTTGTTGTATGTGTACACAGGACTCCCAGCTGGAGGCGGCTTGTCCGCTCCCTCCAGAAGGGACCCCTAGCCATACGATGTATGTTAAACATGGCCCTTCTGCCATAATATTTTCCCCACTTTGGGTAAAATATACTAGACGTAGTAGCCCCGAATTACAGTGGCCACTTTTTGGCTCCTTTAATTCCCAAGTTCTCACCAACTTAGAAGAACAATTAATGAAGAGAAAAACACGCCCATCTATGTTTGAATCGGTCCGATTTCGGAGAAAAGAGATAGAACAGAGAGCTAGAAAACAGAAAGGTCAAGAAAGAAGACAGAACGTATGTCTATGGCCGACCACGCCAGAGAGACTTTGCAAAGTCAGATGATAAAATCAGTAGAAATAGCTGAAAGAGAGAATGGAGCACGGGTACAGAAATGTTATCCAGCTCATGAGGAAAAGGTGAAAGGCCATATAGACGAAGGAGGAGAAGGTGATTCTTTACTTGATACTATGCTAGAAAGCCCTCCTGCGTATGCCCCGATGTACCCTACCCTGATGCCCCACACTCCGCATGTTCCCCCTCCCCTGCCCACTCCTGCTCCCACTGCCCCTTCTCCTGTTTTCCCTGTCGCATCCCCCATCGCGTCTTTTTCCTATGGCCCCAACCACGCCCGTCAACCCTGTCCTCATCGAGGGAATGACAACCAGTTCCCATTCACCCGACCCATGCGACTTGACCTCTACCTGCCCTTCTTCTACTTCCCCGTGGTCTACGGTTAAACAGGATTTGTATAAATCGCTGAATTCCCCACATCTGGCCTCCCTGCAGTCAGCTTTTCTTCCCTTCGAGAAAATGTCCTACAGAGGCAGCAGTGTGAGTGTTGTATAAATAACACAAAAATATATACCTTTAAAGAAATATGGTCCACCCTTTCCCAGTGGACGATTATGGAACAGACCACCTGGGCTGAATATATGTGTAATTTAGTCATGCAAAGATTTGAAAAAGCGCTTAAACCAGTACCCACCGGATTAATGAACCTTAGATCACAAATAAAAAGAGGCGATGTTCAGGGAGAAGAGATGTGTAGTGTTATGTCTGCTGTAGTTACTTACTGTGATATGACAGCCTTCCTCAAGACCCCTCTGGACACGCTATGCCAATGAGAGAGGCGGCCCCTGTCTTTGTTAATGCCCTTACTGATGCCCAAAATAATGGCTGAGGTGCTGTTGAAGCACATTGGCGCAGGTTCTTGGCTCATGTTCCTTGGAAGAGGTCAGAAGTCATGCACTTAAAGGGACAGTTACCAGATCCCCGATAGAACCCGGCTGCCTTTTACCGAGATTATATCTGCAGGTACTCTCGTTCTAGAAAATATAGATTTACTTTTTGGAACGGTGGTCCCCACTGAGATTTGGGACAAAATTCGTCACACCGACCATGAAATAGCGTTGGGAGGTAAATGGGCTGACCTAGAGGCCATGGAAGAAGCCAGGGTAGGAGGGACTAAACCAGAAGCTGCTATCCTGACATTACCCGGAAAAATCATGACGTTTATGAAAACGCTTTTGCCGGAAACTGTCATTAACTGGGATAAGATAAACGCCAGTAGGCAGCTAAAAGATGAGAATGCAGCTGATTTCTTTGCCTGCTTCGAGACAGAATACAAGGGACATAGTGGTTTGGATCCCCGGACCCCGGGTTCAGGCCCAGTGTTTGTCGATAAGTTTGTCAGCAACCTGCTTCCTGAGATCTCAGCCAGGCTTAAGAAAGTTGGGAGCACGTGGTCTGCCCAAACTATGACTGGTATATTGGCTATGGCACAATATCAAGAGAATAGAGAGAACGAGGATAAAGACAAGGAAAGTAAGAAGGTTAAGGATCTTAAGACTAAGGCCCTTCTGCAACAGGCTTACCCTCCCCGTGGTCCCGATGCCCGCAGAAATTTTTGCTCCACAACCCAAACCCCCTCCGAGGGCCCGCCAGTCTACCCCGTCCAGCCCTCCACGTACGGGAGCCCTCCAAACCGATCAGTGCGCCTATTGTAAGGGATACGGCCATTGGATAGATGAGTGTATTATATTATCTGAAAACATTCGAACAGGGAGGACTCGGCCGCGCGCTCCTAGGGAGGGGAGGCCGACTAGGGACAATGGTCCGCCCCTTCGACAGGATAAAGAACGTAGGCCCAGGTTTGACACACCCGTCAGGCCAAGCCCGACCGACAGGTTTGATGGATACGAAGCAACACGCACATATTTCAATGAAGATTATGAAGAAATTGATGAGACAGGATCCTACCAAGCATAGGACAGCCAGGAAAGGGGCATTCACAGAGTGCAAATTCCAGTGGATCAAAGGGGCCCATATGTTCAAATGTCAGTTGTGGGAAAAGATACAAAAAATCTTTTGGATACTGGGGCCACCAGGTCTTCTATTGCACGTCTGTCAGTCCCGGAGGCACTCTTTTCTGGCAATATGAATGTCTCCGTGGGTTTTTCAGGAACACCTGTGACCAGCCCTGTCTCTGAACCCCTCCATCTCGATATTGGCCCTGCACATGTCGACGCTCCCTTGTCCTTACTACAGGTTGCAGTGAAAACTTGTTAGGCATGGACCTGCTGAAAGCTCTGTATGCAACCATATCATGTAGCCCCCAAGGTGAATCCCTAACAATTCCTCTCACAGCAGATTCCTACATGTATCTGTCAGGTCCTCTTCCACCACAGTTTCAGTTTTTACCTTCCTCCCTCTGGGCATCATCAGACACTGCTGTAGGGTGTCTCAACATACCCCCTCATGTGGTACACGTCCAGCCAGGTGCAATTCTCCCCCGCCTCCGACAGTATCGACCACCAGCGGAAGGAGAAATGGCCCTTTAAACAATAATATCTGAGTTAATGGACATGGGCGTAGTGGAAGAGACACGTGGCAATATCTGTAACAGTCCCATCATTCCTGTTCTTAAAAAGAACACTGGAGATGCTCTCTCCCCTAAAATATACCGATTTGTGATTTATCTAAGAGCTCTTAACAAAATAACAATCTCTCAATACCCTGTTTCCCCGACATTACAGCCCTCCTAACAATGGTCCCTTCTGATGCCACACACTTCTCTGTCATAGACCTGAAGAATGTCTTTTTCAGCATTCCAATACATCCTGACAGCAGACATTATTTTGGTTTCTTCCTTGGCGGGCGGAGCTTTAGATTCTGCCGCGCCCCCCAAGGTTTCACCGAGAGCCCCAGTATTTATAGTCAAGCTCTAAAAAGTCAAGTAGATTCCTTGGAACTCCCCGATAATTCCACACTATTACAGTATGTAGAGGACCTCCTCATAGCTGCAAATTCTGCCCCAGCATGTAAAGAAGCTACTATCTGTCTGTTACACCACCTTGCCCATCATTTTTTTTTTGTTTAAGAAATTTTTATTAAGCATTAAAAGGTGATACAAAAAACATGTCATGAAAAATTATGAAACAGTACATATGGGTGTAATAATAATTAAAAGACATCAATCTACAGGAATTTATATAGAGAAAAGAAAGGTATGAAAAGATAGGAAGGAGAAAGAAGAAAGGAAAAGATTGGAAAGGAAAAAAGAAAAGGGAGAAAGCAGAAGACAGGGAAAGAGGAGAGGAAAGAGAGAGGAGAAAAAGGAAGGAAAATTAAGGGATCATGAGGGACAAGGAGCACGCGGTAGGGGAGAAGGATTGGAGGAGAGATATGAAGAAAAGGGAAGCCATAATAAGTCAGATTTAATTTTCAAAGGAATAGAGGTAGAAGAGGCAATAGAAATTCTATGTTCATCACATATATAATTCCACCATGTGTGGACCGAAAGTTTAGAATTATCTTTCCAACACGACAAAATAACTTTAAATGCAAGTGCAATAAAAAGATCTAACAACTTAGCAGAAGAGGGTGTACAAATATCAATATCATCAGATAAAGAACCTAAAAATATGTGTACGAAAGACAATTGTGAAGAGAGAGATAACATTTTCATACATATATTCCAAACATCAGTCCAAAAAGATAAAACTGGGGAACAATAGTAAAGTTGGTGTTGTAGAGTACCAGGGTCTTTAGAACAGGACCAACATAGAGGAGAGGAGGTTGGAGAAAATTTATGTATAGTAACCGGTGTAATAACAACTCTGTGGTAAATAAAAAGTAGGGATTGGGTAATGCGTGCAGCAACAGAAACTTTGAAGAGTCGAGACCATATACGATCCCACAATACAGTGTCAAAGGAGACATCCAGATCAGTTTCCCAAGCAGTCTCCACTGTAGACTTAAATCGGACAGAACAATTAGATAATAAGAGTGAATATACAAGAGCAGCTTTAGGTTGTTGGGTAGAAAAAAGAGGGTAAAGTGGGGTGACAGGAGTAAAAGAAGAAAAAGAATCAGAGGAAGAGGATAACGAGGATAAATGAGATTGAATAGCAGAGATTATAATAGAATATTCAGCAAGAAAAGAGGAGGGTAAGTTAAACTTATTTTGTAGATCCACAAAAGAAAGGAGAGTAGAATCAAGAAAAAATTGATGTACAAACATTATATTCTTTTCTTTCCAGTGTTTAAAGTAAAATGATTTACCTTTATATCTAAGAAATTTGTTGTACCAAACTACAGATGATAAAAAACATTGTAGAGGGGAAAGGGAAGAGGTAAAAACATTTTGCAAGGTAGATTGGCAATATTTCAAAATAGGATACTTGGATATAAAGGTACAATTTGACATGAAAGGAACATGTTGAAATGAGAAATCTTTCAAAAAAGAGCGTTCCAGGAGCACCCACTTAGGAACAGGAGTATCAAGGAAATCATATGCCAAGGAGAAGGATTGTTTGATAAGAAAGGCAGAATGATAAGAGCCAAAATCAGGGAAACGAACACCACCTTCATTTTTAGGACGAACCAACTTATGTAATCCAATGCGGGGAGGTTTATTGTTCCACAAAAATTTAGTGCATATTGAATTAATACGGGAAAAATAGGATTTAGGGATTTTAAAGGGGAGCATAGAGACTGTATATAAAACATGAGGGGTAATCATCATTTTGATGGTATCTAATCTACCCCACCAAGAAAGAAATAGGGGAGACCAAATCTGTAGAAGTGATTGAATTTTCTTAATTAACGAATCAAATGTTATTTTAAGGGTATCTTTTAGAGAGGAAGAAAACCATATGCCGAGGTATTTAATTTTAGAAGGACACCATGCAAAATCAGTATCATTAAACATATATTGAAAACACAAAGAGTTAAGGGGAAGCAGTTCTGTTTTGGATAAGTTAAGCTTATATCCTGATATTGAGGAATATAACTGAACTTCATCCAAAAAGGGTGGGAGGGAAGATTCAGGATTAGACATGTAAATGAGGACATCATCGGCGTACGCTGAGAGTTTAGTTTCGACAGAGGAGAATTTTAAACCAGTGATATGAGGGTTAGAACGAATACGTTGTAAAAAGGGTTCAAGGCATAGGATAAATAATAAAGGAGAAAGGGGACAGCCTTGTCTCGTGCCTCTTGTTAAAGAAAAAAATCTGGAAAATTGATTGTTAACAAAAATACTGGCACGAGGGGAGGAATAAAGGAGTCGGACTAACGCTATAAACTTCGGGCCAAAACCAAACCAAGTAAGGGTTTGAAACATGTATTGCCAATTAATACGATCAAAAGCTTTTTCAGCATCTAGGGAAAGGGCTGCTAATGGGGTTTTGACATTTTTACTGTGAGAAAGGACATTGGAAAAAAGACGGGCATTATCCGCAGCAAGTCTGCCCTTAACAAACCCCACCTGGTCTGTGTTGATTAATCGAGGGATAATGGAATCAAGGCGAGAGGCAAGGATTTTAGCAAAAATTTTACAATCATAATTAATTAAGGATATGGGGCGGAAATTTTTACATTGGGAATGATCCTTATCAGGTTTCGGGATGATGACAATGAGGGCATCTAAGAATGACCCAGAGGCTTTAGCTTCAAAAATAAAAGAATTAAATAATTGAAGGAGTTTGGGAGCAAAAAATGAATGAAAGGAGGAGTAAAATTCAATTGGCAGGCCATCAGGACCGGGGGCTTTTGATTTTTTAAGGGAGTGAATAGCTGAGGTAATCTCTTGGAGGGTAATTTCACGTTCTAGGTGTGAAAATTCATCAGGAAGGGCTGGGGGGGAGGGAAGGCCTTCAAAAAAAGTTGTTAAGTTAGCATCAGAAGGGTGAGTATCATCTGTATATAAGGCTTGATAGTAGTTGTGAAAAACTTCAGCAATGTCTTCATCAGAGGTGACCAGCTTATTGAGTGAGTCATTAAAAATTGGGCCGACAGCTTTACGTTCAGATTTGATTTTCAAGTAGTTGGCCAACATTTTACCTGCTTTGTTCTGACCCCCATGATATTTAGATTTTATTTTAAGGAGGGTATGACAAGCTTCATTAGTTATAATTTTATTGAGATCAGTTTTGGCCAGAATCAGGTCTTGAAGGGCAGATGGGGATTTGGAGGAGAAATATATATGTTCAAGGGTTTTAATATGTTTAAGTTGATCTTCATATTTTTGCTTGTTAAGCTTCTTTTTGGCAGAAACATAGGAAATCGTAAAAGCACGAAAAGAAGCCTTAAAAGCATCCCAATTGTTAGGAATGGAAGTATCAACGGGGTCATTAAGAGAAAAATATTCATTAAAAAACTCAATAAATTTTTTCATAAAAGTGGCATCAGATAAAAGAAAAGAGTTAAATTTCCAACGACTAAAAGTGGAGGAAGTAATGGATAAATCCAGGGTAGTATAAACCGGTGCATGGTCAGAAATAAAAATAGAGCCAATAACAGATTTTTGAAGGGAGGGAAGGAGAGATTTACTAATCATAATATAGTCGATCCGTGAGCGTGTATGGTGGACATTAGAAAAAAAAGTATATTCCAGTAAATCAGGATTACACACTTTCCATGAGTCATGCAAAGGACGAGAGGCAATGGCAGATTGAAAAGCCTTATGGGTTTTATCAGGTTGAAATTTACTCGAAGACAAGCGGTCTGAAAAAGGGTCTAACCATTGGTTAAAGTCACCAGCAACGATGAAGTTAGGACAGTCAATGGATGAAATAAGTAATTTAATGTCTTTCCAAAATTTGGGGTCTGGACGAACAGGACCATAAATATTTAATAAGACCATTGTTTTGTCATGAATAACAACCTTTGCCATTGCCCAACGACCTTCATCATCATTTTGAGAGGAAATAATTTGTGCATTTAAAGTCTTGTGAAATAATATAGCAACCCCTCCTTTTTTGTTAACCGCAGGGGAAAATACAACCTGACCCACCCATTGTCTTTTCAATTTAAGAGAATCAATGTCCGAGCAATGAGTTTCTTGAAGAAAGACAACCTGTGAATGAAATTTGGTTAAGTGAGACAGTACCTTCTGACGCTTGACAGGATGACCAAGACCACGAACATTCCAAGAGACAAAATTACACATGTCGGGAGAAGGGAGGAATGGGCGAAGAGTGGATGTAACACACAGCAAGGAGATCACTACATAGGAGAAAACAAAAAATAACGGTTAAACTTTGGGGTAGGGGAGCGCTCATTTCAAGAAGGGAAAGAAAAATCAAGAAGCAAGGAAAAAAGAAACAAAGAAGTAAAGAAAACAGCAGAGGTAGCTTGAGAAGAAGGAAGCAAGAAGAGAGAGAGAAGAGAAAAAAAGAGGGAAGATACATAAAGAAGGAAAGGGAATGAGAAAACAGATCAAGGCACAAAGGCTTGATCTGAGAAGAAAGCAGTAACCAAAACATGTGAGACGCGGGTACACCAGAGAGAGGACATGACCCACGAGCAAACCAGATACGGACATATGAGAAAAGGATATACACAAGGATGTGAGAAGAAAGTCAAGAGCAAGATAGAAAGGGGAGACACGTTAAGAGAGAATATATAAGTTGGAGCAGTGACTTTAGAAAAGGAGAAACATTGAAAGACGAAAAGGCATTAGCTGGCAGTTTCCATGGTGGAAGGATTGATACTCATCAAATAGTCTCGAAGTTTCTGGGGATCATCATACGACTTGGTACGCCCATTGTGTGTGATCTTGCAGAAACAGGGATGAAGAATTCCATATTGAATGTTGAGTTGTCGCATCGTAGGGCGAAGGCTCAGGAATTCCTTACGTCGAGCATTGGTAGCAGAAGAGAGGTCTTGGGAAATGAAGATGTTGTGACCAGACCACTGGAGACGACGTTTGGCCCTGGCAGCTTTTAGAACAGCCATGAGTTCTGTAAACTCCAAGAATAGCATGATGATTCCACGTGGTTTGGTTGCATTGGAGTTGAGACGGCCAAGACGGTGCGCTCTCTGGATGTTGAGAGGATGAGTCGATGGGGAGAGTTCCAAAAGTTCCTGAAGAAGTTTTCGAATAAAAGAGACCATGTCGGACCCCTCCAAATTTTCCGGAACACCGTAAACGCGTAGGTTGTTGCGTCTATTTCTATTTTCCAAATCCTCAGTGTGTAATTTGAGTTTGTGGATTTCCTGTTCCAAAAGCGGAATCCGGGTTGAGAGGTCTTGGACATCGCTGACACGTTGCTCCAAGTTCAAAACCTTATTTTCCATGACTACCCATCGCTCCTCGATCTGCTGAAGCTTAGCGTTGGTAGCAGACATAAACGGTTGGAGACCCCGTACTTCCTCAAGGATTGAGTCAAGAACAGGATTATTCGAAGTGTTAATGGGGGAGGGAGGGTCATTCTTTTGTCTTTTAGGTTTTGTTCCTGTTTGCGACAACTTCGGCGAAGTAGAGAGATTCGCCATGGTGCAGGATGATGGAAGGAAGCTATGTCCAGCAACGTTGTCGACAATGAAATATACTGTGGACGCCCAAATGTAATAGTGGCACACCCTGTGGCAGAAAAACGAGGACACTGAGAGGCACTACTTGTCAGTGCGCAGATGAAGAAACGGCCACACGAGGACAAACAATAGGCATCCACTAACTTAAAGAGTTGATATTGTGACGACCCGTCATGGCTTTATGGATTATAGAATAAATGAAATGGAGCGCCAAAACATTCACAAGGAAGCGTAGACAACGCATTGAGGCAGTGGAACAAACCAATGGTCATTGAAAGCCAGAAGAACAAGAAGCTTGTAGCAACGTTGAGGTGTTTGTCAAATGTGTGAGCAAAACATTAGAAGAGGGTTAAGCATCCAGAAGCACAAAATGGCGGTCGTTTCACCACACAGACATGAAGAAAAAAAAAACTGTGCAATTAAAATTCAAAGCGGGAGCAGCGTTAAAAAATGCAAAAGAGTCCACAACAACTCATGAATAACGTAGGAATAGAGGTGGTATCAGTGCCAGGCTAGCCTCAGAGTGAAGAGCAGGAACAGCGCAGAGAAAACAGACGAACCGGCGGCATACAAAATGGCGGCCGTTCGTATCTCGAGTTGAAGGGATAATTACCAACGTAAATTGTCCGTGAGACAGCGCTCCTTTTGGCCGGCAAAGTGCAGCATCGTGGAGTCCCCACCTTCCGATCCTGTAATCCGTCAAGAAAAACCGTCCAAAGGCGGTTTTGGAGAATTCTCACGGCATCTGCGAGTTGTCCGTGTCGGAGCTCACGGGAGAGACGTCCTCCACCGCCGGCGCGTAAGCCACGCCCCCCACCTTGCCCATCATAACCACAAAGTTTCTTTGAAAAAGCTCCAGTTTTGTCAAGAGAAGGTGACCTATTTAGGTCATCTCCTCTCAAAGGAGGGAAGGCAGCTCACTGCTGAATGTATAGCCATTATCAATGCCATGACAGCCCCACAAACACAAAATCAGGTACGAGCCTTCATTGGCTTAACCTCATACTGTAGACAGTGGATCTCAAATTTTTCGGCCATAGTAAAACCCATCTTTGCCCTCAACACTAAGGATGTATCAGATAGTTCCTTTCCATGGACTACAGAACATACACAAGCCTTCCAAGATTTGAAGAGAGCCCTGTGTACTGCCCCAGTCCTCGGTACTCCTGTCTATAACAAACAATGATTTCTTTTTGTAAACGAAACGGACGGCTGCGCATGCCCTGTCTTGACCCAGATTTTTGGAGGTCACCAACGACCATGTGCCCATTTTTCAGCCACCTTAGATCCTGTTGCAAGGGCTCTCCCAGGATGTCTACGAGCGACCGCTGCGGCCGCCCTCATGGTCCGTCAGAGCGCGGGAATCATCATGAACTCCCCCTGACTCTAATGATTCCCCATTTGGTAGATACTCTCCTCAATAACACCAAGACACAATACCTCCCTAGCGCACGACTCACAGGGTATGAACTGACACTCTTTGTCAGCCACATTAACATCAAACGATGCACTGTACTAAACCCTGCCACATTACTCCTACTGGATACTCAGGAAGCCCACTTAGACCCACATGACTGCATATTAAGGACAGAGGAGGAGACAAAGGGACGGGTTGACTTACAGGATACCCCTATTGCAGAACCAGAAGGTACACTGTATGTGGACGGATCATGTCTGAGAGGATCAAGGGTAGCACCTCAGCTGCATACACCCTCACAACATTAGGGCGAATAGTAGAAACAGTCCAGATTCCACAGTGCTCTGTCCAAGCAGCAGAATTAGTGGCCCTCACTAGAGCCTGTGAGTTAAGCAAGGGAATGACAGTAAATATCTATACTGACAGTCAGTATGCCTTCGGGGTCGCCCACAACTTCGGGAGGCTGTGGAAAGAAAGGAATTTCCTTACTTCTACATGGCCTCCTAATTCACCGACTGTTAAACTCCCTGACACTCTCCAGAAAGGTGGCCATTATAAAATGTGGAGAAAAGTGGAGAAGTGTGGCTCAATGGTTAGAGCGGCAGACCTTGATGCAGAGCGCTGGCCAGGGACCAGGGTTCGATTCCCACCTCGGCGGGATCGCGCTTAAATTACTCTGACCGGATATTCTCGCCTCAGTGCCGAATCTAAGCATGGGCCCCACGCTGCAACTCTGGGCAATAGCTTGCTTAGTCTCCACAACGGCCCCAGATACACAAGGGATGCCTGGTTTCACCATGGGATGCACAGGAGTGGACACCTCACAAGGAAAAGCCAGGAGGGGTTCCCTTGTGGTAGGAGTGCAAGCGCCGGGATGCTTACGGGTTACTGTTCGCGCTATACAAATACAACACATTTACATTTACAAATGCAAGGCCCATAAGAAAGTAACAGATGAAGTTGGGAAAGGCAATGCTCTGGCTGACCAAACGGCCAGACAAACAGCTCTTAGAAAAAGGGAAGGCATGTATGTAGGAGTTCCCGCCAGGTGGGTGGCAGACGAGAGCATGATTGAAAACACAGTGAAGAGTGTAATTGATATTCAGTCCCACAATACTCCTGAGGAACTAAAGGTATGGAAGGAGCAATTAGCAAAGGAGGGAACTGATGGTTGCTGGGTCCGTATGACTATGGAAAGACAATGGATGTTACCTGACAGTCATGTGTCTGCAGTAGTCACAAATCTGGCTCATGGTCCCACACACATTAGCGAAAAATGAATCTGTTAATTATTAGCACCCACATGGTACAACTCCAAGATCCCAGCATATGCCGAAAAACTGGTTAAACTGGTTAAACTTGCCTAATGTACAACCCAGGGAAGGGCACAGTCACCCCTAAAGGAGGGTTCTCTCCTCCTACCTTCCCTTTTGAAGTCCTCCAAATGGATTATATCCAGATGGACCGATGTAACAACTTAAAATATGTTCTGGTGGTGGTCTGTGCCTCAGCCAATGGGTGGAAGCCTACCCCGTCAAAGACTGCACCGCTATCACTACCGCCAAAGTCCTGTTAAAAGAGTACCTCCCACGATTCGGTTTGCCCCGCTTGGTCTGGAGTGACAATGGGACACACTTTACGGCTCAAATTATGGAATATGTCTGCAAAGCATTGGGCATAAAACAAAAATTTCAAGCAGCTAACCACCCCCAGTCAGCAGGTCTAGTAGAAGTATACAACGGCATCCTAAAAACCAAAATGGCAAAAATAGTAGATGAAACCAGTGTCACTTGGGTTGATGCTCTGCTTTAGCCCTACTGTCCACAAGAACGACGGCCCACACCAGAATCGGCCTATCCCCTCATGAAATAGTCTTTTAGAGACCCGCAAATGTATGGGGTGTCCCTCGACCTAAGAAACTGTCAGATGTTGAATACCCTGTATTCACTGATTACCTATACGCTCTAACCAACACCTTTCGTACTCTTTTTCATCAGGTACACAAGGGTATCCCAGACAAAAGCGAGGGCCCAGGACACATCATCCAACCTGGGGACTGGATCCTCATCCAGAACTTCCAGCGGAACAAGAGCCTCGAGCCCCGCTGGACACAACCCCGTCAGGTGCTGCTGGCCACCCGCACCGCTGTAAAAGTGGATGGTCGAAAGAACTGGGTGCACTCTACCCACTGCCGGCGTGTCCCTCTGCTTCTCCCCTATGATCAGTGGGTGAGGGAAGGACTGGGAGACACAGAGATAGAGACAGTTCCAACGTTCATCCCATTCAGTGATGCCAGATTACATTCCACATCCACTGAAGCAGAGAGTGACAATGTACTGAGGGGAAAGGTGGAACCCTTCCTTGACAATGTTCAGCAACAGGAACTGTTTCCCGACCATACTGTCCCTGCTTCCGACGGACACAACTTACGCTCCTGAAGAATGGCTTGCCCTTGACTTCGCAACGTACCGACAGGCTGTAGGGCTGTGTTCTTCCCGGATGAGAGTAGTGCTGGTGTGACAGACTGAGGTATGCCACAAGGGCTTCTTGGCACCTGCGCCCAGTGAAGCAACCACCAATCACAGACAGCCAACAGAGGTCCCTGGCTTAGCACAATGGCAGCCGTTCCGAACACCGGAACATGGAAACAGAATGTCAGTCTCCTTCTGTCTATTCTTGGTTGGCTGCTCCTGATCTATCACCCTGCTATCTTGCCAACGCCTTCATCGACGCCTGCAGAACACCAATATTTCTCCTTGCCAGCATACGAGTTACCCCGACGTGCAGAATTCTTCAATAACACCTTCATCCAAATGCTACACCATCATCAGCTGATCATGAACACTTCCAACTGCTGGGTGTGCGGACTGATGCCACACTCCATGCTACATCCTGTCCCATTCTTTCCTTATTCATTTTCCATCTCTGGGTTTTGTATTGCATGGTAGATGTTGATACAGGAAGCCTACACTGTCGATGGTGTCGCCCATCCTATCCTTGGTACATTCCATGATGACTTCTGGTGTAACAGATCTGGCAATGCCAATGCTCCTTTTTGCCCGACCAACTCTGCCATGTTGCTACTACCACCAGATGAACTAGGTGAGATGGTATTATTCAACTCCACCACTCGACAAATATTTTCCAGGTTCTGCACCAGAAAGATACTGCCTAATGAAAGAGACACTCTGAATGTCATAAATGTGCAAGGCCGTGTCTGCATCCATGGCCTAGGGACTAAGAAAGTTGGCACCAGTATATGTGGCATCACCAAAACACTAAATTCCACATCTCCTCCAAAGCTGGTGGCATCCCCCAACACCTATTTTATCTGTAGAACTGCTGCATACACCTGGCTCCCCCGCAACTGGTCTGGCACCTGCTATCTGGCCTTCCTCCTCCCACCAACATATTCCACCCATGGGGGTTACCATCTGTCAATAAAAGGCGCCCTGCGCCGCTCACATAGGGGCGTCATATCAGCCGAAGATACAGCGGGCCAGGAAGCTGGGGACTTCTTTAAAGGTATGCTTCCATTCTGGGGCCCCATGGCAAACAGTCGAGCTATACGAGGACTGACCAGGGTCCTTGAGGCCACCATCACAGTAACAGCTGGTGCCCTCTCCAACATCACTGTAGAGCTACAGGCGGACCGTCTCATAACCCTCCAGAACCGAATGGTCCTAGACATCATCCTTGCTGACCGTGGTGGTGTGTGCTGCATTTTCATCCCAGACAACGCCCCTACTATGTACGATGCCATCCAACGTCTGCATCACCTTTCCTCTGAAATCCATCTAGATGAAGGCAGCTGGTCCCTCACAGGCTGGATCTGTGGCCTCCTTTCTCAGTGGGGGTGGAAGATCCTCATCTTCCTTGCCTTGGGAGTAGCTGCCCTGGTCTCCTGCTGTTTGTGTTTTCAGTGTCTGCCAGTTCTGTGCACAATGTGTATCCAGACCATCAAGCCTTTACCATTAAACATTCATAACACCAACATGATGGTAATGCTCCAGCAAGAAACAGATGGCCTTATGAACATTGACATTTCCTAAAGTATTTGCCACTCTATGGCAAAAGGAGGGTCTGAAGAAAAGTATTTTTCGATCGACAAACATTTTTAACAGTACTCCATTGTTCTTTTGCTTTGCCATCTCGTGGCAAACACTTTCACAGGACTCATCTGGTCGTTTTTCTGATGTACGAGAAAATTCTATCACCACAACAAATTCTTGCAGCCTGCATTTCTGCCCGGAAATAGTTGTGCACCCAACCCCCAGTTCATAACAGTTCACAGGAAGGCTACAAGACAATCATGCCTTGCGTAAAGGATTCTTCCTCTCCTGCTCCCAGCCTGATAAAACATCCTTGACACCATGATCGGGTTATCTGGACAATGGTCTGCCTGCTGAACTTTCATCCAGACAATCGGTGAATGGCTCGTAAAGCCTGGGCTTTTTGATCAAGGCAACTGGGCAAAGAAACCTGAAGAAACTAAGCCCCGATCAAAGCTGAACTAACATTTGACTGTATACCTTACCTTGACAAGGTCGCTAACTACAAACACCACCTGGATCCAGCTAATCAACAACAAACACTGCCCTAATCAAACAATGGACTAACAGCAAAAATGAATGTAATAAGAAATGTATAAAAGGCATGTAAGCTACCGAGTGAAGTAGCAGCCTCCTTTGCACTGTCGCTTGACTCGCTTGGGACTCTGTTCCATAGCCCAGGCTATTGCAATAAATCTGGGTTCCTCCTGCAGACATAGGCTCCTGTGTCTCCTTTTTATTTAAGTATGCAAAGTATGGAAGACTAGGAAGGTCCCCCCGTCCCCGACACTCAGTGAGTGGGTTACTCCGGTTCTTCTCTTTCCTGGTGACAAATAATAGGAACTTTGACTTGGAGGAGCAGAACTTGAGGTAGGTGCTGGACTTCCAGGTAAGGATGTGATGCAGATAGTGCTTGAGGTTTTAGATTTCTGCAGCATGGGAGACGTTTGAGTAAATTTGTGTATCATCATCATATTGGATCATTGTAATGCTGCTACTGGCTAGTAGAGCACCAAGGGGCTCCATGTCGAAGTTGAAGAAGATGGGGCACAGTATGGATCGTTGGGTGCTGCAAATGATAAAGATCTTCTGGGACCTAGAGGTATCATTGTAAATGAACTAGTGTTAGGTGGAAAGATACAAAGAGAACCATCAAGGAATGTTACCAGTGAATCCGATTTAAGACTTCAGGATGTATGTATGTATATATTTAATATTTATAAAGCGCACTGTAACCCTACGGCATCCTGGTGCTGAGACACGATAAAAGATAGATAGAGACAGGCAGCAAAGGGCTAAAGCTGCCGGTTACCCTCTGGGGAAAGCCAGGACTTAACTTTCTTCCGAAATATTACTAAATTCTGTATTTGCCTCAATTCCAAGGGGAGACTGTTCCATAACCAGGCAGCTGCCACGCCAAACACTCTTTCTCCCCAGTGTGGTTTTCTTGATCCTAGGGACAATTGCCAAGCCGGCTGCCGAGGAGTGCAAGCTTCACGCAGGGGCATACCAACGAAACCTGCCCTGAAGTGGCTTGGGTCCAGATCGGTGAAGCTCTTTAAAAGCAATGCACAAGGACTTGAACAATATCCTTTGGCTCACAGGGAGCCAATGCAGCTCAGCAAGTGCCTGGGATGTTGAAGATCCACAAGTTCTTATTCGGACAAGCTTTACTGCTGCCGCCTGTATACTCTGGAGCGCAAGATAAAATACTTCGGGGACTCCAGTAGCAAAGCATTGCAGTAATCCAGGTGGCTAAGGACTAAGGCCCAATACCGGCCGGTAACGGCTGAAATCACTGAATTTCGGCTGTTACCGACCGGTATTGGGAATTTTTTATGTAGGAGCCAAAAAAATACCGATTCGGTAAATACGAATCGGTAAATACCGAATCGGATGTTACCGATTCGGTATTGACCGATTCAGTATTTACCGAATCGGTAGATGATATGTAGCAAGCACATCTAAGAGTGCTCAAGTGTATTAAGGATTCGGTATTTACCACTAACTAATAGTTGGTGGTAAATATCGAAAACCTTAAAAAAAGCAATTTTGTGCTTTTTTCAACTGTGCCATGTGGCAGACATACATGCCCTTAGGGAATGTATGTGTACCACATGCGCACCCATGCACTATACAGGTGAGCAACAGAGTGTCAAAGTGACACCCAGCCACCCTTGTAAGTCTACCCCCTATTACCGATTCGGTATTTATCGAATAGGTAATTCTCATTCATTCCTAGGGGCCCCCAGGCCCCTAGGAATGAATGGGGAATACCGAATCGCTATTTACCGAATTTTACCTATTCGGTAAAATTTCCTGAATCATTAGCTACATATGATTTACCGATTCTAAAATACTGAATCGGTAAAATTCGGTATTTTAGAATCAGTAAATGATATTTACCTACATATGGCCCTAAAAGGACTAAAATATGTAAGTTAGCTGTCTCCATTCTGCAGCTGGTGATAATGCATGAGATAGTTGACGTTGATATAATCTTGAAGTAGAGTATAGATTGTGTTTTGCAATTTCAATGTAACATACTTTTCTTGTTTTCTAAAATATGCATTTTTAAATCCTAATAATAACAGATTGCTGTATATAACAGCTCTTCTATCAATAGATTCTGGTATAAAGTGTTTGCATTTTCCAAATTTCTGTACTTCATATTCTATTTTTAAGCACCAAATGCAGAATGTAGTCTCAAAGGTGCTAATAGGTCAGCCTGAATGCTGGTATCAAGGAGCTTACTTACAAAGATTTCACTCAATTCAGTGAAGTTGCTGTGCCATTTCGCATTAAAGGGAGAGAGAAGCACTGTGCCATATCTTCATTGAAATGGTGCATGTTGCTCTCTCCTTGAGCCGGCATCGGCGTGCAGCCTAGCCCCAATGCGGCCCCCTGCACTAGGGTCTCGGCGTTCTTCTTTGTATGTGTGTTGCAGAATACAGCACACGTGCAAAGATGAAGTAAAGAGGAGAAAAGGTTATTTCTTCTTGTGACGGCTGCCTCAGGTAAACAAAACGTTTTGATGCAAACCCATGTCTACAAATCTTTGGGAATATGTGTTTGTGGCTAAATCCATAGGTGTATGCAAGGGAACGCTCATTAACCATCCATGTAATGACTCCTAACTCAAGGTAAAGCAAGACATCGCAATCACTGTGTTGCATCACTTTTTTGTTTTAAAGGAACGCAGATTGGCTTTCAGATTGCTTTGAAAATACCAAAAAGGATTTTGCGTTGGTGCTGCTCCAATAAAAGTGACGCAAACCGGACACAAAACCTGTGTACAGCTCAGCCCAAGTCACCAATTCAACTGCAAACATGATTTCCAAACTTCGTTGATAATATGTATTGCCCATTTTAACACGTGTATGTTACAATAACCAGTACTTTTTTTTATCGACTTGCAATAAAATTGCATCCAGTGTATCGACGACCAACATATCATCAATGTAAATGCACATGTACAGTTCTTAGAGAAATGTGTACTTACCTTGTGGGTAAATCAAGGTAAGTAGATGTGCAGGTAACTCAATATGGTCGACCACCACACGACCTCCACTAGGATAAAACGACAATATTTGCAATCGTCATTTCTCAACTAAATTGATAAAAAAGAGGAAATATGCAAATGTATTTAAAATGCAATAGCCTCAGCCCGCCGATGAGCTGGCAGGATCCTACATTGAAGTGTATTTGCATAACACATTAAATGTGAATCCTAAGCTTTGGTGAAAGAGGGGATCTGGAAATGTTTCATGTTTTTCTTTTCCTTTCTTATTTATGTACAGCTGATAGCTTATACTAATGAATACAGTTCGTATTTGGCTTGTCAAGCCTCAGTATTGATGTGGACACAAAAGGCACAAAAGGAAAAGCAAAGCCTTTCTTTTAATATCAGGCTTTAGGCCAAGTGTTCAAATAAACAGCGAAACGCTGCATGCTAGAGGCAACGGAAGAAGCAGATTTCTTTAAAGTGTGCCCTTCGTTTTATCGAAATCAATTAAATGAAGCTTTCGATCCTGTTAAATTAAATAGTATGCTACAATGAAAATAATACAGTGCAGTGTGTTCAACAAAAAGCTTACGTTTCGGATTTTAAGAAACTCTACTAAAGAAACTACAACAGAAACGGACACTTTAGGGTTCTTTCTGCACAGGGCTGGACTGAGAACACAAAGCAGCCATGGCAAATAATGTGAATGGAGGACAGTGGACACTTGGCATGCACTTGCACATACTTGCTTTCTCCACTGATTTTAGATGCATAATGCTGTCTTTCGAGACTTCGTGCTTGAAAATGAAATCATTTTTTAGCAGAGCTGCTTTTAAAAGGGAAAATTCAATTTTTGTACACGAAACCTGTGCCCAGTGGCAGCCCCAAACTGAACAAAGTGTTCGTATAATCAACGTAGACGGAGCTAGCAAACACTCTGCTCTTTAGGGCCCCCATGCATCTTAGAAAAAAACGGTCGCAAATGGGCAGATTCTCAAAATCGGCCGGTGATGCATTCCAAGTGCAAAAATCGCAATTGAAGTAATCGCTGAATTTGTGATTACTTAAATTGCGATTGCCTTTAAGGTATCGCAAATTGAGATTCCTTAAATTCAATGCATGATGAAATAGCGATTTTGCTATTAGGGGTCGCAAATTATCGTCAAATGAAACTGGACGGTAATTTGTGAAAACTTTGAAAGTGCATTTTTAAAAATTACATATTACACACACACATGCCTTTGGGGTATGTGTGTGTGTGCAACCTGTGATCACATGGCAATTTCAGGGGTGCAACAGGGTGTCCTTTTGGCACTCTTGCACCCTTGAAATTGCATGCGCAATTTGCGAGTACCTATTGGTATTCGCAAATTGTGCATGCAATTTCCATTGATTCATATGGGCCTCTAGGCCCATAGGAATTAAATGGTAGAAATTCCTTAATTGCGACTCGCAATTTGCGAGTCGCAAATAATGAATGTTTAGGAATCGCTATTTTTTTTTGTGAGTCCTACATCCAAAGCTAAATGCGATTCTTTAATTCCGATTCTTTAAAAATCGCAATTAAAGATTCACAATTGCCTATTTTGATGCATGTGCACCTTGGTACATTAATGTGTTGTCTTAGTTTTCAGGTGTATAATGTTTAACATCCGCATTTAATAAGGTCAAACACACTCAACATTTTGTACATCAAACCTTTGTCTGGATGCATCGCAAATGGCACAGTGTACGCACTTAGACACCTAAAGCCAAACAACTCAGAGTGTAATGGTTTTAATTAACTAAACAATAAAGGTATTTTACGCCTTGGCAATTTTATCGGACAAGCTCACCGGAGGGGAAGGGGCAGGGGGATGGTGAAGATGGGTTGGGGGTGGAATTCAACAGGCAATTACGGGGAAAAATTGAATAAATAATTAATTTTCTCTGGTCGTTGTCTGTCGAAATCCTCCTACCTGGCCCACCGCTTTTAACTCCAAGGAACGCTGCTGGGCGTGGTTGCAAGTGTGAAGCGCTGCTGTATAATTAAACTGGCCCCAGCTCTGCTGCTTTTGTTACTGGGGCCCGATATTGCAGCACTCCTGCAAAACCAGCCCCCACCCTTCCAGCTCCTCAGAGAAATGCCCGATGCCTGCTATGGACAGTCTAGGCCTAGTTCAGCAGTGTTGTAAGAAATTTTACAGTACTTGTTTTAACACCACCAAGGCCGGACTGTGTAACAAAAAGCAGCCCTAGAAAAGATGCTCAAACCAGCCTCTCTTTGTTTGTCTTGTTACCCTATCTCTAGCTTTTCATCCATCCATTCTCATTCTCCTTCTCTCCTCTCTCCTACCCCCTCACTAACCACTTTCTCTCTACCTTTCTCCTCCATCCCTCTCTTTTGCTTTCTCTTGAAACCTTCCCATGTCTGCTACTTTAAGGACTCCAGCCAACCGGCGAAAACTTTAGGTGGAATGAAAGGTTTGCCCAATACCACACCATTTTAATAGGGCAACTGCATGAGATCCTAAAGCTCTTGTAATAAGGCAGACGGGATATCTGTTACATTTGTGAAGTTGTACCCATTCACCAAACTCTAAATCAGTTCCCATGTCTTCTGTGAAGGCTATATTTGCATCTAACGCAATTTGTATTAGAGAGGTCTTTTTAATTGTTTTTCCAAATCTGGAGTTCTACAACATTGAATATTTCATAACCTAATCCCTGACCATTACACAGATAACTAGTGCTGGCTGCATAATTATTCTACCATATTTAAGTACTGCAAAGAAGTAAACAGAAGTGTATGTTATGAAATCGTGGTGTGACTTCCCTTTGGATAACTGACAACGTTATTCTAATTTGTTTCTTCACTTATTGGTAATAGCTATTACTGTTTAAAAACATGCAACATTCAACTTACGTTTACAGATCCAAGAGTAATAAGTCATCATAGTCAGTCAAAAGCCTGTAATCTAATACAATTATAACCAATATGTGTTTATTAATCAAATACATCCTAAGCCCAATATCAGGCACATTGGTCAGGCCAGCGGTACAATACAGACATTAAGACAATTATTAACCTGACCAATTAAACATTTTCTATGTTTCCATCATTTCATGAATTCAGAGCCTCTGTGTGTTTAGTGCTGTGATATATCTGTGATGCATGGCCTGGGTGGGCTTCCTCACTCAACCCAGGTTTACACAGACATATGGCATCACTACTCGACCCCATGCATACAAGGACACATCCCATCACTAGATGACCTCCTGTCCTTACACAGACAAACCAGAAATGGCATATTATTACATCATCCTTTCCTTACACATTGGACAAATGTTAAACTGATGCAACAAAAACAACCTGACACAATCCTCCTCTTTTAACACGCACCTGCGAATCAGCCCATTTATACAAAATAGCGACTGGACCAGAGCATCTACAGGTTAAACAAACATAATACAAAACAAAGACAATATGCCTCACACTGGCATACTCTGCCTCCATTACCAACCACATTTAAAAAACTCACCATACTTACATGGTATTGACTGGTACCAGAACACATTCAATTGGAACTTGAGGATTAAGGCCACTTCTCACTTGGTCTTACACTTTCCTATTTTTCCTCTCGTCAGTACTAGCTACTATTTTTCCCTCCTTTAGCACACCACAGGGTACTCCTCCATGCAACTTCATATGACTGGGCACTACTTCACACTTACCCACACCATAGTTTACTCCCCTTGCATCCTTATATGACAGGCTACAATTGTAGCCCAATCTTGCATACAACAAGGCACTTCCCTATGAATCATCATCATACAGGGAACTACTCCTCCCCAATTGCATACATCTGGCTACTAATGACTTGTCCTTTCCCTAACTGCACACCAAACCCCATGTGCAAAACAATCATACGCTGGTAACACTATAAAACATATCTAGAGAAAGAGTACTCCCTTTGCCCATCTTTACACATAAGACTCCACATTACCAGTATGTTAATTTACAATACACTATTAGGAAATAAATACCATTTCCCCAATCTGTCATCCAGAGTCCACTTATAACTCATGACATACAACTCACTTCACATAGGTTGAGCTCTACATAAAATGTGGAGTATTGTGTGTAAATGCTCATAGCACTGCAAAGATAAATAGGAAGATCAACCACGAATACCTCTGTTTTAGACCAGGCAACTTTTGGTGTGGTCTCTCCTGATCGTTTTGGGTTCCAACCTCATGCTTTGACCTTGTTTTGCTGGCTTAGGACTTTGAGCGCATTTGACACTGCCATTCAGTGCTCGTCATATACATGATTGGCTGATCGAACTTGGCTGTAAGTCCATTGTCAAAGGGTAAAACATATACACAGGTCGTGTATCTTGAATTCTACTCCGTGGGCCTGCAGCACTGCTTGTGCATTCACAGAGGTACGTCATCGATTGTGCCACAGGTTTCCACTGGTGAGGCCTGTGTGCACGGGTTACTGTTACTCAGCTTGGCATTTAAAAAGCTGTATGTCAAGGTTCTGCATGTCTCTTGCTATATCGGAGTCCTCGCTGGTGAAAGTATGTGGTATTGGGAAGAGGCAGGGCTTGTGTGTGTGTCGGTAGCATACAAGGGACGTGAATGGCAGCGGGTGGTGTGTTAGGTATGACAGCGCCTGCTTCTTGCATTGGATTAGCATGGGTGAATGTAGGAAAAGGCTATGGAGCAGTATTTCATCTGGCCAGAATAGTAGCAGTATAGTGTTTGGTACTGATGAGTTTGCAATGACGAATTCTCTCCGGTAGCGTGAGTGTAGTCAACATGACAGTAGTGGAAATGTCACTTTAGGAAAGTGGGCTTTTCAATGCTCTTAGCTCTGTGTGCCTGTCACCTTGTCTCCAATTCAGATCTGGGGGCTGGATGGACAGCTCCATCTGTGCATACCTGATAGAAGGCCATAAAGTAGGGGCTCAAAGGAAACTGCTGAACTTTAACTCTTAGACACCTATCTGGTATGGTTACATGGGGGTGGAATTGGCTCCCGCATCACAAGGGGCAAGGTCTTGGCCCCACTAAAAATAGTGATCAAACCTCCTGGGGTGGGATGACAGACAGGACAAACTGCATGGACTGTGCATTTCAAAGGTGACCTTTTGAACTGATTGACTCTTCAAAGGTCAAAGTGGGTATAACAATTGAGGCTCTGTAAAGATGCTTTTGGATTTCGAACCATACCATTCTGGTTTGATGCTGGGACATGGACACGATTAGAGCAGGAGGGGCTGGAACCGGACCATACACAGACTTGTGGTGGGCTGAAGCTTGTTGTGCCCTTAGAAGTGGACTAATACTTGCTAAAATTTATTTGCCTGGACATTGCTGTCCTGCAGGTAAGTAAATATATATATATATATATATATATATTTTGAGCAAATGTCCCAATACGAGAGGAGCACTTTGCGGCTGGTGCTGGCGGCGAGGTTCGGGACAGCCCCGCATTCAATGTTTATCAGCAAAGATCTTTCCAAAAGGAAAACGCCGCACACCACTTCGATTTCTCAATGCTTATTTTATTTTCTGTAGGTTCCCCACCTACGCGTTTCGGACAGCAAGTGTCCCTGTTCACGATTTTGTCCAAGAAATATCCACAAGGGCCATGTATGTGTGATGGTGTATCCAAACAAAGCACTTTGCACTTTCTTTTGATCTGTAAACTGTATACGAATTTCCGTACAACCTATTTAAATCCTATGTTTCTTAAATATGGTGTACACACAGTTATTCAGGCTATGAGTCTTATTTTTAACCTGCAACATGTCGATGTCTGTTTTTTAACTGCTACATTTTTAATTCAATCTATTAAGGCCAGGAAAAGTATGTTTTTTTAAACCATTGTGTCTGTTATATTTTGGTAGTCTCCCCATCCTGTAAACCACTGTAATTATTATACCATGTACGTGTTTTGTGCTTTTATGGTAATTTTTTATGCACTGAATAAAGCTTCATGACTTGACTTGAACTTCTATTTCTGAAGAAAAATTATCCCCACAACACAGGCACCCTTGCACCATGGTGCAAGGGTGCCTTCATTGGCACATGTCAGCCAATTATGTGCAACTGCAGGGGAAAACACAGGGATGCGTCATATTGTTGTAAACATGATTCATCCCTGTGCATTTAAAATGACGCCACTCAGTGCACCAAAGTGGCTTGCAGTGCTACACAGAGTCATTTTGTTGTAAATGAGGCCCAATGTGTGGAGTATTTTTGTGGCATATGCAGTGTGTTTTTGAGGGTGGTGTTGTGCCAACAATTTTCCCTTGGGCCGTGAGGATAAGCCTGTCTCCTCAGTGAAAAGCTACTCAAGGGTGAGGGTAGGTTATCAAACACATGTATTTTACTCATCCTATCTAGAGAGGTGGATTCTGTCTAGCTTCAATTTGTCCCAGCTAGCCCAAAACCGCTTGGTCAAACACTCCTCCCTTAGCAAAAATATTCCAATTCCCATATAGAGATATATCTAATGCACATCTCTGACACAAAGTTTTTTCAGATATGATTTTTCCTATCACCTATCTGCAAAACAAATTACACCACCGCATTTTGTATTAGATATCTGCACAGGAAGTAACATCAATGAATTTCTCATCATCCATCTGCATAGGAAGTGACTTCACTTCCTGCCTTCTTTTTAATTCAATCAGCTTTGCAGTGCATCCAATCGCCTAGTGTCCCGAGAATATGGGTGACACAGATAAGAGCATTGCCTTTATGAGCCTATTGGGGACAGATATGGCTTTGGGCCAGAGCTTCGGGCCCACTTAAATTTGAAAGGTAAGATATACTTACGTGTATTACCCATTATAGAAATGGGGTAACCCAAAAACGGTTGTTGGACCTGGGTAATCGATATTATTAGCAAAAACAATGGCCCAACCCGAAATAGATTATTGGCTCAATGAATCAGTACTCACAGTTAATCATTTTTTGTGACTGAATGAGTATTAGAATTAATCACCTCTTGTAGGTTTAATCAAAAAGTATTCATTCCACTTAAAAAACATCCACCTCGAGAAAACTAATTTATTCAAACAGGAGTTTTAATAAATTGCTCCAACACAGCGAGAAAATTCATATATACATTAATAAAGTTTCAAAAACGAACGGTAACAAGGAGAGCAGCGTGCTTCTACAAGGGTGCCGGAAAAAAAGAGAAGAAAAAGTGGGTTTGAAAGAAAGGGTGTAAGCCTCAACAGAATAGTGACATAGGGTTTTATTAAAGTTGAAAGAACAGTGCTGTACAAAATTCAGCAAATTATGCAATAAGGCCACTGATTGCTTATTTCACTTTTAGCATTTATACATTCTTTAACTGGCATGTATAATGTTTGAAACGACAGTGGTCCTATTTTTTTGGAGAAGAGCGTCGACGTTTCGACCCGTCTTGGGGTACAGGGGTAGCTGGGGACCTCGACCTGCGGGTCTTCCTCAGGACGTGTATGACACAAACTTCGTACCGTGGTTAAAAAAGCTGTGAGCCCAAAATTTCTTTACATGGGATGATCAAGATCCTCCTACATCTGGATGGTCTTAAAAAACTGATTGGTCACAGTCCCACTCCTACAGTTCCGAGTTAATGGTCGTTGGCCTTCCACATAGTTATTCAGGTGATGATGTTGAAGGTAACATATAGGACTTAGTCCGTTACTTTCAGTGTTCATATACGGACATCATTGGTGAATATAGATGAAACTCAGTCTCTGCGCCAAAACATTTCTTTGGATTCATAGAATGGCGGCCCTCACTTGGATATGTTTGCGAAAGTCGAAATTATCCAACCCGGCAATTTAGGGCGCGGGTGTGTTTGTATGCGGGCGGCGACTCATCAAGTCCAAGGGCCTCGTGATCATCCCATGTAAAGAAATTTTGGGCTCACAGCTTTTTTAACCAAGGTACGAAGTTTGTGTCATACACGTCCTGAGGAATAAAACCCTATGTCACTATTCTGTTGAGGCTTACACCCTTTCTTTCAAACCCACTTTTTCTTCTCTTTTTTTCCGGCACCCTTGTAGAAGCACGCTGCTCTCCTTGTTACCGTTCGTTTTTGAAACTTTATTAATGTATATATGAATTTTCTCGCTGTGTTGGAGCAATTTATTAAAACTCCTGTTTGAATAAATTAGTTTTCTCGAGGTGGATGTTTTTTAAGTGGAATGAATACTTTTTGATTAAACCTACAAGAGGTGATTAATTCTAATACTCATTCAGTCACAAAAAATGATTAACTGTGAGTACTGATTCATTGAGCCAATAATCTATTTCGGGTTGGGCCATTGTTTTTGCTAATAAATACGTGTATTACCCAGCACCCCATATTGCCAACCTCCAAAATAATACCCAGATGTAAAGGAACCAGACACTCACATATTATGCGCACAACACATAGACCCAACATTGTACACATCAAGCTAACTACCATACATCCTCAAACTACAGAACACACATTCCACCTTATGCTTATCATTGCCCACTATGCAATATTCCATGCACTAGATATCACAGACCTCAACACCTATGACAAGCTTAACGCCCTCTTTATCACCACAGCATAAACATGGTTCACATCATTCACAGATCCTAGATTTCCTTCTCCCCACAGGCTATAGCACTCATTGTGTGGACTGCTCACATAACAAGCATTTGCAATGCAATAGAGCTCGCATTGACGCGAGTTTGAGCTATTGACATTGCAAATAAAAATGCCTATTATTTTTGATTTCTTTTTAAAAACATAAAAAATAGGCTTTGTTATTTACAATGCCAATAGGTTAAACTCACGTAACTGCAAGACCTAGTGCATCGCAAATGCTTGTTTTCATTGGAGTCTAAATGAGCATCTTAATCTGTAGCTGCACGTTTATTCTGACCTAATTTCAATGACTCCTCAGCATTTCAGGATTTTTGTTTCTTTGGCCCCTCACACTTTTACGCATGCTGCATTTTCACACCTGACACCTGCATTTTGTTTTCTCACTGGTTCCAATGAAGTAGTAACAACAAGCGTGTCGAAACGGCAACATAAGAAGAGAGACAATAATGTGAAACAGGGAGGCCGAGACGAGGGGCGAGAATAAAGGAGAGGACCCGTTTCCCGCTGGAGACTTGAAGTTCAGCAGAGGAGAGGAGGGCAAGGGAAGGAACACTAGAGGGTGCGCTGCGATCCGAGGGAGTGCTTGAGACCGGGGAGTAGTGATCGAGCAGATTGCTGTGAGAAATGAGGCACACATTAATGTAGGTGGCGTTGTAATGGTTGTTAACAGGGAGACTGTGGGAGAGGTAGATGGTGAAGGGGATCGACAGATGAAAGTAAATTATGAGATCTGTGTAGGGAAAGGAGGGACAGTGCAAGGGGAGAAAACTATGTTAATACAGGAGGAGAGATTGGGAGAGGCCGCATAAGGGAGGAGGAGCTGTCAGACAGCTAATCCCATTAAGCCCTGGGAGAGAAAAGAGCACAGCATAATACAGCAGGCCCTGTGCGACTAACGGGTGAGGGAAGAGGAGAGCAAGTGGAGCAGAGAGGCAGACATCAACAGCCACACGATAAGACCGAGGTGGGAGGACAGAGATCGAAAGAGAGGGATTGGGCCGACAGCTCGAGGAACAAAGGATAGTGAGATACAGACAAACAGATAAAATGAGATAAGGGACTACTAGCGGCATGAGTAGAGCGAGTTAATGAGAAATCCACGCCAGGCAATCAGCCATGAAAAGAGACAATAGGAGAGCGACAGAAGCAGGAAGGGAGACAAATGGATGTGAAAGGGAGACAATAGACTGGAAGAGCAGAAGAGCGCATGGAGAGAGGCAGTGACAAGAAAGGAGACAATGGATAGTGGGGCACGGTAAAGCAGCAGGCAGAATGTGTCGTACAAAGAGACAAAAGATAGCAGGCACAGTCAACAACAGCCCGGCAAAGACAGGATAGCGGCAAGAAGACAGGCAGGGAAAAGGATCACCAGGGACAGGGAAAAGACAGACCAGAAGACGGACAGGAAAACATACGGAAAGGGCAGAAGTGGAGCATGGCTGACACTGGAAAGGCATGCAGACTAGCAGAGAGGACAGAGGAAGGAAGGACGTGGGGCAAGAGGAGAACCCAAAAGAGAGGAATAGAAACAACAAGAAAGCATTCACTTCGTAACATGTAGTTACGGAAAAAAAAATCACGGCTGTGGTTTAAAGCAGGAAAGCCAACAACCGAGTCAATCTTTGTTTGAAGTAAATTGTTACTTGTGCGTCTCTTTCACTGTCTGGTGACACGGAAAAAAGATTGTGGTAATCACAGTAATCCAGTGGAGATTAATAAAGCGGCCCCTGGCACCACCGGATCACCCCCCCTCCCGCACCCGCCCCGCCCCGCCCCACTTCAATCATCGACTCACCCATCTGTAACCCAAACTCAACAAGGACACGGACAGGGGGTGGGACACAGCAGTGGCCGGGACACGGACAGAGGGCGGGAGGAGGCAAAGACTGACTGTTTATCGGCGCCGCACCACGGAGTCTGCAGCCAGCCTGTTTATCAGTGCCGAGCGCCTCGTGAACAGCGCCGCGCGCCCCTCTGCAGACTCCCCCTGCATTCCATGAGGCGCACGTCACGATCCGATTCTTTCTGCCATGCTGTCGGCAGAAGGTCATGCACCCAACGTAATCCTATGCAAAAACGCTACGCACGGCCAGGTCCTATCTCCACTTTCCACTCGTTGTCGGCTGAGCCGACAGCTATAGTTCTCTCTACGAGAGCGCGCTTTTGCGCGCTTTTCGCAGTGAGCCCTAAAAAGGGAGGATGTCTTGCTGTCATCCATAAGTCCTTTTGGTCCTGCACCCCATACAAGAAAGCAATACGGAACTGGTGACATACCATTTGCCACTAGCTTCAACTCAGACCGCCACCTTCCATCTGCCTCCAAGGCAGAATAGGGACTTCATTGGTAAATGCTCAGATCTCTTTACCACTTGTCCATCTAACATGCCCACACTACTGTTTTATGTGACTTCAACCTCCCAGATAAAAGAAAGTTCAGAAGGAACACAAGAGACCCCCTCTTTAACATTATCGATACAGTTAGCTTGGTACAGGATGTTACATAAAAGCCATATAATCAACATTGCCCTCTCAATATCACCAACAATCCAATGAAAACCACCCATACCTCGGGACTAGACTGCTCTCTTTGCAATCAGCATCTCTCTGCTTAAGCATCAGACAAACAAACCTAGGTCAACATAAAAGAAAACACAAGAGCCTGATTTAAAAAGGGCCTCTGTACTCATGGCGCAGAACTCGCAGCCGTGGGGGGGTCTGCACATTTGGTGTAGAATCTCTGCATTGAGAATTATCATTGGAGATTACAAACCAAGGGTAGAGACTCACCCATGATTGTAGGGCCTTCCCAATGAGTCCAAAGGCCTGATGTGAATCAGGCCTTAAAGTTTCAAAAACATCTGCATAAACATCCTAATGATCAAGCTCATTTTTCACTCTATCAACTCCTCATCCAAGACCAACACCTTTCTAACTTAAAACATTATGGAAATCTATGTGGACATTCAGGCCCTAAGGATACGCTTATGTGCAAGCCAAAGTCTGCAACACCCTTCGACTTTTAAGAGTTTTCTGACAATAGACAACCCATCCCGAGATAGGAAAGAAAATGGAAGAAAAACAAACTCTGAAGTTCCCTCCACTTAGCACACAGTTAACTCATCACATCAGCTAGAGCAAAGTACTATACCGGTACCATCAATGCAGCTCCCAAGAGGAGCAAAATGCTGTTTAAAACATCCAATCTCTGCATCAACACCAAGCTGGACCCACCTATTCCTCACTCCACAAAAAAGTGCTATGTCATCAATTTCTTCTGTGGAAAATATAGAAAATCCAAAAGCACATTGAGACATCAAGAGGGCTTCCATTCCTACATCTACCATTTAACGTAGAATTGTGCAATAGTAAGCCTTCAAAGCACTATATTTTCCAGATCTTGCTGACATATTAAACTCTGCATCATGCTGCAGCACGGGGATTGCAACCTTGCACCTCATAGAAGATGAACTATCTCTCTAACAATGCTGGACCTCTCAGATGCATGTAACAGCCTTGATAGTGATTTACTGGAAACGTCCTTCACCGGTTCTACCTGTACCTTTCCAACTGACACCAGTTTATTCACATGGGCACATTCATGTCCCAAAAGATCCCTATCACCTGTGAAGTCACTTAGGGCTCCAAGCTGACTCCTTTCATCTTTGTCCTATAAGTTGAGGTGCTTGCTCCTCTACTCACAGATAACAGTGTAGGAAGGTGGATATCTGACTATGGTTACCCCCAAACTTTTTGCCTGCTGTTTAGCTGGTTTTTGACTTAGTTGGCCTGGGATCCCGCTATTCAGGGGCCCAGGCTGATTGCTCTCTCCTTAAAATGGACTCCATGTACCTTAGGTGCATAACACAATTGGAATTGGTTCACCTTACAGGCCCCTGTAACAGTGTACCCTAGGTACCCAGGGCATAGGTGCATCCAAGGCCTACCAGGGGCTGCAGCATGTATTGTGCCACCCCTGGCCTGGCCTCCATATTTGACACAACTGGCTGATCACTCAGCTGGGGTAAGTTGGTGTAATCACCTCTTACTGAGGTACAGTATGCCTGTGCCTAACCCTAAACTGGACACATATGTTCCTATCAGCCACTCCTATGGAAGGCCTCATCAATCCTGGAGGCAGAGTGCTTGGAAATATGTGAGATGGTGCTCTAGCATGAGCTGAGCCTGTCTGCAGCTGTCGGGAACCACTCCCTAAGCTGTTCCGGGATATTGCCATACCATATACTCTTAAGTGCATTATAATCCTCGCGGTTATTTGCTATCTTTGGTTTGGCTTTATCAAAACATGTCGAGTAGGGTGTCATACGAATTGGAATACTATCCCCTCGCCAATTCTGGCGACGGGGATAGCATTCCACCCTTCTAGAGGGACACGACATGTGTGTAGCCTTAACCCCGGTTAAAGTTAAACAGAGCCTCAGCATCACAAAATGGATGCTGCCACCACAGACACGAGTCTGGCCTCCTGCTGCTGACCGAAACTCGGCAGATGGTGGCCTGGACAAAGGGTTTCCTGCCTTGGGAGGTGCGAGCACCACCCCAGACAGGGTTTTGTGTATTGGGTAGGACAGGGCTGAATAGAATCAGACATGCCCGGGGCACACAAGGTGTCCCCGTGCATAGGCCAGTCCAAACCGGTCCTGGGACTTTCCAGACCCAGGCTTGGCGCGGAACTGGACAAAGGAAAGGGGGTGTAACCGCCCCCCTTCCTGGTTTCTCCCAGAGGAGGGACCTAGTAGGTGATCCACCCCTCAGATTGGGAATAAGAGTGGGAGCAGTGCCATTGCACAGCAGATCATCCTGAATCAACTTTACACAAAGAAGAAGACTGGACTTCGACATTCTGCTGCACAGAAGACTGAAGAGAATCTCCCTTGTGGCCTAGGAGTGGCCACCCTGTGAACACAGGTACCAACCAGCAACTCGACGTCTGCTTTGCCGCCACCTCCCGCCGGAGCCCGAGCCCAGAGCCCGACAAGAACCAGACTCCCAGACCTCTCAGAGACCGATCCACAGCCCCTGCAAAGAAGGGACCCGTGGAGGCACCGAGTGACGTGGGACCGGACCTCTTGGAAGACACTCGAAAAGCTGACTGCGCAGCTTCTGAGGCATCCTCGACATTGTGCTTTGGGGACTGAGAACCCCCACCACCGAGCAGCCCTTGCACCGAAGAGCAGCCCTCCAGCATCTCCACGATCTGCGTGGGGCCCTTTTGCATTGTGCCACTCGACGCGCCAACCCGGCCACTAGCCACGTGGTCAGCGGCCATCTTGGCGACGAAACCGACGATTTACACAGCAGGTCTGGTTGCTCCAGACCTACCCAAGCTCCTGTAAAAAGGAGCACCCGCTCTGACCTTGCTGGTCCGAGTGTTAAGCATCTTTCCACTTCTGCGTGGCTTGCATTTGCCAAGGCCTGTTTGCTCTGACCAGGTCGCCGACACCGCCAACAGCGAGAAGCCTACGTGGGACAGCTTGTGACTGACTCCTGGACGTCCTCGACCCCGGGTATCCACGTGGCTGCAGAAAGAAGCTACCCGACAACGCCTGTTTGCACCCGACATCGCCTGGTTCCAATCTGGTTCCACAGTAGTCACTGGCTAGTGACTTTGAACACTGTCCCCTCTGCTTTCAGGTCTTCACATCTTCAGATCCATCCTTGGATCCACCGGAACTCTTCACATCGAGCCGCCTGCAGCATCTCCAGCTCCAAGCACCATCGACCGGCGTGACGAAACCCGACACTACTTCGACCCTGTGCACCCGCTTCCTGTGGGTGAGGTAACTCAGCTCCGCCAGTGCTCCTGCATTGGTACACATCTCAAGGGCCTGTGTCTTAAGTTTTAACTCCGTAGGTCACTCGGAAGGTTCCTAACTTTCTAACTTTGTACTTTTTACGCACCATAGACTTTGCATTGGAAAGTGCGTGCACTTTGAACACTGCACCCGAGTCCCGTGGGCCTCTCCCGACTTAGTCACTGCTAGTCTCGAATAGCTCCAGCGATTCCCAAGGCCCTAGGTCTCTTCACTTTCCTATTGGTATCTCTTATACCACTTTCTTAGTATATGGTTTAGGTGGCCCCTAGGGCTCATCCATATTGTGCAACTTTTGTGTATTTTAAACTGTCTTGTGATTTAACGCTTGTGCTTCTGTGCTCATAAAGAGTCCAGGGGATTTTATGGTTAATAAATCAATATATATTTTCAATATATATCTGTGTGGTGTCCCTTTCATTTGATATTCAAGGGGGTTGTGTATGGTATAACAGCTGGCTTCACATGCCTTTCAGAGTTTAGCCTAAGACTGCTTTGTCCACGTTACCACTAGGATAACTGGTCTACAAGGTTGAATTACAACCATTCATCATAAGGGTTGCTTGGCATGGTACAAAGTGATCACTAAGAATTAGTGAGCATTATATACCAGGCCAACTTCTCACATTGGTGAGCAGCGGATTGGGATCTGAGCTTGCTGTTGTTTTACCATTACAATCTTTGAGATTATCATTTGAAAGATCATACAGGTACCTGCTAGGTACATATAAAACAAGACTAGTATACTTAAGTTCTACTGAACTTAGTTGTTGTAGAGCAAAGGGAGTAGCACACCCTAGCTACAACTACTAGATAGGTTTAGTAGGTAAACACCAGTGTAGGTAGATTGCAACACATCCACCCACACTAGAGCAATGTCTGGAGCAGAGGGGTCCAGTGGACTTACTCCTGTTGAGAGTGACCCTCCAAGGGCACCATCCAAATTTGCTATTTTTTCCTTTAAGGAATTAAGACAGCTTTGTGTCTTAAGGGGTCTGAAGACAGGGCCTTCCCCTACTACAGACCACCTAAGAGAGCTCTTAGACCAGTCTGAGACTCTAAAGCCCTCTAAGGCAAACCCCACAGGGGATGCTGAAGGAGGCCATCCTTCAGAGGATGACACTGTAGACACCCCTGCCCCTATCATCCTGGTAGATGAGGAAGCCTCCACCACTGGAGCTCCTCAGGTAGATGAAGAGGAAGAGGAAGAGGAAGAGGTGGAAAGCAGTGAGTCAGATGATGACAGAAATAGTCAGGTGCTGGTCAGTAGACTGAACCAGGCTAACTTAAGCTTACTTGGGAATGAATCAGGTAACAACCCATTCAGACCCCCAGGTGGACTTAACCAGAAGCCTAGGAGGAGAAGGACTCACTCAGGTGACTCTGACAACTCCCATGCTTCTAGAGGTTCTCATGGTCACTCCAGAAGGGTGATGACTAGCCCTCAGAGAAGGGAACATGAGACCAAATTGAGAGAATCTCAAATTAGAGAGGCTGAATTGAGAGTCCAGAGACAAGAGTTAGAGATTGCCCTGGCCCAAGAGAAACTTGCTAGAGCAAGACAGCCTAGAGAGAGTGGATTAGGATCCACTGGTGGCAGCAATATCCAGAAGGATAAAGACAGGTCCTTTGATACAAGAAACCTGAGTAAGATTGTGCCCCCCTACAAAGCTGGGGATGATATCCATAAATCGATGACTGCCCTTGAGAGAGCCTGCATGGTACAGCAGATCCCTCAGGAGCAGTGGGCAGCAATCTTGTGGCTCTCCTTTGAAGGTAGAGTTAGAGACAGACTCCTCACAGTTAGTGATGGGGATTCTAGAAACTACATGGTCCTGAAGAGTGCTCTGATTGATGGGTTAGGCTTAACCACTGAACAGTACAGGTTAATGTTCAGAGATACCCAGAAGACACAGACTCAGGACTGGTCTGAATTTGTTGAGTGTGCCACTAAGGCTCTGGAGGGCTGGTTGCTGGGAAGTAAGGTTACTGACTACACAGGATTGTATAATTTAATTATGAGAGAGCAAATCTTAAGTAATTGTCAAAATCAGCTTCTACATCAGCACCTGGTTGACTCTGATCTGACCTCCCCACAAGAATTGGGTAGGAGGGCAGACAAATGGGTCAGAACCAGGATCAGGCCTAAGAACCAAGGTGGTGACCAAAAGAAAGAGACTACCAAGCCTCAAGAGAAGGGTGGGGATAAAAGTAAGGAAAAGACTTCCCCAGGGCCCCAAAACTCCAAGAATGGGGGTGGGTCCCAAGACACTTCTACATCCCAGAAAAAGCCTTATTGTCATACCTGTAAACAGGTGGGGCATTACAAAACAGATAGCTGTTGTCCCAAGAATGGCAATAAGGAGAATATACCTCCAGGTAAGGCTCCAACACCTCCTGTCACTGTTAGCAGTGGTCCCCCAGGTGGTGGGAGCACCCCCAAGAATTTGGGTGGGTTTACTTTTGGAGGACAGGTGGCCTCTGGCCTATCCAGGTTCCCTAACTCAGATACTCTTGTCTATGAGACTGGCATGGGGTTTGCCAATTTCACTGCTTGCCCAAACACTTTGAGCAAGTATAGACAGGAGCCCCTCATCAATGTCTTGAAAGTTGAGGCCTTCAGAGACACAGGGGCTAGCATCACCATGGTGGCTGAATGTCTAGTCCCCCCCAAGGCAACTTTTACCTGATGCCAGATATCAGGTGACAAACATTGATGGCATAGAAACCAATCATCCCATGGCAGTAGTCAATCTTAGCTGGGGAGGTGTCACTGGCCCAAAGAGAGTGGCAGTGTCAGCAAACTTGCCTGTAGATTGCCTACTGGGTAATGATTTGCAAATCGCAGCCTGGGCTGAGGTTGAACAGCAAACCCATTCTAGAATGGTAAATCTCCATGGAAAGGTTAGTGGGGCTGTAATGGCTACAGCTCCAATTCAAGATGTCCTTCCTGAAAAGGTTGGGAGGGCTGAGCAAACCTCAGCCCCATCTTTAGATAACTTCCCTCCTGAAAAGAGTAGCAGGGCTGTACTGGTAACAGCCCATACCCAAACTGAGTCTCCTCCTGAAAAGGTTGGAGGGGCTGTGATGGCCACAGCCCAAACTCAAACAGATACATGGGTAGTGAAGCCTGAAATGATGGATCACTCAACCCAAACAGAGAGCATTGAGGAGGAAGAGAAATCTCCCTCCCCCCAGACATTAGGAAAGGATCAGCCTCCTCAGGGAACTGATCTTACCCCTGATGAAGGAACTGCCCCAGAGGTTGTTAGGCCTGGCCTGACAGAGCCTCTGATGGCAGTGGACCCTTCTCAGGTGGGACCCAGTCTGGAGCAGGTAACCTGCCCCTCTCTACCTTGCCTTACTCAGCCCAGGGCTGCAGAGGACAAGAAGGACAGTGAACCCCATAGGGCCCCCTGTCAAATAAAGCACCCCCATCAACAGATTAGGGGCACCGAAACTAGTAGCCCTAGTGAGGTGAAAACTTTAAAAACTCCTGAGGGATCCCCCTTAAAAGTAGTTAGGGGCCTCCCCCAGATGGATATTGTTGGGCACAGCCAAACCTGGGACCCTAAGGGCCCAAACCTGAACTGTCCCTCCAGTAAGCCAAACAGAGGGACTCAGCCTCCAGCTTTAGGTAGCCAGAGGTTGACCCTGAGAGCACAGTGCAACTCAGTCATGGAAAGAAAGGCACACCTGGTGGAGAGTGATTGGAGGAAGCTGAGTCCTACAGAGGAAACTCGCTTCAGTACTCCATCTCAAAACCAGCCTTTAACTTTGCCAAAACACACCACAGGTAGAGATTCCCTATGGTGGAGACCCTCAGATGCCCTTAGGGTGAGGAATTGCTTAGTGGACCATGAGACAGGGGGTTACCAAGCCAGAGCTGGTACTTCCTTATATGGCCACTTAGGCAATATAGGCTTGCCTGGTCAAGGATAGCCTTATCTCCTTTCGTTTGGGGGGGGGTTATGTAGGAAGGTGGATATCTGACTATGGTTACCCCCAAACTTTTTGCCTGGTGTTTAGCTGGTTTTTGACTTAGTTGGCCTGGGATCCCGCTATTCAGGGCCCCAGGCTGATTGCTCTCTCCTTAAAATGGACTCCATGTACCTTAGGTGCATAACACAATTGGAATTGGTTCACCTTATAGGCCCCTGTAACAGTGTACCCTAGGTACCCAGGGCATAGGTGCATCCAAGGCCTACCAGGGGCTGCAGCATGTATTGTGCCACCCCTGGCCTGGCCTCCATATTTGACACAACTGGCTGATCACTCAGCTGGGGTAAGTTGGTGTAATCACCTCTTACTGAGGTACAGTATGCCTGTGCCTAACCCTAAACTGGACACATATGTTCCTATCAGCCACTCCTATGGAAGGCCTCATCAATCCTGGAGGCAGAGTGCTTGGAAATATGTGAGATGGTGCTCTAGCATGAGCTGAGCCTGTCTGCAGCTGTCGGGAACCACTCCCTAAGCTGTTCCGGGATATTGCCATACCATATACTCTTAAGTGCATTATAATCCTCGCGGTTATTTGCTATCTTTGGTTTGGCTTTATCAAAACATGTCGAGTAGGGTGTCATACGAATTGGAATACTATCCCCTCGCCAATTCTGGCGACGGGGATAGCATTCCACCCTTCTAGAGGGACACGACATGTGTGTAGCCTTAACCCCGGTTAAAGTTAAACAGAGCCTCAGCATCACAAAATGGATGCTGCCACCACAGACACGAGTCTGGCCTCCTGCTGCTGACCGAAACTCGGCAGATGGTGGCCTGGACAAAGGGTTTCCTGCCTTGGGAGGTGCGAGCACCACCCCAGACAGGGTTTTGTGTATTGGGTAGGACAGGGCTGAATAGAATCAGACATGCCCGGGGCACACAAGGTGTCCCCGTGCATAGGCCAGTCCAAACTGGTCCTGGGACTTTCCAGACCCAGGCTTGGCGCGGAACTGGACAAAGGAAAGGGGGTGTAACCGCCCCCCTTCCTGGTTCCTCCCAGAGGAGGGACCTAGTAGGTGATCCACCCCTCAGATTGGGAATAAGAGTGGGAGCAGTGCCATTGCACAGCAGATCATCCTGAATCAACTTTACACGAAGAAGAAGACTGGACTTCGACATTCTGCTGCACAGAAGACTGAAGAGAATCTCCCTTGTGGCCTAGGAGTGGCCACCCTGTGAACACAGGTACCAACCAGCAACTCGACGTCTGCTTTGCCACCGCCTCCCGCCGGAGCCTGAACGCAGAGCCCAACAAGAACCAGACTCCCAGACCTCTCAGAGCCCGATCCACAGCCCCTGCAAAGAAGGGACCCGTGGAGGCACCGAGTGACGTGGGACCGGACCTCTTGGAAGACACTCGAAAAGCTGACTGCGCAGCTTCTGAGGCATCCTCGACGTTGTGCTTTGGGGACTGAGAACCCCCACCACTGAGCAGCCCTTGCACCGAAGAACAGCCCTCCAGCATCCCCACGATCTGCGTGGGGCCCTTTTGCATTGTGCCACTCGACGCACCAACCCGGCCACTAGCCAGGTGGTCAGCGGCCATCTTGGCGACGAAACCGACGATTTACACAGCAGGTCTGGTTGCTCCAGACCTACCCAAGCTCCTGTAAAAAGGAGCACCCGCTCTGACCTTGCTGGTCCGAGTGTTAAGCATCTTTCCACTTCTGCGTGGCTTGCATTTGCCAAGGCCTGTTTGCTCCGACCAGGTCGCCGACACCGCCAACAGCGAGAAGCCTACGTGGGACAGCTCGTGACCGACTCCTGGACGTCCTCAACCCCGGGTATCTACGTGGCTGCAGAAAGAAGCTACCCGACAATGCCTGTTTGCACCCGACATCGCCTGGTTCCAATCTGGTTCCACGGTAGTCACTGGCTAGTGACTTTGAACACTGTCCCCTCTGCTTTCAGGTCTTCACATCTTCAGATCCACCCTTGGATCCACCGGAACTCTTCACATCGAGCCGCCTGCAGCATCTCCAGCTCCAAGTACCATCGACCGGCGTGACGAAACCCGACACTACTTCGACCCTGTGCACCCGCTTCCTGTGGGTGAGGTAACTCAGCTCCGCCAGTGCTCCTGCATTGGTACACATCTCAAGGGCCTGTGTCTTAAGTTTTAACTCCGTAGGTCACTCGGAAGGTTCCTAACTTTCTAACTTTGTACTTTTTACGCACCGTAGACTTTGCATTGGAAAGTGCGTGCACTTTGAACACTGCACCCGAGTCCCGTGGGCCTCTCCCGACTTAGTCACTGCTAGTCTCGAATAGCTCCAGCGATTCCCAAGGCCCTAGGCCTCTTCACTTTCCTATTGGTATCTCTTATACCACTTTCTTAGTATATGGTTTAGGTGGCCCCTAGGGCTCATCCATATTGTGCAACTTTTGTGTATTTTAAACTGTCTTGTGATTTAACGCTTGTGCTTCTGTGCTCATAAAGAGTCCAGGGGATTTTATAGTGAATAAATCAATATATATTTTCAATATATATCTGTGTGGTGTCCCTTTCATTTGATATTCAAGGGGGTTGTGTATGGTATAACAGCTGGCTTCACATGCCTTTCAGAGTTTAGCCTAAGACTGCTTTGTCCACATTACCACCAGGATAACTGGTCTACAAGGTTGAATTACAACCAATCATCATAAGGGTTGCTTGGCATGGTACAAAGTGATCACTAAGAATTAGTGAGCATTATATACCAGGCCAACTTCTCACAAACAGCATCAAGATTCACCAATACCCAATGATACACAACTCTATATGAAAGTCTCCTCTGCTTTAGATTTCCAACATCTCAAACTCTGATTGCACAAAATCCAAATCAGGATATTAGCACCTACCTGTAGATCTCCCAACTGATAGAGCCATTTGCCAAGAACAATGAATGATGGAAGAATTAATAGAGTGCTGGAATCACCCCCAATGTGGTATCTCCTCACTGAGAGCAGAGGAAAATAGAGGATAGAGGAATACTCAGTTATTAAAGAGTCCAGTTTTCAGTAGTTTCCTGAGTTTAAGAAAATTAGGGCACTTGCGTAAGGTAATGTGGAGCGAGTTCCACAAACTCTGGGCTAGATAGGCAAAAGATGTTACCCCGGTTCGAAGTTTATTAAATTGAGGGACTACTAGCATAGCCTTCCCTCTGAAATGCAGAGATCTGCAAGGACGATAGTGGACAAGTTTTTCCGCCAAATATCTGGGCCCCCCATCATTGATAGTTTTATGGGCCAGGCAACAGATTTTAAACTTAATTCTGTCATGGATGAGGAGCCACTGAAGTGATTTCAATAATGGCGTGAGGCAGTTCTAGGAAACATATTAAGTGCCAGCCGTGCTGCCGTATTCTGAACTACTTGCAACCTGTTTAACACCACCTCATTTGCTGCTCCCAGGAATGCATTGCAGTGGTCCAGTCGACGGGCCACTAAAGCTTGGAGTAGGGTCTTATGGACAGATAAAGGGAGAAGGTGAAAGACTCTCCAAAGAAGCTTCAGAATGTGAAAAGAAGTTCCTGAAACAACAGCAAATTCGCCTTTCATAGATAATGAAAGGTCCATATACACACCCAGATTTTTGCCCTTGGTTGTAGGGGTGGGGGCAGGGCCTAATTCTAAAGACCATCAATCGGTGGACCACAGGATTTATGCTTTGTCAAATAGAAGAACTTCTGTTTTACCAGCATTCAAGTGGAGAAAATTCTTCATCATCCAGTCAGAGGCAGCTTGCATACCGTCTGCAAAGAGCCGTTTTGTTTACTCAGTATTATTATCAAAAAAAAGAAGAAGTTGCATGTCATCCGCATATTAGAAAGGAACAACGCCATGGTCTCTGATGATATTAGCAAGGGGTGCCACGTGTATATTAAAAAGAGTAGGCCTAAGGCAAGAGCCCTGGGGAACCCCCTTCATAAGGGATTTGGCACCAGATCGAAAGGGACCTAGATTGACAGTTTGAGTGCGATGCTCTAAAAAGCTAGAAAGCCAATGAAGAGCCGGCCCTAACACCCCAATTTCCGTCAGTCTTTGCAATAGCCTATGACAAAGTAAAGTACAAACGTGGGTCTATGACATGAACCTGACATGTTCGAACCCCAATGCTTACTGAATGCCAAGTCACTTGGATTCACCCTGGACACCAACTTCACCCTAAATGAACACATTGCAAAAATAAAACAAAGACAGCTTTGTACCGGCACTGTCTGTCTATAAAGAAAGACAAAGCATTTCTTCCAGAAAGTGACTTTAGGAATTCATTTCACACCCTCATACTCAAGTATCTGATGGTGGTAATGCCCTACTCCATGTCCTCTCAGACTTCACATTGGCATCCTTTAGAGGCATACCACATTGTGTTACATATCTCATCCAAGGCCTGAAGAAATATGATCACATCATCCCCTTCCTGATAGGACTACATGGCCTCTCCTTGCTGGCCTGCACCATCTTCAAAACTAGCTGCAGTATTTTCAAAGCTATCACAACCAGCTGTTCTGTTTATCTAGCAGACAAACTTACCATCTCTGGTAGATATCTGCATACTCACAACCAGGACACAGTCAGAATGCAAACTTAAGAGGCAAGATGGCTGCCGCGAGGGAGGCTGTGTAAGCAGCCTGCTCCCTGGTTCCTGACGTCCGGGAGAGAAGGAGAAAGAAAATTCAGTTTTTTGCCATGATAATCTATGCGGGAGTTGGCCGTAAGATCATTTAACATCTCCGCTGCACTAAATGTGATTATATTTTCATATATATCGGACAATCTCATCCTACCTGACCGCATCGGCTGGAACCGGTCGGCTGCCTGAGGCTGCCTGTGGGTGTGGCTGGTCTACGTCTGCTCTGTTCCGTCCCGGACCGTTGGGAGTGTGAGACACGGAGCTACACGGAGGCGCTGGTCATTTTCGGGCCGGGAGCCGAGGAGAGCGGCCTGAGGCGGGCACTAGCGGAGCGGATCGGAGCTAACTGCGCTACAGTATCGTACTGTGGTGTTAATTGGATACTAACTATCTTTGTGACGGAATTCACGAATGTTGCTGAATCTCTTCGAGTTCAATCGGCGGGCCCCGCTGTGGCGCGCTACACTCTGTTTGTTCTGGTCACAGAGTAGCGTTTTCCCTGGTAGAGGCGGCTCTCGGAAGAAGAAGAGGACGCCGCTACCACCCTCCATTGGCACGCGTAGAAACAAGAGAAACGGTGCTGGAAGCGATTTGGGAGGAGTGGAGCCGGACAACGAGGAGAACGAGATGGCGGAGGCAGCTCCATCGACCCCTGGTAAAACTGTTACAAAACAGGTAAGAATTCTAATAAGGGGGCTGTATCGAAATCCAATGAAGCTTCAAGTATGAAGAGCACAACACTACAAACATTACCAGATCTGTTTGGGAAACATGCTGCTAGGAAGAAAATAACTGACAATAACAGCCAAAACACAGATTTGGCCACTAATCAACCGCTTAATCAACCGTCTAAAAATGCTGATAGTCAGAATAATCCCATAACTCTTGAGACAACTGATCATTTGAAGAAGGGTATTATGGGAGATGTAGTTTCAGGCGGGACTATAATCAATCGAGCGTGTTCTCTTCCCTCACTATCATTACCATCAATAATTGATCTACAGAGCGCAGAAAAAGCTAATTTGCAGCCGCATAATCAGGAGCTTCCTGAAAATTTCTATTCCCTATCAGAACTCTCATCTGATGAAGTAACGGGTTTGAATAAAGACTGGGTAGATTACAGCTGCGAGAGTATATCTTCTGATGGCGAGGTTAGTTTGAGCCCAGACAGTGCTAATGCGGCCACTATCATTAAGAAGAAGCTGAGGAAGAAAAGATCTCTACGTGCGGCGAGCAAAGAGACCGTTCCTAATTTACCAAGTGGAGTGAACCCCTCATCTCCTACCCAAGTATCTAACGTTACTATTGCCACTGCTACTCCTGGGTCCAGTCATAATTCTGTAACTGACTCGGTTCCGCCACAAGAAAATAACGAAGAGATTACACTGAAAACAATCTTTGATACTATGATGAATCACAGGGCAGAAAGTAAGGCTGAAAACCAACGTACGCAGATGACTTGTGCTAAAGTCAAAAATGCAGTACGACTTGCGATTAAGATATGTTCAGAGACCGCCGACAGGGTCACCGAGGCAGAAGCTAGGATATCTGTCTTAGAAGAAGAATGTATGGCGCAAATACAAGAAGTGGGTGACTTTAAAGCTCAAAAGGAGGATCTATCCGATAAGCTAGCAAATTTGGAGAATCAGGCCCGCAGAAGCAATCTGCGCTTTTTGGGGGTCCCTGAAAATAAAGAAGGGTCTGACCCGAGGAGGTTCATCATTAATCTTTTAAATGACGCTTTTCCTGAGTTAACAGAGTGGGACTGGGCACGGGAAATACAGCGTGCACATAGATTTCCCTTTACAGCGAGGAAACCACGACAAGGCCAAGAAAACTATCCTAGGGCCATTCTGGTGTCGTTCAATAACTTCCTTGCTCGTGAAGCTATTTACTTAAACGCAAGACCGGATAAGAAAGCGGATGGATTGGGCTGTCAGTTTTTTGTGCGACCAGATTATTGCCAAGCTACTGTGGCTCAACGATGGCAATTAAGGCAATTGATTCCTGATTTTCAAAAGAAAGAAGTAACAGTGTTTCTCCAAGGTCCTGCAAAATTGAAGACTATATTCAAAGGCCAAGTAAAATACTTTATATCCACAATCAAAGCCAAGGAATATTTGGATTCTCTTTGAATAATCATGTCTGATGAAGAACATTTTTTCTCTTTCTGAAAGAACTAATGCGTAGTCTGATAATACCAGACTGTAAGCTTAGAAATTGAATTGTTTAATAGCTGTTTAAATATGCAGGATCGCTTTCTTCTTTTCCATTTTATCTATTTTTCTTCTTTCTTTTTTCTTCTCTCTTTCATTCTTTCCTTTGTTTCTTCTCTTTTCTCTTTTCTCTTTTCTCTTTTCTCTTCATCAGGATGCTATGGGCCAGGGACACGGCGCCCATACGTTTCAGGAACTGATGGTTCCTGTGCCTCCTATAGTGGGGAGGGTGGGGGGAGGGGTTCTGGGAAAAAGGGTGGGGGTGGGTAAGGGTAAGGGTTGGTGGTGGGGGTGTAAGGCAGAGGTGTTTAATACAAGGATGAATACAAGGCATTCAAACGATAATATTGAAGAGTATGTAGCGTTGATAATAGCTAATATTTTTTTTTTATTATTGTCAATATGGATAAAAAGGTGAAAATATGTACAATTAATATTAATGGTCTTAATGATTTAAAAAAGATCGGTATGCTTCGAACAATGCTTCAGACTTTATATATTGATTTACTATGTATTCAGGAAACGCACATTTCATGGGACAAGCGTTCTCTTTTGAATAATTTGGGATTAGACGTCTTGCTTACGTTTAAACAAATGGGTATAAAAAGAGGTGTTGCAATATGTATGCGAAAGGGAGTTGGGAAGTGCTTGAAAACATCAGCTGATAAATGGGGCAGATGGGGGCTTGCTGAATTAATAATTGGAAGCTGCAAATTTACTATATGCTGTATTTATGGCCCTAATCTTGATGATGCTGAAGTGTTCAACACTATGAATGCAGAGCTAGCTATGTGGACACAGCCAATAATAGTATGTGGGGACTTAAATATCCATTTGGCAGCTGATTGGAATATTAAATCAGGGATGAGATACACGGGCCGCAAGATTAGAAATTATAGAGCACTTAGAGATCTGGTGTTAAACAAAGGGCTAACTGATGTTTGGAACAAATTTTATTGTAAAGATCCTGGATATACCTTTTTCTCCATTCCTCATCGGAAATTCGTCCGTTTAGATTATTTCCTTGTATCCTCTTTGTTTTTGGAGAAAATCCATATTGAAATATTACCTCAAGTTATCTCAGATCATAATCCTATGATTGCTGAGATTCAGTTTCCCACTGACTGTCAAAATCCAACTAGATCCTGGTCATTTCAGAGAAACCTGCTATTGGATGAAGACTATCTCCAATTTATGGCTATAATTATTAAAGACTATTTTTTAATAAACAACAATACTGCCTCTCCACAAGCAGTGTGGGACTCTTTTAAATCCATTGTACGGGGAGAGACAATTAGCTTTGCAAATTATAAGAGGAAGAAAATCCAAACAAATTTTAAGGAGAGGCTAAATAAGATCAGGATAGCCGAGATGGATCTATCTACTGCCTGCAAAAACAACGCAGGAATAGAGGATGCACAATTACGCCTAGTTACTGAACGCTCTGGTCTGCGTATCCATATTGCTGATGAAGTAGCGGCAAAATTCAAGCAATATAAAACTGAACGCTATGAATACAGCGAACGCACCGGAAAAGTCTTAGCCCAGCGCCTGCGACAAAAAGCCTCAACTAATGAAATACAGTGTATTAAAGATATGATTGGTGTTTTTCACGAACGTAGGGAAGAAATATTAGAGGCATTTCATGATTTCTATAAGACATTGTATAATGATCTCAGTAATGAAGTTGATAAGACTCTTAATCCTGTAGACTATCTTAGAAGTGCTAATCAACTTTCATTGTGCCCAGAAGAGACAGATTTATTTATAAGGCCAATAAGCTGGGATGAGATTGAGAAAGCCATTATGAGTCTTGCGGCAGGCAAAGCGATGGGGCCAGACCAGATACCTCTTGAATTTTATCGGACATTTAGACACATGTTGAAATCAGAGCTGTTAAAAACTTTTAATTTAGCGTTTCAAGGTAAACCTCCTGACTCTTGGTCTACTGCCACTATAGTTGTTTTTGTAAAAAAGAATAAGGACCCAAAAGAATTAGGGTCCTATCGCCCTATCTCTCTTATTACCGCAGATAGCAAGATTTATTCTAAAATTCTTGCAAATAGATTAAATGATGTAATGGCAGGCTTGGTCTCTCATATTCAACATGGTTTCATTAGGCATAGGGATACTACAGATCACGTCAAACGTGTTATCACACTATTAGATTGGGCTTATGCAAAGGAATCCCCAGTTGGGGTGATTCTACTCGATGCTGAAAAAGCGTTTGACAGGGTTGACTGGGGATTCCTTTGGACTGTATTACAATGGAAGGGCTTTCCGTCACAATTTATTAAAGCTGTACAAGCACTCTATTCCAATCCCAAGGGTGTAATAAGACTAGGCACTGATACATCTAGATCTTTTTTAATCACTAGGGGGACCAGGCAAGGTTGCCCCTGCTCCCCGCTTCTATTTGCCCTCTACTTAGAACCCTATTTGAACAGATTAATTATGGAACCCGGTATCCCACCAGTTCAACTTCACGAGGTAGACCATAAAGTTTTAGCGTACGCAGACGATGTGGCCATTGTAACTTCTGACGCTACTACTGCGCTACCTAAAATAATTGAAGTAGCTCGAGAATATGGTAAATTTTCCGGATACAAACTTAACATTTCAAAAACCCAGATCATACACTCTGAGACTGGCAAACCTACTGATATCCCATTAAATTCTACTGGCACTTATCTTGGTGTAATTATTTCTCCTAAAATTGATGACATTGTTGGATTAAATTTGGATCCTTTACTCATATCTACTAACAGAACTTTAGAAAGGATAAATAATTTACACTTATCTTTATATGGACGAACCAATGTCATCAAGATGATGATCTTCCCAAAATTTCTTTATTTCTTTCGAACCATTCCCCTATTTTTTTCAATGTCTCTTTTTAACAAAATAGACAGGATGTTGTCTAGATTTCTGTGGGGGTACCGCCGATCAAGAAGATCTTTAAAGTGGTGTACTCTTCCGCAAGAACGTGCTGGGTTGGGATTTCCGAACTTCAGACTGTATTATTGGGCTATTACTCTTAAAGCAATCAGGGTGCTACTATTTCATGACCATGTTACCGAAATCTCTATGGCACCTTCTATTTTTGAAATGCTAATGGGCGCTCATGTGCGTCAATGTCTACTGAAGTTCATGGAACCAAGCTACTACAAAAAAACAAAATTCAAGGTGTTTTTATCTGCCTTTTTAGTTTGGAGACAAATCAATAAAACCCTACGGATAACTTCAAAGTTGAATTTTTATACACCTATTTTTGGTAATACGTCATTATCGGGGATTTTTCAAGATATGGCAATATATCGGTGGCATATGAGACAGATCCACTCTATGGGGCAATTGTATCAAAATGGGGTTCTTATGTCCTTTTCTGAACTTCAAGAAACATTTGGCCTGTCTAGGAATGAATTCTTTAAATATTTACAGATCCGTAGCTTTCTGGAAAAAAAAAATCTGTTATATAATGATGCTATGGAGACTATTGATATTCTAGAGAGCTGTAGGAAGAATAGCCGTATTGGCACGATTTATCAATTAATGGTTAATAGGATGCATGATGACCTTGATCAGCAGGCCCAGAAATGGCAAAGAAAATTGAATATAGGAGGAATAGACTTGGTAAGGGCTTTTGAGATGAGTAATAAAGTACTAATTAATAGCTCTCTTAAAAGTCAACACTATATGTCTACTCTGGACTTATACTACACACCTGCTAAGCTAGCCAAATGGAAGGCCACGAAAGGTATTAACTGTAGTCGTTGTGGAGTCCTAGCAGCGGACTCATGTCATATGTTTTACAGCTGCCTCAAACTGGCGTTATATATAGATAAGATTGAAAAAAATTTCACTAACTTGCTCAATGTCAATATTAAGCTTTGTCCTTCTGTGATTATTTTTGGTATTTATTTTCCTTCTGAAAGCTTATCTGCTGATCAAGAATACTTTTTGTTTATTGGAATGTCGGTATATCGTTTTTGTATTACTTCTAGATGGCTGGATATAGATCCACCAACATTTGAACAATGGCTGGGAAAGTTGCTAAATATTTATAGAATGGACAAAGCAGTTTATAAATTGAAGGGACAGAAAAAGAAGATCTTTGCTCGGAAGTTATGGTCCCCTATTGACAATTGGATCTAAACCTAATAACAATTGTATTTGTAAAGATATATCTTATATTTTATATTTCTTTTTTTCTATGACAATAATGTACCAGAAACTATGTGAACGACTGTCGCTGATTAGATATTGTTTTGTCCTTGTATGATTTATGCCTCTGCCACAAAATAAAAAAATAAATAAAAAAAAAACAGAATGCAAACTTAAAAGTATAAACAAAAAAACACCAGTACAATTCGATATATTTACACAGGAGCTGGAACAACTTCCCTATATCCTTCAGGACAAGCCCAGTCGTTTTCTAGTTTAGGAAAGGTTTGAAGACTCATCTATGTAGAGAACACTTAATCATGATTCATTAAACATCCAGAACCCAGCTTCCATTCATCTTACTTGTTGACCTTATGCTTGCCTTTGATCAAGTAAAATGTTTTGCTGCCTTTTGCTAGCTTTCCACTATATAAATACCTTATACATATACACACACACACACACATACATACATGCATAAATCAACTACAACATTAATCTTACAGACACAAGAATAATATTTCTCCACATATTAAATACATCCAAATGCGTTTTAAGCTCAATTAAATGCACCCAGTTAATGTAAAGATACATCTTTCATTTGGCCTCCATACTCCTGCTTAAAAGATAACTTGCCACTAATTGTAATTTCCATTGCAACCACAAAGCCAAAAATACTTTGTTCATCAGTCCCCCTTTTTATGCTGGTAGCCCTGCATCCATGTCTATGATGATGGTCAAGTACACTACATTTAAAGTCCTACCTTGATTTCTCTCAAACAACTCTGAAGCAATAATCCTTCTTCATTTCAAGAAGCTGGTGCAGCCCGTTTGGTCCATGGCAGCGCTCATAGGAGCTGAGCTGGCTCCTTAGTTACCTTAGGTATGCGGCCAATGTCAATGTGCGCCACATTTTCATCCAGTTGTGGCTCCCAACACCTGCACACCGATTTATGATATTAGCCGTGCTGAGAGCCATCAGATGAAGATGCACAGCAGCTGGGTGTGGATGGCTCACATGACAAGCTGAACGCTTTAGCTCGGCATTCTTACAGACAGTGCAGGGACCTCCACTGCTCGTGCCTCACACCATAGGACAGTGATGAAGCTTGCGAGTGCAAAGCTGATATTTAAAATCATGCGTCACTGACTGGCACCCCATACCAACAGATGAAGCTGTTGCAATTGACCCAGTGGAAGTGATATAAGCTCCTAATTTTTCTCTTTTCTTTTGTCCATCCTAGTGACTTGCTCGATTGCTGTATGTCTAATAATCAGTTCAGAATACATTCCTTAAATGAAAAACACACTATTTCTATTCACAGTTCACCGACACTCGCTTCTTCGTCTTGCTGCCTCGTATTACAAATATTATGTTTTGGACTCATCAAAGAGAGAAATCACTATGGTTTGAACTCCACGTTCGCTTCTCCTCTCCTCTCCTCTCCTCTCCTCTCCTCTCCTCTCCTCTCCTCTCTTCTCTTCTCTTCTCTTCTCTTCTCTTCTCTTCTCTTCTCTTCTCTTCTCTTCTCTTCTCTTCTCTTCTCTTCTCTTCTCTTCTCTTCTCCTTGTGCCAGTGGATTTGGAAGTGAGCAGCCCCAGAGAACCCCTCTCTGATCACAGGGCCTCTTTCCATCTCTTAATGAGTCTCCTCCTCTCGCAGAGCAAGCTTCAACTGGCTCCAGAGTCCCGCTGCATTCCCACACACACTATTTTAACAATAGCAAAATGTGATAGTTGGATGAACGGCTCTTCATACGAGAGTCAGAATAATTCAAACAGAAAGTACATTGCATGTTAGGCCCTTAGGTTTCAGTCACAGCAGTAGGTCCTCTTAGGCCTCCATTCTCCCTCCAACTGTAATCAACTCCAAGGCTTCATACAGCACATAGGCACCAACATTTCATTCATTGTCACATTTTCCCAGCATCCACACTCAACTTTCAACAGCTAGCTGACTGAGCCCATGCATCATAGACACACCAATATTACTTAGCCCATAAAAGTCATATTTATCTAAATGAATTGAAGATTCTTTCCTATCATAACAAATGCTAGTGTCTCTATTAGACCCTGGCAGCCCCCTGGCGGCCCCCACATTCTAAAAACTTTGACACAGCCAATGCTACCTTTGTTTTAGAATCCTTGGGAAAATATCAACTACCTGCTGAAATGAGATAAATTACTAATCACAAAATCTGCACTCCTTTGTTTTATGGTATACATGGATTCCTGCACTTATAAAATTAAAATTCGCACTTAATTTACATGTATGGTCCTTGCCAGAAAAAGTATTGCTCAACAAATCCTGTGAAGCAAACACACCAAAGGTTTTGAATATACATTAGGGGGAATTCTATGCGGAGATTAGCGTTAACAACAGATAGTTCCACATTGAAGTGAACCGGACTGGGAATTATCCCGAGGAATCAGCACAATATTTCATATTTAGGGTGGCTTAATTCTCCTATTTAGCATCTGATCTGAGTAGGTATTAAATAGGAGCAGTCTCTTCCCTGCTGGGCAGGAATTAAATGAGCAGGCTGGTAGGCTAATGGAGGTGAAAGGAAATATCGTTTTGGCAATGATGGAGCATTCAATAACCCACCCTCCCCCTTGAAGGAGAAAACCATTGTCATGGACCTGGGGAAAAGGTCTGAATGCTGTTACACCCAAAGCTACATGCAATTGTAATGTCCAGATGCTCTGGCTGGTAAAATCGATTCCAGTATTCCTATACCTACAACACCAGGCCAGTTATGAACAAACTCTGCAGTAATTCCATTCATCTTAACTCATAATTCGATGATTTTTTGATTTCAAAATTATTTTATTGAAAAGATTTTACAAGTATAACCATATTTCCCGCAGATCAGTTTATTCACTATTCATTTGTCTTACCCAAAGATTGATGCTTCACACTTTTCATTTATAGTGAATTGAAGTCCCATATTACACCAGATAGAACCAATTTGTAATTTCTTATTTGGTGCATTGACGTTGAGTGATAATTAATTGTTTGGTCACTGCCACTAGGTAAACAGCTTTTGTTAGTAGGTTTACATAAGTAAACACAATAATGTAGTTATTTTAAACACATAGAGAAACTTTAACTTATCAAAAGGGTATTATACCTTTGTTTAGGATGCCAAACAGAGTAAGTTTAGTCTTCTTTCTTTATTTTTTGTGATTTAAAAGAGTTTAAAAATCATGAGCATACCATAACCTATTCAGCTTGCATAAAGTGTTTTGTACATTCAATTAGGTTGCCAAATAAAATAAGGGGCCTTTTTTGATCTCGCCTAGGCAGCGCTTACGCTGTCTCTTCGAGACATGCTGTGTTCAGAATATGGGCTTGAAGCCCCTCCCATGTTTTTATTTGCTCCTCTTATCGTCTTTTCATTGGTGAACTAAGCTACTTGTCCCTCCTTTTTAAATTTTGTAACCTCCCATACAGACTGCCCATGTTACATGGGCTCTTACCCTGCATGTTATTACACTTGTAAGCCCTATTTTTTTAGCTGTCTTTGAGCAACTCTAGCGCTCAGCTGTCCTCAAACAGCACCACAATCAATTATTTTTACCCGCCGCAATCCTAATAAACATGTTTTGCATTCCCTTGCACAACATGGCAATCACCGCACGGTGCCTGCCACCTTGTGCATGTGAATAGAGGGAGGTACCCTGAAGTGCACCCCCCACCCCCTCTGGGGGCCCGCAACGGGCCTTCAAAGCACAACCCGCCAGCCTTCCATGGCTGTATCGCCGCCATGAAAAGGCTTTTGAGAACATGCATCATAATATGGATGGCACTGCCTTCTAGGCACCGCCACCATATTGTGCCCCAGCTCCGCCCGGCCAGCAATCATAGCGATTGCCAACTGGCGGAAAAGCAACAGAAGCACTTTTCGTCCGCACCGATACCCCCAGCTATAAAATTATGGCCGGGGGTATTTAGCTGTCTTTGAGCAACTCTAGCTCTCAGCTGGCCTCAAGCAGCGCTCACACTCAGCTGATGACTGCCTTTCCTTTCTAATTTACATTGCCTGGTCTTGTGTGCTTGGAATGTTGTTTCTTCAGACCCCTCCCACGTACCAACACAGCATGGCCGAGCACCTTTCTTTATTTAGTAACGGCGCCACAATTACTTTGGGCTGAAGTGCTTGGAACTTATTTGTTGTCTTTCAAACAAACCCCTCCCACCTCCCCACACAGCATGGATGCTTGCCTTTATTTATTTATTAACAGAACCACAATAACTTTTTTAATTGTGTGCCTCATATCCTATATCAGCATGACACCTGCTGCATTCACTCCACACTTCGGGGCCCATTAGGATAAGTCTGCCCGCCAGAGGTGCGGCGGTCCCGCACTGCTAGTTAGGATGCGACCCCCACCCTGGCAGTTGCATTCCGCATATTTGAGATTGCGGCAGTTGCGTCTTATAGCAGCACCGGCCGCAATACCAAATAAACATGTGCATTCCCATGCACAACATGGCAGGCGCCGCCCGGTGCCTGCCACCTTGTGCATGTGAATGAAGGGGGTACCCCCCAAGTGCACCCCCAAACTCCCAGGGGGCCCGCAACGGGCCCCCATAGCACATCCCCACCAGCCTTTCCATGGAGGCATCTAACGCACAAAAACACCTCATGTGAGAATTTCTCTCAAACATTTTTGGAATGAGTTTCCCTACTACAGTGGGTGACTACAAGGCCTCCCTCTCATGCCCCAGTTGGGAGCAGAAGCACTGATAATGTGGGGTGAGTGCTACCTACCGCTAAATATAGACTTGTCTTAGTATACTAGAATAAACTGTATATGTGTGGCACAGTACATAATCACTAATTTTGAGTGTAAGTGTGAATGATTTAATTGTGCATGTTCATCTTAAAAACCACTTGGTGTATTGAACAGTTGTGTCTGAGTGCCACTGGTATAAAGTTTATTAGGCCATCAGATCAGAATACTGTCCTTTCTACTGTACCATCTTTCAATACCAGGCACCACCACGCTTATTATTTCTTCTGGGGGACCGGTCCCAGGATGTGTGTTTCCGTCCCAGGGTGGACCTGGCTTGGCAGTTCGGTCTGGACTGTCCCCATGAGGCACAAAGTCAGGACTGATTTGCATATGGCTGGGTCTAAACTGGGGTGGCATGGTGAGCAAAAGAACAATGGTTTTCACCCAGATTTCTTGACTTGGGGTGAATGTATGATTCATTCAGCATTTCGTCCATCATTTGTTTGCATACCACAATTTAACTAAGACAAGACAAAATTCCAACATGTTTGAAGGCCCTTGATCCAATACCTTACCCGTATTGAATTCACCTGCTTCAACCCCACGAAGCATAGAATGCTCCAGCTCACGTGACACTGCTCTTAGTGCGTAGGCTTAACATAACAAACACTATTAAGGTAACGAGACACTACACTCTTTTCCACTGCGCAATGATGCCACCCTTGCATGTGCCCCTCTTTCGGCACCCTGACCTGTTATTGCTATGTTTGATTTTGTTTGTTAGGTTTTTGTTAAAATATCTCTCTCATGTATGTTCTACGTCATACTGTGTCCACAGGCAATTGTATCATTACTGTATCTGATGTGGCTACATTGCTATTTCATTTCAGGCACAGATATGTATTTTGCTGTTATCTCAACAGGATCAGATGTTATACTTGGGAGAATTAATGGAAATTAAGAAGAAAAAAAAATGTTTGTTTTATAAAGTGCATAACCGTTTCACACAATAACTGAATTCAATAGCAAATTTTTAATCTTCTTCAATCCTGTTTACTGTTGCCTTCTATTTCAGATAATTCAGATATTAAAAGATCACTGGTTAATCAAGGCCATTTATATATCACTCAGTCAGGTAAAATGATGTTAATTTTATTTTGTGATCATTACTGCACCTGGATAAGCTATACGTGACCGAATAGTTTGTGCAGTGTAGACCCTTAGCCTAAAACACCAATAGATCGTTAGGGGATGATTAACAAATATGAATATTAATTAATATGATATTTACTAACTTTACATTTTTGAGTACGTTTACTAATTTTTGGTATATAAAACTCCTAATATAAGGTACTGCTGAAGACAAAACACAATTGTAAGCCTAGCACCACACATGGCCAAACACTGACACTGCAACACCCTCTCATAGAAAATAATGAAGGTAGAGACTTACTATAGAATCCTGTATGAAATAATGTTACATTAAAATAATTTTTTTAAATAGTTGAAGATGTAAACACATATAAATTATATATACATTAATGTGTAAAGGTTTATAAAAAAAATTATATATTTATTAGTTAATTATACAATATTTTAATAAACCATTTGTAATTAGAAAATAATCTAACAATAAGCTTTCTTAATTAAATATGTTCAAATAAATTCCATACATCACTGTTGGATTTGACCCCATCTGCAGGGTAATCTCAAAACTTTTTGCCTCCTGGTTGTTTAAATGTTTTTTTTTTTGTTTTTTGGATTCTGTTCACTTTATCACTGTTAATCAGTGCTGAAATGCTTGTGCTGTCTCCTTTAAACATGGTAAAATTGGCTTATGCACAATTGACACATTTAATTTAATTATAAGTCACTAGTAAAATCGTACTACTTGTATCCAGGGCCTGTAAAGTAATTGCTAACAGAGGGCCTGCAGCACTTTTTGTGCCACAACTTTAAGCAACATTTTAAAACATGCCTCGGACCAGCCACTGCAGCCTGTGGGCAGCTTCAAGCTGCCCATTTGACCTGGCAAAGTAACCTTTAGCCTGGCCTAAATCTCCATTTTTAATACATATCAGTCACCCACAAGGTAGGCCCTAAACAGCCCATAGGGCCGGATGCTTTGTACTTGAGAAATGGGACACACCCTTTTAAGTTTTACATGTCCTGGTAGTCAAAAACTCCAAAATTATTTTATCACGACTGTAAGGCCTACTTTGGCATTGGATTACATTGGGTTACCTTATTATATTTATTAGGCCCTAACTTTTGATTGGGAACATGTAGATAGATCATGATTGGTCTCAAAAGAATTGTAATTTAAAATGTTCTTTAATGATAAAGTCAGATTTTAGGTCCCAATTCAGAAGATGGCACTTTTAGAAAATTGCCTTCCTCTTGCCCTAACTATCTGGTGCCTGCTGGCAGCATCCTGGGTCAGATTACCCTGCTGTTAGGCCCACGTGCACCTAAATAGAGGCTGCAACTAGCAAACACATAAAAGCAGTCATTTATCATCCTAGATTTCTTGGAATTTTGGCAGGGGAAGGATGAACTTTTCAGAACAAGATGTGGAGGTAGTCTAAAAGTCTCCTCCATTTCAAAGGCTGGCACCAGGTATAAATATTGGACCCTCAGGCCAACATTTCAGTACCCTCCTGGACCTGTGGAGCACTTCATAAACACTGCCTTGGATCCTCAGAGGACTACCCTGCTGTTTGATGTATACCTTGTCCCACAAATGACTGCTCTGCTGCTGCTAGAAGCCTCCTCTTCTGCTTGAGGCTTGCCTTGTTCATCACAGGACTGCCCTTCTGTTTGAGGCCTGCCTTGCGGCTTGAACACAGAAGTACTAGAGTGAGTTAAGAGCTAGTTGGCTAACCACTTGTGTGAGCTTGAGGTAACACGCTCCAAAGACCTTGAACTCTGTACCTGGCTACTGCTTGAGTGAGGCTTGACTCCCTCAATGGTGCAAATATAGTCCTGGTCCTTTTGTTGTGGTGTTAAAGGTGCTCATCCTAGCTACCCCTGATTCTTGTGACTTAGACAATTTCTGACCAAAAAGTGGCATGAGAACTGACAGCAGACTAAAACATACCTGACAGTCGATCCGCCCAAGTTGCATTGGCAGTTGGACTGACTGTCGAATTTCTGTACCTGATCAAGCACTTCCAAAGGAGCTGAATGTCTGAAGTCCGACCTCGATGAGTATTTCCCAACTTCTCAACGTCTCTAAATCAGACAACTCTCTCTGACCTCAGAAATGAGGGGGAAAGGGAAATGGGAATGAAAGAGAGACGGCCACACTGGTGTCTTCACTGGATTCCCCAAAAGGGAATAACCTGCACCTGTAAAAATAAGCAAAGATTTACTACGGTTCTGAGCTCCCGTGTGAACACTCGTATTCCCTGCATAAACATTAATTAACTTAATGTGTGTGTGTGTGTGTGAGGAGGAACTCACCGGTGTGGCCCCATGGGCAGAAGTTCTCTGTGATTAGGCTATTACTCGCGGGACTTGTGACAGCCAGGAAACTCCCGATCCTGAACGACCGCATCCATGCCGTCTTTTTGTCTCCCTACAGAGAGCTGGGAGACAGGACCCGGAAGGGGATGGAAATGACCCTGGAAATCCTCGACAGAGACCAATGAAAGCTGCGGACTGCGAGGAGAAGGGCGGGCACTTGTACAAAGCTGGAAAGCGGGAGAAGACGCTGGATGGAGCAGCGAAGACGGAGAAACCATGCAGAGAGACCAGCGCGAACCAGCCCAGGAGAGGGACATCACTGGAGAGGAACCAGAGGAGCCCTGGTGTGAAGAGTGGTGGATTCCACCGGAGGTCGCTACAGAGTGGCCGCTAACTCAGGAGAGATTGCGGCAGGGCCGGTGAGTGAGGGTGTACCACGAGGATTTGGGGGGAGTTGGGGAGAGAACTGAGGGTTGCGGGAGGAGCGTAATTGTGGTGGCATATAGTATTGTTTTGAGTTGTGGTATCTTGCTGACCCCCTATATTTTAAACACGACCCCAATACCCCGAACCAGGTTATCAACTTAAGGTTGCTCACTAGGCTGATAGGATCTAAGAAGATCTCCGGATATGGTCTGTTTTGATTTTGAGTTTAATGATCTTGGTTTAAAAAGACTTGTAGCACATTTCTCACTTCTCCCTACCCGCACTAGTCCTTTCTTCCCGAATCCCTTATTCTAAGTACCTATTTTTTTTTTTTTAAATATTGGAACACTTCCAAGGTGTGGTGATGGGTTACCCCTTTACATTCAGGAAACTGATGTTCTGACGGCCTCTTCTGTTTCCTCTTTTATGAGCCTCCGGGGAAACCTTTTGGACTTCGAAGATGAGGAGCCGGAACCATCGCCCTCCACACCAACATTTAAAGAGGAAGAATCACTTGAAAAAGAGTATTGTGACGCCCAAACATTTGTTTCTCCTGAACATAAGCTTGTTGAAAATAAAACTCAGCCTGTTCGTAAATACATACAGCCTCCTCGCCTGTATATTAAACCCGCGCTGCCACAAGTGGTGTCAGAAGTGGGATTTAAAGGTGCTATGGAGGCGGCCCTTGTAAAAATGGCGGAAAATCAAGAACATCTGGGGAAAGTAATGGAGCGCTTCCTGACTGTAGTGGAAGAAGACCATGGCAAGATACAACAAGTGCTTTCCGGACAAAGTCAAACCCATGATGCCGCTATGAATAAATTGACAGCGGCGTTAGGACAGCCGAGAGGTCCCACCACCCTGCCCTCAGTGGTGTTGGAGAGATATGTGAGTGGAGAAGATCCAGATTATTTTTTTAATCATTTAGAAAGAATGGCAGCTGCAGCATCTTGGCCTGCTGACAAATGGGGACAATACCTGGGTCTGTTATCTGGTGACTTGCAGGCGGCCTATCAAGCAGCAACAGTTCAAGCAGGAGTTCCTATGCCAAAATTAAAAGATGTATCATGGAACGCTTGGGGGTTGATGATGAATCACACAGACAGAAGCTTTGACAAATGAAAGAAGGACCGCAAGAGACACCCCTGGCTTTATACTTCTGAGTAAAGGATATGGGGGACCGCTGGTTAAAACCAGCCACGACCGATAAGGACGGGATTATGGACAAAATCTATCTAGAACAGAACTTGACCTCCTTACATCCCCCTATTCAAAAATAGGTACGCCAACAAGCCAACCTTACCCTTGAGACAGCGGTAGAGATCGCCAGTGCATATAGCCGAGCCCAAGACATGCGGAGAGGACGGGACGATTTCCAGGGAAAAAATGGAGGACAAAAACCTCATCGACCTCCCTGACCCCCAGTGGTCAAGACACCAGAACCAGTGTCCATTGTGCCTGGAACCCCATCTTTTGAGCCCCGATGGGACCGCAGTGTTTCCAATGTGGAGGTATGGGACACATAGCTCAGTTTTGCCCACAGAAAGAGAAAGAGGAACTAATGGAAATCGGGGTAGCTCAGAACTATTATTGTTCTTCATCGGAAAGAAAACAACCACCCTATCATTGCACTGTCTCAGTAAATGGTCAACTGGTAACCACTTTGGTAGACACAGGATGCCTACATAGTGTAGTTAGACCCCAAGTATTGGGCCCTAATATTGGTCCCATTGATGGAGCAGTCGCTATAAGATGTGTACATGGGGATACTAAACCCTATCCTACCGCTCAAGTAAAAATACAACACCCTGGTGATACAGGAAACACCATGACAGTCGGTCTAATACCCAGGTTGCCCGAACAAGCTATTCTTGGGAACGACTATCCCAAGTTGTCACAGCTGTTTAAGGACAAACATACCCAAGAGGAAGAATGGTGGGCCAATGCCCCATTTGCGCAAGAAGAGGGAAAAGAATGGCCAGTCGCTAAAACATGAAAAAGCAGAAGACAAAGGAGAGTGGAGAAAAAACAGAACCAAGTGGCACTACCTGTGTTCCCAGATAAAAATCCATGGGAAACAGACAGAAGTTTTCATGCCGCCCAACAAGAAGATTCTGTTCTGCAGAAAGCATGGAGTCAAGCACTAAAGGAGGAGGATCCCCAACATGTAGGTCCTATTTCTTTACGATGAACGGTTTGTTATACCGAAAGGGGAGTCTCACACAAAAAGCCCAATCGTTGATTCCTGGTCCTTTTAGAGAGAAAGTGTTGTATCTAGCTCACAGCCACCTACTCGGGGGACATTTTGGGGCCGATAAGACTGAGAAACAGATCTTAGATCTCTTCTATTGGCCGGGTATATATCAACAAGTTAAAAGATACTGTAGGGAATGCCCAGTGTGTCAGCGGAATAGCAGGTACCATCCACCCAGAGCCCCCCTTCAACCCCTCCCTATTATAGGTGAACCTTTTCAGAGAGTAGGGATGGACATAATAGGACCTTTGTTACCGTACCATAGTGGGTGTAGATACATACTCGTTATGGTAGATTACGCTACGCGGTTTCCAGAAGCCATACCCCTACGTAGGCCGGATGCATCCAATATCGCTAAAGCCATGATCGCTGTCTTTTCCAGAGTAGGTTTTCCAAAAGAAATCCTGACTGACCAAGGGACACCCTTTGTGTCTCGGTTAAAGAAACAGGTGTGTACCCAGTTAGGAGTTAAACAAATCCGAACATCGGCTTACCATCCTCAGATGGATGGACTGGTCGAAAGGTACAATGCCACCATAAAAACCAAATTAAAGAAACTCCTGGCTTTAGAATCTAGAAAGTGGGAAGACATGTTACCATTGGCCCTATTCGCGATTAGATGCAAAGAACAGAAAAGCACGGGTTTTCTCCGTTTGAATTGTTATATGGTCATAAACCCCGTACATTGTTAAAGATGGCTCAAGAAAGATGGGAAACAGAACCATATGACTCCAAACCCATCACGGAATATGTATCCAACCTACGTACACACCTGGGACAAATTAGGGCCATTGTCAGAAAGAACCTGGAGGGAGCACAAGAGACCCAAAAGAAACAGTATGATAAAGGGACAAAAGAGAGAACGTTCAAAGTAGGGGAGTCTATACTTCTTATGATGGCGACTTCAGACCATAAGCTGTTAGGACAATGGCAGGGTCCATATACTATAATTGAACGGGTTACTCCTGTGACCTACCGCCTTGAAATGGATCCGGTCAGACATACATCCCAGGTATACCACGTTAACCTATTAAAAAAATGGGAGGGCCCTATTCCGACCACTGTGAACATGGCCCAAGTAATGCCGACCATGTTCGATCAATGTATATCATTCAACACAATGGTTCAGCACACCATACACTATATAGTAACAATATTAATCAAATTAATGATATCAATAAGCCATGGAGTTTTCTTTCTTGTTTTCATTCCAAATCTTCACACACAAGTAGCCAACGCGTTTCGTCCGAAGGACTTATTCAGGGCGAATAGTTATCAAAGTTGCGTCAAGGATTATGTGTTCCAGGGCTTTATCAATCAGAACAGGTCTTCAGGTTATTTAAAGGTCCTTGTTTTAAAATGAAATAGTCAGTTCTCTGCAAGTGCTGTGTTGGGTAGAAACGTGATTCAGATGCCAAAATTCACAACCTGTTTCAGTGATATCTATATTCACCATGAACGATCTTCACATCTCGGTTGTCCCAGTCGCAGTCTCGAATGGGTAGTTCAATGTGTAGACCCTGAGTTACCTAGTTCCCTACAAGAAAACCCATCACAGGTTTTACAGCCCCTACAGGACACTTTTGCCACCTCTCCTGATAGGACGACATTTATTGAACATGCAATAAAGACTGCCCCAGGGAAGCGGGTACGCCTACGACCTTATCGTGTTCCTGAAGCCCATAGGCAAACCATACGGGAAGAGATCCAGAAAATGTTACAGATGGACATCATTGAACCCTCTATAAGTGAGTGGAATTCCTCGATAGTCCTGGTACCCAAACCAGATGAGTCAGTGCGCTTTTGCATCGACTTCAGAGAAGTCTATAAGATATCAGAATTTGATACATACCTCCTTCCTAGGGTAGACGAAATGGGGGAAAGAATAGGGCAAGCCAAATGCATCAGTACCCTCGATTTATGTAAGGGGTATTGCCAAATTCCCGTAAGAAAAGAAGATAGAGGAAAAACAGCGTTCTCTACATCTGATGGGTTATGCCAGTTTAAGGTTTTACCTTTTGGTTTGCATGGAGCACCAGCAACTCTCCAAAGAGCCATGAATATCATCCTACAACTTCATGAGGCATATGCGGGTGCATATATTGATGACATAATCATATATAGCAAGACCTGGGAACAACACCTATGTCATCTTTCCAATGTGGTACAGGCTCTAGGACGATATGGTTTAAAGATAAATCCTGCTAAAAGCCATCTAGCAGCACAAACTGTCAGATATTTGGGTTATTTACTGGGAGACAGAGTAATCTGACCACAAGCTTCCAAATTGACAGCCATATCCCAAATCCCCTTGCCCCGAACTAAAAACGACTTACGAGCCTGTAACAGAGTGACAATACAGGATGACCCTGTTTACATTAAAGAGACATTGCAGGATATTGTTTCCCCTTCAACACCCCTCTTCTACCCCTCACAGAACGTCGAGACCACAGACAGTACGCAAGAGAGCGAGGAGAGACACTGGCCCTTTAACGAGGAGACAGCAGAGGAATGGGCAGGGCTGTTTGGTGAGGCGGAGACGTCTTATACGGAGGAACGCCTGCACCAGGTGTGCTTGTTCACCCAGAGAGAAGAAGATGTGTGGAGAGAAGCTGACAAGGAGCGGAGGAGTACGGACGTGGAGGCAGAAGGAAAGAAAGACCCGGAGTGTGAAGAAGCTGTGACCTCAAGAACGGACGAGAAGCCAGGAGGCCAACGACTTTACGAGTCACCCCGCCACACACCCAGGGGAGGTGTCTGGCTAACTCAGGTACGCAATACTATCCGGAACTGGGTGGGACGTAAGGGCGGTTCATCTAATCAACGCTGATACCTCCTTGACCCGGTGTACCTTTCCCCAAGCACTATCCTGCACTTCCAGTAGTCCGACACAAAGAGTGTTACACGTGTCAATGTGTCCTCACTCCCTTTCCCCTTCACGTATATATATGTAAAGCACCCCTCTCACAAAAGACTATTTCTGTCTGTTTAATCCGAGAGCCAAACCGGACCCAGACGTAAAGCCTCGGCGGAGTCCGGAGGTGTTTCGACGACTCGATCCATCTGAAGGATCCACAGGAGGCCGAGTAGAAGTAGGTCTACACGACGTAATACGTCTTTAAGGAAGAAGTGTACTGACCACTTGCACAACACAATAAAACCTGTGAAAACTAAGACCCGCCTGTTGCCGATTTCTCTTGACCCCGTCACAGTGGTGGAGAATGCGGGCATCGACACCATCTGTATAGAAAAGATGGAAATAGTCGTTCAGCAATTAGTGAAGGGTCAAGAGAGGCTTGAGTGGAGTGGTAGTAGAACAACAACTATCATCGGCACAAGCTGACCGAGAGATATGGAAGAAAGCCTTTGAAGCACGAACAGAAGTTCTTCCCCCATGGACTGACCCAGTACAGCGAACGGGGAATGTAGAAAGACCCGTCACACATGGAGCACCAGCAGTTTCTCTCCAAAAATATCAACCTGGAGAAGACCCCGATTCGTTACTGTTGAACTTTGAACGAGCCGCTGGAGCATGTGGCTGGACCATCAGTAAGTGGCCCTTCTTCCTAGCACCCTTACTAGGAGGTGAAGCACAGGCCGCATATCAGGTTGCAAACCCCACTGGAGACACTCCGTATAATGACATAAAGAAAATATTATTAGACCACCGAGGGCTCGACGCGGAAGCCTATCGACTGCGGTTCCGAAAAGAGAGAGGGAACCCTGGAGAAAATCCAAAAACTCTTTTTGTTAGACTAAAAATGGTAGCTGATAAGTGGCTCACTCCAGCAACCAGTAGTAAGGAAGAAATACTAGACCGCATATACCTTGAAAAGTTCCTAGAGGCTCTCCCATATGCAACTCAGAAATGGCTTAGACAACACCGGTACACAGACAAAATATCGATTTTTAAATATCGATATACAAAAATATCGAAGTTTAAATATCGATGGGACAAAATATCGAAGGTAAGTAATATCGACAGTCTTAATATCGATATTGGTATGATATCAGTAATATCGAAGTTGTAAATATCGATGTCAATAATATCGAAATTAATAACTTTGATGTTACTAATATCAATTTTTAAATAAATTTAGTGTATATTATATTGTATTTATTATTTTTTAATATTTATTTTTAATGTAATTTAATTAAATATTGTCTTTTACTACTGTAGCGGGTTGTGGGTTTATAGGGGAATAGGGTGGGAAGTAATTTAATTATGTTAAATTAATTAGTAGGAATTATTAATTAATTAATTAAGAAATATTTTTTAATTATTTTTAATTAATTGATTAATTGATAAATATGTTCTGTAGCGGGTTATCGGTTTATAGGGGAATAGGGTGGGAAGTAATTTAATAATAATTAATTAATTGATATAGGTTTGTACATATTTTAATTAATAATTAATTGGTAATTAATTTCTATTAATTAGTTAATTAATTAATATAATTTTTGACATATTTATAAATATTAATTAGTTGGTAATTAATTAATATTAATTATTTAATTACATTAATTATAGTAATGTTTTTTATATATAATTTATTGTTATTCTTAATTAATTAATTGGGAAAAATAATATTAATTATTAAATTAAATTAATTACAGCAAATGTGCTAATATATTTACTTTATTGTTATTGTTAATTAATAATTAATTGGTAATTACATAATATTAATTAATTTTGGGTAAAGGAGTATTTTTTGGGTTCAGGGTCAGTTTTCAGTTTTTGGGTAAAGGGGTATTTTTAGGGTTCTGGGTCAGTTTTCAGTTTTTGGGTAAAGGGGTATTTTTAGGGTTCAGGGTCAGTTTTCAGTTCATGGGTAAAGGGGTATTTTTAGGGTTCTGGGTCAGTTTTCAGTTTTTGGGTAAAAGGGTATTTTTAGGGTTCAGGGTCAGTTTTCAGTTTTTGGGTAAAGGGGTATTTTTAGGGTTCTGGGTCAGTTTTCAGTTTTTGGGTAAAGGGGTATTTTTGGGGTTCTGGGTCAGTTTTCAGTTCATGGGTAAAGGGGTATTTTTAGGGTTCAGGGTCAGTTTTCAGTTTTTGGGTAAAGGGGTATTTTTAGGGTTTAGGGTCAGTTTTCAGTTTTTGGGTAAAGGGGTATTTTTAGGGTTCAGGGTCAGTTTTCAGTTTTTGGGTCAAGGGGTATTTTTAGGGATAAGGGTCAGTTTTCAGTTTTTGGGTAAAGGGGTATTTTTAGGTTTCAGGGTCAGTTTTGGGTTTTTGGGGTACAGGGATATTTTTAGGGTTCAGGGTCAGTTTTGGGTTTTTGAGGTACAGGCGTACAGGGTAAAAAAAAAAAATTACAATAAATCAAATAAATTACATGAAAAAAATTAAAATTACTTTAAATTATTAAGTGTTTTATTTATTTTAAATGTATATGTATTAGTTTTAATTTTGTTTTAATATTTTTATTAATAGTTGTAAAATTATATGTATTTTAAATTTATTTTTACATTATTATTAATACATTTAAAAAAACGATATTTTTGATTCCGATATTTTTGTACTTCGATATTATTTTTTCGATATTTTTGTACTTACCTTAATGAAGATAGGATTCCGATATTTTTGCTGTCGATATTTTTGCTCCGATATTTTTGCATATCGATATTCTGTCTGTCGATATTATGTCAGACATTCGACAACACCATAATCTGACCACCATCCAAGCAGTCGAGATGGCTTCCACATTTTCCCGAGCTCAACCTAAGAATCTAAGTTGGGATTATGAGAAATCTTACAAAACAAATACAAAAACGAGTTGGGATTATGAGAAATCTTAAAAGCCAAATCCAAAAACTGAAAAACGTGTAAAGCGGCCATTGGACCCTCCGCGGTCTCGAGCATGGAGAACGGAACATACCGGACCGTCAGAACCACAATGTTTCGACTGCCGTAAATGGGGTCATATCGCCCGGTTATGCCCAAAAAGAAGAAACTCAGAATAACCGATGGAGGTGGGCTATCTACCCCGGGCTGTACTTTCTTTCGCAGAAATGGGAGCTGCATACAGAGTAAGTGTTAAAGTGAATGGTTCATCTGTACAAGCACTCTTAGGTTCAGGTTGTCGGCAATCAGTTATCCAATCACAGCACGTACCCATTGATCAGTATATTGCCCAAAAGAAAGTAAATATCAAGTGTGTACATGGGGATATTAAGCCTTACCCTTTGGCCGACGTACCAATCCAACCTACCCTGGGAAAACCTCATACTATTAGGGTAGGAGTCCTCGCAACTCTCCCTGAAGACTTGATTATTGGAACAGACAACCCAAGGTTTTTACAAATGTTTAAAAAAACTTTGGAACAGGGTCCATACATTCAATCCCAAAATGTTTTTTGGAAAGAACTGGACTCAAAATGAACCAACTACAAAGAAACAAATGATGTTGTCTTACGCTTCGTAAAATTGTCTAAAAAAGCTACTGCTCCTACAAGAGGCTCCCGTAAAGCCATCGGTTAGGATTTATACAGTGCATATGACTATACAATACCTCCACAAGAAAAAGCACTTATAAAAACCGACATTCAAATTGCTGTTCCCACATGCTGCTACCGAAGACTCGCCCCACGATCTGGACTAGCGGCGAAACATTTTATTGATGTAGGGGCTGGAGTCATTGATGAAGACTAAAGGAAATGTGGGAATCATACTTTTTAACTTTGGAAAAAAAGAGTTTCAAGTAAATAAAGGTGATCGAGTAGCACAACTGATTTGTGAGCGCATATCGTACCCCACTTTGGAGGAGCTAAACGTTCTAGATGACACTGAACGGGGTGCAGGAGGTTATGGTTCCACAGACAAACCAAGGTACATTTCCAGCGTTACTCTCCCCAGATCCATGGGTCTTGGACAAAAGTTTCCGTTTCTCACAAATCAAAGATCCTACCCTCTACAATGCATGGGAACAGGCTCATGCAAATCAGGATAAAGATATCAATGTTTATCCCAAATTCATAATACAAAACGATCTATTGTATAGACAAAGAAAACCAGATGATCCTCTACAACTCCTAGTACCCGTACCTTTTCGGGACCAAGTACTCTTTTTCGGACACAGTCATTTGATAGCCGGACATACCTAAATAATTTTTTTGGGCCGGGAATATATAAGGACACCTCTATATACTGCAAGGAATGCGGGATATGTCAAAAGAAGAACATGGTAAGCCATTCGAGAGAGCTGGAATGGATCTCATTGGACCCTTGCCAAAGACCAAAAAAGGTTTCCAACACATACTCGTGATAGTCGATTATGCCACTCGATTTCCCGAAGCTTTTCCATTAACAACCACTACGTCTAAACAAGTTGGTGTGAAAATGATTACGTTATTTAGTTGAGTGGGATTCCCCAAGGAGATCCTAACGGATCAGGGCACACCATTTGTGTCGAAATTAATGAAAGAAATTTGCCACAACCTGAATATCCACCAGATTCGCACCTCTGTATACCACCCTCAGACGGACGGTCTGGTGGAACGTTATAATCGCACTCTGAAGTCGACCCTCAGGAAGATGATGGAAGTCAGCGGGTCCGACTGGGACCAGATGCTGACCCTAGCGTTGTATACCATAAGGGGTCAGAAACATAGCAGTATGGGAATGTCCCCCGTTCGAACTCCTGTATGGGCGCCTTCCACACTCTCTCCTGGAGATGACCAAAGATGCTTGGGAAAATGAAACTCAGGAAGAAACGGCTGCCACTCTGGACTATGCCAGAAATCTGAGATCCAGACCGGGTAAACTGAGAGAATTGGCTTTGTCGCAACTAGAGGAGAGTCAGAGACGTCAGAAAACGGCCTACGATAAAGGAAAGAAATGGAGACAACTTAGCGTGGATGATTGGGCTCTGGTCCTCCTTCCTTCCTCCACACAGAAAGTTTGAGCTGAATGGGTCGGGCCCTCTAAAGTGGTTGAAACGATTGGAAGAACAAGCTACAAACTGCAGGTGACACCGACCAAACAGCAGACATATCACATCAATTTGCTCAAGAAGTGGTTGGGTCCACTGCCTGCAGGGGTACACATCCGCAACGAAGCTCCTCTACTCGTGATCAACTAATCCTTAATGATGAACTCAATGATCAGCAACAAAAAGACCTTCAGGACATACTCTCGAGACATGATTCCCTGTTTTCGAACACACCAGGTAGAACTACTCTGGCTGAACATTGTATTGACACACCTCCTGGTCAGAGAGTGAAGATACTCCCTTATAGAATCCCAGAAGCAAGACGGGCCGCCATCAGAAAGGAAATCAACGAAATGTTGGAGATGGGGTTATTCGTCCCTCCAAGAGCGACTGGTCGACCCCCATTGTCATGGTTCCGAAGCCCGACGGAGTCGACGTTTTTGCATGGACTTTTGTGCCCTTAATGAAATTTCAACGTTTGATGCATATCCGATTCCACGGGTAGACGAACTGATTGAGAAACTGGGTGATGCCCAATACATCACCACGCTAGACCTCACGAAGGGGTACTGGCAAGTGCCCCTCAAAGAGGATGACATGAAAAAAACTGCTTTTTCCACTGAAGATGGACACTTCAAATTTACAGTACTTCCCTTTGGACTGCACGGGGCCCCCGCCACGTTTCAGCGCCTAATGAACACTGTTTTGAAAGGTTTGACGGACTTCACTTCAGCATATCTTGACGACATTGTCATCTATAGCCCAGATTGGTCCACTCATATGTCACACTTACACACTGTGTTCAGAGTCTTGAAGAACGCCGGATTAACAATCAATGCAAAAAAATCCAAAGTGGCCTTTCAGAAAGTAAAGTACTTGGGCTATTTACTCGGACATGGTGTTATTGAGCCGCAGATAGAAAAATACGGGCCATTGCTGATACACCATTCCCTACAAACAGAAGAGAAATGAGGGCCTTCCTAGGGTTGGTTGGATACTACCGACGCTTTATACCCCAGTTTGCTCACGTGGCTGCCCCTCTCACTGACTCATTGAAACAACAAGGGAAATCAACGTCTCCCATTACCCCCACAACTGAGATGCAGGACGCTTTCCATAGATTGAAGTCGGTCATCACATCTACCCCAGTCCTTACATCTCCGGACTTCTCCAAACCTTTTATTTTGCACACCGACACCTCAGACTATGGCATTGGCACGGTACTTTCTCATATGGGTTCGGACAATCATGAACATCCCATATTATACATAAGCAGAAAACTTTTTCCCCGTGAGCTAAAGTATGCAACAATAGAAAAAGAATGCCTCGCCATTAAATCGGATACTATCTTGAAGGGCACAAATTCTCTCTGTATACTGACCATGCCCCCCTGTAGTGGATGGCCCGCAACAAATCCAACAATGCCAGGGTTCTAAGATGGTTTTTGTCTCTGCAGCCCTATAAATTCACTATCCATCATCGCAAAGGTTTGGACAATGTTGGGGCTGATTTTCTATCACGCCACCCACTCCCCGATCGTGAGTGTCTAAGGGGTGGGGGATGTAACAGAGTGACAATACAGGATGACCCCGTTTACATTAAAGAGACATTGCAGGACATTGTTTCCCATTCAACACCCCTCTTCTACCCTTCACAGAACGTCGAGACCACAGACAGCACGCAAGAGAGCAAGGAGAGACACTGGCCCTTTAACGAGGAGACAGCAGAGGAATGGGTGGGGCTGTATGGTGAGGCAGAGACGTCTTATACGGAGGAACACCAGCACCAGGTGTGCTTGTTCACCAGGAGAGAAGAAGACGTGTGGAGAGAAGCTGACAAAGAGCGGAGGAGTACGGACGTGGAGGCTGAAGGAAAGAAAGACCCGGAGTGTGAGGAAGCTGTGAACTCAAGAACGGACGAGAAGCCAGGAGGCCAACGACTTTACGAGTTGCCCCACCACACACCCAGGGGGGGTGTGTGGCTAACTCCGGTACGCAATACTATCCGGAACTGGGTGGGACGTAAGGGCGGTTCGTCTAATCAACCCTGATCCCTCCTTGACCCGGTGTACCTTTCCCCGAGCACTATCCTGCACTTCCAGTAGTCCGACGCAAAGAATGTTACACGGGTTAATGTGTCCTCACTCCCTTTCCCCTTCACTATATATATGTAAAGCACCCCTCTCACGAAAGACTATTTCTGTCTGTTTAATCTGAGAGCCAAAAAAGGGACCCACACGTAAAGCCTCGACGGAGTCCGGAGGTGTTTCGATGACTCGATCCATCTGAATGCCACTACAGGAGGCCGAGTAGAAGTAGATCTCCACGACATAATACGTCTTAAAGGAAGAAGTGTACTGACCACTTGTACAACACATTAAAACCTGTTAAAACTAAGACCAGCCTGTTGCCGATTCCTCTTGACCCCGTCACAGAGCCTTTCTGGGGTTACTCGGTTATTACCGCAGATTCATTCCTCATTTTCTCAGACGGCAGCCCCTTTAACAGACTTACTCCAGAAAAACTGTAAGACAGAGGTGTGTTTCAAATACCCATCCTTGAAGGTAGTACAAGCGTTTGAAGCCCTCAAACACTCACTGACATCCGACTCTGTGGTAACCAGTCCTGACTATTCTCTCCACTTTATCCTACAAACCGATGCTTCGGATCAATGGTTAGGGGCAGTGATATCTCAAGAAACCCGTCAGGGAGAAAAACCCATATTATACATCAGTCACAAGTTATTTCCACGTGAGAAAAACTTATGCCACCATAGAGAAGGAAGCATTGGCCATCAAATGGGTGATAGAGACATTACGTTATTATCTTGAAGGCAGGGATTTCACATTATATACAGATCATGCCCCTCTTGAATGGTTCGCTAGGAATAAGGGCCATAACAAGAGAGCACTCAGATGGTTTCTTTCCTTACAACCCTACCGATTCCAAACCAAACACAGGAAAGGAAGCGACCAAGGAAATGTGGACTTTTTATCTAGATTTCCCCAGGATCTGACCCCAAGTAGAAGGACAGCAAGGGAAAGGGAATGTGAGGAGGAACTCACCGGTGCGGCCCCTTGGGCAGAGGATCTCCGTGATCAGGCTATTACTCGCGGGACTTGTGACAGCCAGGAAAATCCCAATCCCGAACGACCGCATCCATGCCGTCTTTTCTTCTCTCTACAGAGAGCTGGGAGCCAGGACCTGGAAGGGGATGGGAATGACCCGGAAATCCTTGACAGAGACCAATGAAAGCTGCGGACTGCGAGGAGAAGGGCGGGCACTTGTACAAAGCTGGAAAGCGGGAAAAGACGCCGGACGGAGCAGCGAAGATGGAGAAACCCTGCGGAGAGACCAGCGTGAAGGAGCCCAGGAGAGGAGACATCACGGGGGAGGAACCAGAAGAGCCCTGGTGCGAAGAGTGGTGGATTCCACCGGAGGACGCTGAAGAGGTGCCGCGAACTCAGGAGAGTTTGCGGCAGGGCGGGTGAGTGAGGGTGTACCACGAGAATTGGGGGGGATTGGGGAGAGAACTGAGGGTTGTGGGGGGAGCGTAATTGTGGTGGCATATAGTTCTGTTTTGAGCTGTGGTATCTTGCTGACCGCCTATATTTTAAATGCGACCCGAATACCCCGAACCAGGTTATCAACTTAAGGTTGCTCACTAGGCCGATAGGATCTAAGTAGATCTCCGGATATGGTCTGTTTTGATTTTGAGTTTAATGACCTTGGTTTAAAAAGACTTGTAGACCATTTCTGACTTTTCCCTACCCGCACTAGTCCTTTCTTCCCGAATCCCTTATTCTAAGTACCTATTTGTTTTTTTTTATATTGGAACACTTCCAAGGTGGTGTGACGGGTTACCCCTTTACATTCAAGGAAACTGATGTTCTGACGGCCCCTTCTCTTTCCTCTTTTATGAGCCTCTGCTGAAACCCCTTGGACTCCGAAGACAAGGTGCCGGAACCATCACCCTCCACACCAACATTTAAAGAGGAAGAATCACCTGAAGAAGAGTATTGTGACGCCCGAACATTAGTTTCTCCTGAACATAAACTTGTTGAAAATAAAACTCAGCCTGTTCGTAAATACATACAGCCTCCTCGCCTGTATATTAAACCTGCGCTCCCACAGTGTGGAATATTGCTTCTCTCTTTTTCTGTAGAAATGTATTGAGTTTTTGAGCTTACTTCCTTTACTCAGGATAAATTCAACACAAATTTGAAAGGAGTCTTTTCTACATCCACATCTTTTAGGAAGAAGGCTCCTGCCAGTTCTGAAGGTAGTGCAAAACATGTAGGTAAGTAAAAATATGTATATATTCTCATTCATGAGTCAAAACAATGGATAAATACAGCAAGGTTTGATAGCACATACAATCCTTCTAATATTTTTCAATGCTGAGTGCGCAATTAGTTGATAGTCTATGGTTCAGTAGTTGAGCATGCATAAATTAGTAGCACTTGGAAAATATATTGAATAGTCTCCAACACTGCCAATCTTATAGAAAATTAGAAATTGTGTAGAACTGAGTAATCCAAGCATTCTCCAAGACTGAGAAAAGCTTAATCAAAAACAGAAATACCTGTAATAAAGACGCTGACACAGTATCAGGAATTTCTCTTGAGAAGTAGCAGGGATTTCTGCTCCAAAGCTATGTGAGCGAAAATACCTCGCTAATAAGCTCCAGGATATGCAAGCATGTAACAACACCTCGCTAAAACAGAAACAAGAATTCTCTGTGGTGCAGAATGGAGACATCTCTCTTCAATGGAAAAACGACTGTTGAAGTGCGCCGAGTATTAGATGCGTGCGCACGATACAGCTGAACTTGCAAGTGGAATGTTATGAGCACTAGAACGCTAACCTACAATGTGCGTTCTCCATGTTGGGAATAAGCTAAAGGAGTATTGCTTGGGCTAACTATGTGTCTGCAAATAACCTCACAACCTGGTGGCTCCATATGATGGGTCAATGCAAAAATGTGTAGCCCTGTCTTATTTTAAACGTGGGACGTGATTTTCTGGACCTATGGACAGTCTGCTCAAACCTGACACTTACTTCCCGGTGGCTCCACTACATTTTTCTCCACAGCAGTAAATGCTGTTTTGTTTGACTTCGGAGCAACTGTATCCAGACTCCTGGAGACCTCATTGAGCACAGACTGCAGCTATGTCCCACTGGAGATTTTTGACTTCCAAAAACTGACAAAGTTTGAAGGTGCAATTATTCACTGCAACTCAGTCCACTGGGTCCCTGACTACAATGCCTCCTCCTCAGGCAGCACCAGCTTCCTTGCCCCACTGAATTTTATTTTCCCAGGAACCTCTCTTTGAAATTTCTTCTAAACCCAAGACCGGGTCCAATCCATGCAGGTTGCAAATCAGCACTTGTAGGAAATTGGGTTATTAGTTGTGTAGCCGGAACAAGTAATAGGCCCACAATTCTCCTTACTGAGAGCCAAGCACCCCATTGTCATGTTTGACTCTCTCAGAGCAGCCCAAGACCTACTCATGGGAGGTGGAGTGGGCTAGCAGTCACCATTCACAGCCACGCAATAATAACACCGATAAATGATTGTCCACTTAGTAATTTTTCCCCAGACAAAGAAGATTTGCATTTAGTACACACAATTTACAAATATATACATTTCCAGATGGAAAATGCCATGGATGACATTATAATAATCATCTTTGACCCCCTAAAGGGGTCAGAAAAACATAAAGGGTAGGTCTACTGGTTTGATCTAGGGGTCACAATTAACAAACCACAAGTTGAAGACATCATTTTGTATGTACATGTAATCATCTGTAATAATATTAATCATGTGCTCTTATTACTGTGAAAAAACATACACTGTGAACAATAATCATTATCAACATTATTATCACATTTAAGCATTTACAATTAACAAAACATGTTTTTTATAAAATTTCCTACCATGAAAATGCAATCATAAAAGCAGCCCATAGAATGCATTTCATTTTGACTACGTTAAATGCAATCATAGATTTTCCCCCTAGAGAGTGTTTTGGTACATGTATGTCATTAATACAGTTTCATACCACAACAATTGCAACCAAAAAGTAAGCCTCTATTGAGTGTTGCATCCCCAGCTGTGGAGCAGAAGTCCCAGCCTGGGGAGTACTTACAAAAACATTAATAAAAACTAGAAAGGTACTGGATTCCTCACTCCCACAGATCTAGGGTCAGTTTATAAACATTACTGCTGAGGGAGCCGCTGTAACTGCTACACTCCCCACCCCCCCCCCCCCGAAAAAACATTTGAAAGTTATTGGTGGTGCCCCTGTCCTTCTGAGGTTACCACACAGCCAATTAACCCTTTCGCTGTGGTGGCTATTCCGCCGCAGCGCTAACGGGGCGGGGCGGCCGCATGCTGGTGACAAAACCGCTCCGTCACCAGCCTCGGTTGAGCTGTGCTCGTGACGGAGTGGTTCCGTCATGGCCCCGCCCGCCTAACAGAACGTGCCGCGCAGGCGCGGCAGCCGGGCCATGACGGAACCGCTCCGTCATCAGCACAGCCCAACCGTAGCTGATGACGGAGCGGTTCCGTCATCAGCAGGGGAGGGGTTAAATACATGAATAAGGAAGCCCACAGGGCATTATGGGGACAGTCCAGCCAGGAGCTGTACTGGGATCCTGCATGTCTTTTCTTTTTATTTTTAGTTTTTTTAACCTTGGGGTCCCAACTGAGCACCCTCATTTAATTTCTTCATTGAGGTCAGCTCAGGAAACCCACCCCACACCTTGCCAGTTCCTGCATGGCCTGCAGCTCTAAGTGCGGAGAAGCCCTTGAAGCAGGCAGGGATGTCCTTTCTCATGGTGGCCACTTGCACCCCAAAGACATGGGCATGGGGAGCAGGTCAGGTACACTGTTACTGGGGAGGGGCAATGGTGCTCCCCCTTTATGGTTTGGCCTCTGGGGCTCAGGGATGGGGGCAGTCGCCTCTGAGATAAATCTGCTCAAGGGATAGGCTCCCTAGGCAATAAAGAGAGTCCGGGAAGGGGGACCCACACATGCCCCCTCCTTGGGAAAAATAATAATTATTGAGTCTTGCGCTGATCCATGACCTATCTCAGAGGTAAATTATGAAACATTGGTGGAGCTCCAAGTGCTTCCCCAGATAAAAGGTCAACGGTCATCAAACCTTCAACTACGATAACCTGGGCCTAATGGGCCAATTTTAGTGCATCTGGACTCATTTTACTCCTGGTGGTGAGCTCTTGCCCTCAGGGTAGTTGCATAAGACCTCTTCACCTCCAAAGCAGTGCAGTTCTAAGGGAGCTGCCTCTCCTGGCTCCCTGCACCAGCCTTCTTCCTGGTATTGATTGCTGGATGCAGACATCCAGGGCTTTTTCCCAACCGGTTCTCAGGGGTGCAAAGGGGCCAGCCTCACTAGCCCTTGGGCAGAGTCCTAGTCCTTTCTGGGCATCGGGGGGTTCCTCCTTCCAACTCTCCATGGTGGTCCAAGGGTTCAGCAGTGAAGTGGAAACAAATAACCAGGAAAGAGAGTGTCTCCTCCTTGTGCAAGTGTTTTCAAAGGGGAGTGGAAGGTAGGTCTTTCACAACCCTCTTGAACAGGTTGCTGGGACCACTCAAAATGATGTAATCCATGAGTCACTGGTCAAATCTCATATGGGGGGCTCATCTCTGACCCTAGCTGACATCACTAGAGGTCTGGGTTCCGTCCTTTGCCCACTGGGCTTGGTCAGTCCCATCCCTGGTGCAGTGTTACAGCTGGTTGATTGATGCATATCATTCCGCCTCACCCCTTTCATCATCAGGAGGTGAATGAAGCACTGTTAATTGCTCACTTTGTGTGGGGACATCTTTGTTCCTGCTGTGGAGAGAAATGTAATTAACCTGGCCCAGCAGGGTGACAAAAGGCCTGACTCTGCTGAGCCAGAGAAATATGACAATTCAGGATGACCCATAAGTTGTACAGACATCATGGTAGAACTTGCAGATTTGATATTCTCTCAAAGGTTACACCCCAATTTGATACATCACTGGTCTCCAATGGCCAAAGGGTAGCAACACTGCACTCTAAGGGAGTTCTTTCCCTATTTGTAAAATAACGTGTTACTAGAGACAATAATGTAAATCACACTGACGTTCCCTATTAGTGTATGCTAACATAATAAGGGCTACCTCAGGTCAATATCTAATCCTGCAGAGTCCCCACTGCACCAGGATACTTGTGCGCAGTTACCGGACTGCAGACAACAGTCTCCCATGTGCAGCTCCCACATCTGTGCACATGCGTGTGTACATGTGTTCATATGTAACCAGCCAAGTGCCCCTTCCCTTGCTGTGGCCTCATCTTAAAAGGAATCCCACTGGTGGTAAGCAAGCACAGTCTTTCTTTTTCAGGATACTTTATATGGTTAAACAAAACCATATAATAATTTTAAAAAACAGCAACATTAATAGTCAAATAAACACTTAAAAATGTCAAGTTAAGGTAAAAGCCAACAACTAGAGGATCTGGCCTGCTAAGGGCAGCTGGCTAAAATAAAGCTGTCACAAACCCAAGCAAGTTAAAATTCATGAGAAAACACAAGTTACTAAACCCCAGGAACAGGTTCAGCTTGTAAATCTCTCTACTCAAACTTAAGGTTATCTATTCTACAAAGTTAGGGCTCATTCAACCATCACTACAGAATCAGACAGTTAGCTTGCCATCTTGTTTTTCACTCTATTGCATGGTTCTGGGGCCTGATTTTCCATCTTCCCTGTATCTTTACAATCCTTTGTTTCAAGCTACTTTTTTAAAAATCTTTTTTATTTATTATCTCTCTAACTATTTTTCTGATTCTATATTTTTGGTTTTTGTCTACTTTTTTGTGTTTTTTAGCTACTTTTTCACTCTTTTTCTTTTGCCTGCTATTTCCTTTATTTACTTTTTAAATTCTATTACCTTTTCTTTCCTGCCCTGTCTCTCTCTCCCCAGACCCATACCGATGGGTAAGGCTCAACGCAGCCAGAGCCGCAACGCCTTCCTTGCGGAAGGTGGCACCCACAAGGGGTGCAGGCACGAGCCTTATTTGAGGAGGTGGAGTTGGCTGCACTCATCTTCTTTGTGCAGCACCATCTCCCCTCAACCCTAGCAGCAGGTGGCAGGCCTGGGTCCGGGTACGGGCTCCGGGAGCGTCGACAGCGCTGGGGAAAGGTGCGCCGGGCAGTGTTCCTCTGGTCTGGGATCTGGCGCACCCAGGCGTAGTTGACGCACTGCTGGTCCGGCATCCTGGACCGTGAGCAGGACCTGCTGGACCTGCTAAGAGTGGAGGTCCAGGGTCTTGGTGAGTAACTATTTAATTATTACTACTTTGTGTCTGTTATTCTGCTATGTGTTATATATTGCGAATATATTTTTTTCTTCAAACCAGCAAGAATGTTGCTGCTTACATTCAGGTTAATTACTTTTAAAAGTCTTCTGTGATTGTTATGACACAGGTGCCCCTCTGCGCTACTACTAATCTTACTTGTTTGCAAGTTTGCGTTTGCGCTCGCTTAGCGTGATTATGTAAGAGTTTATTTTAGAGAAACTAAGTTACGTAATGCTATAGTGACTCTAGTAATTACTTTGTCCTGTCACTAAGAGATAGGGGCGGATTGATACTTAGGTTTAGTTACTATGTATGAGTTTGTAATTTTTTAGTGGTAGGCGTGATGCCCCCTCAGTTACATCATGTGCTGCTAGTACCCCATTCTTTATTAGAACCTTTTCTACTTTGTTCAATGAGTGGTGGTAATAGGCTTAGCACTAGCAGAACATCAGCATCAATCAATCAACCCAAAATTTGGTGTATACAAAACATTTTGACATGTGTCCTCCATTTGACCGTATGCATTGTTGAGGACTAACAGAAGTGGAAAAGCATACTTTTTTTTTAAAGAAAAGATTTCTTTTCTATTTTACTTTGTATTAAAAATAAAGACAACTGGGGGATCATTTCAAATTCAAATGTATAAACTGTTTAAAGAGTAGTTCTTAGTCGCTGCGAGGAAATAGTATACACAGCCTGGTGAGAAAAATTCAAAAAACTCTATGAAGGTTTTTTTATTTGCCTTTTTCTTTTATTTCCTTTTCCTGTTTTTCCTGCTCTGCTTTTGCTTCTTCCTCTTCATGTTTTTTATCAACTCTTCGACTTCTTTTTGCTTTAAAACTCTTCTTTTTGTTTTTCCATTGTCAGTGTTCCAATTTCAATTTTGAACCTCGAACCTCGAACCTTTGGGGTGAACTGTGGGTGGGGTGGTAGAGAGGCACTGGAGTTTGTGGGTGTGCGTTTGGGGCGGTCAACAGGAAGGGATGGCATTGTTTCCTTGAAATGTAATCTTGTAATGAAATGTTTACCTTCGTGGGAAGGGGGGGTCGGGATGTGTAGCAATCCAAGTTGGGTATGTTTACATCGACTAAGGGACTTTCGGGTGTGACATCAGCGCTGTGGTGAAGCTAAGGGCGCCACCTCGGTCGTGGCGTGTCTGCATTAGGATCCTGTGAGGGGTGTGGGTGAGGCCTGGGGCTTGGAGATTGCTGGGTTTCCCTCAGAGGTGGTTTTGTGTGTGAAAGCGTGCAATAATTGTACCCATTCCATGGAGATGATATGTTTGTGGATACCCTTTACTTCCTCGTCCCTCAACACCTCCTCCTCCACCTTCCCCCATTTTTTCTGAGCTCCTATCCAGGCTGCTATCGGGGGGCCAGCCATTGCATAGCTATTCCTCTTTTTGCTAAAAGGATGGCGAGGGACATAAAGCGATGCTGCACTTTCTCAGTCTTCCGTCTAAGGAATATCCCGAGAGCGCACGCCTCCCAAGTGGAAATTGCCGTGATATTGGTTACTGCCCGAAGTGTCCGGTGAACTCGATCCTAGTATTCCTGTATGTGGGGGCAATCCCAAAACACGTGTTTAAAGTTCGCCGCAGGGACTTGACATTGGGGGCAGGCAAAATGCGTGTCAGGGTAGAATTTATGGAGCCGGTGGAGCGTGAGGTACTTTCTATGAAAGATATTGAACTGTATGTTTCGAAAGCGAGCATTCCTGGAAACCTTTTTAGGATATTCCAGGGCCACTTCCCATTCTTTGTCGTTAAACGCCCTTCCTATTTCTGTTTCCCACTTCTGATGTAGCGGCGTCACTGTGGGGAGAATGAGCTCCGGGACAGCTTTGTAATGAGGTGGCGTCCTATCCCCCTGTGTAAAATAGTGTGTATCACTGGGTGTGTCGGGGGCTCCCCTGCAGTCGGGTCCCAGTACCGATGGCTGTTATCAATAATTTGTCTATGTGTTAAGAATTGTCCTGGTGGTAGATCATATTGTTTGATCATCTGGGCGTATGTTTTAAGTTGGCTGTCCTCGAACAGGGAGTCTATTTCGGTGACTGAGAGGTCAGTCCAGATTTGAAGGGTGTCGGCAGTGTAGTATGTGTCTTCCCTGGGGAATCCCACCAGTGGAAGGAGGGGTGAGTATGGGGACCTTCCCCTGGACATGCGGCGAATTCGCATCATGCAGGCGTGAGCTATGGACAACTGTAAGGGTCGAGTAGGTATAGGTTTAGTGCCGGTAACAGCATCCTGTGGATTGCTGGCAATGGAATGCGGCCCTCTGGAGTAGTAGTTTCCCCTACGTGACATTCCGCCGTCCAGTATGACAGCCATTGCAGCTAGGCTGCAAGGATGTATGCCTCGAAGGAAGGGGAGCCCAGTCCCCCACTCATCGTGGGTTGGTATAGTGTAGAAAGAGCGACCACCTCCCCAAATCAGCTCAGTCAGTAGGGTATCCAGTTCCGTAAAGAATGTCTGCGGCGGTATAACTGGGAGGTTGACAAAGTGATATAGCATTCGGGGGACCATGATCATCTTGGCGAGCGCCACTCGACCTATGGGGGCTAGAGGCAGTGATTTCCAAAACCCCACGGACACCCACAGTCCTGCCAAGGCCCTATGGTGATTCCCTTAATACAAGTCCTTGGGGGAGTGGTATAATCTCACTCCCAGATATCTGGGCACGACAGCATTCCATACCGAGTGTCTGGGTTCCTGTCTGTACTTCGAATGGGGCGATGTGAGAGCTCAGTGGATAAATAGTGGACTTTCCCCAATTCACTCTGAGATCGGATATCTCCGCGAAGTCCTGAAGTATCCGCCAGATGGGTGTCAGGTCTCGAGTAGCGTCGCAGACGTAAATTAAGAGGTCGACGGCATAGAGAGACACACAGTGTGTCGTGCCTGCCCATGGTATACTCCATGTCTCACCCTCCCGTCTCGGGCGTATCGCCAGGGGCTCCAGGGGCTCTAAGTCGCTAAGTCAAACAGGAGGGGAGACAGAGGGCATCCCTGGCTTGTTCCCCTTTCTATTGCTAACGCAGAAGAGATATACTTGCCTACTCGAACCCTTGAGGTGAGGTTGGTGTATAGGAGCTTTGTGTATGCCATTAAAGTGGGTCCTATATTTATCTTGCCGAGGACCTCAAATAAATAGGGCCACAGCAATGTGTTAAAGACCTTTTCTAGGTCCATTATAAGACATGCTGCCCTAGGGAACAGCACGCTCGTCCTATCTTGTAAATGGAATAACCTACGTAGGTTTTGCGATGTAGTGCGTCTAGGGATAAATCTGCATTGATCTGGGGGACTTAGCGGTGTCAAAAATTGGGTGTATCGCTCCACTAATATTTTCCCTAATATCTTACAGTCCATTTTGAGGATAATTATTGGTCTTTAGGAAGAGGGCTGGATTGGGTCTCTATGTGGCTTAGGGAATGTGACTATGACCGATTCCCTGAGGGATCCTGGAAGTTCACCTTTATCAAGGTTCTCATTATACACTACTGTCATGCATGGGGTCAATTGGGCAGGTTAAGTGTGGTAATATTCCAGAAGGAGGCCGTCCAATCCTGGAGATTTAATCTGCGCTAGTGCTCTGATCGCCTGGGAGACCTCTGCGGGCTTAATCCTCACCGCTAAATGCTTTTTATCCACTGGTGGGATTTGGGGCAGGGGTAACTGGTCCAGGAAGCTGGCGCCCACACAGTGATCACCTTGGTCTGGGGCCCTGTAAATGTCAAAATAATAGTCTTGAAAGACACGCAGTATGTCTAATTGCGAAATCCGAAGAGTACCAGAGGCGTCTACTATTTCTGTTATTGGCTTGGCCTCCGTGTCTTGCTTGGCCAGTCAGGCTAAAAGCGTCCCCCCTATTTCCCTCACGATGGACCCCGACTGCGTACATCCGGAAATTGTATTCACGGAGGTTTATAAGTGTCTCCGCGTAAAGTGTTTTCGGCGTATCCATTTGCTCCAGAGTGACCTCATCTTTGTCCGCTCGTTTCGTAGCGATTTCTCTAAGGTTTTGCACCCCCCCACTATTTGCTGAATGAAATGTCCCCTTGCCACTACTTTGTATGTGTCCCTTTCGATCAGACAGGACGTCGCTACGCCGGTATTTAATGTGAAGTGTTCTTGAATGTGTTCCCCATGTTCGTGTTTGAATACTGGATCCGTGAGGCAGTCTCGAGGTAACCTCCAAGTAGGTATGGGGGGTGTGGTGTTCTCCACCTGAGGGTCAGCACGTGTGCGTCATGATCAGAAAGTACCCTTCCCAGGTAATATGTGTGTTGTACTTTTAAAAGTAATGTGGCAGCGCAGAGAAATCTGTCCAGGCGCACCTGTAGGTTATGGGGAACTGAGTGGCAGGAGTATAGTTTGGTGGCGGGGTTGCGCATGCGCCATACATCTGTCAATGCCCAGTGTTTTACCCAAGTGTTAAATATTTCCGTCTGCTTGTACGCCGGTGAATGTGCTGGGGGTGAGATCTATCTGAGGCAGTGTCTAAGGTGCAATTGTAGTCGTCACCAAGTATCCATGGGGCATGTATATGTTGTGTCAGCATTCCGGTGAGGCAGGTCCAAAAGGGGACTTGCTCTACGTTGGGGGCGTATATGCTACCTATCAATACGGATTGTATTTCTAATAGGCCCTCTATCACTGCGTATCTCCCTTCCTTGTCTACTTCCAGAGTCAGCTCTTTAAATGGGGTACCGGGACATATCAAGACTAGGGCCCCCATGGCGAATGCCAAGTACGCTGTAGCGCAGATAGTACCCCGCCATTTCTTGAGTAAGCGCTCTACTTCGGTCGCGGTCAGGTGTGTCTCCTGCAAAATGGCTATCTGAGCCTGCTGTCTCTTTATGTAGCATACACTGCATATCTTTTACTCATGGTGTGCACCCCGTGACCATTCAATGTGATAAGTTTGATGTCAGTATTAGGAATATTTGTGGTCATGGTAGTTGTCTTCTAAATGGGGACTGTTTGTGTGCCATCTTGGTGGGTGTTTGGGCCCCCCCTTATCTGCGTGATCACCCTCTGATTGATGAATACCCTTCCATCCATGTGCTCTCATGAGGGTTCTAGGGAACTGATCGAAAAGGGGGAAGTGTAAATTGAGTTGCAGGAAACATTCCCAACTAGAGGGACATATCCCACCAGGTAATATGTCCAAACTGCACATCGTGTGGGAACTTTAGTTTGTTGTGTTAAAGGGGGTTACCATGTGCTTTCAGTGACTGCTCCCGTCGTGGCTGCCCACTTCTGAATGATGCATTTAGGAGACCTGGCAATGTTTTTTACCACTTCTTCTTCTCACGGCACAAGAGTCTGTGATGCTGCTCTTACGGGATGCTCCGGATCTCAGTTCCATGCACCTCCATCGTGGAAGCGTGATCTGGTATGCTGGTGGGACCTCGGGAGGGGAAGGGAGAAGCTGTCTCCTCCCGTCCGCTGTCCATGTCAGTGACAGTTCTCATATCAGTGTGTCTGGCCTCTGTGGTGTCACAAACGGCTTTGTGAGCGACCAGTCACAAGAGGTTTGGGCGTTGCTGACTTCTTCTTCTGATGAGAACAAGTGTGGGCCCCTTTCTCCAATTGCCACCACGGAAAGGCATGCATAGTATGCTTGGGGTGGCCGTTGCGAGCCCCCATGGAGGGTAATGATCATATGTTACCCCCTGATTTTCAATGCACAACGTGGCGTATCCCCACGGGACCCCCGCCCTTATCGCGGGCAGTCCCTTTTTCAGTGTGAGGAAGTCCGCCCGCCATCCGATGTCCTTAGTAATTAAGAGTTGTTGTGAACATTTGAAGAGTGAATACACTGTTTCATTGGCATTGGGGCGAGAGTATTGAGTAACCAATGATATCATCTATCTATGATTTCAACTCTACTTTGAACATTTTATGGAGAAGACTAAAAGTCAGATCAGATCCCCTGGTGTTCACCTAAAAAGTGAAAGATGGGTGGAAAGAAGAAGGACGGGCGAGAATTAATAAATGTTATGTACTGTGCTTTATAGTGCTACCATGCCACTATGTGTATATTTAACTTGTCTTACTGTTTTTCTAAGAGTATATTTTACAATTGTCTTGTGTTTTCATTTTGATATACAGCTACTCCTTCCAAAGTTGAAAGGAAGGAGTTGGCCACCAAGGTACGGTGCAGGAAGCTGGAGGCAATCCAGCGCGAATATCGGTGGCTGGTGGTCTTGGCAGAGGAGGAGGAGACTGCTGTAGCACTTGGAGCCTCCTCCAGTGCCCCAGGCCCCAGCCACCGCCCTCCAGCGGTACAGCGCCACCATCTGGCGCCGTACAGAGCAACAATATTATGCAAAAATATTTTACAGCAAAACATATTCGTGGTGGGGATAGCCTACTAGACAGAGTTACAAACTATAGTTGTGTCGAGCCACTTGACTAGGCCTACAGCGTAAGAGTTAGTGCTGTGTATGAGGATGATCATGACAACAAATCCAATCAATGCCGCAATTAATGCTGAGGTATATGTTCCTTCCTTTGTTAAAAATCACCTTTAGAATATACTGCTCATGGGTGGGCAAGCAGAAGATCATCGCTCTGCCTTACAATTGAAGTACTGTTGCTTTCGCCACATCCACCCCAGCAAGCGTGTGATTAATTATTGGTGTACATATCATTAAGTCATACCTCAATAAGTCAGACAGCCCGGGGGAAGAGGGTTAGGGTTTGTTAAATGGATGGGAAGGGGTTTGGGGAAAGGTTTGACAGTGAAAAACAGTACGCATGGACAAACAAACGACAATCTTTGAAGACTACCATATCCATATCAAAATGTTAAGAGAGAAAAAGAAAATGCATGCATGATGATGATTGATAAGGAGACCCGGATTACATACACTTCTTGTTCTGTTGTTCCGGGCTTAATACTTTTACAGATAGCAAATAGAATTTTGAAACATTGGTAGGGATGAACCATAAACAGAGAGAAAACCTAATGATAATAACAACAAGACAAAAAAAAGAATCAAATTATTTAAAAGAAGAAGTTGATACTGTTACTGTGTTATCCTGGTAAAAAATGTGGACTGGATTTGCATCTCGGCATTCCTCTTGGTCCTCTCGTCCATCAATCTTCGGTGTCGCCACTCAGCACTGCCCGCCTGGAATTTTTTTTAGATTTATTGGTAAGGTAAGTGTGCATTGTAATGTTTCCCCAAGTATAGGGCAAGGCCCAGCCTGTAATTGTAGAGGGAAACACAATGAGATATTGAGAAACAAAGTTGAAACAAATGCACAAGTTATGGTGTAGTGCAACGAGAATACTTTCCGAGGTGGCATGTATACACCATCCCTACTCTAGTCTGTTTCCAGCATTGACCTTCAACAACAACAGGACAGAGCAGGCCCACAGTGACAGGCCTGATGGCACGTTGCTTAGCACATCCTCCGTTTAGAGTACTTTTTTTTAAAGAGTTGGACAAAGGCAAATCACATATCCATTCCAAACATAGCATTTTACAATTTAAGTTAGTTAATTAAAAGCAACGCAGTCATCCGACCGCTATACTCGACTCCACTTCTACACAGACATTTGGGTCTGCTGTGGTTGTTGTTGACGTGTTTACCTTTAGGCTTTTATGCCACTCATGAAACATCCTCCTGACTTGTTATTATTCCATCAATCATCTGTGATACTTGTACTGACTGACTGTGAAGGTCGGCCTGTAGTAGAAGTAAAATTTGGTTATTACACAACAAGAGTAGAACTATTATTGACTTGAGTCACTCTTTAGTGTGTACAGTAAGACTATGAGTACACTTTGACTTCACTTTGTGCGAACAAACAAACAACAAACACACAAACACCAATCGCTCAGAGTCAGGTGTCCAATGAATGGCATTCATTTTCATTACCTGTTCCTTCTCATCGTAAGATAACGGGCCGTCTTTTTCACCATCATCATCATGGACGGTGCTGTTGTCATACTCAGTGCGCAGATTGAGTCTCCTTCCTGTATTCAATCAAAAGTAATGTATGAAGCTGCAGTAGAAGTAGAAATTTCTTATTTGCAAGAAGGGGAAAATTCACCTTGAGTTACGTTTCGTGTGAACTGTAGAAAGATGATTAGTGCACAATGACATCATTTCATGCACAAAAAACAACAAAAAAATCACTCAGTCTGGGACTCTGCGTCCAAAGCATGGCATCAATCATTACCTGTTCCTTCTCATTTTCAGTTAATGGGCAGTATTTCTCTGAAAGTGTATATTGAAATAAGAAGAGTAGAAGACGGTGGTATTGGATTTATTGTGATACAAAGTTTGTAACTGGAACAACAGATACACAAAAAAGCAAAAAAAGGGAGGAAGACAGTAAGTGCAAGCTTAATTGTCAGGGAAGGATAGCTCATTCTCAAACTCTGGGGGTTCAGCCAGTAGTAGGTAATCATGATGTGACACACTAATTCCATCACCTCAGCCGCTGTCCTCATCTTCCTCGCTTGCTTCATGTATTGTGTAATTCAGTGGTATGAAGTGCTGATTCATTTTGATCATTGTAAACCTCTCCACGTTTTTGGGCAAGAGACTGGTCCTTCTCACTGTTACAATGGAACCAGCAGCACTGAAAACACGTTCGGAAGAGACACTTGCGACAGGTCAAGCCAGATAGCTTATCGCCAGCCTGCCGAGCAGTGGCCATTCAGCCCTTTCCCTATACCAATACTGCAATGGGTTTTGATCAATGTACACCTCTGTTGGGTCGTCCAGATAGGCCTGGACCATCCACTCAATGTTCAGGGGTGCTGCTGCTAACCTTTCGGGCTCTTTCTCTGTGCATCAGCACTACGCTTATTAATGCCTAACTGTAAATACCAATCGTCTAATGATTCTACTGGGCCTAATGATCCAGTTATTGTTGCTGTTGTCGATAGTGATGGTGAGTGTTGTGATCCAAATGCACTGCCCTCACCCTCCGAAGTTGCACTTGATGCTGCATGCCCTTATACATTACTTCTTGTGGGTTGATCTTGCAGGCTTTTAATTACCAGACGTTCCTGTTCCAACTTACTCGCTGCCTCAGTTATCCAAGTTTTGTAGTGGACAACATCAATCTCTGAAAAAAGAAAGATGTCTTCAGTCCCAATTTTGCCTTTGGATCCAGAATTGTTGCAGAAATGTAATGTTCTTGTGACAAAATGTTATTTTCAATCCTTGTATTTTCAGCTAAGCAATGGGCTAAGCTCTCCACTAAGCCATAGGCTTACATTTTGTCCTCTACACCTTTGTATGATTCGGACACCTTCTTCAGCTGATGCTCTAGCATTTGCAATAATGGGATAGCTTGGCCCATTGGACAGTCCCCCTTGCTGACTTCACGTGTGAAGAACTCAAAAGGACGAAGCATCTCAGCCAGGCATTTAACTAGGCCCCATTGCTCCATCTGAAGGGTCATGCCTTTCACAGTGTCATCCCCTCTTTGCATGACATATTCATTGAGTGGCCTGTACTGCTCAAACAGACAATCAAGCATGTAATACGTTGAGTTCCAATGTGTTGCCACCTCCTCGATGATTGCTTTGACTGGCCTCCTATATTCACGTTGAATGATCCTCAGCTTCTTCCGAGCTTTAAAAAAATGGCTGAAATGAGTGCTTATTCTTTGGCATATGGTCAGTAAGTTGCTGGGTTCTTTTTTCAAAAAGTCTTGAACTATAATGTGTATGCAGTGCGCCAAACAAGGTACCCTGAAATAGGAACCAAGATCCATGGCCTTAAGTACATTACTGCTATTATCTGTGACAACAAACCCAATACTAAGCCCTCTTGGGTGCAGCCATTCAAAAACCTTGCTGCGAAACTCTTGCAAAATGTTTACAGTAGTATGAGATTTTTCCATGGCGAACCTGGCTACAGTTGCATGTTTCTGAGTAGCTTTAAAAATCTCAGCTGTGTCAACAGCACATCGTTCAGATAGCTTATCTCTAACCCCCACAAAAGACACCAAGTGTGCAATGATGCACATGTAATCTGTGGCTTGGCAATTGGTCCACATGTTATTTTATGTTATGTTAATTGGCTTTTGTATAGCGCAGGTTCACCATCAGGTCTCATCGCGCTTCTAGGGGGGACATTTTACAACAGGCAATGCGTGTAAGCTAGCGTGAGCAAATTATTTCGTAGCCAGTGCCTCCACAAACAAGATTGTCTTGAGTTTTTTTCTAAACGAAAGGAGGACTGGTTCCTTGCGCACATTTTCAGGTAGGTTGTTCCAGAGCTGTGGTATTAAGGTGGAAAAAGCTCTGCCCCCTTTACGAGAAGAATGAAAGCAGGGGGTGACCAGGTGGCAGGCTACAGAAGAACGGAGGGTCCGAGCAGGGATGTAGCTCATCAGGCGGTCCTTGATGTAAGATGGGGCCTGGCCGTAGATGGCCTTATGGGAAATGCAAAGGTTCTTGAAAGCTGCTCGCTGCCTAATACGGAGCTAATGTAATTTTGAGAGCAGTGGAGAAGAGTGAGCCCTTCTTGGTAGATCAAAAATGAGGCGTGGCGCATCGTTCTGCACAACCTGTAATCTTCCTGTTAGTTTCCAAGGGAGGCCGATGTAAAGGGCATTCCCATAGTCCAACCAAGACAATATTTTAGCAGAAACAATAGCCTGTAGAGAAACTGTAGTGAGGAGGGGAACGAGTTTCCGCAAACACCTCAAATGCCCTGTGTAGGTACCAACCACTTCCGACACTTGATTGTTCATTGAAAGTTTGGTGTCGATTTAATACCCAAGCTTTTTACCACTGGGACTGGGGTATGGATAACTCCCTACTCCCGCAGCCCGAACAGGTCACACCATAGGCCATTGATGTGTGGGACAACCAGAATTTCCGTCTTGTCTGGGTTTATTTTAAGTGAGTTGTCAGTCATCCAGCTCACTGTAAAGCGCAATACCTCTTGTACGTGTTCCTGAGTAACACTGGAGTTGTTAATCTGTACAAGGACCTTGGTGTCGTCTGCATAATTGAAGACCTGGCAGTCCAATTGGGCCAGAGTCTCCACCAGTGGTTGTAGGTATAGATTGAAAAGCAAGGGGACAGCGCCCAGCCCTGCGGGACACCACACATCAAGGGGCCGGTAAACGATACCTGATCACCTAGCTGCACCCTCTGCATCCGATTGGACAGGAAGGATTCAAGCCATTGGTATTTATTTATTTATTTATTTATTGACATTTGTAGAGCGCGGCGAATACCCGTGGGCGTCTCGGCCCTCTATACCCACATTGGCAAGACGGGACAAGAGGGTTTTATGGCTAACCGTATCAAATGCCGCTGACAGATCTAATAAAATCAGGGCACTCAATACTTTCTTGTCAGCCGTAACCCTCATTTCATCCAGAACAGATAGCATCACCAGCTCCGTACTATGATGAGCTCTGAAGCCAGCCTGTCTAGGATGTAACAGTCTATGTTCCTCAAGGAAGGTGGAGAGTATTTTGAGGACATGTTGTTCAAGTACTTTAGCCAAGTATGGGATCTGGGAGATTGGCCTATAATTTTTAAGGATAGAGGCATCCGCTCCTAACTTTTTAAGTAGGGGGATAACTCTAGCCTCTTTCAGCGCGGGAGGGAGAGAACCTACTTCCAAGGAGGCATTTAGTAGCTTGAGAATAGAACGTTCTAAACTGGGAGCAGCCAATTGAAAGATTCTCGGAGGGCATGGGTCTGCTGGCGAGCCTGATTTCACCCGGTTCACAAGAGGGAGAAGAGATTGAGCATCCAAAAGGGGAAATTTAGCAAGGCGGGCTTCAGGGGGAGGGGGGCTGCTAGTTGAGGGGAAGGGCCATGACTAATTGAGGAGTTCTCTATTTCTAGTAGAATATCATCAACTTTTTGAAGGAAAAAGGCCTGGAAAGCGTCGCAATCTAGGGGGCTGATGGCTTCGCCTCCGTTTTTTGGCTAAGTTCTTTCAAGATTTTGAAAGTTTCTTTTTGCTTATTTACAGCTAGCTGGATTCTGCCCTCATAATATTCTGCCTTCCTTTCTGTGATGGCATGTTTATAGGAGGAGAAAATAGATTTATAGGAGTTGAGTTCCTCTAGCTTGTAATTTTGCCGCCACCTCCTCTCGGCTTGACGGAGGTTTTTTTTTAAATCCCTAAGTGTATCATTAAACCAAGGGGCACCATAGCCTTGGCCTCTGATTTTTACCTTTCTTACTGGTACTATTTGTCCCGGGCGGAGTGAATAGTAGCAATGAGTTGGTCGTTTTCCTGTGCCAAGGTACTTGGCTAGGGATTAATGCTACTGACTGTATCTAGGGTGGCAGCTAGATGGCTTGCTTCCACCTTTTTCCAGTCACATATCAGTCTCCAGGCTGGTGGTGACTGTAATGGCTGGCTGTTACTCGGAACCCAGGAGCTGACTAGTGAGTGATCAGACCAAACACAAGGGCTAATTTTTATTAGTGTAGCCAGCTGCTGCGATGACCAGATAATATCAAGAATGTGGCCTTTAATATGTGTAGGGCTGTCTACCAACTGATGGAGATCTAGTGCTATCATAGGGAGATTAAACTGGCGTGCTGTGGGATCCTTTTGAATGTTATCCCAGTGGAAGTTAAAGTTGCCTACTATTAATAATCTTTTGTAGCAAGTGCATAGATCCATAACAACTTCCATAAAAAGGTCAGTGAAGGTGGCGGAGGGCGATAAACTACCATAAGTAGGAGGCAAGAGTTTTTGAACAAAATGTTAACCCCTAGTAAATCTGTCCCCTCAAGGTATTCAGCAAGGATTTTAACAATCATGAGATGTTTCTTAAAAATAATGCCCACACCGCCTCCTCTTTCATCTCCCTGTCTGCTGTGCCATAGGGACTCATAGCCAACTGGGAGGGCCGCAATGATGTCTGAAGATGAGGTGTCCCCTAACCAGGTCTCTGTGAGGGCAAGAATGTCAATGTCACTCATGGGGAGTAGGGTAAATACCTCTAAATGATGTTTCTGCTGTTGTCAGGTGGATATTGTGAACAGCACTCTGCTGCAAATACTTGTCCAAACAATTCCAGCACATCATGATATAGTGCCGGAACAGCAATTCTTGCGAAATAGGAATGGCTGGGAACCTTCCATTTAGGGCAGATGGCAGACACAAATTCAAGGAAATCCAATTCTTCCACAAATGAAAAAGGGAGAAGGGCCAGTGCTAACATTTTAGCGAGCTTTGCATTGTATACCGTGCCGTTGGGTGGTTGCGTTGGAACTGCTTCTCCAACTTAAGCATGCTCTCAATGGTAGGCTGGATTACTTTCCTTTGTGGTGCTGTTGTTTTCATTTATTAACCAACTTAGGGTCAATGACGCAGTTTGTCTCATTGTGGTACTCAGACGCCTTGGTGTCTCAGCTTGACTCTGAGTATGGCTCTTACTGCGGTGCCACTCAGATGTTACTGAGGAAGATGTGGGCGGTACCACTACACTACTGGGGACAGGGCTAGAAATGCCTCCCTCTACTTCAGCTTCCACCGCAATAATATCGTCCCCTGATTCTTCCTGACCAACTTCAATGGGTTGAGTTTTTCTACTTTGTTTTAACTGAAGTAGGTGATTCTCCCACACAATAGTGTGGTGTATTCTGAGATGACTTGCTTGGCCTCCGGTACTATAGCTTACTGCGCCGAACACCTGTGCGACTAATTGAGCATATTGCAACGTTCTCCTCCTTGGTGCTAACAGAAAAGAAGTCCCAAACTGGGGAGGAGAACTTTCTGGCAGTGCTGAATGTGACACTTTCAATACCAGATGAACTGGAGGGTGTGCTTGGAATGTGACTCTGTGCAGCTACCCTGTGACTTTTACTACTACTAACTACTGAGATGGTTGAGCTGGATGTAGGTCCCTGCCGGGCCTTGGAAAATATGGCAGCTGGAGGTCGTGGTGGTGTAACCTGCAATGGTGGTATCCGTGCTACATCCCGCCCAGTAGCAGCCTTTCTGGATAGGGTGATAATGTTGGTCTCCATCCCCTTTGGGGCGGGAGTGATATGCGTGAAGACTGGCTCATCCTCTTCATCAACATCATCCCCCTCTTCTACATCTACCTCCATAACTGTACGTTTTTCGGGAACCTTCCTTTTCCGAAGCATTGTCTTGCGGCCTGTATCACTCTCAGACTGAGCTGGTGGCTGCTAAGTGGCATCACGGTCATCAGAAGCGGGGCTTGAAGAAGAATGTGATGGACTAAACCTCCTTTTCCTTGCTGGTGGTCTGGAAGACAATAGATCTTACGAAACAATGGTTTGTTCCACTTTGTCTGTAGGAAGCTCGATTTCCTGAAATGCCCCTAAGTCAGGAGCAACAACTACTATTGTGGGCTGTTCTTGCGGCTGTTGCTGTTTTTCTTGCGGCTGCTGCTGTTGTTCTTGCAGCTTCTTCTGTTGTTCTTGCAGCTGCTGCTGTTGTTCTTGCGGCTGCTGCTGTTGTTGTTGCGGCTGCTGCTGTTGTTGTTGTGGCTGCTGCTGTGGTTGTTGTTGCTGCTGCTCACTTATCTGCTGAGTTGCCTGCGTTGATTGTGTACTACTTTGCGATTATGAAATTTCAACATCGCTGCTTGTTAGTAGACTGGCTACCTCTGCAACACTCAAGGTCTAGGGCCTAGCTTGGTGGGGTTGGACCGCTGGTGCGGAGGTGCTGCTCCCAGCTTGGTTCCCGGACAACGCTGCTGCAGGCATAACTTATTTGCTCCCAAAAATAACATTGGCCGGCACACCAGTCGTGGTTAATGGCACTTCCTTTTTCTGTTCCTTCTTCTCGTCAGCAACTTTCTTGGTACTGGGCCTGGTACCTTTCTTTGGGGCCATCTTCTTCAGATGTCAGGCAGTGATGCGCAGCAGGACTTTTGTCTGGTTGGCAGTACAACGGGTGTTGATGATGACACCTTCTCCTCTGGAGTTTTGTGCACCTAAAAGCAGATAAGCCAGGAGAAGAACATCAGTGAAATGTTGCATTGTTGATGTGGTTCAGTTACTTACTGCTGTTCAAAAGAAATAGTCTTGCCATTTCTGAGACTTTGTTAACAAGGGCTATGTTATACTACGGTGTATACACACACTACACTCTCAGGAAGGATGGGAAAGAGAAGAAGAACCACCACATTAAAAATGTAATGGAAGTGGGGTGGACCCTATTTGCCATTAAATTATTAGAGGATCACATCATTCGTGGAGCTGCTGCTGGCAAAGGGGGTGGATGGGTGGAAGCAGTAAGCCAATAGGAAAACCATGCAGGCCTATATGGCAAAAGCAGGACAATAATAACTCCCAACACAAAGAAAGGCCCCCAGCCACATGGATGCTCAAAAAATCACAAGCAACAAGCAGGGGGGCTGGGAAACACCAGGAGCTGGCAAAAAGCTTTTCAAAGCCAGGCAAAGGATGCATGCTAAAGCACACTGCTCTGCCTTTTTAATGCATCAAAATGCAAATACGAAAATTCACAGGCCCTAAAAAGGTATGCAGGGTGCATTGCATTACCAACACACACCAGACACACACATCAAAGGCATGTCTTTAAGACGCCCAACATCAGAAAGCCCACCCCAAAAAAACACACTTGCCAACTCAATCCAATGCCATCCATGCCATAAATGAAGTCTAAATTCAACAGACCACACAGAAACACTTGGTTAATAAAGCTGTGGCTACCTGCTCTGAGCCTACTGGATGAAAGCAGGCCTGCTGACAGACAAGGCCAGACTAGCTTGCAGGCCTAGGCTTCAAAATGGCCACCAGCCACATGGCCAGGCCCAACAACATCAGAAAGCCCACCCCAAAAAGCACACTTGCCAAATCTATCCAAGCCATCCATGCCCTAAATGAAGCTTGAAAATGAAATACATTAAAAAAACACAAAGAGGAACAGTTGCTTCATCATGCAGACACCCATGAGGCCATGACTAGCTCGGACCTACTACTGACTACTAATACCCACAACATTTGAAAAAAAAGGAATGATAGTTACCAAAATTTAATTGTAGTTACAACAACTGCAATGCCCCCAATCAAACAGACACAATAACCACTTACTTGTAAAAAATCCAATTCAAAAATCCTCAAATCCAATTGCAATGATGCAGCAGACAAAAAGAGTGATCTTTCCAGCTTAAAATCCAAAGGCAGAATGAGCAGGAGATGGACAAAGCACTGGGAGGAGCCTGCTGGACAGGAACAGGAAATTGGAGATTCTGTGGCACTTCCTCCCTCTCGCCACCTTTTTAAAAAAGGACTCCTTGCACAAAAAGGACAGCCAAATGTCAATCTGAGGAGTTTTTGTCATTCAAATCATCATTTGCAGATGGTTTCATGCTGCTAGAGCTGATTATTCTTCTCCAAATTGCAGATTTTACATGTTCGAGTTCTCGAGCTTCACATTACTTCCAAAGGATGTCGATGGCGCGTCCAAAATGATGTGCTCGCGTTCTCAAGCTCCCTGTCGCGTTGGATATGATGTGTTCGGGGTCTCTCGCTTTCCGGTAAGATGCGGATTGCTGAAATTTTGACATTTTCGCGCTCTCCGCGGAATGCGAAAATTTCAAATTATCGCACTTTCCGCGAGCAGAACGACTGAAAGTTAAAAGAAATCCTAACTTTAATTCTACTGATTGCATGCAATTTATTTTGGAGTCATTTAATTAATTATATTTTACTATATGTTTCAAAACTGGTGTGGGATTTTTTGCGAGATGTGTTTTCACTCTGTTAAAGTTTGTACTCTGCATAAATACGTAATACAGTGCCTCTTAGTTAAGCCTCCCTGCTCTTGTGCCAGGCTACTATAGGGTCAAGCACAGGCTAATTTTGTGACTTTTTGTGGTTCCCTCCGACAAGGATTATGGTTTTGCTTCAGTATGATTTCCACCCTTCCTCAACCAATAACCTGAGTTCTTCCACCCATCCTCACTAACATTTTTGGTTTGGTTAAATTTGCAGCAACTGTAGTTGAAACTTATGTATTTATTTATTTTTAATATTTTCTTTATTTCTAAAAGCTAGTTTAACATTTTAATTTAATTTAGTTCTTTAATTATGTGTATTATGTCTTTAAAAAATAATTATAGTTACGTGTAACTCTAAAGATAGATAGATAGATAGATAGATAGATAGATAGATAGATAGATAGATAGATAGATAGATAGATAGATAGATAGATAGATAGATAGATAGATAGATAGATAGATAGATGGATAGATAGATAGAGAGAGAGAGAGAGGACCAGACAGACAGACAGCTAGATAGATAGATAGGTAGATAATTTCGAATTTTAAAAATTAATTTAACATGAATTCCATTGTGGTGTCAATTTAATTCCCTGTCTTCTTGTGTACTATGTGACATTTAGTACAACAACAGAAAACATAGGTGAGGCAATACCGAGATCTGCACCCACAGATTTGCGAATTGCATTTTGTAGTAAGTAAATAGTACTACTGGAGTACTAAATTATGTACATCAGTAAGCAGTTTGCATTCCGGCATTAATGCAGTATCGGCAGCTACAGGACGGGGGTGTCCCTCCGATAGCAGGAAGCACCTGGACTCCCCTGAGCCAATCACAACGCTGCAATGCAGTGTTGTGATTGGTCTGAGCGTCGTGGTTCGGTGCTCAGACAGAGACTGGGATTTGTGCATGTTCCTCATCAGGCTCTGTAATGCAGCCTGCAGGGGAAGATGCAAAGTGCGCATGACTGTTTGGCCCACCGGAGATGGCCGGCCAAGCCATAGGGAGTGAAAACCACTCCTCCCCTTGCTTTTGCCAGCCCCAACCTCAGCACTGACTTCGAATGGAAAAATATAATGATAATAAAGATATATTATTATAATTATATTTTCCTTTTGAGGTGAGGGGCGATGCTCCTCCGCCTTAGTGGAGGAGCGGCCACTGCCTTAATGCTTAGTTATTGCTGACACTTCCTACAATTTAAAATCGAGCTTACACTTGTTTTGTAGTGATAGTCCTTACCTAAAAACTTGCATTCAGACCAAATCGTACATTCCCTCGGGAAAACGGGTTAACAAAATCAGATGATGTTTCGTGGACAATTGCATGTTCTTTGTATGTTGCTTGCTTATGCTACCAGGGAATGTATAGGTGAGTGACCCCACATGAATGCCACACAAGAGAAGAAATACAAGCAGCTTTCCTGTCTTACATTAAGGAAAATGTAAAGGTAAGTGCTTTACAGCATATAGTTATAGGGTCATATGTATCAAGGAAAAATGATTTCGCAAACGCCGAAATTTGCAGAATTCCAGTGTTTGCGGACCCATTTTCGCTAAATAGTATGTATGAAACATATTTGATGCAAAATAAGGAATCACTAAATTTGCCATTCCTTATTTTGCGATTGCATTTAAGGAATTGCAAATTTTCCGATTCCTTAAATGCAATGTATCAAGGAAGAAAAAATTCCAAAATGCCATTAACTTCGCAATTTACCACCAACTTCTAGTTGGTGGTAAGTTGCGAATTCTTTTAAAAAAGCATTTTTTTTTTAATCCAGAGGTGCCATGTGACGCTCATACATGCCCTTAGGGCATGTATGTGCGCCATATGCGCACACATGTCATTTTCAGGGGTGCAGCAGGGTGTTCTTGAGACACCCCTGCACCCTTAAAAAATATTCACAATTTGCGATTAGCAAATTGCGATTCACAATTTCCCCTTCATTCCTATGGGCCTCCTGGCCCATAGAAATGAATGGGAAATTATTCCTTAATTGCGATTAGCAATTTGCTAATCGCAATTATGGAATTTTAAGGAATCGCTAAAAAGAAGCGATTTTCTACATACATACCATTTTGCGATTTCTAAATAGCGATTCCTTAAAAATCGCTATTTAGGAATCGCAAAGCGGAATGTTGATACATATGGCCTTAGACCGATATATTGTAAAAATTCAACAATCGAGAGGCATTTTACCTCTTACTGCTGACTAAATTTCCCAGCAAGAAAAGATAAAATATTCTACATGTTAAGGCAAACTACATACTAATAGATTCGGTTGCAATATTATCTAGTTGTTTTTACATTTGGCCAAAAGAGATTGAAACTGTTCTAAATAAATAAAGATGCTACTTAAAAAATAAAGTTTTGACAAACAATCTGATTTAAAAAGTATTCAAAAATCGTCATTTTTCTTGCACAGCTGTAAAGAACCCAGTGTATTACTAAGCTCTTCATAACTAAAACAGAGAAATCAACTGTTTAACACCATCGCTGCTGCAGCAATTCCCCTCCTGTGCTGCAGATTGTGCATTCCCATTGTTCATGATGAGCTCAGTTCGTCATTAGCACGGCTCAACCGTGCCTCATGACGAGCTGAGCTCGTCATGAGCATCGAAGGGGTTAAAGCATTTACAATACAGCTCTGTGTCTTCAGTACACTTTTTATGAAACGACTACCTAATTTTGCGACATCTCCCAGTTTATCCTGTGTTCTCACTACAGGAGGGCCTCTGCTAGCACCTCCTTCCATTAAGAAATAGCCATGCAAAACAGCATAGTGCATTCGATTTTTAGGTCTCGCTGGCGTTGCAGCACGAAGCGCTGCCACCAACGAGACTTATAGTCGCCGTATTTCCTCCCAAGGTAGACAGCCCTGTGCATGAGCCGATTCTGGTCTGGGCACGAGCCGATTGTGGTCTGTGAGCGCGCTTCACAGTGGAACAGCTTGTGCGCGTTAACTCCAAAGTGCTCGTCTCCGGAAGACGTGCTGCGCTCGAGCCCACCTCCAGCTTGTTTTCCTTGTTATCTCGGTCTGTCGGCTTGTCTTTGCGCCAATATCAACCAATAGCAGTCCAGCAGGTACTCATACAGTCGACCAATCAGTGAATAGGCTGTCACTGAAGATGGAAAAGCACAAATCCAAACAGTGTTTGTGCGGTCCATACGTCCGTGACGTTGGCTACGTCACATATGCGCCCATTCTGCGTCGTTACCTGTGATGGGAACGAGTCGCTCCCCTAGTAAGATGGCTGCGCATCATAGGCAGAATACGGCCGGGAGGAGAAAAGTACAGGTACTAGGTGCTACATGCGTGTTGCCACTGAAGCCGAGGGCAGATAATTGGCTGACTCTTCGTGCTGTGGTGGGAATATTGCGCATGCGGAGTTGCGAGTATAGGCTTATGCTTAGCGGATAGTCATAGATTCTAACAGTGTTTGGTTTATGTAGCAATACGTACTATTTAAGCTTCACAAGTGCAGGGTCTATAAAACGAAGTGGTATGATGTGTAGCGTGTGAGCTGGCAATGTTGAAAGCTGCATTTTGATGTATAGGGTATGACGTAAAAAGCAGGTGCATGGAAGCAGAACAAGGCCATTTAAAAACAAGCGCGGGGCTCTAAGCAGTTGGTGTACAATAACAGAAGAACATAGCTGTCAGCTGATACGAAGTTCACTTTTTCCTAGCCCGTTTTTTCAGTTATCAGCAGGGAATATGATGGTATATTCTTGCCCTTACCTGCAATGGGAAATCAAACGTCTTGACATGCACAGTAGATATGATAACACATACGAGGTCCTGAGAGGAAGATCTGGAGACAAACACTAAGAGATGCAGATTTCAACATTAACTTTAAGTGGGAGACACCGTACATCCACTTTAAGTGGACGAACCACGAACTTGACGTACCTTTTTAGTTTTAAAACTCCTGAGTCACGACCCGAAACCAAGAGTGTTGGTGTTTATGGATTTATGTTTACTGTAAAAGCTTCTGTATATCACATTCCCAACATTTGTTCCTTTTTTTTGTTTCTGGCATTCTCATTGACTGAAGTTAGAGTTGGCTGTTGATATTGGGGTTGTTTGCGTTTCGTACTGTTAATGGATACATTCTAGTGGACATTGGGCTGCAAGACTAGGATGGATTAATGTATTCTTTCGTCATGAGTTACACTGTAAGTGGACAGCTTGATCCTGTGTGGAGCAGCAGTATTTTGAATGGATGCATTTGAATTATACCTTTTTATTTCGTTCTGCTTTGGTAAACAGTTGTCCATTGCTTGGCCCAAGTGTTTTTTTGAAGTGCTTGTGTGCGCGGTATGTTTAAGATCACTTCTTCGGGATGGTTACTTTTTGTAGAACGTTGACATAACGTAGATGTGTCCATATAATTTGAATGATGTTCCACAGCGGTGTCAAATGCTTGGTTAATTAAATAATGTGATGCCGTAAGGTATGCGTAATGCTTTTGGTTGTTTAAAATATATCTGTTAGTCTAGGGTCATGTGTTAGTATAATTTGATTTAGGCCTGGCTTTGAGCCATAAACACCTAGCTGACTAGATAGCTAAGAGCTGTGTTGTGAACATGATGGCCCAGAAGTTGTGGCTGATATACACTACTGGTACAGGGCTAAGAATGGATATGGTTTAATGAATGTGCAGTTGTCACCTGGAGCCATATTGTGCATGCGATAGTGCCAGGCAGGAGTTGTCCTATGCGGACCGTCGCTTGGGAATGATGTGCTAGTAAAGCTTTCCTGATGTGCTAACTAGATGGCTTGGAGCAGTAGTGTGCACACACCTATGCTGGGGCTCACTGTTAATTAGAGCTGACGGTGTCACTGTGGTAAGGAACTTCACGTAGACACAACATCGCTGAACTTGTTTATTTTACTAATTGTTGTCATTGACGAAATGTCGCATGCACCTGGCACAGATTCTAACTACAGCAGCCGTGTTGCGGATCGAATCCCCCCTCCCGTGATTGCTCCATGCACATGTGCAAATACAAATCACAACATTGAGTGTCTTGAGGGATACCTTGAGACTCACCACATGCATCAAATCACTTTCCCCCTTTTAACCCCCCCCAAAAAATAGCTAACTATTAGATTTACAAACGTGAAAATAATGCATTAAAACAACACATTCCTTATTTACTCCTTAAGTTGCAATAACAAAAACAACAAACATGCCATTAAGTCTTATACCTTATGAAGTCTTTAGACTGCTTGGAAACCTTCCTGATGCGTGATCCTAGCCCCACTTCTTTACCTTTACAGGGCCTGTCATCATGACCCAGTTTATTGGGTAACACTTGATCAGTGGCTCACCATCTTGTTTTTAAAAGCACCCGATGCTGAGCTTTCACTTTAATGGCGGCTGCATCCCTTTCTTTAGACGAGCCGCGTCTAAAGAAAGGAGAGTGGCAGTCATTAAGTGAAAGCCTGCCTCATGGGGGTCAAAGCAGGAGGATTCCTCAAGAAAGTTAGAGAGGCATGCAGCCATGTGAGCCTCCAGGACTTTTGCCAGGTAGGGCAATAGGGAGATGGGCCGGAAGTTAGCTTTACAAGCTGGGTCTGCCCCGGGTTTTTTTAACAGCAGGATGACTATGGCCTCTTTAAACGCTGAAGGGACTATTCCGAGAGTCATGGAATTATTCAGGAGTGTGAGGGCAGGGGCTGGGTATGTCGAGAAACACTCTTTCAAGATGTGGGGCAGGCAACTATCTGAGGGGGCACCGGATTTTACTCTTGACAGTAGTTCCTGAAATTGGTCCTGGGTGATAGGTGAGAAACTACTGAGGGTGTTGTGGTTAGGCTTGATTGTCATACCAGACATGAGGGGGGACACCGGTTGAGGAATACTGGCTTTGATGTCCAATATTTTGTCAGTAAAGTAAACATTGAGTGAATCACAAAGAGGCTGGGTGGGAATGATCTGGGGACGAACAGTGTCTAAGTTTGTCAGTTCGTTAAGAATGGAAAAGACGTCCTTAGATTTGTTTGTGGATTCCAGGATTCGGGAAGAAAAATAGGCCGCCTTTACAGCAGAAATGGCGGTCATATACTCCTTCCTCCCCTTAATGAAAATCCTTTTTAGCTCAGGATTATAGTCGCGGCGCCAGTGGCGTTCTGACTGCCGTAGGGCCAGTTTCCTCGCCTTTAGATCAGGGGAAAACCATCTATTGGCGTCGGCACGTCGTGCTAATCTGACTTTTTTAAAAGGGGCATGAAGATCACTGGCCATTTGTAGCCAGTTGGTAAGCATGGATTCAGAGGAATTAATCTCATTCTGAGGGGGGGGGATGGTATTAGCTAATGACTCTAGGAAGGCTGTTTTGTCCATTGCATTCCAGCTCCTAGCTAACCCGCTTGCGCCTGGTGCGGTCATTGTGGCGGGGGTAATACATAATTTAAATTGAAGAAGTAGGTGGTCTGACCAGAGGCATGGTAGAATGGTCGGGACAGTTATGCAGGTGGTATTGGACCACACCTGGTCTAGGATGTGGCCCTTGCAGTGGTTGGGGGAGGAAACTAATTGAGTGAAATTTAGGTTGGACAGAAGGTCAGTCAATTCAGCCGATTGTGGGCCCTCCAAGGGATCTTTGTACCAGTAGTTTAAATCTCCTATTAGAAAAATCCTAGGATGTTCAATTGCTAGATTAGCAAGTTGGTCACTCAGGGTCATAGGAAATGATGGCATCAGGGTCAGGGGTCTATACAGTAATACACATGCTATCGTCGAGTGGGAGGTAGTAATTTTCAGCACTAGATTGTCTGTGTTTTCCAGTGAGAGGCAAGTGAGGGAGGTAACAATCAGGTTGGAACGAATAATAGCTGCAACTCCCCCCGTTTTCCCGCTGATACGATCTGCATGGATGATATAATAGTTGGGTGGTAGCGCCGCTATTATATCAGGGGCGGAGTTCAGAGTTAACCATGTCTCCGTGAGTAGGAGAATGTCTGGTTTCTCCGTATCAAACAGAAGGAAGATATCCATCTGATGTTTCACAAGGGAGCGTGTGTTTAAGTAGAAAATGGTGAGCGATGGAGTCGGTGGGTCCCTTTGAGTGTGTTCTATGGCAGGTGTAGTCAAATGGCAGCCCTGAATCAAAATACCAGATGCGCAGAGCCGATTGAGAGTGTCCCTCGGTAATATGCCCTGTACCTTGTTTCTATAGCCCATGAGGACAGACCTGGAGTAGACAATAGGACGAACAGCATGGTCTGCCCCTGGGCCCGGCAGGTCGCGGACGGGCGCAGACGGGCTTGTCTTAGGCGCGTCTTCGGCGCGCCGTCAACGCGCCCGCTGCGCACGTCCGCTGCGCTTCCTGGGAGGATGGTTCATTAATAGCCGTAAAGGTGGGAGGGGCCGAGCACTGTGCCGCTCGCCTGCTCCTCACCTGATGGTGGTTACCGCTCGAGTCCCTGGCAGCGCCTGATCGGCTGCGGTGGGGCAGGCAGGGTTCGTGGGGCAGGAACATAGGAAGCAAGGTGAAGCCCAACATAAGCGTTCACACTAATACTTATACTTTTAAAAATTAAATCTTTTAAAAGCTATCAATGTCACAGTTTAAAATCCAAGTTAGCATTGCTTCAATAGCTCATTCGCACCAGGTCCCGGCTTCCGCCTCAAGACCTCAACATTGCATGCACATTGACAATCGGTGCACGCGCTGCAACTGGGCATTTTTATGTTAAGAGAGGTGGGAGGGGCCGAGCACTGTGCCGCTCGCCTGCTCCTCACCTGATGGTGGCTACTGCTCGATCCCCGGCAGCGCCTGATCGGCTGCGGTGGGGCAGGCAGGGTTCGTGGGGCGGGAACAGAGGAAGGAAGGTGAAGCCCAACGTAAGCGTTCACACTAATACTTATACTTTTAAAAATTAAATCTTTTAAAAGCTATCAATGTCACAGTTTAAAATCCAAGTTAGCAATGCTTCAATAGCTCATTCGCACCAGGTCCCGGCTTCCGCCTCAAGACCTCAACATTGCATGCACACTGACATGTATATCCGTACCACTTCAGATGTTTACTGAAACAAAAAATAAAGTGATTGAAAGAAAGCCTGAATGAATCGCAGCTCCTAGCAATCACTTCAATCAATGTTTTTGCTCCCTATGTCCCTTGACAAAAAGTGGCCATTTGCATATCAGTCTTAGTCCAGTTCCAGTAGATTCAGTCCAGACCGAAATGCCAGACCATGTCACCTCCAGATATGAACACAGTCAGCCAGACCAGATTTAGTCTCCTTAGGCCTCAGCATCGTCTTGCCCATCCACACAGAGCATAAATCTTTCAAGCAATATGTTCTATTGCCACCCACATTTGCCACGGTGTTGCCATGGGTGGAATGCCTCTAAATATATAACATGAAAACTCAAACATTCTTAGTTCGGTTGATCTGGCATGTCCAAACAATGTGACGTAGTAGACAAACATTAAGGTCACAATATGAATGCATGGATGAGAATAGGAACAGATATTATGATGGGGTTGTGATAAGCAGAATGTGCAATATTTTGTAACTGAGAGGGTAAATACATTTGAATGGGGTGTATCACTTATGCGCTTGATCAGTCTCTAAGTAAACTTTCAGGGGAGCAGTGGCAACACCATCACAAAGAGGATCTGCTGGCAAGTGGCCATGGTGGCTGCAACACTGGATCTCTTATGGAAGACCATGCAGTGATTTATAGATTCCATATGATATATGACTGAAAATTACAGGCATGGAGACAGGGGACTGATGAAAGGCATAGAGAACATGTAAATATATATTTTAGACATGTCCTATAACTTGCCATACATGTATGAGGAGTGTGGTTGATGCCATGACAAAATATACAGCTACCTGAATATGACATATTTTGTCTGCGTGTCCACTCCAGATAGTAATATTACAATGTCCAGGATCATGGTTTACGTTGAGTTTGCTTGAGGTGGGCCCAGGTGTTATGAAACATTATAAAATACAATTATTGAGTATCTAATGTTGGCAATGTGAATCAATATATTTATTTGCATACCTACGGCAAGATACTTCTGTTTCAGAATACCTACCGAGATGGCTGAGTAGCACATTGCTATGTGTGTCTGATTGGAGGGCACATTGTTTGTAAAAATGTGACACCATTGAACCAATGCACATGCTTTGAGACACGCTTTTGATCTTGTTCTTGGCCTAGCCTGAAGACCACGGACTTTGCAGACAGACCAATGTTTGGATAATAATGATGACGTATTTGGCCCTTGAAGTTGGGTGAGTCAATGACATCATACTGATCTGCCATAAGCTGTAGCAGCAGGCAATTGTATCCTGATGTATGTCTTTTCCTGCTTTTTTACACCCACACCTATTCTACTTTATAACTCTGAAAGTGGGATTCCCCACGCCCTTGCTACAATGCTTCATGTGAGTAAACAGCTTCCACGTTAAGGGTATGTGGAGGCAGATTCAAGAGTTCTTCCTTGTAGTAAACCATGTAGCACACAATAATGTAAACTCCCTCTGTTAGATTTAGGGGTCTCTAGTTGGCAGAGGTACGTACCAATGTCCAAATAGGGACCCTTGCTTCTAGTCAGGGTAAGGGGGATACGCTCTTTAGATAACACCTGCTCACACCCTTGGTAGCTTGGCAGGAGCAGACAGGCTTATCAAAGGCAATGTGTAAAGTATTTGTACCAACACCCACAGTAACAAAGTGAATACACCACAAATGGACTCCACACCAGTTTTGAAAAATAAAGTATCTTTATCTAAACTACACAAGACCAAAATGACAAAAATCCAACATACACAGTTCAAGAATATGATTTAAAAGAGTTCTGGGGTTTGCGTCAAAATAATCCACAGTTGCGAACTTTTTAGACCAAAGTACCTATAGATGTGACAAAAGTTCCAAGTGGAAGCTGCAGCGTTGGAAAACAAGCGATATGTCACTCCTGAGACCCTGGGGAGGCGATGTGACAACCCTGCTGCACGCAGCAGGCGTGTTGCGACTAATCCGATCCATAAGGGGAGCGATGTGATACCCTGTATGGATTCTGGGGTGCAGGTTCTCGGTATGAAGCGTCTCGCACAGCCATGATGCAACGATCTTCGAGACGGCGATGATCTTCGTGCAGACGAGATGCCCGGTGCAGCGTTGATCCTCTTCTGTCGCGGCCCCTCGATGCGCTGACTTTGCGACGATGTTCGCGTTGATGGGAAGCGGTCCGCAAGCAAGCAGTGAGACGGTTTCTCACCGCGACAACAGGCTCTGCGATGATACTCATAGCGACAGGACTCTTCCCCCACTGGGGCGATGCGCTCCTCAAGAGAGCGATGCGTGCAAAATTGTAGATCTTCTGTTCTTCTTCTTTTCCAGCTCCCCAAACAGCAGGCAACAACTTCCAGAGGCCTCACAAATGGCTTGAGCATCTAGGAAGAGCAGAGCACACTCAGCAGAGTTCAGGGGGGAAGCTGGGGGTGAAGTCCTTTTGTTCCTGGGACTTCATAACAGGAGGCCAGCACTTTTCAGGCTCTTGGAAATCTCTTCAAGCAAGGGGGCACAGCAACAGCAAAATCCTTCCCCTCTCCTTGACAGCAAAGCAACTGCAGGTCAGCCCACAAACACACAGCAGGGCAGTCCTTCCTCTTCAGTCTTCCAGCTTTCGTTCCTTCTTGATTCCAGGATGATCTAATTTTCTGAGGTTTGGGCATCCCTTTCTATGCTAAAATTCTCTTTGTTTTCTGAGATCAGAGAGGCCTTGGCCTAGTCAAAACCAGTTCTGGTCAGTCCTGGAGCACTTTGTTTTACTGACTTCTTCTTTCCTTTGAGAGAGAGGGACAGGGTCGTCAGCCGCCCAGCAGGAGGTGGAGTCAGCATTGTGGAAAGCAGGCACAGCCCTATTCAGGCCCAGGTGCTATCCCCTCCCACCACTCAAGATGGAGATGCAGATATTCAGCTTAGAGCTGACTCACTCAGCTCCTTGGAGCCAACCCAGCCCCTGTCACTCACAAACCAGACAGTCAATTCACAAACAGGCCAAGGCACACAGGAAGGTCAGACAAGAAAACCGATACTTTCTAAAAGTGCTGTTTTCAAACATAGGATTTAAAAAACACCTTTCCTAAAAGATGTGTTATTATAGTCTGAGTTCAGGGATACCAGACTTTAATTTTCTATCTTGCTCCTTTGGGAAGATATACAGGTAAACATTAAACACAGCATTCCCTATTATAGCCTATGGGCAAGATAGCCTTCCAATAGTGAAAAACGAAATTTGCAGTATTTCACTATCAGAGCATGTCACCTACATTAGTACATGCACTACCTTTCACATACACTGCACCCTGCCCAGGGGGGTACCTTGGACTTTCCATAGGGGGGTCCAATGTGCACAGAAAGGGAAGGGCTAGACCTGACCAGTGGGGACACTGGTCAGGTCAGCATGGCAGCTAGCAACTGTACACAGGCACTGCGGTGGCAGGCCTGAGAAACACCATTTTAGGACTTCTCTTGTGAGTGGCACAATCAGTGCTGCAGGCCCACTAGTAACATTTGAATCACCAACCCTGCCACACTTAGTGCACTCTACTAGGGACTTATTGGTCGAACAAATATGCCAATCATGGATAACTAATCACAAAAAATATTTATCCAGGGAGCACTTGCACTTTCACACTGATCAGCAGTGGCAAAGTGCCTAAAGCATCTAAACCAGCAAAAACGAATCCAGCACAGCATCAAAAATACAGAAGGTAGAGGCAAAAAGTCAAGGGAAACCACGCCAAGGATGCCAGGCCTAACACCCTCATTAATTAATGTTGCCTTTTTCCTCAAGGATACTGGCTCCATCTTCTGTGTGGCTATGTTGCAATTTGCAGCTGAGGTGTAGGAAGGCAAGTTTTTGTGAGGATCAGGTAAGTGTTTGGGAGTATACCTGCTTGCTTTCCAGTGGCTAGTACCAATTTTGGTTGTTTTGTATGTCCCTTGTTTGTAATATTGACCAGCATATGTTTCCTTCATACAGTACTATGGTACGAGGTACATTATGAGGATATGATGTTGTGATTTGTTACGCAGTTTGAACAAGAATTCCTGAGCCTCATATTGGTGCACATTCAAAATCAGGAGTATCCCATTAAAAAGCATTGCATTTATGATATTATTTCTGGTCAGGAAAACCTGGAATGTTAAGCTACTGAGAAGTCATAATATTCTGCATTCCTAATGTTAAGCACGCAAAGTCACCTTTGTCAGTACCCTCTTGAAATAACTTTGAAAATAGAGTTTGCTATGTAAACAAACACTAATTTGATTGTATAGTAGGACTACATTTTTCTTGCTAAGGAAGAAATCATTCTTTGGATTGTGTTTATATTACATTTAAGTATTTATTTATCTTATTTCCTGCTGTAGACAAAATCCCTCTTCTCAGTCCATAAATTGGAGTTATTTACAGTATATGTACAATATGTTCATACTATGAGCCTGATTTATAGTTTGGCTAGTATCCTGTCTACCAAACTGACTGTCCACCCACTCCATTGAGTCTCGGCAAGCCCATCATGTTTCAGGCAGTGATGCCCTCCTGGCTCCACGGTTGGAAAACCTACGCTGATGGCTCACCTAAGTTGAGGCCCTTGGTGTAGGAGGTACAGCAATGCATCTGGTCTTTTAGAGTGGACCAACTCATTTTTTTTCAATTTGGGCTACACAGTCCTGAAATTAAAAACATTGAAAAATAACCCACAAACCCTAGAAGAAAACTCTCAGGGTGACAGGATTCATTTCACTTTCGGAAACAAAAAAGAAGCTATCTAAACATGCTTATCACTCAAATTTTTTGTGTGTTCAGATCAGCTACTGTGGTGTCAGCTTCTCTGAAGCCGCAGAGATCTCAAGACAAGCAGAAATCTCAAAATATTGTAGGTGGCTGTCCAACTGAGGTGGCAGAGGAGATGACATCCGTCAACCTTTACGGACAGTGGGTCTCTCACCATACTTTAGATAAGGCATTATGTTGGGAAATTGTCACCCTTGGTAATACTTGACTGCAGCAATAAACAGCTGAAATATGACCAATGTTAGTGATAGATTAAGGGGTTATTATGGTTTTGGGCTGCCGTACCTTTGCGGATTGGGAACCACCCGAACTTAGGTTGGTGGTTCCAACCACAGCATGTGGATCAGTTGGAAACATCCATATTTCAATGGAAGCTTATGCTGTGAGTAAAAATGCACGCAGCACAAGCTTCTAATGAAAAATTAATGTTTTCAAACATCCTTGCACCGTGTGGCAGGCCCTATGCAGTACCCATATAATAAACAACTAAGGAGTGACTCAATGACAGAATAAAAATAGAAAAAGGAAGAAAAAGTATATTTTCATGTGTTTTGTTTTTATCCCTAATGGTGAACCGGGATTGAGGGAACACCCAAAAAGAGGCAACCTTTGCCCTGTGCAATTGAAAAAAAGGTGAAAGACAAGTCTTTCACTTTTTAAAAACGAACCCTCACTCACCACTAATTGGTGACATGCTTCATCATAGGGTCCCCGCTGGGGCGGCCGAATGCCACCCCAGCGTGCTACAACGCCTGAATTACAGCGGAGCGGGATGATGGTGTGTGTAACAGTACTCTAAACAATATGTGAGTGCAACTGTGAGTGAAAAGTTAAAAAATACAAGGTTGAAGCCTATACAAAATTTTGTGATAAAGGCCAACCCGTATTGGGTTAAAATCGGTGTAGAGCGGACAAAACTAGGTTCTATATTAGGAAACCTGTGTCCTTAAGTTAGATGGTCAACATGTTTCTGCTGCTAATAACGCAAAGTCGCTCAGCATTCATCAAGACCTAAAGATAATTAAAAATGGTCCTCCGATGGTATGCGCGCGCTAAGGCGCACCCTCCCGTGAGGATCTTTAGTGTGAAAAAGCAATTTTATTTCAAGTATTACTCACGTTTGTTAACCGTGGCAGCTCACTGAAATTCACAGGAGCAAAAATACCTGCAAAAATGGAACGACACAGGGCAGCGATGTTTAGGGGGGCAGGCCACATTGTGGAGGGATAGGGGGGAAGAGGGCCCTGCAAGGTGCCCCTAATGTCACTTTCTGACAGCCTCCCCATGTCGGAAAGGCCGACATGGAATGGTTGTAGGAAACCGACATCATAATACTGCCGGTGAAGCCGCCATCATTAAGGGATTAAGCAGTCTTTCTGATGCATGCTCAACGGAAAGCGTCGAACTGTGCCTCCGACTACAAGCATTGTAATGCTTCAGTCGGACTGCAGCAGCAGACGGCGGTTGGAACACAACTGATGAGCCTTCGGTTGAGGTCCGACCTCCATCGTAATTGGCCCCTAAGTGTTGTACCCTGCACTCTGCAATGTAATAACTTTTGATCTTTTTCAGCTGTATACCATTTTAATATTACTCCGCTAGTTAGACAGTAGGTGATGAATTATGTGGCAACTGCAGCAAATTTATATTGTCACAGAAAAAGCAGTGGCAGTGGAATACAGCTATTTATGGACAATTTTGCATATGAAAAGGTCCTGGCGGTAATTATTCAAAGCTGAGAAAATTACATTTTTATAGGTTTTTTGCAAAAGGTGAGTTTAGCAAAACTTGTATTTTAAATTTATAAAAAGTTTAATTATTTATTGAAAAAAATACGAATGAATGTATTTGGTTTAAAACATTGATTTACTTTGTTACAAAAATCTAAACAATGTTCTAGTAAATTAATCCATGTATTAAATAATAATTTATTAGTCCACCCATATTTGATATTGAATCATAACAAAACATAGAACTTGCCAAATACGTGGGTAAATATTTTACTCATTTTTTAAGCAAATTAAAATCTGAAGCCATCGCTGAATGAGCATTACACGTTCACAGTATTATGAAAATATCCAGAAATGTGTGCATATTAAGGGATACATTTATTAAAATATTGAAATTGTAATCGGAGTATTTTAGGCTACGTATGGTGGCTATTTGGGATGTAAAACCTGAACATCATTACATCAGCTTAGCTGCCATTGTTCTCATTATTGAACGTACCTAGTTTGAAGATGTGAAGCACTGAATCACATCTCTGTTGCAATGTTGGTGGTTTAATTAAAAAAATAAGGCCTTGTTTGCAAGTGTGATGGTTTTTGATGGGCGGAAGCCAGAGGGCCATAATTTCTGATGGAAGTTGGTATCCCCACCTCAAAAACATGTAACCATGACTCTTCTTCATGGAATGCCGAAGAACCATACGTGCCTGAAAGTACCAGGGGCCTCATTTATGAGGCTGTGCGTCACTTTTACGCCGTCGGTGCATCACTTTTTGTGACGCACCAGTGGTGTAAAAAAAGCCCCTTGTTGCGCCATATTTACGAAGTGACGCATCTAGGTAGATGCGTCACTTTGAAAACCCCTGCGCCAAATTATACCTGCACTAGGTATAATGTATGCATGGGGTGCGTATTGATGCAAGGAAGGGTCGTAGAAGTGACGCAGTGAAATCTATGAGATTTCACTGCGTCACTTTTAGGATGCTGTTGCGTCAAAATCTTGCACCTGCCTCACAGCAGGTGTAAGACTGACGCAGGCCCTTTCACATGGGGCTTGCCCCATGTGAAAGGGCGCATTGCTGGAGTTGCATCACTTTTGTGACACACTCCAGCAATGCGTCACTTTTTCACTTACAGATACGTCAGAAATACTGACGTAACAGTAACTCCTTGTGACATGATGCGTCATACATTAAATATGACGCATCAGGAATGTCGGAAGGAGTGCGCACTGATAAGTGACGCATCGCTGCTTTCATGCAGCGATGCGTCATTTCTCATAAATGAGGCCCCAGGTCCTTTTGTATGTGTTTTCCCTGATTCAGGGGAGAAAATTATTACATTTTGTGCCTGCTCTTGTCAAGAATAAGGGTGTTACACAGATTCGGAGGTTTGCTTCTGGGACTGATAGTCATAGAATATAGTTGAGAAAGCCAATAAGAATTCGAGGACCAGTGCATGGTGGCTCTGCTGTCAAGATCATCATTGGCTGATTGAGGGCAAGGCGAAGGACTTCTGGTTATGAGTTGTAGCAGAACTTTATAAGGATTCTACTTCCCTTTGGAAGGTGCCAGACAACTTTACTGTGTTGCATTGATTCTGTCTCTTTCGCTCAGCATCCTCGATGTTATTGTGTCTCTCACCTTTGCTGCGCTTGGGATCTGGCATCTTAACTTGTAGCGCGTTAATTGCACTGTGACTGCTGTGACGATAACTAGTGAAGTCTGCCTCATTTTTTCAGCATACAATTAATTGTTGCGCATTTACTTTTACTGTGCCTTCGTTGCACTCATCTGTGGCGCTTTGTTGATAGTGCTTTACCATCCGCCGCCATTTCGTTGTTGTTGTTTTACCCTGCAAGCCCGTCCTCTAGAGCCCGCCCCGCCTCCCAGCTGAGCCCCCCTCCCACTGATTACATATAGCGCTCCCGTCCCCGGAAGCGCTGTGACTGTCTCATCGCTGCTGTGAGCAGTCGCTCCCCTGGCTCCCTGCTTGAACTGGTATCGTTGTACTGCGCTTGGGATCCGGCTTTTAAACTGATAACGTGATAATTGCACTGGGCTGCGCTTGGGATCTGGCATCTTAACTTGTAGCGCGTTAATTGCACTGTGACTGCTGTGACGATAACTAGTGAAGTCTGCCTCATTTTTTCAGCATACAATTAATTGTTGCGCATTTACTTTCACTGTGCCTTCGTTGAACTCATCTGTGGCGCTTTGTTGATAGTGCTTTACCATCCGCCGCCATTTCGTTGTTGTTGTTTTTCCCTGCAAGCCTGTACTCTAGAGCCCGCCCAGCATCCCAGCTCAGCCCCCCTCGCCCCTCCCCCTCCACCCATTTATGTCAGTAGGACTAGCGTGCAGCGTTCACGCGCAGCGGTCGCGCCCCAGTTGCGCCGAAGGTGCGCCAAAGGTAAGCCCGTCTACGCCCGTCCGTGCCAAGCCCGCGCCCAGCGCCAGACCCCCTGGCCCCTGTACCACCCTCCCCACCCGCATCACTTACGCCGTCTCTACCCTCCTAGCCCTAAACCCCGGCCGACTCCCCAACTGCGCCCAAACCGCTCCTGGACACACCCACGGACCCTTCTCATGCAACTCCTGCAAGTTTGATGGCACCAAGACGAACTCCTCATCCACGAACACCAAACAGAGCTTCGACACTAACCACCTTAAATGCATCCTGCTCAACATCTGCTCGGTCCACAGACACGCCATCGACCTGTGGAATCTACTAGACACCATCTCTCCGGACGTCGCATTCCTAACAGAAACATGGATGAACGCCTCCTCAGCCCCAGACATCACCATTGCCATCCCAGACGGCTACAAGATCATCCGTAAGGACCACACCGACCAAACAGGAGGAGGCATCGCTATCGTCCATATGAACTCCATCCGCATCTCAACCAGCTCAGACGTCAACCTTGCCAGCGCCGAACACCTTCACTTCCAGATCCACACCGACCCCAAGACCACACTCAGAGGCACCCTCCTCTACCGGCCTCCAGGACCCCGTGAACAATTCAGTGACGACATCACAGACTTTATCACCCCACACGCCCTCCCCTCCGAGGAATACATTCTATTGGGAGACCTCAACTTTCACCTGGAAAAGAGCTATGACAGCAAGGCCACCACCCTTCTGGACAATCTCGCCAACCTCGGACTCAAACAACTTGTCACTACCTCCACCCAGATTGCAGGTCACACACTCAACCCCATCTTCACCTCCAGCAAACATGTCTCATTCAGTCACACCACAGCTCTCCATTGGACGGACCACAGCTGCGTTCACTTTATCTACAATAAGACCACAACCCACAACCATCCTCAACCTACTCTGCGAAGAAACTGGAACAAAATCACCATCGACCAGATCTCCTCATCGCTTCTTCAAAACCCCCCTGCCCACTCCTCAAACCCCGACCAAGCTGCCATTAACCTCACCCAATGGCTAACCAACAGCACCGACATCCTAGCACCGTTGAAAAAACGTCATATCAAACTAGGCAGCAAAAACGCCTCCTGGTTCAACGATAATCTTAAGAAATCGAAAAAACTCTGTCGCTCCCTTGAGAAGGCCTGGAAAAAAGACCCAAACACCAGCACCAAGGACGCCTTCAAAAACGCCACCCGCATACACCACCGACTAAAGAAGGCCGCATTCAAAGACCGACTAGATAACAACGCCCACAACAGCAAGGAATTATTCAACATCGTCAAAGAATTTACCAACCCATCAGCCAACTCCAACGACATCACCCCCTCTCAAGCCCTCTGCGACTCCCTAGCTTCATTCTTCCACAACAAAATCGCAGACATCCACAACAGCTTCGACAACAGACCCGGAGACCAACCCACCCAACCTTCTGCAGGACCTTCACCCCCCTTGAACATCCTTAATGACTGGAACCCAATCTCCACTGAGGACACTATCTGCCTGATGAACTCCATCCACTCAGGATCCCCCACAGACCCATGCCCTCACCACATCTTCAACAAAGCAGACTCCATCATAGCACCACACCTCCGAGACGTCATCAACTGCTCCCTCAACTCCGCCACCTTCCCGGAAAGCTGGAAACACGCCGAACTCAGCGCCCTTCTGAAAAAACCCACAGCTGACCCCATCGAACTCAAAAACTACCGCCCCATCTCGCTCCTTCCGTTCCCGGCCAAACTCATCGAGAAAGCTGTCAACAACCAGCTCACCGCCTTCCTCGAAACCAACAAATCCCTCGACTTCTCACAGTCCGGCTTCCAAGCCAAACACAGCACTGAGACCGTCCTCATCGCAGCAACAGACGACATTCGAACTCTACTGGACAACGGAGACACAGTCGCCCTCATCCTCCTCGACCTCTCCGCAGCCTTCGACACAGTCTGTCATAGCACCCTGTTACAACGCCTCAGAAACATCGGAATCCAAGGAAAAGCACTGGAATGGATCACCTCGTTCCTTGCCGGAAGAACTCAGAGAGTCCGCCTCCCACCATTCAAGTCAGAGGCCACTGAAGTCATCTGCGGCGTACCACAAGGATCTTCACTCAGCCCCACCCTCTTCAACGTATACATGAGCCCCCTCGCGATCAATGCACGCCAACACAACCTCAACATCATCCCCTACGCTGATGACACTCAACTGATCCTATCACTCACCAGAGACCCTAACACTGCCAAAACCAACCTACATGAAGGAATGAAAGAAGTAGCCGATTGGATGAAGCACAGCCGTCTGAAACTGAACTCAGACAAAACAGAAGTCCTTATCTTAGGCACCTCCCCCTCCGCCTGGGATGACTCTTGGTGGCCAGAGGCCCTTGGAAAAGCACCCATCCCGACGGACCACGCACGGAACCTGGGCGTCATCCTGGACTCCTCACTCTCGATGAACAGACAAGTCAACGCCGTTTCATCATCTTGCTTCAACATACTTCGCATGCTCAAAAAAACATTTTGCTGGATCCCCACCGAAACTAGAAAAACGGTCACCCACGCACTGGTCATGAGCCGCCTGGACTACGGAAACACCCTATACGCCGGTACCTCCGCAAAACTCCAGAAAAAACTCCTGTGGAAATTCATGAAATTGATGTACATAAGCGGCGTTCATTTGTCTTTTACCCGTCCCCTCCCTGTGCGCACCATGAATGTCTTGAGACGTTGACCGCATCACACCACCAGCAAAGGCCCATGCCCGCATGTACCTGACAGCCATTTTAGGCACCATGGCCTCTTTGCCTGCTCATTGAAATCCCCGGCTTCCCTCCTGCGCGCATTTTGAACAACCCCCCCACTCTCAAATGACCCTCTTCCTCCGCGCACCCCGGCTGCCCCCCTCTCTCACATGCACAAGTCCGCATGACCCTGTCCTTGGGAGTCACGGCCGCGCCTGTCCAACACCTCCTTTCCTTTCATGAATAACCCCTCTGTTGGTAAACCCTCCCTCCGCAATTGACTGTCCACACAGGTCCGAGGCCATCGCCTAAGCCGGGAGATACTGTTTACTGCCCCTTATTGTATGGAGTCACTCCTCTTCAAAGGACCCACTATTGATCCTGGCCTCCCCACCCCCTGGGGTACGATCAGGCGCACACATCCTAAGAATCGGCGGAACACTCAGCTGCGCGACAACACCCCCTCCTGATGTCAGCAGGGTGAGGGCCTCTATTGTGGATTTATGTGGGGTGGGATTGACACGAGGATGTCTTTTTTCCTTGCTTCACAATGTCTTGATTGTAATAAAGAAAGGTCATATGTCATAAACCAGGGTATAAGAGTCCAGGCCTCAGAGAGGTTGTTAGAGCACCTCCCGAAAGACACTGTGTTTCGTGTCCGAAATGACAGGCTCTCCTCATGAGTAATAAATCTTGTTCTTGTGATTCCTGCTCCCAGCGCCCGTCTCTTTATTTGGTAACTATTCAGAATGGGAACTAAGAGGCGACTTGCGCCAGCAGCCCGGGCATCGATAGTAATATGGGCTCACTTTCAACAATTGGCGTCCCAACGCGGGGTCCATCAGTGACATAAGGTCCAGTAAGAGAGATCCAGACGACGAGGTGAACATCTAAATGATTGGAGTATACCTGCCTTGAGAGGGCCCTCGTCCGGCTGCCGATCGAATGAACTTCACCGATTCTGAACGGACCTCTCTCGAGTGACCTATTGTCCTGACTGGAATCCCACAGGAATGCTGCATAGAGTAAGAGAACGATCGGGCGCTGGAGGAGGAAGACAAAGAACTGTCCACATGGTCCGGTCCGGGTAAGATTAAGTAGGGCGTTTTACGCCTGATTGGTAGGATGGTTTTATCCATCTGATTGTTTGATTGATTGTATTGGAATCGGTATTTAAATACTGATATTGTTTGTTTATTGGTTCATTTAGCTTTGGTTGCTACTTGAAATATTGGTTCTCTTCCTGAGAACGAGACATTCTCTGTTTGCAAACAGCGGCAAATAGGAACGTTCGTCTCCCTTTGCAGATAGAGAAGGGTAGGTAATGCCCCTTTATGATTCGTCATGCCTACCTTTCTCCCCACTGATTGTTTGATATCGATTGAATATCGATTGTTGCTCTTTGAGATCTTCCCTGTCCACAAACAGAGACGAATAGGAATATTCTGTCTCCCTTTGCAGATAGCGAAGGGCAGGTAATGCCGACGTTTGTCCCCGTTGTAATCTGTCATGCCTGTTTTTCTCCCCACTGATTGATTGATTGACTGGACATTGTTGTCCAAGGAATTGTTCGTTTGAGGTATTTTCTGTTTGCAAATAACGTGGAATAGAAATATTCTGTCTAGTCTTTGCAAGTAGTAAAGGGTAGGTTATGCCCCTTTATGATTCGTCAGGCCTACCCACTCCCCACTGATTGACTATTTATTGGGGGTAGCTCACCTGGTCCGCCCAGGAGGCTACCCTAATGTAGGGACATATGCTCCCCACTCATTGATCATTTATTGGAGGTAGGCCATCTAGTCCGTCCAGGAGGCTACCCTAGTAATTGGAGGTACATCATTTGGTCCGTCCAGGATGATACCCTAATGAAGGGACATGTGTTCCCCACTGATTGATAATCTAGTTCCACCCGGACCATTTATTGGAGGTAACTCATCTGGTCCGTCCAGGAGTACCCCTAATGAAAGGACATATAAAAATATGAAGTGATCACCGTACCCTATTAACAGAAACTTTAGCTTGAAACACGCTAAGGAAAGGAAGGAAAAATAAAAGAAATCGGGCTAAGTCAGTAACCCCCTGATGAGCTTTCGACTTCACTAAAAATAAGAAACATTAGGAATAGTTTGTAATAAGAAATATAAAATGGCGAAAGTTCGACGACAAGACAGCCACGAGGTAGCTAGGCTCCGCTGCCTATTCCTGCTCCAAACATGTCTGCCTCATTGCCCACCACGCCCAAGTAACGGTAACATGAAATAGATACAAATCAATAAACACCTACCCCCATTCCAGAAGCTCCTGAAGTGCAACAGGTCTGCGGTTACGCCCATCCGGAAGGCGAGGCCTCAGCGCGTGCAGAGCAGGGCCTGGCTGGCCGCCATCGGAAGGGGAGGCTGTAGGGCGGACGGTCCGAAAAATCGTAATGGTCTCTCCTTTTCCCCTCTTCTGCTGCCCTGCAGGCCACGGGGGGGGATGTCTTGCCTCTGCCTCCGACCCCCCCCCCTCTCTTGCCTGATCCGGCCATCGTCGAAGACCGAAGCCAAGGCGAGGTCGGCAGCGCTTCTTTCCACTATAATGGCTGCGACAACACTTCTTTCTTTTCAATTATGTCTTGGACAACTCTGGAAAGTTGCAGGTAGTCCCGCCACAGCGGCAACCCTTGAGAGTTGCAGGTAGTCCCGCCACATGAAGGGGGGGGATGTCTTGCTGCCTCCGACCCCCCCCCCATCTTCATCGCCTGGCACGGCCATACCAAAGCGCTGGAGCCGAAGAACGGCGCGGGGTCGCTGGAAAGGGGAGGCGGCGCGAACGAGCCTCCCCCACCTCCCTCCAGGTGGTGGCTTCCAGCGACACCCCAACGCTCCTGCTTGAAGAGGGTCCATATCAAAAAGCGGGTTTTTGCCCGGGACGGGCACACGCCCTGTGCTCCTCAACCTTGAAGATTCTAAAAGAGCCGGGGGGGGGGCCGACCTCTCCACGAGGCGCCCCCCGCCCCCGTCCTCCGATGGAGCCACGAGACGTCGGCGCACTCCTGCCGGCGCCAGCCTCAGTTTGGAAATGGCTAAAATGCAGCAAAGATACAGACTTGTTCAGTTCCGGTGGAACACCAGAATGACCCGGTAGGAAAGATTGTTGCCGCCCTCCCCACTTTTGACTGATGGTCCGTATTGCTAGTCTGTTACCCCATTACGAAAAACGTTTTGAACTGCCAAAAGAGGTTCTGGTCCAACCACGAGTCAGTGGAAGCATTCTGACTATACTGGGACTTGCCTGACCTCGCCCAAAATGGCGCCGATACAAAATGAGACTTTCAAACTCCTTGTTGCACCCTGATCGCTCAGCCTTGATGCTCCAAGATATGTATGCAGTTTTTGGACAATGAAAGTAGATAAGATGGATATTGAGTATGTGCTTGAAAAAGAAAGCGATATAAGATGGATATTGATTATGTACTGGGACAGTGAACTGATTTAGGGTGGGTACTAATTATGTGTTGGAAGCAATGAATTGGTATGAAATAGACACTGATTGAGCATTTGGACAATGAATTGATAAACGTTAGGTCTTGAGTAAATAGTTGGACAATGAGATGATATTATTGAAAGCTTGAATTCTTGACACGCATTATACTCGCCCCTTAAAGAAAGTTCGATACGATTTTATTACACCGCTGCACTTTACGAAATGAATGGCCGCCGACTTCGTTCCTCTTATGCACAGTTCCAGTCTGCTCCGTAGCCGGCCCACTGGGTTGTAGGCCCGTATTTGTGCGCCAACATTTTCATTAAAGTTTTTGAACACGCAAATATTATCGTAGCGTTTATATTGATGAATGTTGTCGAAATGTATGGCTACTGTCACCGACATAAGTAAAATACATGCAGCATGATTAAGGTTGAAGGTTAAAAAGGGCCCGATACTTAGCAGCTACATTATGCGTCGCAGGCAGCCGAAAAGTGTTTTAGACGCCCTTAAGCGATACCAGAGAAATGCCCCTTGACCACCAACCTTGCACATGACCTAAAAGGCCACAATCAAGTGATTCATGTAGATACACAGACCATCGACGATTATCTATCTAAACACTACAGGTCCCTCTGGGCTTAAACGCCGAGATGATAGAGAATGCACCCCGTGGAGATAGGTCGAGTATGTGGTAGGTAAAAACATTTTCGGATTTATGCGCGTTGATGTGTTCCGAATGCTGCCCCCCCACCCCCTTCTTTCTCCTCCCTTCTGCAGGTTGCGCCGGAACATCGGCTGAAGTATGGAGGAGTGATGATCGAACGACCGACGAAAGGGGAAGGAGGGGATCTGAGCATAGTACTTATGCTAACAAGTTTTGAAAGACATAGACTTAGATATGACTGTTCCTCCTTAGAACATAGTGACTGGGAGGATGGACTGACATAGAAACTTGACGGATTAGTACTGTATGATGGAATTTCGACTCGAACCAGCACATCAGATAGTGCACCTATGACGTTTTAATTAGATAGAGAAAGGACAGAGAAAAGTCCCGGGGTAAGGGTTACCTAGGCACCACCCGTCTGGGAAAGTAGGATTGTTGTTGATGTTCCAAATGTACCACCTCCTTCTCGCACTCTTATAGATATAGCCCAGCTGTCCGACTGTTCTCCCTAGTTCAATACCCTCCGTTGCCTCAGCCTGAAGAACTTCTCACCAAAAGGAGAAACTTCAAAGTGGTTTAAGATCCAACCATGGGCAATAGCCTGACCAGGTTAATTTATGACCGGCTGACCGAGGTGTAAGTATTAGTAATCGAGAACGCTCGCAAAGATAGCAAACGAGAGGAAAGAGGAGGAAAAGGTAAAAAGAGCTCAGCCCATAGATAAACAGAATATTAAAGATACGCAGCATGCAAAAAGAGATCTTTTTTGGCCAATAACTGTTCTATGTTTTATCGTGAATCTCTTGTGTATGTAATACATGTACTGTCTTCCTTCGTCTGAGTTTGTGTGCATGTACTGTATGGATTTATGTCTCCCCTCTGTTCGCGTCTCTTTGTTACCTGACCCCTGCTGTTCTGAGTTGTGAGCGCACTAAATGACCTATTCCCGTACACGTCTCTCTTTCTCTCTCTCTCTCTCCCTCCCTATCTATCTCTCTCTCTCTCTCTCTCCCTACATGTCATACGTGTACCGAATGGCTCGTTTGGGTTGCGGACGACTCTCACTCTCTATGAGAGTCCCCCTGTTCCATCTTCCTTTTTGTGGTAAAATTGTGCCCCGCTGGCACCAGTCTGATTGGATACTTATTGAACACGAAGGTGTTCAGCGAAATTGACAGAAACTAAAACGATTGTAACTTGCCATATTGCTGCCTCTCCTTTCTGCAAAATGAATGAACTCGAATTGGCTAAGAAAGAAAGGACAGGTAAGACGACTAAGGTCCCCTAATCTGGCCTTTTATAGGGGAACTATGTGTCAACGGCACCCTATTTTTCAGTTCGTTAGAGACAAGCGCCAATGTCCAGATTGATCCCCAATGCCCAGATTGACCCACCCCTTTGCACTCAAGCGCGAATGCCCGAAGCGTCCCCGCCCCACCTGATTGACCCCAGCTGCTGTCCCCGATGTATAACTAATGACCATGACCAACTGTCGCCCCTCGAGAAAAATGTGTTAACACTGTCCATCGATGATTGCACCCCCGCTCTGCTTGAAAGAGTTAGCCAGCTCTAAAGGGAAATGTAAGACTGTTAAGGCTCGGGTAGGAAGGACGAGTCTCCCCTGAATGTTGCCAATTTTGGAGTTTTTGATGAAATACTCAAGTAATAGGAGTCTGACCTCTGTCTATATGTGTCATGAATGAACGCCGATTAGACTTGGTGCAAACACAGTAGAAATGCCCACATACTTACTTCATGGTAATAGACTTCTGACTATGACCAATGAGCATAACCCCCAGGTGCTAGGATTGCGGGTGGAATTCAAATGTAAAAATCTCTTCTCCTGTCAGTTCTCTAAAACTTGTTTTTACCCATTCAAAGATATACGATCATCGGAGGAGAAGGGTCGGACGTGGCGCACAGCCTGGCTGCAGACCATGAGACACATGCGACCTCGACCAAAGGTGGAGCCGCAGCGCAACAAGATACGGGACGAGGCAGCACTCTCAAACGCGGTAGACGAAAGGATGAAGGGCTGTCCTGAAGCTCTCTGTCCGCTAACGCACGTGTGCCTGAAGCCTCCGTCCCCCTTTTTCGAGCCCGATTGATGGGCCTGCTTGCTTGTTATCCTTTGCTCCCTTGGTCCCTTTGGTGTGTCCCAGGAAATCTGACCCCACTCCGCTCTCTCTCCCATCGACTATTGAACCACACACCCTCTTTTCCACGTGACTTTTTGCCGAAAGGAAGAACAGCATTTAGGTGGAAATAGGGTTATGCCACGGAAATATAGGTGCCGAGCATAAGGCGCCACTAAAAGGATTGGTTAGGGAACAGGACTGTGGTCTAACAGCAGAGGACTGACCACACCCTGCAACGCGTAAGGATGGATCCGAGCTGGACCTATAGCTCCACCGCCGGTGCTCAACAGCGCCAACGAAAGGACACGGACTAGAGCCTACCAGTGATGGCTCACTGCTAAAAAGACACTGTGACGAAGAGATCTTGTCGGACTGAATTCCTCCCTCAACTACTTGGTCAATATGTTCATTGGTCACATTTTTTGAGAAAGTCAGAAGCATCTATGCTATGTAGTACGTTTGCAAATGCAATTTCCTATGTGCTGCATTCTGCCAATCACATCAACTGTTCATGATTATATGCAATATGTTAGTATTGACAAATGCTATTTCATCAACCACACATGTTTATATGTACACCCATCAATTAGGAAATGAACTTTGTTATGTAAAAAGCGGCGACTGTGGAAATTCACGAAATTGATGTACATAAGCGGCGTTCATTTGTCTTTTCCCATTCCCCTCCCTGTGCGCACCATGAATGTCTTGAGACGTTGACCGCATCACACCACCAGCAAAGGCCCATGCCCGCATGTACCTGACAGCCATTTTAGGCACCATGGCCTCTTTGCCTGCTCATTGAAATCCCCGGCTTCCCTCCTGCGCGCATTTTGAACACCCACTCTCAAATGACCCTCTTCCTCCGCGCACCCCGGCTGCCCCCCTCTCTCACATGCACAAGTCCGCATGACCCTGTCCTTGGGAGTCACGGCCGCGCCTGACCAACACCTCCTTTTCTTTCATGAATAACCCCTCTGTTGGTAAACCCTCCCTCCGCAATTGACTGTCCACACAGGTCCGAGGCCATCGCCTAAGCCGGGAGATACTGTTTACTGCCCCTTATTGTATGGAGTCACTCCTCTTCAAAGGACCCACTATTGATCCTGGCCTCCCCACCCCCTGGGGTACGATCAGGCGCACACATCCTAAGAATCGGCGGAACACTCAGCTGCGCGACAACACCCCCTCCTGATGTCAGCAGGGTGAGGGCCTCTATTGTGGATTTATGTGGGGTGGGATTGACACGAGGATTACGGGGATGTCTTTTTTCCTTGCTTCACAATGTCTTGATTGTAATAAAGAAAGGTCATATGTCATAAACCAGGGTATAAGAGTTCATGGCCTCAGAGAGGTTGTTAGAGCACCTCCCGAAAGACACTGTGTTTCGTGTCCGAAATGACAGGCTCTCCTCATGAGTAATAAATCTTGTTCTTGTGATTCCTGCTCCCAGCGCCCGTCTCTTTATTTGGTAACTATTCAGAATGGGAACTAAGAGGCGACTTGCGCCAGCAGCCCGGGCATCGATAGTAATATGGGCTCACTTTCAACACTCCAACGCATCCAGAACGCTTCAGCCAGACTCATACTAGACATCCCGCGCAAAGAACACATCTCTGCTCACCTGAAAAACCTCCACTGGCTCCCCGTCAATAAGAGGATTACTTTCCGCCTCCTAACCCACGCACACAAAGCACTTTACGAACTTGGACCAGAATGCCTCAACACACGACTTTCCTTCTACACCCCCTCCCGCCAGCTACGATCCTCCAACCAAGCCCTTGCTACTGTACCTCGCATCAACAAAACCACCATGGGAGGTAGATCCTTCTCCTACCTGGCAGCTAAAACCTGGAACTCACTTCCCACTCACCTTCGCCTTACTCAGAACCACCTAGCATTCAGAAAGCAACTTAAAACTTGGATATTCGACAAGTAATTCCCTACCTTTCTTCAAGCGCCTTGAGACCCTCTGGGTATGTAGCGCGCTATATAAATCTTTTTGACTTGACTTGACTTGACTTCTTGGTTCCCTTGAACGTCTTGCCTAAACTCTGAACTGCTTTGTGGATTATGATGACCTACCGTTTGTTGATCTCTGTCTTGCTCAGGATTACATATTGGGAGTGGGGTGGATTGTCTTCAGACTCAGTCAATCAAGACCTGGGAATCCTGGCAGTTTGCAGGCTGCTATAGTATTAAACATGAGTTCTGAATCTAGTTCACTGCTACTCATTGCAAAGACCATTTTTGATATTCGTGAGCGTTTAAAAACAGCCTGTAGCGAATTTGGCACCACCTGACAAATTCACTGGCGATCCATATTTCTTCCAGTCCTTTTTTAGCAAAATATAATCTAATAAAATTCCTTGGCTTCAGCGATATGGACTTCCCTTCAGCAATTTAAAGCAGAAATAGACCAGAAAGAAATTACACCAGCAGCGCACTCTGTTTTATTAACCTCTGATAGGATCCAAAGGCTATTATTACAAACACCAAACAGAACGCAGTGCTCATGACGGAACCACTCCGTCATGAACCACGGATGCAAAGTGCTGGTGACGGAGTGGTTCCGTCACGGCACGGCCGGCCCGCCAACGCTGCAGGAATTTCGCGCCTGCGCAGCAGTTTTAATCAGCGGGCGGGGCTGTGATGGAACCACTCTGTCACAAACACAGCGTGCCCGTGGCTTGTGAAGGAGTGGTTCCGTCACGAGCATGGCGGCGGCGCGCCCCCGCCCCCTTCCCCCCAGTGCCACGGCAGAATTACCGCCACGGCCAAGAGGTTAAAAGCAGCCTGAACTGATGAGGCCTTGGATGCTGCCCTTTAGTATGGACAAAGAGAAGAACTTAAACTTATTTCCTTGGCTACTAATAGATTAACCAGCTCAAATATATTCATAGATTTAGTGCTTCAGATTGATCCTCAGCAAAGAGATCCAGTGACCGATGCATTTGGTACACTTCCAGAGACGTTTTAAGGCTATGGCCAAGTGGGCTCTGGCCAAGGCCCCAGCCTTTCAGGAGGGCCTTAACAGAGCCAGCTCCTTATTGCCCTGATGACCTTTAATAATTCCTTAACAGATTGTTTTAAATACGTTTTCCTGTAATTTATTTTAATGTGGGGATGTGTGAGAGTCTATTACAGATATTTTGCAGAGAAATGTGTTTATTTTTCATGCAGCATCCTTAACAAATAAATCTTTAAATCAAAACTGGGCCTCACATATGAGAAATGGGAGGGTGTCTCTGAGATTATTTGCAGTAACAGTGTTACAGTATTGAAAACACACCTCACTATCACTGAATATTAGATGTAAAAACATTTACAAATTGTAGGAGTATGCCTGTTCACTGTCAGTGACCTGGCCAATGAGCTCATGAAAGAGGTGCAATTAGACCATAAATTCAAAGCTTTTCTGAACTAGGGCCCCCAAAACTTGTTTGGCCCAGTGCCGCCAAAATCCTCTAGATGTCCCTGTGCACTTCTTGTCTAGAACTCTAACATCATCGGTCAAAATTATTCAATCTATCGTAAAGAACTGTTAGCAATTAAAGAGGCTTTTGCTCACTGGCAGACCCCTCTTGAAGGGGCCTTAAATCTAGTAACCATATGGACAGATCACAAGCTTTTATAGTGGTTGAGATCCATGAAGTGTATCATCTCTCAGCATGCTAGGTGGATGCTTTTCCTCTCCCAATTGCAATATAAAATCACATATAAACCAAGAAAAAGGTTTGGAAAGGTAAATGCCTTATCACAATATATTGAAACTGAGAACATTTCAATAAATCAGCATAATATTCCTTCTATGCAAAACATAAATGAATTAACTTTGGAAGGATTTTTGGCAGAGCATTCTTACATGCAAAGAAAATAACATGAAACTAAAATGCTGTATTTCCCAACTAATTGTAGTAATGCCACAAGCGGGATGCAATTAGAATCCATAAAGCGATGCTCCTGGGCTTGAAGCTTAAATGTCTGTAAAATTTCCTTGAAAATCACTTCCATCCGACTGCCAAAAAATAACAAAACTGCTGCTGTAAGACTACTGCCTTTGCTGCTGAGCAACATAAGATGTTGTGCTGGCCTGGGACTATCCGGGCTCAAGACAAGATGGCCCCTATGCTCCGATGAGGCCTGGGCGAAACTTTAATTACGCCAGAATAATTGGAGTAAAATCAGCAATTCGGTGAAGTGGAGGTAAGCATTTATGCCAGCTTGAGTAATTAAGAATAATTTGGGGGGGGGGGGTGAATCCTACTGCAAGAGCACAGGAACAATGAAGCAATAGGGAGTGAGTAACATCTCTCTTCTGCTGTTTGTGTCTTGTAGCATTCATTGATATTTGTAATGCAAAATGCATCCTCTGGCCCATTTTGGACACAAGGGTGTTTTTGCACTAAGAAAATAGAGCTAAATAGTGGATTACACTCCTCACATAATTACACAAAATTGTGAGTACTTTTGTGGTAATTCTGAGTAATTACACTAGAGAGAATTACACAAGTGCCAACTACCCATAGCTCAGATCAGGAATGCACAAAGGTGCTCCCCCGGAGCAGGAGGAGACTGCCACAGACTATAACCTGGTGGTCCTGGAAGTTGTCAGCTCCCTTGGAATTGCATGAGGCAGGAGAGGTGGTGGACTTGCAAACATCTGATAGCTCAGAGGAACCTGACAGCATTTCTGCCTGGGACAGTTAACAGGTGAGTCCATTCACCGAAGTGCACTGAAGGGGATGGCCGGGAGCAGTGATCAGTTGGCCTGTGCCATGAAGGGCCCCATTTGAACTAACAAAACTATCCGTGAGTTGCCACCATGTGGACTGTTCCAGTAGTGTTTGCTGGACTCTGAGACTTCTAAGATGGCTGAGAGTCACTCTGAATTCGTGCAGCCTTATTAGTTATCCCTGAGACTCTCTAAGTGGGTTGAAAAACTTTACGCAGCGCACCTCTACCCCTTCGTCGGTACATGCATGCAGGGCAGCATTGGTATGCACTGTCCTGAAACAAATCACGTCACAGAGCAATGCGACTAGCTGGTGAAAGGGAACAGAGATGCCAAGGCAGCACTAATCATGGACACCAACACTGTTACAATGCACACACCTCTAACCATGATGGTGGAGAGAAACCCTCTGCAGGAAGACCTCACACTTGGCATAATGAAGGTGATGCGCAGCACAAGAACATGTCTGGAGGCAAAAGTGAATGTGATGTACATTAAGCTGTGCCTGTTGAGGGCAGATCTTCGTAAAGTCACCAACGGAGTAACCCAGGTGCAAGCATTGACCATGCACAGGCATAACAGTGTTCGAATTGCAAAAGACAATAGCTAAACTTTCACAGAGAGCCCAGAGCCTGGAAATGAGGCCCGAAGATGTGGCAGGCTCATCCTGTCTTAATAACATGTGTATGGTTGTACTGGCAGAACGGAAAGAAGGACAGTGTTTAGAGCTATACCTAAAAAAGTGGATCATTACCCAGACTAAACTGAGAGCATTATCCAAATTCTTTTTAATTGAAAGGACCCACAGAATGCTAGCAATGCGTCTTCCACCCCCAGACTGCTCAATTGTTTAGAGACAGAGGTGCCATTCTGCAGGAAATTCACAGGCGGATGAACATTTGACTGGGAGGAGTGTCAATTATGCTGTTCTCATATTTTACGCTGCAGGAATATCAACAAAAGTGCTCACTCGTTTGAAACAGTTAAACGCAGCTGTAGGGCAGCCACACTAAAGTACATGGCGTTCTTCACAGAGAGACGGAAAGCACTCTGTGAAAATGGTTCTCATTTCTTCCCGTTTCCTTAAACAGGTCCAGAATTTTATTTCATTTTTTTTTGAGTTTTTATATAGTGCATAATGGACCCGTAGGTATCAGAGCACTTTACATGAGCACCAATTACGTTGCAGACATACACATTCATTTTTGTGAGGCATGGGCCGGATTATATAATTTGCCCAAAACCACAGAATGTTGAGCGTCCCTGCCGAGACTCAAACCTAGTTCCCCAGCTCTGAGGTCGACCGCCCTAGCCGTTAGGCTACATTCGCTCCCCATTCATCAGTAATCAGTACATGCATGCAGGGCAGCATTGGTATGCACTGTCCTGAAACAAATCATGTCACAGAGCAATGCAACTGGCTGGTGCAGGGGAACAGAGACACCAAGGCAACACTAATCATAGACACCAACACTGATATAACGCACGCACCTCTAACCATGCAAACAGCAAACACCTCTATCTAAACTACAACACGGAATCCATAATACTAAAGGATAAACCAGTTGCAGGGCAAGCCAACATTTACAAATATGCAAAACTATTTGCTGCACTGTCAGGAACAGGGGTGGAGAGAAGCCCTCTGCTGGAAGCCTCACACTTGGCATAATAAAGGTGATGCACAGCACAAGAACAGATCTGGAGGCAAAAGTAAATGTGATGTCCATCGAGTGACTTGAGTTGCAAAACCTGACACGAGCCAGGAACCCTTGAAGCACAAAACACAAATGGATGGCAGAGCAACAAAAGACAGAATACATGAGCAGCAAACTGACAAACACATGGAAATGGGGAGTGATGAATCGCATGAGAAGGCCATAGGGAAATAACCCTTACCTTTATAAAGATCTGGAAGCTGTGCTGGTCTATGGCAACAGGGGCACGCCCCCGCTCCTACTGGCTCCAGGATCCACTTCGATGGAGATCCATGAGGAGGTTCATCCGGCAGAGGCATTGGACCAGCAAAAGCACGGGTTGCTAATTTAAATGTTGCATGTTCTGTTAGCACGTTTTTTGTTCTTGTCAAACTGGGTCCGATATTGTTTCTTGAGCAGTATGTAGTGGGTGAGCCTCAATTACTGGGACATTCTGCTAATGCATGCATTGGTGTCTTTATAGCAGCCAACTGTTATTTGGAATCCTGGAGTTTATGGTTACGAATGGTGAATGCATAATGCTGATAAAAACTGAGAGAAGCATGATGGGAAACAGGCAGAGTGACAATACTAATCTATAGTCTGCATTGTGACAGACACAGTCACTTTGGTCACCTGAGATGTCCAGGGTCTAAGTAATTCTAATGGGAGGGCCAGGGTGGAAGTTGATGGAAATGGCCCTTTTTGCAGGGTTATCCCAAAACTTTTTGCTTCTTCCTCCTATTTTTTCATGGCCTGTCTATGTTGGTTTTAGGACTTTGGGCACTATACCACTGCTATTCAGTGCTAAAGGGCTTATGCTCTCTGTGTAAATTGTATTATGGATTGGTGTTTCCATGCTTGGAATAATTGATTTACTTATAATCCCCTAGTAAAGTGCACTGAGTGTGCCCAGGGCCTGTAAATCAAATGCAGCTAGTGTGCTTGCAGCACTGGTTGTGCCAGCCACACAAGCAGCCCTTCAAATGTAACTCAGACCTGCCATTGCAGTGTCTGTGTGCATGCTAGTACTGCCATGTTGACTTGGCAAGTGCACCCACTTGCCAGGCCCTAACTTTCCCTTTTCTTACTTGTGAGTCACCCCTAAGGTAGACCCAAGGGACCGCTGTGGTAAGGGTGCAGTGTATGTGAAAGGTAGGGCATGCCCTGATGTGTGTGGCATGTCCTTATAGTAAAATTCTGCAAATTTCGTTTTTTCACCATTGAAAGGCTATCTAGCCCATAGGAAAGCATAGGAGATAATTTATAACATCTTATAAACATAACTTCCCATTGGGACCAGATTGGAAAATAAAGTTTAGTATGACTGAACTCAGAATCTAACGATGCATCTTTTAGTAAAGGTGATTTTTACATTCTGTATTTGAAAATACCACTTTTAGAAAGTAGGTATTTTCTTCCTTAGACATCCTGAGTGCCTCTTCTAGGATGTGTATTGGCTGTCTGGCTTTGGAGTGACAGGGGCTGGGGATGTGCAGTGGCTCCAGAGAGTCTGGATTAGTCAGGTAGTCAGGGCTGGGCTGAATAAACCTGGGCTGCATTCAGATTAGTGGGAGAAGTTTTCACTTGCACCTGAATAGGCCCGGCTGCATTTAGAATAGTGGAAGGAGACTTCCTTGCACCTGAATGCGACTGGTGTGTTGTAGACAATGCTGTGTCTGCCTCCTGCTGGGAAGCTGGGCCAGAGAGGACCAACTTGGTTGGACTATGCACAGACACTCTCTGCCTGGGAGGATAAAGGAATTTGGAGTATAAATGTTGGGGCCCAGCCCCCAGAACTTTCAAACTCTTTTGGAACCAAGAAGACTGCCAAGAAGAAGAGCTGGAGAAGCTGTAAGGAGAGACTACCACTTTGCTGTGTTGACCTGCAGTGGCTGCTTCTGTCTTGGGCAGTGAAATGACTGGACTGAACTTTCTGCAACTTCCTTTTTTTGAGTTTCTCCAAGGGCTTGATGTAGAGCTTGCCCTGTGCTCCAGACATCTCAGAAACAGCAAAGACTTCAAGTTCTTCTGCCATCAGCACTGGGGACTGTGTGTTTCGTGCTGCAACTGAAGAAAAAGCAACCCAATGCCGTCTACGACACCGCTGCTGAATCTGTGTCCTGAAGGCACTGCAGAGGGCATCGCTGCAATGCTGCACCGTAAACCTGGTCTCACCAATGCTGCCACCTAACCCCGTCACCTAATGCCAACACCAAGCCACTGCTTGCACCTCAACCTGTGGGCACCACACTCCACACCGGATCACTTCACGCCATTGCCCTGGTATCCCTGACGACATCACTCCACGCCAACATCGATACCGCTGCTTGCACTGTGGTCCAAAGGTACTGCTCGTAAGCTACATGAAGCACCGTCCTCATTCCGCACACAGCCTTGGCCTACTGATGCCGGCGCCATCGACTCCAGTTTGTCAGCTGATGACATCGCTTCAGCAATGACGACGACGCTAATTGCACCGTGACCTATCAGCACAACGACGAGCACCACATCACTTCGCACCGCAGCCCTGGTCTCACTGACACTGCTGGATGACGGTCACTGAGCCGCTGCCTACACCACGACCTGCGGACACTGCAAACCGCACTGCTGCACTTCGCACTTTGCATTGCCTCCCCGATGCCTGCTGACGCCAGCGCTCTGAACTTCAACCGTAAAGAGTTCGATCTGCAACACGTGTGACCATTGAGAGGTCGCTAACGTCTTACATTTCTAAAGGCATTGTTTTGCAGATGTTTCTGACACAGTAGCTGGCCCGCGATGCCGCGGTCAGCCAGAACAGTTTGGATTTGTTGTTCACGACGCTGTGAAAGCCCCAGACATAGCTATCGTCTTTAAGAAACTGTATTACAAGTCTATTTTGATTACCAGAGATTTCTGAGAACTGAATGGTGGATTGTTGTAATTTTTGGTCTTGTGTTGGATATATAAAAATGTTGGATATTTTTCTAAACTGGTATGGTGTCCTTTTGTAGTATCTTCACTGTATTACTGTTGGTTATGTGCAAATGCTTTACAAACTGCCTCTAAGATAAGTCTGAATGCCTGTGCCAAGCTACCAAGGGGGTGAGCAGGGGTTATTTTTGGAGTGTAGCTCCCTCATCCTGAATAGAAGAAAGGGTCCTTACTTGGACAAAGGTGCAAAACCTTATCTACTAGAGACCCCCATTTCTAACAGGAGTGCATACTGCTTGTACCCAAGAAGCACATTTACTCTCCACTTAGGCAGATAAACTACAAAGTAAGTGGAGGGTAAACTAAACTACGCCGGTTTCAGAGTGGCCTTTTGGGTAGTTCCCAAAACACCATTCCAAAAAGATGCAGTGGTAGTAGACAATGAGGGGTGGAACATGATAGTGTGTGGCACACTCACTGAAAAAGACCTGGTATTACTGTGCCTATATGGGCTGAATATAGCTGATAATACTTTATATCAACCAGTGTGGACTAATGGCTCCATATTTGGGCACTGCAATGCAGTGTGGGCGATTTGAATGCATGCTAGACAGCATGGCAGATAGAACACTGCAGTCTCCTGTCTATAAAATTAAAATAAAAAGGCTCATGGGTGCAAGGGTTGGGTGTTCTAGAATTACTGTGTCTACGGAGAGAATAAAATGCCCACTGGAGGGAGTATTCACAGTATGCTCTGACCACAACACATACTTGTGACACGATTATGTGTTACAGACTAAAGGAATGCACAGTGGGTCTCAAATATAACATATTTGGGCAGGCTTTTATCAAGTCACTCACCACTGACGTTTAGATGCTCTTGCCAGCGGATTAGATTGACTAAAGCTCTCTGGTGGTTGCCTATGACAGCATTATCAGACACAATATTCTACCAACCATTACAGGAATATATAGAACAATTTGTCTTTATCATTTGCGCTTGCTGTGGAGCCATTGGCTGATTGTTTGATTATTGATACAGATGACTGGGAGATACAGATGCGTCCCCAGAGGCATGTGGTGCCAATCAATCCAGATGACGTGCTGATGTACTTTCCAAACCCGCACAGTCTTACCAATACTCATGAGCAAAATAACCAATTTTGGTAAACAAGCTACACAAGTTACTTCATTTCTGCGCTGTCCTACCCTAATCTGTGGCAGGCACGATAGCACCAACTAAAATGCTGGTGCCACCCAGGTCTCTGTATATTTTAAAGATTAAACGTACTGAAGTCACTGCTGTCAACCATAGTTTGGTGAAGGAAGAGAGACACAGAGCACAGATAGACATACTTCAGCACATCATACGAGCAGGGTGGCCTTAGGGTGCCAGTTTAAGAGGCATACTATGTGGAGGAATGGTATGACACTCAAAGGGTTATAGACAAACAACTTATGGAGGACTATTTGCATAAGGTGAATTAACAAGATATGTCTAAAGTGCTAGTGGTGCACTATTGAAGCCACTGTGTACTGTGCAACTAGGCCTTCATGCTTAGAGGATATACAACACCAAATGAGGCAAATAGCTCCCACACACACATGGTCTGCCCCTATGGGAGATTGTACAGTTCAGGATAATGGATTGTGAACTCAATATGGCAAATTGAAAAGCAGAGGGGTGCTTGCAGGCTGGCAGCCTGTACGGGAATGAGTCAACGGAAGGAAGCTAAGGTGGACTTCTTTCAGTTAGACTTGGGACAGTTCTTGCATTGTTATGCAATTAAGAAGCTTACAAAGGATGTGCCAGAGTGCCTATCTATCTCTCACACACTAGAGACAATTCTCTGAACGGATAACAGCAGGGGATTATCACAAGGCTGTACCTTGCTGTACTTGAAGGTAAGCTAAAACCCATGGTCAAAGTGAGGCAAACATGGGAAACATATTATGGTGAATGCTTTACAGACAAAGATTAGAGGAGGGGCATGGCACTCATTCAGACATTCACAAGCAATGCCCAATATATACGCATTTAGATTAACTTCATAGACAGGACATTTGACACCCCTGCCATGGTCCATAAAATAGACCCACAGTAAAAGGCAGAGTGCACTAAATGCAGAGGAACAGAAGCCACTCACTTTTATCTGGAAATCGAGATTGCCCACATTTGGTAGAACACTGGAGGTAGATGGTACATCAATTCGAAATAGACCTTTACATTGTACTACGACTGACGGAACGGTTATGCCTATTAGTAGTGGGGTTGATCCATACTAAAAAGAAAATGAAAATGAAAATGAAGTTTATTGATTTCACACTTTTGTTGGTGAAAAGGCGCTTTGCAAAAGCTTGGTTTAGCCTCAGGGCCCCAAAATAATGTGCATGCTCAAGGATGTGGGGGGATGATGGCTGGCAGCAGAAATAAGAACAAAATGGCCTGGTACTTTGGGCTGGACTGTTGCCACTGGACCATTGTTAAGACTGATTTGTATATGTCTGGGTCCAAACTGAGGTGGCATGGTGTGCAAAATGATGATGGACTGGATTGTGACCCGAGTGATTGCCAGTGGCTGAGATGAATTCAAGCATTCCATCCATCACTTTTTCCATTTGATTTAGTATGCAACGTAACATGTCACAAATGACAAGATCTGTCAGTTTTCCCCATAAAAATGTATTTTGCTATAAATGTTTACAAAAGCACAACTAATCAAATTAGAAGACCATTGTTCCTAAGAGAAGACAGAGGGAGTAGTTTTAGGGAGATAAGAAGGAAAGCCAAAGGGGCATATTTACATGTTCTGGCACATATCTGCAAATAATAAAGGGATGCGCCAGAACTGATGTGTCATTCAATCCCCTACTTCTGCCACCACAGATGCGCCGCATTTACAATGCGGCGCACCATGGTGCAAGGAAGGGAAGATGCGTGACGCATCTTGTGGTATACGGGCGGCGCATTGCTGGAGTCGCGTCGCAAGCACGACGCAACTCCTGCTATGCAAAGGAGCCACATATACTCAAAGTGGTGCATCACTCATTACGCCTGCTTCAAGCAGGCGTATGGATTTGACACAGCAGCGTCGTAAAACTGACTCAGTGAAATCTTGTAGATTTCACTGCATCAGTTTTACAGAACTTTCCTGTGAAGGAACGCCCACCCTGCGATAGAACGCCCACATGAAGCCTGACATGACACCTAACTAGACCTCAAAATATACTTATATTGAATGTGCAGGAAACAGAATGGGTTACTTTCCTCTCGTCAAAATTTAAAGCAAAATTATTAACAATCTCCGGGAACCAACACACTTTGAAATATTCTAACAAAACGATAATTGAGGAAGAATGTTGCAGTCCAAGTCAAACTTCAACCCCCGCTGCAACGTATGGTACCTATTCTGTAGAGGAGATATTAAAAATAATTAAAAAGGGCAAAAGTAATGGAGCTCCAGGGCGGAATGGCATTCCGCAAGCCGTATATAAACATGCACCTGAATACTGGAGTATACATTTTGAAAAACTCTTTGCAGACGTGCAGACTTACAATCTAGTTCCGGATAGCTGGCAAGGCTCTGTAATCATGCCCATATTTAAAGGCAGAGAAAGAACTAACCCACTCAATTACCGATTAATTGCACTGCAGGACGTTGAAGCTAAATATTTCGCTTCGCTACTTTTAAAAGATTTAGTTAACTGGTCAGGAGAAAGCGAACTGATTCCTAATAATCAAACTGGGTTCAGAGAAGGGATCGGAACTACCTCGAATATTTTATCTATTGCCATGGTTGCCGAAAGATGCCAGCATACTAAACAGGATTTACACTTGTGCTTTATAGATCTGCAAGCCGCCTTTGACAGTGTGGATCGGAACCTGTTGTGGGCAAAGCTGAGAGCATGGGCTATACCTGAGAGTATATTAAGGGGCCTGTTATTATTTTACTCTGATACATGGACGCAAGTAAAACTTGGGGATGGATCCTGTTTATCTAGAAAAGTATACACTACAATCGGATTAAAACAGGGCTGCGTCCTGGCCCCACATTTATTCAACCTATTTAGTTCTGAACAAGAATTTCGTCGCGCTCTGAAAACCTTCATGTTCTGCCGTCAATCGCCCATCTCTGGTCCCTTCTTGAGATCTGCAATCACTTAGCGCCGGGACACCCCGTTGGGGTAGCTGCGCGCTCTATGAAAGACACAAAATAAAATAAATTTCAGATCTATCCGACAAACTAAATAACTGCAACGCTCACTCTCCGAAATTAGGCAATTTACAACTTACTCATCTGGCATATGCAGATGATATTGTGCTTCTGAGTTTAACTAAAGTTGGTTTGTCCAGGCTGTTAAAAGTACTTTCAGATTTCCTGTCTACAAACAAGCTGGCCCTTAATTCATCAAAAACCAAAACAATGTAAAACAACGATATGCACACTAAAATATCTGGCTAGAAGGCAAACGTTTGGAACAGGTATCCCATTATAAATACCTGGGATATTATATTGACGATAAACTTTCCTTAAAAGAACAGAAAAATTATTTGACACAAAGAGGAGGCACTTTAATATTTGCACTTAACACCTTGTCAAAAAAACTGGAAGGTCCATCGTTAAAACCGCGTTTAACTGTGATTGCCAGAAAAGTGCTTCCAACCATAGCCTATGCAAGCGTTGCAATGCATGGCAAGGATTCCGAATTTCTTAACAATTTAGTAACTAAAATTTATAAAAAGATTTTCCAACTCCCGAGGTCTGCCTCTCCAACGCAAATGCGTTTAGAATTCGGTCTAAATAATGAATCACTGGGAAGATTCTATACATGCATCAAGGCGTGGTATCGAATTAAGAAAAATGCCAGCGATAATAATATCAACAAATTCCATGGCAGGAACTGGAAATGCACGAAAAATCAGAGGCAAACAAATTCCTGTCACATGCTCTGGAGCAAACATGCTCCTCCAACTTATGGGATAAAAATCTGCCCTTTATTTCTTTTAAACAGGCACTAAATAAGGCCGTCAAATTTCATTCGCTGATCACTGATAAGGAAATTTTTTCTCATCGTTCCCATTCATGGACTGTGATCAATAGCTACAAAACTCACACCCCGGCAGCATATTTGGACACAACTTATTCTATTTTTATTAAAAAAAGACTTATGGCCTTGCGCTTCGGCAAATTTCCAACTCTTGCCGATGAGCCTACCTGGAAGCACATCGATTCTGTTGATTGTCGTCTTTGTGATAACACAATGGAAGATTTAATCAACATAATATGCCACTGTTAGAAGCTGAAGAAGGAGCGTGCGTTTTTCTTAAAGAAAATGTTTCTGGTTAAAAGAATACTCACATGCAGGACTGCAGTCATGGGTTGCTTGTACTCTACAGCTCCCCAAATAAATTGTAAGATGGTAAAGTTTTTGTTCGCCTTTGAAAAATATTTGAAAGCAAGTCCGTTAACGATCATATAACATCATATAGACTTATCAGGACAGAGGGCAAATTCTTAAGGAAGTTTTTATTTTAAGGTTTTAGGAAAGATATTCATTTGGAATTATTTTTATTGAAAATGTTTATGTGATTTCTTTTTAAGGTTATTTTATTTTAATTCCGGTTGAATATTGTGAAGGAAATTTGTTATGGTTTTAATTAACTAAACAATAAAGACTAAATTCAATTTCAAAAATTCAAACATGAAACGGCGCAGAGATTTACAAAGTGACGCATCTGCCTAGATGCGTCATGTTGTAAATAAGTCGCAATGTGGCACATTGTTTATGTCGCCGCTGCGTGACAAAAGTGATGAAACAGCGGCGTAAAAAGTGTCGCAAGGGGCTTGTAAATCTGCCCCATAGTGTCTTTTACTTGGTGCCCTCACACATCATGCTTCATCGTAGGGTGGTGCTCCTCATAGGGCCGGCACAGTAATGCCCAACGGGTCCCCCGAAGAGTCGCTATGGTGGAGATCTTTTCCTTTATACACCATGTAATGAATGCAAGGTAGTGCTTGTGAAGCGATAGGTGATTTAATAAATACGGTTGCTTTGCTTTGTGAAATGGAGCAACCTTTAGTCAGCCATCCTTGATGAAGTAATCATGTCATGACTCTTGGTGAATATTTGTCAAGGGCAATGATTAATAGAAATGTTCACATTCTTGACCGATATGGAAACCTCATATAGTAAGCATATCATGGGTTGGATTGGAAGGGAGGATTGGTCGACATGCATTAAAGGTAACAGATGCCTGCAGCAGCCCTTATTACACAGGTCCTCTTCTTGCTGTGTGACCAGAAATACAAATATAAACGTGGGGCTACCTCCATGGAGCTGTAGGGGACAGGGAGATAAAACGACTGGGTTGTTTGCTTCTTCATGGATGCATTTGGACAAGGTTGAGAGACTGGGCAAATGATTTTACCTAAATGTGTATCCCTAGCAGATGATGGGTATAAAAAGAAACAGAATCTGGGAGTCAGAATCCCAGGAATATTTGTAATTTTTCCTCAGGGGTCATTGGCAATAGATGCATGTTGTTGCCTTTTAAAATATATTGAGGGAAAGGTATGGGAAAAGAGGCAGACTTTTTTGCTTGCTTCATTGCACTGTTGTAGAAGGGTGCCTCCAGGGCTATGGATTTTAGCCTCTTGCTTACAAAAGCATAATGCCCCACCAGTGGATCCTGTATGAAGATGTAAAACTCCTCTCCTGTAGCTGCAGAATGCATGAGATCCTGGAGAAGAGAAAGATTGAGCCATCTATCGAAGAGTCAGTGGAGTGTCTCTCCTGTTTTTTGGGAGTACGCGATGGCCTGTAGCGACATCAAGATTTGAGGTTTTGCTACTGCAGAAATATGTCAAGTGCTTGTAGGAACTGGATATTTGCTCTGGAGATGAACTGGAGTTGTGTGAGACCTCCTCTTGGAACTGGGATCCTTGAACTGAAATGTAAGGAAACAGCCATGAAGATGTGGAGACGTTTCAACAAGAAATCAGAGTCATTAGACTTGAATGTTGGGTGAAAAATGTACTCTCTCGAGTCATAAGTGTGACATCAACCACCAAAAGGGCTCAGAGCTTTTTACTGCAACATATGATGATCATTTAACAAATATATCAAACCTCCTTAAAGGTTTTGACCCTGTTCTACTGAAGATTTAGAAAAACATTTATAGTGGAAATGAAACACGTTTAACCAGGACAAACCACTAACTTCAGCAAGAAGATAGCTAGGCAACAGTGTAATGCATGATTTAGACTAGCATGTGAATATTGGCTTTGTATTCTTTTTAATCAAGTTTTTTTTAACATTTTTTGTTTGAGCTTAACATCAAATATCTTCATTTTGTTAACATTTTAGTCTTTTTTGCTAACTTTCTTCAAAAATGTTTTGTTCATTATTTTATAAATGTTCTACTACTTTGGTACTTGTCGCGCATGTGTGTTACAGGCGTTTCTCTGAGGAAATATTGGCTAGCTACTAAGACTACCAGGCATTTTTCAAGGGAAACAGTTACATTTTTAGTTTGCAGTTTAGTTTACCTTTTAGGGGTCAGATTGTTTGGGCCTGGGAGGAGCACGGTATAGCTCAATTTAAATCTGTGATGTCTCCCTCCATAGCTCAACCCCCACATTCCAAAATCAACTAGATAGTTCACAGCGTTTCTCTATCTTATTGCTGTTTTGAAAACACTTCAAGGGTATGAGACCGGAATTGCTCAAGGAGCAGAATGTGCTAATACTTTTGAAAAATATGAATAGTAGGGCTCTAGTCATAGCTTTAAAGCTGGAGATCCTAGTTCACATCAAGTTGTTTGCTTGACCTGTGAATAATATTTGACTTCTGCTTCTTATAGATAAACCCTCATGGGGCGTGGCTTGGTGCCCGACGAGGACGGCGGCTCCGATGTGAGCGCTCCGGATCGGCAAGGGGTTTCGCTTTCTTCCTCCCGTCACCGACGCCTGCCGATTGAAGATTCTCCAACGGAAACATGAGTGAACTGCTGCGCTTCACCCACGGAGGTTTTTAGACGCTGTAATGGGCATTTCGGCAATTTAGCTGACGGACGCGGCTCTCTGACGGCTGCATCCGCCATTTTGTCCCTCCATAGCGCGATTCACGGCGCACCTCAACAATGGGACTGAGTGTTTGCTGCAGCGCTTCTACATCCAGCAACTGCTCATGGTGAGCTAATTTTATGATTTTTGGTATGCCACTGCCCTTACCTCAGTTCCGCTGACTTGTGTGAGTCTTCCTCGCACTTTCACGAATTTGGCGGCCATCTTATGTCATTGGACTTCTTTCTCTCCTCATGCAGGCTATCTGCGCACGTCATATAGACCTGCTTATTATCAAAAGCACTGCAACTCCTCCTCATATGTGGACCTTATGTGCTTTCAGCAGTTTCTCTTGCTATCTATGCATTCTCTAGACAGCGCATTCACTCTCAACTGCTACTCCTCATGCTGATAATGTGCCTCCTCTAACAGACTTCCTCTGCTTCACAACTCGCTACTATATTGCATTCCATCGTCAGGGTGAATTTCTGCTTCGTTTTTTAGAGTAAGGGCTCCTCCACATAAGTATATGGATGCTATTTTCTGCCTATCTGTGACTCTTTGGTGTTCTGCTCACTGAGGTGTCCCCAAGTACCTGCTTTAGTGCTTGCAAGGACGCAGGGTATACTACTGGACTCATATTCTTTCCTATTTTTCCTCTGGAGATACCTCTTTGTATGGAGAGACGCCCTGCTATCCGCACTCCCAAAAATCCACGTCGTGTTTTCATTAAAAATTCGAGAGTCTTCTCTGCATTGGCGCACCTAGAGGCTTCTAAGGAGCTTGCTACTCAAATGTCGCAGTCTACCGCGGAGCGCCCTGTCCAACTTCCAGGGAAAGTCACGTTGAAACGCCTTAAGAAAGACCCTACATCACCGACAGGATCCACGTCGGCTGTGTCTATGGAGATGTTGCTGGAGGAGATACGTGCTCTTCGACCTTTCATGGAAGAAACTAACTCCAAGTTGCAGGTTCTCACCGACAATTGGTCACAGATGGATGCAAGAGTAACTACAGTGGAACGCTCGCTATCTTCTCTTCAAGAGTCCTCCTCCAAGGTGACACACATGCAGTCGCAGATTTCTTCTCTTCAGAAGCAAGTTGAAGAATTGGAGAACCGAAATAGACGCAATAATCTTCGACTCTACGGCCTGGCCGAGAATTGTGAGGGCAATGATCCCATTGCCTTCTTTAAATCGTTCTTACCCAAGCTTCTTCACCTGCCCGAAGGCACCATGCTCAATATCCAGCTAGCACATAGGCTTGGCCGCATCGCCTCCACTTCTTCTACTTCCTCACGACCAAGAGGTGTCATCATGTATTTCTTGGAATATACCGACCTTCTCAAAGTCCTCTCAGCGGCCCGCGCCTCTCCTCGTCTTACATGGTCAGGCTCTACTCTCTTTTTCGCGCAGGATTACGCCAGAGCTACAGCCAACCGTCGTAAAGCCTTCTTGGATATGCGACCAGAGCTTCGTTCTATTGGGGCCAGATATGGTCTTTTCCATCCTTGCTTGTTCAGAGTTACTCACAACAACAAAACAACGACCTACGAGGATCCTGTTCGTCTCCGGAGTTTTTTTAACTCTGCACAGGCGTCTGATATGGATTTATCCGGTTCTTCATCAGCTTTTCCTCCATGACTTTTGTGTGATGCTGATCTGTTGTCATAGTTACTCCGCATGATTGATGCTGGCTGTTCTGCTGTTCGCATTCATTGAGTTCCCTAACACTTTTCATTCTATGTGCATCTTTTTGATGCTTATTCGTTTTCTTGCGTCCCTGTACTGTATTTAGGTGCTCTTTACTATTATCTGTTATTTTGCTTTTTTATTACTCACCCTCATCATGTTTCCCTTTGTTCAACCTTTTTGGTCATTTTTTTTTCTCTTTTCCCTTTTTATCTTTCGCAGATTTCACAACCTTTAGTGTGTTTCCCCCTCGGTTTGGTGGTTTGCTCACGTTGGATGTCTTGCCTCCTCTAGTTGGTGCTCCCCCCTCAGTCCTTTCTTCTCGTCCCTTCTCCCCGGTTGTCGTCCTTTCCCAGCTCTGCCCTCCGTAAGTATGTTCTCCCCTCTTTCCTTGATGCTCGCTTCCACTTTTTTACCTTTTTTTCTATTACCTTTCCTAGTTCCCCTTGTTTCGCAGGTGTCTTCTTCTTCTGTTTTCCGACAATCCTTGTGCTGTAATGTTTTTTCTATCCTTTTCTCTTTCACTCACATTATCCTATTTCATTTTGTTATTCAACGGGTTTTCATTACCAATATCTTACTTTTTCTTCCCACTCTCATCTTCCCTTTCAATCTCATTTTGTATTGCCTCTTCTGGACTTCCTTACTCTTTTTGATTTCCTTTCCCCTCTGGGTTATTTTTACATCCTTTTTCTTCCTGCTGACATTTTTCTATCTTTTCTTCTATGATAAGTCATTGAAAGTAATTACATGGAATGTTAAGGGCATCAATTCTCCCATCAAACGACAGAGAATTTTGTCTCATCTTGCACGTTTAAATGTGGATATTGCTTTTTTACAAGAAACCCATTTATCTGCTGAAGAATCTGTTAAATTGAAAAGAAGTTGGGTGGGAGATGTTTACTATTCACCTGGGGATGGTAAGCGTAATGGTGTGGCCATTCTCTGTCACAAAGCTCTTTCTTCCTCTCTGCTCGCTCACGAATCAGACGATGATGGTCGCTGGACATATGCTAAGCTCTCCATTAAGAATGTTCCAATTTCTCTTCTAAATGTTTATGCCCCTACCACTGGTGATCCTACTTTTTGGCATACATTTTCCCGTCACATTTCCAGATTTATTGATGATAACTTTATCTTAGCAGGGGACTGTAATCAGCCCCTGGACCCCTTTCTGGACAGGAATTCCAAGGCTCACTTTGTTCCCAATAAGTCCCATGAATCCTTTTCTCAGGCTATCTCCCAACACAAACTTACTGACGCCTGGCGTTTATGTAATCCAGAGCTTCAAGAATTTACTTTTTACTCTCCATGCCATCACTCCCAATCCCGGATTGATTACATTTTTGTAACTCACAACATTGTCCAAACCCTCACACATGCTGAGATTGGACCGATTTTACTCTCAGACCATGCCCTTACTTTAGTTCATTTGGATATTTTACCCAAATCAGTTGGGCCCAAACGTTGGCGCTTTAATAACTCCCTTCTCTTAGACCCCAAATTCACTACTTCCTTCACTGAATTTTCTGATGAATTTTTTTCATTCAATGATAGTTCCTCCATCCCCAAGCATACCATTTGGGACGCCTTTAAATCTGCAGCAAGGGACTTCATAATTGGCTTTGTAGCAAAAAAACGGAGGGCTGCTCGCAGCTACACAACGGCTATCCTCCTGGACATTAAGAAATTGGAGCATTCTTACTTTACTTCCCGATCACAGGAAAGTTTAACTGCCTTGATTAATGCTAAAATGAAATTTAACAAAAAATCCACGGATGATGCGTCTTTGTATCTACTGAAATCAAGTGCCAAGTTCTATGGGGGCAAAAACAAGGCTGGTAAAGTATTAGCTAATTATCTGAAGGTTAAGCAAAATAAGTTGAATAGTGAATCAATCTACGACACTAACTCCACTCTCAAACATACGGACACAGATATTCTTACTGAATTTTCTACCTTCTACAAAACTCTATACTCCTCTGAAACCCAGCCCTCCTCTCAATCCCTAGACCACTTTTTCTCTACCATTCAACAACCAGCTCACTTCCCGCTTGACCTCTCTCATTTAGAGCTTGACATATCCCAACAGGAATTGCTCACTGCACTTCAGACTCTCCAAAAGGATAAGGCTCCTGTGCCAGATGGCTTCACTGTGGAATTTTTTCTTCACTGTTCAAAAATTCTCATTCCAAATCTTCAATCCCTCATTGGCGCTTTTCTCACCTCGGGTTCCTCCTCTGGCTCTTTTTCTGATGCACATATCTGCCTCATACCCAAGGAGGGGAAGGATCCTCAACATTGTAAAAATTACAGACCAATCTCCTTGGTTAACATTGATTATAAAATATTTGCGAAGTCTCTCGCGGCACGTCTTGATCTTCTTCTCCCGGATCTTCTGGGTGAAGAACAATCGGGCTTTGTCAAGAGTCGCTTCATCACTGATAACACTAGATTGCTCTTTAATATTCTCTCCAAGTCCCGTCACTTACCTCATTCCCTTGCGGCCATTGCCCTTGACGCTGAAAAGGCGTTTGATAGAGTTGAATGGACTTATCTCTTTCACACCCTGCGTTGGTTTCGTTTTGGTCCTAATTTCATTTCTCTAATTTCATTACTTTATTCTAACCCGTGTGCAGCTGTTTGTGCCAATGGCCAAATATCCTCTTTCTTTGATTTGAAAAGAGGCGTTCGTCAAGGATGCCCCATATCTCCCTTTCTCTTTAATTTGGCCTTGGAGCCTTTTCTTTCTAAACTGCGTCAAAATCCCACTATCCAAGGCTTCCAGTTATCAGACTCCCACATCAAATTAGCCGCATACGCGGATGACATCCTCCTTTTTATCTCTAATCCCACTGATTCCATTCCCGCATTCCTTACTGAAGTGCAGGCATATTCCCAAATATCTGGTTATAAGCTTAACAACGATAAATGTGAGATCCTACCCTTGACAAAATTTACATTTAAGCCTGATTTTGCCGCATCTAATTTTACATGGAAGTCTTCCAATATTAAATACCTTGGATTGCATATTACCCCTACCATCCCAGATACTATCTCCCTCTGTATGTCCAAATGCATCCAAAAGTTAGTGCATCTCACGTCCAAATGGCATCCTCTTTACCTATCCTGGTGGGGTCGCCTCGACACTATTAAAATGATGCTGTCCCCCATAGTCCTTTATACTCTCTCTAATATTCCAGTCCCCGTCCCTTCCAAATTTTTTAAAAAAATTAACTCCATTCTAACGTCCTTCCTTTGGAATAAAAAGAAGCCTCGAATGTCTCTAGCTCGATTGATTCGCCCTAAGTCAGAGGGTGGAGTTAACTTCCCTGACTTCCCTGCTTACCATAAAGCGTTTCAATTACGACAAGCCTCCTTCTGGCTGCAGGACCCTAGTACTCCCTGCCCTTTATGGGCTAAATTCGAACGTCTTCTTCTTTCCCCCTTTTCCTTTGCCGAATACCTTTCCTTTTCTCGTAAACCTTCTTCTATTTCCACTCCCATTCATAAATTTACTACTAAACTGCTCCTATCTTCTTCCCATCCCCCTCCCACGACCATTGCTGGTTTCCTTTCCTCCCCCATCTGGCATAATACTGCTCTGCTTATTCGTAATAAACCCTTCTTTTGGAAAACATGGCATTGCAGGGGTTTGATATGGATCTCCCAACTCTTTTCTCAATCCTCTTTCTTACCTTTCACTACTCTTCGCTCCCTTTATGATTTACCTCCCTCCTATGCTCGCAACTATCATTTGCTTAGGGTCGCAGTTCTGACAACTTAGAATCGACTCTCTCAGCTGTGTCCTCCTCCTGCTTCACCCACCCTCCTTTCCTCACTCCACTCCTTTGTACGCAATGCACCAAAGGCTGCCGCTATCTACAAATACCTCCACAACAGTGACTCTATCAGACTTAAGTCCAAGGTAGAGGAATGCTGGGAACATGACCTATCCACGTCCTGGCCAGTTTCACTTTGGGATAAGGTCTGGATCAAGATCCGTAAGTCCTCGAGAGCGGCAACCTTGACACAGACTTTGTTTTTTATTTACAACAGACTTCTTTTTACACCCTCTGACCTGCACAAACGCTTTCCAACCACTTTGCACATACGTTGGTCTTGTTCATCACCACAAGCCACTTTGTTTCACATGTTATTCCTATGTACTCCTGTTCATTGTTTTTGGCTACAGGTTTGGGCTCAAATTAATCTGATTTTTCACACTTGTATCCCCTTCTCTCATACAAACATTTTTTTAGGCAGCCTTTCCCCTTGCTGGGACAATGTTGAACTAAAGCCTCAGATTATCGATTTATTACTGGCTGCTGCATTCCAGCAGATAACGGTTAATTGGAAGGACTTCTCCAATATCTCCTTCAAGGCGTGGTGGTTTAATGTCTGTCATAACCATAGACTTGACACTGCTTTTGTTTTTCCGGCCTGCATGGCTGCAAAACGCCTGGACCTATGGCTCCCTGTCACGCTTTACTTGGACTCATGTGCTAACCGTTTGTTTCATCCACCACCTGAGCAACAGGAAGTCCTCAAACCTCCTTAATTGCTCATTGCATTCCATTTTTCTTCATTGTATCATCTCTTTGTTCCTTTCGAATACTTTCATGACTATTATGATTACTGTTTTACATGCTTCTCTCTTGTCTTTTCTTCTTCTTTTCCTCCATCACCCAGATTTACCTTCTTATACTATTTGCAATTATATGCTTGTTTTATTCTTCTTATAGTTTTCAAGTTTACATTCCAATGTACTTTGTTTTGACACCTGGTTTTTCTCTTGTCAATATCAAATAAAACTTTCTTGAACTTAAAAAATAGATAAACCCTCATATTATCTGTGCTGGACCTTGGATTGCCTTCCATAACATTGTTACACCGACATAAATAGCCCATGAGGTGCCCAAATAAATGTTCAGTTAGGCCAGCGGCCTCTGACTTTGCAAAACTTTCTTCCAGAAAAAGAGAATGCGTGGCAGTAAGGTGTTCTACTTACTCAGCAAGTGTAGTTGAAAGATACAATCACTCTACAACAAATGCTATTAAAACCATTGCATTCCAGATAATTTCTGCTTTCACTGACCATGAAACGTTGGTTACATAACCTTGATTCTAGCAGAAAAGTTTCTAATGAGAACTTCATTCTGCAGCCATATTTGCTACGCAAGCATCTTTAACAATGGGCTTTATAGAAACTGGATGGACGTATGTATCTTGTGAGATGTTTGTGTGCACAGTGATGGAAAACGTGAAGAGCCAACTGCCCTGTGCTACCTGGCTCTGCTGTCAGCAGCCCATGCACTAACTTGAAAACCTTTCGTAGTAATGTGTTGACTATGAGAGAGCTTTTGTTCATTTACCAAAACCTTCATTATCAAAAGTGGGCAGAATAATAATTTACACTTGATTTCACACTTATATGAAAATATGATACTATTGCAGTTGTAACAATTGTGTAATGACCTGTTAAAGTGTGTTTTCCTGGATTCTGCTATCTAGACCTCAATTAAACCTCAACACCATATTGTTCAAATGGATACTACATCATGTCCATGCTTTGTGTATGTTTCTCCTGCATGTAGACAAGCAAGATGTGGATTTGTTTATTTGTGAAGGACACTATTCTTGAAGAAGGCCTTCTAGCACTGGTTCACCATTGTAACTTGTTTTCCTGTATTACATGTATTTACAATGGTGCACTATTGTTTAGGTAACTAGTTTGTTCTGACACCCCCAGATGACATTAGGTCAGAAGGGCTGACTCAATATTCATGTAGTAGGTTAGTGCTTAGGTGGTAAGGATGTATGATTATTTTAATATCTGAATTCTAATTTGTTGAACATGTATTTCTTTGCTTAACCATAGTGACTTTGCAGTTTTCATATTCTTCTATGGAGACATTTGCTATATAAACCTGCAAATGTTGGGGTGAGTCTGATATTTTTGGGGTTTTATTAGGGTTGCTGTCCAAATTCTTCCTGATTTTGCTGCAAATTTGGGACATGGCATTTTTTTCATTTTGTGTTTGCTCTGTATATCTTTGATTTGATGCCTTTTATTTTAATTGAATTCTATGTAACTTATTTTATTACTCTGCATTGCACCTTTTGAATGTTTGTAATAAAAATACATGATTTCTCTAATTCCATTCTAGAACTCACTTATTGAGTAGTTGTTTTTCCTTATTTGACTGCAGTTTTGATATTATGGCTTCTACCTTGTCTCTTGATCACATTAAATTGAGGCTTTACGCTGTCCCTGATCCATCCAACTATTGGGCATGATTTTCATGTATAAGAATGTAGGAGTACAATGCTCCCACAACTCCAAAAGAAAACAAAATTCCCCCACTACTTCTTTATCGTCACAGCGCACAGGACTTGATCATGACATACACATCGGCCTTGATCTTGCTTAAAGCTGCCAAAGTCAAACAATTGAATATAAAACATGGCATACAACAAAAAGATACCTTAAACATCATAAAAAATATAAATGTAAATTTGTAAGAGTATTATATTATGCTTCAATAACTGTTAACGTCAAAGTACCAAGGACTTAGTTACTCCAGCCTGAGAACATACTTTTGTTTCTCTCTCCTTTCACACGGTGTGTGAGGTATCATTTCATATTAATATGAAAGAGTGTCTTTCTTTCTGATATGGCAACTGAGGGTTGTAAATGGAAGATAGGTGATGATTGCTTCCTATGATATTTAATTTGCTTTATTTCAAACAGCATACTTTTCACAACAGGAATTCTTTGATAGGAAGATTGTTCTAAGAGCCTATTACCACATTTATGATTGCAAGCTGTGCTATTACATATGATAGCCTGAAGTGATATGCAACAGCAACAGCTACAGCACCCTGTGCCTGAACACTGAAGGAGTCAAATAGCAGACGGGCCAGTGAAATGGTAAATATTAAAAAAATAACTAATTACCAGGAAAGATGTCAGAATGGTACAACCACATGCTGAGTTCAAGCATAATTTTTAAGAAAAACATATTTTGATGTCACTAAATTGCTAAAATCATGCAATAAATATTTTATTAGCAATATTTGAACACAATTAATTGTAATAATTCAAAGTTGCATGGAAATTATCTGGTTTATTTATTTTACTTATTTTTTCCATTTTCTAAATCGCTACTCAGGCACTATACACAGTTGCCGATAACATAATTCCGCTAGGCCGGGGTGATAGTATCTACGACCATGCAAAGATATGTTAATTGACCAAACAAATAGATGGTAAAGTCTATGTATTAGTACAACCAATAACCGCAAAAACATGTCAAAGTCCAGACAAATAGCACGCAGTCTCAGTCCCCGGTTCAATAGAATAAATTAACCATGCGCATGGTCCTCGTACCATATATGGAGATTTCGACACAAACATTACCATTTGTGGCATGTACAACAAGTATCAGTGTATGTGCATGCCAAAGATTACACTACTAAAGTCTGAATTCTGAATGGGTCACAAGGTAAAATATTTACAGCATGCGATTAGTACTACAACTGTGGGTGTTTTATGTACCATGTGTGGTATCTACCTCCTGTGTCATGTTTTTCCCAGGGAAATAAGGAATTTCGTTCTGAATTGTTGTTTTTCGTTACAAATTTCACATGTACAGGAATGTACTGCATGTTATTCCTTTGGAAATGTTTGACCAGTGTGGCTTATTGAAGTGTGTCCATGGAAAATGGTGCAGTGTTTATTCAAATCTCCAAATCCTGATTAATGGGCAAAAAAAAGTTTAGACAGGAATCTGAATTACCCACTCCCCATTCACCTGTAATCATGGGTCTTTGCACATGTGGATATTAGAGCCTGTCAATAGCACTTATTATTGCTGTATTCCTCCTTTGTTTGCCAGAGGCTTCCTCCTGCAACAATGTTGGCAAATTATATAGATCACATTCAAAAGAGATCTGCAAGGGCAGTTTGGGTTGGCCTCTTACTATCAGAACTGTATCAAAGTTCATTTGCATATGACTAAGGGCCTTTTTACGAGTTTGATCATCCTACCGCCAGAGAACTGGATCCGCCCACGCCAGTATCCAGTGGCACCTGCGGTACAAAGACTGCTGTATTATGAGTTGACCATGGTGCCAGCGGTGTGGATGCTGAGATCTTATGGTGGAGGTGAGTACTTTTACCAAATATATCGATGCCTCTGTGTGCATTTCGACAGCTTATGTGTCGGATGCACACATATGCATGATGCATGTGGAAAAATACCATCTCCCCATTGCAGGGGTTCAGCCCATAAGTGGGCAGTCTTGGCAATGGGTATATGGTACGAAAAGGACTCACCTGTAGATTGGTATAAAGGCTCATAATCCTCAGGGTGAAGATCCTGCTGTGAAGGGGGACCTGAAGAATGGGATCCACATTGGAGTGTACCTGTATGAACATGATATAGGTGAGTAGGCACCCCAAAACCTTAGTCACTGCCATATTGAATCAGGCGCTCTGAACACCTCGGTCAGCTCATGGACAAAGCAACTCGTAATACGGACAGCGGTGCACCTCCCCTGTACCACCATATGGTGGCTGCCTATTCCCGACTGCAAACCCGGCGGTCAACAGTTTGCTGGCGGTCTCGAAGGTCCAGCCATAATCTTCGCAAAGGCAATCCACCCAACTCGTAATATGGTCGGTCAGACTGCCAAGCTCTTCACGCTCAGACCCCCACTGCCATACGGTGCTCCAGGGGACCAGCAAACTCATAATAAGGCCCTAAGTCTCTGTTTGGAATGGCATTATGAGTGAAAAATAGTAGACTTAAATGTGACCCAAAGCAATTAACAATGGCTAAGGCTTTGCAGGCATTCCAGACATTACCTTTATGTTTTCATCAGTGTGACACTCTAAGAGTAATGCGTATGCCTAGTGACAGGTCACTTGACCACTTTGCCTCAGTATTGAACCTTTACCTCCCTGACAATGCCTGCAGTCACCAAATCATACCTAAGGCTACTTGTGTATTTGTTTAGATTGAACATGCCTTGCAGTTAAAGCTGGTCTGGTCCTAGTGAATTAGGACCATGCTAATTTTCCTAAAGCCTGTCTCTGTCTGTAGTCGCATAGTAAATGCAAAACCATGGACTGGAACGTGGCCTGAGCAATTGCCTTTTGCTTAGACCATTGCAAGCATTCCACCAATCACTTTGGTGATTTTTTCAGTGCAATGCGCAAATAGAATTGGGAATGCTTGATGTATTGATACAAAATCTGAGGAGTCCCCAGAACAGCAGGAGTTCGATTTTTAATCCTCTAATGCAAGAACTTAGTTCAATGAGTTAGAAAACCAATTGGACTGCAGCCCTGACCCTAACCCACTTAGCAATCTTGTGCAGACACTGTTTTTTAGATTACTATCAGTCCCTCTAGATGAGTTCAGGGACACAGAGACAATCCAAACAATCATATGTTAATCAAGAAAACACTCTAATATAGCATATAGGTTTATTTTGCTAGGTCGAAACCATGCACAGACTGCATTGGCATGCCTGAGACATGTTTAAAAGGCAAATTAAGTAGGTGGCACAATGAGTGCTTAAGATCCACTAGTGGCATTTAATTTATAGGCCATGGGTAAACGTATCCCACCTTACTAGGAACTTACAAGTGAATTACATATGCCAATTAGGTGTAAGCTAATTTGACCATGTTTGAGGGAGAGAGCACAAGCACTTTAGCACTGGTTAGCAGTGGTAAAGTGTGCAAAGTCCTGAGGCCACACCACTTGACACTTGCAATTCTCCTCACGCAGTGTGCTCGCACGGATGACCACAACAGCAAAGGTACACCACAACATTTAACACGTAATCTATAGTGTTCACAAAGGATGATATTCCTCAATTAAATATCTTTTATTTCAAAAATACGGTTGAAGCACCATACAGCTGACGCGTTACGCTCACAGGACTATTTGGATTTATTACTCCCTGAGACAAATTTCTCGCCATTCAAGGTGCCAGTTTCTTTTTTATCAACTTTGTGTTCTTATCATCACAGAAGTTAACATCAATTGCAGAAGCCCTGAAGAAGTCGCTTCAACCGTGTTTTTGAAATAAAAGATATTTAATTGAAGAATATCATTCTTCGTGACTCATTGAACACTAAAAATTCTAGACATAAAATCATAACAAAAACTCTTTGAGTTTTTGTTATGATTTTATGTCTAGAATTTTTTATGCCAATTATTTGATTCCTTGTTATGATTATATGTCTAGTATTGTTCTGTTGCGTGTTTATCTAGGTTCCTGATCGATACTGTGACCTTATGCCCCTATTCGGCTATAAATCCATTTATTCCCTATATTGGCATAACCGTTCAAGTGCGATTTTCTGAAAAGTCATCTCTGGCCTCACACGAACAGAGCCACATTCCAGCATGACTCTCTGCTACTTCCTTTGTGACCAATTAGTGCAATGACAGTGCAGCAGTCCCTATCTGATATTCCTAGATAACAATCCGAGTTCTTCAACAAGATAAAAACTTAGCAAACCTGGAAATCCCCGCTTGCTATGTTTTGATTAGTAATGGAACTCTAATGAGCAACTGATAACTATCACTTCCTAGTGACATCTTTAATTGACGTCTTATGTCCAGCAAACTTGCGTCAAACCCGGCACCTGTCAGGTATAAATATTACCAACGTTGCCTTAAGCAATGTTCGTTGCCTGTTGCTGATGCCAGCTGCCTGCATGACCCTGTGTTGGTAAATCTAGCACTCTGTCGCTGCAGCCTGCTATCCTGTGGTGGTGAAGCTGCTGATTACCATTATCGCCGCTACAGCGCGAACTATGGTGCAGTACGCTTAAGGAGCTGAACAGTCATCCTCTGCGAAGACATCCAGCAGATTCCAGCTGCCCGCGGACGCTGTCCCCCCTCCTTCCTCGACGCGCTGAAGAGAAGCTGCTGCCTTTCTCGTGCAGAGAAATCCAGTCCCGGCGCTTCCGGTTTCCCCTCACGGGTGACTGGGATATCGAGAGAGACCCCTGAAGGAGATACCAATCCTCCATCATTCTATTCAGAGGTATGGTGTTGACTAAACCCTTAGACGAGAATTCTTGAAACAAACCTTGGCAAAACCAACTTAACTTAAAGCTACTTACTTGCTCCCCTTCCACGTGTTAGGCTTAGGTCAGGCACACTGGGGTAGGCTTAGTTAGAAGCACCAGTTGAGTATGTTAGCCTAATGTATATATGACTGTATATATGTTTTATTACTTTTAAACCATTGTATGGCTAAGAAACCATATCAATGCTTTTACAGTTCTATTTCGCAATACTTATCTTACTGTACGTACTTTTTATAATAACAATTATTGCAATTGTGGCAATACATTTCTCTTGTACGAGAAGAAAGACTGTTCAATAAATGTTAACCTTTATTGATACACGCCCGTCTCTCTATTCTCTACATCTCGTGAAAGTAAACTGCACTAGACTGACTGAGTGAAATCTATGTCTATTGTTTCACACGACCCTAGAGATTGACTCTTGATCTGAGGAGCAAAGTTGTCATGTTGCACGGTTGTTGGAAAGCTGAATCCCTTCTTGTCTGTGCCAAGGAAGCTGATCACTTCCTATGCAGAGAAGAAAGTTTCCAGTGACCTCTGAGCTAGTTGGTAACACAACCCAATTAAGTTTAGCATAGTCAGTGGAGGCCTGGAATATCTGCAGTTCCACGTCGATACTACTGTTTATGTTATTCCAATGCGCAGGGCCTAGTGGGAAACTAGGAACTACACTACATGGCGCCCAAACGTTTGGTAAGGCGATAAACTAACGCAAGACTTTTCGAGTAACTCAGTCGTGCATATTTCACACCCCTTTCTCCCGTAAATACTCCAATAGACGTCTGGAGTGGGTGAAAGGTTAAAATCCGCCCGACCTTAGTAGAAAGAGATTCCTATGTAAAGCTCTGGTTTATTCAACGTTGAAGGATACAGTGTTCCAAAATATTGTGCACCTAATCTTTGTCTCCTTGGAGACCTACTCTGCAAACCTCGCATTTTAACAATGCCAGAAGAAAACGGAGCCTCTGGGGCCGCAGCAGATGCGACTCAGCAAGGTCCCGAATACACAGACCCGGATGCAATAATCATCCCGGCACATTTAAGAAAATCTATAACTTCAAAACTTATAGAACACGGACTGACACCACAGGGTGGTACAGTAGTCTTCGTGATAGAGGCTCACGAATATCGGCAGACAGAGGTATTCTATTCATGGATAAACTTTCCAGCGGTAAACGCTAGAACAAAAGAGTTTCACTATTACAAAATAGAGAAACCTCCGGAAGAGTACGCTCCTTTCGAGGAGATTGAAATTCCTCTTAAATTTCAAGAGCACCTGCTCTGGTTTAATGGCGCCCTAAAACACAATGATCACATAACCAGGCTCGGTCCACTAGGTAGACCAGGAGCCACGTGGCCGGTCCTAGCCAGCTACACACCACATCCTGACATTGCAAAAATGTCTAAGGAAGAGCTGTTAGTACAGCTAAAAACATTAATAAAAATACATAGGCAATTAGTCCAATATGTAATGCGGACTGCAACAGTCCAGCCAGCTGTTAATACACCACAGCTGACCCCTCATCAGGGGAACACAAATAAAATTACACCACAGAACATACAGTCATGTCTTGGTAAAACACCCGTAAAACGGGAACAAATTCCTTTCTGGTTATCACAGAAAATCACTCAAATAGAGGCAGTATTTCCTGATACTACCCCTATTGAGAAACACAGAATCTTGACCATCTGCCTTCCTATGGGAATCGCACCACACGTGGAGGACTGTGACACTTGGGGTACAGTTTACACAAAAACACACGGTGTTCCGTCTATGGCGGTAATACCAGAAGTGCTAAAACAGATTCAAAATGAATTCGGTCCAGAGCCCGCTTTAAATCTAGGTATGAAATTACTGAAAGACTTCAAGCAGGTCACGGCTATATTATTAGCCAACATAAAGGGAGAAGCAGCATCTGTGGCGATTCGCCAGAAGTTGAGGGAAACAGATATAAAAGATCCTGTTGAGCTTGCAAAAATCATAGAAAAATGCTATGAAGAATTAGGTAGAGACAGCTTGGGTGGAAAACCAGTTAAGCCCCAACTGCTCGAAAATCCTGAAAAATTATTTATTAAAAATAATTTAAACACTCCTAAAAAGAGCTGGGATGGAAATAAACAATCCACTCCCAAGGAAAAAGTATTCCAGTCCAGAGGAAGGTCTCCTCGACGGAGGGAAAGAACTCCGACTCGAGAACGCCAGTCTCCCCAACGGGAGCCCTCTGAGAAAAGATATAACCTTAGAAATAGGGATAATCTGAAAAAACCTGATAGATATCAAAGTATTGATACACGTCCCTCTCGATCTCTTCCACAGAATTCGGAAAGAAGAGGACGGTCAGACCCAGGAGAGCACACCAAGTCCAAAGACAAGGAACCTGCTCAAAATAAGAAATCTCAATTTCAGACAAAGAAGGTAGCCAGTATTAGAATAATCAACCATGCCGAGAATACTGAGGACACAGTTGAAAAACGGGGAGTGGGCATTGACAATGTTGGACAGTGCAGCAGAAATCAGTATAGCGCGCAAGATCTTGATGAGTCATCTGGAGACAGTGGACACGAATGAATACATTCAGGTTGAAACTGCCGACGCCAGACTTAGCGAGCCCCATAAAATATACGAAATAACATTGCGTATAGAGGGTGATAAGACTAGGAAAATTAAGGGTCTATTTTGGGATAAGCTCTCAAAAGGCTATGATATTCTGTTAGCTGAAAAAGATTGGCCCCCAGAGTTTGTCAGGGAGTGCCCTCGTGGCGAAGAAGTGATTATGCCTGCCTTCTCGAATCACATTCCGATTCACAAAAAATACACATATGCAAGGAAATGGGCAGTAGCCCAGGCACCTGCATTATATAAAAATCATGTAGGATGGGACGAGGATTCACCTCCTCACAAAATCCAACTAAAAAGTGAACCAACTGCCCAACGGCAGTATCCCATAAAGCAAGAAGCTAAAAAACAGGTCAGGGAGATCTTAGATCAACTTGAATACCAGGGGGTGATTGAAACATGCACCTCTCAAATGAACAATCCTTTGTTTCCTGTCTCCAAGCCAGACAATTCATATCATCTAGTTTTGGACTACAGACACCTTAATACATGTTGCAAAACTTTTGCAGTACAAAACTCGCATAGTGCAGCCCTAATGAATAACATAGTTAGGAAAAAATACAAAACGACATTAGACATATCTAATGGTTTCTTTTGTCAAAACATTGCACCAGAAAGCAGATATTTGACCGCTTTCTCCGCATTTGGGTCACAGAAAAAATTCTGTCGACTCCCACAGGGGTTCAAGAACAGCCCAGGACTATTCTCAGCTAGGGTAACAGAGTTACTACAAATCTATGATGATGAAGCATTATCTTACGTAGATGATATTTATCTCACAGACGACGACTTGGATACTCACTTGAAAAGAGTGAACACCATTATACTTGCGTTCGCAGCAGAGGGTTACAAATTCAACTTTAAAAAATCCAGAATTTCCCATCTGACAGTACTATTCTTAGGGTACGAATTATCAAGTGAAGGGAAAAGCCTAGCGGACAACTTCTTAGAGAAGTGCACTGTACTCCAAGCTCCAAAAACGCTGAAGAATTTACAATCAATACTAGGTTTTCTGAATTTCGGAAGAACTTACATACTAAATTACGCCGAGAGGGTTAAACCTCTCTACGAACTAATTAAACCTGATTTAAAACAAATCAATTGGACTCAAAAACACACAGAAATTTTGAGATCGCTGCAAACAGACATGTTTGCAAAAACAAAATTGGATACACGTGACAACACACGTGATCTTGTAATCTGAGTCATCCCAGGAAGATGCGGATTCACGTACCTGACCTCTAATGAGGGAGAAAAGGTACCAATTTCAATTAAATCTCACTTGTACACACAAGCAGAAAAAACATTCAGTCACACAGAAAGAACTGTGAACGCAGTGCAAATCGCATTGGCAAATGAACGAGAACTAGCACACGGCAAAAGGATTAATATCCTCACAGCGGAATCCGCCATCGAGGCGCTATTCAGCCCAGTAAACTTGCCTACAGTGTCACTGGATCCGAAATGGATACAATGCATAGATTCTCTAGGAGCGGAAGACGTGAAATACTATTTCGCCCCGCAATACAAAGAACTGAATGATTTAGAGTATGAAGAAGAATATCCTCTGCCAATCGAAATTCTACCTCTCCCACAATACGCATGTATAATCTATACAGATAGCTTTGTACAGCATTTCAACGTAGAGAGAAAATCCTACGATGCAGCATGTGCGATCATTAAAGGTCGTTGGCTGTGCGGTAAATTCAGACCGAAAGTAACAAAAACTGAATCAGTAAAGTACTGTTCGGTTCAAAGAACTGAAATCAGATCTTTAAAGATGGCGCTCGAAAATGCAGAACGTGAATTCCCGACACTTATAGTGTGCGATTCTCATTTTTGCGTCAACTCTTACAACAATAAACTGCAGAGTTGGATCGAAAACGACTACAAAGATGACACAGGTGCCACAATAAAGCATAAAATGCTCTGGAACGAGGTAGCTCTTTTACACAAAGATCTACAAAAGACTCACGTAATTCACGCACAGAGTCTTCAACGTGATGGCGTTCACGTTGCAGGGAATTCATTGGCTAATACAGCCAAAGCGGAAGCAACTAAACCGGCTTCCGTAGCCACAAAAAAGCGTACAGATAAATACATAGACGGGGAAACCATGCTGGCAGTAAAAACGACCGTAAAAGGCGACTGTGCAGCACTACCCGTAAACCATCCACTCAATTATGCATACATAATCGATGCAAACTCCGTTCCTTTTGCTCGAATCCCTGGAGTGGGGGACAGAGTAATTCCAAACAGGAGCAGGAGGGGCTTCCTCCTACTGGAAGCACACATGGAGTTGGGTCTGAGACACCAAACAATCAAAGCCTCTCTGAAAGAATTACAATCAGAGTACTGGTGGCCAGGAATGAGTATAGATATTCAATGTTTTGCTCAAAATTGTGAAAACTGCAACCGAGATCGCAGTAATGAACAGGCCAGTGTAGTTTCAGGATCCCTTCTAGACAGCCTAAGGCGGTCTATCTGCGCAATCAAAGAAGAGAAGCGCGTCCCAGTGTACACCATTAAGACGAAAAGCACTTAAAAAATGAGGCCCCCAGCGCTCGGCTGACGCTAGAACGGTTATAAAAGATTTGCGAGTCTTTGTCGGCACATACGCAATTACCACGCTCCATTCTGACCAGGGTCCTGCTTTCAGCTCTCGAGCTTATAGGGAGGCCATGGCTAGCATGGGAATTGGGTTGTGCTATTCTTGTCCGTCATACCCCGGAAGGGAATAGTGTGGTAGAAAGAAAAAACCGGGGCATAAAGCAATCTATAACAGCGAAGGTATTAGGTTCAGGCGCTGGGTGGGTCAAACATTTAATAAGTGTCCAGACTAGTCTTAACAACATGCCAAGAAATTCTCTAAAAGGTTTCAGCCCATGCGAACTATTGTTCGGAATTAGAATGCGCGTTCAGGACCTCGATAGTCAGATGTCAGTGGTACAAGAAGAAACAACAGACTTTGATGTAAAAGACCGTTTGGCTGTTTTACAGGAACTGAATGAAACAAGAAAATCATTAAGCAACATAAAGTTAAAGCAACAGCCAAGTACCACTGACGAGGCACCACCCGCAACAGCCCCAGCAAGGATTGTCTGGATTCCAAAGATTGGGGATCTAGTCAGAGAAAAGATCGCGGTTAAGAAGGAATTTGGGCCTTCTTACAGAAAAGCAGTACCTGTCTTAGCAGTCACCGGAACAAGATCAGTTGTACTACCGCCCCTTGCTGGTAAAAAGGAGAACAGAATCGTGTCTATCGATTTGGTAAAACCACAAGCATGTGGCCTATAATCAACAGTAGGCCCAGTGGACTCCCAAGAAACAACAGAATACCCAAACTTGCAACAATCCAAGAGGTTCAAACTGAAAGACTCATCACATTCGATCAGCCTGCAGTGCACAATGAAGGACTATGCAATAATGCCATGGAACTCGTGCCTCTTGAAACACAGATTGAAACAGTTCATCAAGAAACAACACCAGTCTACACTAATGTGGCATCAGAAAGTGCTACCGAGAGACAGATTGAAAGAACAATCCCATCAATTGACAGAACTGCCTCTGGTTATTTCATCAACTTCGACAACTTCTCTGAAGATTTAAATGACCCCGAAGTGATGCTAGAAACAAAAAAGTCTTTTAAAGAAAAAGCAACGGAACTCTTTCATCAACTGAAGGAAATCTACCTTATTTCCCCTTGGCTAGAGTTCTGGTTCGGTCTAGGTGTATTTTTCCTCCTGCTTTGGCTCATCATGGTACTGTGTTTGGGAAAATTCATTGAAGGAAAATATATTACAATGGACACAGCAAGTCAGAACATCAACCTAGTCCTGAAACCACACAGATCATCCCACGTGAAGAAAAGAGAACTGTCAACAGTAAATGTCACAGCAATTCCAATACTTGGTGGGGTAGTATGGGAGAAAACAGACTATGAGATCTATGGTCCGGTCGAAATCCTGAAGTATCCTCGTCAACTAAAGGTTTCCTTAAGTGACTTTGTGACACCAAGTACATTCTCTGATTATTGGGACTTTAACAGTATTAATGACATGATGTCTGATTTAGTAATGTCAGCTAGATTCACAGATCATGATTATTTACAAGGTTCATCTAGTTATGAGCAGTTATTCTGTTACACCCAGTATGGGGATCATTACTTGCATAAATCTGCACAGCCTAGAAATGTTTTTATGTATAATCAATGGGAACATTGTTCTACACCACCTAAAAGCAGTTCTAAAGCATTTTTTGAGAAATTCAAATACTTCTCAGGGTTTAACACCAGTGATGCAGAAACGTTTTATTACAAACTGTTAGAAAAAACAGGGATGAAAACAATGCTGACAAATTCTAAATTGATATATTCAGAAGCATTTTATGACAAAATGATGACATTTGGTTTTGATTATTGGAAAAATAATATTGAAACGAAAACAATTTGGGGTACAAAAGATTGGCAGGTGCAAGGCATTGAAGCACTATTTAGAACCTGCATGATACCTGAACAAATGTTATTTTTAAATGACACAATACACCAAACATCTTGTCTTGGCCTAGCTAAGATCAAAGACCTTAAAACACCGTCTATTCCAAAGCCAATACCTGAAAATGCAACCACAGATATTGAGTTAGACGTGTCACAAATTTTACATTTCAACAGAACACATCCTGATTGGAAAAAGTGGTTAATCTGGCCTACAGACACAAATAGCTGTCAAGATAGGTTCCTGAATAAAACACAGGGGTTAAAAATGACCAGATTAGACCCTAGATATTCCCAGAGACAACATCCAGGGATTATAACAACATACAGTGTAGGGAAACTCTGCCTAGAATGGCTAACTACATCCACACTGGCTGAAATTAAGCAACACTTGTCTTTATTAAAAGATGGTGCTGATTTGCGCGACTTCATTCTTGGACCACGCAAACAACGTCAGAAGCGTTTCATAGCGACCAGTATCTATGCTGCTTACAACGAGGCTTGGAAAGTAAAGCAAATTGAAACTGCTGAAAAAATACGAGAAATTGATCGTATTAATTTGGAGAAATCACTTTCTGTGGTAGACAATGGGTTAACGACTCTGTCTTCCAGAATATATTCTTTGGACAATATTGTATCCTCTGCCTTTGATGTGATAGACAGAGATTTGCTAATGTTACAACATGGCCAGTCTCAATTACGCTCTATTATAGAATTAGGCTGGACGCTGCAAAATCTTCGTTCAGGCTATGTGCCTTGGCGTTTAATCAACACAACGTCATTATTTTCCAGTTTTAACCTTACTGATAAACAGATCAGTTTGGCACAGAAAGGAGCAGACTATACAATCCTGAGCATCGAAAAACTCAAGAGATTACCATTGACAATGTCAGAGAGCCCTGTCATTGAATGGATAATACACGGAATTATCACAATTCCGGTAACAACTTTCCGATTTAAAAAGTGCCTTGAGTACATACCTGCTGGCCAGTATGAACAATTGGGTAAAGGATATGTCAAATCCGAATGGAAATTACCATACACTCATTCTTGCTATAGTGACAGCAACAAAAATGTATTTCTTAGTGGTGACAACTGTAAACACTCACTAAGCGGTATACTTTTGTGTCAGGGTATTAATTTACACGGAGCATGTGATGGAAATTCAAACAACCTTTCATGCCACCAGCTAGTCACACCTGCAACTCAGATAGAGCCCTTCTTTATGCAACTCGCAAACGGGAGTTATATTCTTAGAACGGATCACAGATGTTGTGGCCTGACGCCAGGGAAAAGTTAAATAGTACAAGTAACGTCCATGGTCAAATGTTGTATGCAAGCATTGTTCCCGAGCGGGCCTCCAGACATATTGACTCCCCTCTGGCCTCGTCTGAATCTCTATTCTATACGAATTGATACATTAAGCAAAATGAAATCTGTACTTTTACAGACAACAGTGCCTATAACGTCATCTAAAGAGACGTATGATCTTCTAGTCGCAAGGACGGCTACTGAGGTTCATGACCTTTTATCAACAAATTGCCCCGTGCATTTCGTAGAAATGTTCAGCCAACTCCTTAACATGTCTAGTGCAACAAGCATCCCAGGCATATTTAAGACAGTCTTTACGGGACTGCTAACACCCTTCCAGGCAATTTTGGGAATCTTTCCTAATTTTGTGCACTCCATTTTTGGCGGCATACCATTATTTTTGGGACTCGTCGCAGGGATTCTATTTTTGACCCTCCTGCTACGTTATGGCAAGCCTCGGCTCAGACATAGCTCCCATGGGAATGGAAGAGACAATCCTAGCAATGCACTACAGGGACAGGATAACTAACGTCCTTGGATTGGCCAGGCTGAGAGATCTAAACATGACCTGGTTCCTTTCATTCAGACCGATATGGCAAAATTGCATTTTACCTGTGCTACGGTGTATGCTTTGCGGCGATGAATGCGTGTTGGACATCTGTCTTTCACTTCCATCAGCAGTACCAATGGACGTCGATACTTTGCTCAGTCCAATAACGGCTCACGCATTGTATTGTCCCCAGCGGCTACCAATCCTGATGACGGCATTCGTGGAGACTCCTGTGCTACAACCAAGTGGTAACAGTGGAGCGAGTGACAAAAGCAACATCATCCAGGTACAACGTTCTGTGAGCATTGCTGGTCCCGACTATGATGACAGCAATCATTCTCACACCTGCCAAGTTACAGCGCTATCTAATTTGGTTGAACTATCACCTGAATTTGTAGACCAATTCTTTGAGAGCCTGTCTGATACGATGTTCTCACCCACAGAGAAACAATAACTTTTGAGAAGCTTTCCGACACACAGCGTTCCCATGAACTCTGAATTCGGCCTTCAGTTTTGATCAACAAAAACTGCCAAGAGCTTTGGAAATCTATTTTTCCCCGTTCAAGCAATAATTCTTTAAATTGGACAATTTTTTCTAATATTGACCTTTTTTGGCACGAACAATTCTTTGCTTAACGTAAAAACTATTCTTAGAGAACAGAAGCTTCACACTTCTATTTCTAAACACATCTAGAGACATAACAACGTTACACCAGCCTCTAGCACACATGTTATTACAATGCATTTTTATGTGATGATTTATCTCGCTTTTCTTCTGTCAGAGATACTTCATGTGTAATTCCTTTTGCATAATCGTTCATTGATTTCATATGCAATAATTTTTTGAATGGTTACTATGCTTTAAAAAAACGTACAGTACCTAAATTCCATGTATTACAAGTACGCCTATTTCGAATGCATTTATGTATTTTGGGGTGGGCAATGTTACACATGCATCTAATTGCTTTAGTTTTAGTAATTTTGATGGACATTAACCCGTGGAGTGGGTGTTGCGTGTTTATCTAGGTTCCTGATCGATACTGTGACCTTATGCCCCTATTCGGCTATAAATCCATTTATTCCCTATATTGGCATAACCGTTCAAGTGCGATTTTCTGAAAAGTCATCTCTGGCCTCACACGAACAGAGCCACATTCCAGCATGACTCTCTGCTACTTCCTTTGCGACCAATTAGTGCAATGACAGTGCAGCAGTCCCTATCTGATATTCCTAGATAACACTCCGAGTTCTTCAACAAGATAAAAACGTAGCAAACCTGGAAATCCCCGCTTGCTATGTTTTGATTAGTAATGGAACTCTAATGAGCAACTGATAACTATCACTTCCTAGTGACATCTTTAATTGACGTCTTATGTCCAGCAAACTTGCGTCAAACCCGGCACCTGTCAGGTATAAATATTACCAACGTTGCCTTAAGCAATGTTCGTTGCCTGTTGCTGATGCCAGCTGCCTGCATGACCCTGTGTTGGTAAATCTAGCACTCTGTCGCTGCAGCCTGCTATCCTGTGGTGGTGAAGCTGCTGATTACCATTATCGCCGCTACAGCGCGAACTATGGTGCAGTACGCTTAAGGAGCTGAACAGTCGTCCTCTGCGAAGACATCCAGCAGATTCCAGCTATCCCCCCTCCTTCCTCGACGCGCTGAAGAGAAGCCGCTGCCTTTCTCGTGCAGAGAAATCCAGTCCCGGCGCTTCCGGTTTCCCCTCACGGGTTACTGGGATATCGAGAGAGACCCCTGAAGGAGATACCAATCGTCCATCATTCTATTCAGAGGTATGGTGTTGACTAAACCCTTAGACGAGAATTCTTGAAACAAACCTTGGCAAAACCAACTTAACTTAAAGCTACTTACTTGCTCCCCTTCCACGTGTTAGGCTTAGGTCAGGCACACTGGGGTAGGCTTAGTTAGAAGCACCAGTTGAGTATGTTAGCCTAATGTATATATGACTGTATATATGTTTTATTACTTTTAAACCATTGTATGGCTAAGAAACCATATCAATGCTTTTACAGTTCTATTTCGCAATACTTATCTTACTGTACGTACTTTTTATAATAACAATTATTGCAATTGTGGCAATACATTTCTCTTGTACGAGAAGAAAGACTGTTCAATAAATGTTAACCTTTATTGATACACGCCCGTCTCTCTATTCTCTACATCTCGTGAAAGTAAACTGCACTAGACTGACTGAGTGAAATCTATGTCTATTGTTTCACACGACCCTAGAGATTGACTCTTGATCTGAGGAGCAAAGTTGTCATGTTGCACGGTTGTTGGAAAGCTGAATCCCTTCTTGTCTGTGCCAAGGAAGCTGATCACTTCCTATGCAGAGAAGAAAGTTTCCAGTGACCTCTGAGCTAGTTGGTAACACAACCCAATTAAGTTTAGCATAGTTAGTGGAGGCCTGGAATATCCGCAGTTCCACGTCGATACTACTGTTTATGTTATTCCAATGCGCAGGGCCTAGTGGGAAACTAGGAACTACACTACAGTTCTGTCATTTATTAATGTGACTGTATTGCCTTCAGTATAGAATACGATGTATAGGATATTTGCCAATTTATAACACTTGTGTCTGTTTTTAACGAATTAGTTTTTTACCCCATCATATAGTTTATGTTTCTATGTGATTTTTAATTAAATATATATTTGCATATATTTTATGTTCATTCCTTCTTCACACTACTGGTCTCAGAGAAATTGGTCATTTACTTTGCTGATGTCCTAGGTTTTTTACCCACATAGGTTAAAGTTATTTCCACCAGCCTTATGTACATTTGTAAATTACTGTACAGGATTAAGTAGTGTGTGTGTAATCAATATACTTATCCTTTTCCAAAGAAAAAGCACAGACTGGACAGTCAGATATTGAATGGTATTATTGTGTGCCCATAAATGGTAATTACTAGCTCACACCACCTCCCGTGAGTAGGCCTTAGAATGCTCTGCTTTCCTACCATGAGAGAGTCAAGCGCTACAATGAGATGTGTGGTTCCCAGTGAAAGGGTGAAAGTGAACCCATTACTTGTGAAGCCCCACAACTAAAGGCCTGCTTCCTTGCAACGTTGATTGACGGCATGGGGGCACCTCTAATGGTAGTTCAAACACTGTCGCTTACAGACAATTTATGTTCCAGAAGACCATTCTAATTTGAGGAAAAAATATTTGACGAAAGAGCAGAGTCCAGTACTCAGTCAGTACCGATAGCCATTCAAAGACTAGATAAAACGTAGGGGATTCATAGCATTTCCTTTCCGTTGGATAAACGAACTCCATGTTGCTAATTGAACTGGTTTATTTATTTTCTAAAAAAAATCTGAATACCCCAGCCAATGATATAAGGGATTGCAGGAAATCTGAAAAATAAATAATAAACCAGAGAACAGGAAATGAAATAAATTAAGGAATCAGTATAAGATGAAAACAGTTTTAAAAGCAGTCTATGTGCTAGATCCGATAGTTTTGAAAAAGTGTACTATGCCAGAATCTTTTGAGGGGATGAAGATATTGTGCACAAAGTCTGCAAAATTGAGCTGCAAGAGTTTCGGGATCCCCTATGCAGAGCAGGCTGTCCATAAGTCAATTCAATTCAAGATAGCTTTATTCGGTGTTTGACAAAAAAACCATAAAAGCATTTCATACAAAAACACAGTTAATCTATACATCTCCTTCACATATAAAAATTTCATATAATACATCATCTGGGTAAAAATAAATAAAATACAAACAAATTCATTTAAAATTCATTTACAAGACTCTTGATATTCATACAGTCTGCTGCTGTATACGTATTATGCAGTGTTTATAAGGAACATTATAATACGGATTTTTCAGTATTATAGATTATTCAAGAAGTCCTATACATTTCCCATAGACCCCCTGCATTTTACGATAAACGTGAGGAATTTTATCATTGTCACTATAGTAATTTCTTCCTGTAGCATATATAGTCTAAACAGTGCAGTCTTGCAGGTTCTCACCCCCCATGACTTTAGCAGTGGTATTAAGTATCTTTTTCTCCCCCATTCGTAGTACTTACAAAAAAGTATACAATGTAAGTTTGACTGTCTGGATGTATCATCACAGGGACACTTTTCCATATTTGCCGACCAAATGTTTGTATTGGGAAAAGATACAAGCCTATAGAACGACTCCGTCCTCATTCGGGTCAGGAGCATTCTATGAAAGCACGAATAGATTGGTGCTAGATAGGCATGGATTCCCGGGCCGTGTAAGATATTGCGGTGGGCTACTATAGTGGATTTGTGCCCATCTAGATACCACCTACGTTCCGCCAGTAGATCTAAGCACGCCGTTTTTAAAGATTTTTTTGATATTTGTGTGCATGTTATGGGGTTTGTGTAAAGATCTGATTTGCCGATGGAAAAAAGAAACTTTTTTACATAAGCTAGCCATGGTTGTGTGGTGGAAGCCGCATAGTTTAAACAATCAGTAATTACTTCCCTATTAAACCCTGTGTCCTCACATGTCCAAATCTTGAACCACAGCATTACTGGAGCTACTTTTATCAGATCTATGATATGGATTCTATCCAGTTCGCTATGGCACACAGTGGTAGACGTGGAGCGGGGAACTGAGAGTAAATATCTAAGGAAGGCGTTTTCCACAGTTTGGATCTGGCTGCTATCTGCTATGCCCCATATGCCTGCCCCATAAACGGCAGTGGATACGCATTTGGCAGCATATATCTTAAGTAGTATATGCACGGGTTTCCTGCCTAGTCTCTTGGCAAAATGTTTGAGGGCGCCTATTGTGCGGGCAAAAGCTAAATTCCTGGAAGTTATGGCTGGTGCCCATGTTCCCTTATTATTGAATATAATTCCTAAATAGGAGAAGGTTTTAGTCATTTCTATCTTACTGCTGTTTATAAAGATTTTGCAGTTTGGTGTATTTTTTCGCAGGGAGCATGACATTGTAAACGTTTTTCCTTCATTTATTTTTAGGCCTCTTGTGGACATAAATGATGAGAAACCTGTTATGGCTTTCTGGAGGCCTAACTGCGTGCGAGCCATGATCACAGCATCGTCAGCATACAATAGTAGAGGAACTGAGGTGCCATTTATTTTGGGATAGTCGACTCTAAGATTATTTAAAACGTTTGCTATCTCATTGATATATAAGTTAAAAAGGAAAGGCGCGAGGATGCAGCCCTGGCGAACACCCTTTGCTATAGGGAATTTTCTTGTTCGCTCTCCATTTTTGCCGTACCTAACCGCTGCGCCCGCATCCCTGTACAATTCCTGTATAAAAAGTAAGATATTTTTATCTATTCCCAGCTTTGACAAGGTTTTCCACAGCACAGCGTGGTCAAGGCAGTCAAATGCCGAGGATAGGTCGACGAAGGTGAGATAGAGGTTCCCTTGCTTCTTGCTAACATACTTGTTTATTATTAAATTTAAATTGAGACCCTGCTCTACAGTACCAACTCCAGTTTTAAAGCCGTATTGCAATTTAGAGAGAACCCCATTTTCCTTAGACCAAGTTTGCAGTTTGGTTAATAAAATTCTACCTGCCACCTTCATTAATGTATCCAGCAGGGAAATGGGGCGGTAGCATTTAGGGTCCTGTCTATTCCCCTTTTTGAATATTGGGATAATTATGGCCTCATGCCATGAATCCGGGAATCCCACTGTGCTATACGCATTTAGAACATTTGCTAGTAATGGACCCCACATTTCTGCATTGACTTTAAATAAGTCGATGGGCACTCCATCTGGACCTGGGGCTTTTAAGTTTGCACTTTGCGCGATTGCTATTTCGACCTCAGCAGGGGAGAAAACAGTGTTTAGAGGGAAGCTATCTTGGTTGCTATTAAGGATGTTATTTCCTAATGTCATATTTAGTGCCTCTTTTTTATATAGAGAGGTAAAATAGTCAACCCAGGAGTCTTCCGCTATTGCTACTTCGATCGAATCTGTCCTGTTGTCCTGGGAGAAGAAAGGAGCATTAATTTCCTTCCAGAAAGAGACATTGTCCCTTATAGAACTTGCCTTTACTAAAGCTTCCCAAGCCTGGTTTTTAAGTTCATCTTGTCTTACACGCAACGTGTGCTTATAGACACGTCTAGCTTGCCTAATCGCATTATTATCCTTGGGAAGTGTCTTTAGAGCCTGTAATAGGTCTTTGTGAGTTTTAGAACAGGCGGAGTTAAACCAGCCATGTTCTCTCTTTGCTATATCTCTCTTTACCTTTTTTGTAAGTTTGTCGTTTATGGTGGCGACAATATTCCTATATGCCGCTATAATTTGTTGGGGAGTGGTATTAGATTCTAGGCAGACCATAAATTGGTTCATTTCTTTCTGCACTAGGTCTTTTAGAAAAGTTGTACCATCAATTTTCCCCCACTTTATGGCGTAGCCATTCTTTCTTGCTAGCAAAACCGAGTGGCCATGAAGGATACTCGGTATGCTTAACTCAGAGGACTCAACTTTGTCAATCGAGATTGTGGTGCTTATTGGAAAGTGGTCACTTAATGCCAGATCGTCCCTATTGAAGCCCACCAGGCAACCCTGATTCTTGTTGGTCACTAAGATGTAATCAATTGTGGAGCCTGACCCCCGCCCAAAGAATGTATTCTGGAAAGCTACGTAAGGCTCACAGAGTTCATTTGCGAACCCCATGTCCCAGTCATGCATTAATTGATTAAGCATGTTCCCAATAATCGAATGTTCGAAGTGAGTGGTGGGATCCCCTCTTAAATTGTAAATTCCACAATTTTTTGTAGCACTGTAGGGGCACAGGTGGCAGTTGAAGTCCCCTGCTATCATAATACAATCTGCGTTCTGGTCACCCATCACGAGCATTGTATTCAGTTCCGCTATTAAGGCTTTGGGGTCAGCTTTGGGCACATTTATATATATGTTTACCAGAAAGAGGGACCACCCCATAGCTTTAACTGCATAACTCCATAAGTCAAATATTCCTGCAGCTGAACTCAAAGGAACCTGTTTTTGTATCACTGCTATGAACAGTTTATTCAGTTTATCAAAATTCATTTTATCAGTATATATTGGAGGCAGAGATATGTTTTCAAGTTCTTCAAGTAGGGGCTACAAGGCTATTCCATTATGTATTTCTGTCACTGATACTGCTACCAAATATTTTGGCTTTGGCCCATTATGCAACCTTCATCAGTTTATATTCATTAGTTAACATTAAATAGGAATCATTGTTCAGACAAGGGTTCAGACATGTGAGTTGGGTTGGAATGGATGAAACAGGTGCAACTGATAATGTTCAGTTCAGACCTGGCTTCAAAGGATTACAAACGTTGTGTAATGTGATTAAATCACCCAGAGGGTTTGAGCATCCAGATGTGCTTATCAATGCAGGATTGTCTGGAGTAAGGCTGGAGAAGTCAAACCGTAAATCCAACATACCATGGAGAAAATAAATATATATATTTGTTTCATACTAACCTCAGGGTTTCTATTTCTGGTGCTCTTGAAAGTGGAAATTTGAAATGGGAAGGGATATATCTCCATGCAAGAGGCATGTTACAGGTGGATATTCCGCTGCTGTATGCCACGATTCTTCCATTTGTTTTATGCATACCCAGGTGTAAAAGGTTTCTTTTTAGCTATTGTCATTTGAGTTAAAGTAAAATAAAAAGGTTCAAATATGGTGTGTCTTCACTGAGGAGATTTCAGTACACTTTTCCAGATCATAATCATCATAATGTTCAGTTAAACTATATAAACGCTTGCATACAAGCCTGTTCATGTTGCAGAAGACTTCAGTCCTCTTTTAGAAGATCATGGAAAGACAAAATGCTCTTTAGGAAATACATTCTTTTCTAAAGAGTTTCTATGAATTTGCCAAATACTATAAGAATTATTTGTAGAATTTGTCTATCAGCCTGTCTATTTCTTTCTGCAACCTCTTTCTCTGAGTATTTCTGCCATTCATTGCAAGTTGCATATTCTGCAGCAACTATTAAAAATGTTATTTCATCTGGATGTGGACCTAGGAGGAACACAATACAATCCATATGTTCATAAATTTTGGACAGGTGCTTCTTCACAGCCAATAGGCTGGACTGTGCTAGCCATCTTTGACATGGCTTATTCACAGTGTATCTAGTAACAGTCACAGGTATATATCTATTATAGGTGGGGGCTGTGTGATTAGCTGGAGGACCAAAACTTTGAAAAGAAATTGATGCAAGCATATATTGGTATCAATGGGCCATTGCAGTATACTTTCAAGATTTGATTCAGTTGATTTATACATAACATTTTGAATGTCATTATTTAACTGAGCATCTTTGATATTTTATTTTCACTGCCAATTTGGAAATTGTGTTGAATTGACCTTTGGGATGGAGGGTGTTTTTAAGCTCCTTGTGGACGCAAATCTCAGACAAATGGTCTACTAGACTGTTTTATTCAGAAAAAAAAGTTTCTCTGGGTATTATGAATGCTATAAATAGGACTTTGTTACCTTGAATCTACTAAAATAATATTACCAAAATAGTCTTTTCTTCAATATTTGTTTTCCAGTACTCATAGGGCCAGATGTATGAAGATACTATATTGCCATTTCCTAATTGTGAATCACGAGGATTCACATTTAGGAAATCGCAAAATGTCATGTATGAAGGTGCGTAGTGCACATTTTGCAATTCCTAGGGGGTGGCAAATCACCTACCTCATGAATAGTAATGAGGTAAGTCGCAATTTGCAACCCTCTAGGAATCGCACAAATCACAAGGATGGTGGCCTGCTGAGATCAGCAGACCACCACGTCTTTGATAGCTTTTAAATAAAGCAGTCTTTTTTTTTGTAAAGTAGCCCATTTTCCTTAAAGGGAAAAGAGGTGCTTTACAAAAAGAAAAATGAAAAGTTCTCTTTTCATTTTTTAAGAGAAGGCAGTGGTCTGTTTTACAAACATTTACAAATGGGAAAGGGTCCCTTGGGGACCCCTTCCTATTGTCAAATGGGTTACCACCTATTTGAAGTAAGTGGTAAAATGTGAATGCTTTGCAAACGCATTTACTGTCACAAAACATTCATACATACCGATGTAATTTGGTATTAGGAAGGGACGCCCTAAAATGCCCCTTCCTAATACCGAATTGTAAACCCATTTTGTGAATCTGTAACAGGTTACTGAATCACAAAATTGGGTTTGCTATATCGGAAAAGCATTTGTGAGTTCGTAAACGGGCAGAATTTGTCCGTTTGCAAACACAAAAAGGCTTGATACATCTGGCCCCTGGTCTTGTACAAAAAAAATGTTTACCTCGTCTGGAGTAAATCAGTTTATTATTGGTAATTGAAACTGTTCAAATAAGGAAAATTCATCATGAAATCTGGAGACTTATTTAAAGGCTATCCCTGGCAGTGTTCTCAATGTATGTAGTGGTAAATCTCTCTGGGATAGCTAGCTCCGTGTCTATAGTGATGGCTATAATGAAGGTAACAATACAATTCTTTACAATTATCAGTAGGTACATAAGGATCCTCATAACGGTCTTGTGGGCCTGCAATTCAAATATAATGTGCTTGACTGTTTTAAGGTTTTATTCTCTGACAAGGAAGCAGGTGTTGTTATACCATCTACTGAAATCTTTAAAATATGAGGAATTTGTAACCACTCACTGGTTCAAATTGTTGGATAAGGAGCCTTTTCCATAACCATGCCGTCCAGTACAGGATATCCAATGCGATGCAGAGCATGATGATCTTTTCATGCACTATGAGAGGAATAATGGTGATGCAGGTGTGGAAGCATAGGTAAAGACACAGCTTCAGCAGGAATGTAAAGTCCATTTAACAAACGTAAAACAACAATCAGCCTAATGAGCGATATTAGAAGAAAGAACACTCCAGGAGCAATCCAGAAGTAGGGCCATGTGGTATTAAATACCAGTCACTGAACCAATAACAAGCAGAAAGTATTCAAGTCTGGGTAGTGAACTCTGCTATGCTCGTGGAGTTTATGGAGTTTTCTGCACTCCGCGTTATGCCGCGCTTACGGAGTTCAGAAAAACTCTGCTACATGGAGCTCGCAGAGTTTTTTCCTCACTCGTGCTCATCAACATCAAGTTGGCGAGCACAAGCGAGGAAAATCCCCCTCCTGGCACGATTTGTCTTCATTTGCGCCCGTCAACGTCAAGTTGCTGATCGCGAGCAAGGGAAATCAACCAACAGGTGAGATTTTTCAACGTGGGCGGTCGGATTTCTCACTGGGAGTGGCCGGGTATGCTCGCAACTGCTCACATTGAAAAACCGTCTGTTCGCTTTGAGAAAGCTGCAGCTCGGGTAGAAAATCTACTCAAGCGGCAGTAAGGAAGCAGCACCTGCTTGCGCTGTGAATGGTGGCATTCACGATAATTTCACAGCGTGTACAAACACCGGCACTGAAAATTTTACTAACAGCATTTTTTCGAACCCACTCCACCACTTGCGGAGCTCCGAGATGTGCAGTGGAGTTTTTTTGCACTTCACGGAGTTCTGACCAGCTGAACTCTGCTAACTCCCCAAGGCTTAGTCAAGTGTCTGTGGAGTATGTACGCAAATCATCTATTTCAGAATCAGAGTCATTTTTATAAGTGATATTTCTTGTAAGGGCATCATTACATTAGATCAAAACTCAGTCGTGGGTTCATAATAAACCAACACAGTAGTTGAGACTGTTGGAGCTGCCGTAATTGCAGCATAAAGTTTTTCTATGGTAGCTGGCATTTTGTGGAATTTGTGGAGCTATAGACAGAGTAGGCTTGAGGGTCCCCAGATTGGGAGTTAGTTCATCAGCATTGCTGGACAATCTTGAGTCAGCTACTTGGGAGTAAGGAAAGGCTGTAAGGTTCTATACCTGAGGTTTCGAAGGTGGTACGATGAATAGAATCGGCCACAAAATGCTTTTTAACCTGCAACTAGTACAGCATGATTTTTAGCTTGTCCCAATAAATTTCTCTTTTTGAAGTGCGTCTTATGTCAAAGCCTTTCTCTTTCTTTTTAATGCTAACCTCAGTTTCACGTCCTGATTCATCTGTCTGTTTGCTACATTCTCCAATACTTTCTCCATCTTCTTCTCTCTTTTCTTTTACTGCCAAAGTACTGAAAAGAACAGGAAGAACTGCTATCAGAATACTGATACTGATCTGTCTTTTCAATCTTATCCCAGTCCCTCAAATTATAACCACCACTGCTGAATTCCTAAATTGAAGGAGATCCAGTTCATTTTTTTAATGTTTTTACCCTTTGCTTCTTTTTAGTTTCAGGCATACTTTTTATTTATCTGAATCCCCAATCTCGGATTTTGTTTCGAGGTGTGGTTTGACAGCTTGTGATCCCAGGGTGTCATAGCCAACAGATTAGGGGTGGGTGGCATTGGCAGAGTTTAATTCCGTGGAAGTCTGCAGAATTATATAAAAAAATCAGAGATTCTGAAGAATTCTGCAACGGGGTGAAGTGGGCATTTGGCGCTATTTTCTTAGTGCAAAATCCACCCTCATATCCGAAAATAGTGCGAAGATGAATTTTGTGCTAAGAAAATAGCACAGCCAAATACAACTTGCCGCCTTTACATACTCTGCAGTGATTATTGCAGTGTATAGGGGCACTGCCGCCGAATGGCAGGCAGTGATTTCTAAACTGTAGAATCAACTGCCTATAACTTTGCAGTGCATACTCCTTGACACCCTAACATACTCTGCAGTGATTACTGCCGAGTATGTAGGGGCACTGAGAGGCATACACTACAGTGATCCCTAAACAGGGTGAGAAGAGGGAGCAGTACCTCTATGTTTGAACACCACTGCATTGGTATTTTAGGTAATTCTGTATGTAAAGGGTAAGGTAGGATTACCTAATTCCCTTGATCCCACCGTTGAAATAAAAAATTGCACCCAGGACTACTACAGATGTACATTTTCCTAATTATTTTTGGTAACTCCTGTTCACTGCCTTGAATGGGAACCAACCGCTGTGAGCTTCTGGCTTATGGCGAGAGCAGCTGCTTCTCTGCAAATGTTGCTCATAATGAGCCAAGAAAATGTTTCAAAATCCCCCATTAATTGTATCCTTAGATCCAGAGTTGTTGCAAATCCATACTCATCTTGTGCTTGCCTTAATACATCTGGATGTTCCATTAATGAAGGTGTACGACGCATAATCATGTAAATACATAAAAATATATTTCCCCAGGTGTTGTACTCTTCTACAGGTGGCAGACCCTAAGGAGAAGACATATGATTTATAGTTTTGGGTAGTCATGCGCTGAATTTAGAGATGTCCACTGGCACAGTGGATATCTCTTAATACTGACATTCTAGTCAATGTATTAAAAGCTTGACTAATGGCTCTGTCAACATAAGGATACAGTCCATCAAATTCATAATTTGTTTGGTATTTTAAAAAACAGATTCCTAAAGCGGGATATTATTTTTGAAGATGCAAAAACTAATGACCCTCACACCATGGGAGTTGTTTTCTATTGTGTGAGGATTATTTTAAAGTCTTAACTCCCCTTACCACCAGTTTTTACCTGGATGTAAGGGGTGGTGAATGCTGGTCATTTGAATACCCACAATATATAAAGAGGACAACGCCCATGCAACCATTACTCTGTCAGGCTATGGGAGGATTATGTCAATGACAGTTTCAGAGTAATCTCAGTAGCTGACATGATTAAGTTCCACCCATCTGTAAATCAGGTACATGAAGATTCAGTTCAGCAGAGAGAGTATTTGTAGATTGAGCTATCACCTATGAAGGTATCCCGGAACTGTGAAGATGTAGGAGTCGGTCCACAGAAATGGTGCAGGGGAAGTACTTGAAAAGCTGGTCTACAGCTTCTTGCAGAATGCAAGAATTTCAGATCGTTCTATGCTTTAGGAGTGATGCTAAAGAAGGCTCGATCTCCAGTTCTGTTTCTGTGTGTGCGTGGTTGTATGTGTGAATAGAAGTACAATTGAGCAGAGGTACCTGGATGGTTGATGGAAAGTGATGCAGCTGATTAGGTACGCTGAGCTGATGTTGTGCAACGCAATATAAGTGTAAGTGAGGTTATTAAAATGAATGCTCTTGTGTATCAGGAGCCGGTGGAGCTTCCTCAGGTGTGGTTTGTTGTTGTCCCTGTGAGGGACGTTGATGATGAATCTCGCTGCTGCATTGTGGATGGTTTGTAATTGTCTGGTGGGTGCAATGTTTGGTGATGCCAGAATAGAAGAAGTTTCCATAGTCCAGCCTGCTGGTTATGTGGGTGTGGATGTCGGTTCTTTTAGTGTTGCTGAGAAGTCATTTGAAAATCTTCCTCAGGATTTTCAGTGTGGGATAGTAGGATGAGGCAATGGGGCTTACCTGAGTGGACTTGTTCAGCTTGTTGTCAATGATTATTCCAAAGTTTCTGGCATGTCATCTGTATGTGGGAGAGGGTCCGAGGTTGGCTGGCCACCAGGAGGATTCCCAAAGGGAGGTGGTATTTTAGAAGCTCACTATCCCTGTCTTATAGGGGTTAAGTTTAAGACAGTTGGACTTCAGCGAGGTGGCCCCTTTAGACATGCAGGCAATAAACGTGTTTCTCTTGTTGGGTATTTTATCAGAGAGGGACAAAATCAGTTGGTGTCGTAGGCATAGGAGAAGATCCTTCCAGCCAGATAGGTCATATAGGTGCTGAAAATGGTGGAGTTGAGTATTGAGCCTAGGGGCAATGCACTTATGAGTTCTCAGGCTTCCGAGAAGTATGGAGCCAGCTTGAACATCAATGTTCTCCCTGTCAGACAAGAGCAGATCCAGCAGAGGGCATGTCCTTGGAAGCCGGTCTCATGTTATCTGAATGGGGTATGATACAGTGCCAAATGCTGCTGAGATGCCCAGTAGGATGAGGGTTTCAGTGTCTCATGTGTACAGGACGATACATATGTCATGTGTTGCTGCAATGACAGCTCTGTTTCCTTACTGAGATTGTGTCAATAGCCAGGTTCAGTGGATTTGTGGAGCTGGTGGTTGATGAGGTGTTCAGTGAAGCATTTGTTGATTGTTTTCTCTAGGATCTTTGCATTGTAATCAAACAGAAAGTTAACATAAAAGCAGTTAGTCATGTAACAGTTATCAAAAACAAGACAAATATATCTATTATTGTTAGCATGTTTCTAACATTCAAAAGTCAATTACAGCATTAAATAGCAAAACCTGTCTTGTGTGTTTCATAGGGTGGATTTTACTGCATACAATCCTCATCAGAGCTCTGCTACAGTAGCAGGATATGTTCCTTAGATGAAAGATGCTTTCAACACTCTGACTAACAGCAGGGGCCTTGGAGATCTGGCATGAGCTCTGGCAAAGCAGTGGTGCAAACACATCTCCTAATCGAGGGACAAAACATGGGGTTTTTATACCATTTGACTACTTATTTTATCACATAGTTAGAAAATAAAGATGGTTTTCTCAACACTAAGACTACTTTTCAGGAGAAAGGAGCCCAGGCCTATCTGAACAATCCTGCAAAACTTAAGGTTGTCAAAGGGGGATTGATAAAATTTTATGTATCTGAAATCAAAGCTCAGGCCTTCCTAGAACAGATGAAGTAATCAGTTCTGCGTGACTATGTACTAAATCTTAGCTCTTTCAGTCCATAAAGGATGGGGATTATAATCTATCGAAAAACCGCTTATCTCTCTAATCCCTAAGAGTAAGACCAGCCTATAAACTAACTGGGCGCGATTTGCCCATTTGAAGGGCAACAGGATATCAGCCCTTAGAACTCTGGTTTCAAAACATTTTTTCTTACCTTGGGATCTTGTATGAATTTATTACAGTAATCAAAAGTTAAGGTAGTTAGCTTGTTGCATGTTGCATGTTGTTTTTTAGACACTCTGTTTATTATTACTTAGCATTTTCTGTTTTCAAATGAAGATAAGGGAAGCTCTGGTGTTGTTCTGCAGCCATCACCCAGACTCTAATTGAGTCTGATCGCCTCATAGATTGGGGGGTGGAGGGAGGGCAGCGGGTAGATGGGTCTACTCGGGGAGGGGGGGAGGGAGGGGGTGTGCAAAAAATTAGAAAATACGAACCTAACCGGATGGCAGTTGCCTCACAAATGAACATAGAGCTTGCAATGAAGATAATTGTAAAAAAGAAGGAAACTATATTAAGGATTGACACTAATGAAGGAATAAGTTCTACACCAGTTCAGATTATCCTTTACGACAATGGGGAGGTTGAGTATAAAAAGTTGGAATGTTGGAGGGCTCCTAAACAGTGAGAAACGCAGGCGATTGGCTGAGTTAATTGGTTTAAATCCAGTGGATGTAGCATGTCTCCAGGAGACACATGTGCCTTGAGATAAGAAATCTTTATTAAATGTAAGGGGCTATAATCTGGCAATAGCTTCAACCCAAACGTCAAATATTAGAGGGGTGGCAATATTGACCAAGACACATTTTGGGGGGAACATCACGCTACCTTTCCGACCCCCACGGCAGATGGGCTATAGTCAAGCTCACTCTTGGTATTACTATATGCAATGTGTATGGATCCAACGATGACAATCCTGCTATATTTGAACACTTAAAAGCAGAATTAGCCACCTGGCAGGGACCCTTAATTATATGTGGGGACTTTAATATCTCTCTTAATCTCTCACTAAAAACCGGTTCTGTGACAAAATAAGTGGGCCGAAAACCCAAAGTGTATAAAGCAATTAAAAGGCTAGTCAACAGCTTTGGTTTATTAGATGTCTGGGCTCAAAATAACAAACAGGATCCAGGGTACACCTATTTTCGCACCCGCATCAGAAACATGTACGTATAGATTATATTTTTGTTACTCAGGAGTTAGCCCAGGAGTTAGCCCCTCAGTCTTCGATTGTTAAATGTCCCCAAATAATATCAGACCATAATGCCCTCATCCTTTCAACTGAATTTGGCTCCCCTCAAAAGCAACGTAGGCACTGGTCATTCGATCGTAAACTTTTGGTTAACGCTGAATACATTATGTATATCAAGAAATGGACAGAAGAATTTTTTAATATGAATCGTTTCAGTTCTTCAAGAAATATTGTGTGGGATTGTTATAAGGCAGCACTTAGGGGAGAAACTACTAGCTATCAAAACAGGATCCGAAAAAAACAACCTAATGAACATAACCTAAAAATATCCACCCTAGCTAAAGCTGAAGCAGATCACACCAGGCTAATTTCTTTGGGGTAGGACGCCAAGCAATTAATGTATCAAGTAATTACATTGAAATCTGAGATAAACACAACTCTTAGCCAGAAAGCGGCGCAAACATATAGGGCCCATAGAAAAGATCTCTATGAGAATGGAGAAAAAGTAGGCAGACAACTGGCTCTAACCACCCGGCAAAAAAATGTTGCCAGTAATATTAGTTCAATTCAGGAGGGTGGTCAAACATTTACTAAAGCGACTGATATAATACAACTATTTCAGCAATACTATCAAAGTCTATACACTGAAGACCTAGCTACCACTGACACTCAAATAAATCTGTTTCTTAACAATTTTCTTGATAACGATAATGGAGAGAAAGTTCTCGACGAGGCTACTCGTGAAGATCTGGAAGGGGAAATCTCCATCGAAGAAGTATTAACAGCACTTACTTAGTTACAAGCAGGAAAAGCAGCTGGCCGGATAAAATTCCAATAGATCTGTATAAAATTTTATCTGAGCAACTAGCCCCAATTTTGCATGATCTTTTTCTAGGGATACAATGGAACTGAGTTTCTCCTGCATCTTGGTCTGAAGCCAGTATAGTTGTATTTCCTAAGAAAGGAAAGTCACCCGAATTTCTCACTTCATATCGCCCCATATCCCTTATTAATTGGGAATCTAAATTGTTTGCTAAAGAAATAGGCGGTAGATGAAGCAGGGTTATTGAACATCTGGTCTCCCCTTGGCAGCATGGTTTTGTTCCAGGTAAAGGGACTACCGATCACACCTGCAGGGCTCTGGCCCTCTTCGATGCCATTGCTGTCAGGGGAGGGCAGATGTCAATGATCCTGTTGGACGCCGAGAAGGCCTTTGACCGGGTGTCATGGAAATTTCTCTGGGCGGTTATGGCACGAAATAATTTTGGCCCCAAATTTGTAAAAGCTATGAAATCTATGTATACATCCCCCAAAGCCAAATTACAAATTATGGATTCTGAATCTGGTCAGATTAGTATATCTCGGGGTACTACACAGGGCTGCCCTTGTTCGCCACTATTATTTGCGCTTTATATTAATCCGCTTATATTAAAACTCCTAGAGCATACACTTATTACTCCCATCCTGAGCCACTCATTTGAGACCAAAGTATTAGCCTACGCGGATGATATCGCGGTCATCACCGCTGATCCAGTAGTGGCTATGCGCGAAATCGAAGAATTAACTCTGGAGTATGGCTTATACTCGGGCTACTCCCTGAATAGGGGAAAGACTATTATACTGGCTACAGCCAATACAGTGTGTAGTGATCAAAGAAGGAGTCATAAAGCCACCTATTTGGGATTCACTTTAAGCCCTGATACCAAGCATATTGTAGCTCTGAACTATGACCCCCTCATTGCCAAGATTAAACAGGACCTAGATCGGGTCAATAATTTACATCTTTCGATCATTGGAAGAGCTAATTTTCTCAAAATGAATGTTTTACCCAGATGTTTATATCTTTTTCGTGCAATCCCGTTAGCAGTAGAGTCAAGGATGTTAAAAAAACTCGACTCACTTATGTCGAAAGTTTTATGGCAACACGGAAAGATTAGGAGATCGCATAAACTGCTCTCCCTCCCTATAGAAAGAGGGGGACTTGCTGTTTCAAACTGTACCTTGTACCACTGGGCTTCAATCCTAAAACTTTCAACTCCTATGTTTTGTAATAGTAATGGAACTACACATGTTGATATTGATTACATTCCTTCAATATATGAGCTGGTTCTCGGTAAAGAAGCAAAGGGCCTTTTCCTCCAGGTGATTGACACTAAGCATATGAAAAAGAAATACAAGGCTGAAATTATGTTAAGCGCTTGGAAAGTCTGGGAAAAGGTTGCTAAACTCATACAACTTAAGAAACTTAACAGTTATACGCTATTATGGAAACATAGTACTCTTTGCGCACCATCTTATGATGTGACAGCAAGAAAATGGGAAAGGATTGGTATAACTACAATTAGCGACTTCTTGATTAACGATTTTGAAACCACTTTTAACGACCTGAAACAAAAATACCAACTCTCAAATGGTGACTACATTAAATTTGCGCATGTAATAGCGTATCTAAGAGCAAAACGTCCCTCTATTTATTTGGGGAGAGTAGAGATAATGGAAGCCCTTAACAATACAAACACTAGAATAGGAGCACTTTATAGGCTACTCCTAATTAATATGTCGGATGACCTGGAAAAAACAGAAACTAGCTGGGCTACAAAATTAAACAATCCTGACGTAGATATTGATAGGATATTAGAGATGAGCCAACTTTTGATTATGGCCAGTAACTTAAAAGCCCAAATATACAAAACAGTCTTCAATCTCTATTACACACCCATCAAGCTGTTTCTATGGGAGAAAAGGGAGAATGACATCTGCCCAAGATGTAGGAAAGGTCCCGCCACCCTGATACACATGTTTAGTAGCTGTCCCTCACTTGTGTTAATTAAGAACATGCTCTCGAATTTCTGGGAAGAGCTTTTCGGGCACAGGGTACCAGATTCAGATACACTCTTTGTCTTAGGATTCAATACTACTCTAAAATGGACAAAATCAGAGCAAAAAATACTATATATTGGTACCGCTGCCTTTAGAATCATTCTGGCAGCTCGCTGGAAGGAGCAAGAACCTCCAAGTTTTCAGATGTGGCTCTCCCGTTTTCTAGCAATCTATAGCATAGAGACGGCTATATATACTACAAGGGGAAAGAGAGCAAGGAAACTTGGGGAGTCACTCTGGCTTCCTATAACGAATTGGAAATTTAAACATAATCCTATGACTATATAAGGCTCTTAGATCGCTCCATTCCAGCTGCTTGCTTTTATGCTGTTTGATGTATGTGAGATTTTTTTTTTTTTCTTTTTTTTTGCCTATTTCTGTTATTCCTTTTCCTATTAATGAATTTGTAATGTCTTGCTTTATATGATGTATTGTATAGATTCTGTCTGGCTCTGCTTGTGTTGGGTTCGTAACAATAAAGAAAAAAAAAAAGAGAATTAGCTTCTCCCGGGCCTTCCAGCTCTGCAAATAGCCTTACCCACTACTGTAATGATGGTGCAACTAAAGTCTCTGTGGGAAGCAGCAGCTGCTGTTGTTGAGTAGCATTTGCAGCTCAGATAGAGCCATGGCTGAGCATCTACTGTACTTCTTCCGGTGAGACGTAAATTCCTCTGATCCCTCTCATAGGTACTCATCCTCAGTCTGGCAACGGAACTTCATGAGTCCCCACTATGGCATCTCCTCAGGATGATGACTTGAATCTGGCAACAGTCCTTTTCTTTCTGGTGGCTTCATCTACCATATGGGGTCACCCACCTTACTTCACACACAGGTGACAGCCCGGTCAGCAGAGCAGCAATCTTAATGGTGGCCCCTCCTAGCATACGGCGTCACTGGCTTCCCTCCACACATTTTGGCATGGCTGCAAACTTTGTGACTGTCCTACCTGCCATCCTGGGTCACCAACTTCACTCCCTACATGGGATATTCCCTGATCTACAAGGCAGTGATTTTTATGGCTAACTTCCCAACTGCTAAATATGGCATACAGGGTTAAATTTACAGTGAAGATTTTCACATTTGAATTTGGCCTCTTCTTCAGAAGTCTCCAGAGGGTCAAGACTGCAGGCTATTTATGATGAGGGCTTCAGGAGGCCAGATACCCTTCCAAAGAGAAGCCACTGAACTGGATTTGCTGCTGTGGAGAAGAAAGTAACCATTAAGATAATGGGGTAACCTAAAAGGTACTGGACCTGGGTATCATACGTTATAGAAAAAGACAATAGTCCAAGACCTCTATGATTTCTGAACTGAGTTAATCAGTGAATAGTCATTAATTAAACAAATTTTGGAGCATGCACATTAATCGGCTCTATACATTTATGTAGACATTCAAAAGACAATGGTCCAAGACCTCTATGATTTCTGAACTGAGTTAATCAGTGAATAGTCATTAATTAAACACATTTTGGAGCATGTACATTAATCTGCTCTATACATTTATGTAGATATTATGTACAGAGCAGATTAATGTACATGCTCCAAAATTTGTTTAATTAATGACTATTCACTGATTAACTCAGTTTAGAAATCATAGAGGTCTTGGACCATTGTGGAGAAGAAAGTGGCAGGAGCTATCGCAACATCAGGTTGGCCAGCGATGTACCATGGGCTGATTGATGAGCAGATAAATTCAGGTTTCCTGTTGATTCTCAAAGCATTTTTTGTTGAAACGTTTCTGAAGTTCCAAGTTGCGTATTTTAGCTGTTTGTGCACCACTTGGAGAGCAGGACTCAGTTCAGGCAGGGTCAAGGTGCAGATTCGAGGTTGTTTGATCTTCTTATCTTCCCATAGCTCAGAACAGGCAACCAGCCAACTAACCTTTGGAGTCACTCTGTTAGGCATAGGAGTAAGCAGCAAGGCAAGCCTCAAGCAGGGCAGTCCTACAAGGGTACATGTGAAGCTTCAAGCAGCAGGATAGTCCGTGGAAGTGCACAGCATCCTCATGCAGCAAGGAAGTCCTCTGAAGTACAAGGCAGTGCCTGTCAGGGTCATCTGCATGTTCAGAAGTAAACTGCAGGGTGGGTCTGAGGGTCCTATAACTATACATGGTGCTAGCTTTGAAGTAAGAGAAGCTTCTAGAGTTTTCCACTCACAGATGGTGATGAAATGGTGATGAAATTATCTTCCTCCCTGTCCAGGCTCCAACACGTGTGGCGTGACAAAAGGTTACTGAGAAGTCTTTTGTGAGTGTGATAAGGCAGCTCTTTCGAAATGTTAGTGGAGCAGAGAACATAATCAATCAATCAATCAATCGTAATATTTGTATAGCGCACTACTCACCCGGCAGGGTCTCAAGGTGATTGGGGGAAGGGGTCCGCTATTGCTCGAACAGCCAGGTCTTGAGTTGTCTCCTGAAGGCGAGATGGTCCTGGGTCAGCCGAAGGTGGATGGGGAGGGAGTTCCATGTCTTTTGTGGCCAGGTAGGAGAAGGATCTACCTCCGGCGGTGGCTCTTCGGATGCGTGGTACGGCGGCAAGGGGGAGGCTTGTAGAGCGTAGCTGGCGGGTGGGCGTGTAGAAGGTCAGGCGGTCGTTGAGGTACTTGGGGCCCAGGTCGTGGAGAGACTTGTGTGCGTGGGTGAGAAGCCTGAACATGATCCTCTTGCTGACGGGAAGCCAGTGCAGGTCCCTCAGGTGGCCGGAGATGTGGCTTCATCGGAGGATGTCCAGGATGAGTCGGGCGGAGGCGTTCTGGATGCGTTGGAGTCTTTTCTGTAGCTTGGCTGTGGTTCCGGCGTAGAGGGTGTTTCCGTAGTCCAGTCGGCTGGTGACGAGTGCCTGGGTGACCGTCTACCTGGTTTCGGTCGGGATCCATCGGAAGATCTTGCGGAGCATGCGTAGGGTGTTGAAACATGATGAGGAGACGGCGTTGACTTGTCTGGTCTTCGAGAGGGAGGAGTCCAGGATGAAGCCCAGGTTGCGTGCATGATCTGTTGGCTTGGGAGTGATGCCCAGGGCGGGGGCCACCAGGAGTCATCCCAGGCGGAGGGCGATGGTCCCAGGATGAGGACTTCCGTCTTGTCTGAGTTCAGTTTCACGCGGCTGATCTTCATCCACTCGGCGACGTCTTTCATCCCTTCGTGTAGGCTAGTTCTGGCGGTGGCAGGGTCTCTGGTGAGGAAGAGGATCAGTTGGGTGTCGTCAGCGTAGGAGATGATGTTGAGGCTGTGTTGGTGTATGATCGCTGCAAGAGGTCCCATGTAGACGTTGAAGAGGGTGGGGCTGAGTGATGATCCTTGCGGTACGCCGCAGATGACTTCGGTGGCTTCAGATCGAAACGGTGTTCTTCCGGCGAGGAACGAGATGATCTACTCCAGTGCCTTCTCTTGGATACCGATGTTGCTGAGGCGTTAAACTAGGGTGCGGTGGCAGACAGTGTTGAACGCTGCGGAGAGGTCTAGGAGGATGAGGGCCGCTATTTCCCCATTGTCGAACAGGGTTCTGATGTCGTCGGTGGCTGCGATGAGGGCGGTCTCGGTGCTGTGGTTGGCTCGGAAACCGGACTGCAAGGGGTCAAGGGATCCGTTCGTCTCGAGAAAGGCGGAAAGCTGTCTGTTGACGGTCTTCTCGATGACTTTGGCAGGAAAAGGGAGGAGCGAGATGGGGCGGATGTTCTTGAGGTCGGTGGGGTCCGCTGTTGGTTTCTTCAGTAGGGCGCCGAGCTCAGCATGCTTCCAGCTCTCCTGGAAGGTGGCGGTGTTGAAGGAGGTGTTGATGATGTTCTGGAGTTGGGGTGCGATGGTGGAGTCGGCCTTGTTGAAGACGTGGTGGGGGCAGGGGTCGTGTGGGCTGTGTCTTCGGTGGTCACCGTGGTCCAGGTGCGGGGGGTGGCGGTGGGGGGCATTGGTTTGACGGTTGTGTGCGTGTATGGTGCGCCGAAGCTGTTGTGGATGTAGGCGATCTTGCAGTGGAAGAACGAGGCGAGAGAGTCGCAGAGATCTTGTGAAGGAGTGATATTGTTGTTGCCGGTGCTGGGGTTGGAGAACTCCTTGATGATGCTGAGGAGTTCCTTGCTGTCATGGGCGTTGTTGTCCAGTCGTTCCTTCAGTGATTTCTTCTTGGTGGTGCGGATAAGCTGGTGGTGCTTGCGGGTGGCGTGTTTGAGGGCGGTCATGTTGTCTGTGGTCTGGTCAAGGAGCCAGGCTTTCTCGAGGGTGCGGCAGTTCTTCTTGGAGTCCTTGAGTTCGTCGGTGAACCAGGAGGCTTTCTTGCTTCTGGGTCTTCTGGGAGGGTTCTTCAGTGGCGCGAGGTCGTCGGCGCAGTTGGTCAGCCACTGTGCGAAGTTGCGGGCTGCTTCGTTGGGGTCCGTTGTGCTGGCGGGTGGGTTCTGGCTGAGGGAGGTGATGAGCTGCTCGGCAATGATCTTGCTCCAGCTCCTGTGAGGAACCTGTTGCGGGTGGTGGTGGGTCGTGGTTCTTCTGAAGCTGAAGTGGACGCAGCTGTGATCGGTCCAGTGAAGTCCGGTGGAGTGGCTGAAGTTGATGTGCTTGCTGGATGAGAAGACGGGATCAAGCGTGTGGCCGGCGTAGTGGGTGGGGGTGTTGACCAGTTGCTTGAGTCCGAGGTTGGCGAGGTTGTCCAGCAGGGAGGCGGTGTTGCGGTCTTTGTTGTTCTCCAGGTGGAAGTTGAGGTCCCCTAGGAGGATGTAGTCAGCGGAGGGGAGGGCGTGCGGGCTGATGAAGTCTGCGATGTCTTCGCTGAATTGTGTGCGTGGTCGCGGGGGTCTATAGACGAGGGTGCCTCTGAGGGTTGTCTTAGGGTCGGTGTGTATCTGGAAGTAAAGGTGCTCGGCGGCGGAGAAGGTGTAGTTGGAGTCGGTCGTGATGCGGATGGTGTTCTTGTGTACGATGGCAATGCCTCCTCCAGTCCGGTTGACGCGGTCCCTCCGGGTGACCTTGTATCCGTCTGGGATGGCGATGGCGATGTCGGGTGCAGAGGAGGCGTTCATCCAGGTTTCTGTGAGGAAGGCGACGTCTGGTGAAGTTGTGTTGAGCAGGTTCCAAAGTTCGATGGCGTGTCTGTGGATGGAGCGGGTGTTGAGCATGATGCACTTGAGGTGGCTGTTGTTGGTGCTTGGCTTGGTGGCTGCAGTGCAGGTCCGGAGGCAAGTGAACTTGTAGGCTTGACAGGTGAAGGGTCCGTGGGTGCGTCTCGGGGTGGCTCGGTGGCAGGCTCTGGTTCGGTCGGGTTTGAGAGCGATGAGGGTGGCGGCGTCGTAGGTCCGTCGTGCGGGCAGGCATCGTCGGGGGCCAGGGGTCCTGGCGCTGGGCGCGGTCCTGGCACGGACGGGCACAGACTGGCTTGCCTCTGGCGCGCCTACGACGCACAATCGGCGCACCCTTCTGCGCGTGACCGCTGCGCGTCCGTGCGGTCTCCATATAAGTCCAAGTGGGAGGGAGGAGCAGCTGGGAGGCGGGAGGGGGGAGGGCACAGAAGAAAAGGGGGCGGGCCTCTATCTCACGGCGGCGGGAAGCGGGGGATACACCAGGGGGTCAGCGAACCTAGGCACAGAGGTACAAATTTGAACAAAATACAAACAGGGTAACAGGAACAACAGCAAGTCAATGAACAGGAAAAAAGAGCAGGAAAACGGCAGATCAGCGCAGCGAGCAGCAGCGAGGGGGCACACACACGACTGGAGGGCTGTGCCCACACATCTTTGTGTGAGCATCCATTCTGCCAACCCCTAGTCCTCTTTTGTGTCACTGTCTGGGAGGAATACACAAACACCAACTGCAATGCTAATCACAGTAATGGGACCCAGAGCACTGGCTGCAGGCACCAAATGTTAGAACATGAAAATGCAAACTGTCGAAAACTTCGATACCTTTAAAGGTGGTGATCTTGAGAGAAGACTTACCCAAAAAGAAGCAAATTTTGGGGCAGATGTACAAGAAAGTGACTCAGTGCATTCCGCAAACCATTTGGCTGCTCCGCTCTGAGTCACTTTCAAAACACAAGGATGCAACATATTTACAACAATATGCTGCATCTCTCTGTTTCCCCCTGCACTGGTGCACAAACTGCTGCCATGCGCAGGCGCAGGCACCCTTGCACCATGGTGCAAGGATTCGTACGTCGTGGGGAGATTGTTTTTGTGGAGGAAGGGGCATCTTCCTGCACAAAGCAATCACTGCAGCCATTTTCCTCTTTCAATGTGTGCTGTATAATGCAGCAAACATTGAAAGAGGAAAAAACGGAGAGGGAAGGCGAAGCATTCACACGCATTTCAAGATTTACGAAATCTGGAAAAGTGTCTGGTTCCATGGGTGTTGCGTGGGAACACCAATAGCAACACCACTGCAACACCCATGGAACGCCCCTTTCATGCAAAATGCTGTGTGTAGAGGGACCATATTTACAAGTACAGGAAAAGCAGGGTGTCTTTTCCGGTCCTTGTAAATATGGAGCAGTACATGCGCCACTGGTACGACACAAATAGTGACGTGCTGGTGGCACAGGGGGCTTGCAAATCTGCCCCTCAATTTTGTATTTGAAGTCAGTAGTTGAAGGATTAAATTAAATGAATGAAATGCAGAATTCAAATTCTCAGTACATTTAGAAGATTGTGTTTCACTTTTATTGAACAATGAAAAGCAGTCGTTTTACATATTGTTTCTTCACATGAAACTTATGAACTGGCCTGACTGAGCCCTGACGGGGAACAATGCTTGTTTGAGACTCACTTTCCCAGGAGACTTTGGTTTCATGACCTGTAAGTTTAGCCCCATATGATACTGTAAGCAACCAATGACCAGACAGCACATACGTATAATAACGTGTTATGAATTTGAATTCTTTCCAACTTTAGTAAACGCTATGACTTTGGCCAGCGTTTGTTTTTGACAGTGGATTGCAGACAGGATATTACAGATCCTTTGACCGAGTAAGTACATGCAAGCCCTGACCAGCTTGGCTCACTTGTGTAATTGAATGGAGGGGCTAATGGGGGTCCTTTATGAAAGCACACACGCATGATTATGAGCATCAATTATTTTAAGATTAGGACACGATTGGTGAGGTCTCTCATAACACACTAGTGGATAGAATTCTCACTTTTTTGTGTTGTCTCGGCTTCATTATTCTCTGCACCCATCAAGCAATTTGAGTGATCCCTTCCACTGGAGTTCGTCATCTAAATAATTTCTCTCCTCAATTCCAATATGAAAGTAAAAGTTCCTAGGCTAGCTATGATATTACGGTCTTGTATAATACATGAGCGATGCCCACAGATAAAATTGAGTCATTCACTGTTGCTTGAGTGGACAAACCAGTTGGCAAATTCATGTATTTCAGATTAGAGAAGCCTCCCGCTTTTGGTGACTGAGGGGCATATTACCAACAAATAGAGAAAATTATCGCTAAATAGGCTTAGCGACAATTTTTCTATCGCCAAGCATCGCCGGATTTTATCGTTGAGATAACGTGCTATTAGCAACATTTATCTCAAAAGTGATAAAATACCTGGCGATAGCGGCGAAATGCGCGAATATCGCTGAGAATACAGCGATATTCACGCATTAGGGGCGAAATGCTCTTAGCCATGTTATCCACCTCCCATTGGATAACATGGCTAGGAACTGGTCTGAGCAGGTGTTAGTATTTGGAGATATTCGTGCTTTCCATCGCTATGCCTGCCTTGCTAATAGGCGATAGCGATGTTAGCGACTGCTTTCAGTCGCTAACAGGTTGGGTACGCCCCCTTTGCATGTCATTAGCGATAAATATCGCTGACATGCAAAGTGGGCCCCAAACCGCTCGCTATCGCATACAAGCTGTCGACAGCTTGCTAATAGGGCAATAGAATTTTCGCCACTTAGCGGCCGAAAACGGCCACTAAAGCGGCGAAAATTGCCTATCGTCCCCCCTTGATAATATGCCCCTGAATTCGTTATTGGTTAATAAATGGAGCTATGGATTGACATTCATGAAATTTGTAAAAAGAACTAATGTGCATGAGAGTAAATCACTCGCATGGTAGGATTTGCCTAGGTAACGTGAAGTTTGGTGATTGCAAGACTAATTGATACATCAAGCAGTGTAATAAATAGATGCTTATTACATTTGAATGGAATTCACATGAGGCAAAATTTAGTGGTGCTAATAATATTCAGGATTTAGACAACCTTCCCATTGAGAGGTATTGATGTTTGGATCATTTTTTTCAGCTTACTTTAGATCTGAGTCCTGATGAGAACCTGTAAATTGTGGAGGGTTTGGCGCTTTCTCAGCCCAATGTGTATGATATTAAGGAGTGGTGGAACATCCAAGAATGATCTTGAACAACTATGAGGCCACTCCTCTGTTCCTAATCAGATTGGCACAGTGTGATTGAGCAAGCCCAATATGGAGGAATTTATTTGGTAGTATCAATGGAAGATTAAAAACATTTCCTCATAGGCACTAAAAATCCTAACTGGTTTTATTTTTTGCTATATGTCAGTTTGTAAAGGTTTGTCTTTGTTTTGTGTTACATGTGGGGCAGGTGACAATTCAATGTATTGAATAACGGGATTTTTCACATTGTTTGTTTAGTGTATCTCAATTTGTATTATTGAAATGACCATGTTGCAAATTATAGTAAAGTAAAAAGAAAAAGAAATCAAAGGGGATCACTGGTATTAAATACAGTGACCATGAACAAAAAAGAAAGTGTGTAGTTTCAGAGTCAGTATTGCAGTTCTTCATGTTTGTTAGAACTTTCTAAAAGTGTCATTTTCAGAACTGTAGTTTGTACCGGTTCCCAAACAAAAGTTATCACTTAATAAATGTAATGAGGTAATCCAATGTTATCCCATTGAAGCAGTAGGTCTTGCAGTAGTAAAAAATGTATTATCAGTTTTTTTCCAATAACACGACATATAAAACTTAAAAAAACATGCCAATCTTTTTTTAAAAAAACTGCTCCCTGTCCAAAGGGCTGTCTATGGCGTACCTTAGTGGTAACTTGATGGGTTAAAAAACAAGGTTTGTGTCTACAAAGGGTTTTTTTGTGAGGTCGAATTGGCAGTTTAAAAATGCATATAGGCTGCAATGACAGTCCTCAGATTTAAAAGGCTAAGTGGGTGGTGCATTACGTGCTACAGACCTGCTAGTTACTTTTACTAAGTATATGTTGTGCCACTTTGTTAGGGATTGTAAGTAAATTAAATGTGCCAATGGAGTGTAGGCCAATGTTATCATGCTGCAAGGAGTGATGATAAGCACTTTTGCACTAGCTAGCTGAGGTAAAGTGCACAGATTCCTATGGCCAACAAAAACGACTCACAGCACACAGGTGGGGAGAAAGCAAAACAATTGGGGACCAACCTAAGGCTAACGGGTCTAACACTACCAAGTATTCTCCCTAGATTTGACCATATAATTTATGTTCCAGTCATTCCATTGACCCTTATCCCCTAAAAGGACCCAGTGGCAACACTGGAACATTTCCTGACCTTTGAAACCCTTTTCTAGTGTTGCTGTTGAAAGCATTTGCATTGAATATATTTTTATTATTAATTTCAGTATTAGTCAGTGGAGGAATACGCAGTCACTTGAGTCCGCAAGGCTGCTCTAGGGAAATTCGACCAGGTGATGACATCAGGGGGGCGCCATGTTCGCAAGTTTATTTTAGTTTTAAAAGCACCTGCTGCTGTTCTTTGCCTCCAGCAATTTCCAGGCAACAATAAAAAAGTCAAGATAACTTTGGTGAATAATGTTCTGCCTGGATAGAGATAGGAGTTCTTCTAGTTGAGGTTTTGACAGATCATAAAATAGCACAGAGGATTAATACGCCTGCTGCACAAACATGTACCAATGCAGATCACAAAGTTCAAATAATGTAAATAGGTCAGTGGGTTACTGCTTTTCTAAGAGACATCCTATGTTACTTGTAGTTTATACGTTAAAATCCTATTATACAACAGTGAATTATAAACTGTCATCAAAGAACTGTATTTACAGTGCGAAGTATAGATTAGAGCATAGATTAATGTTGCAAAAAGGGTTAATTTAGGTAGAAATGTATTCTTATTATTAAAGAGAACACCTAACTGTAATGTTCTATTTTCAATTCTAAGTTTGTGCTTCTCCGGACCAAGCACTATTAAACTATATCGGTTATCAGTATGGATGACATGTCACTCCCACAGCTTGCAGTCCTTTGGCTTATGTAACATTTCCTATACAATGATTTACACACATACGATTGATTGTCTCTGTCCCGTAGGATGGGCAACGTATTTCACCCTCCTTATAAATGCATTGATGGCAGGCTCTCCAGTCCCCTGTTCCTGGAAGGCGGCTGAGGTGATTCCCATTTATAAGAAGGGCCCTAGGGAGAACCCTGCCAACTACCGTCCAATTAGTCTGATAGACGCAGGACAGAAGTTGGTTGGCAGGTTTCTCCTTGAAAGGATCCTCTCGTGGGCAGAGGAAAATAAAATCATTTCCCCCTACCAGGCTGGCTTCAGGGCATGTACTAGTACAATTGATCAAGCCTTTAGATTGCTCCTACTTCACTGGAAGGTAGTCACTATCGGCAAAGGCGGTCTTTATTTGGCATTTATTGACTTGAAGACCGCCTTTGACCTGGTTCCATGGGACCGATTGTGGACTATACTGGAGGAGATGGGGATCCCGCTTCCAATATTAAACCTTTTTGATACACATGCATGAAGGCACCTATGCCCGTATTAGATGGGGCTCTCAAGGGCAAAAAACCCATAGGATCCCTGTTAGGCGAGGGGTTAGACAGGGGTGCGTGTTGGCCCCAACACTCTTTTCTTTGTTTGTAAATGGTGTTGTCTCTTTCTTACTTGAAATCGATGCAGATGCCCCTGTCCTAGCAGGCGATAAAGTGCCCACCTTACTTTTCGCAGACGACACCTTGCTGGTTTCAAAAACTCCTGTGGGCTTGCAAAAACTGTTGAATCGCTTTAGCCTGTTCTGTAAACTTAGAGGCCTAGTCATTAACACCACCAAAACTAAGCTGCTCTATTTTAACCCAAGTAAGTCCTCCAGGTCCACCCTATACCTTGATGGAGAACCTTTGGAGCGCATCAATGAATTCGATTATTTGGGAATCAGAATCACTCACAATCTGAAGTGGCAGGCCCATATTGATAAAATGCTTTTGAACCACAAAAGGGTGACCGGTGTCCTGGGGCGGGAACACCGCATGTCCATCTCTAAGCCTATCGCCCCGGCCCTAGATATATATGCTGCAAAGGCTGTGGGCAGCGCCCTTTATGGTGCCGAGCTGTGGGGCTTTGAATGTATTAGTGCACTTACTACCTCTGAAAACAAGTTTTTTAGAGAGCTAGCATCCCTCCCGATGGGTACCCCTATCAAACCACTATTGAGCGATTTGGGCCGCCGCCCTATCCGGGATTTAGCTAGGCTTTGGCCTCTTTTATATTGGGCCAGGTTATGGCGGACACCTGAGCTCTCCAAATATCTTGATGGTTTGCTAGAGGTCATGAACCTTAGTGGTTCACATAAAGTTAGTTGGATCCATAACATTAAGAAGCTTCTGAGTGACGTTGGCTTCCCAACTGGATGGGAGAGTGGAGCTTCTGTACCCAAGCTTGAACTTAAGCGAGTCTACTGGAACTGGGTGGATGAGCAAGATCTAAGGGACCCTAACCAGGGTAGGTTGACTGAGGAGTTTAAACAGCATAAAATTGAGCCTCGTTGGGAGCCCTACCTGGATTTTATTGCAAAACCAAGGGATAGATCCCTGTTCATCCAGTTCAGGTTGGGAAACTTACCCTTGCATGATTACACCTGTAAATGGAAGCCCCCGTATCAAACCCCATCTGAGTGCCCTACCTGTAATGGTGTTATCAAAACTATTGCCCATGTCTTTTTTGTGTGCCCGGCATATGTAAAGCCTAGGCAGAGATGGCTAAAACCCACATGTCTATTGCTTGGCACCAGGAGTCATTCTGTAGCCTTGAGAATTCTTAAAACTGACACCAGCACACGCCTAGTCTGTGGGGTTGCTAAATTCCTGAGTTGGGCCTGGGCAATAAGAGCAAAATCTTTGTGATGTATCGTTTTTTAACTCAACATTTTTAATTTTTACTTTTACAATGCTTTCACTGTTTAATACGCCTCTTAATCTATTTATTGTACCATGGATGTTTTTCTACTGTTATTAACTCTGTAAATCGTAGTGACCTATGAATTATGGTTCCTTGTTTTTACCTTGTGTATGTGCTTTTATGATATCACATGTGTATCGAAATAAAGCTTTGAATTGATTGTCTCTGTGTAATGTGTGTGTGAAGCAAAGTACTCTGACACCCCACACTCTTATGAGTGGCGCTGTATGACTAATTTAATGCAACTGCAACGAGTGGTTATGGAGACTTGAGGGAGTCTGTTTAAAGGTGGTGGTGAGGAAATTCGTGGCAGAGATGGTCACCACCTTTACCATGGACTGTGGGTGGCAACAGAAATTGTCCCCTTGGCGCCACCAGCGCTACAGCCGGCCATGAAAGTCCGTCAATTTCTTACTAGGCCATCTTTAAGTTTGAAAATCTCAATCAACTCCAGACATCTCCAAACTTGCTAAACTTGCTACTGATGAGTCCCAAGTAGATGGAATTCCAAACGTGATTGTTGAAAATCTTTGAGAGATGCCGTCATCTGTCTAAGAAAGACGACGAGTATATAATCATTCTATGAAATATTTGATTGTAGGTTTCTCTCAGTAAATGTGGGCAACATTAAACAAGCTATTAAGGCACAGAATCTGTATAAACAATATTTTTTGTAGGGAAAGTAGGCGGATGAGAGGATGAACACATGGAACACGTTTTATTTTTCATTTGAACGTTCCCTATAATTAAATCTTTAAAAACAATATTTTCAAAATACTGTCATTAAAATTCAGATTTCAAAGCACACAGAATATTTTAATGATATAGTCAGTTTAGAAAAAAGGTGTCCGTATTTGCAAGATACACCATAGCAGCATCTTTTCAAATAGTGTGAATACATGAAAGTTTAATATGCAACCCAACGGAACTAACATTTCACTGCTTCGGGTTCTTTGCATTTCGGCAAAACTACAAAATGCTGACATTTTGATTGATCATCTGCAATAAATAGTCAATATGCGTTTCCTCACTCGTCTTTCCCGCACATTGTGTTTTATTAAATCCCGTGCTATTTCCCGATGTCAAAGCTGGTAACTTGTGTATAGGCTTCGTATTGTAAACAACAAGCTTTGATTAATAAGTGGTTACCAATCGAAAACGTGTATAGGAATTCTAGGCACGGAAGAAACCTTACTTACTCAAAGACAATTATTACTTTGTGTTCATCAAAAAAACGATGCGTGTGTTCACTTCCTTTTCTAATTCTTTCTAAATTCTTAGTCGGAGAAGTTCATAGTTTGCTTTTTAATAGACTTGCTAGGTCATATATAGGATAACTGCATTGCAGTTTTATCCGGGAATATCAAGTTGAAACAGTCCAATTTGGTGACAAACATTAAAATCGGGTTAGATGAATGGGCAGTTTAATAACTAAGGGGCATATTACCAAGCAATAGCGATAATTATCGCTATTGCTTGGTTAGAGACAAAATGTTACCGCTAAGCTACGGCTATTTGTATCGCAAATACCCCTTGGTATTACCAAGGTTTATCGCAAATGCGATAAAAATCGGCCGCAATGCATGAATATCGCTGAAAAGTCAGTAATATTCATGCATTACCGAGCTAATGCTCTTAGCCATGTTATCCACCTCCCATTGGATAACATGGCTAAGAACTGCTCAGGGCAGGTGTTAGCTTTTGGAGATATTTGCGCTTATCGCGAATATCTCCAAAAGTTGGTAATAGGAGATAGCAATGTTAGCGACTGTTTCCAATCGCTCACATCTTGGCACGCCCACTTTGCATATCATTAGTGATAAATATCACTGACATGCAAAGCGGGGCCCAAGATGGTCGCTATCTCCTACTAGCTGTCGCTAACTGGTGTTAGCGACAGCTAGGTAATAGGGAGATAATTTTATCTCCGCTTTCTTAGCTTTTAAAGCCAAAAAAGCGGAGATAAACCCCCTTGATAATATGCCCCTAAATTAGCAAAGGAAACAGAAGCACAAACCCCATAATGAAGAATCGAGACTGATGAAATCAGGCTGACGAATGAATCACTGTTTCGTGAAATAGTAATATCAGGGGCATCAATACCTTTCTACTAAAGATAGTGATTTTTATGGAAAAGTTATGCTACACCCGAATCGGAATCCCGGATCCAGTATACGAATAAACTTTTAAATCATTACCGTCGATTTGTGAATAAAGAATTATGGGAAAAAAGCGAGCGGTTTGCAGTAGTCTTTCCTTTATGTCCAACACAACCTGGCAGAAAAGGAATGTAATCATTTGTCCATAAACCTGTACTCCACTGAAGAACCCTAAGTAGTGCTTTGAGGAGAACTTCTCAGATATGGATATAAATTGCTTAAATGTTCCATTGGTTAATAAAGAGGTAGTATACGAATATACATTATTGCAACTTCTCAACCTACTCTAATGAAAATGATGACTTGCAAGTAGGAAATCTAAACGGGTGCTGTCTCCTTAAAATATTGCATGGATGATGCCTAGGAGGCAACCAAAATACATTATCACTTTTTTTGTTGGGCATTGTCATCTATGCTACCATAGTGTGTATAGATAGCATAGTTCAAGAGTTACGGTTGGATGTATGTCTATATAGCAGGTATGTTGTCTGATTTTTTGACAGGCTTCTGTGAGAAGTAACCTGATCAGTGCCACTTATGGTATCTATTATTACTCGCATATATATATGGTACCCTGGCCTATTATTCTCTGAAGCAGTATTCAACAAGAAAACACCATCCAGCCCATTATATCTCTGCAGCAAAGTGATAGATTTAGATGCCAGGTTTTGGATTGGACATTGTTCAGTTTTATGGTATACCCAAATAGGTCGAGATAGATAAGAAAGCTGTATACTTGCCTGGTTTTCTTCTGGGACTACCTATTGCATAGTGTTTGGAACCGTTGGAATTCCCTAGTGTTCATCTGATATGCTGACAGAACCTGAATGATTAATTTGCTTCTGGAGAAAGAAAGGTGCAAGTAGGCGATTTAATCAGCTAGGAAGAAGCCTGAACTTTTTATGATGGATGATCACATCATCCATGTGTCTGTTTTTATGCTTCCACTCCAAACAATGAGAGAAAGAAATACCTTGCGTCTCAACACAGATTGAAGACATTGGATATAAAATATTATGTCTTGCCCCCCATTTGTTAGGTTTATAACAAAAGATACCAAGACACTGAATACTTTGATACAGGCAGATTGGAAACTTTTTATACTCTTTAGGCTCAATATCAAGGAATGGGTCACCACCACATATGGGCAAAGTTCTCATACTTTGTAAGTCAAAATACTGCCATGGATCTGGAGTTTGAAAGGGGCATTTTTTCTTCTGCACGGTATTCATGTAGGAGTTCTGACAGGGAGGAACTGTATGAAGTCATTCAGCCACTATCAAGAGATGGAGACAAGTCAAAATCACTGCAGAAAAACACGACTTTTAAGATAAACACAGTGGAAGGAGTCACATGATCAGAATCTTGATGTTGAGGTTAGTTTGCTCCAAAAATTATCTATGTGAAGAATGCTTTATGCCTTTTTCTGATATCTAGGTGGTATATTTTGCGCAAATGTGTCTGAGTGAGTATTACATGGATTTTGTACTGCAAAGGTACCCTTCCAGTTCAAAATACTATGCTTATACTAACCTTAAAACCTTTCCTAATTAGTATATGTGCTGTACAGTGCAGCACAGGTGGCATTTCCAAAAGGAGAAATAAAACCATTTCTCCTTGGCATTGCCTACATTAAAAGTGTATCATTATGCAGTGCAAAACCCTCTTTACTGGATTAGTTTGGTATGGTTTTGCATTATAAATAAGGCTCCCGGTTTTCCGTTTAAACAGATTTTTACATATAAATACAGACGGAAACCTTTTTGTCTGTATTTATATATAGAAAAGGGAAAATACTTACAAAATAATCCTGCCGCCTCTGTGCTCACTATGAAATCCGATGCAGAGGTGCACAGGGGCAGCCAAAAGAGATCGGAAACTGCTGAATAAGTGCAGCTGAGAGTGCCATGTCTGCAGAGACCCTCCAGCACCCCTCACAGCAGGGTTTTAAATGTTCGAGCAATGCAAGCAGTGATGTCCATTAAGAGGTGTGAAAACCCCTCAGACATCAGCTGCAGTCCCAGCAACCTTTTGCTTTGTTTTGGGAGTCAGAAGGAGGTAATGTGGCAGGGAGGGGGTCCGTAGTAGGGTGGAGAGATGCAATTGAACTGCGGCGTTCAGAACAGAGGGCTAACTTTCTGTGCTAAGAGCTAGGTCGACATCGGGTGTAAAAATATATGGAAAATTAACAGTAGCCTTTTTAAAAAAAATATTTTGCGTCCCAATGCATTCTGAAATGAAAAAACACCCGAGCTAAGTGTGTACTAAGAAATCCATGCATGGCTCGGATGACTCTGCAACCCCGACTTCTCCCCTTCCCCTGCCAGGATCAATGTGTAAACCGTTTGAACCCCCCAGAGAAGTGGTAGCATTTTTACAGCGTGAAATATCATTAAACGATGTGAACACGTCCATTGTGTCGAAGCTGCCAATCACCTGAGTGGAGATGCAACACAGCCATGGCTGATGGCAGCAGAAACCGATGAGTGATGAGGCATGCAGGTACGGAGCAAGCAAACTAGTGAAAAGCCTGGACTGAGACACAAAAGCCTACATCAGAAGCAAACATTAACAGGTTGTGGAACTACTCATTCATGACACAGATGAAGACACAATCTGATCTGTGAAAGGGAAACTCGGTGTCAGAGAACCATGGAGGTGACGTCACTTACACAGCAAAAGTTCCATGGGCCCTGGTGAAAGCGAAGCAAATTGGTCCCTCCCATCCACTGGCAGAACAGTACAATACAGAGCCAGAATGGGGTGTACCTTGCTCTCATCTGCCCTGGCGCTACTGCACCTGCTGCCCCCTGTGTACCAATGCGACACTTTGAGAAGAGCAGACATCATGGCGGGGCAGTGATTGGCATTGGGGTGTGGGGGCATACCTATCACTCCGCACGGTGCCGCTGTGTGAACCACAATGTCAGCTCCCATCACATGGTCACCCGGTGAGGAGCCGACATCACACTGTAAAAGGAAAAACGAGCTGAAAACCACTGGGAATAGTGGATTTGCAGCTCGTTTCCGAAGGCTTTAAACTGCTGACGTCCATTGAGGGGAAAACACCACAGGACATCGGCACCAACCTCTGTACGTTTTTCTGTTTTAGGAGGAGGGGGCTTGGGCGAGGTTGGGTTCAAAAGTGCCTCCTAGGTACTTCCCGGCACGAGGCCCCACCCCCCTCCTCACACTGAGGTCGTTCTTCAAGTTGGCAGGTATGTGCGAGTGAAGTCCCCAGGAACAAGGAGACACTTCTTCAGCTCTTGAGTTGTTTTCTGATACTGTGGTAACGGAAGTTTGCACTATACATCATCCTATCCACAGTAGACAGTCAGTTTCTGGCACATCCAACACGCATGGCTGGTCGACGAGGGAAATTGCATCCCTTAATCTATAGAGCCATTGGGAGGCAAATGCCCCCTTTGCTGGGGCAGCTGTTCGCGGTATAAGTGTGAATAACATAACATAACATAACATATTTACCACTACAATCCTTTTTGTTGTACTCCTGAGCAAGGTCTGCTGATGCCACTGGAAAAATCCATGCAGCCCCTTGCAATGGCGACGGTGTATGGTAACTGCGCATCAATTTAGGTGGTGCAGCAAATGCCTTGGACACCCGAGGGCCAGCTCAGGGCAGAAAACTGTTTACAGGATCCTTCTTCACCACTTCCTTCTGGACAGCAATCCACCTTTTACTTTTGCTGAGCGCGCCTTAGCTTGTGGTATCACACAACACTTCCCACCTTTTCAGCCCTCTTCAGTGTGTAGGGCAGCCCAAAATATGACATGTCAGAGGAAGGAACTCCATAAAAGGAGGTGGTTTGTTCACGCCTGTTTGTAGCCTGGTTTCCACAGAGAGAAATCATATATAAATTGGTTCTCTCGCATTTGGGTGAGCAGCTAAACTTCGAATATTCCTCCTGTAATGGTTGGTGCTGAACCCCTTCCCAGCACTCTTAAAATTTTTTAAATACTGGTCCTTCAAGCCAATATTTGGACGCTTCTCATAGTTCGAGTTCCTGCATGGCTTCTGTGCCAGTACACTGTGGACAGTGATATGCATGCTATGCTTTCCCCCTAGGTTGAGACCAGTCCTGAATAAGAATCGGTTTTAAAAAAGACCATATTCCTGGAAGTCTATGTGGAAGCCCCAAAGATCAATACAATTATGCCAGTTGCTGGTAACAGAGGTAAATCAAGTATTATTCAGTTTCGATACCAAGTTGGGACTTCATTGCTATCTCACAGAAAACGAGCATTTGCAATGCAATAGGTCTCGCATTTGCGAGAGTTTAAGCTATTGCCATTGTAAATGGGTATGCCTTTTATTTATGTTTTAAAAATCAACAAGTAAATAAAAGGCATTGACGTTTACAGAAGGGAAATTTTTCAGCTAGTCCATTTTGTATGACAACAATTAAAAGAATCAATTATCCTTTTTAACCCTATAACTGTTTGGCTCATTAAAATGGTATCGTCTGCATATTGCAGATATTTAATCTCTTGATCATAGATCGAAGGCGAATGCGAATTAATGTTTTTAAAATGAGCTGGCAAATCGGCCATAAAAAGATTAAAAAGGCAAGGAGCCAAGGCACAACCTTCTTTCAATCCTACATTAGTAGCCAAATGACGGGTGATATGTTTTCCATCGCCAATTTTGATCTGCACCCAGGTGTCGGAGTATAAAAGTATAATCATTTTTAATAGAGTTTCCGGTATACCCCAATTCCTTAACTTCCACCAGAGAGTTTTTCGCTGCACAGAATCAAAAGCTGCTTTTAAATCAATAAAACAAACATATAATCTTTGCATCCTAGTTTTGGCTCTCTCACCTAATAGTGTTAATAAAATCAAATTGGTATGGGTTGATTCACCCTTTCTATACCTAGTTTGAAAGTTAGGAATCAGCTCCTCTTTTGTGGCCCAAACCTCTCACTCATCCAACAAGCAACTAGCAAATAATTTAGCATCCACGTCTGTGAGTGTGATTAAACGATAATTAGCCGGATTATCCTGGGGACCACATTTATATATTGGTTGTATAATACTTCCATGCCACGATAACGGAATAAGGCCTGATTTAAGTACCTTATTAAACAAAAGCATTAATAACTCCGGCCAATTACTTAATTTAGCTTTAAATATTGCATTCGGAAAACCATTTGGACCTGGTACTCCGTTGGATCTAATTCTATTTATCGCTTTTTTTACTTTATCGAGCGACCAGGGTTCAATATCCACACTACATTGAGGAGGAGGGATACAATCCGGCCTCCCTCAATTTATTGTTTTATGCATGTCAGTAGGACTATTACTATTACACTTGTCATAATCTGGACATTGGGTATCAATTTTTTGATTAAAAAAGTTCACCCAACTTACTTCATCTACATTAGCACTATTGCTTCTATTATTACCATTCTTGATGTTGTTAATGATGCTCCAAAATAGGCGTAGATCTTTGGATTTACAAGCATGATGTATCTTTGCCCATGTTGATTCATAATAACGTTGCTTTGCTCTCCAAATTTCCCTCTTATATCCCTGTTTTACCTCTCTAATTTTAAGTGATATAATAAAAAGTGATAGCTTTTTTTTATTCGTGTGCAGTAATCTTATTGCTTTATTAAGCTTTCTTTTTTGATATAGTAGGTGGGAAGAATACCACCCTGGTTTCCTAGGGTTCAGCGTTATACCTTTAGAGGGCTCGTCCCTAGCAAATTTAGCCGACAATTTGTCACACAAATGTGACCATAAATCAACCATGGAATTCCTTTCACCGTGAGCAGACTGCACATCCTGTATTAAACAGGCAAAGACTCCCAAAATATTTTCCTCAGTTTTTTCATTCCACTCTTCTGATCCATCGCCAGGTTTACTATTCTTAGTAAATCTGGGAGTGCACCAACATCCATGGGTGGATGTCTGGGAATAACCACACTCCACTCATTGAATACTTCTGGATATCAGAGTAACGCAGGGCAGAGACTTGCGCGTGTCTTGATTTATGCTAGAATTAGTAAGCCACACAGAGCCATGCAAAGTGGCTTTGCGTGGCTTAGTAAATCTGACTTAAGGGCTTGTGTGCCTTGCGTCACCTTCAATGACTTAAGGGCAATGCAAGGCCTTAGTAAATCTGGGTCTATTTCAGTTACTGCTTACAGACAATACTACTGTTTCTTCTGTAACATATATTTTTTAGATATTTTTTACAGTACACAAATCATAAAATGACTTAAACCTGCTTTTACTATAGACCAGCTGTTTTACTTTTGTCCTACAATGGTCACAAGGTACACATGTGTTAATAGAAACAGCACCGTATTTTCAATAGAAATGTGTTAGCTGCTGTATTCCACGGAATCATAGTCCACAGACTTGTATTCCACGGACATTGCAAGTAACAATATTGATTTGATCAGTCATAAGCATAGCAAGTACCCAGTCAAATCGCCCCCCAAACTCACACCCCCAGGAATTCCACCTCAAAAGCTGCCATTCATAAAAGTACATGTACTGTCGACCTTCCCACCCCTTAATAACAACCAACAAACCCCCTCAAACTGTGGGATCAATTAACAAACCCCCCACCACAAATATGCAGCCTATCAAAACATACTGCACTGCAAATCCAATTGAGCTCTTGCTGTCAGGACCCACACCCTGACCCTACCCCCAACAACCATTGCCTACCACTAACTTGGACAGGCTACTCATCTCAACCTGACCCATACACACAGTACCAAGCCTTTGAAGAAATGAGCCAGAGCATACCTTACTCTGGCAAATGGTTATTATGCAATTCTACAGGCCAATGCATGCAGACCCCTACCAGCAACATTGTTAGGCTCTTTTTTGTATAGCGCTCGAATCACCGAGAGGCACCTCAGCGCTTTACTCAGAATAGCCCCATAAGAAGGACAGCTCAGAAGGGGGAAAGACTTAGAACATAAATAGAACATAAATGCCTTTAGCTGTTTTCTAAAAACCGAATATGAGGGTTTTTCTCGCAAAGATATTAAAAGGCTGTTCCAGTATTTGGGGGCGAGATAAGAAGAGGCCATGCCCCCAGATCTATGGAGTATGATAAGAGGCACCTGAAGCAACTGCTGCATGCTGGACCTCAGAGGGCGACTCGGAACATGTTTTTTTAATTTGTTTTGAAGATACAAAGGGCCCTGACCCTGAAGAGCACAGAGAGTAACACAACAGACTTTTAAAAAGGCTCTCTGTTTTATCAGCAGCCTGTGTAAATTTCTCAACTGTGGCAGCGAGGGGGAGCCTGCCGGCATCTTCAGGACCAGCCTGGCCGCCGTATTTTGGATTACCTGCAGTTTATTCAGAGATGTAGTTCCAACTTCCACCAATAAGGCATTCCCGTAATCCATGCGGCTAATACCCAGAGCTTGGGTCAAAGTTCTACGGTACTCCATGGGGATGAAAGGTAAAAATGTTCGAAGTAGTCTGAGCCTGTAGTCGCAGGCCCCCGATACTGCAGCTACATGATCTTGCATGGATGGGGAATGGTTTAGCTTAATGCCTAGGTTGTTGACACAGTGCTTAGGCTTTGGAGAGGGGCCCAGTTGTGACGGCCACCAATCATTAGACCAGACTGCTGCGGCTTTCCCTGGAAACATGACTTCCGTCTTGCCCAGATTTAACTGTAGACAGTTGTTGGTCATCCAGTTTGAGATTTCAAAAATTCCTGTAGCAAAGCGGAGTCTATCTGCTTCGAGGTAAGGGCTGATGTTATACAGCAGCTGGGTATCATCGGAGTACGAAATAATTTCGAACCCCAGGGTTTCCACCACTTTAGCCAAAGGAGCCATATAGATATTAAAAAGGGTGTGGCTGAGGCAGGAGCCCTGGGGGACGCCCTTGGCTAGTGGTGTTTTCTCTGATTGGTGGGGACCCATAATGACCGTTTGAGAGCAGTCAGCCAAAAAATTCTGTAGCCATTTAAGAGCCGGGCCATGAACGCCGAAGGAGCTTAATCTCTCCGCGAACCTAGTTTGGGAAATAGTATCAAAGGCCGCGGAGAGGTCAAGCAGAATCAGAATTACTGATCCACCAGCGTCCACCGTTGTTCTCAAGGAGTCACTGATAGGAGGGCTGTTTCCGTGCTAAAACCCGACGGAAGCCGGACTGTGAAGGGTCCGGGATACCGTTTGGTTCCAGGTAGCTGTTTAGTTGCTTGTTAATCATACTTTCATGTATTTTTCCGAGAAGGGGAAGCAAGGAGATAGGGCGATAGTTGCCCAGCTCTAACGGGTTTGCCATGGGTTTTTTAAGAATGGGGCGAACAAAAGCTTCTTTCCAAGGGGCTGGAATTACCCCTTCCATAATAGAGAGGTTAAAAATCTTTTGTACCATAGGGGCCAGAATAGGGGACAGGAGTGACATGATCTTGGGAGGGCAGAGATCAGCCGGAGAGCCCGATTTGGCCGACTCTAAAGCCGTTTGGGTCTCAATTAGGGTGATAGGCCTAAAATTTTCAAGAGAGCAATTGGTCCGTGTAATAGCGTCGTTCGAGTTAGAGGTGTTCGGTAGCACTGCCAAATCGAATGGAGGAAAATTGATTTTTTTCAATTTCCTACTGAAAGAACCCAGCCAGTGAATTGCAGAGGTCTTTGGACTCGATAGAGGGTTGCTTGCATACCGCATGATCCATAAAGTCTTTTACAATGTCAAATAGGCTTTGGAAGAGTTGTTAGAGTTCTCAATTTGTATGCGATAAACAGGCATCGTGCTGCCTTTAAATTACAGTGGTAGGCCGTCAGAGCGGATTTGAAGAGCTGTTTTGACTGGGTTTTTTTCGTCGCTAATGTCTTTCCAGTATCTTACAGGAAGACTTTTCATGACTCAGTTCAGGAGTGAACCATTGGGCTGAACGTCGGTTTGGGGTGGGTCTGGGTTTTTGTTTCACAGGGATAATAACATCCAGAGCCTTCATCATCCCTTCATTAAAACTTATCAACATGTTGTCTACACCCTGATCTTCTATCTGTGAGAGTGTCTGGAAGACTTCCTCAAAGGCCTGCGGGGTGAGCTTATTCCACGGCCTCTGAGCAGTTGAGCATCTACCGGTAAACTGGCCGCTAGGTTCCCGTGGGGGCGGGGGATGTGAACTTAATCATCGAGTGGTCGGTCCAAACAAGGGGCCAAGGAGGGTCATATTTAAGTGCATCAATATTGGTGAATATTAGGTCAAGTGTATGGCTTCCATTGTGAGTGCGCCCTTGTATTCTTTGAAAGAGCCCCAGCTGCTCCATATCCGTAAGGAGCTTATTCAACTCTGGTAGTAAATGCAGTTCCCCATGAAACTTAAAATCACCTAGCACCAGAAACTTGCTAGCTGCAAGAGCATGTCTGGCTATAAGGTCAATTAATCTATCAGTAAAATCGGTTTTTGGGCCCGGGGGCCGATACACTAAGGCTCCCATCCAACTCTCAGAGGCTGAAAAAAATACTTTGATGATACCGATTTCCAGCTCCTCATCTATTAGTGAATTTATCCAAGAGATGTTAATATGTTTTTTACACGCAATGGCTATTCCACCTCCCATTTTTCCCATCCTGTCAAGATGAATAAATGTGTAATTATCTGGTATTGCAATGTTAATAGTTGGGTGGTTGCTGGAGGTCAGCCAGGTTTCAGTCATGAAGCAAATTTTGGGGAAATGTGAATTAATCATGTCCCAAATTTCGAACGGGTGTCTAACCAAGGACCTAACATTACAAAGAATAAATGTGGGACCCCCAGGAGTGGCGGTCCTAGAGGCAATGAAAGAAAAGAAAGGAAATTAGACAGACTCTGTGATAGCTAGAACATCATTACATGCCACTTCATGTCAGAGTCTCAACATGCATTGAAACCTACTCCTGCATTACCGAGGTCCTCCCCAACTCTGGTTGCCAGATTCGCAGGGCCAGACCCATAGTCCCATCATCCTGAATCTCCAACTAGGTAGGATCACTCCTCTCTGGGGACCATCGGCCTGCAGTTTCAGGCCCCCAAACAACTCTCCAGTTGGAATCCTCCACCTTGGCTGACCTCTGAGTTTCAGCCCTCCCGAACCCAGCACAATCCTTGGGCACCCTATCCCAAACCTCCAGTCAGTGCCACACATCGTCAGGATGGTCAAAAGAGTGTGATAGAACCCACAGCCTAGTCGGGTACAATAGCATGTTGCGAAGGTCAATTGAGTGCAGCTTGACCTTGACCTCCAAGAACTTTTTCAGGGCACCCTGAACCTCGCTAATGTAATCTGGATATGTGGATATCCTCTGGTTCTCCAAACGTGCAGTGTCAGTGTCTCTGGCCACTTTGAGAATACAGGCTCTGCCTTTGTAGTTCAAAATGCAAGCTATGATGGCCGCGGCTCAGCCCCAGGAAGAGGTGGAGCCACCAAATCATGATGCGCCCTCTCAATGGTGAACATGGGTGACAAACCAGTGGGCTTTTGGGTGCCTTAAATCAAAGACTTGACAAAGTGTTCAGTGGCCATTTCCTCTGACCTTTCTGGAAACACGAACACGTGAACATTATTGCGGCATGACTGACCCTCCACAGCCTCCACCCTAGACTCCATGGCCCCTGAACCTGGCATAACCGCATTGACCTGCTTCCATAGGGTGGCCTCCTCAGTTTGAGCTCCTCAATGGAACCCTTGGCCAGCCAGACAATTTTTGAGAACTGCCAGAGTGGATAAAATTCAATTCAAGGGCCACAGTCTCAATGTTGTTCTCCAGGGCCAACCTAGAGACCCAAATGACTGCCAGCAGCTCATCCCTTGTAGGCTCCTCCACCAGGGGCTCTGGGTACTGGTATACCCGGCCAGAGGTGTGCCTCATGGTACTCTGTGAAGCGGGTGCCGGGTTGTATACTGCTGTATAATGTTCCCCTGGACCGCCCCCACTCATTTATATCTCCCCATGACCAGTCAGGAAGTGAAGCCTTAGTGTGCACCCAGTACAGCGAGACCCACCAGGAGTAAACACAAGGGACCTTACACTCTCCAAGATGCTCAGCAAGACCAAGACCAATCAGCTCTCCCCATATGAGCCCCAGCAATTACCAGTTCCGAAGGTTCAAATAACAATGATCCGGCAGGGAAACTGAGGTTCAGGCATCTAAAGCAGGCCCTTGCAACTCTGGATGCTTAGCAGCCGGGACACAGCCGAAAGGGCACCCAGCTCACACTTCTGGGACCCACTAGCGAACAGCAGTCTGTGTGCTCACCCAGAGGAAGGGCAGCAACAGCAGGGGATTGCCTCCAACACTTCCACACAGCAGCTCAGCTGCTGTTCACCAATTCAGGGCCGAAGGGAGACTCATCGAGGACATAGCCCGAGCAAACGCCATGCCTGTCTTCTTGCCATATACTTTCAGTCTGTTGTCAACCCCAGGGGCTCATTGACGAAGATACCACATTTGTCACTTTGGCACCCAGCCCATATTCGAGGCCAAGTCATTGATCCAGGCATCAGTGAGCCACCAACCCCAGTGGGCATCACTGAAACTCTGGCCGCTAAAGAAGGAAGAAGCGCTCACCAGGCATAGACTCCGACTGCCCGTGTGGTCAGATTCCTTCCCTCAGGTTACCACTGGGCTGCTCCTCTGTCTCCGGATGGGTCCCGCTACTCCGCAGGACAGGTGCCCTAACAGCAACATGGCCGGATCACAGGGAGATGGAGACCTCCGCTCTCCAGTTGCCATCGCCCTGCCTCAGCCATGGCTCTGTTCACCAGAGGCCTCTCGGCTCTCCATGTGGGGCCTCAGGCAGTGCCATTTTAGGAGCCACTATAGGCATGTTAGAACCAATACCGGGCTGCTGGGACCCTCCAGATGTGCGCTCCACTAAACAATTGTCAAAGGGCTTGATAGAAAAGCAGGATTTTGCAGGATAATATTGGGAGGGTCAGGAGCTTCCTAGGAGCTCGTACTGTTGGCCATCTTGCATGGCCATGCCCCGTCAGTGAGTTATTTGTTATATATACCTGGAATAAGTAAGAGGTATATTAAATGATTTTTTAATGTTATAGTTGTTGGGGGTATCTTCATTGTACCCTAATCTCTGTGGGCCACCACAGAAAAGACGAGTTTGGAGGTGAAGGGTCCCAAAATAAGGACCGGGGATCTGTCAGTTGCTGGAGGTCCAGTCATAAATTGCTCACATGCAACGACAACGCTTACTTTGCATGTTCTTAACATTTTGCTGACAGATACAATAATTTGTGCATCATCTGCATATGGCATGAAATCAAAGCTGAAAGACTGAATAAGAAAGATGGCAGCTGCAATGCAGATTTTGAAAAGGGTAGGGCTCGAAGTGGAGCCCCGGGGTACCTCACAAGTAATTAAAAGATGAAAGAGCTGCAGAACAAAAAGGTAGAACATAAATAGTTTGATTGTGGCCAGACAGGAAGAGTTTCAGCCCTGGTAGGGCCTGCTACCAAAATACACCTGCAATTAGAGAAGAGATGAGGTAGTCATGTGAAACCATATACATACTGAGGTAAAATCAAGGAGGATCAGGGCTGCAGAAGCTCCCTGATCCATGATGGAAATTATATTGTTGGCAACTGAAAGATGCAATCTCTGTGCCTCGACTGAAGTGAAATAGGAATTGCGAGCTATCAAGAAGGTTTTTGCTTCAATTTTTAGCTTCAATAAACACCAATAATTCAGACTTGAGGACTAACAAAGGTGTTTGCAGGAAAATGAACAAGAAACATAGGCTAGTAATTGATATGGACAAAAGTGTCAGCTGAGGGTTTTTGACAAATGGAATAACTGAAGCTTGTTTTCAGCCACTGGTAACAGAAGCAGCGATGAGATGGAAATTACCAAGATCATGCAATGTAGGTTCAATTATGTCTACAGCAAGTTCAATAAATCATGGAAGTCAGGGAACTGTAGGAGAGCTAGACTAAATGTCTGTGATCAATAGAGATAACAAAGTCTCTATAGAGAGAAATGAAGTGAGGAAGAAGGGAGGAATCTGGAAAATCTTACTAATTTTATCCTGGAACAAGAGAAGCTCAGAACATAATTGAGGCAACAGTAGGATGGCATTTTTAGAAACAGGGGGCTGCCTACATTTATTGTTTACAGTTGAGAACATGTCATGCTGGGAGTTGCTGGTACCTCACTCTTAGAGTAGAATGTGGATCTAGGCAGTTTGATCAAAATGTTGTATTTGATAATGATGTGAATGTTGGTGATTTTGATGGTAGGACCCTAGTCTGCGAAACCCCCCTAAATTTGTTGAACTTGCTATGACCTTTTGCAGTAATAAGGTAGTAGGTGCACTAGGGTTCAAAGGGATACTTACAAAGTGAAGAAAATGTTTTAAGACAGGAAATTGAGTCAAAATCTGATGTACCTCACTGATTCCTGGGAGGTGGAACGACACCCTAAAAAATAACATGATGGGAGCGAGCAATATGGCAGTGGATGGAGCCAAAGCCCCTGCTTTGTATGTTTGTAAGAATTGATAACAGTACTGTAATGAAGTGGAATACACAGGTTGATGTTGAAGTTAGATTTATTCCAGGTAAAATGATCCGATCCACAGTAACACTGTCATCAAGGAGTAGACACAGCGTCAACTGCCGCCAGGAGCATCTTACATCACTACATTGTGAAGTTCTTGGCAACAGAGGCAGAAGCTACTAATGCCACACATCTCCCTCCTTTACAAATAAAAGAAACTATAAACACAAGTAACCTAAAACAACAGGAAAAAGAAAACTAAGCATACACAGAGCATAGAACTTAAAGTCACTAAAATATGCGAAGAACATCAGCAAGAGAATTACCTTACATTTTACTTTTTCCACTTGAGGATGAGAAGAACATCAGCATGACAATTACTCTACATATTCACTCAAATAGGCTAGAGAGGACACTCTCAAAGATCTGTGAAAAGCCCATTAATTTCCAGAGGAGTCACCTGAAATTCTAGAAGAGTTAGTAGGGCCAGATCTCGAAACTAAATCATCTCTAACCACAACCACTTTATTAAAATTCCAATTGCGATGGTCAGCGGTTTCAACATAATTGTTCAAAAATGTAATGACCTGCATAGGCTTCACAAATGCTGTAGAAGAATCTTTCTTGCAAGGGTTTTTAATTAAATCCCAATCTCCCACTCTCACAACAGTTTTTTACGAGCTTCAACCCTTCTGAATTCAGCAAACTTCCAATCATTCCTCTCATTATCCACATCACGATTGGATTGCATGTCATTGACCCAAGTAGGGGCCACCAACGTGTTAGCACACCTACCCCTAAACAGCTCAAAGGGAGTTTGCTTAGTTATGGCATGAGGAGACAACCTGTAAACTTAAACCTTCTTGCAGATTTCTTCACGACAATCTAACCCTGCAGATTTAGCCATTTCAATGGTTCTCTTTTATAACATGATTAAAGTGCTCCAACATTCAATTGGTTTTGGGGTGGCACAATGAGCACTTGTGTTTGATGCCATGCCTACTCCGAAAATGTTGAATTTCTCTGGCTAATATTTGTACCTCATTTTCTGTCGGTATAGTATAAGGTATCCCTTCTCTAGCTATAAGCTTCTCCAAAAAACGACTTCACCTGCTTGGTCTCTACCACTCGTATAATGGTTATTTCTGGCCATCTGAAAAACAAATCAACCAAAACCAGAACGTACCACTCAGACCCGGAGGACCGAATGGGACCAACAATGTCAAGCCCAACTTCCTTCTACAGACCATCGGGGTGTTCCTGTATAACCATAGGTTGAACCTTCGGCTTGGCTACCCTCTCACTCAATGTGCACTGCACATAATCTCTGCATTACATTCCACATGCAAATCCATATTGGGCCATCAGTAGGATAATCTCAGTCTCACCTTTGTCTATGAAATACCCTGATGGCCTGCATGAGCTAAAGAGATAAGTTCTTCCCTAAGAGAACCCGGGGGAATTAACCTCAGACCCCTGCCCAGTAAAACTCCTTCCTCAGAAAGTTGATCTTTCACATGCCAAAATGTATCTGACTCGTCCTCACCCTTGGGTTTAGTCTTTCAACCTGCCTTCACATACCCCAAAACTGTAAGCAATACATTATCCACATGTATCTTGCCACCTTTCCTTGGCAATGATACCCCCTTCAACAACATATACCATATCCTTATCCTGCTCACATTCGTCAGAAGATCATTTCTCATCACCATAAACCAGGCGAGACAAAGCATCAGCAACTTTGTTTTCCACACCAGGCAAATATTTGATGTCAAAATTATAATCGTGCAACGCCACAACCCCCTTAGTAATCCTACTTGACACAGCATTGATGCCCTTCTTTTTGAAAATTTCACACAAAGGGTTGTGGTCTGTCCTAACTTCTAACATACATCCCCATAAAAGGTTCTTTTATGGGCCAATATACAGCAAGGGCTTCTCTTTCTACAACAGAGTATCGCAGATCGGTCCCTCACAAACCTCTTGTTAGAAACAAAATTACATCATCATGCCCTTGTTTTTTTGCAGTAACACAGCACCCAGACCTTTCATACTGGCATCGATTATAAGAAAATACTTTTTTTGGGTCAAAGCTGCTCAATTTAGTTGCAGCACTTAATCTCTCCTTGAGAGTGCAAAACTCATCCTCACAAACCATGTCACATACAAACTCACACCCTTTACGCAGACATTACCTCATGTGAACACACACAGAGAAGCAAAACCCTGGACAAAGCTGTTGTAATATTCTGCCATTCCCAAAAATCTTATTAACTCTTCCTTGTTAGTGGAAGAGTGTAGTCTGTGAATGACATCCACAAGATCCTCCTTGGGCATCACACCACCTGCAGAAATGGAATGACCTAAATAGTCAATGGATTCTTTCCTGTTCTTGCATTTTTCAATTTTAACCATTAACTTAAATTCATTAAGTCTGCTCAAAACTCTCAACACTCATCATGCTCTCCATTCTCCCCACCAAACGTTAACATATAGTCCTGTTATTTTCTTACACCAGTTAAACCCTTCAAAACATTCTCCAATCCTCTGTGTAAAACTGAGGCTTCTGAGACTAGACCAAATGGAAGTCTAAAAAAGCAGTAGGTACTCAAAGGGGTTACAAATGCAGTAAGGTCTTTGGACTGATAATCTAGCCTAATCTAATGATACACATATTTAAAATCGATGGTGCTAAACACCTTGGTACCCAGTAGCAGCATCATCATGTCTGCAATTTTTGGCAAAGGGTACCGATCCACCACCACATACTTGTTTAACTCTCTTAGGTCCACACATAAATGTATAGAACCATCAGCCTTCTTGGCAGCTACAACTGGAGCAACCCATTGTGTTGCTTCCACTTCCTCAATGTTACCATCTGCTTTCAATCATTCCAATTCACTCTGTACTTGCTCATGTACAGCCACAGGAACATTACGTACATTACTACAAACAGGTTTGACACCATCCATCAAATGAATGTGATGAATATAATTCTGCAAACAACTTAAGGTTTCACGAAAACTTGAGGAAATTTCAACTTTAACATTTGTAGAAAATCCTCAGAAGAGTTACCATGTACAGCAGATACTAAATTAGTCTCAACATTTCCCTTAGTTTAATGGGAGGTGATTCATTTGGATCTAAAATCACACCAAGGTCTCTCTGGTGGAACCAACTTAATATGCTGTCCCCTTTTTGAGAAATGTATATTTTAGCATTGGTTATTCCAGTAGACCCCAAAAATAACCAAACAATTTAATCAGCTCACCCCCATATGCAGAGGGTCTAATGTCAGGACGAAACACCTTAATTTTTTCTCTAATCTTTTTTAGATCAAACTCTTTCGAAACTATGGTGATTTTGGACTAACTATCTTGTGAGACTACGCCACGCCGGATGAAGTTTTGCTGAATAACGAAGCATTTACTGTGGACGCGGACTAGGTACGCCACAACACCGTTTCTTCGAGCACAAGCCACAATACATAAGGGGGTCACATTTTACAAAAGATTGAAGGTCCTGAGGATGGCCTTAAGGATTTGTCAATGATAAGGCCGAAACGTCGACTTATTAGTCCACATCTTTGTTATCAGATCAATTCGATACAGCAATTTCTTTGTGGGCCGTGAGCAAGATTCGTTGTGACTTAGCTAAAAAGAGTGGATTGCAACGCACGTGGATTTTAAGAACAACTAGTTTACATCTTGTCCACTTGTACATTGTTGATAAATTTTCACTGTTTTAAAAAAACTGTTTCCTATAAAATGAAAACTTGATATAAAGAGATATTTCTATAAAATCTACTTCCCGTGTAGCTTTTTCTTATGTGAGTCTTTACTACTATGTTGAAACTGAAAGTGTTAAATTAGACGAATAACAGGTTTTAATTGAATGAAGTTGGTCCTAAGTTTTCACAGTATAGATTGATCAACCTCATGTTGCTGAATAATTCATAAAAGAATTCCCTTGTTGGTAATTTTTCCTATATCAAATTTCAGCCCAAGCTCGCAAGGGTTTATTGGGTCACCCACCCTCAATATAACTGCATCTGTGTATTAGCCTAATCATGCTGGCATTGTCTTTGCACTCATATAATCACCCAGGTATTACCCATGCACTCCTCCAATCACACAGGCACTACCCAAGCAGTTATGAAATCATGAAATTATTACCTATGCAGTTCTTTAATCACTTAGGTAGTATTCATGCAGTCCTCTAATTTCATAAACACTACCTCTACACTAATGTAATAACTCAGGCACTATGACTACATAGAGTGTTCGGACTAGTGAATGATATAGCAGCAACCTTTCAAATGTCGCTGGTGTAAGTCTCACAATGTTCTTAAAAACATGCATGCATATGTCTGTACTTTCTGTTAGTAGTTTCATATATCAAAGAAACATACAAATAGATGTTTAGTTGTGTTTCATATCTGTACTATGCTCAGATGTAGAATACAATTCACAATATATGTACAAGTTCAGACATATCTTAAACAGAAGAGCATGAAGACGTTAAAAATTGAGAGAGTGCACTTTATATTTCAAAGAGACAGTTTGATTTATTTAGTGCACTTAAAGTGAAGTTTTCCAGAGAGTCTTACAAAGTATCATAATCACTAATTTGTCACCTAGCATATGTTAAACATTACTTTTCTGCTGCTGTTGCTTTACCGTTTTACTAGTGGTGAAGTATTGAACATAGTCAAAAGAAGTGCACAACCAGGCAAAAGAAATGCAGAAAGATCCAAGAGCAGTTCAGAAGAAACCAACAGAGGTGTAGAAGAAGGCAAGAGGGGTGCAGAAGGAGCCAAAAGAGGTGTAGAAATTTGAAAGTGAGGTATAGAAAGAAGCATCAGCGTTGCAGAAGAAGACAAGACAACTGCAGAAAGAGGCAAGACAGTTGCAAAAATAGGCAAGAGAGGTGCAGAACAGGGGAACAGGGGTACATAATAAGGAAAGATAAGTGCAGACAGAGGGAAGAAGGGGTAAGAAGCAGGTAAGAGGGGTGCAGAAATGGTATCCAAAGTGCAGAAAGAAGCAACAGTAGTGGAGAAAAAAGTAAGAGAAGTGCAGAAAGAGGGAAGTGGGATAGAGAAAGAGAAGTGCAGAAAGAAGCAAGAGAGGTATAGACAGAGATAAGAGAGGTACAGAAAGAGGGGAGAGGGGTACAGAAAGAGGCAACAGAGGTGCGCACAAAGAGGGAACAAGGGTATAGAAAGAGGTAACGGGGTACAGAAAAAAGCAACAGAGTTGCATAAAGAAGCAGGAAAAGTTGAGAAAGAAGCAACAGAGCTACACAAAGACGTAAGAGTGGTGCATAAAGAGGCAACAGAGATGCATAAAGATGGAATAGGGGTGCAGAAAGAGGTAACAGGAGTACAGCAAGAGGCTGGGGTTGCAGAAAGAAGCAAAAGAGATGCAGAAAGAAGCAACAGAGGTGCACAAAGAGGCACACAGGGTACACAAAGAGGAAAGAGAGTTGTAGAAACATATAAAAGTAGTGCAGAAACATTCCCAAGGGGTGTAGAAATAGTGAGGAAAATTGCAGAAAGAGAGAACAGGGATGAAGAAAGAGAGGAGAGGTGTAGAAAGAAAGAAGAGGGATAAAGAAAGGATTAATAGTTAGGTATTGAGTATTGGTCAAAACAAACCAGCACCCTTCAAATGTTTGTGCTGTAAGTTTCATTATCTTTTTGAAACCATGCATGTCTGTGCTTTATGCTAGTGCACTATATATAAAAAAATAAAACTATATGTATACTTCTGTTTTATATGTAATGCATCTTGAAATGTATGACACATGTGAGAATACATGTGCAAGTAGAGACATACCTCAATCACAATATTATGTAGGCCTTAAAAGTTGACAGACCACACTTGAGATTTGATTTGAGTAGCAGTAGAGACATCTTTAGTTGTGCTCTGTGGTTCTGTTATGTACCTTGTGATTTCTTCTAATTGTAGGAATTATGCAGTGCCTGATATAGGTTTGGAGTGCAAATAAAAATATTTATTTATTTATACATAAGAATATTTGTCTATAATTATTTTAATAATAGTAAATTATTCAACAAAACTATTTAAACTTTTCTTATTTTTCAGATATTCTCCATAATTATTAAGAACAATTCAGTATGACAAATAAAGTGCAAAAGAAAAGACAACAAGTACAATATGTGACATTGAAGAAAAAAATGTCTGGTAAGAGAACTAAAGAATTTGTTAAAATACTTTTAAAGAATGTAAAGAATTTTCAATATGGGGAAAAGAGAAAGAAAAGTTGTGTAACCAATCGGAGGAAATGAAAAAAGGCAAAAATTAATGGAAAATTAGGTTATGGGAAAACAATCTATGTTGAAAGATGGATGAAAGATTATAAAGACATTAGGCAGAGTATGCAAAAAAGTAGAGTACTTTAAAATGTATTGAAAAATTGAAAAAATATCAAAGAAGATCAGCATTTTACAAGCAAAAACAGCAGATTGAAAGTGTAGTCGAAAAGGCTTTTGAATTGAAAAGAAGATTGTTTATATTAGTATTGCAGAGAATGAAGACATTAAATAAAACAATGCATTTTATGAAGGAAAACAGTCAAAGAAAAAGACTGGTTAATAGAACTAACTTTTGCAAAACATTTCCGGTGAATGGAAGCACACTTCTAGTACTGAACCTTTTTTAATGAAGAAAGCTATTTTCAACAAAATACATTAGTTCATGCAGTTGATACCAGTGGTCCTTCTTATGAGGTTAGAAACGGTTGTCCTATTGAAAAAGAAAAGATGGTTCTTAGAAATGTGGAACAAGTAATAGCTGAAGAAGTTCAAGGGAGATATACACAAGCTCCAGTGTATAAGTGGGATTGTAGTGGTGTTTGTAGTATACAACAGAAATCTATTGATAAATTACGAAATTTCTTATGAGATTATGGTAAAAAAAATGTTGAACAAAAGATTAAGATGTTGCAAGGATTAGATCCTTGTAAAGTGAGCAAATATAGTAACTTGCAGGGTCATTCTATGGCGAGTCTTTATAGAAAAGTGTGTCGAAGTATTTTTCATCATTTAAGAATGTTAGCAGTACATCACTCAGGAATGCGAAAGTTAGTAAGAACATTATACTATGTGAAAAGTCCTGCATTATCTTTAAGTGAAATAAACACAACTCTTTTGAATGTGTCAGTATTGGATTTAAAAAACATTTCTGATGATATAGTGTTTTGTTTCTTTGGTCCTCAAGAGTAGTGTAGAGAAAGTGAGAGTTTGATAAGTGTAGGTGTTAAAAAACAGTTGGAAGATAGTACTACTGAGAAGTTTGCAGAAGAAATTACAACATTTAAGGTAGTTTCTTGTGAAAAACAAAACTTAGGGGGTCATTATGATTGCGGTTTTTCCGCATCCTCGGGGCCGGCGGAAGGCACCGCCGGCCCAGAGGATGCGGAAAAACCGCAGCGGACTGACCAAAGACCCACCGCCACATTAGGATGGCTGGTGGGTCCTGGTTTCCGTCCGCAGCTTTTCCGCCGCGGTCGGCTTACAACCGCGGCGGAAAAGCTCCAATATGGTGATGGTGTCTTCCAGACACCGTCCACCATATTAGGATGGCCTGTAAATTATGCTTTTCCGCGGCGGGTTTTCCGCCGTGGAAAAGCATACGGAACTTCACTGCGGGGGCCCGTTGCGGGCCCCCTAGGTGAAGGGGTGTGGGGGGTGCACATGGGGGGTACCTATGGTACCCCCCTGCATTTGCATGCAGAAAGCGGCAGGCACCGCGTGGTGCCTGCCTCTTACTGCATGCAAATGCAATGCGTGCATTTTTAACATTGCAGCGGGTGCAGCTTGAAGCTCCACCTGCCGCAATGTTAAAAATAGAGGATGTGACGCAACCCTTGCGGTCACATCCTAATTGCACAGGAGGGAGCTCCACATGCCATGCGGAGGTTCCCTCCTGCTCTAGGGTTGTCCGTCCGCGATCCTAATGACCCCCTATGTTTGTATTTGTTTTCAACGTACTCACTATAGAAGTCAAACTAGGAATGTTGATGTGCATTTAAAAAGTGAAAAGGAAAACAATGATAAGTGGGAGCAATTTGATGCCTATTTGTTGGTGGAAGGTCATTTTGAGTTGGGTAGTGATCAACATATTTGTAAGTATTGTTACAACAATTAAATGAGAACAAAATGCCAGCTAGAGCTGTACATAACAACCTACAGCTGGTAGCTATTCCTCCGGAATTTCTGGATTTAAATACTTATTCTTGTTCAATCTGTGCATCCGTTTCAGGCTATAGTTCATATGGAGCCTAAAATAGGTAAGCTGCCTCCAACAGATTTAAAAAGAGGTTTAAAAGGGAGAGTTGTTTATTTGCCTTTAGATTTTGAGAAAAGCATTGAAACTGTTGGTATAGAGAGGAAAGTGAACCTGTAGTTATTCTTGTTAATGGTGTACCAACAAAGAGTCGGAAAATATGGCAAGAGTTAGTGGATGTCACCAAACGTCAAATAGGCTACATTATATCTTGTACTCAACAATATTTTTTGCAATAATGTATATGTGAAAGAATAAGAATCATCTATAGAAGATGAAAGAGAAATTTCAACTGGCCAAATAGAAAAAGTGGACAACTCGAGGAGAGAAGAAATTTATGAACATTATAGTATACATCCTCTACATTCAAAAGAAGTGATAGTCAACACTATTGAATTATTCCAAATGAAGAAAGCAAAGGGAACACCCATGAGTGTATGGGATAAAAGTTTAGAAGCTCTTTTTTTCCACAGTTCTTCCCCACTGGAAAAGGTGGATGATATGATGAACGACCAGTGCAGATTCCAGCTTTAGAATATTGTGCAACAAGATTGTACTAAGATGACCCAATATTTCAACAGTGTAGTCCATATTTATTTCATCTTCTGTTTAAAAATGACTTGGCTGGACTTTCTGATGCAGTGAACTACATATTAAAAATAGGAGTTCATCGTATACATCTTACTGCAAACCAATTTTTGGACAAAGTTCAACAAAGAGATGATCATTTAGAATGTCAGTTATTAATCAGATAGCGTGTCAACGTGGTACTAATGAGTATTGGTATCGTCGTCATGGAGAACTTAAGTGTATGTTAAGGAACTTAGCAACCCCTACGTGGTTTGTTACGCTTAGCTGTGCTGAATACGCATGGGACGATTTACTTGAATTTCTACTAGAAACAAATTCAAATATAAAACACATTGAATTGAAGACAGCAGGAGAACTCTTTTCTTTGGATCCTGTAAATGTGGCAGACATTTAAATCATAGGTTTCAAGCTATGATGTCTTTTATCTGTAATACAAATAATCCACCTCTTGGAGAAGTAATCGATTTCGTTTGGAGAAAGGAGTACCAAGCCAGAGGTGCTCCCCATATACACATGCTATTATAGATCAAGAATGCACATACATTTGGAACCGATTCTGATGAAACTGTTTTGTCTTTCATTGAAAACTATGTTACCTGTGCCATTCCTAAAAAAGGGGGAGACAACAGCTTAAGACAACAAGTTTTACTGTTCCAAAGTAATTGATGTGGAAAATATTGTCGACGAAAATACACATCAAAGGGAAAATGTTATACAAAATGTCGTTTTGGATTCCCACATCCAGTAATTTCAAAAGGAAGAGTAAACATTTTCATGTCAGCAGTAATACATACTATAACTCAAAAATCACCAACGAATACTTACAACATAAAAAGAAGTGAAGATTCAAAGTATATTAATGACTACAATCCAGTGATTTTGACAATGTGGAATGCAATCATGGATATCCAATATGTTGCAGATAATTTGATTGCTGTTACTCATTATGTTACATCATATATAACCAAATCTGAAAAGATAAAGTTGAAAGAAATGTGGGAAGAAATTTCACAAGAGAAGACTCTTAGTAACAAATTGTACAGCTTTAGTTTGAAGATGCTTTCCCATCGAGAGATTGGATCCTACAAATGTTTTGATCGGTTGACCTCTGCAATTTTCTATTCAAAGTCAAGATGAATCATTTTGGTAAGTCTAGGTCTAGCTGCAATACGAAATTGAGTTTTGAAATCTGTACAAGAAATTGAATACCTAGCATTGAATAAACCAGAACGTACAGAAATTGTTAGAGCCAATATGTTGGATACGTACTATCCCAAAAGAAGTCCACATCTGGAAAAGATATGTCTCTATGAAGTACTACAACATTATAGTTTTGAGAGAAATGTTACAGAAAATATAAATGAAGAGAAATATGCAGTAATTGGATGTGATGGATGTTTGGTAAAATCTTATTAATCACAGAAAACTCAGTTGTGATACTCCAGATAAAAGGGAATTTTTCTATTTTAGCACTTCTGCAACTTTTCAAGCCTTGGAGTACTGAATTGGGATTACTTGGAGATTTTGACTGCTGTTGAGATTCTTTTAATGCATGTAAAGATAGTATTCAATGCACAATTTTCCTAATCATCTACAAATGTTAAATGAAGATTGAACAAGAAACTACTAATGCAGCTGAAATAGCTAGAGACAGTTCCTAAGATAGTCAAAGTTCTGCTCCTCTAAGTCAAGATCCATTAGGACAACACATTCTTGAAAATTAAGCAGCAATAGCCATGAATGAAGTAGAAATGGCAATGCAACATGCACAAGAGGATATAATTGAGTTGAGAAACTTGGAAGACCAACTAAATTTTCAACAAAAAAATATATATCAGCAAGTGACACAACAGATACAGAATGGTTTACCTCATTAAACAAAGAGTGAACATGCAAATCATTTAAACCTAATTGAATGTATATTAGTGGTCAAGCTGGAACAGGAAAAAGTTTCTTCATTAAAGTTTTGACGGCACACAACAATAACTGCTTTGCCATGGCACAGTGCAGAAACAAATGACCCATACTCAGTTTAGACGGCCCCCGGCCATCCGGCGCAGATGCCCACCACGACATCGGACAGCCGGGGGCCGTCTGACGCATCGAAGCAGTTAAAGTGATTACATTACATTGTTGATTCATGCTACAAGTAGAACATGAAAATAAGTTGGAATATCATAAACTATCTAGAGAAGCATGTTATGAAATCTCAAGAGTTGTTCAAATCTGTTGCATTCTTAAATGTACAAAGGCAAGCATTAAGTTTGAGACCATGCTCACTTAATCAATCGTTAGAAGTTTCATTTTCTTTAGTACTCTTGAGACTTCATAACAAGCTTCTCCAGACAGTTTTAGATATTCCATCTTACTTTAATGAAGGTGCAACGAAAATGAAAATTGACACTGTTGATGATATTGTAGGATACCAGTTAAAAAATAGTTCAGGTATCAACTGTTATGCTAATGTAATTGTGAATGTTGTGTTTTATCTGGACGTTCTTCATCTTGAAATTATGGAAAATTGAGAAAAAACACTCTGGTCTTTACTACTAAGGGCCCGATTCTGATCTTGATCGGAAGGGCACCAAACGCGATCTGGCCAGAAAAAGTACAAGCCATACGCATGTTTTTCGCCCGACTCGTACAGCCGTACAAGCGAGCAAGTACGATGTGAGTAACGTGAAATTCACCGACCGAATTGTTCCTGGGTCCGAACCGCTCCGTACATCTCGTCCGTAAGCAAACCGTGCCATGCAATGGATGCGATTTATGACTGAGCAAGTATGATGTACATGTCGGACAGCCTGTTCGAGGCAAAGTTTCCGGCTTGCAAAAAGTCTGGGACGTTGCCTTTGGGGTTCCGCGTTAGACCCTGTGTCACCCGCAGCCTTATGACCAAGACACAGGGGGAGACCCAAGGGTCCCCCCAACACAGGCATGTATGGTGCAGATAGCACCAACGTGTACCCACTGTAGGGGGCGCCTTTGTGGGAGACGTGCCCATTCAGTCAATGGGAGCCCATGTACGCTTCGTACGACGGGCTCCCATTGACTTCTATGGGAGTCCAACCGAACCGAGTCCGGCAGCATGCTACCGAATCGTACTCACTCGGTTGGACTGCAGGAGTCCGGCTCTGTCAAAAACACTCCGGTTCCGGCTCGGTCGGAGAGCTTTCCGACCTAGATCAGAATCGGGCCCATAATGTTTTTCAAAAGTTGGTAGCTGATAGAAATAAAATCTATACTGCTTCTGGCATTCTGGTACAAAAGAGGGGTATACCCAAAACAGTCACTGGGACCTGGGTTCTAAATAGTACAGTTACAAGTGGTCCCAGTGTGGAACCTTGGAAGGACGCAAAGAGGATAAATGTAAAATTTAGAAAGAATACTTTCAAAGCAGTACATAGGATTACAATGTTACTATTAACATAGAACCCACAAAACACAATGTGTAATCAAACATTACATTTAATTATTAGGTTCAATATTCATCACATATTGACCAAAAAGCAGTGCCCCGGGGAGGACGGGTGGGAAGTGCAAGGATACGTGGATATTGGGGAAAAAAAGGTGATATAAAACTGGTCAATATGACCCGATTTTAAACCAAAAAATTCACAATATGTTGGCTCCTATGTTCAGCCACATTCAGCGCATAAATGGCAATCAACGTTGTTACACAGTCTCACAAACTGACCACTTAGATCATTATCATAATGTGGGCGGATGTGGTATAATGAGAAAGATCGTCAATGTTTCGACCCCTATTGTTCTAGGGAAACTGAAACCCTAAGGCAGGGGTCTTCATCAGGACAAAAAACGGTGGGGGCCTGACTCCTGTGGGGGAGAAAAATGGGGCAAAAGGTAAAGAATAATTCCAAAGTGAGCTATAAACGAAACGACGGTTAATAACATCGTTGATCAGAATTTACTGTGGATCATTAGGCATCACGGTTTGTAAACGTCATGGTGTTTATTGGGCCGTAGCTCCAAGCGAGCGAAACAAATCGGGGTCGATCTAAGGGGAAGGGAGACATTTTTAAAAACATAACCATGAACCGCGTTGGAGAGGTGAACTAGAAGGCACATGTCTGCACGGACATACTCACTAGTGAAAATTCATGTAAAGGCATAAATACGCCCCGAGGCTGGTCATAGTAGATTCCTGAAAAAAAGGAGAGAAGGGGGGGAGAAACATTTTGGGGTTGGTCCTCGGAGGTTGAGAACACAATACCATAAACGGTGCAGTGACATAATAAGAGAACCCCCTTCATGTGAGATTGGAATAACAAGTCAGAACCCTTTCGGAGTGTGTTAATGGATGCGCAACCACTCGTGATACCATGGAGCACAGATAGAATAAACTAGGGGTTACGCTGCCAGTTACGGGAGAAAAAAAAGGGGGGAAAAGAGAGACATTGTTCACCGTGAGCGGTGGGCGGGGTTGTGTAAGTTAACAGGAGCCAAACGCCATAGGCAGTGTTCGAACACCAAATAGACCAGTGGTAGCGATTTACGGTGTGCAAAACATGCCTAGTGTGTCCAAACATGTTGTCGTTACTCACTAAATTCCTGATGGTCTGGAGAAAAGTTTGAGCCCACCTGGCAAACTTGGGGCTCGTGTTCATCTGCAGATCAAAGAAAAGTGATCAGTCAAAGAGCCTGCTGGGGTGGCAAATACTCTTGGGGGCGAAAACAAGGAGAAAGGAGCCATCACGCTTACCGGATCTTGCAGCTGTTGTGCCGCGAAAAAATCAGTCTCGTCATTAGTGGGTGAACCAACGTGATTGGGCTCATTTTAAACGGAGCGGGACATGGTAGGCGTGCGTATCCTGTTATGTCATAGTCAAGGCAACCACCCGGAGGTAATGTGGATCACCGATAATGTGTGAGATACCTGGTAAAAAGTATAGCGCCGTCATGTATCACAGCCAGAGACATAGCTGATAACACTGAATGTGGGTCTAAAGTTGCCATTATAACGGCACATAATGGCTTGCAGATGCAAACTGCAACTGGGCCATAGAGTACGTGTGCAGGATACGTGCAGTACACAGGGTAAAATGAAAAAAAAGGGGGTTGGCCGATATTTAAATATATGGTAGAAGAAACGCGCCATCCTATGCCGACCCATAATGTGTGTGCAGAAAAATGTGTAGACTAGAAACTCTTATAGCGACCATTTGACCAGATGTAACATGAATACTGCAACTGGATACATAAAGGGGCACAATAAACTGGAACAATAAATGGCCACAGGGTGCAAATCCTCAGGCCACGCATGTGTACAAAACATGTTTCACTGCGACTGAACCCTGCCTGCGCCAGTCTCACAGGACGGGTTAAGAGGCAGACATTATAGCGTTGGGATCACATCATTTGAAAACATGGTCACAAGTGTTATCTACAGCGACCGTGTAAGCCGATGTAACATTGCAGCTGGATATATTCAGGTGCCATTTTACTGCCGGGCTGCAAGGTGAAGTTGCTCAGGCCTGATATGAGGAAAATACACGTTTGGATGGAAATGTCAAAAGAAGAAACCATGCCCGCGCCAATCTCACAGGAGGGCGTAAGGGAGAGGTTGAAAAACAAACACCGTAAATTGCTACCACTGTCCGTTTGGTGTTCGGACACCGCCTATGGCGTTTGGATCCTGTTTCCTTACACGACCCCACCCACCGTTCATGGTGAATGATGTCTCTCTTGTCCCCCCTTTTTTTTCTCCGGTAACTGCAAGCGTAACCCCCTAGTTTATTCTATCTGTGCTCCATGGTATCACGAGTGGTTGCGCATCCATTAACACACTCCGAAAGGGTTCTGGCTCGTAATTCCAATCTCACATGCAGGGGGTTCTCCTATTATGTCACTGCGCGGTTTATGGTATCGTGTTCTCAACCTCCGAGGACCAACCCCAAAATTTTTCTCCCCCCTTCTCTCCTTTTTTTTCAGGAATCTACCATGACCAGCTTCGGGCTGCGTATTTATGCCTTTACATGAATTTTCACTAGTGAGTATGTTAGTGCAGACGTGTGCCTTCTATTTCACCCCTCCAATGCGGTTTATGGTTATGTTTTTAAAAATGTCCCCCTTCCCCTTAGATCGCCCCCGGTTTGTTTCGCTTGCTTGGAGCTATGGCCCAATAAACACCATGAAGTCTACGAACCGTGATGCCTAATGTTCCACGGTAAATTCAGATCAACGATGTTTTTAACCGTTGTTTTTTCATTTTGTAGCTCACTTTGGAATTATTTTTTACCTTTTGCCCCATTTTTCTCCCCCACAGGATTCAGGCCCCCACCATTTTTTGTTCTGATGAAGACCCCAGCCTAAGGGTTTCAGTTTCCCTAGTACAATAGGGGTCAAAACGTCGACGATCTTTCCCATTCTACCACATCCTCCCACATTATGATGACGATCTAAGCGGTCACTTTGTGAGACTGTGTAACAACGTTGATTCTTACCTTATCTTAAGTGACATTTATAGAGCGCACTGACACCATAAGTTTCCTAGCGCTAGGAGAAAGAGTGCAGGGATTGTGAGGAAGCAAGCTAACCGGTTTGGGTGAAAAGACAGGTTTTCAGAAGCTTCCTAAAATTTTATAGGGAACAGATAGACTTAACTGACAGGGGAAGGGGATTCCATAGTTTGGGGGCCAGGTGGGCAAATCTGCGGCGGCCAAACTTTTTAGTTTTTACTTTGGGGGCGACCAGCAGGTGGAGGTGAGCCAACCAGAGATCGCGCACCGGTCGGTGCTGCGTGATCAGTGTTTTGAGGAAGTCGGGGCTGGTGCAGTGAAGAGACTTGAAAGTCAGGCAGCCGATCTTAAATGCCGCCCTTTGTTAAACTGGTAGTAGATGCAGTTTGCGCAGCAGGGTTTCGTAGTCTGCCACTTTGGCGTTTTGTGGATAAGTCTGGCCGTCTGGTTCTGCACAATTTGAAGACGGCGGAGCAGTGATTGTGGGAGTTCGAGAAATCAAGGCGGGATAGTACCAGGGAGATGACTACCTGAACCAGTGCCGCATGCAGTAGTAGATGGACTATTTTACGAATTTTGCAAAGCTGGAACATACAGGCGGAAATCAAAGCCCCTACTTGAGCCTTAAGAGAGAGCTCCGCGTCAATGACCACCCCTAGGCTCTTCACTGAGCTTGCAGGGGCGAAGGCGGGAACCCAGCTCCTTGGGCCAGAACTGAGGGCACCAGTATACTGGGCTGTTCCCAGGGAGAATAAGTTCAGTTTTTCCAGGATTTAATTTCAATTGGTTGTGGTTCATCCACTGCTGGATGTGGATCATGACCGTTTGGAAGCTATTGGCAGCATCATTAGAGTCAAGAGGGAAGATGATCTGCAAATCATCAGCATATTTAAACACTGGGATATCCCACCTTTTGAGCGAATGAATCAGTGGCCGGAGGTATAGGTTAAACAGGAGGGGAGAGAGGGATGAGCCCTGAGGGACTCCACAAGTCGTAGGTGTCTTGGCTGCCGTACAAGGGCCCAAATGCACGGCTTGTGCTCTGCCGACGAGGAAAGACTTGATCCACTCGAGGGCAGGACCCTGGATGCCGGCCTGTACAACACGGTGGAGAAGGATGTCATAGTCCACCGTGTCGAAAGCAGCCGACAAATCCAGAAGCACAAGGGCCTGGGGTGTCCCTTTGTCAGTGTTCCCCCTCAGGGCGTCCAATACTGCCAGGATGATGGCCTCGTTGGAATGGGCCGGCCTAAATTCAGCCTGATTAGGCTCAAAATAGCAGGAGCTCTCGACAAAGTTTGAAAGGCACCGAGTGAGCTTGGACAGGTAGGGCAGGAAGGATATAGGACGATAATCGGAGGGATCGGCGGTGTCTGCACCTGGTTTCTTCAACAGAGGCACTAACATGGCCTCCTTGAAAGAGCTGGGAACCATGCCAGTCTTAAGGGAAGCGTTCAGCAAGGGTAGTATATGATCCGGCAGTTTGAGACAGATGTCCCGGAGGACCGAGGGAGGGCAGCAATCGTTGGGAGATCCTGATTTGACCCAGGCCACAAGCTTGGCTAAAGTGTTGGGGTCAAGGGCAGGGAACTGGGTAAGGGACAGTGGGTTGATGAGAGAAGTGTCTGATGGCCGCGCATGGATGAGGGGGGAATGGAGTTCTTGATTTTGACAATGTTCTCAATGAAAAAGGAGTTAAGGGCGTCGCAAGTCTCTTGGGTTGGAGTCTGAGTAGGTAGAGTTCTGTCATCCGTAGTAAGCTCATTCATAATCTTAAAAACCTCCTTCGATTTATTATGAGCGGACAGAATTCTGTCAGAGACATGTGAAGATTTAGCCAAGAAAATCGCACTTTTATATTCTTTGCGGGCCGCCACAAAAAGCAGTCTATCTGAGTCAGCGTTGTTACGTCTCCAGATCCGTTCCAGCTGACGCACCTTAAATTTGTGTTCTTTGAGGTCCCTGGAGAACCATCTGTGTGAATTACTGTGTCTGGTGCATGGGAATTTAGTTAGAGGAGCGAGCTGGTCACTGGTCGTCTTTAGCCAGTTACAGATGTCGCCTTCCATTGCATCAACACTGGCATCAGTGTTGGTGACGGGTCGAGGGTTGGCCAGGGCCGCGAGGAAGCCTTGGGAGTCGTAGGAGCTCCATGTACGCGATGATCCACCTGCCATGATAGGGGCCGTGACCCTGCTGCTGACAGTAATGGTGGTGTCAATTAAATGGTGATCTGACCAGACACAGGGGGAGATGAATGGCCGGGATAGGACTAAGTCATGAGTCCAGATGTGATCGAGGGTGTGACCCTTGATATGGGTGGGCACGGAAATTTGCTGAGTCAGATTGAGACTAGTAAAAGCTTCAAACAATTCTGTGGCATGAGGGACAGCTTTATCATCATTGAACCAGTAATTGAAATTGCCAAAAAGAGCGATTCTAGCATGGTGTGTCAACAGGTTTGACAGCTGTTCACTCATGGAAGTGGGAAACGAGGGCATGGGGGAAGGGGCCGGTATAAGAGTATGAGTGTGAGGGCGCCAGCCTCCGTTTCCAGGCTAATGACCAGATAATCCACCTCTGGAAGAGCAAGAGATGCTGTGGTGATAAATTTGAATTGTTTCGATTTGATGGTTGCCGCCCCGCCCCCAGGGCGACCTGAAGGGCAGTCAGCATGGAGGATGTAATAATCTGGGGGTAGGGCCGCCAGGATATCGGGGTGGGAATCAGCAGTGAGCCATGTCTCTGTAATTAGTAATATATCGGGTTTTTCATTGTTGAGGAGGATGAAGATATCAAATTGATGCTTGACCAAGGAACGTGTGTTCAGGTACATTGCGCGAACGGATGTCTCACTCCTTACCGGCACCGCAGTATACTTGAGGCTGCTGGGAGAATTGAGCACCTTGCGAGCGAGGCCAGCGGCATTAATCCGCCTCACTGTGCCAGGAGAAGGCGGCGGGTATGAAACCTGTAGCTGTCTGAGGGTGTTAGCAGGGTAGGAGAGGAATCGCCCAGCATCCCGGCCCCTGGCCCCGGCCTGGCACGGAAGGGCGCAGACGGGCTTGCCTATGGCGCGCCTTCGGCGCGCTGCCGGAGTGCCCACTGCGCACGTCCGCTGCGCTCCCTATGAGAGGGGACCATTTTATAGTTGCTGGGGCGGGAAGGGCCGAGCACTAGTCCGCTCGCCTGCTCCTCACCCAAGATGGTGGGCGCTAACAAAGCAAACCCCAGGCAGTGCTTAATCGGCTGCAGTGGGGCTAAAGGGGCAAAGACCAAGTAGCTGGGCAAGGGAATTCAGGTCAGTGCTGCACAAGGGTAAATTTACAATTTACAAATGCCATAAGTTAAAAAACGAAGGTGTGTGCAAAAACGAAATTACAGTGCAGTTTTAAAAATACACAACATGCAATTAATACGATCACACAAGTCCCGGCTTCCGCCTCAGGACAATCACTTAGCACACTATCAATCAGTGCAGGCGTGACTAAGGGTCTTTTGTAGTTGCTGGGGCGGGAGGGGCCGAGCACTAGTCCGCTCGCCTGCTCCTCACCCAAGATGGTGGGCGCTAAGAAAGCAAACCCCAGGCAGCGCCTAATCGGCTGCAGTGGGGCTTAAGGGGCAAAGACCAAGTAGCTGGGCAAGGGAAGTCAGGTCAGTGCTGCGCAAGGGTAAATTTACAATTTACAAATGCGACAAGTTAAAAAACAAAGGTGTGTGCAAAAACGAAATTACAGTGCAGTTTTAAAAATACACAAACATGCATTGCATGCATGATTGCCATTTATGTGCTGAATGTGGCTGAACATAAGAGCCAACATGCTGTGAATTTTTTGGTTTAAAATCGGGTCCTACTGACCAGTTTTATATCACCTTTTTTTCCCCAATCCCCACGTATCCTTGCCCTTCCCACCCGTCCTCCCAGGGGCACTGCTTTTTGGTCAATATGTGATGAATATTGAACCTAATAATTAAATGTAATGTTTGATTACACATTGTGTTTTGTGGATTCTATGTGAATAGTAACATTGTAATCCTATGTATTGCTTTGAAAGTATTCTTTCTAAATTTTACATTTATCTACTTTGTGTCCTTCCAAAGGTTCCACACTGGGACCACTTGTAACAGTACTATTTAGAACCCAGGTCCCAGTGACTGTTTTGGGTATACCCTTCTTTTGTACCATTTTATGAGCAGGTGCATGCCTGCGAGGTATCTTGTTTTAGATACTATTCTTCGACATGGTTGAAAGCGAGCTACTTTCCTATAATGAGGGATACATAAACCAACTCCTGCGTGGCCACACCAATACTTTACCCTCTGCCAGCACACCCATCATCGATGTCACACTCAATGATAAGGTCTCACGCTTTGAACGACTTGAGAAAAAACTAGTACACACCAAACCGCACGGCCACCTATTATCACAATACCTGCAGGCCAACATTATTCCGGTCGGCCTCCAAATCCGCATTGAACCTGCAATTTTCAGTGACGTACCCAAATTCCGCGAGGGATTCAGTTTTGTTGCCAATAATTGCTCCCGGCACTGGATGGTGCTGGGGGTCGAGACAGCAGCTTAACAGGTACAGACACTATCCAGGGAGATTGCCGCCTTAAGGGCAGAAATACTGAGAGACTCAGCATTAACCAATGCAAAAGACGCCACACAAAATCTTGATACCACACTCAAAGACTTTGAGCTGACCACACAAACCCGGAAACTTGAAAAACTAGCTAAAGACGTATGTGCTTATGATAAGAAGAACACCTACCCTTATCTATCTGAAGATTACTATAAGCAAGACACACAAGGCCGTTTCACGAATAGAGGCAGGGGCAGCTACCGTGGCCGCAGGACCTACACTACATTTTCGGATTCGTCATACAGTTCCGAAGGGGACAGTGCTCAAGCAGGCCCTAGCACTGGAAACGGTAACCAGGAATACGTCCACAACAATACGGTCCACCACAGTCGGCCCTCCAAAACAAGCCCACAACCTTTTTTAGGACAGGGTGGATGGAGACCACCGCGAGGCCGAGGGAATTTCTGCCCACGGGGCCAGCAACGAGGACAACAGGCACCCAATATAAATTGGGGCACAGGACGGTCAAGGGAACGAAGCAAGTCCATTTCCAACCGGAACAACACAGAGAGATTTCCACACGGAGGAAGGTATATCGGTGGGGAGTCCAGCAGTCCACCCAGTTATTAACATCTCCTCCCATGAGCTCAAGGAAGAAGAACTTAGACTCCTCAGTAGAGGCCTCTCCTATGTACCCACGGCAGTACCTGATAAATTCACCACCACATCAGAGTTGCACAAGTTCTTTGACAAAATAAGATTGCGTTATTTCTTCAGGAACTCTACCTCCCAGCCTAAGAACTCTTTTACGGGCCTACGACCCCCCCTCGACTTTTGTGCCTCCGAGACATGCCATGTCTAACAGGATTCTAGCATACGAAAACATAGTCATGCAAGATGTGCACAAGATTTTGGATACCCCCAGATTTACCAAGCACAATATAAGCAGGGCAGAAAGGATCGCCATCGCCTCCCTCAAAAGTAACAAGGACATGATCATCAAACCCGCGGATAAGGGTGGTGCTATAGTGGTGCAGGATAGGTCAAACTACAAGCAGAAGATTCTATGTCAGCTGAATGATGGTGTGAGTGACAAAAAGCTTAATTCTGACCCCACCAGAGATCTAGCTCAGGACATACTGGCCATCACACAGGATGGACTTGAACAGGAGTTTCTGAGTGAGCATGAATATCAATTTTTGAACCAAGCATTCCCACGCCTGCCTAACATATACACACTACCCAAGATACACAAAGATCTCAACAACCCGCCCGGCCGCCCCATCGTATCCGGGTGCGGTTCTATCTTGGAGCCTTTGTGTAGATACATTGACATATTCCTCAAGCCGATTGCTGAGGGAACACAAACTTACCTTCGAGACACCATGCAAACCATTAACCTATTCGATGGCCAGCCTTTTGACACGACGAAACAGCTTCTGGTCACATGCGACATTCTTTCGCTTTACACTAGCATCCCAAAGCAATCCGCTTTAGAGGTGATGGAACAAGTCCTTGATGAAAGACCGGCCCCCTATTACGTACCTACCAGCTTTATCATCGGTGATGCAGATTTTTTTCATTTTCCAGGGCACCTTCTATCTGCAGACGGAGGGTGTAGCCATGGGTACAAATTTTGCACCTGATCTGGCCATAATCTATATGGACTATTTCGAACACATCCATGTACTCAACCTGGCTAATCCCCATATGATTCGTATAAATTTGTGGCGACGCTATATTGATGATATTCTCATCATCTGGACTGGCACAGTGACTGATTTGAACCTTTTCCACACATGGCTCAACCAACGAAGCTCAGATATTCAATTCACTATCCAACCTGATCCTCACAAAATGGCCTTTCTGGATATTACCATCTATGCTGAGAATAATCTTCTACAGACAGCGCTATACCGGAAAGCAGCGGACCGCAACTCACTGCTACAGTACACCAGCCACCATCCACACGGTTTGAGGGATAACCTCCCCTTTGGACAGTTCCTCCGGGTCAAGAGGAACTGTTCCAATAAAGAAAACTTCATGAGGCAATCAGAAGATCTTATCAACCGCTTGATTGAGCGCGGCTACCCGAGGAGACTGGTCAGGAGAGCCCGGAATCGAGCCTGGTTTAACCCCCGAGAAACCCTCCTCCAACCAAGAACACGTGAGGATAAGACCAACCAGAGAATGATTTGTGTGTCCACCTTTTCTACCCGTAGTAACGCAATCAAGAAGGCAGTTAACAAACACTGGAATCTGGTGTCCATTGAGATAGATCAACCGGCACCGCCCCTGCACTCTTTTAAGAAAGCTAAAAGCATTTGAGATCAAGTAGTAAGGTCCTTTTTGGACACTCCAGAACCACCTTCTTTACAATCAATGTGGGACCTTCCACCGATTCGTGGCCACCATCGCTGTGGAAACTGCAAGGCATGCGCCATGACGTTGCAAGTTAGGAACTTGAATACTGACAACTCATGGTACAACTCAAGGTCTTTACCAACTGTAACACCGACAAGGTCATTTATTTGATCCTCTGCCCCTGTGACCTAGCGTACATAGGCCAAACACAACAGAAAATACGGGCCAGAATTCTACAACATTGTAGCAGGATTCGGTGCGAAGTCCCCGGTGCACCATTGGTGGAACATTTTAAGACCAAAGGCCATACACCCGAATCACTACGTTGGGTGGTGTTGGAGAAAGCCACCTTGGGCCCCCTCGGGGGTCACATCTGTACTATCCTGAATGTCAGAGAATTAAAATGGATGTCCTTGTTTGTTTCGGTCGCCAGTGGCCTTAATGAACTAGAAGGGAGTCAAGCACAACTAGCCAATCTGTAAACAACTTTGTTCCCATTTTATGGTACCTCTCTTGCAATAGTTCTGCATTCTTCCCCTACCTTTTCCTTTGATTACCCCATGTATATACTTCTGTACCCTCTCTGTTATCTTCACCCAAGCCCTCCTGCGTCGAGAGGCTCCGGTGATTTTATCCTAATGATGAATTTTCAAAAGAATGTTGTTTTTTTAACCTCTCTCTTACGCCCTCCTGTGAGATTGGCGCGGGCACGGTTTCTTCTTTTGGGACATTTCCATCCAAACGTGTATTTTCCTCATAACAGGCCTGAGCAACTTCACCTTGCAGCCCGGCAGTAAAAGGGCACCTGAATGTATCCAGCTGCAATGTTACATCGGCTTACACGGTCGCTGTAGATAACACTTGTGACCATGTTTTCAATTGACGTGATCCCAACACTATAATGTCCGCCTCTTAACCCGTCCCCTACGCGGTCCTGTGAGACTGGCGCGGGCAGGGTTCAGTCGCAGTGAAACATGTTTTGTACACATGCGTGGCCTGAGGATTTGCACCCAGTGGCCGTTTATTGTGCCAGTTTATTGTGCCCGTTTATGTATCCAGTGGCAGTATTCATGTTACATCTGGTCAAATGGTCGCTATAAGAGTTTCTAGTCTACACATTTTTCTGCACACACATTACAGGTCAGCATAGGATGGCGCGTTTCTTCTTCCATCTAGTTAACCCTTTCGATGCTATTGACGGAACGGTTCCGTCATGAGCGTCGGTTGGCCTGTGCTCATGATGGAACTGTTCCTTCATGAGCCCGTTGGCTCATTAGAACGTTCAGCACAGCGCAGGAATCTGCGCCGCACTGATGAGGTTAAATATCAGCCAATCCCCTTTATTTTGATTTTAAGCTGTGTACAGCACGTATACTGCACACGTACTCTATGGCCCAGTTGCAGTTTGCGTCTGCAAGCGATTATGTGTACGCCGTTATAATGGCAACTTTAGACCCACATTGAGTGTTATCAGCTATGTCTCTGGCTGTGATACACGACGGCACTATACTTTTTACCAGGTATCTCACACATTATCGGTGATCCACATTACTTCCGGGTGGTTACCTTGACTACGACGTACCAGGATACGCATGCCTACCATGTCTCGCTCTGTTTAAAATGAGCCCAATCACGTTGGTTCGCCCACTAATGACGAGACTGATTTTTTCGCTGCACGACAGCTGCAAGCTCCCATAAGTGTGATGGCTCCTTTCTCCTTGTTCTTGCCCCTACGAGTCTTTGCCACCCCAGCAGCCATTTGACTGATCACTTCCTTTTGATCTGCAGATGAACACAAGCCTCGAGTTTGCCAGGTGGGCTCCGCTTTTTCTCCAGACCGTCAGGAATTCAGTGAGTAATGACATAGTGCTTGGACACACTAGGCATGTTTTGCACACCGTAAATCGCTACCACTGGTCCATTTGGTGTTCGGACACCGCCTATGGCGTTTAGCTCCTGTTAACTTACACGACCCCGCCCACCGCTCACGGTGAACGATATCTCTCTTTTCCCCTGATTTTTTTTCTTCCGTAACTGCCAGCGTAACTCCCTAGTTTATTCTATCTGTGCTCCATGGTATCACGAGAGGTTGTGCATCCATTAACACACTCCGAAATAGTTATGACTTGTTATTCCAATCTCACATGCAGGGGGTTCTATTATTATGTCACTGCGCCATTTATGGTATCGTGTTCTCAACCTCTGAGGACCAACCCCGAAATTTTTCTCCCCCCCTTTTCTCCTTTTTTTCAGGTATCTACTATGACCAGCCTCGGGCGGCGTATTTGTGCCTTTACATTAATTTTCATTAGTGAGTATGTTCGTGCAGACGTGTGCCTTCTATTTCACCCCTCCATCGCGGTTTATGGTTATATTTTTAAAAATGTCCCGCTTCCCCTTAGATCGCTCCCGGTTTGTTTCCCTCGCTTGGAGCTACGGCCCAATAAACACCATGAAGTCTACGAACCGTGATGCCTAATGATCCACGGTAAATTCTTATCAACAATGTTTTTAACCATTGTTTTGTTTATAGATCACTTTGGAATGATTCTTTACCTTTTGCCCCATTTTTCTCCCCCACAGGATTCAGGCCCCCACCGTTTTTTGTCCTGATGAAGACCCCAGCCTAAGGGTTTCAGTTTCCCTAGAACAATAGGGGTCGAAACGTCGACTATCTTTCTCATGCTACCACATCTGCCCACATTATGATAATGATCTAAGTGGTCACTTTGTGAGACTGTGTAACAACGTTGATTGCCATTTGTGTGCTGAATGTGGCTGAACAAAAGAGCCAACATGCTGTGAATTTTTTGGTTTAAAATCGGGTCCTACTGACCAGTTTTATATCACCTTTTCTTCCCCTATCCTCACGTATCCTTGCACTTCCCACCCATACTCCCTGGGTCACTGCTTTTTGGTCAAAATGTGATGAATATTGAACCCAATAATTAAATGTAATGTTTGATTACACATTGTGTTTTGTGGCTACTATGTGAATAGTAACATTGTAATCCTATGTATTGCTTTGAAAGTATTCTTTCTAAATTTTACATTTATCCTCTTTGTGTCCTTCCAAATGTTCCACACTGGGACCGCTTGTAACTGTACTGCTTCTGGCATTCGGCATCTTTTGGATATATGTACTCCTTCTTCACAATTTACACTCAATATATCACAAGATGCACAAGAATTTCTTATGTTTATGCATGTTGTATTGGAAGATGAAGGAATAGAAATTGAAAATGTATTTTGACTAAGATACAGATGCTACATTGTTGTAGAGCAAATGGAGGAAACATGGAAACAAAAATTACAAGTTTTGTGGCAAGCCAACTATCAATTTCAGGAAGTACTTTTAAGGCTGTGGCTATTATTTTCTATGAAAGCCCTACTACAACATCTGGACACCATACTGTGTATTCAAAGTGCAATAAAGGATAGACACAATGCAATGATGCCAATTTGCAATTCAAATGTAGGTTGCCTTTCGAATTACCAGATTCATATCTGATATTTTTGATGCAAAAGTTGTGAAAACATCATGCGGCCTATTGGGAAGATGTAAACACAAATTAATGAGTTTCATTTGGATATTTTCAATGGAAATTGATTTGGAAACATTATTCAGCCTATTGGTAAGATGCGAAGAATTACTATTTGGATTATTGTTTGAGCTAATTGTTATTGCATTGGCAAAACTGTGTTTGAAAGAAATAGTTTATATATTTGTGCTTTATATTATATGCAATGAAAATGAGAATGTATATTTCAGAAATGTGCTTCAGAGAAATACATGATTTATTGTAGTGGAAAATATAATTTAGAAGCTGTAGATAGGTAAACATATAGTTGAACATGTTGTAAATAGTTTTAATGGAAACTTAGTTTTATTTTGCAACCTCGTTGATTGTATTTTCCCCCCGTTGTTATATGATGATCTACATTGAAATCAATGTGAATGGTGAAATTCAATAGAATCTGAGAACAGCAAAAACAGGAAACTGAATATGTTATGTAATTTTAAAATTATGTTGTGTTCTTAAAACTCTAATATTATAGGCAATAACAGTTTTTTTTCTTTTTTACAGAAAGTAATACTAATGCTTGAAAAGATTTTAAATTCATTTTACAATAAAACTACTGTAAAATAGTTTCACTGAGTTTGCTATCGGCTTTAATAAAGAAGGTAAAATGAAATAATGTAATAAGCATAATAATATGAAGTAATGTTTACAGTCACTTTAAATGCAGTCATCAATTTTTTCAAGCACTACCCATGCAATCCTCCAATCACCCAGGTACTACCCATGCATGCATGCAATCACTCAGACACTAGCCAGGTACTCATACATGCACACAAGATCATCTACTGCACTTATATAATCACTCAAGCACTACCCATACACTCTTCCAATCATCCAGAAACTAACTGTACACTCATGCAATCACCCAGGTACTTCTTATACACTCCTCCAATCACCCAGAAAACAACCATGCACTTCTCCATGCACCCAGGCACAACCCATGCAGTCTTCCATGTACCCAAGCATGACCCATACACCCCTCCAATCACCTAAACATTACCCCTGCACTCATGCAATCACTCAAGCATTACCAATACACTCCTTCAATCACTTAGGCAGTACACATTCACTAGTACAATAACCCAGGCACTAGCCATGCAGTCCTTCAATCATCCAGATATTACTCCTACACTTGCGGAATCACCCAGGCATTAGCCATGCACTACTTCAATCACTCAGGCTGTACCCATGCACTCTTCCAATCATCCAGGCACTAACCATGCACTGCTCCAATCACCCAGGCATTACCCATGCACTCCTTCAATCACTCAACCATTACCCATGCACTTACAAAATCAACCAGAGATTACCAATCCACACCTTTAATCACCTAGGTAGTACCCATGCACTCCTACAATCACCCAGAGATTACTCCTACACTCTTGCAATCACCCTGGTCTTACCCAAGCATGCCTTCAATCATCCAGACATTACTCCTACACTTATGGAATCACTCAGGCACTACCCATGCACTCTTCCAATCACCCAGACATTACCTCTGCACTCATGCAATCACCCAGGCATTACCCATGCACTTACAAAATCACCAAGGCATTACCCGTGCTCTTACAAAATCACCCGGACATTACCAATGCATACCTTTAATCACACAGGCAATAATCATGCACTCCTGCAAACACCCAGAGATTACTCCTACACTCTTGCAATCACCCAGGTATTACCCATGCACTCCTTCGATCATCCAATTACTACTACACTAATGGGATCACCCAGGCATTAGCAATGCACTTCTACATTCACCCAGGCACTACCCATGCACTCAAGAAATCACTCAAGCATTACCCATACACTCCTCCAATCACCCAGGCACTATGCATACACTCATGCAATAACCCAGGCACCACCCATGCAGTCCTTCAATCATCAAGATATTACTCCTACACTTATGGAATCACCCAGGTTTACCCATACAGTTCTCCAATCACCCAGACACTAACAAGGCTTTCATGCAATTACCCAGACATTACTTATGCATTACCCTTGCCCTCATGCAATCATAAAGGCACAACCTATGCACTTACAGAATTACCCATGAATTACCAAACCACTTCTTTAATCACTCAGGCAGTACCCATGCACTCCTCCAATCACCCAGACATTACTCCTGCACTCTTGCAATCACCCAGGCATTACCCATGCACTCCTTCAATCACTAAGGCATTACCTATGCACTCCTCCAATCACCCACACATTACTTCTGCAGTAATGCAATCCCCCAAGCATCACCCTTGCAACAACACACTACCCTTGCACTCATGCAATCACTGAGACATTAACCATGCACTCCTCCAATCACCCAAACATTATCTCTCCAGTCATGCAATCACGCAGGCACTAGCCATGCACTCCTGCAATTACCCGCACATTAGTCCTGCACTCTTGCAATCAACCAGGCACTTTTCTTGCACTCATGCAATCACTCAGGCATTACCCATGCACTCCTCCAATTACTCACACATTACCTCTACACTCATGCAATCAGCAAGGCATAACCCATGCACTTACAAAATCTTCCAGGTACTAGCCTTGCACTCCTCAAATAACCCAGGCACTACCCTTTCACTCATGTAATCACTCAGACATTACCCATGCACTGTTACCAAGAAGAAGCCACGGTGTGGGTCAGCCTCTGCATGCACCAGGGAGAAGTAAATATAATTTAATAAGCATTCAGTCCTTCTGCAAATTCGTGTGATGGCTGCTCTTCTTTCTAGGGTCCACTGCTAAGACCTCACACGTGTACCATAAGAAATTCTAATGAAAGGAGCACTCAAATTTGGATGAGTCAATGATCAATTATCCACTTTCAAAGTCTGTATTCAATTATCCAATAACACTTGTTTTGTTTCCAACACAAACGTTTTATTATTTCGTTAGCAAGGAATTCTGTCCATATCCTTGGTCCAATTATGAATTTATATTGTGTTGATACAATATACAAGAAATCAACAGTCTCAACAGCCTACGCGTTTCGTCCCTAATGGGACATCATCAGGGCTGCAAAGATAATATAACAATATATCAAAAATTGCAATATTATAAACATATTATTCAGTGATCATTATTACATCATGATGGTGGAAAACCTTCGACAGCTGGTCGACTCGGGTAACACGGCCGCGCTGATCCTTTTGGACCTCAGCGCGGCGTTTGATACTATTTCACATCAAACATTACTTACATCTCTCTCCTAGATAGGCATAAGAGGAAAGGCATTAGAATGGATTGCATCCTTCTTGAAGCTCAGGACATTCCAAATCTCGTCCAGCAATGCGACATCCAAGGTCCATTTCTCTCCATACGGGGTCCCACAGGGTTCAATACTGAGCCCCCTGCTTTTCAACCTTTATGTAGCCCCGTTGGCCCAGATCGCTGAAGCTGCTGGCCTTACCATGTACACATATGCTGACGATTCCCAAATAGTTTTTCTCTGTCTAACGATAATCTTGAAACTACTTCACATCTTCAGGCAGGCCTTAGGGACATTTCATCGTGGATGAACAAAAACCTGCTTAAACTTAACGGCAGTAAAACCGAGGTCCTGATAGTAGGCCCCGACCAGAACCTCTGGAACTCCAGACATTGGCCATCTGAAATGGGCCCTCTGCCATTACCATCTCACCAGGTTCGCAACCTGGGCATTATTATTGACAGAGAACTAACTATGGAGCCTCAGGTGAACGCCCTCTCAGCCATCTGTTTCACAATCTTAAGATGGCTCAGAAAGATCATATGGATGCTCACTGACGACACTCAAAAAACGGTGATAAATGCATTAATTACCTCCCGCTTGGACTACGGGAATGTCCTTTATTTAGGGGCATCTCAAGCTACTACAAAGCGCATCCAATTGGTCCAGAATGCAGCAGCCAGGCTGCTCTCCAAATGCAACAAGAGAGACCGTATGTCTAGCCACCTTAAGACACTCCACTGGCTTAAAATTGAAAACAGGGTCAAATTTAAGACTCTCAGCTTTATGCACAGGATAAAGTGGGGCAAGGCACCTAAATATCTCCAGACCCTTGTGCACACATATATGCCTGCCCGCTGCCTAAGATCTGCCACCCAAGGTCTCTTCTGTGTCCCTAAGATACGTCGGGCAAGGATGGGAGGTAGATCTTTCTCCCTCCTTGGCCCAAAACTCTGGAATTCCCTTCCTCAACCACTGCGCCTTGAAAGCAGGTATGTGTACTTCCGTAAAGCCATTAAGACCTGGCTTTTTAATCAGTGACCTGCCTGTCCTCCCATTTACATTCCTTTCCTACTCCGCTAGTTCATTATTCTGCTTAGCGCCGGGAAACCCTTTTTGGGCATCTGTCGCGCTCTATAAGCCAAATAAATAAATAAATAAATAAAAAATGATTATCTTATAAGTCGCCTGTGCTTTATCAAGCTTAATAGACAGAAGTACATTGCCGATTCCTACAATATATACATTGCTAGACTACCACCAACACTCAAAAAATTATAAGACATTAAAAGAAAGGGTTATTGCACAACAATGTGTCATTCTTAATGGTCAATGTATTTCACAGTAATCCAAACCATTTTTACCACAATTAAATCAAGGCTTACAAATATCCCTATATCCTAATATTATATGTCATCCCTCCGCCTTAAATCATGTTATATTTAACCACCAGACATTACCCATGCACTCCTTGAACCACTCACACATTATCTCTCCACTCATGCAATTCCTCAGGCACTAGCCATGCACTCCTGCAATCAACCAGACATTAGTCCTACACTCTTGCAATCACCTAGGCATTACCCATGCACTTCTTCAATCATATATACACTATGTGTACACTTCTCCATATATTCCACTTACCACCATTTTCTTCTTCTTTTTTGTTTTATATTTTTTTGTATTTTGTAGCTCTTTTTAAAAAATGTTTGTGTTTTAAAATAGAAAAGAAAAACTAAACTTAACTAACAACATAAATGATCAAAAATGACTCTATTAGTAACTCATTGCATTAGAAAAAAAAGAAATTAACAGTAGTGGTTCCTAATAGCAACCAGGATGGCATACACTGATTGCTCACCAAAACATATAATTTTGTGACATTTCACACAATGCTGCTCCACTCTAGCAAACTCAGGGATGATGTTTGGAGGGCTAGTCGAGTTAGAACTAGATGATGTGCTTGGTTCAGCAGTAATTTCCTCGGTTCTCCACTTTTATTCTTTCTTTTGAGGCTGTTCTCTTGCAAACACTGAGGATGGATAGTATGCAAATGTTTGAACATCAACGATGTCCTGCAGAAATATTTTTTATCCGAACCTCATGAGAGAACATTCCCGCGAATTGTGCAGGTAACTTTTTGGGCATTAACCCTCTTTTACCCTGGTGGTATCGAGAAAAATGCCCACACAATACATTCAAATCTATTCTTCCCCAGTTTCTCCAGGTCTTCTTCCTCTTCAGGTAGAATCTGCTGAGGATCATTTCCAGATTTGGCCGTTGAGAATGTAACTGTAAGATCTTCACCCTCATGTTTGAGAGGTGCATCTTTAATAATTGGATTACTGTATTGTTGATTTTGGCAAAACTAGACCTAATCATCTATCAAACAAGGCTAGGTAATGTGTCCTTGGATACACTGAATATTTCCTCTTGTAATAGAAACTGTTCTTTTGAGTAATTTTTGATACGTCTATAATGAGTGACCTCACAATTCTCTAGGCAATGTGTATTAACATGATGTGCACTGCTACTTTACTGTCCTGTGCAAGACTCAGATCTAATCATCGATAATACAACTTTAGGTAATGTGTTCCTTGTTACACTGACCATTTCCCTTCTTAATAAAAATTGTCCTTTTGAATAATTTCTGATAAGCCTGTAAAGAGTAATTTCACATTTCTTTAGGTTTGTTTTCCAAATGATTGTTAATGAAAAATTCTTTTAACATGATGTATACTGCCACCTCACCCTCCTGTGTGAGAGGTGCGTGGCAACCCCCCCCTGTGAATGTCTGTAAATTATGATCACCAATATCAAAATTATCTGTTGAACACTGCTCTCTAAAATACCATATTTACCACGACACACTGGTTAGATTTCAGTTAGATCTACTTTGAGGGCAAACTTTTGATCCCTTGATCTTTCATGTTATTTTGCAAGTGGCCACGCTGCTGTGTTAATAAGTCCGCTCTATCGGACCTCACCAATGCTTTTATAAACAACTCGGAACCAGGGCTATAGATACAATGATAGTCCACGGCTTTCACCGTTGCCCTTAGAAACGACCTGGAAGCATCCTGCGGGTAGTCCCTTCTTTATATCGGCAGTATGCTCACTCGGCTTTGAACGCAAGCACCGAGAGGCTACCTTTCCCGTTTCGTAGAAATCCACGCCGGTATTAGGTGAGACACGGTTTTAGAATACTATATCATCTTTACTAAGGCCTGTGGTTCCTTAACACTGATAGCCAATTTCCTGTTTGCAGATACCGCTGATGCGAGCGATTTGATTCAAATACGACGCATTTCAAGTGCCCCGATTAGGTACGTGGTTACAAAGCGTGCCAAAATGATGGTAATGGTTAATGTTTTTAGATAATAAGACCCGAGCGACACAGCCCTTGTTCTCAATTTCCGCAGGTCGGGGGGTTTTCGTTTATCTATCATTGATTGACAATACACTGAGATTATTAGACGCCTCTTGTGCTTCACCTGCAAGTATGTCTTCTAATTATCTGATGAATGCCACATGAGAGTTCTATTAAATCTTGACTCATGACGAATGCCACATGAGATTTATGGCGATATACGTCCACAATGATTAGAGACAGGAAGTTCCCCATTGTTTTTTAACCAACAGGGTCCGATGTATTTCCTGGTTTGAGCACCATCCATTATAGAGTCATTTGCCGATTAACACCTTTGTAAAGGCGTACTCATCATAGTTTGGTGCATTGCACTCTGTATAATTTTTCCTACTCAGTATGACATTCATGACCATAAGTATTGGTTAAGATAGAATCTTGGTTTCTCCTGGTCCACGCTGGAGTGTGTGTGTGTGTGTGTGTGTTTTTTAACGTTGGTAAGAGCTATCATGTATCATTTACTGATAGAGAGATGCTATATAATTGCATTTTCCTAATTAAGATATGATATAACAGCATTTAGCAAATGATTGTTCATTTTCTAGATTTTGATGAATGGAAAGTGGATTCCTCCAATTGATTACCGTATGAAAATACCTCTACGTACCATGGTAATTTCTGAATCAGTTACTTTACCGTTCACTGCGGTCTTTGATATTCACTATCGCTTTTCCCTAAATTCAAATGGGGCCTCTCACTTATATTATGTTATTTACATTTCTACAGAAATTGTAGTGCACCCCGTTTACACCCTTGTCCTGATGAAGACCCCGATGTAAGGCCACAAGTACGCCTACTGCTGTAGCGTGGGGTCGAAACGTCGACAGCTACCTCCTTTCTTCCTCAGTTGACACCGCCCGCATTTCTTTGGATATTTACATACCAGTGTCAATATAGACAATTTCTATAAATAATGGGATATGTTATGAACCCTTTCTTTGGCTCAGGGACCTGAAGCCGATTATTGTGTTTAATTCTTAATGAAATTGGATATACTTATTTGTCACGACTATTATCATTTCTCAATCTTCCTTTCCTTTTCACAGCATCACGGTATTTCACTTCTTTTCCTTTGGGGCACTGTTACCAAAATTTATAAATTGTATTATTTAGTCATTGTGATTAATTTACAGTGTGTTGATTGTCTTATTACTATTGCTTTAATAAATGTGAATAATGATTATGCAGTTCACAGGAATCCTCATTTTGTACACTACATAGCACCCAGGTCCCTTGTGGATTTTCTTAGGTAAACCCCCCCCCTTTTATTAATAGAGGATCATTTCCAGCCACCATTTTTAAATCAGTGAGAAAAAAAACACCAGAAGAAGGCAAAGAAGAGGATCAGAAAACAATAGGTGTTTCTTCTGAGATTCTCTTGAAGGAATGAAAAAAATGGGCGTGGTCCTTCAAGTTCTAGAATCAAAAGGTTCGTAACCAATGAAATTATTTCTTTTGAAGTGACATGGGATTTGCGCAACCGGCGTGCACCCAACATGATTCCCGATATTTTTTTAACAATGATATATCTTTATTACAATTGCAAATACTTGATATTTATATTTACATAAAATAATCTCTTGGTACAATATACATAATAAAGTTATACACATATACTTCTAAAACAAAAAAATGTATGGTTGATTCGTGCACCAGGCACGACCCCCCGGAAATATGTATGTGGCGTTACACTGGGCCAGAATTTGCGGACCCGTCTCTTACCAAACATGCATCATACATGATGTAAGCAATATGGTTGCAACATTTTGGGATTTGTACAACCATTGTGATTGATACACAATGGGTACGTAAATCCAATTTACATTTTTTTTTTTAAATGATATCTTTGAAAAGCGGAAACATCACAATATTTTTTCAAAATAGGAAAAAGTATTTTTGGAACATTATAGTTAGATATTAGCTTTTAAAAAACCTTTCAAATTCACTGATAAAACTAACAGGTATTAGGGATGTTGTAGTTAGAAATCAGCATTTAATAAACTTTAGAAATTCACAGAAATTAGTATTTCAAAAACCTTTAAATTCACTGAAAAACCATAGGTTTCAGGGTCATTATAGTGAAAAATTAGCATTTAAAAAAACCTTAGAAATTCACAAAAAAAACCTCAGGTTTCAGGGATATTATAGTTAGTTGGACATTTCACTTGTACAAAACCGGAGAAATTCGGACGTTATAAGTAGTTGAGCTAACTATAACTCGCGGCCCGCAGTGTACTGCTGATGACGTCACATATTACATCACTCATGACATGGTCAGTGACATCACGGATGACATTTTAAATGACATCACTGATGACATCACTGATGACATCATCTACGTGACAATCTGATGCACCTCATCACACTCTAATATAAACTTTGATACACCCACTCTAAAATAGACTGCCATTTTTTAAATGTAAGTTTGGCTGACCATCTTTGGCCGGCGAAACAGATGTGCACTTCTATTTCTCCAACCCTGCTGTGTTCACAACTGGGTTGGAGAAAAGACGCAGGCTCTCAGGCAGTGTATGAGTGCTAGACCTAGCTGCTTAGGCCATTCCTTTTGCTGCTCTCATAGCATGAGAGCGTCATATAGATTGGCTGGGGAGCTTGTGACTTCCCAGAGACTGCTGGGATTGAAGGATCGAGGTGGCCATCAGCATCAGAGGCATGGCAGCGTAAGGATTTTTTTTAAATTATTTTCCCTAAATTACCTGTCCCTCCCTCCTCCCCCCCCACTCTCGTTTTGTGGTGGCCACCACTGCCTGGATGTATCAATCAAAAGACTACTGCTCCTTATGGAAGTGTCAGTTTTACTAAATACCGAAAAGATATTTGAAAAATGTATAGAAAATGTATCTGTTTCTCTTAAACAAAGTTAATCAAATCCCAGCTGAGGATCCACATTTTTCATAGGGTTAAATCACAGTAGAACTCATCACAATTAGCATGTCACCGCAATAAATAAGTTATGTTGTGCCTAAAATCCAGAGGGAATTATTTCCCCCCTAAGCAGCTTCGGGAGCTGGGGAAGAGCTGTCACGCTGACGTCATTTCAGTGATAGTGAAACTGAAATGAGCCCATCAGCTTGTTTCAGTTTCACTGCCTTGGTGTCCAGCCCTTGACCACCCAGGCAGATGGGAGAGGTATTCCTAGTGGATCCCTGCTTGGAGATTGCCTCAGGAGGGTGCTCCATCACTCACTAGACACCAGGGAGGGGGGCCCTTGGGCAAGGGCCTTTGCTCCCCCAAAATAATTTGGGCAAATACTGTATTTTTGCCCCCCTGGGGGAAGATGGATCAGCAGCCCCAAATCTCCCCAGGGGGGCAGAAAGCAGACTAGTTACCAAGGATTATTTTTTTGGTAAGGGGGTGGAGGCTGCCTTAAATAGACATGCCAATGTCCCCACCCACCCAAGCAACCCAACATTTCTGCCCCAGGGGGCAAATGAGGGGTATTACCTGAGATATGCCCCCTGGGGGCAGAAAGCCCACTAGACACCAGGGATTTTTTAAATAAAAGTGTGGTGGAGGCTGCCCACAAATGACAAGACCATGCCCCCACTAAAAGGGGCAGAAAGCTCACTAGATGCCAGGGATTCTTTTTTAATAGTATTTAGGGGTGGGAGCTGTCCTAAAATGGCATACCAATTCCCACCTTCCCAAATAACCTCCACAGACTTTCTGCCCCCCCCTACAGGGACAACTTGGGATATTTTCCCCAATCTGCCCTCCCGGGGGGGGGGCAGAAAGACCACTAGACACCAGGGATTTTCAATTCTTCATTTATAAAAGTGGGGTGGGGGCTGCCCACAAAGGGCATGGCCATGCCTCCACACAACTATTTGGGAATAGTCTTTCTGCCACCACTGGGGGCAGATGGGCTTAGTAGCCCCCTATCTGCCCGAGGGGAGGCAGAGAGCAAATTAGATACCACAGATTATTGGTTTGTTATTTAGGGGAGGTTGTCCTAAATTGGCATTCCAGTGCCCCCACCCACCTTAAACAACTTCCACAGACGTTCTGTTCCCACTAGGGGGCAAATGAGAGTTGTCACCCCCGATCTGTCCCCGAGGGGGCAGAAAGGCCACTAGGCACCAGAATTATTTTTTTATAAAAGAGGGGTGGGGGCTGCCCACAAAGGGCAAGACCATGCCCCTACCTAAATATATTTGGAAATAGTCTTTCTGGCCCATGGGACAATAGCCCCTCATCTGAACCCAGGTGGGGGAAGAAAGCACACTAGGCACCAGTGATTTTTTATGTCTACAGTGGTGGGGGCTGCCCAAAATGGGAATGCTAATTTCCCCATCTCCGGAAATTCCAGTCTTTCTGCCTCATTGGAAGGCAGACGGGGCCATAGCCCACACTCTGCCCCTTCGGTGGGGCAGAAAGCACACTTGGACCAGGGATTATTTTTTTATGTATATAGGCGTGAGGGCTGCCCAAAATGAGCATGCCAAATCCCCCACCCCCTTCAAAAAATCCTCAGTTTTTCTCCCCCCCCCAGGAGGCAGCTGGGGGTGAAAGCCCACTTGGCACCAGGGATTGTTTTTAAAAACACAGTCTTTCTGCCTCCACCAGAAGGCAGACACGGGCAAAAGCCCCTGAGAGGGGGCAGAAAGCCCACTAGGCACCAGGGATTATGTTGTTTTTTATATGTAGGGGTGGGGGCTGCCCAGAATGAGCATGTTAATGTCCCCACCCCCAAAAGAGTATTTCTACCCACCCAGTAGGTAGATTGGGCGGATTATGCCCGGGGGCAGAAAGCCCACTAGGCATCAGGGATATGTTTATGGGCAATGGGCATGTCAAGGAGACGCCCCATAGGCAAGGGTTGCTCCCCATTCTTGTAAGCACACATTGTGGCTGTTTCAGTGATATTTTTAGGCTCAGCAGAAAAGCACCAGAAACCACGGAGAGTGTGTGTGTGAACTGGAAATTGGCTGACGGTCTGTGTGTACTGACCTTTGGATGGCATTTTGCTGCTGGTGTGTGTGGGCTTGCACTTGGCTACTGGTGCGAATGGACACATGCTTGATGACCTGTGTGTAGAGTGGCGCAAGCCTGTTGGTGTGGCACTTGGCTGGTGGTGTACATGGACTGGCGCTTGGCTGACAGTGTGCATGGATGGTGTTTTGCTGGCAGTGTGCCAGGAATGGCGCTTGCATGGTGGAGTGCATGGCTGGTGCTTGGCTGGCAGTGTGTGTGGATAGTAAGCTCGGCCTGAAAATTCATTCCGCTGGCAGAATTTGCGAATTTTCTGCTATTTCGCGATCCACGAATCTCGCGAAATCGCTGTAAAATCCGCGAATCAGCGGGGACGAACTTTCAGCCAAGCACTTACAGGGTTACAGCAGCAGGTGCAAAACTTGAAGCTAATTTTTTGTAACCTTTTACAAAAGGGTTACAAAGAAATTATCTTCAACTTGGGCACCTGCTGCTGTAAGCCTGTAAGTGCTTCCTGGCGCCTCGTTGCCTACTTGCAACTATTCTCTGACCCTGCTCTGACCCTTGAAGCAAGGTCAGAGAATAGTTACAAGTAGGCAATGAGGCACCTGTCACGAAAATTAAACCTCAACAGGAAGCACTGACAGATATAAAAACAAGCATTTACAATGCAATAGGTCTCGCATTAGGAAAGTTTGAGCTATTGGTCTTGTAAATGACAATTTTTTTTCATTTATGGGTTGGTTTTGAAAATAACTAAATTAATAGCTTTGTCATTTACAATGCCAATACTTGTAACTTTCACAAATGTGACACCTATAGCATTTGTAATGCAACATGTTTTGTATTTACGTGACTTAGATGTAATGATATTACAAATTACAATGGGTATTATTTTTTTTAAAATAATTAATACTTAAATAAAAAGGATTTTAATTTATAATGGCAATAGCTTAAACTTTTGTAAATAACTTTTGTGAAGATTATGTTCAGTGTATTTTATTGTGACGAAAATCCAAGAGTCTAACAGAGGGCAGAAGGGCAGAAAAACAAGGGAATAACAGAGAGCAGAAGGGCACAAAAAACTAGTCTAACAGAGGGCAGAAGGGCAGAAAAACAAGGGAAAAATTAGTCTAACAGAGGGCAGAAAGGCACAAAAAACGTGTCTAACAGGGGGCAGAAGGGCAGAAAAACAAGGGAAAAAAGAGTCTGACAGAGGGCAGAAGGGCAGAAAAACAAGGGAAAAACGAGTCTAACAGAGGGCAGAAGGGCACAAAAAACGAGTTTAACAGGGGGCAGAATGAATCCCGCCCTGTGTGTTTGTCCATGAAGATGCCACTGTTTTGTGCAATACCTCTACTCAACTGGAGTACTTTCTAGTGTCTAATCAGTAAGTGCTCCCTCATTGGCTAAATGTATAGGGGCAGATTTACAATAACTGGCGCATCCCCAGGGATGCGCCAGTTATTGTGCGCCGCAGCTCCGCCACCCATGGTCCGCCGCATGTACAATGCGGCGCACCATGTGGCAAAAACGGCACAGATGCGTCACTCATCTGTGCCGTAAAAGCAGCGCATTGCTGGAGCTCCAGCAATGCTCTGGGGGGCCCTATCTCCCCAATGATTCACCAAGCCTTGCACCTGCTTCAAGCAGGAGCATGGTTTTGACGCAGCATTGGCCTAAAAGTGACTGAGTGAAATCTTGTAGATTTCACTCACCCACTTTTAGGAGGCGTTCCCGTGCAGGAACGCCCTCCCCTGCGCCGGAACGCCTCTTGATGGCACAGTGCTTTACAACGTGATGCATCTCTCAGCATTGCTGGACGCAGCTCCAGCAATGCTCTGGGGGGCCCTATCTCCCGAATGATGCGTCAAGCCTTGCGCTTGCTTCAAGCAGTAGCAGGGTTTTGATGCAGCATTGGCCTAAAAGTGACTGAGTAAAATCTTGTAGATTTCACTCAGCCTCTTTTAGGAGGTGTTCCTGCGCAGGAACGCCCTCCCCTGTGCTGGAACGCCTCCTGATGGTGCAGGGCTTTACAACGTGATGCATCTCTCAGATGCATCACGTTGTTATTACCCAGCACCATGGTGCATGTTTTGTGCTGCTGATGCGTCACAAAAGTGACGCAACTGCGGCGCAAAAGAGGCGCAAGTGGCTTTTAAATCTGCCCCATAGTGCTTTTACTACACTGTAGCTGCGTAAAGGGCCAGAAGATGTGTCTCCAGTGACCATGTGTGCCTGTGCCTGGGTTACAGGCACACATTGTCACTGGAGACACGTCTTCTGGCCCTTTACGCAGATGCAGTGTAGTAAAAGCACTATACATTTACCCAGTAAGGGAGCACTTACTGGATTAGCCAGTAGAAAGTACTCCAGGGCAAATTGTAAAAGATCTGCTATTTTGCAGGAAAATTTGCGAATTCGCAGATTTTTTTCCGATTTTGCAGGGAAATCTGCGAATTCGCGGAACGCGAATTCGCAAATTTCGCCCATGCTTAGTGGATAGGGAATAGCTGACTGTGTATGGATGGTGCTTGGCTGGCAGTATACGTTGATAGGACTTGGCTGGCAGTGTGAATGGAATGGTACTTTGCTGTCCGTATGCCCGAATGTTGCCTAGCTGGCAGTGTACGTACATGGTGCTTGGCTGGCGGTGTGCCTGGATGGTGCCTGGCTGGTGGTGTGTGTGGAGTGTGGTGTGTGTGTAGTGACTCTTGGCTGGTGGTGCAGTTTGTATGGATCCCCAAGCCTTTTCTTACCCAGAATACACCACAAACCTACAATTTGCTTACAAAGTCAAAGTTTCCTCACATTTCCTTGTGGGTAAGTTGTAGGATCAATGTGCAGGCACAATTATCCTACCACCCGGCGTTCCCCTTGGTATCCAGAGAAAAATGATATCTCACCTGTGTGCTTGCCTAAAGTAGCGTCAGCCTAAAAACGTATAAACAGGGGGTGTGTCCAAGATGGTGCCCGTGCGGTAGTTCCACTACGGAGCTCCACCACACTAAAGCAGCAGTTTGGCAATTTCAGGGGGTGTATGTAGCCCCTATGGAGTGGATTGTCACTCTCATACATCTGGCATTCACAGAGAACTTTTGTAAGATTGAGAATCAACTTTACCTCCAGGTACATGGTACTTCAATGTGCAGCACATTCGCCCCAAGTTTAGCATGTCTTTATGTCAGCCATTTTGAAAATCAACATATCTGGACCAGGATCCAATACACCAGGAACATCCTCAAATGGTATAGGTACATCGACGATATCTTTATTTATGAAAAGGCGACATGGAAGGTCTTATTGAATTTAAAGAGTGGGTTGATAGTCTGAATCCACATCTCCGCTTTACCATGACCACGCATGAAGAACAGATTTCATTTCTCGATGTCACATTTACAGCAAAAGAGGGCACACTAGCTAGCTCCCTCTACACCAAACCTACTGAAAAAAACAGCTTGCTTAGGTTCGACAGTGCACATCCATGCGCACTACGAGAAAATCTGTCAGTAGGACAGTTTTTAAGAGTGCGCAGAAACTGTTCTGACCTTCAGACCCACAAAAAGGAGGCAGTGCACCTCACCAACAAATTACAACACAAAAAGTACCCAACCAAAATGATTGAGAAATCAAACAAGAGAACACGCAACACTCCTAGAGAAGCCCTTTTAGAGACACATGTGAAAGCACAACATGAACAATTCATATGTGTCACTACATACAATTCATTGTCTAATGATGTAAAGAAGATAATAAATAGGAAATGGCAAATCCTTACATCAAATAAATCACCTTTGAGAAACCCATGTTTTCTTTTAAAAGAAACACAAGTCTTAGAGACTTGTTGGTGCACAGAGGAACACGAATACCCCCACCCATAAGTCAATCTACACTGTGGAATACTCCTTCGGTAATGGGACATTACCCCTGCGGGAACTGTGTAGCGTGCCCCTTCACAGAACACACTAAACACCTAGAACTAGGACTAAATTCACCTTGGGAACAAAGATTCCATATGAAATGCAACTCTGAGTCAGTGGTATACCTCATTAAATGTCCGTGTGATCTAATGTATGTCGGCATGACAAGCCGCAAATTTAAGATCCGCATCAGCGAACACAGAAGCACAATACGCCGTGCAATAACAGCCACAAAACTCACGGCACATTACAGGGAAAAGGGACACAATGACACTGAGATCAGGTGGACCATTATAGAAAAGGTGAAAGACACAGTTAATTTACAGCGCAGACTCCTCGAACTTGAACAACGGTGTGTATATCGTTTGACGACACGCGAAGTGGGTTTGAACGACTATATCCCATGGAGCCAACTCAACAGATGAGTCTTATTTACATGTCCTAGACAGTACTGGTCTATATGTTATCTCATACGTCCCGGGCATTACCTGAGATTAGGCTAGACAGTGGGCCTTACTTTAACAAAAGTTATATGGAGGCGTATGATCTGGTTATTTTATAAAAACCTTTAACAGTCCTCTAAAAGACCTTTTCTATGCCACTCACACTACACACACATTGGAAAATCCACTTTGATAGCACGTACCCATAACATGGTGGCAGGGGTCGCATTTTTATGAGAGACATGCCAGCCCCTGAATATGAGTGCCTGACACTTAGATTACTTCGAAAACTCCAAAATATAGAACAGTGCAGATGCTTGTCCTACTAATAATGCCAGACGGGCCCCGGTTATTATAACACACACTCTGGCTAGCTACTATATTGACATACGGGGTCTTGCAGTACTTACTACAATCCCCATGAGCCTTTGAGTGACTCGATGAATGCCACGCACATGTCGCTATGTCATAAGTAGGGCGGGCCGGCAATCATTGGCGTTTTTGCGGGTAAACACTTCTTACAAATACGCCGGTCCCCGTTAGATCCATGCAAAAGCCGGGGACCGAGACCGAACAGGTTGGAAGGCGGGTCAGGACTCTTGCCGAAGTAAGTAAGAGGGTGCACACAGACAAGCGGAACCAATCAAAACCGCCTGGCTCTTCTTGATAACGCTGCCTGCTAGACATGGCCCTTGGTCACCACCACTAGCAGACTTAGAACCCTGAAATGAGCTAAAATTATCTATCTCTTTGGGGGCACACTATAGAGTTTGACTACAGAGCTAACCCACGTGGCCACATGGTCCCCTGAGACACGGAGACTCCACAGAATCCGGGTAAGACTATGTGTGTGAGATGATGCATGAAACGTTAGAAGTATGAGTATCCTAACTGTTATAAATTTACATAAAGAATTAGTATGGACGCTGGAAGAATGATGGAAAAGATGTTATAGTGTTCTGATTCATTTGTAATACACACAGCCTGGCATGTAGTTACTGTCAGTTTGTGAGCAAAGCTCGCCACTCCACTATATTCTGTCACAAATCCTGAGAATGTACAGACCTTGATGAGAGCGGCACAAGATTGAAAGAGTTTGAATACTACTGAGTTGCACATCACTTGGCACTGATGGGCTCGCTCTTTCAAGTATGCACGTATTGGGTAAACACAAACGTGTAAAAATTACATGTATACTCACACATTGCTGTATGTTTTTCCCTCTTTTTTACCGATCTCTTCCAGATGTAGACCCCCATGTGGTAGACAATTTCTTATCACACACATAAGAAGCAGCTACTCTGCTCTTGTTTTCACTGACAGGTTAGGGAATTCCCCTTTCTGCACCCCAGGGAGGACAACCTGGGCCCTGAAGAAAGTCCAGGACCTTTACGGCCACATATGGACTGAAACATGTTGGCACTAGGGTCTTAGGACCATAATACTCCTACACCGACCCGTTTTTTACATCATTTTAATAACCCTGACAGACCCAATAATAAAGGGAAACTGGGGTTCTGTCTGAGGTATTTTACTTCTTTAGCCCCCCCAGGCCTTCTACAAACTTCAAAGAGCTCCTAACACTGTGGTTGAGCCTACCCTGACTTCTAGGCATCGGGGTGACCAGATGATGAAGCATGACACCACTAGGGTGTGTGAGGGTAACTAAACAAAAAGGAATCCTTTCCTTCCCCACCGATTGGTGAAGTTACACATTCCTCCACACACTATAAGCTTCAGGTCCCCTACCCAAGTGCATTTCATACTGACCATCGCATGGTCAGTTGGAGTAATTTTTGTGGTTTAGTAATTCCAGGGGGTGGCAACCCCACAACATGAACACTGGGAGCGGAATGAAATGAAATGAAATGAAATGAAAAATTGCATTTGTATAGCGCATAACCGCCCTGGGGCCTCGCGTGCAGAGCTGTTAGGGTGCCCCTTTGTGCTTCTGAATTAATATTGCGGCCGCTGCTGTAATTTTGAGTGTGACTGGCGAGCAGCAAGACAAGATGGCACCTGAGCTGCCGTGACGGAGCCGCAGGGAAAAGGGGTGGCCTGGGCAGTTATACTTGGGCAGACGCCCGGAAGGCTGAGGGGCGGAAGATCCCTCCTGACATAACCACTGACCAGCCGGGGGGGGAATGAAGCGGCCAGCGCCACCTAACTGGCTTTTGGCGGGCTCCCGTCTGGGAGACGATGGTACTGGTGCTGGCCAGAGTGGGTGCCAGAGTAGACTAAGGCGACTCCGGCTCCAGTGCGTGAGGCCCTGAGACCCATTTGAGCATCATTAGGGAGGCAGCGGTGAGCCAAACAAAGCAAAAGCGGCGAGCATGCCGAAGAACTGTGGTCCACAGTGCCTAGACCCCCTCCTACCCTTCCCACCGCCGCATAGTGGTGCCTTCGATCCTGGAACCATTGGCCGGACAGGGGTAGATACCGGCAATCTGAGCGGCCGAGCAGCTGGGATGAAGACCGAGAAGCCTGCAGACTGACACGGGTACGGAGGTGACGAGACACAGCAGGGCAAGGGCCTTTCCTGGAACACGCAGGTAAGCCAATGGGTGTGATGCGACAGAGGGACTCATCGGAGCCCCAGATTGACAACTTGCCGGCCGTCCAGCCTGGCATCAATGGTCCAATCCTCAGTGAACTAGGTGTTGGGGCTGGGGTGGAGGCTCTCAGACCAGTAGCATAGGGTGGGGCCTCAAGACCCAGCACATTGAGCGAACAAGTGACTGAGGAGGGCGATCCGGAGCTCCTCAGGTGGTGAGCAAACAAGGGACTGCTGGGCCATTTTGGCAGGCTTCCCCCGATTTGCGGGGGAAATGTACCAGGGGTCTACTGCAGGGCCTGTGCAGACCACACTGACCAGTTATGCGCAGACGCGTTCTGATCTGTAGGTGAGGTGGGGTGGACTGCCTGAGTCCTCAGTGGGGCATTGGGTAAACAGAACCTACTGCCTCCCCTGTTGAATAGAAAGACATTACGCACAGAAGAGGGGGCCGCGAGCAGGGGGCTGTAGGGGATCTAGCCTTTACCACCACTCTATATAAGACTGGTTACTTTGGGCTTGCTTGTACCTGTGCATTCGCAGTGCCATAGGAGCAGAATATGCTGTTGCAAGGCCGCAATGACCACCCCCAGGTCTAAGCCGGACACTGCTAACATCAAAGATCTCCTGGCCAAGGGCCCTGCCAGGAAGGCGGGGCGGTCTCAACCTCTCTAGATGTAGTGGAGGCAAACACCCGAGCAAAACACGACATGAGTGAAGAAGCCCCTATCATTCGCAGCTTCATGGAATTCCTCATTAGTACGCTACAGGACGATATAGTGGCCCTAAGCACTGAGGTGACTAAGGAAGTTAAGGATCTATGCCACAACATGGGTGAACTGGAGCAGAGGGTTGACTCAGTAGAACACTCAGGAGAAGCTAGAGAGGAAGAACTGGAAGAATTCCGCAGAGAACTATTGGAACTCAGAGATCGCAATGCCGACCTCAATTTCCACCTTGTAGATTTGTAAAATAGGTCCCTTAGATCCAACATCTGCATCAAAGGTGTGCCACTGCAAGCAGATGTGGGACGCTTGGAGGAATACATTCTGAATCTTTTTCGCCACATAGTACCAGACCTAGAAGGAAAGGACCACCGCTGGATTGTACACATAGGGCAGGACGCCCATCGGCATCCCCGGTGCCCCTCAGGACATTCTCACATGGCTCCACAATTACAAACACAAAGAAACAATAATGGCTGCTATGCATGATAAAGCACATGTCCTATTTGAATGTAAGCAAAACCAAAGGGGATGATGGACGGACTGTTGAACAATGCAAGCACTCAGCCCCAGTCAACCGATCTGGGTTTAATTCATCATCATTCTTTAGCTCATTCCGCCACCCCAGTTCAGACATGGCCATATGCAAATCAGTCTGACCCTGTGCCTCATGGGAAGAGTCCAGCCCAAACTGCCTAGCCATGTCTCCCCTGGACAGGAAACAAGCATCCTGGGACCGGTTTTTGCTAATCAGCCATCATCAGCCAGGCTAGCTTGAATCCAGTGGCAAAGTGAGCAGGTATTAAAGTCCACCTATATCAAGACCTGTCAAACATCATGCTTCAGAGACAACGTGCAATGAAACCAGTAACAGAATTTTCGAGAGACAAAGGAGTGAGATATAAATAGGATCATCCATTCCTTTTGGTCTTTGCATGGCAGGGCGAGACCCGGACGGTTTGCAGGCCCCCGAAGGCGGCATAGATTTTGGGTATAGAACTTAACCAGGGGCCCTCGCCCCAGCAAACTTTTGCTCAGTGGCCTCCCGAGATTCTTGTCGCTGTGGACACTCCAGAAATCGTTCTCAACAACAGCCAAGCAAGCAGAATAAGACTGAAAGTATTAAAGAATGCTCTGCATTGCAGCAAAAACTCATGGAGCAACATAAATCCCTTGGAAAGAGATGCTGATAAAAGAGATTAAACCGTGTCGCACAACACAGATAAGACTTGATGATGACCACCCTTTACATAGACACAGAGAAACTGGTGCCATGTGTACCCATCGGACCTATAGCAGGGGGTTGGCTGCTCCCAAGCTGACGCGCCTATATTTCATCTAACATCAGCTGGTGGTGGCGGAGGCCATGGACCTCCCCACTCTTCTTTTGAGCACAGGCGACAAACAACATGGATCCTCACTACAGAACTGCAGGGTCGGTGCCTGTTTGTGCCAATGTTTTATTATTCTTTAATGTTAGTATGTTAGTTGTATGTAATCATGCACAGCTGCTAGCTATATTGTCACACTTCATTCACTTTTTAGGGTATGAGGTTTAATCCGCTGTGCTCAGGACCAAGATAGTGGCGTCGCTTTTCCCAAGGCATGAAGCACATAGTTTGCTTGAATGTGAGGGGCCTAAATTCTCCAGCCAACAGAATAGCACTACTAACACAGCATAGGGCGGCTCATTGCAACATATGTCTCCTGCAGGAAACTCATCTCCATAAAAAGGACTGGAGCAGAATGTGCTCTAAATGGCTCGACCACCAATTCTGGTCTTCCGGTCAGGGGAAGAAAGCAGGGGTTGCAAATATGCTAGCCACAGATTTTCAAGGGAAAATCCTCAATGTACACTCTGAGATTGCAGGCCGTATGATGGCCCTGCGTCTGTCCCTCTCCAATCAAACATTCACCATAGCCTGCATTTATGTCCCTAATATTCACCAGGAGCCATTTAAATGCCAGGCAATTAGCACCATTCTTACCACGCCTGATTCCAACCTAGGGATAGGAGGTGATTTTAACTTGGTACTGGACGCCTCTATGGATGGAACCAGACTGGGGACTACAGGGATGTTTACCCCACAGGGAGCACGTTGGCTAGCAGTGGTGGGGTTCACAGATATATGAAGGTCACTCCACCCAATCACACGGTCGTAAACTATTTTTTCAGCTGAACACCAATCATGTGCCAGAATTGAATACTTCCTCCTCTCTGCCCCTTTGTGCCCAAAGGTAACTCGGGCCAATATTGACGTGGCATCCCTATCAAATTATGTCCCAATTCAGCTTAATCTACACTTCCCGCCCACAGGCCAGGGTTGTAAAATGTGGCGTCTCAACCCTAAATTGCTATCCTATGATGCATTAATCCAGGAGGTGGAGAAATCCATAGTAGACTACCTTGCAATTAACAACACCCTACACACTGCAATCGCAATGCTCTGGGAGACCCTTAAAGCAGTAGTCAGCGGCACATATATAGCCGTAGCAGCTAGACTCAACAAGGAATGCACAATGAAATGTGCCAACTTGGAGGACACTGTGAAAGAGTTATAAGAGGCTCACCAATGTACAGGCTTGCATAAACCCTGATGCCAGATGGCCATAGCGCAAAAATAGCTTAGAGCACTTGATATGTATGCTGTGGAGTACGCATTGTTGTGCACGTGATAGAAGTACTACACAGAGAAATAAAGCTGAGAAATTACTGGCTCATAGATTGCGAACCCAGGTACACCCCAGATGTGTGCATGACCTGAAAGATGGAGGCCAGAAACATATCACTCGAGAAGAATAAATGGCGACTGTCTATGGCCATTTTGATGCACAATTGTATGGGGTGGTAGGGTAATTCTCTGAGGACTGCATTTCTTAAATGGCACAGTACCCAATAACGACACTTCCGGAACCCACTGCGACACCCATAGACGAACATAACTGAGGGGGAAGTATTAGATGCAACAAGGAGACTCAAGCTAGAAAAGGGGCTAGGGCAGCATGGGTATATGGCTGCTTTTTATAAACAGTATACATCATTGCTGTCAGCTGTATAACTCTTTTAGGGTCTCTGGAGTGCTTACAGAATCAATGGGAACAGCAATAATAATGTTACTGCCAAGGCAGGGGAAGGACCCCCAGCACTGTGTGTCATACTACTGCATATCCCTTCTCAATGTGGATGCCAAGATATTCACAGGGATATTGGCGTGCAGATTGGGTAGATATATGCTAGGCAGATTGAGCCTGATCAGTCTGGCTTCATACCCGGCCGCACATGCGGAGACAACACCAAGCGAATCTTCCACTTGCTGGATAAAACCAAGTGTTGCCAAAAAAAGACATTATTCCTGTCAATAAACGCCGAAAAGGCCTTAGATAGCCTCCACTAGCCATTCTTGCGGGCAGTGCTAGAGGCAGTTGGCCTCCACCCTTAATTCCAATAGTGGGTTTGGGCCAGCTATGCGGAGCTGGGAGCATTGGTCAGGGTGAACAGTGCGCAGTCTCTGACCTTTTCTATCTCCAGGGGGACACGCCAGGGTTGTCTGCTCTCGCTGCTTTTATTCGCACTTTATATTGAGCCTGTGCCGGAGCACATCCGAAACCACTCACACAGAGGAAGTCTGGATGGGCGGCCAATCCCATAAAATAACCCTTTACACAGATAACAAGTTGTTGACCATCACAAACCTGCATCAGTCGCTGCCCCCGCTCCTTGAGGAACTCACCACGTCCCCAAGTCCTTAACATTACTATCTCACATGATGAGCAGCTACAGCTAGCAACAGACTTTCCCTTCATATGGGTGCAACAGGGAATCCTGTATCTTGGTTTTCAAATACTCTCCACTTTAGAAGGCTCTGTGACTTATAATTATTCCGAATTATTAAAGATGGTGTGAGCCCTCATCCAGTCCTAGCATGGTGGTCCCATCTCTTGGCTTAGAAGCATAGCAGCTGTAAAAATTATACAATTGCCTAAGATTTTTTACCTTATGCAAGTACTACCATTGGCACCACCTACACCCATTTTAAAGAAGCTACAAGCTACCCTTGAGGCAAGCGGGCTAGGATGGCAAAAGAGCGAACCTATCTCCCAAGGGAGGGTTGGGTATACCTAATCTAACACAATATTATGAAGCCATGCAACTGAGCTATATGGTAGAGTGGCAGCGTATACTGACCGAAAAGCACTGGTGTTTCTTAGATCAGGCAATGGCTGGGATCCACATCTGGAAAATTCCATGGTTCATGCGCAGGCACTGTTCACTGGGCGTCTATATCTCTCCCGTGGTTAGAGCTACAATAGGGGTCTGGGATAAGGTATACTCCTCTAAGCAACTCTCTACGCAGACTTCCCCACTCACGCAAATTATAGGAAACCCAGACTTTCCGGAGGCCACACAGGAGAGAGCCTTCTTGCGCTGGCAGGAGGCTAACTGTAAACTAATCTGTGACTTGTTTGATGTGCGGGCCTGTTGGACTTCGAATCGGTTCAACACGATTTTGGGCTCCCAGATTTGGAATACTGGATTCCGGGTAAGAAAATGTTGGGAGATCCATTCTAGCTGCACCTCCCTAGACTTCCCTAAGTATCTAGTTTTCAGAATGTTATGTTTGGTAGCTTTCCGTAGATGGCCACTGAGCCCGAAACCAAAAAAGTAGGTGACTCCCATCCAGAACCAGATAGTTTTGTGATAGATAATTTTGACATCTCTACAGTACGTTTTGGGCAATTTCCTATCATGCGCAATAGGCCTATCCACAAGTCACCCCATCCTGGATTCCCCAGAATGTCTAGTTTTAAAACGTGCGTAGGTTTGCTAGGTTGCCCCAGGTACCGGCTGAGCTCGGGCCAAAATCCACAGCTAGACACATGGCAAAAAACTGTCCATTTCCACTGGAAAAATTTGATGTACCCATATTGCATTTTGGGCAGTTTCCTGTCACGGGCACTAGGCCTACCCAAACAAGTGAGAAACAATTTTTATCTGGAAACTTGGGGGAATACTGGGTGGGTGGAAGTTTGTGGCTCCCTGCAGATTCCAGAATTTTTTATCATAGAAATGTGAGGAAAATGTGTTTTTTGGACAAAGTTAGAGGTTTCCAAAGGTTTCTGGGTAACAGAAACTGGTGAGAGCCATACAAGTCATCCCATCCAAGATTTCCCTGTGTGTCTAGTTTTTAAAAATGTGCAGGTTGGCTAGATGTCCCTTGGTACTGGCTGGGCGAGGTTCCAAACTCCACAGGTAAGCATATTGCGAAAAAAGTGTCAAATTCCACTGGAAAATGGATATACCCATGTTGCATTTTGTTAAGAGCACTAGGTCTACCCACAAAAGTGAAGTACTATTTTTCTGAGGAAACTGGGGGGAATGCTGGGTGAATGGAAGTTTGTGGCTCCCTGGAGATTCTAGAACTTTCCATCACAGAAAAGTGAGAACAATAGGTTTTTGGACAAAGTTTAAGGTTTGCAAGGGATTCTGGGTAACAGAACCTGGTGAGAGCCACATAAGTCACCCCTTCCTCGATTTCCCAAGATGTATATTTTTAAAAAATATACAGGGTTGCTTGGTTTGCACATGTGCCAGCTGAGCTAGGGTCCAAAATCTACAGCTAGGGAGATTTTACAAAAATAGTCAGTTTTCACTAAAAACATGTATTGTGTCCATGTTGAATTTAGGGCCTTTTCCTTTATCAGGAGGCTTAGGGGAACACAGAATTGTAGAATAAGTGTTATTACCTATTGACTTTCTATGCATTTCTGCCTTCCAAATGTAAGGAAATGTGTAAAAAATAAGTTACTTTGAAAAATGTTCTCTAATTCACTTGCTAGTATGGGCACCCACAATTTCGGAGATGTGCAAATAACTACTGCTTTTAAACTCTACATTTTGTTCCCATTGATACCAATGTTTCAATCTTTATATTTTATCAAATGAATTGCTATATATCCTCTATACATATAAAGCCCAATGCCATGTGTGGCTCAGTAATTGGCTCTGGGTACCCCGGGTTCTTTGTAAACCTACAAGTCTTCTAAGTCACCACAACCAGAAGAGTCCAGCAGATGTAACTATATATTTCTCTAAAAAATGTGCCCTAGTTAGAAGAAGCTACAGGTGAAAATGTTGACACAAACGGCTATTTTTTCAACTCAATTTCAATATTTTTTCAATTTCAACTAAGAAAAACCTTAAAGAATCTACTCAAATAACCCCTTGCAAAATTCAGAATTCTATCTACTTTTCTGAAATGTATATCTCTCCAGGAACCAATATTGCTTTCACACCCATTTTGACCATTAACTGGAAGGAGGTTGAAAGCACAAAAAATAGGATATGTCCCAGTAAAACACCCAAACTGTAGAAAATGTTGGTTTTCTGACAAAAGTCTGCCTGTCCCTGACGGCTGGGAAGATGGTGATTTCAGCACCACAAACCTTTTGTTGATACCATTTGCAGGGGAAAAACAGACGCTTTCTTCTGCAGCACTTTTACCCCCACAAAAACAATTTTGTGGATTTTGGCAAATTTCTGGCACCCATCCAGGGGAATCTACAATGTTTGAAGTAAAGGATGCAAATTTGGCATGTAGACAAAAAGTCACAGGATGCTAAGCGTGAACTACCCCAAATAGCCAAAAAAAAAGGCTTAGCACAGGGAGGGAAAAGGCCTAGCAGCGAAGGGGTTAAGGGTATGATATATACTTGCAAAATAATCCAAGAGGGGGGCACTTTCAGGTAATTATTCATTGGAGTGGAGTAGGCACCTAGGCCTCAGGCCCTTAGGCCCTCTTACTCCATCCTGGTCATTAACTACCTGGAAGTGCCCACGTCTTGGATAATATTACTTAACTAATACACTTTTTGCCACTAATTGTGATGAGTTGACCGGTACTGCTTTTATCATACAGTTTTACGTTTGCTGCGTTCAATTGCCCACAATAAAGTATTTCCAACAGGCAGAATCATTCCCGAACGCGTGTGTGTTCATCAGACCGCACGCAGAGCGGACCGCATGCATATGCATACCAATATGCCAGCAGACTAATAAAGAAAACAACAAATTGCTCTTTATTTCTGCCAGATGGCGATGACTTTCCCGGATGTATTTGGACCAGAGGCTGCATACTTGTAGTCATTAGGGCACCATTAGCCCCGTCATGAAGTGCATGCCAAGAAAGTCGTCTTACATGTCAAGACAAACCTTTCAGGGGCATCTGTGTTTTCTCACGTTCGTGCGTTTGAGCATACGTCATCTGCTGCTTCTCTCTCATATAGCTGTGCGCGTACACTTGACAACTTTCTAGGGCACAGACAAAACCACAGATCTTTGAAGACTGCTGCACACAGATGAACTTGGGTTGTGACTGAACACGTATCGTGGCTATTGCAATCCAAGATTGTGATTGGATGGCTATGACGAGTCTTAGGCTTCTCAAAGAAAAGCCACTTGTAGAATGAAAAATAATAGATATGCTGGATACTCTAAAATGTCGTGTTAATGAGGTAATCACACATAAACTATTTTCATGTTCATGCATGCAGGTGCGATGGATTATGAAGCTCCTGTGAATAATCAACCTGGACAGAAATGGTTCCTTTACCACTGAAATAATAAGAATTAAAAAACTAAACAATAACATAGAGCAGTTATGTGGTTTCATGAAACTACAAACTAATTTAACAGAACGAAGAGCTGGGCTGGACCTGCTAAGTTTTAAACCCGTGAGGGGTCATGAGTAGGTGCTTAGAAGACATTGGTAGCTCATCACCTGGTGCGCCTTTAAGATGTTCCCATGGGACATCTTGTGCACCTGTATTGCATTGCATTGTCTTACGGCGTTTTCATGGTGATTTGTCCATCTGAAAGCTAAGATGGCGGCTCAGTGGATTGATGCAACAACTTCAGGTATCGGTGTTAAACCTCATGGTGACAGGTTTGAATCCCAGTGGGTCGACTCAGCCTTTCATCCTGCTGAGATCAACAGAATGAGTACCATTGATTTGATAGTAATAAACATCTGTTATTTCGGTGGCAAGAGACCCAAGGCTTGGGTTTACATGCACTGTACAAATACATGCTATGCCCCTGAAGATGCCTTGAAGGTCTTTAATTTACATTGGTGTTTGTGTGCCCTGTCAGGGTGTAAGGGTATTAGTTGCATATCGCCCTGAGTTGAAGATTTTGGATGCATAAGATAAAGACACATGCTCCACACATGATGCAGCGCCCATTCATCCTGTAGGAATACGTTTTGCAGAGGGTGTGTGGCTAGACATAGATACACATTCCTGCTTGCCAATCGATTTATATAGATAATACTCAGTACATTGCAGAAATAATGTTAGGGAGAGCCATGCCTTTCACGCTTCCACTAATTGGCGATTAATGCCAATCCTTCCTATTTATTATTTAAATGTTATTTGCCTAGCCACTGTGAGCCAGAGTATAATGAGAATAGGTATATACATATTTCTCATTAGTAGATTGACAGTCTGCCTTTGAACCACATTGTGGATTCTCCTGAGTCCACAAAGTATCAGCAGGGGTGTTCAAAGACATATTCCATAGGAGTGGTTGGGATGGTAATGTACTAGTACAAATGTGGCTTGAGTGTTTTGCGCAAACCAAGTTATTGGAAAACTTGAATCAAATTCTAATCACCTAGAAACATAATTTGACTCCTAAATTATTTCCGGTATAACAAATAGGTGTTTATTTATTATTTGGCGGACGGATTGTACTGATCAGGGCGACTGAGTAAATTACTTTATCTCCCTGATGGAGTGCCCACATACCAAACAATGACATGTCTGACTGAGATATATTTCACCCACTAACAGGGACAACCATCAAAGCTGTCCCTGCCAATGTATTGGCCCTTTGCTGTATGACTCGATCAAACGTGACAGAGCAATACAGTAAAGTTTCAAAACTTAGTTAGTGAACCCAATCAGATATTAAGAAAGAGGGGAGCAATGTTTTAGCCTTGATTTAGACCAACTGTGAATTGGAATGGTGCAGAGTAGAACTGGGAGAATGTTATGTTAAGGATATTGCTTGGATGTAATCCATTTCAGGGAGGTTTCTTGAATACCTTATTCATGATGTTTTCTGTAGGAGTTTGAGGTTGTGGTCAAATGTGCCAAAACCCAATTAGAAATCAAGTTGGATGGCAACCGTCACTCCATTAGACTCTATAACTATTTTGATACTTTCCCAGAAATCATTTGTTAGGCATTGTTGAATGTGATACCTCAGGCCCACCTTCTTGCAGAATCCATTTTGATAGTCAGAGAATTAGTTGTTTGCTTCAATGAAGTCCAGGACCTATTTGACTGCAGATAATATCAATTTGGATGAACAAATAATTAACATTGCTATTGGGAGATATTTATTTGGATCAAAGGGCTTCAATCCATTTTATTTAGTATAGCTGTGATATAGATCATCTTTCGTTCATTGGGAAATCCCCTTTTTACTAAACATTGATTGATTACTGTTCAGGTGGAGATCGCATCCAAAGCTGCCAAGTCGTCAGATTGCTTTTGAGTGACATTTACATAGCTCAAGTGCACTGCTGAGTCTCGTCACACAAAAAAATAGATTCTCTGCCTTAGCTGGGCTGACCACGAATGGTGACGAGCAGCAGCCTACTAAGACTCAGGGGCTAAATAGTGAGCACATATATGGTCCAAGTATAAGCCCAAGCCTTGATGTTAGCTCTAGTTCTATCTCCATTCTGGGTCCTGGCCCCGGTCTTGGCTCCCCTATCATGGCGCAAATAAGTTCAGAATCTCCACAGGAAGAAGGTTCATCAGACCAAAGAGGTGGAGGTGGAGGTGCAGAAAAATCGATGGAAAGACTGCTTCTTAATTCTAAGGCAAGATGTTCTTGGGAAGTTCGAGATATGGGAGTCTAACCAAAAGGGGATTCATGATGAATGTGAAGGTCTTGAGGAGAAATTTGATGATATGGTGCAATGTACTTGTATATTGGAAGGAGAGGTTAAAACACTGTCGGTAACTGTCTCAGAGAACTCAAAAGATATTGAAGGGCTAAAGAAACAAGACAGAATACTACAAGAAGATCTAGAAAGGCTAGAAACACAATCTCAGGGTAATAACCTGAGGTTTTTGAAAATCCCAGGGGGGGCAGAGAAAGGAGACGTTAAGACTTGTATTTGTTCCCTCTTAAAATAAATCTTGACTGATAGACCGGATATCGAGTGGGAGAGTGAGATCCAGAGGGCACATAGAGACCCCTTTAGGCTAAACTCTGAGAGGAAAACTCCAAGAAAAAGTTTGGTTAATTTTTAAAACTTTACTTTGAAGGAGTTGGTTTTGGGGAAGGCTCTGAAAGAAGGCTCCGTCATGACGATTTTACGTACCAGATAAGATCGGATTTGAATAAGAGGACAGCTCAGAGACAGTGGGAGCGGGGTTCAAGGATGAGCGAGCTCAGAGATAAAGGGGCACAGGTGCAACTTACATTTTTGGCCATGTTAAAGATTATGTGGTGGAATAAAATGCACAGTATCAGAGATCCTAAGGAGGTTGATACATTTATACAGCACCTGGATAAATGAGATAAGCCTAATGCAATAGTCAGATAAATGAGATAACAATATACAATTTAGATAAATAAATGTTTCACGCTTGTATAGATAAAGAAGTTGGAACGTTAAAAGTATGGGGGAAAATAAATAAATGAATAAATAAGTGTGTATAGGAGGATTTAATACTTTTTTCCTCTTTTTTCCCTCTCTTTTATGGTTAAAGGGAGTGTACTTTTCTTCGTTCCTTCCTTTTATTTGATTTGTTTGAGGTTTCCTCCTCTGTCACAGTCCTCCCAGAATGGAGGCTCTTGAAGGCCGGATTGTATCGCCCGAGAGGTTGAATGGGGGTTTCCCAGGGGGTAGGGGGATAAAAATAATAAAAAACGTGTCCTTATTAATGCTGTTTCTTTTCGGTGGGTGGAATTAGAAAGAGTTGAAGTCACTTGGGGGATTCAAGATTCTTTTTTTCTGACATGATTAGTACAGATAATTCTAAAATAATAAATATATTAAAATGGAATGTTAATGGATTAAGATCTAGGAAAAAAGTTGTGCGGGTTGCTGAATTTTGTAAGGATAGCACTGCCCAAATAATACTGTCGCAAGAAACACATTTAGAAAGGATAGAATGCAACCAATGTTTTCAAAAATATAGATAGGTACAAGAGGGTATATCTTCGGATCAGAGGGGTAGCAATAGAGGAGTAGCCATACTACTTAAGGCTAATCATGAAATAAGACTACTAAAATATGAATCAGATGCTTTGGGCAGATGGTTGGTGGCAACTCTCTTGGTGCATGGTAGACCTCTGATTTGCTCTGTGTATTATGGGCCGAACAACGACAATCCAGATTCATTGGAAAAGTTGGAGTCCTGTTTATTAGAGACAGCAGCCCCTATAGTATTGGGGGGGGACTTTAATTTGGTTTTGAATAAGGGATTAGACAGGACCTCGAAAGCAAAGTATATTAGCCTGCCAAGAACGTTCTCCCGACTGACAACAATTATAAAAGAATTTAACCTAATAGATATATGGCGTACAACTAAAAAGGATAAGAGATAATTTACCTTTTATAGTGAAAAATAGGGACACCATTCTGGTATAGACTATTTCCTGGTCAATCAGGAGCTCTGTGGACATGTTTTGGATGTCAGTCATATCCTGCAATAGTGTCTGATCACTCTGCAGTGGTACTATCTTTAAGATATCACCAAATAGAGGACCCCGGAAGATGGACCCTGGATAGGGTGATTCTTTTAGATGAAATAGTACTTAAAGACCTAAAGGAGAAATCTGAAAGTTTTTTCATTTCCAATGAGGGATCAGCAGAAGAAGATATAGTTTGGGATGCCTTCAAAGCATTTTTGAGGGGATCCTTAAGATCTAGTATGATAAGGAAAAACTGAGTCGAAAAAATGGATAGAGAAGGTGTGATTCAAGATATTAAGAAAGAAGGGGGAGCTACAGATGGCATCTATAGATGATCCAAATAAAGTGGGCAGTCTAAGTAAGGAGTTAGAGGGGTTACAAGCTGGATTGGAGCAAAAAATGATAAAAAGTCTATAGATAGGTGAAAAGCAAGCAAACTCCAACACTTCGCATATGGTGAGAACTGTGGGGCACTATTAGCTTGGAAAGTAAAAGCAGATAGGGCAAGAAATACAATACAGGAACTGATAAGCGGATAGTCTGGCGCCCTCCTGAATGTTAATGCAGATTTGTGAAAAGGGGCTTGCAGGTACATGAAAGAAATATATAGAGAGGATGTAGCACCAAGTCAGGTAGACATAAATGACTGGCTGGGGTAAACAACTCTCCCTCTGCTATCCTTTGAACAATTTAAAACCTTGGAAAGAGAGATTAAGGAGAATGAGATAAGAGCCCAGTGCCTCAAAATGGTTAAGGGAAAGGCAGCCGGACCACGTGGTCTTCCCGTATTAGTCTTTATGTGTATCTTAGATATTGTAACCCCTGTTACTTGTTACTCTATACAAGCAATCCACAGGAAGCAATTCCAAATTTGATGGTGAAGGCGGAGGTTTTTTGTCGCATCTCAGATTACAAAGTAAATACCGCAAAAATGAGATCAGGGATTGGAATCAGGGGTTGGCCAGTAGGGGCGCGAAGACCCAAATAGGATATCTGGGAGTACAAATAACTCAGAATATGGAAGACATCATTGAGGTAAATTGGAAGAAAGTTTGTCATGAAGTTATAGGTCTGCTTGCTAAATGGGCAAATCTACCACTTAATATTTATGGTAGGGTAAACCTTATTAAAATTATTATTTTACCAAAAGTGACTTTTATGTTTAATTCCACCCCACTTACGTTCCACAAGAAAGATATAGCGAAACTTCAGGGGAAAATAGGGAGTTTTATCTGGGCAGCAAAGGGTGCAAGGATTTCTTGGAAGAAACTGCGCAGGAGACTCGAAATTGGAGGTTTGGCATTACCTGATATATTAGCTTATTTTTATGCGTTCTAATTTAAGAATACTCCTATATTGGCCAACAAAGTGGATAATTCTATGATTGGCGCACTATTCGGGGCACTGTTAGTGGATGTGCCACAAAGTCAAAGTGGTTTTCTTTTTAAATGTGGGGATCCTAATTTTCTTTTTAAAGTGAGGCTTAAGATTCTGAAATCAGCACTGAAGGTGTGGATGTATGTGCGAAGAATGCTAGAAATCCCATATTTTTCATCATGGGCACAAATTTGGGATTCTCCTGGCATGCCAGTTTGAGGGAACAATTGAGCCAACCATTAAAAACCGGAGGTATTTGTTGTTGGGCGGACCTTAAAGTTGGTAGAAACCTAATGAGTTGGGAGGCATTGAGTAACTACACCAATGGTCAGCTAACAAGGTTTGAGTACTATCAACTCAGTTCTTGGTGGGCCACGCAAGATTGGGCAGAACCTGAGGATGGTAATGTCGACAAAATAATGAGAACTGGTCGTTGGCATAAAGAAACATCATTTTGGTACTGGGTTTTTGTGGAGACAGAAGGACACATCAAGAATGAAGTCTTAAAATTATGGGGCGAGGAGCTGGAAAACTATGATTTAACCCCTTCAGCGCGGCGCAAATTTTTTCGTGCTGTGCTGAAGGTTCTAATGAGCATATCGGCTCATGACGGAATGGTTCCGTCATGAGCACATCTCAACCGACGCTTATGACGGAACCGTTCCGTCATGAGCATGGAAGGGGTTAATGCAAATGTGACATAGTTCATACGTTATTCTGTGAAAAGTGGTAAAATCAGCCCCACTGAAACGAAATCATCTGTTTACCACATATAGGGTATATTGGTCTCCTGTAAAACTCTCGAAGGTCACTGGTAATATCTATCCATGTCCTAAGTGTATGAAGGTTGAGGCCAATGATATGCATTTGATTTTGTCATGCTCTAAGATCGTCCCTCTTTGGAATGAGATAATTGCTTTTTTGGGAGACACCATCGGGGCACAAATAAAGATAATTATAAGTAAAAAACATGTTTTGTCTAAATTTGGATCAAGAAGCCCAACTTTCGGCTGTAGAATTGAAATTTTTGTTTTATGTTGTATTATTGACAAGACGGGAAATCTGTAAACTTTGGAAATCTGAGAACCCCCTACTGTTTTCTGAGTGCCTTAAGCTCATTGTATATATATTAGTGAATCCAATATGAAGTGTGTTCAGAAAAGCAGAGAGAAGGTGTGGGCTCCGTTGGTAAAGTGATTATGCCATTAACACTGTTGGCCAAGTTATCTCCTGGCACCACAGTTGTAACAGTTAGAATAAAGAGATGGAACTGGAAGCAGCTGTATACGTGTGGGATATGTGCTTCTGGGTGTTACTCCAGGGTCTACGGTTAGGGTCTCCCAAGATAAGATAAGACCCGGAGAGGCTAGAGCTATAACCCATCGAGATATTGGGCAAAATAAGGGCAAAAATAACCCAATATAAAAGGTACACTAATTTAAACAACTAACTACTTTAAAAATGACAAATGCTGCAAGACAAGGAAACTCTGCTGATTTTCCCACCAAACCATTACAGTAACAGTATATACATTTGAACAGCTACTGAGCCAAATAAGTAAAACGTATATTTTTTTGTTCCGGGACCGCAGAGACTAAGCACTTTACTTTCAGAGGAATAGGAAGATTAATTGTTACAACAAAACTCTGCCTTGAAAAAGCACACCGCCATTGGGCCACTAGGGCGAAACACGTGTCGGCTTTTCTCTTCACCATTTCTGTATGCACTTTATTTATGGAAATATAAATAAAAACCAAGCACGTGATAAACATCAGTGAAACATATGACATTTATTCCATACCGACGTTGACTAATTGAGAGGGCACAACCCTCCATCTCTCTTCAAACTTATATTTACACTAAAGTACAAATAATTAATACTATCCAACTGCTATCTTTTGAAGTAGACTTCCTAAAAGAAAAAGCCCACACCTGGAAACAGCGATAGGCTGTCTGAAAATAACAACTATCAAAAAGTATACAAAAGTAAGCAAATGGTAAATAATACAAAAGTATACACTCACCCAAATAGTGAGCAAAAATAAACCTAACAACCTCAACATCTAAAAATAATAACAAATTAACATTTAAAGTGAAACTTATTTTTTTCATCCAACAGAAAACAAAAAAACAACTCCACATAAGAACACCCCCAACAGAAAAGCTGAAAAGTATGAGCAACATCAATGCACAACATACATGAAAGTATACAAAATAGAAATGATTGCACATTTTAAAAGTATATATACAAAAGTTAAAATATTCTATATATTTATACTATTACACTACTTTCAGATGCAATGACGGAAGATACACTTCACAGAAAGGAAAGCAGTTACTAAGGGGGTGATTATGATAGCAGTTGGTCGGACTAACGACTGCTATCGCCGCAGTCAGGAGATCGCCCAACAAGCAGTCGGCGGTCCGAACTCTACTGGGCTGGGGTTTGCAAAGTGCTCCCTTGCACTGCAGCTTGTGCTGCGACCCAGGAAAAGGGCTGATGCAGAAGCTGCTGTGAAAAGGAGCACTTACTACATGTTCATGAACAGACCATACCGAAATAGTATATAAAAACAAAAATCTACAAACCACTGAAAAAGATAACAGTAATACATCTAAATATACAACAAATCCAAACTATCACTACTTTCTATACCTCCCCTTAAATCCTCCTAATCATTAATCCTTAAAAAAAGACTTACTTGTTTTAATGAACAGCAGCACCTTACCTCAACCTGGTTCCGAGAAAATAGAGTGAAAATAATACAAATAGGTTACAAAATAGAAGGTGTCATTAAAAGAAGGGCTGCAAAAAAACAAAAAAAATACTATCTCCCCTTAGAAATAAATGGGAAATATTGTAAAAATGTTAAATGCATGTATGTGAAAATGTTTAAAAAAAACATTAATTATGTAAAACCTGTCAAAATATGTTATTATACCACATTTAAAATGTATAAAGTATAAACCTAATAATAGTATAATATAAATATGCTTGTTGGTATATACTTAAAAACATGAAATCAAATGATTTTGATAGTAAGTACATAAAAAAAGTTAATAAATTGTTACAGTGTAAAATAAAAGTTGAAAATGTACAATATACAATACTATCCATATATAGTTTCCATATAGTTTCCATATATTGTTATTAATAAGAAAATAATAAGAAAATATAAAGAAATGTTTTATTTACCTAACTGTATGAAAATGTTCATTTTGGCATGCAATAAATATAATTAAAATATCAAACAATACAATTACAATTAATAAAGTTTGACAAACAAAAGATTACATAAAACACTGCTATTAATAATATTATTGTGTACCAACATACAACTAATTATGAGCCTCATTAGGATGGCGGCAGGACCACCACCAACAGGCAGTCGATGGCAGTCCAACTGCCAACCAGCAGAGCGGTCTGACTGTCACATTAAGATGCAGCTGTATGACCATTGAGGTCGGAGGGACCAACCGATGCATCCAACCAATTTCGGGAAAGTGTTGGACAGTAAAGGGGTGCAAGTTGTTGGACTCTGAAGGAGTTATATCTACTATTACCACTCCACTCTAAATTAATTTGGGTAAAGTGTTGGACAGTAACAAGGTTACATTTAGTATTCCCACTCCAATCTAAACCAATTTGAGGTAAGTGTGGACATTAAAGGGTTGACATTTTCTGTTTCCACACCAACCTAAAACTTTTTGTGGAAGGCTTTGGACAGCAAAGAGGTTATATTTACTATTCCCACTCCGAACTAAAAGAAGGTGTTTGACAATGCAAGGGTGACATTTACAGTTTCCTCTCCAACCTAAACCAATTCAGAGAAGGCATTGGACACTAAAGGGGTCACATTTCCTATTCCTAATCCAATTTAGGGAAGAAATTGTTCACTAAAGGGATGAAAATTACAGTTCCCACTCCAATACAACCATATTGGGGGAAGGTGTTGGACACTAAAAGGGTGGCATTCACTATTCCAACTCCAATCTATACCAATTTGCGGAAGGTACACTACTAGGGTGGCCTTTAATGATCCCACTCCAATCTAAAGGTTTTTTAAAAAGGTGTTGGGCACTAAAGATGCGAAATTATACAGTAGGCATTTCTATACAAAATGTGTTATTTTACTATAAAATACATTTAAAAATTATCAAAAAATACACTAAACTGCAAACTTATATATACAGATATAAATATTAAAACAAAACCATATATGTTTATTACTATTCATATTTACAATATATTCTATTTATGTTTCTAAAATTTCTAAAGTTTAAACCATAAAACAAGCTATTATTTCAAATTTTCAAATCATAAAATATGAAAACATGTAATGAAGTTTTATAATTTTATCAATATACAATGTAATTTCTAAATAACATTTTATTTACAAATAAAAATGGCTACAATGTAAACCTTTTATTCACAGAAATGTTAAATATTAAAAATTTTACAATTTATAATTTTGTTTTGTTTACCTAAATAATAATGTTTCACCATGAGTATATATAATAATTGAAATCAAAATGTACTTTTAATGTACTTTTATTTGTGAACACATCTAACATGGGCTTCGATTGGAATTCATAGAGCATATTATCAAGGCCATTATCGGCACTTTATCAGCAGTTTCCTGCCGATAAAAGCGGCCATAATGTATCGCCTGTCCTTGATAATATGCCCCACAGTGTTTACAAGTTAAAAAAAAGAATGTTTCATCTTAGTTCACAAATGAATTACTCAATAAGACATGATGACCTCCTCACACAGCAACATTGTCAATCCTTTGTTGCAGCACTTATCCTAAGGTTCACATCTTCAGCCATCTGATGAGACATTGTTGACATACACTTCTGACGCACACTTTGTACAGCATGTTCTTTTCCATTGTGCAAATCTTTAAAGTGGTAATGACTTTCAACAGATTCAGTACATAGAGTGAAGCAGTACTGATCTGAGGGGGGAGAGACACTACATATTAGCCCTAGTTATACATAGAAAGACATGGGTCAAGGAGCACAACAACCAGAGTTAAAGTAGTTCTTAATGTTTGCTTTTACTCATGATTCCTGCAACTGACATGGTTAGTCAACCAGTCGCTCTCATCACAAATAGCAAGTATTTCATACATGGAGTAACAAACAGCCTTCCTGTCAGCTGATGAGATATTATCAGACAACATTTTCTATTTTCTTTACCCTATTCTCAGTATACTTGCCTACAAATTCCCAGAGATTGCCCCGGAGGATGCCATACTTGGTCTCATTCTTCCCTTTTACCTAACCATTTTTAGTTACTATACTCATTCTTCCTTTTCCTATTCTCAATTCTGATTGGTCACTTTGGGCAGCTACTTGGAAGGCTCTCCTCTATCCTAGCAACTTTTTAAAAATAGAGATCTGGTAAGATATATTCATTTTGAAGGAATGCATAGTTTTGAGAGGGTTAAACATATTATTCCTGCATTCCTAACTCTGACACCATCCAGCAGCCTGATTGCGATGGGGATGGCACCACTCGGCCATCAGTAGCGGTCCCCCTGTCATCTGCCGCTGCAAGTCTACCCGCCACATTACAATGGCGGCAGATGGTGGGCTGGCAGAGAAACCATCAGCAACGCATCCGACGGGATCAAGGAGCCCGTAGGACCATCGAACTGTAATCCCTACAATAGTGGCAGTACTTCTCAGGCACCGCGATAGAGATTACAATGTGCCTTTCCACCTCCACTTTCATAGTGGTTCACCTGCCATTAAAAGTCAGGTAAAAGTGACTTCCTCCCTGGTCCACCATAGGTGCCCCCCTAAGTATCCCTGCACCATGGGGCAGACACCGCATGGTGCCTGCCACATAGTGCAGGGATGTTTCAAAAGTGTTTTTTTTAGACTGCTGCAAGTGCTACAGCCCACAACACATGTCGCAATACAAAATATACAGATTGCGACTGCCATGAAGGTGGTCACTAAGCATGGGCGGAAAATCCAATCCGCTCGCGGATTTTGCGGATTTTCGGTAAATTCTCAATCCGCGAACGCTCGCGAATTTACCGAAAATCCGTGGATTTATTTTTCTTGGTGATACAATTTTCCGGCGTGCGGCGTTCACTTACCGTCATTCAGCATTTGACGAGTTGTTTTTCTCGATATTTTGCGAGTGCTGCGCCATTTTGGATCTTGCTGCGAGATCCCGCGGGAGTTTGGCGACCGCGATTACGTCATCGCGCCCGCCAACTTGCACAGCGAGAGTTTGTCAACGCGAGTACGCCGTGATCACGTATCACGGAAGTTCGCAATTGCGAACCCGTACATGCGGAGGGCAGCAACAATCTCGCACTCGCGAAAATACAAAATTTGCAATTCTGCACAAGAAATCCACCAGCAAGCAGCATAAACCTTCTGAAAATGATGATTTTTATCAGAATAACTCCTCAAGTTGACATTTGCCTGCACTTTTTTTGCAAGGAGTCCATTTTTGGGGGGGGGGGTGGGGGTGGGAGGAAGGAAGTGCCCCACAGTCTCCAACTTCCTGTTCCTGTCCAGTAGGCTCCTCCCAGTGCTTTCTTCATGTGCTGGTCACTTTCATTCGGATTCTTCACCTGGAAGGATTACTTTTTGTGGATGCTGCTGGATATTTGGATTTGAGGCCTTTTTGACTTTCTTTGGATCACTTTTGGATTAGAAATTTCACAAGTAAGTTTGTTTGGGGCACTACAGTTGCTGCAACTACAATTTTGTAATTTTCGATTTTTGGGCTGTTGTTGGGGCCTTTTGCCCAGGGGTACTCAGTGGTGGGTGGACTGAGTCTTTCTGTGGGGTCTCTTTAATAAAAACATCACGGAGGGCCTGGATGGCTTGGGATTGTGCTGATTTTTCTGTGATTTTCATTTTTTTGGGCTGTTGTTGTGGCCTTTTCACCAGGGGTAGTGAGTGGTGCATGTGCCTAGTCTTTCTGTCGGGTGTCTTGAATTTAAACATCATGGAGGGCCTGGATGGCATGGGATTGTGCTGATTTTTCTGTGTTTTTCGATTTTTTGGGGTGTTCATGGGGACAGGCCATGTGGGTGGGGGCCATTTTGAGTGCTGCTACAGGCCCTGGCCATGTGCTGGGAGGGAGGGGGCCATTTTGAATGCAGGCAGTGTTCTTAGGTCTGCAACCATTTTGCCTAGCTTTCAACCTTTATGCCCAGGGGTAGTGAGTGGTGCATAGGCCTAGTCTTTCTGTGGGGTGTCTTGAATTTAAACATCATGGAGGGCTTGGGATTGTGCTGATTGTTCTGTGATTTTCGTTTTTTTGGGCTGTTGTTGTGGCCTTTTCACCAGGGGTAGCGAGTGGTGCATGTGCCTAGTCTTTCTGTGGGGTGTCTTGAATTTAAACATCATGGAGGGCCTGGATGGCATGGGATTGTGCTGATTTTTCTGTGTTTTTCGATTTTTTGGGGTGTTCATGGGGACAGGCCATGTGGGTGGGGGCCATTTTGAGTGCTGCTACAGGCCCTGGCCATGTGCTGGGAGGGAGGGGGCCATTTTGAATGCAGGCAGTGTTCTTAGGTCTGCTACCATTTTGCCTAGCTTTCAACCTTTATCCCCAGGGGTAGTGAGTGGTGCATAGGCATAGTCTTTCTGTGGGGTGTCTTGAATGTAAACTTCATGGAGGGCTTGGGATTGTGCTGATTTTTCTGTGATTTTCGTTTTTATGGGCTGTTGTTGTGGCCGTTTCACCAGGGGTAGTGAGTGGTGCATGTGCCTAGTCTTTCTGTGGGGTGTCTTGAATTTAAACATCATGGAGGGCCTGGATGGCATGGGATTGTGCTGATTTTTATGTGTTTTTCGATTTTTTGGGGTGTTCATGGGGACAGGCCATGTGGGTGGGGGCCGTTTTGAGTGCTGCTACAGGCAGGCCCTGGCCATGTGCTGGGAGACAGGGGGCCATTTTGAATGCAGGCAGTGTTCTTAGGTCTGCAACCATTTTGCCTAGCTTTCAACCTTTATGCCCAGGGGTAGTGAGTGGTGCATAGGCCTAGTCTTTCTGTGGGGTGTCTTGAATTTAAACATCATGGAGGGCTTGGGATTGTGCTGATTTTTCTGTGATTTTCGTTTTTTTGGGCTGTTGTTGTGGCCTTTTCACCAGGGGTAGTGAGTGGTGCATGTGCCTAGTCTTTCAGTGGGGTGTCTTGAATTTAAACCTCAATGGAGGGCTTGGGATTGTGCTGATTTTTCTGTGATTTTCGGTTTTTTGGGCTGTTGTGGCCTTTTCACCAGGGGTAGTGAGTGGTGCATGTGCCTAGTCTTTCTATGGGGTGTCTTGGATTTAAACATCATGGGGGGCTTGGGATTGTGCTGATTTTTCTGTGATTTTCGTTTTTTTTTGGCTGTTGTTGTGGCCTTTTCACCAGGGGTAGTGAGTGGTGCATGTGCCTAGTCTGTCTGTGGGGTGTCTTGAATTTAAACATCATGGAGGGCCTGGATGGCATGGGATTGTGCTGATTCTTCTGTGTTTTTCGATTTTTTGGGGTGTTCATGGGGACAGGCCATGTAGGTGGGGGCCATTTTGAGTGCTGCTACAGGCCCTGGCCATGTGCTGGGAGGGAGGGGGCCATTTTCAATGCAGGCAGTGTTCTTAGGTCTGCAACCATTTTGCCTAGCTTTCAACCTTGATGCCCAGGGGTAGTGAGTGGTGCATAGGCCTAGTCTTTCTGTGGGGTGTCTTGAATTTAAACATCATGGAGGGCTTGGGATTGTGCTGATTTTTCTGTGATTTTCATTTTTTTGGGCTGTTGTTGTGGCCTTCACCAGGGGTAGCGAGTGGTGCATATGCCTAGTCTTTCTGTGGGGTGTCTTGAATTTAAACATCATGGAGGGCCTGGATGGCATGGGATTGTGCTGATTTTTCTGTGTTTTCGATTTTTTGGGGTGTTCATGGGGACAGGCCATGTGGGTAGGGGCCATTTTGAGTGCTGCTACAGGGCCTGGCCATGTGCTGGGAGGGAGCGGGCCATTTTGAATGCAGGCAGTGTTCTTAGGTCTGCAACCATTTTGCCTAGCTTTCAACCTTTATGCCCAGGGGTAGTGAGTGGTGCATTGGCCTAGTCTTTCTGTGGGGTGTCTTGAATTTAAACATCATGGAGGGCTTGGGATTGTGCTGATTTTTCAATAATTTTCGTTTTTTTGGGCTGTTGTTGTGGCCTTTTCACCAGGGGTAGTGAATGGTGCATGTGCCTAGTCTTTCTGTGGGGTGTCTTGAATTTAAACATCATGGAGGGCCTGGATGGCATGGGATTGTGCTGATTTTTCTGTGTTTTTTGATTTTTTGGGGTGTTCATGGGGACAGGCCATGTGGGTGGGGGCCATTTTGAGTGCTGCTACTGGCCCTGGCCATGTGCTGGGAGGGAGGGGTCCATTTTGAATGCAGGCAGTGTTCTTAGGTCTGCAACCATTTTGCCTAGCTTTCAACCTTTATGCCCAGGGGTAGTGAGTGGTGCATAGGCCTAGTCTTTCTGTGGGGTGTCTTGAATTTAAACATCATGGAGGGCTTGGGATTGTGCTGATTTTTCTGTGATTTTCGCTTTTTTGGGCTGTTGTTGTGGCCTTTTCACCAGGGGTAGTGAGTGGTGCATGTGCCTAGTCTTTCTGTGGGGTGTCTTGAATTTAAACATCATGGAGGGCCTGGATGGCATGGGATTGTGCTGATTTTTCTGTGTTTTTCGATTTTTTGGGGTGTTCATTGGGACAGGCCATGTGGGTGGGGGCCATTTTGAGTGCTGCTACAGGCCCTGGCCATGTGCTGGGAGGGAGGGGGCCATTTTGAATGCAGGCAGTGTTCTTAGGTCTGCAACCATTTGGCCTAGCTTTCAACCTTTATGCCCAGGGGTAGTGAGTGGTGCATAGGCATAGTCTTTCTGTGGGGTGTCTTGAATGTAAACTTCATGGAGGGCTTGTGCTGATTTGTCTGTGATTTTTGTTTTTTGGGCTGTTGTTGTGGCCTTTTCACCAGGTGTAGTGAGTGGTGCATGTGCCCAGTCTTTCTGTTGGGTGTCTTGAATGTAATCATCATGGAGGGCCTGGATGGCATGGGATTGTGCTGATTTTTCCGTGTTTTCGATTTTTTGGGGTGTTCATGGGGACAGGCCATGTGGGTGAGGGCCATTTTGAGTGCTGCTACAGGCCCTGGCCATGTGCTGGGAGACAGGGGGCCATTTTGAATGCAGGCAGTGTTCTTAGGTCTGCAACCATTTTGCCTAGCTTTCAACCTTTATGCCCAGGGGTAGTGAGTGGTGCATAGGCCTAGTCTTTCTGTGGGGTGTCTTGAATTTAAACATCATGGAGGGCTTGGGATTGTGCTGATTTTTCTGTGATTTTCGTTTTTTTGGGCTGTTGTTGTGGCCTTTTCACCAGGGGTAGTGAGTGGTGCATGTGCCTAGTCTTTCAGTGGGGTGTCTTTAATTTAAACCTCAATGGAGGGCTTGGGATTGTGCTGATTTTTCTGTGATTTTCGGTTTTTTGGGCTGTTGTGGCCTTTTCACCAGGGGTAGTGAGTGGTGCATGTGCCTAGTCTTTCTATGAGGTGTCTTGGATTTAAACATCATGGGGGGCTTGGGATTGTGCTGATTTTTCTGTGATTTTCATTTTTATTTGGCTGTTGTTGTGGCCTTTTCACCAGGGGTAGTGAGTGGTGCATGTGCCTAGTCTTTCTGTGGGGTGTCTTGAATTTAAACATCATGGAGGGCCTGGATGGCATGGGATTGTGCTGATTCTTCTGTGTTTTTCGATTTTTTGGGGTGTTCATGGGGACAGGCCATGTAGGTGGGGTCCATTTTGAGTGCTGCTACAGGCCCTGGCCATGTGCTGGGAGGGAGGGGGCCATTGGCAATGCAGGCAGTGTTTTTAGGTCTGCAACCATTTTGCCTAGCTTTCAACCTTTATGCCCAGGAGTAGTGAGTGGTGCATAGGCCTAGTCTTTCTGTGGGGTGTCTTGAATTTAAACATCATGGAGGGCTTGGGATTGTGCTGATTTTTCTGTGATTTTCATTTTTTTGGGCTGTTGTTGTGGCCTTCACCAGGGGTAGCGAGTGGTGCATGTGCCTAGTCTTTCTGTGGGGTGTCTTGAATTTAAACATCATGGAGGGCCTGGATGGCATGGGATTGTGCTGATTTTTCTGTGTTTTCGATTTTTTGGGGTGTTCATGGGGACAGGCCATGTGGGTAGGGGCCATTTTGAGTGCTGCTACAGGGCCTGGCCATGTGCTGGGAGGGAGGGGGCCATTTTGAATGCAGGCAGTGTTCTTAGGTCTGCAACCATTTGGCCTAGCTTTCAACCTTTATGCCTAGGGGTAGTGAGTGGTGCATAGACATAGTCTTTCTGTGGGGTGTCTTGAATGTAAACTTCATGGAGGGCTTGTGCTGATTTGTCTGGGATTTTTGTTTTTTGGGCTGTTGTTGTGGCCTTTTCACCAGGTGTAGTGAGTGGTGCATGTGCCCAGTCTTTCTGTTGGGTGTCTTGAATGTAATCATCATGGAGGGCCTGGATGGCATGGGATTGTGCTGATTTTTCCGTGTTTTTCGATTTTTTGGGGTGTTCATGGGGACAGGCCATGTGGGTGGGGGCCATTTTGAGTGCTGCTACAGGCCCTGGCCATGTGCTGGGAGACAGGGGGCCATTTTGAATGCAGGCAGTGTTCTTAGGTCTGCAACCATTTTGCCTAGCTTTCAACCTTTATGCCCAGCGGTAGTGAGTGGTGCATAGGCCTAGTCTTTCTGTGGGGTGTCTTGAATTTAAACATCATGGAGGGCTTGGGATTGTGCTTATTTTTCTGTGATTTTCGTTTTTTTGGGCTGTTGTTGTGGCCTTTTCACCAGGGGTAGTGAGTGGTGCATGTGCCTAGTCTTTCAGTGGGGTGTCTTGAATTTAAACCTCAATGGAGGGCTTGGGATTGTGCTGATTTTTCTGTGATTTTCGGTTTTTTGGGCTGTTGTGGCCTTTTCACCAGGGGTAGTGAGTGGTGCATGTGCCTAGTCTTTCTATGGGGTGTCTTGGATTTAAACATCATGGGGGGCTTGGGATTGTGCTGATTTTTCTGTGATTTTCATTTTTTTGGGCTGTTGTTGTGGCCTTCACCAGGGGTAGCGAGTGGTGCATGTGCCTAGTCTTTCTGTGGGGTGTCTTGAATTTAAACATCATGGAGGGCCTGGATGGCATGGCATTGTGCAGATTTTTCTGTGTTTTCGATTTTTTGGGGTGTTCATGGGGACAGGCCATGTGGGTAGGGGCCATTTTGAGTGCTGCTACAGGGCCTGGCCATGTGCTGGGAGGGAGGGGGCCATTTTGAATGCAGGCAGTGTTCTTAGGTCTGCAACCATTTTGCCTAGCTTTCAACCTTTATGCCCAGGGGTAGTGAGTGGTGCATAGGCCTAGTCTTTCTGTGGGGTGTCTTGAATTTAAACATCATGGAGGGCTTGGGATTGTGCTGATTTTTCTGTGATTTTCATTTTTTTGGGCTGTTGTTGTGGCCTTCACCAGGGGTAGCGAGTGGTGCATGTGCCTAGTCTTTCTGTGGGGTGTCTTGAATTTAAACATCATGGAGGGCCTGGATGGCATGGGATTGTGCTGATTTTTCTGTGTTTTCGATTTTTTGGGGTGTTCATGGGGACAGGCCATGTGGGTAGGGGCCATTTTGAGTGCTGCTACAGGGCCTGGCCATGTGCTGGGAGGGAGGGGGCCATTTTGAATGCAGGCAGTGTTCTTTGGTCTGCAACTATTTTGCCTAGCTTTCAACCTTTATGCCCAGCGGTAGTGAGTGGTGCATAGGCCTAGTCTTTCTGTGGGGTGTCTTGAATTTAAACATCATGGAGGGCTTGGGATTGTGCTTATTTTTCTGTGATTTTCGTTTTTTTGGGCTGTTGTTGTGGCCTTTTCACCAGGGGTAGTGAGTGGTGCATGTGCCTAGTCTTTCAGTGGGGTGTCTTGAATTTAAACCTCAATGGAGGGCTTGGGATTGTGCTGATTTTTCTGTGATTTTCGGTTTTTTGGGCTGTTGTGGCCTTTTCACCAGGGGTAGTGAGTGGTGCATGTGCCTAGTCTTTCTATGGGGTGTCTTGGATTTAAACATCATGGGGGGCTTGGGATTGTGCTGATTTTTCTGTGATTTTCATTTTTTTGGGCTGTTGTTGTGGCCTTCACCAGGGGTAGCGAGTGGTGCATGTGCCTAGTCTTTCTGTGGGGTGTCTTGAATTTAAACATCATGGAGGGCCTGGATGGCATGGGATTGTGCTGATTTTTCTGTGTTTTCGATTTTTTGGGGTGTTCATGGGGACAGGCCATGTGGGTAGGGGCCATTTTGAGTGCTGCTACAGGGCCTGGCCATGTGCTGGGAGGGAGGGGGCCATTTTGAATGCAGGCAGTGTTCTTAGGTCTGCAACCATTTTGCCTAGCTTTCAACCTTTATGCCCAGGGGTAGTGAGTGGTGCATAGGCCTAGTCTTTCTGTGGGGTGTCTTGAATTTAAACATCATGGAGGGCTTGGGATTGTGCTGATTTTTCTGTGATTTTCATTTTTTTGGGCTGTTGTTGTGGCCTTCACCAGGGGTAGCGAGTGGTGCATGTGCCTAGTCTTTCTGTGGGGTGTCTTGAATTTAAACATCATGGAGGGCCTGGATGGCATGGGATTGTGCTGATTTTTCTGTGTTTTCGATTTTTTGGGGTGTTCATGGGGACAGGCCATGTGGGTAGGGGCCATTTTGAGTGCTGCTACAGGGCCTGGCCATGTGCTGGGAGGGAGGGGGCCATTTTGAATGCAGGCAGTGTTCTTTGGTCTGCAACCATTTTGCCTAGCTTTCAACCTTTATGCCCAGGGGTAGTGAGTGGTGCATTGGCCTAGTCTTTCTGTGGGGTGTCTTGAATTTAAACATCATGGAGGGCTTGGGATAGTGCTGATTTTTCTGTGATTTTCGTTTTTTTGGGCTGTTGTAGTGGCCTTTTCACCAGGGGTAGTGAATGGTGCATGTGCCTAGTCTTTCTGTGGGGTGTCTTGAATTTAAACATCATGGAGGGCCTGGATGGCATGGGATTGTGCTGATTTTTCTGTGTTTTTAGATTTTTTGGGGTGTTCATGGGGACAGGCCATGTGGGTGGGGGTCATTTTGAGTGCTGCTACTGGCCCTGGCCATGTGCTGGGAGGGAGGGGTCCATTTTGAATGCAGGCAGTGTTCTTAGGTCTGCAACCATTTTGCCTAGCTTTCAACCTTTATGCCCAGGGGTAGTGAGTGGTGCATAGGCCTAGTCTTTCTGTGGGGTGTCTTGAATTTAAACATCATGGAGGGCTTGGGATTTTGCTGATTTTTCTGTGATGTTCGTTTTTTTGGGCTGTTGTTGTGGCCTTTTCACCAGGGGTAGTGAGTGGTGCATGTGCCTAGTCTTTCTGTGGGGTGTCTTGAATTTAAACATCATGGAGGGCCTGGATGGCATGGGATTGTGCTGATTTTTCTGGTTTTTTCGATTTTTTGGGGTGTTCATTGGGACAGGCCATGTGGGTGGGGGCCATTTTGAGTGCTGCTACAGGCCCTGGCCATGTGCTGGGAGGGAGGGGGCCATTTTGAATGCAGGCAGTGTTCTTAGGTCTGCAACCATTTTGCCTAGCTTTCAACCTTTATGCCCAGGGGTAGTGAGTGGTGCATAGGCCTAGTCTTTCTGTGGGGTGTCTTGAATTTAAACATCATGGAGGGCTTGGGATTGTGCTGATTTTTCTGTGATTTTCGTTTTTTTGGGCTGTTGTTGTGGCCTTTTCACCAGGGGTAGTGAGTGGTGCATGTGCCTAGTCTTTTGGTGGGGTGTCTTGAATTTAAAAATCATGGAGGGCCTGGATGGCATGGGATTGTGCTGATTTTTCTGTGTTTTTCGATTTTTTGGGGTGTTCATTGGGACAGGCCATGTGGGTGGGGGCCATTTTGAGTGCTGCTACAGGCCCTGGCCATGTGCTGGGAGGGAGGGGGCCATTTTGAATGCAGGCAGTGTTCTTAGGTCTGCAACCATTTTGCCTAGCTTTCAACCTTTATGCCCAGGGGTAGTGAGTGGTGCATAGGCCTAGTCTTTCTGTGGGGTGTCTTGAATTTAAACATCATGGAGGGCTTTGGATTGTGCTGATTTTTCTGTGATTTTCGTTTTTTTGGGCTGTTGTTGTGGCCTTTTCACCAGGGGTAGTGAGTGGTGCATGTGCCTAGTCTTTCTGTGGGGTGTCTTGAATTTAAAAATCATGGAGGGCCTGGATGGCATAGGATTGTGCTGATTTTTCTGTGTTTTTCGATTTTTTGGGGTGTTCATTGGGACAGGCCATGTGGGTGGGGGCCATTTTGAGTGCTGCTACAGGCCCTGGCCATGTGCTGGGAGGGAGGGGGCCATTTTGAATGCAGGCAGTGTTCTTAGGTCTGCAACCATTTGGCCTAGCTTTCAACCTTTATGCCCAGGGGTAGTGAGTGGTGCATAGGCATAGTCTTTCTGTGGGGTGTCTTGAATGTAAACTTCATGGACGGCTTGTGCTGATTTGTCTGTGATTTTTGTTTTTTGGGCTGTTGTTGTGGCCTTTTCACCAGGTGTAGTGAGTGGTGCATGTGCCCAGTCTTTCTGTTGGGTGTCTTGAATGTAATCATCATGGAGGGCCTGGATGGCATGGGATTGTGCTGATTTTTCCGTGTTTTTCGATTTTTTGGGGTGTTCATGGGGACAGGCCATGTGGGTGGGGGCCATTTTGAGTGCTGCTACAGGCCCTGGCCATGTGCTGGGAGACAGGGGGCCATTTTGAATGCAGGCAGTGTTCTTAGGTCTGCAACCATTTTGCCTAGCTTTCAACCTTTATGCCCAGGGGTAGTGAGTGGTGCATAGGCCTAGTCTTTCTGTGGGGTGTCTTGAATTTAAACAGCATGGAGGGCTTGGGATTGTGCTGATTTTTCTGTGATTTTCGTTTTTTTGGGCTGTTGTTGTGGCCTTTTCACCAGGGGTAGTGAGTGGTGCATGTGCCTAGTCTTTCAGTGGGGTGTCTTGAATTTAAACCTCAATGGAAGGCTTGGGATTGTGCTGATTTTTCTGTGATTTTCGTTTTTTTGGGCTGTTGTGGCCTTTTCACCAGGGGTAGTGAGTGGTGCATGTGCCTAGTCTTTCTATGGGGTGTCTTGGATTTAAACATCATGGGGGGCTTGGGATTGTGCTGATTTTTCTGTGATTTTCGTTTTTTTTGGCTGTGGTGTGGCCTTTTCACCAGGGGTAGTGAGTGGTGCATGTGCCTAGTCTTTCTGTGGGGTGTCTTGAATTTAAACATCATGGAGGGCCTGGTTTGCATGGGATTGTGCTGATTCTTCCGTGTTTTTCAATTTTTTGGGGTGTTCATGGGGACAGGCCATGTAGGTGGGGGCCATTTTGAGTGCTGCTACAGGCCCTGGCCATGTGCTGGGAGGGAGGGGGCCATTTTCAATGCAGGCAGTGTTCTTAGGTCTGCAACCATTTTGCCTAGCTTTCAACCTTTATGCCCAGGGGTAGTGAGTGGTGCATAGGCCTAGTCTTTCTGTGGGGTGTCTCGAATTTAAACATCATGGAGGGCTTGGGATTGTGCTGATTTTTCTGTTATTTTCATTTTTTTGGGCTGTTGTTGTGGCCTTCACCAGGGGTAGTGAGTGGTGCATGTGCCTAGTCTTTCTGTGGGGTGTCTTGAATTTAAACATCATGGAGGGCCTGGATGGCATGGGATTGTGCTGATTTTTCTGTGTTTTCGATTTTTTGGGGTGTTCATGGGGACAGGCCATGTGGGTAGGGGCCATTTTGAGTGCTGCTACATGGCCTGGCCAAGTGCTGGGAGGGAGGGGGCCATTTTGAATGCAGGCAGTGTTCTTAGGTCTGCAACCATTTTGCCTAGCTTTCAACCTTTATGCCCAGGGGTAGTGAGTGGTGCATAGGCCTAGTCTTTCTGTGGGGTGTCTTGAATTTAAACATCATGGAGGGCTTGGGATTGTGCTGATTTTTCTGTGATTTTTGTTTTTTTGGGCTGTTGTTGTGGCCTTTTCACCAGGGGTAGTGAGTGGTGCATGTGCCTAGTCTTTCTGTGGGGTGTCTTGAATTTAAACATCATGGAGGGCCTGGATGGCATGGGATTGTGCTGATTTTTCTGTGTTTTTCGATTTTTTGGGGTGTTCATTGGGACAGGACATGTGGGTGGGGGCCATTTTGAGTGCTGCTACAGGCCCTGGTCATGTGCTGGGAGGGAGGGGGCCATTTTGAATGCAGGCAGTGTTCTTAGGTCTGCAACCATTTGGCCTAGCTTTCAACCTTTATGCCCAGGGGTAGTGAGTGGTGCATAGGCATAGTCTTTCTGTGGGGTGTCTTGAATGTAAACTTCATGGAGGGCTTGTGCTGATTTGTCTGTGATTTTTGTTTTTTGGGCTGTTGTTGTGGCCTTTTCACCAGGTGTAGTGAGTGGTGCATGTGCCCAGTCTTTCTGTTGGGTGTCTTGAATTTAATCATCATGGAGGGCCTGGATGGCATGGGATTGTGCTAATTTTTCCGTGTTTTTCGATTTTTTGGGGTGTTCATGGGGACAGGCCATGTGGGTGGGGGCCATTTTGAGTGCTGCTACAGGCCCTGGCCATGTGCTGGGAGACAGGGGGCCATTTTGAATGCAGGCAGTGTTCTTAGGTCTGCAACCATTTTGCCTAGCTTTCAACCTTTATGCCCAGGGGTAGTGAGTGGTGCATAGGCCTAGTCTTTCTGTGGGGTGTCTTGAATTTAAACATCATGGAGGGCTTGGGATTGTGCTGATTTTTCTGTGATTTTCGTTTTTTTGGGCTGTTGTTGTGGCCTTTTCACCAGGGGTAGTGAGTGGTGCATGTGCCTAGTCTTTCAGTGGGGTGTCTTGAATTTAAACCTCAATGGAGGGCTTGGGATTGTGCTGATTTTTCTGTGATTTTCGGTTTTTTGGGCTGTTGTGGCCTTTTCACCAGGGGTAGTGAGTGGTGCATGTGCCTAGTCTTTCTATGGGGTGTCTTGGATTTAAACATCATGGGGGGCTTGGGATTGTGCTGATTTTTCTGTGATTTTCGTTTTTATTTGGCTGTTGTTGTGGCCTTTTCACCAGGGGTAGTGAGTGGTGCATGTGCCTAGTCTTTCTGTGGGGTGTCTTGAATTTAAACATCATGGAGGGCCTGGATGGCATGGGATTGTGCTGATTCTTCTGTGTTTTTCGATTTTTTGGGGTGTTCATGGGGACAGGCCATGTAGGTGGGGGCCATTTTGAGTGCTGCTACAGGCCCTGGCCATATGCTGGGAGGGAGGGGCCATTTTCAATGCAGGCAGTGTTCTTAGGTCTGCAACCATTTTGCCTAGCTTTCAACCTTTATGCCCAGGAGTAGTGAGTGGTGCATAGGCCTAGTCTTTCTGTGGGTTGTCTTGAATTTAAACATCATGGAGGGCTTGGGATTGTGCTGATTTTTCTGTGATTTTCATTTTTTTGGGCTGTTGTTGTGGCCTTCACCAGGGGTAGCGAGTGGTGCATGTGCCTAGTCTTTCTGTGGGGTGTCTTGAATTTAAACATCATGGAGGGCCTGGATGGCATGGGATTGTGCTGATTTTTCTGTGTTTTCGATTTTTTGGGGTGTTCATGGGGACAGGCCATGTGGGTAGGGGCCATTTTGAGTGCTGCTACAGGGCCTGGCCATGTGCTGGGAGGGAGGGGGCCATTTTGAATGCAGGCAGTGTTCTTAGGTCTGCAACCATTTTGCCTAGCTTTCAACCTTTATGCCCAGGGGTAGTGAGTGGTGCATAGGCCTAGTCTTTCTGTGGGGTGTGTTGAATTTAAACATCATGGAGGGCTTGGGATTGTGCTGTTTTTTTTTGTGATTTTCGTTTTTTTGGGCTGTTGTTGTGGCCTTTTCACCAGGGGTAGTGAATGGTGCATGTGCCTAGTCTTTCTGTGGGGTGTCTTGAATTTAAACATCATGGAGGGCCTGGATGGCATGGGATTGTGCTGATTTTTCTGTGTTTTTTGATTTTTTGGGGTGTTCATGGGGACAGGCCATGTGGGTGGGGGCCATTTTGAGTGCTGCTACTGGCCCTGGCCATGTGCTGGGAGGGAGGGGTCCATTTTGAATGCAGGCAGTGTTCTTAGGTCTGCAACCATTTTGCCTAGCTTTCAACCTTTATGCCCAGGGGTAGTAAGTGGTGCATAGGCCTAGTCTTTCTGTGGGGTGTCTTGAATTTAAACATCATGGAGGGCTTGGGATTGTGCTGATTTTTCTGTGATTTTCGTTTTTTTGGGCTGTTGTTGTGGCCTTTTCACCAGGGGTAGTGAGTGGTGCATGTGCCTAGTCTTTCTGTGGGGTGTCTTGAATTTAAAAATCATGGAGGGCCTGGATGGCATGGGATTGTGCTGATTTTTCGGTGTTTTTCGATTTTTTGGGGTGTTCATTGGGACAGGCCATGTGGGTGGGGGCCATTTTGAGTGCTGCTACAGGCCCTGGCCATGTGCTGGGAGGGAGGGGGCCATTTTGAATGCAGGCAGTGTTCTTAGGTCTGGAACCATTTGGCCTAGCTTTCAACCTTTATGCCCAGGGGTAGTGAGTGGTGCATAGGCATAGTCTTTCTGTGGGGTGTCTTGAATGTAAACTTCATGGAGGGCTTGTGCTGATTTGTCTGTGATTTTTGTTTTTTGGGCTGTTGTTGTGGCCTTTTCACCAGGTGTAGTGAGTGGTGCATGTGCCTAGTCTTTCTGTGGGGTGTCTTGAATTTAAACATCATGGAGGGCTTGGGATTGTGCTGATTTTTCTGTGATTTTTGTTTTTTTGGGCTGTTGTTGTGGCCTTTTCACCAGGGGTAGTGAGTGGTGCATGTGCCTAGTCTTTCTGCGGGGTGTCTTGTATTTAAACATCATGGAGGGCCTGGATGGCATGGGATTGTGCTGGTTTTTCTATGTTTTTCGATTTTTTGGGGTGTTCATGGGGACAGGCCATGTGGGTGGGGGCCATTTTGAGTGCTGCTACAGGCAGGCCCTAGCCATATGCTGAGAGGCAGGGGGCCATTTTGAATGCAGGCAGTGTTCTTAGGTCTGCAACCATTTTCCCTAGCTTTCAACCTTTATGGCCAGGGGTAGTGAGTTGTGCATAGGCCTAGTCTTTCTGTGGGGTGTCTTGAATTTAAACATCATGGAGGGCTTGGGATTGTGCTGATTTTTCTGTGATTTTCGTTTTTTTGGGCTGTTGTTGTGGCCTTTTCACCAGGGGTAGTGAGTGGTGCATGTGCCTAGTCTTTCTGTGGGGTGTCTTGAATTTAAACCTCAATGGAGGGCTTGGGATTGTGCAGATTGTTCTGTGATTTTCGTTTTTTTGGGCTGTTGTTGTGGCCTTTTCACCAGGGGTAGTGAGTGGTGCATGGGCCTAGTCTTTCTGTGGGGTGTCTTGAATTTAAACATCATGGATGGCATGGGATTGTGCTGATTTTTCTGTGTTTTTCGATTTTTTTGGGGTGTATAACTGAACTGATGTTCCTCTGTCTTCCATTGGTTTTAGGTGCACAAGACTCAAGAGAACCACCAGTGCCAGGAAGAAGTCTTGCAGCGGTGTGTGTGTGTGCAGCATAGCGTCACGCGACGTCACGTCTGGCCACAGACAACTCTGCAACTCGTGCAACTGCGGCCTGCTGTTCTAACCTGCTCTGAAGAAGATGGCCCCAAAAAAAGTTCCGCGTAGCTCCTCTAGCAAGAAAGTTGCCAGTAAGGAGCAGAATAAGCAAGTTACCAAGGAGACTGGTGTGCCGCCCTCCACATTTTTTGGGAGTAAAAAAAAAGTACGCCTGCAGCAGCAGCGGGATCTGCTGGGACCAAGCTGGGTGCAGCACCCCCGCTCCATTGGGCTCAGTGCCACCACCACGCCAACTTAAGTCCAAGCCCTTGAGTGCTGCAGAGGCACTTAGTCTAGTTGTTCATTCACCATCGACCAGTGATGTTGGCTCATCGCAAGAAAGTAGCAGCAATGTCCCTGAATCAACACAGGTTGTTGTAACTCATCTGACGAGTGTTGAACAACTACAGCCGCAACAACAACCACATGTGCAAGTACAAGCCCAAGTACATGTGGAAGGAGAGGCAGCGCAAGGAGATGCGCAAGCAGAGGTGCATGGAGGGTCACAAGTGCCCACAATAGTTGTTCCTCCCGAAGTAGGGGCACATCAGGAAATCGACAATCAAGCCGAGGTATCATTTGAGGAAGCCACTACTCCTGATGATCATTCATTGTCTTCCACATCCCTAGCAAGGAAAAGATCAAGGTTGGTGTCTACATCTTCTTGAAGCCCAACTCCTTCTGATGATACGGATCACAATTGGGAACCAGCACCACTGCCGTCTGAGAATGAGCCACACCATGATCTGACAAAGGTACTTAAGCGTAAAAGGAAGGTCGTCCAAAGTCTCATAGTTATGGAGTGTAATGAGGCTCAACAAGAAGTGGCGGATACTGCTGCTGATGAAGGCTCTCACGACGATGACCCAGTCATCATAAAGGTCACTGCAGCCCCAGCGGGCATGCAGCAAACAGACATTTTGACCCTAGCCCGAGAAGCTGCTGAGCGTGATGATGATGTCGACGAGGAGGCAATGGAAACACAACAATCATTGGAGTTAACTAGTACGCCAACACGTACCGCTTCCATATTTCTTCCTCGCCAGAAGGGACCTCCATCCACCTCGACCTCAATTAGTGGTGGTGAAAGTGCACAACGTACTAAAGTTCGGCAATCCACATCCACCACTTCATCTGGCATTAGCAGAATGACCACCACCACCAGTATCGCCGCCTCCTCCGGCCCCCACAGACAATTAAAGTCCCCAGCTTGGGACTTCTTTAGTGTTTGCCCAAAAAGGGAAAACTTCGCCGTTTGTAGCATTTGTAAGCTTGCAGTTAGTCGTGGTAAGTTTGGTACCAACTATGGTACCGGAGGCCAGAGAGGTCATCTTAAGAGACAGCACGCTGTCCAATGGTTTGCGCACCTACAGGCGATCAAGGAAGCCCGAATTGCACGTCAAGAAAACGTTGATGTTTCATCTGATGAGGACGAGGAGGAAGAAGACGTGTCAAACACTTCACTTACACCCAGTACCCCTGTCAGCAGCACACCTCATGTGAGCCACACTAAGAGTGTGGGAGAGAGTGAGACACCAATGCGAAAAAGTTAACCAGCGAGTGTAACTGGGTCGAAGAAATCATCATCATCGTATAAATGCTTGGTCCAGGGCAACATTAGAAACATGTTGTTTACAGAAGCGCCATATGAACGCAACCACCCACTGATGCGTCTGTATAACACTAAGCTGGCTAAAATGCTAGCTCTGGACCTTCTCCCTTTTTCTTTTGTAGAAGGGGTTGGTTTTCTAGAATTAGTGGCAGCGCTCTGCCCTAAATGGAAGGCTCCTAGACGGTTCTATTTTGCCAGAGTTGCGGTTCCAGCACTACATGAAGATGTGCTGGAGGTGATTGGGGCAGCTTTGCAGAAGAGTGCTGTTCACACTATACATCTGACAACAGACATGTGGACCAGTGGCGCAGGCGCTGATTACATGTGCATCACTGCACACTGGGTCTCTTTTTCAGGGGTTAAAGCAAAGCTAAATGCAGGTGTTGACCCGGACCAAGTTTTTAAAGCTGCTCGGAAACATGCAACACTAGCCATGTTTGGCTTGGAGAAACGTCATACAGCACAAAACATTTTGGATGAGTTTAACACAAAGGTCCTTCACTGGCTGTCCCCCAAAAAACACCAGATTGGTTATGTTTCCACGGATAATGGCGCCAATGTAGTTAAGGCCATGGAGCTGGGTGACTATTTCAGAGTGCCGTGTTTGGCGCACTGTATAAACCTGGTTGTTAAAAAATTCTTGAGTGATAAAGACAGTCCAGCGTGCGAGGTAGTGGACACCTGCCGAAAAATGTGCAACCATTCCAGCCATTCTTTTAAGGCCCGGAAGCATCTGAGGAGCCTGCTACATGAACGTCGAATGCCAGTGAAAGCACTCATCCAGGAGGTGGCAACACATTGGAACTCAACCTTCTACATGCTTGAGCGTCTGTATGAGCAGTATATGGTACTCAATCACTATTTCTTAAAACAGGGTACAGCTCAGAAGGACCTGAGGATGGATGCGGCGCAATGGGAAATAGTTAAAAGCCTGACAGACATGCTTCGTCCTTTTGAGGTCTTCCCGCGTGCAGTCAGCAAGGAGGACTGTAATTTGGGAAAAGCTATCCCATTGTTGTACATGCTGGAGCACCAACTGAAGGCGGTGTCTTCTGTGTTTGAAAAAGATGAAAAAAACCAAGACCCTTTTGTTTTGGTGGAGAAATTATTAGAGCGCCTACAAGGTGATGAACGTCATAAAATGATCCACTCAGAACAGCATTACATTTGAGCTACTATTCTGGTTCCACGCTACAAAAAGGCGCTGGCAGGCCGAGCATTCTTTCCTTTTGCTGATGAAGATGTTACAAAGTACAAACGTTGGCTAGCCTTGTCAGCCAAGAGGTTTGAAAGAGCTTATTGAAGGAAAAGGCAGGACATCAGCATCAGCAGGCCATCCCCAGTCAAAACAATCCACTTCTGCACCTGTGGCTGTGGCACAAGTGACCTCTCAGCCGGCAACAGGATCATCTGCACCAGACACAACAGTAACATTGGATGCTGAAGAGGATTGGCTAACTCGGCTTGGGTTTGGTTCTCAAAAGGTCACAGCAAAAGCTAAGCAAAGTGTAGGAACCTTGGAGGACCTTGAGTCGATGGTGCAGGACTATCTGAATTACTCAACAGAGGTCTATGTTAATGCTAACCCATTGGCATATTGGCATGGGAAAAAAGAATTGTGGCCACAGCTCTCCAACCTGGCTTTAAACTACTTGTCTTGCCCACTCGCAAGTGTGTCGTCTGAACGTGTTTTCAGTGCTGCTGGTGGCATTGTAACTCCCAAACGGAGCCGCCTCTCGCCCAAAAATGTGGAGAGGTTAACAATGATCAAGATGAATCAGCACCTCATACCACCAGATTACAAAGTACGAGAAAGCACGCCGGATAAAGACGAGGTGAACAGGAATGTAGATGAGGGAATTTCTTCTCTGTTAGGTTACACTGAGCTCACCATGCCTGAATCCGCAGAGTATGATGACATAGCCTTATTCTTATTCCCTGACACCGAGCCCTGAAAATGAGACAATAAATCAATAACTTTCTTTTTCGTCCTTATTCCTTTTATTCCTGTGTGTCTGTCTTTCTTTGTTGTGCACAGTTAATATAATTCAAACTTTAATCGCCTAATCACAAAAACAAGCCCATCAGCAAAACTGTCTTCACTTGTTTGCTTATTGATTTGAAGGTGCCGCAGTCTGCATTCCTCAGGTTCACAAGTTCAGGAGAACATGCTCCTCTATCCTCCTCCTCCAGACTCCTATTTCCCTCAAAGCAGAGGGCTGGATTACGCCCAATGAAGAAAGACTCAGCACTTGTGGGGGTGTTCTACTTCTTTGCAGGGGAGTTGACGGCTCTGGGGCCATTGCTGGGAAGCTCTAATACCGGATAAAAGTGGTTTGGACCAAATCAGAGGCGGAATTTTTTTTGTGTTTTTGCTGAATTGCTTGCCTTTGAGGTGCTCTTTGGGGGGGTTCCGGGTGTTTGTGGGAGAGTTTTGGGGTCTGGGAGCACTGCTGGGACAGTCTAATCTTGATTGCATTTGCTTTTCAGGAAATCCGTGTTGGAAAATGGGAGTTATGACCTAGCTGTACAGCGCGTTTGGACCGAAGGCCGAGAAATATTGTAAGTATGAGATTTTCCTTTTTGGCTGTTTGGGGGTGTTGTGCTTTTTGGCGGGTGGGTTGATGGGTCTTGGGGCATTCCTGGGAAGGTCTAATACCGGATAGAAGTGGTTGGGACAAAATCCATGCAGAATTTTTTTTTGCTATTTCTGACATTTTGCTCAATGTCGCGTTTTCGGGGGCCTGTTTGGGGGGCTTCCTGGTGTTTGTGGGTGGGTTTTGGGGTCCCCATTTTTGTACTTTTGCTTTTTGGCTGTTTGGGGGTCTTCTACTAGTTTTATCCTGGGTTGACGGCTCTGGGGCCATTGCTGGGAAGCTGTAATACCGGATAAAAGTGGTTTGGACCAAATCAGAGGCGGAAATTTTTGTGTGTTTTTGCTGACTTGCTTGCCTTTGAGGTGGTCTTTGGGGGGGGTTCCGGGGGTTTGTGGGTGAGTTTTGGGGTCTGGGAGCACTGCTTGGACAGTCTAATCTTGATTGCATTTGCTTTTCAGGAAATCCGTGGTGGAAAACGGGAGTTATGACCTAGCTGCACAGCGCGTTTGAACCGAAGGCCGAGAAATATTGTAAGTATGAGATTTTCCTTTTTGGCTGTTTGGGGGTGTTGTGCTTTTTGGCGGGTGGGTTGGCGGGTCTTGGGGCATTCCTGGGAAGGTCTAATACCGGATAGAAGTGGTTGGGACGAAATCCATGCAGAATTTTTTTTTGCTATTTCTGACATTTTGCTTAATGTCGTGTTTTCGGGGACCTGTTTGGGGGGCTTCCTGGTGTTTGTGGGTGGGTTTCGGGGTCTGGGAGCACTGCTGGCTTTGGATACTTTACTTTGCAAGAGGTTTGAAGCAAATCCATGGTGGCAGAGGGGAGTTAGGGCCTAGCTGCAGAGCGTGCGCGGAGTGATTTTGGAAATTGGCAAGAAAATGACTGTCCCCATTTTTGTACTTTTGCTTTTTGGCTGTTTGGGGGTCTTCTACTAGTTTTCTCCTGGGATGACGGCTCTGGGGCCATTGCTGGGAAGCTCTAATACCGGATAAAAGGGGTTTGGACCAAATCGGAGGCGGAATTTTTTTTGCGTTTTTGCTGACTTGCTTGCCTTCAAGGTGCTCTTTGGGGGGGTTCCGGGTGTTTGTGGGTGAGTTTTGGGGTCTGGGAGCACTGCTGGGACGGTCTAATCTTGATTTCATTTGCTTTTCAGGAAATCCGTGGTGGAAAACGGGAGTTATGACCTAGCTGCACAGCGCGTTTGGACGGAAGGCCGAGAAATATTGTAAGCATGAGATTTTCCTTTTTGGCTGTTTGGGGGTGTTGTGCTTTTTGGCGGGTGGGTTGGCGGGTCTTGGGGCATTCCTGGGAACGTCTAATACCGGATAGAAGTGGTTGGGACAAAATCCATAAGGAAAAGAGTTTTGGCACTTTTTGTAACTTAGGGTTCGTTAGGGTTAGCCCTAGCAGCAGGATTGCATGTGTTTCGGGGTGTTCTAGATTTTTGCAACTGAGTTCTGGGGTCTTAGAGCACTCGTGAGAATGTGTAATTTTGGTTGCAAGTCATTTGAAGAAAATCCATGGTGGGAAAGGGGGGATTTGTCGTAGGTAAAGAAAGCCTTTGCCGCTATTCTTAACTTAGGGTTCGTTAGGGTTAGCAGTATTTCTATTGCATGTGTTTGGGTGGAGTGGTTTTCGAGTCTTGGAGTGATGTGGATACTTTTGCTTGCTTGCAAGTGGTTTGAATACAATCCACGGTGGGTAAGGGGGTATTTGGGCCTACTTTTACTTTCAAAGTATGTTTTTTCACCAGTTTTCTGCTAGGCCTCGTTTTTTGAGATCTGATTGGGGGTCTTCTACATTTTTGCGACTGGCTTTTGTAAGGGTCTGGGTGGGAGCACTGCTGGGAAGGTCTAATTTTGTTCTAAAACAGTTTACAGTACACCTAGCTTGAGGGGAAAGATCCGCTAAATTAATTTGCCCATACTTATTTATCCTTCAAACGGTGACTCAGACAGAGTACGCACTTTCAAAAATATTGTACTGTCTATTAGGAAAATCAAAGTGTGACTTTTTGCACTACACAGCGTACATACCTTATATTTATTTATCAGTGGTGTTGTAGTATATCACTTCCTGTTTTTCGTTCAATAATTACAGGCCGGGTTTCAGTCTGTGCAATGGGGAAAAAAGGATGGAGTCAGACTGCACATTAGCGAGCCGCATTCAGCATCCGCCAGGCTGGCAGTGGACAGGGTGTCTTCTGGTCACCAACATTGATGGACGAAGCGTCAGCTGGAATGGAAGAGTGCCGCTAATAAGAGGAATTGTTTGCTGCATGCAACTTACTTACCAAATTCAACAGGACAACTACAACAACATACAGATACAGTATCCATTGTTTTCTTCTATGAGTGTGACTGCATTTCTTGGATCTCTCTCTGCTTCTAAATTGATCCCTACAGCCATTCTATAGGTTTTACTTTGGCTATTTTTTAAACCTAATTAAATGTAAGAAGTGTTTCTCTGAGTGCAGAGATAGGCAAGTGAAAACGCTGCAGCCCTGTACTGTCGCATTCTAGTACTACTTACTTTTCAGTAACAATGCATGCAGTAGTGCATGCACTTCCTTTATGTCACTTAAAAGATTTATGGTTAACTTTGTACCCAAAGATTTCTTTATCTTCAATTATTGTTTGTCCATGCTGTGCTTTTTTTTTCTTCTCTCAACAAAACCTACCCAAAAAGAAACCCCCATTCCCATCCATTTTCCAAACCCTAACCCTCTTCCCCCGGGCTGTGTGGTTTTGCTTGATGTGTGACTAAATGACATCAATAATTCCACACACTTGCGGGGGAGGATAAGGTCATAGCAACAGGCTGGTGAAGGAATCCGAGGATATATTCTAGACTTACTCAGCTTCAGTACTATTTCTTGTAGTAGTAGCCAATGTCAAAGAAATCCAACACAAGTACAAGTTATACTTTCAATACTTTACCATTTGTTAGGCTACATTGTGGCACTGTTCTAGTGTACTGTCACCTGCTATATTCTCTATCGTACCGTTGTAATGCTACAGTAAGGACAAACCAGGTTTCATTTTCTTTTTTTCCATAGGCCTGCAACTGCCACTGTGTCACACCACTAGTACCACCGCAATGAGGAGGACATTTCATCCGCCCAGGATTGCCAACCTTAATCGCCATTTCCCGTGGAGCCAGCCCTGGGCCTCGCCCTACTTTCAAACACAAATTACAGGTAAGATAAGCGTTTGGTTGGAGGTAGTATAATGGAGTATTAGGAGAGACGAGAGATTGACGGTAGTACTGCTAAAGTCCTAGGACTATTCAGGAAAACAAACTTACTGTTAAACCCCCACCCACCAGACTCAAAAGCAGTAAAAAACAGGTATGGTCAGATAAAGTTTCAAAAATTATATTTTTGTAGCCCTAACAAAATAATCTCCCGCAAGACCCTCCCTAACCCCAACGATTGTCCTTCAAAAGTCCCAAAAACAACGCAACTCCCAATTCCCACCCCCCAAAAGTCTCTAAAAAAGGGGCAAGGGACACTACGGCAGGGTGCTGTTGACTTTAGCGGCCAGGGCATCATGCTCCTTGCGGAGGGTGGCATGGTCGAAGCGGAGGCCCTCTACCAAGTTCTTATAGGTTAGGACCTCCTGCTCCAGGTAGGACACTCTGAGGCATAAGCGGCGCTGGCGTGCCTTGCAAATCCTGTGGGGGGCAGTTGCTGTCTTTGCTGCTCAGCGGTGGCGGTTGGCTTTGGGAGCCTGGATCCGTACTGCTGGAGCACTGCGCTGGCAGCCCGTGGGGGCACGGAGGAGGATGCAGCTGTCCCAGTGGATGTTCTTGTTGTACCGGTAGACTGCGTGTCCTCCTCCTCCAGGGCCACCAGCCGCCGATATTTGGTGACAGTGGCATCCAGCCTCCGTTGCCGGGCCATTCGAGCCTGCTCCCTCCTCCTTGATGGTCTGTTTGATTTGAAAGGAGCAACTATATGAAGAAAGAAAGACATAGTCTGTAACCAATGCTCCTTAAGATTAACACAAAATGATTGAGCAGAAAGTTGTGTCACAGTACAAGTAGCAAATTGAAAGCACAGTACATAACTATTGAGGACAGTATCTATGTAACCACCGACTTCTTCATCTTTGCTCTAACATTAGTGGGAGTTTAAGGAACAAATTCTACGAGCACTATGGACTTCCATTACAGTCGACTATGACAGTACACCAGTCTTATTCTTCTTCCTCTCTCTTGTTTAGGAAAATTGGTACGTTATCTTATGCAAGCCGGCATAATGCCAGGGCAGTGAACTTGCACCCGAGAAAAACAGACGCACACCATGATGAGTGAGACAGACTTGCGTTACTGTACCGGTCCAGTACATGCAGGTGGTGAAGCTCTTACTTTTCTATTACGGGTGGCACTGAGAATACTCTGATAAAAGGGCTACTGCTTAATTAATTTAGCTTTCACCCTACAATGCAAATGAGTACTAGAAAAGGAAAATGAAGAAGCTAAATAATCTGATTATCTATCACTTCACATGGGATGTATTTGATGAAATATGGGATGACTTTAGGTGCTTTGCGTATTATTGAGTGAACAGTGATACACCCACACATGAATGACGTACTACTATTAAACTAAAGTTATTAAGAGAGGTAGGGAGTGTCCACCGTAATAACAGGATATATGCTGTGCTTGCAGTTGCAATACATACTACTGCTACTATTCATGGTAGTATTTGGACAAAATTACAACTTCTTTTCCTTGCCTTTCCTACACTGGAACGGACGTGCGGGTGCAGTGTTACATGCTCTTCAAAGTAACACTTAGTTCATCCAGTGACCGTCTACTCTCTCTAGATACACATATGCTATCTAAGAGTCAGATAGTACCATGATCCAGGCATACATCCATTCAAAGTATATGCACACATACAGTTTCTGTTTCACCCACCCAGGCTGTTCTCCTTCCACCCATCCTTGCTTCATCATTCACCCAGCAATGCACCATATCATATTCTTTCCTTCCCAGCCACCTCGGGGACCAAGCAAGCACATATCATTCTTCTTTGCCAGTCATCATTACATTTCTCGTCCTTCCACACTTACTTACACCCTTCTTTCACTTTTCGTTCATCCCATCCATCAAGTTCATCTCAGATCTGATTGGGATTCTTCTCGCCAAAAACTTCACAGCTAAGTCGAAGTAAATTTAGAGGAGGCTACTACCTGGTTGATTTATAATACACCCGTGCAGAAAGCACACTCTGCAGTCTTCAATCTCAATAAGTAAGGAATATATAGCTTACCTCTGCCCGCCACCACCGTGTTATCCCTCACAGGCATGTCCTTGTCTGGCACTTGCACTGCCTCCTCCCCAGAGTTGTTACCCTCGTCCAATACCAGCACCTCCGCGCTGGCCCTGCCTCCAGATGTTCCACCTACAAAGTACATTTAAGAATGTTAGAATACACCACTCACTACTATATAATATTTGGTCTAGGAGGAAGAAAGAAATGTGAAAAAAACAGAATACAATATAATATTTTGTGACTGTCTACTCTAAAGTAAAAATGTCCCTTTTTCCAGGGAAGGCTGTTGTCTTGCTGCACTTTTTAGCACAACTGATGAATGCTTGCTTTTTATTTTTAACATGCACCACTTTTTCTCCTAACAGACAGAAGCTTGACTTCTAAGAACACAAGCAGAATCAAGTTCAAACCAGGTGAGAGCTCGGCTCTACCACAAGAAATGTGTCCAATTAATCATCAGCACTAAGCACTTTTCCATTTTAAGTTAAACGTTTACTTTTACGACAAACTTGATTTTAATAAATGTGTTTACTTTTAATAAAGCTTTTAAACTTAAATAGACTCTGTGGTTTTTGGTCATCCAGACTAAAGTGGATGAGCTAAAGGTTTTGGAATTTTTGCAAGCATGAGTCCGTGCCTCTGACATCATTGGGGATCAATCATCGGTGACTTTGGGAGCTAAATGACTCTGCCACACTATCTAGTCAGTAAGGAGATTGGGGGTTCAACTACAAAGTCTGTTATCACTGAGGTATGTGGAAAGTCTAACATCACCTATTATAAATTATAAGCTAAGCAATGCATTATTTAGTGTCCATAGTTCTGTTTGTGCAGATTTGTCCCTGCAACAGTAGTAGAATGGATTGTCCTACTATCCAAACCAAAAGTAAAGTAGTATTGTATTCTTTCTTGGTGGTCATTCACCTTTTTATTGTTGGCAATTGTCAAAGCATAAACATTTAGAAGACTTGAAAAAACATTATGGACAATCCCAGAGGACTGCACTCAGTGCATAGAGCTATTGCTGACTAGAATGGGAGTCCAATGGAATTGCCAAATGTGCAATCTTAGTTAGCTACACAGACAGACTAATAAGAATAATCTAGTAATACCACAGGGAGTCATAGTCAAGGCAGGATAAGAATTTAGATACAGTCTACAAGAAGATCAAAGACGATTTAGAAAAAAATCGAATGAGGAATGCTTGGAAAAAATAAGTACTCTATATTAAAATTAAAACTTACTGGGGCCAGCAAAGGAGCCCTCGCCTGCCCGATCCTGGCCTGCATCCTGAACAGCACCCTCCTCCTCCTCCTGTGTCCTCTTGCCCCTGGGGGGAGCTGATGTACAACATGAAAGAAAGAAAGACCAGAAAACATGGATGATATTTGTCAACCAAATCAAACATTTCAAAAGAACAATAACAAAATATTTTGGCGAAATAGCAAATAGACAACTTTTCCACGGGCTATATTGACCGATCTCATGTGGTCTACTACGTTATTAGTATTGCTTGATTTGCGTACCGTCGAATTGGAAAGTTCTTATGTTACTCACTAAACAAAGTACTAAAAAGGTTTGCCTAGGATTGGCAGGCAGCAGTCCGCAGCACGCGGAGTGACAGACAAAGTCCATCGTGATTGCAGATCAGCGACAACACTAAAGTTTCCTACTACATTAACCAGTCATTAAAATACTCAAACTATCAATCCACCACCACTATTTCTTCTTATCGCCATGTGTACAAAGAAAGGACTGGACTTGAGTCTGTAGGAGCTAATTTAGAAGCCCCTTGCGGCTCTTTTGCTCCATTGTTGCGTGACTTTTGTGACGCAGCGGCAGAACAAAAGAGGTGCAATGGTGCGGCGTATATTAACAACGTGATGCATATGGGAGATGCATCACGTTGTAAAGCCCTGCGCCATCAGGGGGCGTTTCGGCGCAAGGGTGGGCGTTCCTGCGCAGGAACGCATCCTAAAAGTGGCTGAGGGAAATCTACAAGATTTCAATCAGTCACTTTAAGGACAATGATGCGTGACTCAAACCCTGCGCCTGCTTGAAGCAGACGTATGGCTTGACGCAGCATTGGGTAGATAGGGCACCCCAGAGCATTGATGGAGCTGCGCCATCGTTGCGATGCAACTCCAGCAATGCGCCGCCTTTACGGCACAGATGCGTAACGCTTTGGTGACGTTTTGGGCCCATGGTGCGCCGCATTGTAAATACGGCGCACCGTGGGTGATGGTGGCGTGGCGCACAATTACTGGCGCATCCCTGCTACTTTTTGCAGGGATGCGCCGATAATTAATAATCTGAACCTTAGTGTCTAGCATTACGCAGTTCTTTAAACTACACTCATACATAATTTCACAGGCCAATGAAATGAACACAAAATCGAAAACAAATAAGCATAGTAGCAACACTACTGAGAAGGAGAGCAGTGCACCTGAAATGCACAGAAGATTTTGAAATATAATTTACCTACAATGTAATGAGCAGCATTATTGCTCTTGGTAAAAAAACAAAAATGTGCAATATAATAACACACAGAGCAGGAGAAAACAGAGTAGTAAAGAAATAGCTACTACTACTCACCAAGCCCGGGGATTTCAAGGCCAAAGAGGTCGAGCAGATCGCGTTCACGGTCCAGGACATCCGTCCAGCGGTGGGTGGCCTGGTTGTAGGTGCGCCGGACCCGAGAGTGGTGGTACATGGCCCGGCACACCTTCTCCCACCGCTTCCGGCACTCCCGGATCCCGTACCCGCTACCGATCCTGCCGCCTGCCATGATGGTCCTGGGGAGGCGGCGCTGAACATAAAAAATTAGTGCGGCCCCCTCCTCCAGGCTGAAGATCTCCCGGGGTACGACCTGCTCCCCCCTCAAACGCCCGCACGGGAGCCGGGCACGGGGTGCGGGACTCTTCCCCTTCTCGGGATGCTTCCCGGCTCCCTTCACCATGGTCTGGGCAGAAAGGAAGCTAAATAATAAAGAAAATAGAATAGGGAAGACAAGAAAAGTAAAGAGTTGAAAAAAGTAGTTTAAAATTAACCAAAAGTAACAGAAAACACAAAAATATAGAGCAAGAAAAATAGAGAGATAGATAATAAGTAAAATAGATTAAAAAAAATGTCAAACAAGCAAAGGATGGCAGAGATACAGTGAGGATACCAAAAGCATGCCCAGAACCATAGCAATGAATGAGAAACAAGATGGCCGCGCCCGTTCACGACCGCGCGAGTAAGTTCGCGCAAGATTTTCCTCGCGAACACCCGCGAAATTGTACTAGCGAGCCGCACACTTTGCGAGACTACACTTCGCGCCCGGAAACGGAAATACGTCATGCAAACAAGATGGCCGCGCCCTTGAACGACCGCGAGGGTAACTTCGCGCCTTGCGCTACAAGCGGCTCGCTAAAACGCACAAAGCCTTGCGAACTAACACGCCGCAAAAAAACAAGTCGCATATTCGACTGAATTTGCGGCTTCCGAATCCGATCTCGCGAAAGTTCGCGCCCCGCGAATCCCGCGAAATTGCAGAAAAACGAGTTTTGCAAAACTGAAAGCACTCAGCAGGTGCAAGAGTTCAAACTCATCATTAGTAACCATTCCCTGTAGTGCTTCCTGACTGGGGCCCCTCCAGAGTTCAGTTGCTAGTTGCAACAATTGTATGACCCTGCTCCGACCCTCACAGCAGGCTCATAGAATAGCTACAAGTAGGCCACAAAGGTCCTGGTAAAAAAAAGTTGCACTGCAACAGAAAGCAAATTACAGATAAGGAAGCAGGTGCCAGACTGGAATTTTAAAACAGTGACACATTAGTAAACCAACCCCAAATTAATTCATGTCAGTTGAAGCAGGGCAGGTGTGCTTGCTTTCCCCCCCATAATCTACAGTGATGATGAACCAGAGGGTGGCATTGATGTACCAGAGGGTGGCATGGGTGAAACAGAGGGTGGCAGTGGTTAAACAGAGGGTGCTGGGAACCTGTGATGATGAACCAGACATAGAAACAACATAGTTGCGACCGTTGCGAGCCGACAAGTAAGTTCGCAATTGCGAACTGGTACCAAACCCTTGCGAACTGGCAGAAACCCTTGCGAACACAAAAAAAAATCTGCAAATTCGCGAGAATTCGCGGATTTTGCGGATTGCGAATTCCCAAATACGCAAATCCGCGAACGCCAGATTCGCAAAATTCGCCCATGCTTACTTGGGGTATACAACCGTTACCACGCAATTTTTACAACGCACTACCATTACAACGCTACTTTTACAACGCAGGATCCTTTACAACGCATGCCTTTACAACGCATGTCATTACATAGCAGATACTATTACAACGCATGCCATTACAACGTAAGCATAGGTAAGTATATAATTTTATTTTATATTTTATTTAACATTATTTAATTAATTTAATTAATATTAAAAATAAATAAATATATTAATGTATGTATTTTTATAAAATAAATTAAATATAATATTTTTAGTAATTTTAAAAAATAAGTATGAGTATAGGGTATTTTTAGGGTTCAGGGCTAGGTTTGGGTTATGGGGTACAGGGGTATTTTTAAGGTTCAGGGCTAGGTTTGGGTTATGGGGTACAGGGGTATTTTTAGGGTTCAGGGCTAGGTTTGGGTTATGGGGTACAGGGGTATTTTTAGGGTTCAGGGCTAGGTTTGGGTAATGGGGTACAGGGGTATTTTTAGGGTTCAGGGCTAGGTTTGGGTTATGGGGTACAGGGGTATTTTTAGGGTTCAGGGCTAGGTTTGGGTAATGGGGTACAGGGGTATTTTTAGGGTTCAGGGCTAGGTTTGGGTTATGGGGCACAAGGGTATTTTTAGGGTTCAGGGCTAGGTTTGGGTAATGGGGTACAGGGGTATTTTTAGGGTTCAGGACTAGGTTTGGGTTATGGGGTACAGGGGTATTTTTAGGGTTCAGGGCTAGGTTTGGGTTATGGGGTACAGGGGTATTTTTAGGGTTCAGGGCTAGGTTTGGGTAATGGGGTACAGGGGTATTTTTAGGGTTCAGGGCTAGGTTTGGGTTATGGGGTACAGGGGTATTTTAAGTGTTCAGTTTTTTAAAAAACGACTTTCAATAAACTAAATTAATTGAATTAAATTAAATTAATTATAATAAATTAATTTAATTAAATTAATTTCAATTTATAAAAAAAAGATATACTTACCTATACTTACGTGGTAATGGCATGCGTTGTAATAGTATCTGCTATGTAATGACATGCGTTGTAAAGGCATGCATTGTAAAGGATCCTGCGTTGTAAAAATCGCATTGTAATGGTATGCGATGTAAAAGTATGCGTGGTAACGTCATACATCCGGTGCTTGGTTCCCTGAGAGGTGACAATTGTGGACCTAATACTTATGCAGCCCTCATAGCATGCACAAGTAATAGCCTAATTTCTTGCCATGCCCATGTGAGTGACCAGCCTCCCTACTGGAAGTGCATACCCGAACAGCAGTAATAGAATATTAGAATAGCAACAAAAAAAACCTTACTTCTAATACAACTAGCTTCCCCATATATGCCTGGGAGGCATCTCAGATCCTATTCTGCACATCTATTAAACTTTCCTCAGATTTGAAGATCCGTATGGGGTGGCTGTTCAATAGCCAACCTGGCTCCCAAACTCTGGAACACCCTGTCTTCATAGTTAGGTTAATTGGAGCATGAACTTGTCTTCTGTAAAGCCTTGAAAACTTGGTTATTTAGGAACGAATATTGCTTTCTGATGTGATCTGATAACCTGCGATGTCTTTTCTAGTGCTTGAAGGCCCCGGGTTGCCATGTGCTTTTTAAGAATTCTAGCCAAAACTAGTGCAAAATTATCTTGCACCGTAGATGGGCAGCAGTTATTAGATCTCATTGATGAGAGATCTTTTCCCGCTGAAAAAGTGTGCTAATCTCTGCATACAATGAGGCAGATATCCAAAAAATCGGAGAAGACCTGCACAGTGCACAGAATGTTTAGATTAAAGACAGTGGGCCACTTTCCAGATTTGAAAATTCCACTCGTTTGTTTATACAGATGAGCCTCTAAAGTGGAAAGCTTCATGTACTTGGAAGTAGGTTGTTCATTTTATTGAGCAGCAGTGGATGGATATTCCTAAGCGCATGGAGTCATCTCTGCACCATGCCTCACTTTCACTGGTTGGCTCATCAATGGCACCATTACCACCCACCGTGTCTCAGTTCCCCTCACAATAACCCTAGGTGCCAATGATTTTAGGCTTAAATGCAGCTATCAAATTAGAAGCATTTAATAAGGCAACTAAGTGCCAGGAATCCAAGGGTGTGACAGAGTCCTCATGTCTGACTGTCACCAGGGCCGGACTGGCTACCGGGCTTTATGGAATGCTGCTGACCTGAGGGCATATTTCGTTGATGGGGATCTGCATGTACTGAACAAAATTTGTTTTGCTTTAATTATTTCGAAGTACACACAGGTTTCCATGAACAAAATTAGCCCCCACTGCAGTGAACTCTGCTCCCAGCACGGCAGAATTCCAAAATGCCCGGTAGTCAGTCCGGCCCTGACTGTCACCTCAGAGGGAAATTCGGGATTCCAATAGAGGCCTAACTCCTAAGGGCAGTGAATTCAATAGAGATTATGGTGACTGCCTGCTGAGGTCACACTAGGATTATAAGGAGAGCATCCTTGTTAAAGAAGTATCATGTTCTTGATGTGAAGAAGTCCACCAATCATAATCCACTGCAGGGCCAAATGACCATTATTTGGAGGAAAACCAGAAAAATAAATGGTTGTGTCTGCAACACCAACAAATACAGTACCAGAAGCCAGCAGCAATGATGATGGCTCATACCACTTAAATGGTGAGTGAGAAGACTCATTAATACAGCAAAATTGTCCACTTAAGGCTGAACTAAGCTTCACAACCTGCTTTCATGAATGTATATGCTCATGAATATATGATGAAAACCCTAGAGATAACCCCCAAATATGTTTTTTGGTTTAATCTTTTGTGTTAGGTATATTATGTTTATTCGCCTAATGCCATGTGGACCCAAGAAGCCACATCTGCTGTATATTATGCTCCACATTCTTGCACTACCAGGTTTATTTTGTTACAATATATTATAAGATAGGTGCTCACGCTCTTGTGGTCACTGCTAATATTGGACCACTTGCTAGTGTATGCTTTTATGACTTTGGGCCTGAATTAGATGTTGGAGGATCAGGTCTCGCCATCACATTTTTCACAGATTTCATGCCTGCTGATTTGGCGGTCCACCCACTTTATTTAGATGTGGGCGGGTCCATGGGTGAAGGACTGCCACAGTCCTGCTTCCTACACCAGGAATCTTCGTCTGTGTTAACATCACCAAAGGCAGAAGTGGCTGGTGGCAGGACTCCAGTCAAGAGTCCCACTAAGATGATTACGATGTGCCTTTCCATCAAGGCAACTGTGGCAAGAATCACATACTACTGCTACTATTCATGGTAGTATTTGGACAAAATTACAACTTCTTTTCCTTGCCTTTCCTACACTGGAACGGACGTGCGGGTGCAGTGTTACATGCTCTTCAAAGTAACACTTAGTTCATCCAGTGACCGTCTACTCTCTCTAGATACACATATGCTATCTAAGAGTCAGATAGTACCATGATCCAGGCATACATCCATTCAAAGTATATGCACACATACAGTTTCTGTTTCACCCACCCAGGCTGTTCTCCTTCCACCCATCCTTGCTTCATCATTCACCCAGCAATGCACCATATCATATTCTTTCCTTCCCAGCCACCTCTGGGACCAAGCAAGCACATATCATTCTTCTTTGCCAGTCATCATTACATTTCTCGTCCTTCCACACTTACTTACACCCTTCTTTCACTTTTCGTTCATCCCATCCATCAAGTTCATCTCAGATCTGATTGGGATTCTTCTCGCCAAAAACTTCACAGCTAAGTCGAAGTAAATTTAGAGGAGGCTACTACCTGGTTGATTTATAATACACCCGTGCAGAAAGTACACTCTGCAGTCTTCAATCTCAATAAGTAAGGAATATATAGCTTACCTCTGCCCGCCACCACCGTGTTATCCCTCACAGGCATGTCCTTGTCTGGCACTTGCACTGCCTCCTCCCCAGAGTTGTTACCCTCGTCCAATACCAGCACCTCCGCGCTGGCCCTGCCTCCAGATGTTCCACCTACAAAGTACATTTAAGAATGTTAGAATACACCACTCACTACTATATAATATTTGGTCTAGGAGGAAGAAAGAAATGTGAAAAAAACAGAATACAATATAATATTTTGTGACTGTCTACTCTAAAGTAAAAATGTCCCTTTTTCCAGGGAAGGCTGTTGTCTTGCTGCACTTTTTAGCACAACTGATGAATGCTTGCTTTTTATTTTTAACATGCACCACTTTTTCTCCTAACAGACAGAAGCTTGACTTCTAAGAACACAAGCAGAATCAAGTTCAAACCAGGTGAGAGCTCGGCTCGACCACAAGAAATGTGTCCAATTAATCATCAGCACTAAGCACTTTTCCATTTTAAGTTAAACGTTTACTTTTACGACAAACTTGATTTTAATAAATGTGTTTACTTTTAATAAAGCTTTTAAACTTAAATAGACTCTGTGGTTTTTGGTCATCCAGACTAAAGTGGATGAGCTAAAGGTTTTGGAATTTTTGCAAGCATGAGTCCGTGCCTCTGACATCATTGGGGATCAATCATCGGTGACTTTGGGAGCTAAATGACTCTGCCACACTATCTAGTCAGTAAGGAGATTGGGGGTTCAACTACAAAGTCTGTTATCACTGAGGTATGTGGAAAGTCTAACATCACCTATTATAAATTATAAGCTAAGCAATGCATTATTTAGTGTCCATAGTTCTGTTTGTGCAGATTTGTCCCTGCAACAGTAGTAGAATGGATTGTCCTACTATCCAAACCAAAAGTAAAGTAGTATTGTATTCTTTCTTGGTGGTCATTCACCTTTTTATTGTTGGCAATTGTCAAAGCATAAACATTTAGAAGACTTGAAAAAACATTATGGACAATCCCAGAGGACTGCACTCAGTGCATAGAGCTATTGCTGACTAGAATGGGAGTCCAATGGAATTGCCAAATGTGCAATCTTAGTTAGCTACACAGACAGACTAATAAGAATAATCTAGTAATACCACAGGGAGTCATAGTCAAGGCAGGATAAGAATTTAGATACAGTCTACAAGAAGATCAAAGACGATTTAGAAAAAAATCGAATGAGGAATGCTTGGAAAAAATAAGTACTCTATATTAAAATTAAAACTTACTGGGGCCAGCAAAGGAGCCCTCGCCTGCCCGATCCTGGCCTGCATCCTGAACAGCACCCTCCTCCTCCTCCTGTGTCCTCTTGCCCCTGGGGGGAGCTGATGTACAACATGAAAGAAAGAAAGACCAGAAAACATGGATGATATTTGTCAACCAAATCAAACATTTCAAAAGAACAATAACAAAATATTTTGGCGAAATAGCAAATAGACAACTTTTCCACGGGCTATATTGACCGATCTCATGTGGTCTACTACGTTATTAGTATTGCTTGATTTGCGTACCGTCGAATTGGAAAGTTCTTATGTTACTCACTAAACAAAGTACTAAAAAGGTTTGCCTAGGATTGGCAGGCAGCAGTCCGCAGCACGCGGAGTGACAGACAAAGTCCATCGTGATTGCAGATCAGCGACAACACTAAAGTTTCCTACTACATTAACCAGTCATTAAAATACTCAAACTATCAATCCACCACCACTATTTCTTCTTATCGCCATGTGTACAAAGAAAGGACTGGACTTGAGTCTGTAGGAGCTAATTTAGAAGCCCCTTGCGGCTCTTTTGCTCCATTGTTGCGTGACTTTTGTGACGCAGCGGCAGAACAAAAGAGGTGCAATGGTGCGGCGTATATTAACAACGTGATGCATATGGGAGATGCATCACGTTGTAAAGCCCTGCGCCATCAGGGGGCGTTTCGGCGCAAGAGTGGGCGTTCCTGCGCAGGAACGCATCCTAAAAGTGGCTGAGGGAAATCTACAAGATTTCAATCAGTCACTTTAAGGACAATGATGCGTGACTCAAACCCTGCGCCTGCTTGAAGCAGACGTATGGCTTGACGCAGCATTGGGTAGATAGTGCACCCCAGAGCATTGATGGAGCTGCGCCATCGTTGCGATGCAACTCCAGCAATGCGCCGCCTTTACGGCACAGATGCGTAACGCTTTGGTGACGTTTTGGGCCCATGGTGCGCCGCATTGTAAATACGGCGCACCGTGGGTGATGGTGGCGTGGCGCACAATTACTGGCGCATCCCTGCTACTTTGCAGGGATGCGCCGATAATTAATAATCTGAACCTTAGTGTCTAGCATTACGCAGTTCTTTAAACTACACTCATACATAATTTCACAGGCCAATGAAATGAACACAAAATCGAAAACAAATAAGCATAGTAGCAACACTACTGAGAAGGAGAGCAGTGCACCTGAAATGCACAGAAGATTTTGAAATATAATTTACCTACAACGTAATGAGCAGCATTATTGCTCTTGGTAAAAAAACAAAAATGTGCAATATAATAACACACAGAGCAGGAGAAAACAGAGTAGTAAAGAAATAGCTACTACTACTCACCAAGCCCGGGGATTTCAAGGCCAAACAGGTCGAGCAGATCGCGTTCACGGTCCAGGACATCCGTCCAGCGGTGGGTGGCCTGGTTGTAGGTGCGCCGGACCCGAGAGTGGTGGTACATGGCCCGGCACACCTTCTCCCACCGCTTCCGGCACTCCCGGATCCCGTACCCGCTACCGATCCTGCCGCCTGCCATGATGGTCCTGGGGAGGCGGCGCTGAACATAAAAAATTAGTGCGGCCCCCTCCTCCAGGCTGAAGATCTCCCGGGGTACGACCTGCTCCCCCCTCAAACGCCCGCACGGGAGCCGGGCACGGGGTGCGGGACTCTTCCCCTTCTCGGGATGCTTCCCGGCTCCCTTCACCATGGTCTGGGCAGAAAGGAAGCTAAATAATAAAGAAAATAGAATAGGGAAGACAAGAAAAGTAAAGAGTTGAAAAAAGTAGTTTAAAATTAACCAAAAGTAACAGAAAACACAAAAATATAGAGCAAGAAAAATAGAGAGATAGATAATAAGTAAAATAGATTAAAAAAAATGTCAAACAAGCAAAGGATGGCAGAGATACAGTGAGGATACCAAAAGCATGCCCAGAACCATAGCAATGAATGAGAAACAAGATGGCCGCGCCCGTTCACGACCGCGCGAGTAAGTTCGCGCAAGATTTTCCTCGCGAACACCCGCGAAATTGTACTAGCGAGCCGCACACTTTGCGAGACTACACTTCGCGCCCGGAAACGGAAATACGTCATGCAAACAAGATGGCCGCGCCCTTGAACGACCGCGAGGGTAACTTCGCGCCTTGCGCTACAAGCGGCTCGCTAAAACGCACAAAACCTTGCGAACTAACACGCCGCAAAAAAACAAGTCGCATATTCGACTGAATTCGCGGCTTCCGAATCCGATCTCGCGAAAGTTCGCGCCCCGCGAATCCCGCGAAATTGCAGAAAAACGAGTTTTGCAAAACTGAAAGCACTCAGCAGGTGCAAGAGTTCAAACTCATCATTAGTAACCATTCCCTGTAGTGCTTCCTGACTGGGGCCCCTCCAGAGTTCAGTTGCTAGTTGCAACAATTGTATGACCCTGCTCCGACCCTCACAGCAGGCTCATAGAATAGCTACAAGTAGGCCACAAAGGTCCTGGTAAAAAAAAGTTGCACTGCAACAGAAAGCAAATTACAGATAAGGAAGCAGGTGCCAGACTGGAATTTTAAAACAGTGACACATTAGTAAACCAACCCCAAATTAATTCATGTCAGTTGAAGCAGGGCAGGTGTGCTTGCTTTCCCCCCCATAATCTACAGTGATGATGAACCAGAGGGTGGCATTGATGTACCAGAGGGTGGCATGGGTGAAACAGAGGGTGGCAGTGGTTAAACAGAGGGTGCTGGGAACCTGTGATGATGAACCAGACATAGAAACAACATAGTTGCGACCGTTGCGAGCCGACAAGTAAGTTCGCAATTGCGAACTGGTACCAAACCCTTGCGAACTGGCAGAAACCCTTGCGAACACAAAAAAAAATCTGCAAATTCGCGAGAATTCGCGGATTTTGCGGATTGCGAATTCCCAAATACGCAAATCCGCGAACGCCAGATTCGCAAAATTCGCCCATGCTTACTTGGGGTATACAACCGTTACCACGCAATTTTTACAACGCACTACCATTACAACGCTACTTTTACAACGCAGGATCCTTTACAACGCATGCCTTTACAACGCATGTCATTACATAGCAGATACTATTACAACGCATGCCATTACAACGTAAGCATAGGTAAGTATATAATTTTATTTTATATTTTATTTAACATTATTTAATTAATTTAATTAATATTAAAAATAAATAAATATATTAATGTATGTATTTTTATAAAATAAATTAAATATAATATTTTTAGTAATTTTCAAAAATAAGTATGAGTATAGGGTATTTTTAGGGTTCAGGGCTAGGTTTGGGTTATGGGGTACAGGGGTATTTTTAAGGTTCAGGGCTAGGTTTGGGTTATGGGGTACAGGGGTATTTTTAGGGTTCAGGGCTAGGTTTGGGTTATGGGGTACAGGGGTATTTTTAGGGTTCAGGGCTAGGTTTGGGTAATGGGGTACAGGGGTATTTTTAGGGTTCAGGGCTAGGTTTGGGTTATGGGGTACAGGGGTATTTTTAGGGTTCAGGGCTAGGTTTGGGTAATGGGGTACAGGGGTATTTTTAGGGTTCAGGGCTAGGTTTGGGTTATGGGGCACAAGGGTATTTTTAGGGTTCAGGGCTAGGTTTGGGTAATGGGGTACAGGGGTATTTTTAGGGTTCAGGACTAGGTTTGGGTTATGGGGTACAGGGGTATTTTTAGGGTTCAGGGCTAGGTTTGGGTTATGGGGTACAGGGGTATTTTTAGGGTTCAGGGCTAGGTTTGGGTAATGGGGTACAGGGGTATTTTTAGGGTTCAGGGCTAGGTTTGGGTTATGGGGTACAGGGGTATTTTAAGTGTTCAGTTTTTTAAAAAACGACTTTCAATAAACTAAATTAATTGAATTAAATTAAATTAATTATAATAAATTAATTTAATTAAATTAATTTCAATTTATAAAAAAAAGATATACTTACCTATACTTACGTGGTAATGGCATGCGTTGTAATAGTATCTGCTATGTAATGACATGCGTTGTAAAGGCATGCATTGTAAAGGATCCTGCGTTGTAAAAATCGCATTGTAATGGTATGCGATGTAAAAGTATGCGTGGTAACGTCATACATCCGGTGCTTGGTTCCCTGAGAGGTGACAATTGTGGACCTAATACTTATGCAGCCCTCATAGCATGCACAAGTAATAGCCTAATTTCTTGCCATGCCCATGTGAGTGACCAGCCTCCCTACTGGAAGTGCATACCCGAACAGCAGTAATAGAATATTAGAATAGCAACAAAAAAAACCTTACTTCTAATACAACTAGCTTCCCCATATATGCCTGGGAGGCATCTCAGATCCTATTCTGCACATCTATTAAACTTTCCTCAGATTTGAAGATCCGTATGGGGTGGCTGTTCAATAGCCAACCTGGCTCCCAAACTCTGGAACACCCTGTCTTCATAGTTAGGTTAATTGGAGCATGAACTTGTCTTCTGTAAAGCCTTGAAAACTTGGTTGTTTAGGAACGAATATTGCTTTCTGATGTGATCTGATAACCTGCGATGTCTTTTCTAGTGCTTGAAGGCCCCGGGTTGCCATGTGCTTTTTAAGAATTCTAGCCAAAATTATCTTGCACCGTAGATGGGCAGCAGTTATTAGATCTCATTGATGAGAGATCTTTTCCCGCTGAAAAAGTGTGCTAATCTCTGCATACAATGAGGCAGATATCCAAAAAATCGGAGAAGACCTGCACAGTGCACAGAATGTTTAGATTAAAGACAGTGGGCCACTTTCCAGATTTGAAAATTCCACTCGTTTGTTTATACAGATGAGCCTCTAAAGTGGAAAGCTTCATGTACTTGGAAGTAGGTTGTTCATTTTATTGAGCAGCAGTGGATGGATATTCCTAAGCGCATGGAGTCATCTCTGCACCATGCCTCACTTTCACTGGTTGGCTCATCAATGGCACCATTACCACCCACCGTGTCTCAGTTCCCCTCACAATAACCCTAGGTGCCAATGATTTTAGGCTTAAATGCAGCTATCAAATTAGAAGCATTTAATAAGGCAACTAAGTGCCAGGAATCCAAGGGTGTGACAGAGTCCTCATGTCTGACTGTCACCAGGGCCGGACTGGCTACCGGGCTTTATGGAATGCTGCTGACCTGAGGGCATATTTCGTTGATGGGGATCTGCATGTACTGAACAAAATTTGTTTTGCTTTAATTATTTCGAAGTACACACAGGTTTCCATGAACAAAATTAGCCCCCACTGCAGTGAACTCTGCTCCCAGCACGGCAGAATTCCAAAATGCCCGGTAGTCAGTCCGGCCCTGACTGTCACCTCAGAGGGAAATTCGGGATTCCAATAGAGGCCTAACTCCTAAGGGCAGTGAATTCAATAGAGATTATGGTGACTGCCTGCTGAGGTCACACTAGGATTATAAGGAGAGCATCCTTGTTAAAGAAGTATCATGTTCTTGATGTGAAGAAGTCCACCAATCATAATCCACTGCAGGGCCAAATGACCATTATTTGGAGGAAAACCAGAAAAATAAATGGTTGTGTCTGCAACACCAACAAATACAGTACCAGAAGCCAGCAGCAATGATGATGGCTCATACCACTTAAATGGTGAGTGAGAAGACTCATTAATACAGCAAAATTGTCCACTTAAGGCTGAACTAAGCTTCACAACCTGCTTTCATGAATGTATATGCTCATGAATATATGATGAAAACCCTAGAGATAACCCCCAAATATGTTTTTTGGTTTAATCTTTTGTGTTAGGTATATTATGTTTATTTGCCTAATGCCATGTGGACCCAAGAAGCCACATCTGCTGTATATTATGCTCCACATTCTTGCACTACCAGGTTTATTTTGTTACAATATATTATAAGATAGGTGCTCACGCTCTTGTGGTCACTGCTAATATTGGACCACTTGCTAGTGTATGCTTTTATGACTTTGGGCCTGAATTAGATGTTGGAGGATCAGGTCTCGCCATCACATTTTTCACAGATTTCATGCCTGCTGATTTGGCGGTCCACCCACTTTATTTAGATGTGGGCGGGTCCATGGGTGAAGGACTGCCACAGTCCTGCTTCCTACACCAGGAATCTTCGTCTGTGTTAACATCACCAAAGGCAGAAGTGGCTGGTGGCAGGACTCCAGTCAAGAGTCCCACTAAGATGATTACGATGTGCCTTTCCATCAAGGCAACTGTGGCAAGAATCCCTCCTATTATTCATTGGCGGAATCGAAAGAAATGAGGTAAAAACGTACATTTTTACCTGTTTCCCACTTCCCAACATGTACCCCGTTGTGCAGGTCACTCCTTTGCTGCTTCCACTCCACCACAATGCCAAACAAATCCATTTTGACAAGTGTTCTAGCCTTGTGCACTTCTGCACTGCTCTTAAATGGAAAAAAAATATTCTTAGGTGTAATGCAGTAGTGTCCATTTTTCTACTTCTCAAGGTAAAGTGAACACATCTGTATAGACACTTAAAAAAAGTATGTGTTGTTGTGGTGCTTGGGGTGTTGCGCTAGTGGTGAAGAGTGTCTGTATGCCGTGTGAGTGGCATACAATATGTAACACAAAGGGACATAATACATTGCCTACATATGTTTTTCATGCAAACATGACACATACGTGTATCGTCACATTAAAATGCTGTACTTATAAGTCTCTACTCCACCCGGAACTCACTCTGTCAGCAAATATCTGCTAGGACACAGCCAGCACAACAGGAACATCAGAATCTGCTTGGTGCTGATCCACCGGCCTTATGGCAACCGAGTCCTAGTCGCCAGCAGAGAAGACCGCTGCGGTCTGCTGTCTATTGCTACAACACCTGAATATGGTCTACGGACCACTGTCAGCTTGACAGAGTATTTAGAACTGCTGCTGTTGCAGGATGAAGGCAGTCCTGCCAAGATCTAAATCAGGCCCTTTGTGCCAATATCCACTTTGTGGTGAATGGCACGGAGGCTCATTCGTTTCCCCATACAATGTCAGCATGAGTTATTGAAGAAATGGTTACCTCAAAGCTGAATGAAGCTCACTCAAGCACTTTCTATGATCTTTTTTAGTCTGACCCACGTGTACTCCATCATGATCTAGTGTTATATTGGCATTACCACAATAATAACTTGGACTTTGTGTCCTTTGGCTACCAAACTGGCTGAACCCACTGAATAAATGAGGCTACACTTCTCTCTTTTAGGAATACAGAATTGGTGTTTACTGCTCCACAGAAAGTAATTTTGGGCGAAGCAGAACTAATTTGAAGAATTCACCTTAATTTCCTTTGTTATATTCAAAATCATAATCACCTTCACCCCTCTTTGTCTTGGATGGAAATGGTGGTATACAGCACATCTGGGAAAATGTTTAAAGGATGTAATTAAGTTTTCGGGGAACGCTCATAACCTTAAAAGTATGCATATCCAAATGTAAATATATCTCATAAAGTTCTGGGTCAGAAATTGTGAAAGAAACTTTTGCTTCCTTTTTAGCAATAAAATGCTTGCATATTTTCTTTTGAAGCAGTCTTAACTTAAAAGCATTTCTAGCATGACACTGTTACCTAATTTAGTATAATTGCATGAAATACTGTACCTGTCAACTGTTGCCTAAGGCCTATAAGTCTTTTTCTTGGTAAGACATTGAGATCTGTAATAAGTTCTGCAAAGCATATATTGTGAATGTCATTATTCTTGGCACTGAATCTTTATTTAATTCAATACTTGTAATACCTACAGATTGTCATCTAAATATTTAGCATGTGCTGCATTCCTGATGGTCTGTGCTAAGATTTACTCCCAGACACGTAAGAAGATATTGGAACAACTTTCTGAAAACTGAATAAAGTGTAAATGCAAATAATACTGTATCTTTCTAAAGAGCTATGTAAGGAACAAGTGGAGAAATAAATTTACACCCAGGCTCATTAAACACAATCTTATCTACTGGGATATTGCATCCACTGTCTATTGAAAGATACCGCAGCCTGAATCCCTGGCCAAATTTCCAGTATAAATACTTCTAACACTAATTTCATTTATTGCCACCTTTCTCTGATTCAGTAGAAAAAAATAAAGGCCAGATTTAAAATTCTTCCAAGAAACATAGTGAAGCAAGGGAAGGATGGCAGATGACAGGGCTGCTCAACTAATAACGTATTCATCCTGCATCAGTGGTTGTCTGGATCTCTTTGAAAAAAGTAAAGCATTCTGCTGATTCAGCTGTTCCCTACCTTTACCTAATCAGGGATTCATGTTTTGTATTCGTTCAAAGTCAATGTCCTCAGTCAATGTGTTCATTGTTTGTCATCCACATTTGTGATGCTGAAGTTACTTAGCTGTCTGCAGGAGGCGAAACAACTGGAATATACAGAGTAGGAGGCATGGTAAACAGAGAACAGACGCAACAAGAGATATCTGTGGTCCTTGTCCTGGTCCTTGTCCTAGCTACTGATGCTAACAATTACAAGCCTACTGATAGCATATGTTTAGTGGATTGCCGCAATTAATTGCCAATATAGTGGTGTCATGCAAAGCATCCTACATGATGAAGACATGTAGATTGGGGACAGGGTTCCAGCATTACTTTCCCCCAGCTCAAACTTCAGACCAGCCCACTTCAGGAAAGCTGAAAGACGAATGTGACCCTGCTGTGGTAACTGCAAGCAACAACAAAGATTACAGAAGGATTTGCACAAATTCAGGAAGTGACCGATCTACCAAAAGGCAGTATGGTTGAGCATCACATTAATATATCTAGGGCCAGATGTACTAATATTTTTTGCAGGCGCAAATCGGTTTTAGAACCCTTTTTGACCGCAAAAAACACATGGCCCATGTGCTAATCCTATTTCACGAGTCTCAAATCAATTTACGACTCGCAAAATAGGCTTAGCGACTCACTTTTAGGAAGGGGCGTTCCAAGGGCGTCCCTTCCTAATAGCAACTCCTGAAGGTATGTATGACTGTTTTGCGACTGCAATTGTGCTCTCAAAACCACTTGCAAACTGGAAGGGAGCCCTTCCCCTTTGTGAGTGGCTCTCACATTTGTTTAAAGGCAGGCATTGGTCCCAGGGACCACTGCCTGCCCTTGAAAAAATGAAAATGAAAAGTTTCAATGTTATTTTTTAAATGCACCCCGTTTTCCTTTAAGGAAAACGGGCTGCATTTAAAAAAACTGCTTCATTTAAAAGCACTCCTAGACTTGGTGGTCTGTTGACCCCAGCAGGCCACCGTCCCTGGGAGTTCCAGACATTCCCAAGGGGGTCGCAAGTTGCGACAACCTCATTATTATGCATGACTCATGCAATTTGCAACCCCATTGGGAATCCCAAACAGTGTCTCAGACACTGTTGTGCCTCCAAATTTGCAAGTTGTAAATTGCGAGTCGCAAATACAACGCAATTTGCAACTCGCAAATTGGTGGGTCTTTATTGAATTACCTCCTGGGCTTGAACAAGCCATCTGGACGTCCTATTTTCCTTAACTGTTCTCGCTGCACGCCTTCTCTGGATTGTTAGCCTTTTGCTAAGATTTTGCATAAAGTAAATAAAGATGTAAACATTTCATTTTTACAGTAGTTTCCTAGATTTGTTCTGTCAAGTTTAGTTTAAAAACAAACATCAGGGATGAATCAAGAATTATCACTGAGTATTATCTTGAACAAAGGCGGTTTTGAGGTTGTTAACAACGAATGTATGACGGTACAATGCATACATTTACAATGCATGCCTTTACAATGCAGTTTTTACATCGCAACATCCTTTACAACGCATACATTTACATTGCATACCACTACAATGATTTTTTCTACATTTACAACGCATTCCATTACATCACATTATACCTTTACAACACATATCATTACAACACATACCATTACATTGCATTTAAGGTAAGTGTTGGATAGTGTAGGGGTAAAAATTACTATTCCAACTCCAGGGGGTGCAACAGTAGGGTAAGTGTTGTATAGTGTAGGGGTAAAAATTACTATTCTAACTACAGGGAGTGTAACAGTAGGGTAAGTGTTGGATAGTGTAGGGGTACAAATTACTATTCTAAATCCAGGGGGTGCAACAGTAGGGTAAGTGTTTTTGTTAGTGTAGAAGTACTATGCGTTGTAATGGTATTTGTTGTAATGACATGCAATGCAATGCCTGCGTTCTAGTGACATGCGATGTAGTGTCATGCGTTGTAGTGACATGCAATGTAATGGACGCGTTGTAGTGGCATGCATTGTAAAGGATGTTGCGATATAATGACTGCATTGTAAATGTAGTGCGGTGTAATGGTTGCGTTGTAAAGATTGTTCCCCTTAATAACACAGGCACTTCATTTGGGTCTAGAGGTTCCTTGTGATCACATGCCACAGAAACTTACAGCCGTATTTGACAGTGCTGTAAAACATTATATGTGAAAAGGGATCCTCCCAGTTGATTAATCATCTGATATTTCTTTAATGATAAACAAGGTTTATTCCAGACTTTTAATAGGTGAAAGATTAATTCTTGCATGATTTTAGTTTGACAAAATCTGGGAACTATAATTGTTACCAAATAACAAGTTTAAAGCAATGGATAACAACATGCAATTAAATACTCTTTAGATCCCGGTCGTTGAAGAGACATGTCAGGACATTTTATAAATGTAGAGAATTTGTCTGAAGAAAGACTTCAGAAAGAAGACTTGGGCATTAGTTTAGATGAGATGCTTGTTTTAACTCATAGGAAGACGACAAACGTCCAGAAAGATAGAGGCCAATGCCTTCAAACAACTAAAGGGGCTATCATTTAATTGCAAAATAAGTTGAAGCTGGTGAATGTTCCAACCCCCTAAATCCTATGGAGCTTATTTACAAGCCCCTTGCGCCGCCGATGCTTCACTTTTAGTAAGGAAAAAAGTGACTTTCCGAGGCACAAGGGGCTTTTAAATAAGCCCCTTCTTATGCAAAACTATGTAAATCCAAAAACAGGAGTGAGGGAAGTTATTGTATCAATTTTGAGATACAATATTTTCTGTAAACCTAGTTTCCAGATTGACTTTCAGTCATGGAGAAAAGAAAGGTGATTGCTATTCCTGCTGCTACAAGCCACGGTATTCTTAGACAAGTAGGAGAGAATTTTAAATCTTATTTATTTAAAATCAAATTCCAATCTTTGAATAAAAGAATGTTTGGGAGTGTGTTTCAGGTACACACAAGAAGTGAGGGATAGGCAGACACATAGGGTGCTCATTAGACTTGGAAAAGTGTAATTTCTACATTAAGAAGAAAACGTACTTATCTTAATCATAGCTGACATGATTTTAGAAGCACAGTTTTTTTTAAAGATTTCAATTTGGTGCGTGTTAGGCTAAGAAGAAAATGTACATACATCATTGGAGCCTGATTTGGAGGTCAGTGGTAAATAAAACCCTCTTATTTTTGTTTGGTGTGCTAAATTCAGACAAGACTGCACCAGTAAAATTAACCTTTCTTTAAGAAAATGATGGTGCTGGGATGCTCTCTTGGCAAATAAGTGTGGATTGTTGAGAGCATTTTGGGAATATTGAATCAAGGATTTCCACCGATGCCATGGGTTTACTCTTCAAATACCCCTACTATGACAGGTTGTTTAACTTTAAAATCTTAAACAGGATGGTATAAACTCTACCCAAGAAACTGGCTTTTAGATTTGCTCAAAGGTAAAATCATGGATCACTTGCTGTGACATTAAGGACAGCTGTCCTGCTGAAAGCTACCACTGACCAAGCAATCCACTGCCTTTCAGAGGTCAGTGTGCATTTAGAATGTAGTGACCCGTATGTCCTTTCTATACATTGAGGCTAATTTCCATAAGATGTGAAGTGTGCTGAAGAGTGGTAAAGTGGCCTTGTGAAGTTCCTAATTCTTTTTGGTGAGAGGCCAGTGTCTGGACTACGCACACCACTAATTCTGTGTAGCACATCAGCCAGCTTTTGTGAAGACTGCTCCAACACAAGCAGCTGTAGCTAAAGACCAGTAACTGCTGACACTGATATAACACCGGTAATCAAAAGAGAAGGATCACTGGTCCTGCATAACCAGGGTATGCAGGTCTTAATGATTTGTGTGTCCCAAGTAAAAAACCCTCATGCACGTGTTGTAATGGTCGAGGTAGCAGTATATCTTGTTTCTCTGCTCTTCATACACGTGTGTGCATAATCATTGGGTTGATTGGTTATGCAGCCTCCTCCCGGAGGTTCTTACCCATGGTTAAAAGCAGTAGTGATAAGTGATGTGATGGTGCAAGACGAAAAATTAAAATATCCGGGCAGCCAGATTTTATCTTTTATTCAGTCTGGATTCGGATAACCCGTTCAAATGCACGTTGTTGGGTAATTAATACTGGTCGACATGTTTCAGCCCTTCTCGCCTAGATAGGTCTAACGGGCTTTCTTCAGGACCTAAGTGCGTAAAATAGTGTCTTAAAATAGATACCCAGGTTTCCAAGGAGGCAGCGTCAGCACAAGTCGTGCGAGAGGACTCACGCCGCAGTAGGCACCCTCGCCCTCCAAACACACCCGTTGAAGTGTGAAAGCGTCAGTCTTAAGGTACAATGAGACCTTCATGAACCAAAGAGAACAGGTTACACCGTTTCCTTTTCTGTTATCCTTATAATTAGACAGTATCTATGTGTGGTCTGATTGGCTTCACAAATCTACAATGAGGCAATGCAGCTCAAATAAATCAATCAATCAATCGATTTGTAGAGCGTGACTGCCTTACCCGTAGGGATCTTGCGGCACTGGTAGAGCAGTCTTCCAGTTCTCATATTGATTGAACATCCATCCAGGTCTCGAGGTCCTTCCTGAACTGGTGGTTCATCACCACCCCCTTTTGTACTGCTTTTGGCCTCATAAGTGTGGCAGGGTATGCTCAAACGTGAGTCCCTTGCTCACTTTGCCACTGGATTCAAGCAAGCCGGGCTGAAGACGGCTGGAATGCAAGAAACCGGTCCTCGGAAGCTTGTTTCCGATCCAGGAAAGACATAGCTTGGCAGTTCAGGGTGGACTGTTCCCATGAGGCACAGGGTCAGACAGATTTGCATATAGCCATGTCTGAACTGGGATGGCAGAGTGGGCTAAAGAACGGTGATGGATTACACGCAGATCTTTTGACTGGGTGTGAGTGTTTGATTGATTCAGATGCTCCGTCCATCACCACCCCCTTTTGTACCCCCTTCTCCATTTAATCATGGTGCTAAATGTTCAATCCCCAATTCCCTCGTGTTGTTCTTCAGTGCCTTCCACTGGGCTTTCTTATGGCATTCTCCTATTACACAGTAATGCATTATTTCTTACTGCACACCCCCAGATCCCGGTCTTGCTGCTGCAGCCAAGAGGCTTTTCTTCACTTTTAGACGCTTCCTGAATCAAGGATGATTCAATATTGTTTGAGTGATTGGACTGTCTTTGCTACATGTCAGTGACCTGCCTGAAATAACTGGTGTAAACCGCACCATTCTAATCAGCACCATTCTTACATATCTATCCCATATTCGTGCTACCATATGGCAAATGCTGTTTTCTTTGGCTTTCTTTCCTTTTTTCATAATGTAGTTTACTTATCGTCCTGCCATTATACATGTTTATAGTAAATATTTTACTATGAGAATTGCTAATATCTCTGTTGGTTACAGCAGCGCCTTTCCTAAATTATACTCCTGTTTGAGTCCCTTAAGTCTCATAAATATATAGGGGCATATTATTAAGAACGGCATTAAAAATGATCGCCAGTTTAGCGGCAGAAAACTGCTGCTAAAGCGACGATAATGAACTTGATAATATGCCCTGGAATTTACATTAGAAGTCCATGTTCACACCAGAACAGGGGCTTGTATTGGAATTCTTAAAGGTATATTATCAAGTCCATAATCGCCGCTTTAGCTGCAGTTTTCTGCCACTAAATCGGCGATAATTTTTAACGCCGTTCTTGATAATATGCCCCCAAGTTCTTGCCATGTTTCTTGTATTGCTAGTAGATAGCTCCACTCTCCACAGGAACTTCAAATTGCTGTTTGTAGGATCTCTACAATATCTGTGTTTTTTTACTTTTATTGTTTCTGTATTGGTTGCTGTGAGACAATTTACTGACTGAAACTGGAGCAATACCTGCACCTAGTTATTTAATATATTGTCCAAAGTCACCCATTCCCCCTATGCTTAAAATCATTTAATCCCAGGAATAAAAATAATCAAAGCTAATTATTTCTCAAACCTCCATGACACCTAGGTTTGGAATTTCTCCACGCAGCACTGGAAGGGCTTGAGTGAATATTTGCTCAAGAACAACTTCCTCTTAATGTATTTATTCTAGAAAGCAGTGATCTGAGAGACCTGAATACCTAGTGTACGGTCAAAGACTTTATTTCCCTCATGGACCATTTTGTTCATTGAGGCAATTGGATAAGCTCACCCTAATTTGTGCTGAGCCCAGTGGGAATGAGGGATTCCCGGGTTCTTAGTCGATGCTGTAAGCGCTTACAGCCTGATTCATCAAGCTTAATTGCGCTCGCAAAGGGCCAGATTCTGAGAATCTGGCCCTTTGCAAGTGCAATTTTTGCATTTGGGATTCATCATCCCAAATGCAAAATTCGCTATTTAAGAACTCGCAAATTGGCGAGGAATAGCATTTAAGGAATCTCTAATAGAGATTCCTTAAATGCAATTCTTGAAACATTTAAAAATTGCGAATTCGCAATTTTGGGCTGCTATTTACCGCGAGGTCAAACCTCATGGTAAATAGCGAAAACTTAGAAAAATGCTTTTAAAAGCATTTTTCTAAGTTGCATGTTACACACACACATGTCCTTTGGACATGTGTGTGTGTAACATCTGTGTCATTTTACATTTCAGGGGTGTTACATGGTGTCCTTTGGACACCCCTGCACCCTTGAAATCGCAATCTCATTTGCGATTAGCTAATTGCTAATCGCAAATAAGGAATGACTCCCCATGCATTCCTATGGCCCTTTAGGCCCATAGGAATGAATGGGGAGTTATTCCTTATTTGTGATTAGCAATTTGCTAATCGCAAATAAGGACTGTGTAGGAATCGCAATTTATATTGTGATTCCTACATGAATCCTGTTTTGCGAGTCTGTAATAGCGATTCCTTATGAATCGCTATTAGAGACTCGCAAAACGGGTCTTTGATGAATCAGGCTGTTAGAGACCTCTTGGTGATTTTGCGCTCTATAAATACAAACTAACATAACATAACATGTACATTGAGGTTTAAGTGCAAAGGTGATTGCAGGAGGTGCACAGCTTTAATGGTCTCTGGGTCAGCCTCTGTTAGGAGGCCAAGAATGAAGCTCATCACCAAATCTTTGGCCATAATGGAAGGATGCAGTAATGAGTTATGCTTGGATCCCAGTCTAAAGTTTTTGCCAGTGCATGTATTGATAAGGTCTGTGAGTTTATTTGGAGGATTGGCTGCCGGATGATTGTACATAAGAGTCTGGATGTTTCCAGACAGTCTATACACTGTCGATGTGAGTTAGAGGTGCAAAAAAGAACTTGAAGACACACTGCCTATGAGGCAGCGCTGGTTGGTCTTGCCTATGCCCAGCAGCATCATGTACTTGCCTGCATCCTCTTTTTTCTCTTCGAAAGTATGAAGATTTAGACACACACACAGAAGCATGAGCATCATGTCCACTTCCCATCTAAGCTGATATATTTCTGTTGTTGTTGTTGTTTATATTCTGTTACCTGCCAAAACATTATGGACGCTTACTATAAAAACTGACATGTTTCAATTGTTTTAGTTATAGGGGCAAATTATCTACATAAGAATTAAGTTGACACATTCATCTCATACTTGTGTTGTCTTGTTTGGACTTGATTGCCTTCTAACATAAACATGAGATAAACTCTGTGATAAGATACTCTACCCAAGTATCTGACGATTGTTTACAGAGTTTTCAGGACTGAACTATAAACCAAGAGGTTACTCCGGTTTGCTGCAGCAACCCAGCCCCAGTCGGGGGCTTCTGTGGAAGTGGTTCAGAGAAGTGAACTTCAGCCAGGCATTGCTTATACTACCTCCAAACGCACTGCGATAGAGTATAGAAAAAGAACCATTTTTACCAAGAGAAGGTAAGCTGTGCAGTCTATCTTAAGAAAAGATTTATAAGCTGTAGGAAGGTAGGCTCCTTCGTCATGGATACCCTCACTTTTTGACTGGTACTAAGCTGTGTTTTTTACTCGTCTGACTGAGATCCTGCTAGTCAGGACCCAATTCTATATGCTTTCTACCTAAACTATTATGTTATGTACTTAGGTACACTCCAATTTGGATACTGGGGTACCTTGTCAGTCCCTAGTATATGGTACCCATGTACCCAGGGCATAGGTGCCCCAGAGGTCTCCCATGGGCTGCAGCATTTATTCTGCCACCCATGAGAGACCATGCAAAATGGAACTACATGCCTGCCATTACAGCCAGAGTAAGTTGGTGCATGCACAACTTACAATACATAAAGGTTTACTATATCTAAGGGTCACTGCACTTAAAACCTATAAGCCACTCCTATAGCAGCACTTTACAATCCTGAGGGCAGGGTGCTTGGTTCTCAGTGAGAGGGTGCCCCTGCATAAGCCGGACACCCCTGCACCCTTTGGAGTCCATTCTGCCGGGTTGTCGGTGAAGCTGTCACATACTAATATAGGGGGCAATACTCGACCGTGTGATGACCATCTCGAAAACGGCTGTAACAAACACTATTGCGTTTGATGTGTAATGTGATGGAATCATACCCACACATTGGTAACCGGTGTGAGATATGATTCCACCCTTCGGGAGCACCCTCCATGGGCTCTTGGTGATCCAGGGACCAGCCTTCTGTTCCCGGACAGAACAAAATGGTTGCTGCCAACCAGAGACACATTTGTGTCCTCCAGCTGCTAAGCCAAGCCCGAGCTGGGGAAGGCAGAACAATAGGCATCCTGTCACATGGAGGTGTGACCACCTCCCAGGCAGGATTTAGTGTATTAGGGCTGGGTGGGTGCACTTGCCAGCGCCTGAAAGTCTGCATGAGGGGCACATTTGGTGTCCCTTTGCATAGTCCAGTTCAAACCAGTTCTGGGAGCCGTTGGCTCCTGCTCTGGCACGAAACTGGACAAAGGACTAATTCTAATTTCTAATTTAAAACATTTGTAAAGCGCAACGTACACCATGCGGTTTCTTGGCGCTAGTGAGCAGGATCGGCAACTGAGGGATAAGACAAGAGTGATAGGAATGAGGATCTAGGCGGGGAAAGCCTGATTGAAAAGGAAGGTTTTTAGATCTTTACGAAAGGAGAGGTACTGGGTAGCAGAACGAAGATGGTCAGGGAGGGAGTTCCAAAATGTTGGGGCCAAAGTGGAGAAGTTTGCCCCACCCCACTTTTTACGTGTAAAGCGGGGGGTCTGGAGAAGGGACTTAGAGGAAGACCGGAGCTCTCTTGTAGGAACATAGGGTTTTATTAAGGAAGAGATAAAAGCGGGGGCAGTGCCCTGACGGGCCTGAAAGACCATGCAGCCAATCTTAAAAAGGGAACGTTCTTTTATGGGAAGCCAGTGGAGCTCCCTAAGAAGGGGGGTGGAATAGTGGTAGCGTGGGAGGCCGTAAATCAGCCGGGCCGCCTGGTTCTGGATCGATTGAAGTCTACGCAGACTGTAAGCTGGAATACCATGATAGAGGGCGTTGGCATAATCCAGCCTTGATATCACCAGGGCGGCCATAATGATTTTAAGTGCCTGAGGGGAGAAAAAGCGGGAAACAGAGCGGATGGTGCGGAGGGTGAGAAAACAAGAGGAGACCACGGAGCTGATTTGTGAGTGGAGAGTGAGCTGGTGGTTCATTTTAACACCCAGTGTTTTGACCGTGGATGAGGGGGAAGGTGCGGGCCCCAGAGAAGGGGGCCAGAAGAGAGAGTTCCAGGGGCTGGATGAACCACCGGTGAGAACCAACTCGGTTTTATCCGGGTTCAACTTAAGATGGTTGTGGTTCATCCAGTCCCTGATGAATGTCATAGTAGACTGGAAGTTAGAGATAGAGAGGGGAGAAGAGGATAGATCAAAGATGAGCTGGAGATCATCCGCATAATTATACACGGTGACCTCCAGCTGCTGGAGCGCGAAGATAAGAGGAAAGATATAGAGATTGAAAAGTAGGGGAGAAAGAGAGGATCCCTGGGGGACACCGCAAGTGACAGGGAGGGGAGTGGAAGAGAAGTTGCCTAGCCGCACTGCCTGGGTGCGGTCCCTCAGAAAGGAGGAGAGCCAAACCAGGGCTGATCCCCCGATTCCAGCCGCCCTGACACGGGACAGTAAGATGGTATGGTCCACCGTGTCAAAGGCGGCGGACAGGTCAAGGAGGACCAGTGCCTGGTGTTTGTTATCATCCATGCCCTTTCTGAGGTTATCTAGGACTGAGACCACAACCGATTCGGTCGAATGTCTGGGACGGAAACCGGCCTGGCGCGATGCCAGCCCCCCATTGGTCTCAATATGGGCGCTCAGTACCGCGGTGACGTGGCGTTCCATCACCTTGCCCAAAAAGGGCAGCAGGGAGATGGGGCGATAGTTGGCCGAGATGGAAGGGTCCGCGCCAGGTTTTTTCAAGATGGGTACTATCGTGGCTGGACAAGGGGGGGTAACCTCCCCCTTGTCCAGACGTTACCCTGGAGACAGGATTTTGAGTATTAGGGCTGGGAGGGTATGCTTGCCAGTGCCTGAAAGTCTGCATGAGGGGCACATTTAGTGTCCCTGTTCATAGGCCAGATCAAACCAGTGCTGTGAGCCGTTGGCTCCGGCTCTGGCGCGAAACTGGACAAAGGACAAGGGAGTAACCTCTCCCCTGTCCAGACCCTCCCCCGTAAGGGTCCGCTGAATCTTTCCAAACCTCTCCAGTGTATACTTAAGGGTTTACCTGGCTGAATGATCTTAGACTTGTCGTGGACAAGATTAAGAACTGAAACCACTGCACTTCGACCGTCTGGACACTCTGGACTTCGCTGAACTTCGTTTGGGCCTGACATCATCTCCCTCAGAGTTTGCTGCATTGTCTGTGCCCATGTGTACCATACAGGATCCGTGCACGACCTGTGGAGCTTTCAAGACACCTGAAGATAATGTTCCTTGGAGTGAGTCACTCCCCTGCATTTGCTGGCATTGCAACACTGTTGACCTGTTTGCTGACCACGAGCTCCTACTGACTCCAAAGGGTTCAGCAACACAGGAGGTGGTTTCTTACGTTCATCAAGACCCGATCTACACTCTCACTGAGTTGAGGCAGAATCCCTTGTTGGGGCTGCCATACCCAAACCCCTGTGTACCAAGTATGTTTGCAAGTGCTTATTGGCAATTCTGCAACAAGTGCATTGGACTCCGAGTAGCCCAAACCTCTGGCAACTTCTCCTGCAAAGATTTTCAACCACCTCGCACTGAGTGCTCCGTGACCTGTTGTTTTGTGAGGTTCTTCAAGGTAATCTCGCGACGTCTTTGCCTCCGGCCAGTGGGTCTAATTGAGGGTCAATTTTGCTTTCCTTGGGCTCCTCTGATTTCTTTGGGACTTCCCTGACTCCTCTGTGTGTGCTGACTCTCCAGGACCTTGCTGGTCCAAACTGTAAACTTCCTTGACCTGCTGAATGGGTTGCTTTTGGCAAGGTTTGTTGGTGCTCCCGCCAGACACTGACCGCTCAGCACTCGACATCCATTGTGGGACAGCTTGCGTCTGGCTCCTGGTCATCCCTGACATTGCCTGGTCCCGCAGCTGCAGAGTCAAGGTCCCCGTCGACTATCCTGAAGCGCTCGACATCGGTGGGCATACGTCTACCTAGTCACTCTCAAGTGACCCAGACTCTGTCCCCTCTGCTTTCAAGTACTCTACACCCAGAATCCACGTTTGGAATCTAATGGACACATACTCCTCTTCAAGCAGCAGCACTTTCTCAAAGTTCTTCATTGGGTTCGACAGCAGTTTCCGACACCACTACGCACCTATGCATCCAGCTCCCCTGGGATAGGTAACTTGGGTACTTCAGTATCCACAGGTGAGGTGGCTCTCCAAAATTCTGTCTTCCACAGGGACTTTTAGAAGTCCACTGGGAAGGGTCCTTAAACCTTAAAAATCCAACCGCGACTTGCACATAGACTTGTGCAGAGCATGCGGTTGTGTTCTCGTACTGTACACACACTTCGTGGGGTTCCCATCTACTCACCTTGGGTGGTTCCTTCGGGTCCCAGCAATTATACATCCCCTTGACACTGTCCTGACTCAAGTTGTGGTTCCTACCACTTTCATAGTATATGGTTTGGTGCCCTTGGGGACAACTGCATATTAGTGCTATTTACTGTCATTTCTTTCCTTAAGTATTGCATGCCTTGTGTCTATCTCTGTGTAGAAGATACTGTAATGTACTAGATAGTGTTATATAATAAATACATATTTTTATAACTACTGTGTGGTTCTCTTTTCATTTAATCTATACTAAGATTGCATTCTGGTAAAACAAGGTGCTTCACACTCCTTCAAGACTAAGCCTGAAGGCTGCTCTCCACAGCTACGACTTGGATACCTTTATAAGGTTGTCTGAGACCTCTTAAATCACCATAAGGGTTGTCTGGACTGGTGCAAGGTGCCCACTTTAATTAGTGGACATCATATTTCAGGCCAGCTTCTCTCTTGGTGTGCAGCAGTTGGGATTCAAGCCTGCATTGTTTGACCAGAAAAATATTTGTATTGATTAACTGAAAACCATTAGTACTATGCACATATAATACAAGCTTAGAATAGTAAGTTCTACTGAACTTAGGGTTGGGTAAGTCAAGGGTCTAGCACACCCTTTCTTCAACCTAAGAGGGTTTAGCTCCTACTAGGTTAGGTAGGTGCAACACAACACCAGACTTAGTATGTCTACTGAAGGAGATGGCAGTGGCTCCCTGCCTTCTAGATACAGTTAACTTTTGTTAAATGAACTGAAAGCACTGTGTTCCCTAGGAAGCTGAAGACAGGGAGAAGTGCCAACACTCAATGCCCGGTAGAGGGTGTATATTTAGATGAATTAAGGAAGACCCCTGGGTCAGAGGAAGAAAACAGGGTGGATGGGACAGCAAATAAGGATAGGTCAGGAGGGGACCCACTCTTTGACCTAGAATCTAACCCTGTCCAGGTAGAACCTGATGGCTCCCACCTGGACAACTCATATCTTCTAGAAGATAATGCAGAAGGCCCTGAGGGTCCCCTCTTCATTCCTCTTGAAAGAGTGCAGAGTTTACAGAGGAGATCTACATCTCCCTCTGCAGAGTCTAATCACTCAGGACAGTCTGTAGGCACCTCTGTATATAGCAAGAGGGACCACTCTTTTGATAGGGGGTACCAACGTCTTGAGCTTGAGAAAGATAGGCTTAAGCTCAGGCAAGAGCAGTTGGCCCTTGACAAGGAACCCCTAGAAATCCAGAGAGCTAGAAAAAGTTGAGACTAGAGTCTCATGGTGGCAGCAACAGTGTCCATAGAGTTAAGGAACATCCTTTGATAATAGAAACCTGAGCAAGAGTGTCCCTCCATACCATGTTGGACATGACATCCAGAAATGGATAACTGCTTTAGAGAGGGCCTGTAAAGTTCAGAGGGTTCCTCAAGAGCAGTGGGCAGCTATCTTGTGGCTCTTCTTTGCTGACAAAGAAAGAGATAAGCTCTTCACTGTTAGAGAAGAGGATGCTGGCAATTACTCAGTTTTGAAGAAGGGTCTCATTGATGGATTTGATGTAACCACTGAACACTACAGGATTAGGTTCGGAGACACCCACAAAGCACAGACCCAAGACTGGATAGGCTTTGTGGCTAGTGATACAAAGGTCCCAGAAGGTTGGTTGCTTGGCAGCAAAGCGCATGACTATTAAGGATTGCACAATTTTATTATGAGGGAGCAGATCCTTAATAATTGTCAAAACCAGCTTTTGCACCAGTACCTGGAGGACTCGGATCTGACTTCTCCCCAAGAATTGTGAAAGAAGGCAGATAGATGGGTCAGAACCAGGGTAAAGCAGAAGATCCAAGGTGGTGGTGACCAGAAGAAAGATACTTCTAAAACTCAAGATAAAGGTGGGTATGAGACTAAAGAGAAGTACTCTGAAGGTCCCCAAAAGTCCTCCTCTGGGGGTGGGTCCCAAAATCCTGCTTCCCCTGGAAAGAATAGCTTTGTCTGTAAAAAACAAGGTCACAAGAAACATGATTCGGATTGCCTCAAGGCCAACAATAAGGAAAGTATTCCTCCTTCAACTACAGCACCTCCTATTGCTCATGGCAGTAACTCCCCCAGGTAGAAGTATGACACCTAAACATTTTGATGGGTTCTCATGGGGTACTGAGGTGGATACTGGCCTGGCCAGATCACCTACTCAGGCCACCTTAGTCTGTGATGGTGGCATGTGTTTTGCCACTTTTAATGAAAGTCCCAATACATTAGGCAAGTACAGACAGGAGCCTCTGATAAATGGTCAGAAAGCTGTAGCCTATTGGGACACAGGGGCCAGTGTCACCATGGTGACAGGAAACCCTGTACCCCATCCTCAGCTTTTACCTGAGTACAAGGACCAGGTGACCTACACTGATGGTGTTAGGACAGATCATCACATGGCCATAGTCAATCTCAGCTGGGGAGGGATCACTGGTCCCAAAAGAGTTACAGTGTCCCCAAACTTACCTGTATATTGCCTCTTGGGTAATGATTTACAAATGTCAGCCTGGGCTGAAGTAGACCTGAAGACCCATCTAGAGATGTTAGGCCTCCCTGAGAAAGTTGGTGTGACCTTAGGTCCACAGCCCAACCACAGGGAAGTTCAGGAGCAGTGGAGCCTGAAAGAACGGCCCACTCTATTCCACCGGAGAGCAAAGGGGATGAAGAAAAGTATTCCCCGAAACTAGAGGTAAGGGTCAGCTTCCTCAGGAAACTGACCCTACTCCTTGGGAAGGAACTGCCCCATAGGTGGTCAGTCTTGGCCTGGAAGAGCCATGAGGGCAAGGGAACCTTCCAATGAGGTGCCCAGTCTGGAACAGGTATCCAGCCCCTCTCTACCCCGCCTCAGTCATCCTAGGGCTGCAGAGGTCAGGGATGTCAGTGGACCCCATATGGCCCATTGCCAGGAGGAATCCTCTCATCCACAGATGAGGAACCCCCAGCCTAGTATTACTAGACAGGTAGATAATCCTCAGCATTCTGAGTTATCCCTCTTACACTTAGGCAATGACATCCCCCAGATGGAATTTATTGGGCATTAGAAAACCTGGGACCAAGCTGTTCCAAACCTTACGTGGACCTCCGTTGTTCCAACCAGAAGGGATCACCCAAAAGCTGTAGGTAGCCAGAGGTTGAACCCTTAGGATAGATATGTCAGTCCTAGAAAGGAAGGAAGGCCTCCATGATGACCAGTACTCTGAGAAAGCTGAGACCTACTGGGCTAGGGCCTCACTTCTCACTCAAACACCCCATCAGCAACTTTCTTGGCTAAAACAGATTACAGGTAGTCACGCCAAATATTTGAGAGTCTCCAAGACCCTACAGGAGAGGAACTTTTCAGTGGACCATAGGATAGGGAGTATCCATGCGAATGCAGGACCTTACTTATATGGCCATTTAGGAAATAAAGTCTCAACTGGGCAAGGTTAACCTTATCTCCTTTCGTTTGGGTGGGTTGTGTAGGAAGGTAGGATCCTTCTGCAAGGGTATCCCACTTTTTGCCTGCACTAAGCTGTGTTTTTGACTAGTCTGACTGGAATCCTGCTAGTCAGGACCCCACTCTATCTGTTTTCTCCCTAAACGGTTATGTTAGGTACACTCCAGATTTGATACTGGGTACCATTGTCAGTCCCTAATATGTGGTACCCATGTACCCAGGGCATAGGTACCACAGAGGTCCCCCTTTGGCTGCTGCATGCATTATGCCACCCATGAGAGACCATGCAAAATGGAACTACAGGCCTGACATTGCAGCCTGTATAGGTTGGTGCATACACCACTTATTAAAGATATAGGTTTACTATATCTAAGGGTCACTGCACTAAAAACCAATAAGTCACCCCTATAGCAGGCCTTTACAATCATGAGGGCAACTTGCTTGGTTCTAAGTGAGAGGGTGCCCTGCATGAGCAGGACACCCCTGCAGTCTTCGGAGTCCATTCTCCGGGTTGTCACTGAAGCAGCCATATACTAATATAGAGGGGAATTACGCGGCTGCGTGATGACCATCTCGAAAACGGCTGTAACAAACCCTATCAGGTTTGTTGCCAAAGTTGGAATCATACCCCCACACCATTAACCGGTGTGGGAGGTATGATTAATATAGGTATGATTCCACCCATCAGGAGCGCCCTCCGTGGGCTCTCGGCAGTCCCCATACCAGCCTTCTAGTCCTGGACAGCACAAAATGGTTCCTGCTGACCAGAGACACATTTCTGCCCTACTGCTGCTGAGCCAAACTCGAGCAGGGGAAGGCAGGACAATAGGCATCCTGTCACATGGAGGTGTGACCACCTCCCAGACAGGATTTAGTGTATTAGGGCTGGGTGGGCGCACTTTCCAGTGCCTGAAAGTCTGCATGGGGGCACATTTGGTGTCCCTTTGCATAGTCCAGTTCAAACCAGTCCTGGGAGCCGTTGGCTCCCGCTCCGGCACGAGACTGGACAAAGGACATTGGAGTAACCTCTACCCTGTCCAGACGCTCCCCTGGGAGGGTCCCCTGAATCTTTCTAACCCTTTCTAACCCTCCCGTGTGGGCACTTAAGGGCTTACCTTGCTGTAGGACCGTAGATTCATTGAGGACAAGATTCAGAACTGAAACCACTGCACTTTGACCACCTGGGCACTCTTGACTTCGCTGGACTTCGTTTGGGCCTGACTTTGTCTCCCTCTCAGTCTGCTGCATTGTCATGCCTGTGCACCATACAGGATCCATGCAGAATCTGTAAATTATCCAAGAGACCTGAAGATAATCTCCCTTGGATTAATGGAATCACTCCCCTGCATTGGAAGGCACTGCAACACTGCTGACAGGTTTGATGATCCTGAGCTCCTATGGACTCTGAAGGGTTCAGCAACACAGGGCATGGGTTCCTACGTCCCTTGAGGCCTGAGCTGCCCTCTTACTCATTTTGAGGGCAGAATCCCGCGTGGAGGCTGCCATATCTGAAGCCCTGTGCACTGCGTACTTTTGCAAGTGCAAGTGCTTCTTGGCAATTCTGCAACAAGGGCATTCGGCTCCTAGGAGCTCCAACCTATGGCAAATTCCACCAGCAAAGATCTTCAACCACCTTGCACAGAGTGCTCTGTGGCCTGTTGTTTTGTGAAGCTGCTCGAGGTCCTCTTGCGACTCCTGTGCCTCATGTGCCTCATGTGGGGGTCCAATTGAGGGCCAACTTTGCTTTCCTTGGGCTCCCCCGATTGCTCAGGGCCTGCCCTAACTCCCCTGTGTGTGATGCGTCTCCTCGATCTTGTTGGTCCCAACCGTACACTTTCTTGACATCCGGCATTGGTTGCTTTTGCTAAGGCTTGTTAGTCCTCCGGCCGGACACCGACGCCCCCAGTACTCGACACCCTTCATGGGACAGCTTGCACCCAGCTCCTGGTCATCCTCAACATTTATTTATTTATTTATTTATTTATTTATTTATTTATTGACATTTGTAGAGCGCGGCGAATACCCGTGGGCGTCTCGGCGCTAATTAAGGGATGGATCAGCAACTGGGGTAAAGAAGATATACACGGCTATTGGTCAAATAACCACGTCTTTAGCTGTTTGCGGAATGTGAACAGGGAGGGACTTGCTCGGATATGTGCTGGAAGGGTGTTCCAGAGTCTAGGGGCGGCAACCAGGAAACGCCTGTCGCCCCAGGTGACTGTTCTAGTGCGAGGCACAGCCAAGAAGTTCTGAATAGAGGAACGAAGAGATCGGGTTGGGACATGATGGAGAAGTTTCTGTTTGAGAAAGTGGGGACCTTGATTATTGAGTGACTTGTAAACAATACACAGCGATTTGAATTTGATACGGCTGCGTACCGGGAGCCAATAGAGATCCCTAATGATGTTTGTAACTGGTGCGAACTTGGGGATCCCAGCCAGCATTCGTGCAGCTGCATTTTGGATTGACTGCATCTTATTTGTCACTCGGACTTGGGCATTTAAGAATAGAGCGTTACAATAGTCCAAGGAGGACAGGACTAGTGAGCTGACCAGTGTTTTCCCGGCCGTGTTCGGTAGGAAAGGTAGTATTTTCCTAATCATTCTCAATTTCATATGAGCTGAAGCCGCAGTTTTATTCGCATGTGCCATAAAATTGAGGCCAGCATCGAAGATGATGCCTAGATTTCTCACTTTGCTAGCTGGACTCGGCGGGGGACCGAAAGATGGTGGCCACCAGACACCAACATCACCTGGTCCCCACAGTTGCAGATTCAAGATCACCATCAACTATCCTGAAGCACCCAACATCGCTGGCCATTCGTCTGCCGAGCCCCTGGTCCCTCTCAAGTGACCCAGGCTCTGTAGGCTCTGCTTTCAGGTACTCTTCACTGATAATCCATGTTCGGATTCCAACAGACACTTTCTCCTCTTCCAGAAGCAGCACTTTCTCGAAGTCCTCCATTGGGTTCGATGGCGGTTTCTGACACCACTTCACACCTATGCACCCGGCTTCCCAGTGTAGGTAACTTTGATATCCACAGGTGAGGTGGCTCTCCAACCTTCTGTCTTCCACGGGGTTTCGTCGAAGTCCACTGGGAAGAGACCTTAAACTTTAAAAATCTAACTGCGACTTGCACATAGATGTACGGAGCGCGCTGTCATGTTCTTACACTGCACATACACTCCGTGGGGTCCCTATCTACTCACATTGGGTTGTTCCTTGGGGTCCCAGCAATTCTACATCCTCTCAATACTGTTCTGGCTCGAGTCGTGGTTCTTATACCACTTTCTTACTATATGGTTTGGTCCCCCCTGCTCCATGTAGGAAATACTGTAATGTACTAGAAAATGTTAAATAATAAATACATATTTTTATAACTACTGTGTGGTTCTCTTTTCATTTAATCTATACTATACAATTGCATTCTGGTAAAACAAGCTGCTTTACACTCCTGCAAGACTAAGCCTGGAGGATGCCCCCCACAGCTACCACTTGGATAGCTTTCTAAGGTTATCTGAGACCTCATAAATCACCATAAGGGTTGTCTGGACTGGTGTAAGGTGCCCACTTGAATTAGTGGACATCATATACTAGGCCAGCTTCTCACATAAGCTTGCTATTTTGTCTTTTGCTAAGTTTTAACATAGATCTTAGAAGTAATGATAGGATGTTAGATTGCTAGAAACATAATAACCATGTTAGGAATGTTCACCTTCTGTTTGCAGGTGATGTCATGCATTACTCTATTATTTTTTCCTTCTGTGTGGTCGCTGTTCACATTTTATGCACTCGACTTGGGTTTAAGAAATAAAAATGTTATTATCATGTATTTCTTGAATGTGTTATTCATTTATGAAAGAACACTTGGATTTTCAATGTTTCTTTAGCTCATTTAGAGAGACTATTCTTGACCAGAAAAAAATGTAATCAGTATTGCTCGATGGGTTGTGTATGGATCGCACTCCAACAGGATATCTAACTTGTGTTGGTGCATTTAACTAGATTCATGCACTAGGAGGTTAGAAATTTGACCCTGCATCTCTAGGGGGACCCCCAGATCGTTACTCATTGGAAGCAGTACTTAGTAATTTTATTGTGAGGTGTAGGTGGGTAATGCGTGGTATCACTGATAAATGTATCATCCTTTGTGGGGAAGATTAAGACATTGGGTGGGCTCCTCTTTTACTGCACTCGGGTACAGCCTACTACCAAATTTAGCCCATTTCCATGATGGTTGGTAAACTTCCCCAGTGACAATATAGATGCTCTGCTGTTAAAGATACCAGAGTGTTGACACACCAACAGTAGGAACTATTGGTGTTATTTACTAAGGTTTTGCAAGTGTGTCTGTATGAAACCGAGTGGATTTAATCAATTTATTAGCCAATATAAAGCCCCGGAACATAGGGAAAAAATGCCCACGTGTTGTTTTTTACATTACTTTGGTACACTACTTATGTCTGTGAAAATGTACTAACAATTTGACTGTGTCACACAAGTTACACACACCTTGCTCGAAGTGTTGTGTTGAAAATTAGTTTTCAACACACATGCCTAATGTAAGGTGTAGGAAGGTGGATACCTGACTATGGTTACTCCAGATTTTTCTGCCTTGTGTTTAGCTGGTTTTCGACCTAGTTGGCCTGGGATCCTGCTAATCAGGGTTCCAGGCTATCTGCTCTCTCTGTAAAATGGAGTCCATGCACCCTAGGTGCATAACTAATTGACTTGGGTCACCTTATCAGCCCCTGTACAGTGTACTATAGGTACCCAGGGCATAGGTGCATCCAAGCCCTACCAGGGGCTGAAGCATATCTTTTGCCACCCCTGGCTGGCTATCCAAACTGACACAATTGGCTGATCACTCAGCTGGGGCAAGGTGGTGTAACCACCCCTTGCTTAGATATAGTATACCTATATCTAAACCTATATCTGGACACATATAGACCTATCAGTCACTCCTATGACAGGCCTTAACAATCCTGGAGGCAGAGTGCTTGGTTTTATGTGAGATGGTGCTCTAGCATGAGCTGAGCCTGTCTGCAGCTGTCGGGACCAACTCCCTTAGCTGTTCCGGGATATTGCCATACCATATACTCTTAAGAGCATTATAATCCTCGCGGTTACTTGCTAACTTTGGTTTGGCTTTATCAATACATGTCATGTAAGGTGTCATACACTTTGGAATACTACCCCCTCACCAGTCCTGGCGACGGGGGTAGCATTCCACCCTTCTAGAGGGAGAAGACCTGTTACTTTGCTAAAACGTGGTTAATCCTAACCAGAGCCTCAGCATCACAAAATGGATGCTGATGCCACAGACACAAGTCTGACCTTCTACTGCTGACCAAAAATTGGCAGGGGAGGCCTGGACAAAAGGTTTACTGGCACAGGAAGGTGCTACACCTCCCCAGACAGGAGATAGTGGATTGGGGCAGAGTGGGCTGAATGAAACTAGACACTGCCTGGGGCACACAAGGTGTCCCATGCACAATCCAGTCAAACCGGTTCTGGGGCACTCCAGCCCCAGTCCTGGCATGAAACTGGACAAAGGGAAAGGGGTGTTTCCACCCCCTTCCTGGGACCCACCCATAGGAGGGACCTAGCAGGTAATCCAGCCCCCAGATTTGGAATAAAGGTGGGAGCAGTGCCAATGCACATCAGATTATCCTGACTGAAACTTATGAAACAAAACTCTGGACCCTTCGACATCCTACTCGATGTAGAAGACTGAAGAATCTCCCTTGTGGTCAAGGAGTGACCACCCTGTGCAAACAGGCACCATCCAGCGCCTCACCGTGTGCTTTGTTGCAGTTCCCGCCAGAACTCGAGCAACAGAGATCAACAAGACCCAGCTTTCCTGCTTTCCAACAGCCCGATCCACAGTCTCAGCGAATCTGAGACCCGTGGAGGCAACCTGAAGCATGGGGCTGGCCATCTTGGAAAAACTACGAAGTGCAGACGTGCAGCTCCCGAGGCCTCCTCAAAGCTGTGCATTAGGGTTTGAGAATCCTCAGCCCCGAGCAGCTTTTGCACCAATGCTCTCCCCTCCACACTCACTGAGTGCTGCGTCGGGCCCTTTTGCATTTTCCTGCTTGACACGTTGGTCCAGTCGTTGCCTGTTGGCTAGCGGCCCCAGTACCAATGTACCTTTGAATTTGCTCTGCTAGTCTGGTTGCTCCAGACTGGCCCTCGCTCCACTGAAAAGGAGCACCCGCTCTGACCTTGCTGGTCCGAGTAAGAAGCAATCTTCGAATCCTGCGTGGGTTGCCCTTGCCAAGGCTTGTTAACTCTGATCCGGAATCCAACACTGCTGACAGCGAGAGCCTTTGTGGGACAGCTTGTGATCCACTCCTGGACATCCTCGGTGCCCCAGAGTCCATGTGGCAGTGGGGACAAGCTTCACGCCAACCACCTAATTGCGCCCGACATCGCCTGGTTCCTTCCTGGTTCCTTCCTGGTCACTGGCTAGTGACCCAGACTCTGTGCCTTCTGCTTTCAGGTACTCTCCATCTTCGATCCACCCTTGGATCACACCGGGCTCTTCTCTTCTGGCCGCCTGCAGCATCTTCATCTCCAGGCACTATAGATCTACACGACAAAACCCGACACACTTTGGCACCTATGCACCCGCTTCCTGTGGGTGAAGTAACTCATGAACGCCGGTGCTCCTGTAGTGGTTTACACCTCTAGTGTCTAAGTCTGAAGTTTTGTACTTCTAGTCCAGGCGGAAGACTCCTAAAACTGTAACTGGATAACTTTTACGCACCATTGACTTTGCAATGGTGCATACGTGTGTTTTTTGCGCTTCACCCGAGTCCCGCGGGCCTCTCCCGACTTCATCACTGCTAGTCCCGAGTAGTCCCAGCGATTCTCAAGGCCCTAGGCCTTTCCACAGATTAGTGATCCTTACACCACGTTTTTGATATATGGTTTGAGTGGCCACCGGCCTCATCCATAAACGTGCAACTTTCATATGTTACATTGTGCTTTTGTTTAAGCGCTTGTGCTTCTATACTCATAAAGAGTACAGAGGATTATTATGAGAATAAATACATATATTTTTATAATATATAACTTGTGTGGTGTCCTTTCATTTGATATTACAGGATAGCATATGGTAAAACAGCTGGCTTCACATGCCCTCTTGAGTTTAGCCTGAAGGCTGCTTAGTCCATGCTACCCCTAGGATAGCTTGTCTTTTTAAGGTTGACTTACAACCACCACCATAAGGAATTGTTTGGACTGATACAAGGTGCCCACAGAATTGTGGACATCATACATCAGGCCAACTTCCCACATAAGGCAAAGTAGCACTATGCAACCACCCATGGTTTTTGACACAATCCCTATCTACTAAAAAAGGTAGACAGGACTTTGTATGAAAAATGTGCACGTTCTCATGGCAAAGCTTAAAGTTTTAAAATGTTCAGGTTTTTTAGATGTTTCAGACTTTCAGTGTAGGCTGCACTAAAGTCTTTTTTTGTTTTTGGAACTTGTACCATGCTATGAAAAGACTTTCTTTATCAAAAAAATTTTTTCCGATGGCAACATATGTTTGAATTGGATTATAGAAATAATGATTAGGTGTGCTTCATGTAGTGGGTATAATATTGGGTCAGGATTCTTGGGATCCACAGACTGATTGACACCCCAGGGGGTGGGTGTAAAAACACCCTTTTAGAGCACCTCTCACTTAGTAACTTGCAAGAAAGGAATCCTTTTTTTTCGGACTTAGATAGTCAATAGATGTGCGGATGAATTTTGAGCAAACCCACTATTTGTGCCCAACAGTCCAACACATGTTATTAATCCAAACAACCTCCACCATTCACCCCTATTTAACTTTCAATCTTTCCAGCTACGAAAGATTTTTATTAACGCGGTTCAGGGTGGATATTTTCCACAGTTTGGTCACTTTCCCAACAACTAACGATTGGGCAAAGAATTTACAAGCATGCCTCTGTGATGATGTTTCTGCCCAATCCTCAATCCACATAATCCTATTCTGTAAGTGTTAATGTGAACTAAGGAAACGCTGGCTTATGCCGATTCTAAGAACCATGGGTTTAAGAAGGTGCCGCCCCGCATTTCTCTCCCTCCAATTTTTGGATGAAGAGTGTTCTGCTAAAGCCATACCTAAATTTCTTAAGTTTGTCATCAGACACAGGCCACATTTAGATTAAGCTGCGAATATTATATGCTAGGATTATACTCACTTCAACTCGCTGTACAGCTTAAGATGTTTTAGACTATTTTTAACTGTTTCTATCCTCGCATTTTATAAATTGTGAAAATTGTGATAGTTGTAAATGAATTTTTTACATGTGCTCTACTAGAAGAACACATTTTTAATTTGAAATGTTTCCACTTGTGTACATTTTTAAATGTACTTTCATGGTTTTTCAAACAGATGAAAGCCGAATAAAGGACTACTTGATTTGACTGTGTCACACAAGTTACACACACCTTGCTCAAAGTGTCGTGTTGAGAATTAGTTTTCAACACACATGCCTAATGTAAGGCAAAGTGGCACCATGCAACCACCCATGGTTTTTGACACAAGCCCTATCTACTAAAAAAAGGTAGGCAGGACTTTATATGAAAAATGTGCACGTTCTCATGGCAAGCTTAACGTTTTAAAATGTTCAGGTTTTTTAGATGTTTCAAACTTTCCATGGTATGCTGCACTGTACAGCATACATACAAAGTGAGAATTGAGTTAAACTATGTGGAAACATTTTATTTTGTACTGGAAGGGTATCCTTCACGCACATAAACAGTGCTTGACATCATGCGGTTGTGGGTGCCACACTGTGAAAAAAGCATGGTTACCACAGTTAGCAAATGTGACAAGGTAATTTCCATTGGATTCCTTTTACCCTTTATTTTGGTAGATAGGTGGAGGAAAAATCTTGCCACATTATAGAGTAGTGCATGAAAAACGTATTTTTAAATCTGTTCTCATCGTTTTTCTAATGTTTAATTTTGTTAAAAGCAATTGCCTCTTCACGGAGTATTACAACATTCTGTCTGTATTGCTTACATATTGTGTTGTTTCACTGTAATTGAGTTGCCGTGTTTTTTTGACCCCTTGTCTGCTCCCTGTCATACAGGGAAGCTGCTACAGCTTGCGAATCCAATATCTCCAGCCATTTCCTGTTACATCTGCTTTACTGTTCCTTGGTACACTGTCTGCTGGCCTTACAGATTTAAAGTAAAAAGCTGATTCTTTACACTGCCCTGATACTGTGTCTTTGGAATAATGCTTGATACCCTGTACGTATCACTCCCCTTACTTGGACATCACTATTTCTGTCAGCAACCTATATCATGATTATTACACAATCCCAACCGATCTAAATTGTGCAACAAGGCAGCTGGATATAGACAAAAGTCTGTTGGAAAAATGTGATCTCTTCATGATTTAAAATGACTAAACAGTGCACACTAAAGTCATCGCAGAAACAATCACCAAATCTACCCTTACATTGATGTTATTTAAACATTTTGACTCATGATAGTGCAGCCAGTCACTCAACTATTTTCATAAGGCTGCAATGTTTTCATAAGTATTAATTTTTTGGATTTCTTCTGTAGGACTTGTGGGAACACATTGGGCATAATATTGTTATACCGGTAAACAGGAGTTTCAAGGACCTTACATAGTGTATTCATAAGCCCTCGTGCTTGACTGCACAGTATCTATCACTATCATCTGCTGGAAGAAAGATGAAAATGTGTTTCCCGTTTAGGAAGCGGGTATTGCCTAATTGCTACCTGAATGTGGAAATTTTTGGTCATATGTACAAAACCTTTTTCAGGTAGCAAATGGACCAATTCACATAATCGAGCCATTTGCAACTTGAAAAAAGGTTTTTGATATGCACGAAACACAAATTGTGATTCAGTAACATGCTACTGAATCGCAATGTTTTTGTTCAGTGTTTGGAAGGGGCATGTTTAGGGAGTACCTTTCAAATAGAAAATCACATTGGTATGTAGGATTGTTTTGCGACCGAATAACGGTTGCGAAGCATTCATTTTTTCTTGACACCCCAAGCCTAGTGGTAACCATTTGCAAAAGGGAAGGGGCCCTCATGAGATCACCCCCCTTTGTGAATGTTGAAACAACTATCTTTTAATACAAGAGGGTGGTCCCACGGACCACTGCCTACTCTTAAAAAGTGAAGCATTAAAGTTTTATTTTCTATTTTTAAATGCACCCTGTTTACCTTTACGGAAAATGGGCTGCATTTAAAAAAAATAGATTGCTTTATTAAAAAAGCAATCACAGACATGGTGGTCTGATGACCTCAGCAGGTCACCATTCCTGTGATGGCAGCGATTCCTAGTGGGTCACAAATTGCAACCTAAATCATTTTTATTCATGAGGTAGGTCAATTGCGACTACATTATGAATTTCTAAATGAAAAACAATGTGTTACATGCATTAGGAATTGTGATTTCCTAACTGCCATTCTTTGTGAATTATAATAAATCGAAGTCCCTAAAATGTGTGCAGATGGCACTTGACCATCTCTAAGAATGTTTAATTGATATTATGTTTGATATTAGCAATTGAGTGTAAAAAAATAAGTTATTAGTTGCAAGCAGGGAGAATCTTTAATTCAAAATAAGTCTGCAACGTCCTCTTTACTGGGAACCAAGTCCCCCATTCAAACACTTGATTTTCTTAGGTTAGTGAAGCAGAGAAGTTCAAAGACTGCTCAGGGGAAGTGGTGTAGACTTATACCCCCAGCTCAATGGTACACAAAAACAGCACTCAATAATACATTGTCCACTCAGTGCCTTTTCTTAGAAAAAGGAAAAGTATGTTATTAAGCAAACACTACTAAATGTTATGCAACAATAACAAATAATATACAATCAGGTAGATCGAAATACCTTTGGTGTTTTCCATATATCACATTATATCCACAGTGGCTCTCAAAACCCTATAATCACCATACCTGTAATAGGTGCAACATCAAAATAATTTAGTGTGTAAGTATCAGTAAGGCAGGCCTAGTGTATTTGTCAGGTTGTCACTACATCAGTTAAAGCAAACACTAGCTCTAAATACCCATCATAACACCATTTAAATAAATGCGGACAGTACCCTGCAAAGGTTTCCTGCATGAAATGCAGACAGTACTAATACACATAACACATTATGAACCACTATTTATATCCGTGGGTGTGATACCCACAAGCATTTGTTTTTCACTGAATTATTTGCATTCTTATCAATAAATATTGTTCATAAAGCATTGTGTTTCAACATATGTGTACCAAAATGTCTGGATGTCCTAAACCACTTGAAAATGTTGAAAGGCTTGTAAGGCCCATTACCGAATGATGATTCACAAATGCACTCTCAGTACCACTTATGGCGGTTGGACTAAGAGATTAAATGCATGGCAGCAAAGGTTAATAGTTTCTCAACACCTATTTTAGCACTGGAAACCATATTTTGATAATGGTATTTCATTCAAGAGCAAGCAAACAGGAGTGGATTCAGTGCTTCACATTTAAAAAATAATAATGAAACCTATATATAGGCTGAGAATGGTATTCATGAAACTTGGAATAAGGGTTAACTCCATGACAACTACAAGGAGAGCAAGTCACCAAGGGCATATTGAATCTCAACTTGCATCTGAAAATGAGCCTGCTATAGCTTTCCATAACAGGAAGTCTAAAGAAGTGGTAGTGTAAGATTTCCAAATCTCGGCTGCCATTTTGAAACTTAGGTGTATAAATACCACTACTTGAGTGTCACCCCCTTGCTAGATAATTATGCCCAAATTTATGGGATTGTTGCATATGACAGAGCAGCAAAGCACTTTGCTGCACTGCTGTATGCCAAAGTGAAAGGGAAGGAATGCACCATATTTATGCAACACTTTGATTTCCTGGCCTTTCTCACTGCACTGGCATCATTTCGGCAGCCTAACGTCAACGTAGCCACGGGTGATGCTGTTGCATTCAAGAATATTTTTGTGCAGGGAGGAACACCTTTCTGCACAGAAACAGTCATAAGAGGTGTTTACTTCTTTCTATGTTTGCAGCAGACATAGAAAGAGAAATAACAAGGGGAAATAAACATATTTCACCTCATTATGCCGCAAGGCAATGCAGGGATTTCCGCTGTGTTGCCTTACTCAAGACGTATGAGGCCGCTCAAAGCCACACTGAGTGTCGTCGCACGACTTCATGAATTGGAATGAGAGCCCTGTATCATTCATGTCCCACTTTACGTGGTGCAAAAGTGATGCAGGGCTCTCATGAATAAGTAATTTGCTATGCTGTTAAGAAACAAGTTCTTGCTTTTACCTGAAGAAGTTTCAGAATCTGTGGCAAGTAGGCAGCTGGTCTCGCACTTCTGCCTGGTCATCTTGAATGAACGTGCCAAGGGAAAGAGAAAAAAAAGATAAATAGCAAAAATGCTTTGCTCCAATGCCTTCTCATAACAGGAACAATGGAATGGGCCCGATTCACAAAGGTAAACTTACAGTTTTATGAACGTTTAATAATTTTCAGTACTCACAAAAGTAAACTTAGACCAAAAGTCGAACTTTGCTAGTTTTTTCGGTATTTACAGACTTTTGGTATAAGTTAGACTTTTTGTCTAACTTTACATTTGTGAATACCGAAAAGTAGTAAAGTTAGACTTTTGGTCTAACTTTTCCTTTGTGAATCAGGCCCAATGTCAGAATCGCAATACCTATTAAGTAAGTGCTGATTGCAAACAATTCAAAAGAATTTGATTAACTTACTGTTTTTTGAAAGAACGTAGTTAAGATAATAGGTGATTTGTGACGCCAGCTCAAAGTGGACACCATTGCCCTGAGGGAAACGGCCTTTAGACCTCTGCTGCCTGCCGTGAGGGAATTGACCTTTAGCCCTCTGCTGCCTGCCATGAGGGGAACGTTTTTCAAAAACGACTCTTCCCAGCAACCCAGCATCAGCGCCTGACGTGACGCTGTTGGTTCACGCCCGGAGGAGCGTTAAGAACCCTGCCGGCCTCCCAAAGTGCAGGGTGCGCGCAGGCATGCCTGGGCCGTGCCTGGGGAAGCCTGTGCCAAGGGCGGGCCCGTCTGCACCCGGGCACCCCTCTGACAGTCATTTCACTATCAGTCTGTGCGGTAAGCCATATTGCCATTACTGCAGGACTTAATATCTCCTGATTGGGACTTTGTGAACTATCAATTTTGAACTCTTTGCTGGCTTATTTGTGGCTTAAACGTCTTAAGAGTATGAGTAGGCGTAAAGGCGCTGCTGGCACCTTGGACGTCTTTATTATTAGAGCAGAATCTCTCTTAACACATGAAATACAAATAGCAAAGAGGCGCTTGCCACTTGATCCCGCTAAGCTACCCACACACAGACAAACATGCTCACCTAATCCAAATGATATACCACAGCTGTTCCGACTAAGCCCCATAATAACTTTTCACAATGAGTCAAGACTACCTGCCTCGCCAGTTTCATCTCTTTTTCCCTTGATTGCTGTGTCTGATAACCCAAGTGGACCAGGCATGGCAACTAAGTTGCGCGCCCGATGATGATAGAGGAGCCTAAGGAGAAGGAACAACGGGCAAAGCAGAGACAAATCACTGGTCTCAGGAAACCTAAAACAAAGAAAGCAGGGGGGTCTGGGCCTATGACTAACTCAAATTACCATATGGATGAACAAGTTGAAATGCAGAGAAAATCGGTTAGCACACAGACAGAAGTAGACCTTGCCCTGCATCCACTTTCTCTGAAAGAGAGCACTGGGATCTTAGAGCGCTTTATAACATTGACACTAGAATCTGCACTTGGGCCAATGTTAATGCAGATTAATGATCTCATGGATAAGAAATGTAACATAAGAGACACAAAGATAGAGCAGCTGAATATTGCCATAGGACAATTGAAAAGTAGCAGTGGTTTTGTCCATTTCGAAGCCATTGAAGGGGCTTGCCAGTTAACACAACTAGAAGGCCTGTTAGCATACAGCCAAGTCAGATTGAGTAACGTGGGTAAAGATATGCCAATAGCAAACACCATGACAAATTTGAACAACAGGGGTAGAAGCACATGGGGAAGAATAGAGGACTTATATGATAATCTTGGGGGGGGGGGACATAGATACACCGCACATGAGACCTCTAATTTATATGAAACCCATACAGGCCGGGCTGTAATACATAGCCCCAAAGGCACCAATCTTGTACCAAACACTGTTGTCCTAAATTTGCCACATGCCTCGTGTCCCTATGTGCTATGTGCTAATCCTATCTGGGGTCCCCCTCTCAAAAGAGAGCAGAAAGAACCATGGTCCAATCTACGGAATAAGACTGTTGATTGGTTAACCAAATGCTAAACAATCAATCCATCAAATATGAAAGATATCCTCATGGTTCGTAGGGTAGGGTGGGTTGGCGAATCTCCAAAGAAATTAAAAGGTGACTGTGTAGTAATAAACTTCCGACGACCCCAGATGGTTCGAAGCATATTAAACAAACATGCATGAGGAGATTTCCCCCAAAAGTACCTGTATCAATGCTCTTCCTTTAGGATAGTTTTATAGACCACCATATGGGAACCCTGCTAACGATGGTGGCACCCCTGTGGTACTTTCAAAAAGCTTTCTAGCAGGTAAATAACGTTCCTGTTATTACCCAGATAAATGGCAATATGGACCAGACACGTCTTTCAAATGCTCAGGGCCTAGAAGTGTCTCAGAAGTCTCAAAATGTTGCTGGGATACAAGAGTAAAAAAAACAACAGAGGGAGGGGGTTATAAATAATTCTCAAGCCACCTTTTTAGAGACCCCGTCCGATTCTATGATTAATAGTGCCACGACAAACATAACTAATTATAATATGGAAAATGGGCTGCAGCCAGACGTAGGATCTAACAAATTGTGACTTACTTCATGGAACATAGCTGGGCCTAATAGAACCTTAGAGATATGGAATGGCATGAATACATAGAACAGAGTGATATTTGCCTTCTGCACGAGCCCAGCTACAAAAGAATCACCAGTAATAGAACAGCTTGATCATTTCTAAACACATTAGAGCCTAAGGCAAGGGTAATTGTTGGGGGGAACCTAATTTGCAACTTTGAACCAGTGGCGGTCTTTGACAACCTCTTTGAGGATGGAGATATAGCAAATAACATTCCTGCCATAGAAAGTAATAAGGTAGTGTCGTGCACTGTAGCAGTTGCACAAATTAAGAAACTAACCACAGGGCAGGGATTAAGAGCTTGCAATGGCCGTTTACCTTCGGACTGACTAAATGCATACACATTTTGTAGAGGTAACCCCCAGAGTAATATAGACTATACCATGGTATCAATGGAGTTCTGGCCAAATGTCCTTGACTTAATATTCGACCCCAGAACTGAGTGTGACCATCGACCTTTACAGTTGACATTATTAGCCCAGCTTTTTCTCTCTACCTCCTCAAGTAGCGAGGATAGTAGTACCTTCACGGACCATACCTTAGTGAGCAATAACCGCCAAGCTCTAAAGTGGCGGTACATTTTATGAAATAGTCAGTCCATGAAACATATCTACAATATATTTGCGGACACTATCTCACCCTATATAGATATACCTGTAGAAAAAATTCCAATGTGAGATCTACATAATGCCCTTTTTAATGCATTAACTCCAATTGTGAGCAACATACCTACGGAGAGCAACAGAGGAAGAAAAGATGTAAACAAAGGAGATAACATGTGGTATAAGAAGGAGTACCGTGAAGTAAAAGCTGAACTTGTATTGGCAATAAAAAATAACAATATAACTGCCATAAGAGAGATAGGATTAAGTATAAGAGAACTAATGCTAACTTAAAAGAAAACATGGTAGGATGATATCTGGAAAGACTTAATTAATGCTGCTAAGTCTAAGGACCAGTTAGGCTTTTGGCGATTAACAGCAAAAGGAAATAAGACAGGCAGGGATTCTAAGGATCTTTTTCTTGACGCCAATACTTGGCTCAACCATTTTACTCACCTTTGCGCAGCAGTTGAAGGCAAGCAATCCCCTATTACTGATGATTTGGTTCTTAACTTAAAGGTTACTAACCTACATGTTAGCTTGAAGGAAACAATCATGGCAGTTGATGCAGTTAAATCAGGGAAAGCTCCCGGCCCTGAATAAAATCTGGGAGACTTACTGAAACATGATATTAGTGTCTGGGGACCATACATAAATTGCTTATGTAATGCAATAGCCTCGGGCACACCAATTCCTGAATCATGGAAAGGGGTAGAAATCCTAACGATTTTTTAAAAAGGCAACCGTTATGACCCGGCAAATTATCGCCCAATTAGTTTATTAGATATTTTACAAAAAATGTTTGCTAGGCATATGTTAAATAGATTAAACGATTGGATAGAGGAGAACAATGTGCTTTCAAAATTCCAAGTAGGATTTTGAATTAAAACCAGTACAATTGATCAGGTCTTTAGATTGATATGCCTATGCTGGAAATATATAAATTTAGGAAAGGGCCACCTCTATATTGCCTTTGTAGACCTAAAGGCAGCATTCGATCTTATTCCTTGCAATTTACTTTGGGAATCGTTGAGATGTCAAGGGGTGTCAGGCGAATTACTCGTGCAAATAATAAGACTACACAGGACAACTTTGCAACAGTAAGATGGGGCCCGAGGGGTGAACTCAATAATCCAATCCCTGTAAGAAGGAGTGTACGCCAGGGGTGTGTACTGGCACCTACCTTATTCTCATTGTACATAAATGACATCCCAAAGTGTTTGTACAGATGCTCAAATGATGCACCTAAGTTGGGAGTAGGTCTGGTGCCAGCTCTTTGACTCACTGACGACACCATATTAATATCACAAACCCCCAAAGGATTACAATGCTTAATGGATTCTTTCCATACATACATAAATTCCAGCAAAACTAATTACATGGCAATAAATCCACACAGATCCTTCAAAAAGAAATTAGTGTTAAATAACCAAAAATTTGTGTATGTACAAAGTTTTAATTACCTGGGCATAATCCTAGACATAAAATTGTCTTGGAAGCCACAATTTGAAAAAAACAAGATAATTTTGCAGAAGATCGAGAAGATTGATCAGAGCAAGAACATCCCATGGCTTAAGCATGTTTCTTCTTGGTTATGAGGTTAGGTCTACCTCACTACTGGGCAGACCCAACTTAGCTGGCATCACCTTCAAGGAAAATGCTAAAATCCACTTTTTGGGCTTACATCCAAAATAGTGTGTCACATAGCTCTAATACTGGGTCACTAACAACTAGGGGCCAGATGTAGGTATATATCATTTACCGATTCTAAAATTCTGAATTTTACCCATTCGGTATTTTAGAATCGGTAAATGATATGTAGCTAATTATTCGGTAAATGTTACCAAATTGGTAAAATTCGGTAAATAATGATTCGGTATTTACCGAATCGGTATTCCCCATTCATTCTTTTGGGCCTGGAGGACCATAGGAATGAATGAGAATTACTGATTCAGTAAATACCGAATCAGTAAAAGGGGGAAGACTTACAAGGGTGGCAGGGTGTCACATTGACACCCTGTTGCACCCCTGTATAGTGCATGGGTGCACATGTGGCACACATATATGCCCTAAGGGCATGTATGTTTGCCACATGGCACAGTTGAAAAAAGCACAAAATTGCTTTTTTTAGGGTTTTCGATATTTACCACCAACTTGTAGTTGGTGGTAAATAACGAATCCTTACAAGTGAAAAGCACTCACTTGAGTGCTTCCTACATTAAGGATCCGGTAATTTACCGAATCAGTATTTAAGAATTCGGTAATTTACCGATTCCTTAAATTACCGATTCGGTAAATTACCGAATCCTTAAATTAGGCCCCCACATCTGAAAAGCCTAGTACCGGTCAGTAACGGCTGAAATTCAGTAATTTCGGCCGTTACCGACCAATATTAAGCTTCCTACATCTGGCCCGAGGTTCCTTCTCTTCAAAGAAGTAACAAGCTTTGAGCCCTTTTTGGATGAGGAGCCCACAATTAGCCAAATCTTTGTATATGAAGTTCAGATATGGTGTGCTACAAACAAATGCTAACAAATCAAGAGGGGTTAGCAACCATGATGGAAAAAGTAATGAATTGTATGTATTATGCCAAAGTGAGACTAAAGAAAATGATTTGCATGTACTTTTTTTCTGTCCATTGTATGACAAACCCAGGATGAAATGGATTAAACCCATCTGTAAAAATATGAACACCAGGGGGCATATTACCAAGCAATAGCGATAATTATCGCTATTGCTTGGTTAGCGTGAAAAAATTATCGCCGCACTGCGGCGATTTTTATCACAGATAAACCTTGGTATTACCAAGGTTTATCGCAAATGCGATAAAAATTGGCCGCAATGCATGAATATCGCTGAAAAGTCAGCGATATTCATGCATTAGCGAGCTAATGCTCTTAGCCATATTATCCACCTCCCATTGGATAACATGGCTAAGAACTGCTCAGGGCAGGTGTTAGCTTTTGGAGATATTCGCGCTTTCTCCAAAAGTTGGTAATAGGAGATAGCGATGTTAGCGACTGTTTCCAGTCGCTAACATCTTGGCACGCCCACTTTGCATGTCATTAGTGATAAATATCACTGACATGCAAAGTGGGGCCCAAGATGGTCGCTATCTCCTACTAGCTGTCGCTAACTGGTGTTAGCGACAGCTAGGTAATAGGGAGATCATTTTATCTCCGCTTTCTTGGCTTTTAAAGCCAAAAAAGCGGAGATAAACCCCCTTGATAATATGCCCCCAGGTTTTATCAAGAGGCGGAAAGAATATTGAAAACAAATACATCACAACCAATTGTTTTTAGTGTAAGTAGATACTTATATAATGGAAGTCTCATAAAGGCTAAAGTCGGACTGAAGCTTTAATAGCTCATGAATATGTTTATTCAAGGCTCTGATTTTAGCAAAACTCGCACATGCACTTCATGACCTCGCACATGCACTGTATGATCAAATGTTGACACACGGAAACTGTGATCTTGCATTTGCACCCAAAAAAAATAATATATATATATATTTTTGGCACTTTGACGCTAATATATGCACTTTATATTTATTGGTGGTACATGGAAACTGTGATCTTGTATTTGCACCAAAAAGTATTTGTAGCACTTTGAAGTTTACATATGAACCCCATGGGAAAGTACAAATAACAGAAGAAGAGGTTAATGACTCGATACACATGATTTTATAACTCACCTAATGCCTAGTTTTAATGTATTTATTGTATTGCATACATTTTTAATAGTGATAGCGGGACAGGTCATACCACTGCCATCCTTTTATTAATGCCCCAACCGTGCTGAATTGAAATTAAAATCAACTGTACTTAAATAATTGAAAAGTGATTTGAGATGTATCTTTTATGGTTTTTTTAACTGAGCCAAAATAAAGAATTTGAAATTTGATAACACTTGGTAAATCACAAGGTTGTGCAGTACTGTGACAAAGTAACCGATTCAATGATATTTGGATAAAACTCTCAAGTGGCAAGACTTGAAAGTAAGCAAGAATCATTTGCAAGTAAAAAATAACTGAATTTGTCTGCACAAAGCAAGTGTTATTTCAGAGCTTAAAAATAAACGCTTCTTAGTTTAAATCTAAGGAATAACTGTAAGGTATGGTGAAAACAAACTTGAAAAATTTTCATAATGAGTGTGAGAGATGTGGTAGTCAGATATGAACACTAACAATATATGTTCACTGTAAGAAATGGGGTTATTGGTTGAAAGGGGTGGAAGCCCCACTCAGGCAACAAGCACAATCCTTGCCAGGGCGAACCACAAAATTAATCTTTGCTTAACCCTCTAGTAGAATGGTACAAAGCAACCAAGCTTAACTTAGAGGCAACATGTAAATTATTTATGCATCACACAAATAATAATAATAACATGTTTTTTTTTTAAATGATAACAGAATGGACAAAAATCCATTCAGTAGAACCAGAGATATAATGTTTTAGGTGAAAATAGTGCCTAAAAGCACAAACCACCACTTATGTACATCTGTTCATTCTAGTCATGGGGAAAGTCAAAGGTTCAGGTCGAGCATGATTAAGCACAGGTTGCATACAGGAACCAGGTTGGTCCAGCAGAAAATTTAATTCTCAAGTCTTGGGATAAAACCTCTGTTCGCGACAGGCCCATCAGCCAGGTATATTTGCTTCCAGTGACACAGAATGCAGGGGACCCATGTCTCGGGATACTCATCCCAATTGGGGCAACACACTAAAATATACAATATAGTGATGGATGAAATGCTTGAATTAATCACAACCACTGGTAACTTCTGGGGAGGTCATCCCAGCCCTTCGACATTTTGCACACCATGCCACTTCGATTTGGAGCAGGGTCAAGACTGGTTTGCATGTGGCTGGGTCTAAACTGAGGTGGCATGGTGTGCAAAATAAAAATGGACTAAGATGTGGCTCCAAGTAATCACTAATGACTGAGATTATTTTGAGCATTCCATTCGTCACATTTTTTATTAATTGCAGTGTGTCACCCTAGGTGTGATTGGTATGCCCAGGCGTGGGTCCCATGCACACTATGTTACTGACACCAAGCTATACCCGGCTGGTTAGCCTTCACTAGGGCAAAACTGGTGCTTTGTTGCTTGTGTTCCAGGTAATGGAGGACCTGGCCTGACAGTTAACCTTCTTAAAAGTGGCATTTTTAGAACTGTAACCTAAATTATTTGCCATTAAAGGGCTTTTAAATTACAATTAATTTGAAGATGTTGGAATTGGCCCTTTTTGCAGGGTCACCCCTGAACCTTTTGCCTTCCTCCTAGTCATTTTTCTGACCTGGTGGTGTTAGGTCCCTGGGCACTTTAGCACTGCTGTCCAGTGCAAAGTGTGTGTACTCTCTGTGGTAAACATGGTAAGATTGGTCTACACCTGTTTGGTGTATTTAATTTACCTGTCAGTCCCCAGTAATGTGGTATCTCATATACCAGAGGCCAGTAAATTAAATGATAACGGTGGGCTTGCAGCACTGCTTGCCCCCCCCCCCCCCCCCCAAAGTAGGCTTTCAACCCTGTCTCAGGCCTCTGCCACTGCTGGGCCTGTGCGCACAGTGTTGTTGCCGCTGTGATGTGACACCTAAAGTGTCTGCCACATCTGTGACCCCCCTTTTACTGCATGTCAGACACCCCTAAGGTAGGTCCTAGCTAGCCCTATGGACAGGGTGTCATGTAGGTAAAAGGTAGGACATGTACCTTAGGTGCAAGACATGTCCTGATAATGACAAACAGCCATTTTGGTTTCTCACTGCTGTGAGGCTGCCCTCTCTTAGGAATGCATTGGGCATTCCCTGATGAGATATGAGAGGAGCAGAGTGGTCAAGTTTGGTATGTTTGGAATAGTGATAATAAATGCTGCGTAATGGTGTGCCCAGAGTTATGACCACTATTTTAGAAACGCCACTTTTAGAAGTTGGCATTTCTGTGTGCTATGTGTCTCTCCCTGCCTGATGTGTATTGCACAGGTGTGTGGCTCCAGAGGGGCTAGGTGAGTCAGCACTCGGCTGAATTGGCAGATCTGCATTTGGAGTATTGGGAGGAGAAGTCCCTGACCCTGAATAGGTCTGTGCCTGCCTGGTTGAATGCTGGCTCTGCCCCCCCTGTGGAGTGTCTGCGGTCCAAGACCCCATCTGACAAAGGGGAGTAGAAGTACTGTAAACAAAGTGCTTCAGTATTCTCCAAAACTAGTTGGGACTGGTTCTTCAAGCCCTGTGCCAGATCAAACAGAAATGTAGTATAAATATTGTTGCTGTGACCCCATGTGTTTTGTGCTGTTTTGGGTGCTTGAACTGCTGGGCCCCAGTATGAATCGCCACAAGGGATTGCCTCTCTGCTGGAGGGCCCAGTGAGCTGGCCTGCCTGGGCCGAGCTTTGCCCTGTGGGACTTTGCGTCAAGAGGAGAGGACTGCTCCTGTGTTGTGGTACCCCTGTGTGCCCAGATTTGCCCTGTGAAGCGCCTGTTGAGCACTGCACAGGGGGGACTTCTGCTCCCAGTGCGAGAGGAGCACTGTCAGCTCCCTGCTTGGTGTACTGCAAGAGAGACTGGCTGAGTGTGGTGTTCATCCACCGCTTTGTCTAGCAACCTGGGTGGAGGGCTGCTCTGTTGAGGAGTGTCCCAGCGGTGTCCTGAGTGTGCAGCCATGCATCAATTTCGGAGCTGCCTCGCCGGGACCCTGGTGCAAAGGAACTTTGCTCCGGATGTCAGTCGGTCTAGTCATGAGCCAATTGTGTGCAACAGCACCAGAAGCCAGGTAGGAGAAAGCCTGGTTGTGGGCGTGGCCTGCACCCAACAGTGAGAGCCTACCCCGCTTGGGGGAGAGAGGGACATGAGCTTTGCGGGCTCCCCTCAGCTGATTCCTGCCTTCCAATCGTGAGCAGATGAGAGGTAGGAATCCTCCCCACTCCCGTAAAAGTCAGCCCCGGTCACTATGAAGTCGGAGAAAAGCCCCTGTGAGTGGAATTGAAATGTGGAGCATTGTGGGAGCCTCGGAGTGGCAACAGGAGAGCCCCGGTCAAGGGGGGCTTTCAAGGCCCGGTTGGTGCCAGTGCTGGTGTTCTCAGCTGCACCGCGAGAGCATGGGCAACTGCAACGTCGGGGACATTGCATTTTAGAGTCCCGTGAGAGGGTCTTGAGTGGCCCTGCGGGCCGGTGTTCACTTTGCACACAGCTGCACCACTAAGCGTGATGGAGATCCTGTATGCTGTATTACGATCCCATTATATTCTAAACTGATCGTAATACAGCAGACGGGATATCCGTCACATTTGTGACATAGTATCACATCCGCTCAGATTCAGTTAAGGTCCTTAGTTATTGATTCCCATTACTGGGAGGATGGTTGTCAATAAGCTTCTTGATTGGGCCGAGGAGAATAATGCTCTGTCACCCTTCCAGGCAGGGTTCCATAAGTTTACCAGTACGGTGGATCAGGTCTTCCGCTTTACTCTACTTCAGTGGAAGATTGTGCTACTGGGCAAGGGGAGCCTGTACGCGGAATTTGTCGATTTGCGGGCTCCCTTTGACCTTGTTCCTAGGTCTCAGTTGTGGCTGGTTCTGAAGAACCTGGGCCTTCCTGTAGAACTGCTGACAATGTTGATGAGGCTTCACAAGTCAAATTTTGCTGAGATACAGTGGGGCGGGCAGGGAATGGTCACCTCAGATTTCCCGGTGCAGCGGGGAGTCCGCCAAGGGTGTGCGATGGCTCCCACGCATTTTACACTGTACATCAATGATGTTGTTGCCTGCATGCTATCTGCAAATGTGTCTGCTCCTTCCCTGGCTGGCATTAAGACACCTATTTTAATGTTTGCAGATGATACTCTGATTTTATCAAAGACCCCGAGCGGTCTGCAGCACGCCTTATCCATTTTTGATCAATTTTGTGGGGAGTACGGCTTAGAAGTTAATGTGGCAAAACTAAGCTCATGGTTTTTAACCCTCACCGTAGTTTTAAAAATAAACTTACTATGAATGGTCGCCCTCTGGAGGTGGTCAATGCCTTTACGTACTTAGGGATTCATGTGGCAAAGGATCTTAGATGGTCTCACCACATAGAAACTGCAGTACTAAGGCACAGGCAAACAGTAGGAGCTCTTTCTACAGAGAATAGAACATCCTTAACCAACGGCGCTGAACTGTGGGGTTTTGAGAAATTACAGCCACTCCAAACCTCGGAAAACAAGTTTCTCTGTCTTATTACTGGCCTCATCAAAAGTACTCCCCTGCTCCCACTCAAATACGATCTTGGCAGGAAGGCTATTGTAGACTTAGCTAGGCTGCGTCCAATCTTACATTGGCGTAGGCTTTGGACAACACCTGAACTTTCACATTATGCGGAAGGATTTCTAGACATTATTAAAACTGATGTCTTTCACAAAGTTAGCTGGATGAATGAATTGAGAATAGCGCTGGGTGTTCTAGGTATCCAAATGTTATGGGAACATCCAGAGACAGCTTTATTCCCATCTAAAAAAGCACTAAAGGACATTTATTGGGAGAAGGTGGTCCATCAGAATTGGAGTGGCACTAGCTCCTCGACTATGGCTGGAGGTTTTCTAGAAGCAAAGCCCAACCCCAGTCTAGAACTTTATTGGGATGCCATAACTGTACCAAGGGATAGGAAGATTCTCTGTCAACTTAGAGCAGGTACCCTACCCCTAAGATCTCAAACAGGCAGGTGGCGTGGTTTGTCCACCAGCAACTGCCCTACTTGTGGAGCACAGAAGGAAACAATTGGCCATTTTTTATTTGCTTGTTCGGCCTATGCAGAACCATGACGCATTTGGTTAACTCCATTGTGTAAGTCCTTAGATACTACTAGTAGCACTGTAGCCTTAAGAGTTATATGCACTAGCACTTTACTGCCTATAGCAATAGCTACCGCTAAATATTTAGGATGGGGATGGAATGTCAGGCAGAAGTTTTTAGACCATTGATTCTGTAATTTCTGTAAACTATCATTAAATTGGTAAAATAATGTATTAAAAGAGTATATGCATTTTAAATGTAATTTTTATGATGTAATTTTACTATGTTTTTAAAAATACCTGCTTGTACACCAAATTTTTAAACTACTATTTTATTATATTATAATGGAAGTATATGCTTTCATAATTGTACCTCGAATAAAGCAAAATATGACTGACTGATGATTCCCATTACTCACCATGGGACTCCTCCAAAAAGGCATCAGGTTTCATATTCTTTAAGGAGCTGAGAACATGGTCCCACTGATGCATCGCACGCAGACCAGAATAATGGGCCCCCTTCCTTATTGTATCCAAATAGATGGCCGCTAATCCATTTCTCTGGAGCTGAACCCAGTAAATAATCAGCACTAGAGCAATAATATCAGAAATAGGTTTAATGCCCAGTTCCAAATATAGTGCTGCTAAAGTGCCCCAACATCTTTATTACTCTCAGATACTGAAGTATTGCGGGGTTCCCAAGGCCTACACGCTCCAGAGATTACCCACTTACACACAAGAACTGTTGGCACGGAAACTGTAAAATGCAAAGAACAAGTTTATTAAGACCCCATGGGGTGGTGGTACACTCAAACAGCACCCTTCGGTAATGCAAGAGGTATCACACCGAACACCGGTGTGACCCCGTTTATATACAATTTTGGGGCAATAAAAGATAGGCGGCACAAGTTAAGACACAGTTTTAGAGACATATATGGTCATGTTTTGGAACACTGCCAGCTCATTGGTGGGTTTCAAACCCGCTGGTCAGTTAGCGGCACATTCCTGAGGGTTTACGGGTCAGTAAGAACTGCGCATGTGTGGCTTGACCAGTACTAAAAATAGCCTGTTACTGGGCAGATGAGAGTGGTCAGTGGAACGGAAAAAGGACTAAAGGACACGTCGGCCACGAGGCCGCTCATGGTCTAAGATGGTCGCTGCAACATTCAAAATGGCGTTTATCGTATATAGCCAAGTTAAGGAGGACAACGTGTAGGTTCAGCTAATCGCTAATCCAAGCGGGCCAATTACGACAGACGACCCTTTTAGCGTTTAGCTGAATCTACCTCATAATGAACATAGTCTGGATGTTCGTCCTCGATGTCTATTAACATAATTTGTGTCACCTCTTTGTGTAGCATTATTTTGTCATGGGCAAGAGCTCGCCTCGATGGTAAGCAAGCTGATAGACACATTGAACATAAGGTAGGGCCACATTGGATACACAAGCATATAAAGAACATTGCTCCCACAAGTATGCAGAGAATTGTCAACAGTTTCCAGCCCCAAGTTGCAATCATGGACCAGAACCATCCAGAAAGTGTCCAAGTTCCATTGTCCGGGTGTATTTCGGCAGCTATCTTATGCAGCTTGGAAATCGCATCATACACAGATGGAGAATTATCAGGCACGTAAACACAACAGCTGCTTCCGATGATTCTACATGCCCCCCCACGATCAGCCAAAACAACATCCAGCACCATCCTGTTTTGGAGGGTGACAATTCTGGAAATCTGCAGTTCTTCGGTAATATTCCCCAGGGCAATAGCAGTGTCATTCGCAACAGCCTCGACAACGCGAGTCAGCCGTCTGATTTTCCGGCTGTTCAATGCAGCCCCCACAAAGGAGAATAGTCCCAAATTGAAATCCACATACTGTTGTAATGCAGTGTCCGTTTGATCAATGTCCTCTAAAGCAACAGTTCGCTTAACTCTGTTCAAAACAAAATCGTGGTACAGAGTATAGTCGTTGTGATACATCGGAGGGGCAATGAATACAGGAGGTAGCACAAACGATACATAACATGTGCCCAACCACCCCACTGGAAGCTGATGGTACCCCTTCGTTCCACAGATGAAGTAGGTGTTTCGAGATGCAACAAATGAAATGCCATTCGGACTATCAAACGTGAGAGTAATATTACATTCACTTTTCCCCACTGCAATCGTGCCCTTGTTTCTGATGCATAAATCGGCTTTGGTGGCAATGACATTTATAACATGAGCACTGGATACATTCACGTTTCGCTGATTGCTATATATTCGTGGGGCAGACACATTATCAGGCCTGTATTCTTCCCATTCAAAACGTGTACCCTCTGCCCGTGGAAACCCATCCTTGTCATGGGGACATTCTTTATTTAGACGAAAAAGCACCCCCCCTTTTGTTGGCCATCTCAAAGTAAAGAGGAGAGTGTACCAGGCATTGCAAGACCCATTGTGCGAAAACGGGAGCGGAATAAGTGGGGTGCCCCCTCTCTTCTGGTGCCCAGGCAACATTCCACACACCCAGCAGTTAGAGGTATTAGTCATGTTATGCGTGTGGTGAAGAATCTGAATGAAGCTGTTATTTAAATACGTTTGACGATGGCGTTCTTCATGAAAGGGCAATGTAAAATGGAAATGTTCAGACGGTGCCGGGGTAGTCGGCAGCAAATGTTCACGTACAGGCACCACAAGTTCGACTACCCAGGCTATAACAGCTATCACCACAATGGTTAGAACAAAAAGAAAGGCACCCAATAGTTTCTTGTCACGAGATGCCGTTGATGCCATAGTCCAAGGAAGTCTGTGCAAAGTCTCAAATGACACAAATTGTTCACAAGTTTTCACAAATAGTCTCAGATACACGTACGTGTATACCTAAAAAAAGAAAAATGCGGTGCTGAACTCCGAGGTAGCCGTTGTTTTCTTCTCCGGGCCAAGACGGGTGTCGCTACTCTGGCAGAACTGATCCCCCCCCCTTGGAATTCCCGGTTTCCGTTTCACAAACCTGGAGCGGTTACCAACCAGTCTAAAAAGGAACAGAAATTCTTCTTTATCGCGGTCGTAGATTGTAGCGCTCTCTTCCAGCAGCAGATTGGTCCGGGAAGGCTCCCTCTACTTCGGCCGACGTCACAGCTGGGCTCTTTTCTTTCTCCAAGATCGCCTTATAATCAGTCAGCACAGCAGGAGTCACCAGATCCGGAGAGACTCGGCGACAATGTGTCGAATGCACCCACCGCTTCCTGTTGGTCACTCGTACGGCGGTGCGGGTCGCCAGAAGGACCTGCTCGGGGCCCTTCCACCTGGGCTCCAGACTGCTTGCTCTTTCAAACGAACGGATCATCACATGATCCCCAGGACGAAGATCGTGGCCCTCTCCAGTAGAGTTGTCAGGGAGCGCTTCTCGAACCTGTTGATGAATGGAGAGCAAATCATTTGTTAATCGTGCCAAATAATCATTCATCATAACACAAGGCACATCATGTATTAATCGCGGCTTGGGCACCCCCCAGATATTCATGGGGCGGCCAAACACCACCTCATAGGGCGTAAGGCCAGTTCGTGAGTGGGGTACTGATCTAAGAGAGAGCAGTGCTAGCGGCAATGCATCTGGCCACTTCAACGATGTAGACGCCACGATTTTGGCCAGCTTAAGCTTCAAGGTAGCATTGTACCGCTCGACCAAACCTGCTGACTGAGGGTGGAATACAGCGTGGAACTTTTGCTGAATCCCTAACCCCTTCAGTACATATTCCACAATCTTTCCAACAAAATGGGGCCCATTATCACTCCACAGAAATTTGCAAACTCCAAAGCGAGGAAAGAACTCCTTAAGCAACACCTTAGCTGTTGTCAAAGCTGTATTGTCTTTCGTGGGGTAGGCCTCAACCCATTTGCTAAAAGCACACACCACCACTAGGACGTACTTCAGGTTGTTGCAGCGCTCGAGTTGGATGTAATCCATTTGAAGCACTTCAAACGGTGCTGAAGGTGGAACGAACCCTCCTTTCGGAGTATGGGTCCCCTTCCCAGGATTGTGTTGCAAGCATACCAGGCAGGTCTGCACTACTCTCTTTGCAGTATTCGCAATCTCAGAATGTTCCCAAACTCGTGTTAAAAGCCGGGTGATTGCAAGAGCTCCGACATGGGCCAGTCCATGAGTCATCTGGACCATCGCCTGTAAATAAGCCGCAGGCAATTTCCACTTCTCCATGTCTTTGCTTCTCCAACAACCTTCGTCATCTAGCACCCCATCTGCTGCCCAAGCCGCAAGCTCAGATTCTGTAGCTGATTTTTGAATATCCCGTATCTCTGCTCTAGCATCACTCCATCTCTCTGCCTGTGATTGTACCACGTACATAGGGGAACTAGTTCGGGACATAGCCGTTTGCCTTGCTATGCTGTCTGCAAAGGCATTTCCTTGACCCACTTTATCCGTGATCTTCTTATGGGCACTGCACTTCACTATCGCTACTTTCTTAGGACAAAGCAACGCGTTTAGGAGATCACGCACTAACTCTCCGTGCATAATGTGCTCTCCGTGTGATGTCAGAAACCCACGTTCCCTCCAGAGAAGTCCGAAGTCATGGGCCACTCCAAAGGCATACCGGCTGTCTGTGTATATGTTCACACATAGGCCAGCACTCAATTCGCAGGCTCTTGTTAAAGCTATCAGCTCTGCTGCCTGAGCCGATTTTTGTGGTATTCTAGCTGTTTCAACCACCGTCTTAAGAGTCGTGATCGCATATGCTGCGGAAGTCGTACCATCTGGTAGCCTCAAACACGATCCATCAACCCACAGTTCCCCATCCACATCAGGAAGTGGCACATCCTGTAAGTCAACACGACCCTTTGTCTGTTCCTCAGTCAGGAAAACACAATCATGATGTTTTTCTTCCTGACCCTCCTCGGCCGGATAGGGCAATAAAGTCGCGGGGTTCAAAGTAGCGCATCTTTTCAATGTTATGTGTGGCGCTAAAAGTGTCAGCTCATATCCTGTAAGTCGTGCACTCGTGAGGTATTGGGTCTTTGTTTGGTTTAACAGGGCATCTACTGCGTGAGGAACTAACACCAACAGTTTGTGTGATAACACTATGCCCTCACTCTGTCGTATGGCTACTGCTGTTGCCGCTACCGCTCGAAAACACCCAGGCAACCCTCGTGCTACAGGATCCAAAATGGCAGAGAAGTATGCACATGGTCTCTGCTTATCCCCGTGTAACTGCACTAACACTGACAACGCGCACCCATCATTCTCATGCACGTACAATGTGAAAAGTTTCGTGTAGTCTGGTGTTCCTAACACGGGTGCAGAACAAAGGGCCTGTCTCAACTGTTCAAAGGCTTTCTGACATTCGTCTGTCCACTCAAGAGGCATCGGTGTAGTTTTGGACAATAATGCTAGCAGAGGTTTTATGATATGTGAGAAACCCATAATCCATTGTCTACAAAAAGATGTCAACCCTATAAAAGCACGCACATCTCTCTGCGTGCGGGGGACTGGTGTGTCTAAAATTGCTTGAATTCGATCAGATGTTAATGCCCTCCCCTCCTTAGACAACAGATGACCGAGGTAGGTCACCTGGGGTCTACAGTATTGAAGCTTTTTCTTGGAGACCTTGTGATTGTTTTGTGCCAAAAAGGAAAGCAACGCAAGCGTACTCTGTTCACATTGTGCATAGGAGTCGGCGGCGAGCAGAAGGTCATCCACGTACTGGATGAGTGCCACACCAGGCTGCAATTTAAAGGAATCTAGTTGACGTTTCAAAGCCTGGCTGTAGATGCTAGGGCTCTCAGTATAGCCTTGGGGAACACGACAAAATCCATACGATTTATTATTGAGCGTAAAACCAAACAGATATCTGCTATCTGGGTGAACAGGGATAGAAAAGAACGCATTCTTTAGATCGATAACGCTAAAAGTGGTGGCTGTCGGTGGAACCAAAGTAAGCAAAGTCGTGATATCAGACACCACTGGGTATTGGGGAATGACAATTTTATTTATTTCACGCAAATCAATAATAAATCGATAGATCTTGCCATCTGAGTCTCTTTTAAGAATCGGTAGAATAGGGCTGTTACAAACATTATAAGGGACCTCCTCCACCACCCCTGCAGAAATCAAATCCTGAACAATATGCGTCAGTGCAATTTCACCTTCCTTCGAGATCTTATACTGTGGCACTCGTGGTAGAGGGGCCCCCTCCTTAACAGTAATGTGTATTGGTGGAATGCGCATCTCTCCCACATCCGTATCTGATGTCGCCCACAACGTGTGCGGCAGAGAGGCCAAAGCGGGAATATCTAAAATGACACAAAATCTGTCAGGGTCAGGGCAATCATCAGGGTCAGGGTAGTTGTCATTCAGAATAACCCGCACTCCCTCTGGAGCGCAGCGTATTGTTGCTCGAAAATATTTAAGCAAGTCAATGCCCAAGATATTATCTGGGGTATGGGGCGATAACAAAAATTGGCCAAAACTAAAGTACTTGTCAATGCATAGTGCAAGGGGCTTGGACAATGGGCTGGGGGAGGGTGTGCCATCAAACCCTACACACGTAATCATTTCGCCAGACAGGGGAGCCCTCGGAACCAAGTTTTTCGACAGAGCGCTACGAGTAGCTCCTGTGTCGACTAGAAACTGATCAGTAGAACCCAAAATACCCGCTGTTACATATGGACCTTGCTGATCTACTGGCACTTCAACTGATTCCTTACCCCATCCTACGCAATCCTATGCATGCACATAATCCTGATGTTCCACATTCTCTCCTTCCAAAATCTGATATTGATTCCGTCTATCAAACGTATTTCGTTCGTCCTGGCCACGGCCCCTCTCCTCAACCTGTCTACGATCACCTCCGCCACCTCTCATTCCAGTATAACCTCCTCTGGACCTTCCACTACCTCGCCCACACTGACTACGCTGTTCACGAAGTACCGGACAATCGTCGGCCCAATGCCCAAACTCCTTACAATAAGCACACTGATCCTCCGCAATGTCCGTACGACCATACGATGCGTTACCTCCACCCCGTCTACCTCTCTCATTCCCTCTACCCTGTGTTCCCCGAACCTGCGCCAACATCACCTTCGTTTTCAATTCCTTCGTCTTTTTCTCTACATTTTCTTTAGCCTCCACTTCCTGCCGCTCATAATACTGAGCCATAGTTAACACGGACGCAGGGGTCGCCGTGGCCCAGGAACTCTCACTCGACTTCAATCGCTTTGCAATCTCTGGTAGGAGATTAGCCACATACTTATCTACAAACAAATGCCGACCCGTATCGTCAGTTAAAGATTGACCACTGTAATCATGAAATGCCTCCTCGAAGCGTGTAAAGAAATCTGAGACTGTTTCATCTGGTTTCTGCTTGCACGACGTTAACATGGTCCAATCTATCTTTTTGGCAGGAACGAGCGTTTTCAATTTATGCAAAATAGCTGCCGGAAGATCTAGAATTAGCTGACAAGGCTTACATGCTGGTTCTCTATCTAAATCTGCAGCATTTATCTCTTTCCAGGTCCCCCCCAAAATCGTTTCGTCATTAGTTTTACGAATTTGCCTCCACATATCAGGTGGTAAAATTAGCCCAAAAAACAAATCTATATCTACAAGAGTCATCACACAAGACGATATAGCCCCCTCCACCCCCTCATAGAATGCCGCTGGGTTCTTTCGGAGATCAGGTAAAGAGTTTTTCAGTGCCATAACATCTGCCCTATTCCATGGCGTATATACCCAATTGTACACAAAATATCCTTTTGCATCCTTCGACAACTTATCATCATCCGTACCTTCCCCTTTGGGTGGAACATACAAAGGCGCCGCTTCACGCATAGGCATAACATGCAACGCAGAGCTCTTATCTGAACCACGAAGAGAACACTCCTTAACCGCCTCATCATTTCCCGGCTCAGACTCCTTTTGCCTCCGTTTCCGTTCCTGTCGCAAATGGGTTGTCTCATCCCGCAGCGCGATCAAATGCTTGAACAGGTCATCAACATCTGTAAGATCAAAATCACCTTTAGCTAAATTCTCACGATACACCGACAAAACTTTAGGCTCTAACGTATCAGAAAACTCACGATATGCGCTTACAACTTCATCCGCTAGGCTGGACAAAAAATACATTAATTCAAGATCCGACCACCCCGTTTTCTCTGATATCAATTGATCCTGAGTAACACTATGCTTATTCACTTTGCGAGCCCAACTACGTAAATGAGCGGACCTCTCCGCGGTAAACCTGAGAGCCGATACACCCTTCTTGCCCAACTTATCCCGTCCGTCATCATCAGAATCCACAGCTGGAGCCGTCGGCGTAACGTACGGAGGTGGTGACCGATCTAACAAAGAGAAATCATCAATTTCATTATTAAGGACAGGATAAAGTGGTCGGCGAATAGGAAATTGACCAGTCGTTTGCAATTTACGCTCCCGTTCCTCCCTTTCTTTCTTCTCCTGAGCCTCCTTCTCCTCCAGCTGTAAAGCCTTATCCCGAGCAGCCTTGCGCTGCTCTTTGTCCGCCAAGGCAACCTCACGCTTCATTCGTTCACGCGCCGCTTTCTCCCACATTCGCACACAATCAAACATGTTTTGTCTAGACCTGCGTTGAAACATACATTGCTCTACAAATTGGATTTTACTCAAATCGTACGACCCGTGTAGGGGCCATTGCAATTCGGGATCGGCCTTAGTGTACTTATGCCATAATTTACCGTACATAATAGGGGGAGGCCAAACTTAATATACATTTCCCTATTTGGAGTCCCCTCTGGGGGAGCCGGCTGTGATTCCGCTAACCTAATTGAGGTACCATCTCCTAAACAACACATTCCTCGAAGTGTGCTAAAAACAGGCATGTTCGAAAAAGTATCACGAAAGCGTGACACCAGACAAAATGGCACTTACAGTTCTCCACACGATTGTGCCGCTCAAAGGAAAAAACAAGGTTAGAGAAACATCTCTACATGCCTGCCTATGTGAAGTGCACTACACATATAAGTTCAAAGATCACAAATTCAAAATGTTAGCTAACTCAAATCAAAGTTCATAGAATTCGGCAAGCGTCCTCACCGATCACAAAGCACAGATTTTCAGTAAGCGTCCGAAGACTACCTTACCGAACACAATTCATAGGACTTCAGTAAGCGTCCGAAGACTACCTTACCGAACACAAAGCTTACCAAATACTCAACTGTCCAGGTTCCAACTGCCAAGGTCTTGTAAGCCAAATCAGCCAAACGGCACTCTCTCAGTGATGCGGACACTTCGAAAACTCAGTCGGAGACCGGCGCCACCTGGAAGGTCAGATCGGAAGGAAAGGAAAAAACACCGTGGCAGCCAAGACTCGAGTCACTCGTGGCAGCGCGCGCCCATGGCGGATTTCCAAGCCTTCGTCACGACCTCTCCTTCGGGCATCCGAGTCGCCGATGAGTCCCTTCGTGGTCGCCAATTGAAGTATTGCGGGGTTCCCAAGGCCTACACGCTCCAGAGATTACCCACTTACACACAAGAACTGTTGGCACGGAAACTGTAAAATGCAAAGAACAAGTTTATTAAGACCCCATGGGGTGGTGGTACACTCAAACAGCACCCTTCGGTAATGCAAGAGGTATCACACCGAACACCGGTGTGACCCCGTTTATATACAATTTTGGGGCAATAAAAGATAGGCGGCACAAGTTAAGACACAGTTTTAGAGACATATATGGTCATGTTTTGGAACACTGCCAGCTCATTGGTGGGTTTCAAACCCGCTGGTCAGTTAGCGGCACATTCCTGAGGGTTTACGGGTCAGTAAGAACTGCGCATGTGTGGCTTGACCAGTACTAAAAATAGCCTGTTACTGGGCAGATGAGAGTGGTCAGTGGAACGGACAAAGGACTAAAGGACACGTCGGCCACGAGGCCGCTCATGGTCTAAGATGGCCGCTGCAACATTCAAAATGGCGTTTATCGTATATAGCCAAGTTAAGGAGGACAACGTGTAGGTTCAGCTAATCGCTAATCCAAGCGGGCCAATTACGACAATACCTCTCTGAATATAGAGGAATCTGGATAGCCCCAGATTTCTGCACCATATGTTGCAGCTCTGTCTTTGTTCTATAAACATGTACTAATGACCTCAATGACTGCCCCCTTATTCTTTGTTTACTTCTACCAACTGTGGATGCTGGCTGCTTTAAAATTGCAGCCACTCGTTCTCTTTGCTGCTCCCAAGACACTTTAGTGTTGTATCAAATTCCCAGATAGTCAAACTTGTTTACCTGTTCTAAAATCTACTGCTCACTGAAAAAGAGAGCTTTATCTCAATCGTAGGTGTCAGTGTAATAGATTTAGCTATGGAAGCATTGATGGTTAAATGTTTCTTTACACAATAGTCAAGAAAGCCCTTTATCATTTTATGCATAGAGAGCTTGATAAGAGAAAGTAAAACAGTGTAGTCTGCATATAACAAACCGATATACGTGAATTACCGATCTTCGGGCAATCTACATTCGGACTGCCTAGGAAAGCTCAAACAGCAGTAAGGAATAATGAAAAAGGCTGGGGTGCCAGCATAAACTTTTGCCACAAACCAGTAGTTATTGAGAAGCTCTATGTACATTGTACCCATGATCCATGACGCACTTGAGCAAATGAATCCCTGTGCACATTCTGCAAAGCTATGATCAGATGCTGGTGCAGACCCTGCTGTTGTAACGTTAACCAAAGTAAGTCCCTGTCTACTAAATCAAAAGCTGTTTTCAAATCAAAAATGTTCAAAACAATGGGACCTTTCCTTGTCTAGTATATTTTGATAAACACATGGTCTGTTCCACTGTTTTAATGCCCGTCCTATAGTCTGCTTGTTGCGAGCTAAAATGTTTTCATCTTCTGCCTATTCATGAATACATTTGGAAAGCACCCTCCCATAGATTCTCCCATCTGATAATAAAATTGGCCAGTAAATAGATGGGATGATTGTTAGACTTGGCATCTTTTGGTGTGTTTCCCCTGAGTTTCTGCTTTCTGACCTCCCGGTTTTGCAGGCTTAGTGTGTCTGCGCACTTTTCTCACGGCTGATCAGTGGTAAAGTGTAAGTGGTCCTGTGGTAAATTGTGTTATGGATTGGTGTTTCCATGATTGGATATTTGATTTACTTTTTTAGTCCCTAGTAAAGTTCACGGAGTGTGCCAGGGCCTGTGAATCAAATGCTACTAGTGGGCCTGCAGAACTGATTGTGCCACCCACGTGAGTAGCCCTGAAAAGGTAACTCAGATCCGCCTTTGCAGAGCCTGCATGCAGTTTGTAACTGCCATGTCGACTTGGCCAGTGCACCCACTTGCCAGTCCCTCAACTTCCCTTTTCTTACATGTCAGCCACCCCTAAGGTAGGCCCAAGGTATTCCTGTGAGCCGGGTGCAGTGAATGTGAAAGATAGGACATGCCCTGGTGTGTGTGGCATGTCCTGATATCGAATTACGGCCAATTTTGTTTTTGGCCATTGAAAGGTTACCTGTTCCCCATAGGACAGAATGGGGAGTTTGTTTATAACATCTTATAAACATAACTGGCCCCGGGAATTTGGTAGAAAATAAAGTTTAGTATGCCTGTCTTCAGAATCTAACGATGCATCTTTTCATGAAGGTGATTTTTACATTCTGTGTTTGAAAATACCACTTTTAGAAAGTAGGTGTTTTCTTGCTCAGTCATCCCGTGTCCCTCTACTGGAATGTGGATTGCCTGTCTGGGTTTTGGATGAGAGAAGACTGGGGAGAAGGAGTGTCTCCAGATAGTCTAGACGGGTTAGGAAAGGGCTGAATAGGCCTCGGCTGCAATTGGGGAAGGGGGAGGAGATTTCCTTGCACCTCAAAGGGCCTGGTCTGTCTCTGAAAATGCCGTCTCCATCTCCTGCTAGAAACACACACCAGAGAAGGCATAACTGGTTCTGGCTGGGCACAGGCACTCTCTGCCCAAGAGATCAAAGGATTTTGGGATATAAATATTGGGGCCCGGACCCCTGAACTTTAGAATTCTTTTGGACCAAGAAGACTGCCAAGAAGAAGCGCTGAAGAAGCTATGAGGAGGAACTAACACTTTGCTGTGTGCTTTGCTGTGTTGGCCTGCAGTGGCTTCTTCTGTCTTGGACAGTTAAAGGACTGGACTGAACTATCTGCAATCTATTTTCGTGAATTTCTCCAAGGGCTTGAGGTAAATCTTGTCCCCTGTTCAATAAGTCTCAGGAACAACAAAGACTTCAAGTTCTTCTGCCCACAGCACTGGGGATTGTGGGCCCGATTCACAGAGCTAACTTAACACAAAATCCTAAACTTACTACCATTTTGGTATTCACAGAAGGCACTTACACATTTCGGTATTCACAGAAGTTAGGAGTCCTAACTTTAGGACTCCGAAATGCCTTCTGTGAATACTGAAAGTCTTAAAGTTAGGATTTTTCTCAGTTTGGAGTCCTCAAGTTAGGAGTCCTAACTTTACTACTCCTAAACTGAGAAATATCCTAACTTTAAGACTTTTGGTATTCACAGAAGGCATTTAGGAGTCCTAAAGTTAGGAGTCCTAACTTTACTACACCTAAACTGTGAAAAGTCCTAACTTTAAGACTTTGGGTATTCACAGAAGGCATTTAGGAGTCCTAAAGTTAAGACTCCTAACTTCTGTGAATACCAAAATGAATAAGTGCCTTCTGTGAATACCAAAATGGTAGTAAGTTTAGGAGTTTGTCTTAAGTCAGTTCTGTGATTTGGGCTCTGTGTGTTTTGTGCTGCAACAGAGGAAAAAACAACCCAAAGCCGTCTACGATGCGGCTGCTGACTCCGTGTCCTGAAGGCCCCGCAGAGGGCACTACCACAACTCCCCACCATGACCCTGGTCTCACCTATGATAATTGCTGATGCCGCAAACGAGCCGCTGCTTGCCCCGTGACCTGAGGGCACCACATGACGCCCGCTGCACTGCCAACCACAGCGCCTGAAGCCTGCTGATGCCTGCGCTCCTGATTTCAAGAGAGAGGAGATCGATCTGAAACACGTGTGACTTCGAGGACTCTGATGACTCCTGCACCGACCTCAGGAACCGACGTCTGCGGACGCCGTGCTTTCGGAAGCTCAATGAGAGGTCGCCGTACCCTGCATTTCTAAAAGGTACTGTTTGCGGGTCTTCCGGACACCATAGCTGGCCCGCGGCGTCGCGGTCAGCCAGAACTGTTTGGATTTGTTTGCTCACGACACCACGATAGCCCCGGACGGAGCTATTGACATCAAGGAACAATTTTTCAAGCATATTGATAACCGAAGACTTTTAAGTACTGTATTGTTGATTTTTATTGTTTTTGGTCTTGTCTTAAGTATATAGAATATAGGATATTTTTCCAAACTGGAGTGGTGTCCTTTTCGTAGAGCTTACACTGTATTACTGTTGGTTATGTGCAAATGCTTTACACACAGCCTCTAAGATTAGCTCGTGCCAAGCTACCAAGGGTTGAGCAGGGGTTATTCTAGGAGTGTTACTCCCTTATCCTGACTAGAGTGGTGGTTTCTGCCCAACTTTGGCACATGTCCTAGCCGACCAAAAATCTCATTTCTAACATTGGTTGTCAGCGGTGAGGATAGGACTTGCGTTTGCACTTGACTTACAGTGATTGGTGTGCACTACTACCATATCTCAGACCGTTACGTGCCACATACTAGTTCTTTTTCTTTTTGGCCTATTTTTGATCTTGCCAGTTGGAACTTGCTACTTTATCATACAAAAATCAAGAGCATCATCGGTTGCATCCCTGGAAATTGTCTTTGAGGAGGATAGGTTGGAATTTAAATCAGTTTGCAAAAACCTAAAAGTCCAAGTCAGAGGTCTCACGAGGAAGGAGGAGCTTCAAAAGGCGCGGAGGGCCTGGGTAGCAGCCAGACATGCCAGCGAGCATTCTGGTGATCTCAGTGGAGAGGCGGAGGAGCCTATTTCTAGGGTGGATGTGTTTTTTAGAGGCCGGGAACCCTCCAGGCCAGGCAGCAGTGGCCTGTCCCCAGAGGAGCTGGAGGACAGGCGGGTAGCAAGGAAGTTCGAGTTGGAGAAACTCAGGATAGAAAGTAAACGGGAAGAAAAAAGAATAGCTACGGAGGAAAGGAAGATGATCTTATATCATGAGCGAAGTCTTAAGGAGCTGGAGCTAAGAAATAGAGCCAGCTCAGATGGTGGCAGCAACTTGTCAAGACAGGCAGACCGAATTGTACACATCCCTAAGAATGTAGACAAGGAATTCAAGAAGGTTGACGACATACAAAGGTGGTTTCAGGGTTGTGAGGCAGCGATACAGATGAATGGGGAGCAGGATTGTGGCCTCTCTTTCCGGAAGAAGCCCTGGATACTTTAATAGCGTTGGGTAATGGGTATCACCTCACCTATCTTTACATGAAGGACTCCCTTCTCACTAAGTATGGTCTTACTCCTGAAAAATACAGGGATCATTTTAGGCCAGTAAGAAGGCTGATACCAACACTTGGTTCGAATGTGTGGATGTTTTTCGCCAGCCACTGGATCTTTGGGAGAAGGGCAGTAATATGACAGATTTTCAGGGGCCTTACAAATTTATTGCAAGGGAGCACTTGTTTAGTCTATGTTTTGCAGATCTGCGCCAGAACCAAGTTGATAGTAAGCTGATTGACCCCAGGAAGCTTGCTATGTAGGCGGACCGCTGGGTGAGTACCAGGGTCCACAAGAAAGCATTTGGGGGAGACTCACCCAAAGGTGGGCAGGGTCCCCAGTAGAAAAGTGGGGAGGGACAAGGGTAAAGCACAGGAGTTCTCTAAAGGGCCCCAAACTAACACCCAGGGTAAAGGTTCCCATCTCCCCGGAGATAAGAAACAAGGGGTCTCATCAGGAAAGCCTGTTGAGACCTGCCCGCAAGTGTTTTTCATATGACCATGTGGGTCACATGAAGGGGGACCCCAAGTGCCCTAACGGGGCACAGCCACCCACCGGTGAGCAGTTCAAGGTGTTGGCTAGTGTAGCAATTGGGAAGCAGGAATACCCACAGGAGGGTGTGGACCCCTCAGAAATGACCCTCATCTCACTAGGGGACAGTGAGATGGTCCCAGGAAACCCAGTGCCCCCTACACAAAGAAATACAGCACTCGGGTGACCATCAATGGGAAAAGGGTAGAGGCTCTCAGAGATACTAGAGCCAGTGTGACCACAGTCCGGTGTCACCTGGTCTCTGAGAAGCAGGTAGTCCCAGGAGCATTCCACCAAGTAATTGCGGTAGGCAACTCAGAGCACCGGTGTCTGGTGGCACAGGTTCCCTTCGAGTGGGGGTCTCAGGTCCCTTGAGGGTAGTTGTAAGCCCTTCCATGCCTGTAGATTGTCTGCTAGGTAACAACCTGGAGCAGTGTTTATGAAAGGATGTTGAGCTCAGATCTCACTTGGAGATGCTTGGGTTGCCAGAGTGGGTATGCATGTCCACTCGGTCAATGGCAGCCAGAGAGGGTGATCAAGAGGACTCAGAGCCTGAAACAGTGGCCCAAGTCCCTGCAAAGAGAAAGGGCAAAGGGAACGGGAAACAGGACCCTGAAGTTTCCACAGACCGGGAGGAGGGGGACCTTGAGGTGACTACGGGGAACAGGTAGCTGAACTGGGGGACATCTCTGAGAAGACCTATTGGCAGAAAGAAGGGGGTCCCACCAGGGAGGAATTCTGCAAGGAGCAGAAGGAGTACCCTTCTCTGGAGGGTCTGCGGTGGCAGGCTGCAGCTCAGGTAGCTTGTGATCAGTCTGGATCTCATTGGATTTGGGAAAATTATCTCCTCTAGAGTGAGCCTAAGGTCGCTGAGGCTGGGTCAGCCTGTGTGCTGGTGCTACCCTAGCGCTTCAGGACCTTCCTACGGGGTCTGGCTCATGACGTGCCTTTGGCCAGACATTTGGGGCGGGATAAGACATTTGACAGGCTTGTCACCCACTTCTTCTGGCCCCAAATGCGAAGGCAGTCAGATGGACATTGCAGGTCTTGCCGAAATTGCCAGGCAAGCAGTAAGAGTAGGAGGAAGGTCAAAGCTCCTCTCCAACCTTTTCCAGTGGTTGCAACACCCTTTTAAAGGGTAGGGATGGACATTGTGGGGCCACTGGATCCCAGCCATGGGCAACAGGTACATCCTTGTCTTGGTGGACCATGCCACCCGGTACCCGGAGGCCATCCCTCTCAGGACAACAAGGGCGCCAGTGGTGGGCCGGGCATTGATGAGGATCTTTTCCCGAGTGAGGTTCACCAGAGAGGTGGTTTCTGACCAGGGGACCAATTTCATATCCAAGTATATGACATCCCTGTGGAAAGAGTGCGGTGTAACCTACAAGTTCACCACCCCTTACCACCCACAAGGTGAGAGATTCAACCAGACCGTGAAGGGAATGATTAAGGGTCTAATAGAACCCATGAGGCGTATGTCGGCCGTCCTCTTGCCGTGCCTTGTCTTTGCGTACAGGGAGGTACCACAAAAGTTTCTTGGGTTCAGTCTCTTTGAGCTTCTGTATGATCACCCTGTGAGAGGACCTCTGAGTTTGGTGAAGAAAAGCTGGGAGGCAGCTCCCTGGAAAACTCCCCAGGATGTGTTTAGTTACATGCTAGCCATCAGAAACCAAACTGCCCACTTCAGGAAACTCGCTCAGGTTAACCTGGAAGCAAGCCAGGAAGAAATGAAGAAGTGGTATGACCAGAATGCCACTCTGGTCTCATTTCAACCTGGGCAAAAGGTGTGGGTCATGGCCCCAGTGGAACCTTGTGCCTTGCAGGACAAGTGGACTCTGCTGTTAAAGGTGGTGGAGCGCAAAAGTGATGTCACCTACCTGGTTTGCTCAAAGGAACCCTTTGAGGGTCCTCCACATGAACCGCCTCAAACCCCACTTCGAGAGGTTTGAAATGAGCATGCTCTTGGCGACAGATGATGGGACGGAAGAGGAGAATGAACCTCTCCCTGATCTCCTGTCTACAAAGGAGCACCATGGGTCAGTGGAAGGTGTGACACTCTCCCCTTACACTGAGCCCAGAACAGCAGAGCGATTGTCACCAGTTGCTGGGACAGTTTGCCCCACTGTTCTCCCTGACCCCAGGTGTTATTCACTGGTGTACCCATGACGTGGACAACAGTGACTGCCATCCTGTGAAGCACAATACTTACAGGTTGACTGACCGGGTCAAGGCCAGCATTAAAGACGAGGTCTCTAACATGTTCGTATTAGGGGTGATCGAGCCTTCCAACGGTCCTTGGGCCAGCCTGTGGTCTTAGTCCCAAAGGCTGCTGCACCCGGTGCCACTCCAGAACTGCGGTTTTGTGTGGGATGTACGTTGTTACAATGCATGCTTTTACCACACATGCTGTAACAACGCAAGTTTTAAAACACATTCCATTACAACGCATTACACTGGGGGGTGCTGGATAGTGAATAGTTTAATTTACTATTCCAACACCAGTCCCCGTGGACACTAGGGAAGGTGTTGGATAGTAAATTAAACTATTCCCTATCCTAGAGTGCCCCCCGGTGTAATGCGTTGTAATGGTTTTCGTTTTAAAGTCTGCGTTGTAATAGCAATGCGTGCTAAAAGTTGCGTTATAAAGGTTGTTCCCCTTTTCTGTGGGCTACCGTGGGCTCAATGCCGTCCACAGGATTGACTCACACCCCATTCCCAGAGCTGATGAGCTCATTGATTGGTTGGGAGCTGCCAAGATCCTCAGCACATTTGATTTAACGTCAGGGTACTGCCAGATTGCCTTAACCGATGGGGCCAAGGAGAGGTCAGCATTTTTGACCCCAGAATGACATTGCCAGTTCCGGGTGACGCCCTTTGGGTTGAAGAATGCCCCTGCCACCTTTTAGAAGTTGGTAAACCAGGTGTTGGCTGGGCTACCTGGATGACATCGCAGTGTTCAGTTCCAGCTGGGAAGAACACTTTCAGCACCTCTGTGAAGTGTTAAAGGCGCTGCAGAGGGCAGGCCTCATGATCAAGGCCAATAAGTGCCAGATCGGGCAGGGTTCATGGTGTACTTGGGACACCAGGTAGGAAGCGGCAAGGTGGCGCCCCTATAACCCAAGATTGACACCATTCTGGCTTGGGAGCCCCAACGACCCAGATAGAAGTAAGGGCCTTCTTAGGACTCACTGGGTTCTACAGGAGGTTTGTTAAGGGGTATGGCACCGTTGTTGCCCCCTTAACAGAGCTGACTTCTAGGAAGCAGCCCAAGAAGGTGATCTGGACTGAGTCCTGCCAGAAGGCTTTTGATGCCCTGAAGGCCGCCATGTGCATGGCACCCATGCTCAAGGCACCCACATTTTCCAAGGAATTCATCTTGTAGACTGACGCTTCAGAGCGTGGAGTGTGAGCTGTACTCCAACAACTGAATGAAGAGGGCCTAGACCAGCCTGTAGTCTTCCTTAGCTGGAGACTACTCCCTAGGGAACAGAGGTGGAGTGCCATAGAAAGGGAAGCTTTAGTTGTGGTCTGGGTACTGAAGAAGCTGAGACCATACCTGTTTGGGACTCATTTCCTGGTTCAGACAGACCACAGGCCCCTCAGATGGTTGATGTAAATGAGGGGTGATAATCCAAAACTGCTGAGGTGTTCCATCTCCCTACAGGGAATGGACTTTATGGTGGAGCACCGTCCTGGCACAGAACACGCCAATACAGATGGTCTGTCGAGGTTCTTCTGCCTTAGTGAAGAGAACTCCCAGTAGGGTGGGTAGTTCTCCCTACTTTCAACTGGAGGGGACATGTGTTAGACTTGGCATCTTTTGGCATTTTTCCCCAGACTTTTTAATTTCTGACCTCACGATTTTAACAATCATTGTCATACTTTGCTTCAATAGTTGAAAAATTATCACCCTCACCAAGATTTTGGAGTATCTGAAAATGGCACTAAATACCTTAGTAAGAAACGGAACCCATTGTGAAATATCAGCCTTATATAAGTCTGTGGGTACAAAATCAGGGCCCTGGGCTTTATTAGGCTTTTATTGTAATGACTTCTTTGACCTCAGATTCGGCGAAATGCCATCCATTCACAAGTGATTGCTTGGACCCAGTTATAACCCAGTTATAATCTGTTCGGTACAGTTAATCTAGCTGGTAGAGGCATAAAGACTAGTTAAATGTAAATCCCATTCCTACTCACCTATACTCATTATCTTTGTGTCCCTGTACTGGTTAAAGCCCCATGTAACGAATGACCAGAAGTTCCTGCAACTTTTTTCCCTGGCCGCATGTATGACCTTATCCCAGATCTTAAATCTCAACTTCGAACTTCTTCCCTGGGATATTTTTTTGTATTCCCTTCTCATTCTAGTAAAGAAATAATCTGTGGCTGTGCTGTCATTGTGTCTCACAAGGGCATAAGATAACTTCTTCTTTTTCAACCAACATTCCTAGTCAAGCTCGTTGCTAATATGATTATTAACACTCATATATTCCACATTCTTGCAGGTCGTCAGAAAGGGTGAAATATCATCAACAGTTTGCTCAAATAGGGCCAGTACCCTTTTATCATTGTATTCCTTATTCCCTTTCATTAACATCTCCTCAAGATTAACCTGGATTAAGTTCTTAAAATCCTACATAAACACTTGTATTTTTCAGGATTCCACCTAACCATCCTTCTCAAATCTCCTCCCTTTGAAGTTCTTTCAAAGAAGGATAGGAGGTCAGGGAGAAGCTCATTTTCATCTTCAACGCTATCATCAGGGTATGGTTACTTCGGGCTTCTCAAAGTGGAGCTTGAGGCACTTTACATGCAGGCCCCTTAAGGGGTTCTTGGATATCTTGAGCTCTACCTAGTAGTTGACCTCATCCTTCCCTTCCTTGACCACATAGTGCCCTGTCCACCAGTCCATTTAGGCCAGGGCACCACAGGTCCCATATCCCACACCACTGGGCCAGTTTGTGCCTTCCCCAGAGTCACCTTCAGGTCGTACCAGTGCTTCATCACTTCCTGGCTGGCTTCCTGATTTTCGAGGGCTTCCTTTCAGAAGTACTTCATTTGGGAACTGAGTGACAACATGTAGCTCACTACAGGGGCGTGGCCTGACCAGCCAAGATGGCTGACGTGCTCAAGGGAGTTTTCGGCCCCCACCCCAATAATCTGTGCATAATACTTTGTTAGCCACCCATTGGCCGTAACTTAAGCCCCCTGGTGGGTGCCCTGCAGTTTTGGCTTGCTCAGGGCACTGATTCTGGCCCCAGATCGGATGGCAGAAAAATAGGACACTGTGAAGCCTGTCTGGGCCCTGCGGAGTGTTTTAGCACCATCACTTTTTTTGCTCTTCATCAATGACTTAGTGACTTATTTGGAACATTGTAAGAATGATGCTTGGATCTTTGGTAATAGGATGATCCCAGCATTCTTGATTGCATTCGATACCTTGCTGATCTCGAAGTCACCTATGGGCATTCAAAACCTGCACAATCAGTTTGGTGTCTACTGCAGGCAAAAGGGGCCAGATCTCAATATTAACAAAACCATTTAGTCCTGTCCCACTACTTGTTCGCATCCAGAATGCAATTGGGTCCCCTTGGAGAAAATACACAAATTCGACTATTTGAGCCTCACCCTTAATGATTCCTTCAGCTCGCTTGCTCAAAATGAAAAGAAAAAACGTAGTTTGGAGCATTATAAAGGTGGTATGCTGAGGGCTCTAGACTTCCTCCTGTTACCCCAGCATTACAGATTCATAATTCATTGGCTTTGGGGGGGGGGGGGTCGGTCTATGGTGGTGAACTAAGGGGCCATGAAAATTTAAATAGCATGGTGAAGGTGGAGAATCAGTTTTTACATGTCAGTTCCCCCCTGATACCCCTGTGTCTGGATTTGGGTATCAGATCTCTTGCTCATAGGGTCAGACTTAGAGCATTGATGTACTGGAGGAGGGTTTGGTCCACTACCCAATTAGTACATTAAAGGACAGGTCTTGAAGATATTTTATAACACTGTGGGGTTGACAAGGTTGTTTGGCTAAACTATATATAGGCAATCCTTTTAGAGATTGGCTGTGAGACTCCGGGGACCTATCCTGACACAGCCGGTAGGGTTTCAAATCATATGTTAAAATCAATGTATTGGAGATAGATGATGAAGGTTTGTATAGGCTGGATAATCTGGGTTTCTTGACTGTAGTCTTTTTAGATTTTAAGAATGTTCATGCTTTGGAAGAGTACATGGACAATATTGAGCCTCCTGCGGCCAGAATACTGTCTACAAAATGTAGGTTTGGGACTGTGTTGCTCCGGCCATTTATGGGGAGATGACAGAGTTTCCGTAATGAGCTGCCCTTTTTGCCCGGGGACCAAGGAAACTGTGGAGTAGATTATGCTTTTTTGAACCCAGTACTTTTACCATAGGAGGACTTGGATTGCCCCTCTATGTCTTAACTTGGGGGCTAGGGACCATCAAATTGCCTTAATAATGTTAAGATCCAAAGTTACTCACCCAATTGTTTTGTCAGTTTCCCAGTTTTATTATACATGTGGAGACGTAGAAGCAAATACGCTACCTCTCCACATACTGTCCATCCGTGAGGTGTATAATCGTTTGACACTGGATGACTGATTGTTTTATTCCAATAGGGACTGAGGTCTTTGCTCCTATGTATGTTTTATTTATCTTGATCTAAACGTTAGCTGGGGCCCACCTGCTGCTTTCACAATTGTATTATATTACCCAATGAATCTTTGTTGTTTTATAATTAGTGTGATATTTATTGTATTTTGAATCATTGTTCTGTTTTATCATGATGACTGCTGTCTACTTGCTGCTATTTTTACTTCTTCCATGTGGTATTTTAATGTTTAAAATGTGTACTTTTATGTCCTTTTGATTAAATAAAGCTAATAATGTATGTAAAATTACAATTAATTTGCGTGAAAACAGCACTTTTCTATCTTCGCCCAGGGAAAAGTTAGCACTTATTAAAGGTTATTAGGTAAACCAGTGTTGGTCAATGGGAGAGATCAGCTTTACAATTGAAAATGACTTTAGGAGTTTTTCACTGTCAGGACATGTAAAACGTAAATACACTTGTCCTACTTTTTAAATACAATGCATCTTGCCCTATTACCCTTTAGGGCCTACCTTAGCGTTGACATATAAATATTAAAAAGGAAGGTTTAAGCCGTTCAAGAGGTTTATTTTGCCAGGTCTAAATGGCAGTTTAACGCACTACAGGCTGCAGTGGCAAGCCTCAGATATGTTTTAAAGTGCTACTTTAGTTAAGTGCAAACCCACCATAAGCATTTAATGTACAGGTTCTGGGTACACCATGTACTAGGGTTAAAGGCATCAATTAGGTATAGTCCAATTTTCCCATACATTAAGAAGAGAGCACAAACACATTAGCAATGGTTAGCAGTGAACCAAAAATGATTCAGTTGGATATCTTACCTGATAATAATGACTGATTACAAACATTATTCAGCAGAGGGCAATCATTTCAGCTGTATGTATTACCAACTTGGCAGGAATGGGGTCTCTGGGAGAGCCAGATTTAATTATGCAGAGATTTTCTGTGACTGTTTCCATGGTCAATGGTTAAAATGCAGTTTCCAAATTTGGCTTCATCATTTCATTGTCTGGATTTGTCATAGCAGATGAGCCACTAGGAGAGTGAGAGCCCACCAATGTCCTAATGGGAAGCAAGGACAGTAAGTTAGAAATATTTGACTGAAAGAATTCTCATAGATCTTGGCAGAGTGCGTATGTCAGTGGGATGTTCTGTAGACAGTCTGCCCCTGATGTTAAACTTGTGTATACTGCAAAGAACTCTTTGGTGGGATTTTTTGCTGGGTGAATGCGGATGACATTATAACTGTGTGTAGTTGATTCAGTAGTTGTTTGTAGAGCTTAAGTTCCTTCTTTTGCCGGAGTTTTTGTACTGTTTTGTGTTAGTTGTACTTGTAGTTGAGCTGCACGGTGCCCCCTAATGTAATGAATGCCTGCTGCCCCAATTCAGCTGTGAATGCATGCCTGCCCTGGCGCAGCACCTTACTGAAAGATGGAGCGGCTGCTTGAAGAAGCTACTCTGGATTTTGCTGTGCAGGCAACACTGAACTGCACTTAAAAAGGTAGAAGAGATTCCCTGCAGACATATGCAGTGATTGAGTGTACCTGCCAACAAAGGGATTTCGGGGGTTCAATGGGACCTTCGTTCCCACCTCCAGATGGCTGCTTTCAGGGGATGCATTAAGTTTGGGCCACATTTTAGTGGCTCACTGTCAGTGCACCTTCTAATGGCCTCTTTGCCTATGTTCCCACATCCATAATATGGTCCAGGTGCAAAAGGAAAAGTGTTTTCCTTATTTGCATGGTGCCAAACACCCAGGTGAATGAGGCACAACCCCTTTATGGTGCAAGGGTGCCTGCATTATTGCAAGGCAGAACCTTGTGCTCCAGCGCAAGGAAAATACAGTAATGCACGTTATAAAGTGCTACATTTGTAAAAAATAAGTTCCAGCGCCCTCGTCAGGAGGCCACTGCAGCTTGCACCAACCATTGCCCCATGCAAGCCCTGCCAATGACACTACCAACACAACTACTAACCAATACACTGATACAAGAGTTACAATTCAGGCTATTCCAGGCCCCCAAAGCTATGAGAATGGCTTAGGCAGCAGGTATTAGTCCTTATAAATGTTTATTTAATAATAAACAACTGTTGTGTGCTCATCTTTAATTTAGATGAACAGCGCCACCATGATGTAGACTGTCATAAGTAAAGGTGTTGGCAATTAAGTGTCGTGCCAAGCAACGGAATCCACCGGAAAACACTGGTTGTATATGGCACATTCCTGCACTTTCCCTTTCACTCAGCGCTGTGCAGCAAGACAGCTTGCTGTGCTGCACCGCATGATTTCTTGATAAATGTGTCACCTAATATTTTTATCTTTCATCAGTTGTAATAGGACATAAATATAAACAACCAACCTGGTTTCCTACTGGGGATTCAAATATTATCAATGAAAGCCTAATCACAAAACAGATCAGGCAACTGTCAAAACTTTGCTATAGCCGCATTGTTTTTTGAAAATGTTCCTTTTCCATTCATGGGTGTAGTGTCCATATATTAGGAAAAGAGCATGGTTTAGAATCTAACCGTAATGGACTTCCTATCGTTCCTTCGATCTTTGGATAAAGCTCCTGCTGGTCTTTTGTCACAAGGCTGTTCATTCGCCTCAGTGGTTGTTACAGAAACGACAGAAGATCTATCTTATCTATAAATATGTTCCTCTCTTGTTCATTCATGTTCGTTCATGGGGGTCCACTCCTTTCAATACAGAAAAGGCTGGAGAGTAGAATTTAAAGCTATCTCTCCTTCAGCGTAACGTTAAGTTACAATCCTGCACAATGATTAATACCTAGGATGCAGGCCATCTTGCTTATGGGATTTGAAGAATGTTTTCATGATATGCATGCTGCTGACAAAAAAGGACTCTAGCCCCTAAATATTCAGATTATGACCACTTTTATTTAAAAAGCAAGCGGCATACTTACAAGGAGCTAGAACTGCAGCAGAATAATATTTTTTGACGCAGCAGTGACACAATCAGTGCTCCACACTGCTTCATATTTACAAACTGACACATTGGGGACATTGCATCAGTTTGTAGAGGCCTGCATTACATTTCACCTGCGCCAGTATAATGTATGGAGGGTAGGCGTTCCTATGTTAAAAGAAACCTAGAACTGGTGCAGTGAAATGTACAACTTTTCACTGCGTTACTCTAAAACTTGATTGCATCAGAATCTCTACGCCATCTCAAATCAGGCATAAGGATTAACACAGGGCTTTTAACATGGGTTTTGCCTTTTTGTTCTGATGCATTGCTGAAGTTGTGTCAGTCTTATGACCAATTCCACCGATGTGTCATTTTATCGCCAAAAGATGCATCAGAATTTCTGACACATATGTGAATCTTTGCGCCATGGAGCACTGTATTGAAAATACAGAGGGCACCATTTATGAGGCCCCTTGCACCGCCGGTCTGCCACTTTTTGTGATGGTCTGTGGTGCTGGAGCCTGTACCATATTTTACGAGGGAGCACAAATCAACTTTTTTTGGCTTAATGCTGCCTCATAAATATGGCTCTCTTTAACACAGTTTTCTGCGTTGAAGGGGTGTGCAGTGGGTGTTGTTGTTGGCGGTCCCAGCAACATCCATGGCTTTTTGACACTGCCCCAGATTTACGAGAAATCGTAAATCTGAGGCAGCCAAATTAGGAGAAATATCTTTAGTTCTTCTCGTTTTCCTTTTTCTATGTGTGCTGCAGAAAAATCTTTTATGATTGTTTCTGTGCAGGAAGATTTCCCTTCCTGCACAGAAATAATAATCCCCACAACGCAGGCACCCTTGCACCATGGTGCCTGCGTTGGCGCACAGCAGCCCACTGGGGAAAAGGACAGGAAACGCCATATCTGATAGATCATTACTGCCCTTCTTTTATACCGTAGGGCAATGCAGCAGGAAGGCCGGTGGCAGTGCCCTATGGTAAAACCTCATAAATGAGCCCAGAGCATCAATAGGGCATTTGTGGCAGGCGCAAGAAATCTGACGTTGTTGTAAATGTGCCCTCAAGTTGTAAAAATTAATTGCACCACTTACAAAAAGAAATCTTGCAACAGATTCAGACACTAGTTCATGCGAAAATACACCTCTCCCGAATATCTAAACGTTTTATTTTGCACTATGGAGAGAGAAACAACATGTTTTTGTAGGCAATTCTGAAAAAGTTATTTTATCAGTGCTGAAGCAGATTGGTTCCCCTTAGGTAGATAACAACCGGGATTTTCTTTGCAAGATAGGTATCTTTACTGCTGGAATCAGTTCTGCTTCATTTATGTTGTTTCCTCTGTGAGTTCTGTTTTTTTACCAAATGAAAACAAACAGAAACCGAACACCTGCTATCTGTCATGTCAAAGTAATATATTTAAGGCTCTGGCTCGCAGTACCTAGGGATTTCCTGCATAATGACTTGACCGAGCTGGGGTTATGGTTCCCCTAAGGCAGGGCGGCTGATCCACGCTGCTCAGGGTTTCAGAATGATCTATGATGAGGAGGAAAATCACTTTCACTTTAAGATTTCCGAATATTTTTCTTTCTCATGCAGAACTTCAGGTTAAAACTTTTTAAATATGCATGTTATGCTTTGTTGGCTGGGCTGTGGAATTGTGCTATGCAAATTTGGACATATTGGACCTTCATTCACACTTGTGTGTAAGTTTACAGTTTTTATGTATTCTCAAACTATTATTTAATAGCAAGTTTAAAACTGCGGAGATAAAGATAGGTCTATCCTTGTGCTACATATGTTATTCCTGCTAACCAGTTGCAAAGTGCTTGTGCTCTCCCTTCTAAATATGGTAAATTTATTTACTTATAAGTCCTTAGAAAATTCCTCTGCATGTACCCAGTACCTGCTAATTAAATGTAGGGTTAGGCACTCACTATAGTAGCACTGTAAAACATGCCCAGACCTCCTATTGCAGTCTGTGTGTGCAGTTTCAAAACTGCTATTTCGACGTAATAGAATAAACCCTTTGTCAGGCCTAAACCATCTTTTTAATATTTATAGGTCACCCTAGGGAAGGCTCTAATCCGGAAAAATTCCTTGACTGGACCACGTCCTTCCTCTCCGGAAGGACCCAGAGCGTCCGCCTCCCACCCTTCCGATCTGAAGCCACCAACATCATCTGCGGTGTCTCCCAGGGCTCATCCCTCAGCCCGTTGCTGTTCAACGTCTACATGGCCCCCCTCGCACAAGTGGCCCGCCATCACGACCTCAACATCATATCCTAAGCCGACGACACCCAGCTCATCCGATCCCTCACCAAGGACCCACGCACCCCCAAAACCAACCTCCATGAAGGAATATAGGCTGTCACCGACTGGATGAGGAGCAGCCGTCTGAAGCTGAACTCGAACAAAACGGAGGTCCTCATCCTCAATCCCACCCCCTCAGCCTGGGACAATTCCTGGTGGCCGACCACACTGGGAACAGCACCAACACTCACCTACTATGCACGAAACCTAGGATTCATCTTCGACTCCTCCCTCTCCATGTCGAAGCAAGTCAACATCTCTTACTCCTGCTACAACACCCTCCGCATGCTCCGCAGAATCAACAAATGGATCCCCACTGATACAAGAAGAACAGTGACACAGGCCCTCATCATCAGCAGATCGGACTACGGCAACACACTCTACGCAGGAATCCCAACCAAACTCATACAATGACTACAACACATCCAAAACGCCTCCGCCCGACTGATCGTCAAGTCCCTCGCTGCAGCCACAACACCCCCACCTGAGAGACCAACACTGGCTCCCCGCCAACAAGAGGATCACCTTCAAGCTCCTCACCCATGCACACAAAGCACTCCACAACGCCAGACCAGCCTACCTGAACAGCAGGTTCAGCTTCCACACCCCCACCCGCCAGCTCCGCTCTGCCAGCCTCGCCCTCGCAGCAGTCCCCCGCATCAAACAAACGACCTCGCCGCCAAGACCTGGAAGACCCTCCCTACCCACATACGGCAGACCCAAGACCTTCTCGCCTTCAGAAGACTCCTCAAGACCTTGCTCTTCGAGCAGTAGCATCATCCCCCCTCCCCTCAGCGCCTTGGGACCCATACGGGTAAGTAGCACACTTTACAAATACGCTGATTGATTGATTGATTATAGAAAAAGGGTGCATAGTATTTGAAAAATAGGATAAGTGTGCCTAAGTTTTACATGCCCTTGCAGTGGGAAAAAAAACTAAAGTACAAGGATAGCTTCTCATAGACTAACAGTGATTTACCTCATTACATTTAATAAGGTGCATATGTAGTATAGGATCATTTAGAAAAATACATCTTCCACTACTTTTAATGAAATCCTCTTTAATGATACAGTTAGGTTTTAGCTTACTAAATTCAAAATGCCACTTTAAGAATGTTGTTATTTTTCTGCCTAAGCCAAATGCGCCTTTCTTCCAGTGCCCATGGTTGCATGACTGTTAACAGCTCTCCTGTGGTGTGATATGTAATCCTTCCAGACAGTGGACAAAATACCTTGGTGTAGGGAAGGATGTTTATCTCTTAAGCAGGATGACTAGGGGGTTGTACCCACTCTCCTCCTGAGCTTCAAAAGATGCCTACCTTGTCACTGGCAAATGCAGTTCATACAATACCTTTGTTTTACTAGTTGGACAGAAGCCCCACCCAGGGAAAAGGGAAGCACTGACCGGAGCCAGTATTAGGGTTATACAAAAGGCTGTTCCCCACCTACAGGCTGGCACTGGGTATAAAAGTGGCATCCTCAGAACCTGAAACCAGAAACCTACTGGACATGAATAGATTCAGAAGAAGTCCGGCCCTACGAAATGAAGAAGGAAGACTGAACCTGCTTGCCTTGATTCCAGGATTCCAGGATCCCAGAAGTGACTTCAAAGGTCAGTTTTCTGGCTACCCGTTGAAGTTACAGGGATAGAACAAGGTTCCAAAGGGAGTTTCTGCCTTCTAGATGGCTAGATCTGACATTGTCTCCTCTGCTGGCCTTTGTGAGAATGAGTCCGGACACCCAAGTGCTGTCCTCAAGTTCATGGAGCCTTGGCTGGAGTCAGAGTGCACTTCTTCCTGCTCAACTGAAGGCTTCACCAGATCCACCACAGCATTTCTTAGAACAATGGTGGGCTTGCATCGCAACACTTCAAAGCTACTGATCAGTGGCTTCATTGGATCCCATGCAGCAGCACGCACGCCGATGCAGAGCATCACATTGTAGCCCCATGCAGCTCCTGATCACGGACTTCGCTGTATCTGATGCAGAGTGACCCAGGTACTCACATTGAAGCATTGCACAGCTTCTGATTGGCAGCCCGCCTAACCCGACAGATCGAGATGCAGTACCTCGCATTGCAGCAACGTGCAGCCTGTGCACCAAGGACAAAGGGTACCACTCCTGGCTGGCGAACCTGACCGCACACCTCCCCCATGCTCAATTGAGGGCATTCTGACATTGTGACTTTGTCCTGATCCGGCGGAACCAGATATCCGCAGTTGGCGCTTGTCACTATTTTTACTTAAATCTTGAAAAACTCATAACTCCGGTTCTATTGATTGGATTTATGTTATTCTTGTGTCCTTTTATTTATCAGAACATCCTCTATTGTTCTATACTGGTTTAAGATTCTTCTTGTGTTGTTTTCACTTTACTACTCTTTCAGTGCATACATACTTTACACATTCCCTCCATGGTAAGCCTCACTGCTTTTGTGACAAGCCACAAGAGGGTTAAGCACAAGTTTATTTAGTGACTTTTCTTGTTTACCCTTGCAAGGATTGTGAATATTACTTGAGTGGAGCTCTCACCACACTAAAGTAATAACCCAGTTTCTTGCAAACAGTGTCCATATGCTGGCATTGCACTACATGCATGTGAAAATGGTATATCATTTTGATTGTTTTCGGATCAGGTTTCCTTGTTTTGGCTGCTCCACAAATTCCTCCAGGCAGTCAATGTGCTGCCCCCTACATGAATTTTGAAAGGCACTCAGTCGCAGTAGAAGCAGGCAAGCAAATAGGCACTAGAGATAAACCCTTTAGATGTCTGCTGTGGAAGATATACAGGGGCAGACAATACAGAATCAATGGACATTGACCAATTTGAAAGGCATAAACCAGGCAGCAGTGTGGGGTGAAGTTACAAAGTTTTTCGTATGTGAACGTCCTGTAATTTTTTGGACTTTTACTATTACAACCAATAGTTTGCACTGTTTTGTACGTGAGGGGTTTCACTTTAAAACCCGGTCTCTTACACTTCTCCTAAGTTGCTTTTGGGGAAAAGATTGCTAATTTTCCTCTAGTTTCAAAGTTGTGAGGAAAACAGTTATAAAGTTGTGAGAAACAGTGCATCCATGTTCAGTGCCACCTGGCGCTCATAAATATATTATCACTTTAATTTATATGGAAAATCAGCTGAAGCATGCAGATGTATGAAAAGTAGGAACTTTCGCGCAGTAGGTGTAGGCCAAGATTTTGCTTGAGTAAGATTGGCCGGCTGCTACAAAGTTTTTCATATGTGAACGTCCTGTAATTTTCTGGACTTTTATGATTACAACCAAGTTTGCACTGTTTTGTACGTGTGGGGTTTCACTTTAAAACCAGGGGCCTTATTTATGAAGGACTTGCGCCGCCGGTGCGTCACTTTTAACATGGGAAAAAGTGACGCACCGGCGGCGCAAGTCCTTCATAAATAAGGCCCCAGGTCTCTTGCAATTCTCTTAAGTTGCTTTGGGGGAACGCACCTAGGTAGGTGAAAATAACTATGTGAATCAAGGAAATCTAAGCAAACTTTTCCAAAAATGGGGAAAGGCTCAGGTGTACTGCTGCAAGAAAAAAGTATCTGGAGAAGATATAGCTGCAAGTTTGTCCAACACAAGGGCATACGCTGAACAAAATATATACAATGCAGAGTGTACTACAAATGATTCATTAGCAGTTTGGTGAGAAATGCTCAATCTCCTATTTAAGTCTGTGTTGAAAGCTATTAGAGGGCAATGTCTTCACACCTTTTAATTCAAACACACCTCAGTTTAAAATAATTTACATTTTATCAGAGCCCCTAAAATGCTAAACCCATTTTCTCATAATTCTTCCATAAAACAGTAACTACTGCATGTAAATTATAGAATGCTAGTGGGGCATTAGGGACCCCCTACAATAATATAAGAATGTGCAGTAGCTCTTTTCAATTGATCAGGGTAAAATATAGCAAGCAGGTTAATCCCTTATGGGAAGTTGAAAAATCATTGTACTCAAGGCCAAAATCTGTAAGGAATTTTACTAACCTCTAGACATAAAAAAATGTGTATATTCTTGCTTTTTTTCAGCATTATCATACCTAAGTAACAGCTGGTTCTATGTCATGTGTGAGATGTCTATAAACACTTATTGCACATTTATTTACCCCTCACACACCAAAAATGTTACAAAATATTATATTCAAAAACAGACATGCTTCATGGTGCTATTTATCCACATACACAAAAACAACACACACATACACACACACGCACACACTACACACATAAAAACATACAGAAATACAATACACATTCTATTTCCCTGACATATTGCAATGACTGCCACCCAATACACATCAAACGTATCTAGAAAAATGTACATGAACAAATCACACGCATACACCAAATTGCCTAAGAACAGACAAACACTCACATACAGTGCTACTCACACTTATCCACCAACCCTCCACACAAAAGCATAGGAAGCAAGTATTAAAAGTACATGTAATGCTTTCTTTGCAAACCAAGGTACCTCTAACATAATCACTCTCCCAAACATACACCCACTTGCACAGGGCATACTCATGAATTACTCTTACCTAGAAAAGCATATGGAAAAAGAGCAACACTCACCGAAACATAGTAACAACATTTAGACCTTTTAGAAAATGAAAAAATAAACTTCCCTTACAAGTGCCCCTCTCACATGGTGTGGAATCATCACACATCACCCTTACCCAGACATGCACTCAAATATAGAAACAACTTGTCCAAACATAGTTAAAAAAAATCACACCATTTAGGACAAAAACACATATCACTTTTCTCTCAAATCTACACAAATCAAACACAAAAACCTTCCCCAAACTCTTTTGACACTAATTCACTCACTCAATCTTTGTTTTTGCTCAAGAAAGCACACACCAGCAGTAGACACATTCATCCAAACACAAACAACACATGCCATTTATAATAAATTATCTTAGAACATGTTGAAGATTGGGTTACTGGTTGAGAGGGATGTGAGCCCTTGTCAAGCAGCAACCACAATCCTAATCTGAGTAAGGCACAAGCAGACCGAATATTAATCTGTGCTCACACCCTGGAAGCTTAGCATATAGCAGTCAGGCTTAGCTGAGAGGCATTGTACATAGTATTTGTGCATTGATCGTAGCAGGACAAGGAGATTTGGGCGGTCCAGCATACAATCTCCTCTGCATTAAAATGATTTCTATAGGGTATACTGTTGTGGTATTTAATTCTAGATCATATAATAAGAACTTAGAACACCGTGTGTCACTAAGAGCATCTGCTCTTAGAAGCAAGTACCATCACCCACATGAAAGGTGCAATGCTTCATCCTCGGGCATGCTCCTCATTGTGCCTACGCAGTGATGCCCAATGAGTTCATCAAGGGGGCACTTTGACGGAGATGATTTGCTTCCAATGAAGAAGTCTGGGAATGTTGGTGAATGAAAGTACTTGGGTAGGAAGATTGGATGTGAATATGGGTTAAAATATACAATACATTCTTTGTTGTCTATTTAATGGGGATAAAGAATCTGTGTCAAATGTTGGAAATGGAGTGAAAAACTAAAGGACATTTCAGTCCTAGTTTCTTCTGTGAATGACCATTTGTTGGTACAGAATAAATGTGAGATTACATAAAATAGAGTTCTTGGTCGACAGGTTTCATACATTTGCTGTCCTTAAGAATAAAGTGGCATTTCATCAGGACCTATATAGATGTAGCTCATTGTTGGTTATCTTAATGGTGGAAAAAAACGTGATCTCTACCTCTTAACTTTAAATTATAACTATAAGTTTAGAATTTCTAATGTTTGTGTAGTTTAAATTGTTTATGTATGGAAATTGTCAATAACGTTTTCCTACCTATAAATTATCCTCAACCTTTGTTTTCTCCATTACATTTATATATATTACTAGCAAGTGGGGTAGCCTTCCTCTGTATTATTAAAAACAGCATACTTCAGAACCCTTGTCCCGGCTGGCCCGATTGTGCCCCCAAGGGTCCTTGCTCAATGCTTGCTTGTCAGCTCTGCGCGATGGGCATTTTCGCCAAGCCGGCCTCCCCCAAGAACAGGCAGGGATGTAACGCTTATATCCCCGTGCAGAGTGGCCTGCCCTGATAGGGTCCAGCCGTTGCCATATACTCTGACCATTTGGGCACACTTGGTCCATTCAGGATTGACTGCTTGGACAGCCTCTGATGTTGTTTCGAAGAAAAGAAATTCCACCCTGCCAGGGACCATCCGACACAAGGGCCTGTGGTTCACAGAGGCCTTTCCCCTACCCAGCAGAGCAAAGGCTGAGCATCCTTGGTAGTGGTCCAATCAGAGCGGAATGCGGTCGTGCTGTGCCAGATCCCAGATACAGGCTGGTTTTCTGGACCCGCACGTTACACCCTGCACCCTCCTCTGCCTAGCACATTTCCACAGATGCTCGGAACAACCATTCAATGGGGTATCCCCGTCGCCCAGGCTGGCACCCCTGTGTTTTGCTCAAGCTGTGCCTCGGCTCAACTCTACTTTTCCTGGGAGATGGCCAAGTCTACCGGTGCCTGTATGACTGCACTAGTCCCTCCAGCAAGACCCCCTCCTCCCAGGCTCCCAAGGGGAGCAAAGTTTGGTTGGGACAGGCACACAGCTCCCTGGTTGATCCAGCAAGTAGCATATGCTTGTCTCAATGATTAAGCCATGCACATCTAAGTACACATGGCTGGTACAGAGAACTCGCAAATGGCGTATTAAATAAGTTGTGGTCCCTTTGATCACTCCATCTGTTACTTGGATAACTGTGGTAATTCTAGAGCTAATACATGCTGATGAGTGCTGACCTCCAGAGGTGCCTGCATTTATCAGACGAAGATCAATCCAGGCTCATATGGCTGCTTTAGAGACTCAAGATAACCTCGGGCCGTTCGCACGTCCCGGTGACAGGAAGAATACATTTAGATATCTGCCCTATCATCTTTTGATGATACCTTCTGTGCCTACCATGGTGACCACAAGTATTGGGGAATTGGGTTTCCATTCCAGAGAGAGAGCCTTGAAACATCTACCACATCCAAGGAAGAAAGCAGGCACACAAACTACTCACTCCTCTTTGAAAAAATTACAGTGTTCAAAGCATGCCGGTCACTGAATAAATCAGCTAGGAATAATGAAATAGGACATTGGTTCTATTTTGATGGTTTTCCAAACTAGGGCCATAATTAGGAGGGATGGCCACGGGAAATTCTTGGATCGGCGCAAGATGAACTAAAACAAAAGCTCTTTCCAAGAATGTTTTCATTAATCAAGAATGAAAGTTGGATGTTCAAAGACAATCAGGTACCAACAAAGTTCAGACCGGTGACTAGCAATCTGGCAGCATTTTTCCCACGACTCACCGAGCAGCTTCTGGGAAACCAAAGTCTTTGGATTCTGGGGGAAGTATGGTTGCAAAGCTGAAAATTGAAGGAACTGACGGAAGAACAACACCAGGAGTGGAGACTAGGGCTCAATTTGACTCAACCCTGGAAATTTCACCCGGCCCAAACACAGAAAGGATTCACAGATTGATAGCTCTTTCTTGATTCTGTGGGTGGTGATGCATGGCCATTCTTAGTTGTTGGAGAGATTTGTCAGATTAATTTCAATAGCGAAAAAGACTTCTCCATGCTAACTAGTTGCGTGACCCCCAGCGGTTGCCGTCCAACTTCTTACAGGGACAAGTGGTGTTTCACCACACGATATCGAGCAATAAGTAGGCCTAGGTGTGAAATTCTGCATTGCTTGCGGAGTTTGTGGAATTTGGCAGCTCCACATCCCACAGAGAACGCAGAGTTACCAAAAAACTCTTCACTCCGCAATAGAGAAAATTGTTGTCATGTAATTTTGTGTGTGTGGGGAGTATGACAAGAATTGCCTGGCACTCGAGAGCAGCTTGCAAGCTCTTAGGACATTCTGTGCCTGATAACGCGGCCGTAGGCTATGCCAGTATCTTCAAGCACTTATTTTGTGATGTAGGTGAGTGCGATCGAGTGCAAGAGAGTGCGGCTGCAAACATGAGAAAATTAATTCCTGGAGAAGCAGCTAAATCTACTCAAAAGACAATTTTGATTTAATAAACTTTGTAAATGGACAGCTCGCATTGTTTTTTTTGTTCGAGGGACCCTATATTTAATCGTACTTATTTTTTGAAGAAGGAGGAAGTGCCGCAGAGACTCCAACTTCCTGTTACTGTCTAGCAGGCTCCTCCTAGTGCTTTGTCCATCTCCTAGTCATTTTTCATTTGGATTTCGAGCTGAAAGGATCACTCTGCTGCACATATACCGTTGGAATTGAGGCCTTTGTTTTTGTGTTATCACAAGTAAGTTCAAAAACTGTTGTGTAAGAATGTTGTTTGTTTGATAGAGGGTATGCACCAGGATTTATTTGTACTTGTATTCAATTTAAAAAATAAATTTCAGTAGGGTACTACTTATTTTTTTGCATGTAATGTTTCTTCTTTTGTAAAGGAAAAATGCTGCATAGTTCAGAACAGGTTCTCCGTGTTTTTTACTAAATTGCAATATTCATTTAATTTGCTATGTGGCCTAGTCTGCCAATAAATTGCAAATGTGTTTTTTTCGGGTATTTCACATTTTTTTCTGCAAACAGTGTATGGGTGGGGTAATATTTTCTATACCTTTGGAGGATCTGTTTTGTTGTAAAATGCTATAGCACAGTTAAATATCGTTTTTGGTATTGCTGAATGATTGTTGTTTTCTCCTGTGTTGCCATGCCTCCTGTGCCTGTCCAGTGTTTTGCTATGGGCCACCATTTGTCTTTGTTCCCTGTACCACGTGGCCAGGGGCCATTTTGAATAGCCCATAGGCCTGCATGAGTTCTTTGTTTTTTATGCCTCCTTGCTTGTTGTTTGACGATGTGGCTGGTGACCATTTTGTGTAGCCACTACCAACCAGTGTGCTTTTGCCATATGTCTGCATGAGTTCTTTGCTGTGGCCATGCCTCTTTGCTGATTGTTGTTGCTTGACCAGGTGGGTGGTGGCACAATTTTGTGTAGCCAGCCTGTGTGCTTTTGCCATAGGCCTGCATGTGTTGTTTGTTGTGGCCATGCTACTTGCTGGTTATTGTTGTTTCAAATGGGAGTGGGGTCGCACACCACTCACGCACCAGCGCAATCGCCCCTAAGGACTGTGGTCAGTGTAGTTCGTATTCCACGATGTATCTTCTTTCAGTTATCTGTTATCTTCGCTTTCTTCGCCATCCCTGTACACGTGTTTCGGGGTATTTACCCCTCATCAGCAGGGATTAGGCCATCTTCTTATCTTCTGGGGTTGCCGGTGGCTGCCAAATATTGCCAGGTTTAGTACCACTCAGGAGCGCAGGTGCGGGGTCCCAGGCTCGTCAGCCAACAGCTCAAGGGAGCTTTAAACATTACAAATGGGAGTGGGGTCGCACACCACTCACGCACCAGCGGGATCGCCCCTAAGGACTGTGGTCAGTGTAGTTCGTATTCTGCATTGTATCTTCTTTCAGTTATCTGTTATCTTTGCTTTCTTCGCCATCCCTGTACACGTGTTTCGGGGTATTTACCCCTCATCAGCAGGGATTAGGCTATCTTCTTATCTTCTGGGGTTTCCGGTGGCTGCCAAAAAAAGAGATATTTGAGATTTTGATAGAAGATACGGCGTCGAGAAAAGGTAACTACAATTACCATGATCCTTAGGGGCGATCCCGCTGGTGTGTGAGCGGTGTGTAACCCCACTTCGGAATATATTTTTGCTCTTTTGTGCTGACGAGCGCGGGACCTCGCACCTGCGCGCCTTTGTATGGTACTTTACCTGGAGATATTTGGCAGCCACGCAGCAACCCCCGAAGATGGCCTAATCCCTGCAGACGAGGGGTAAATATGAATGAATGAATGAATGAAATCTGATTTGTATAGCGCTACTAAGCCCAATGGGCGTCAAGGCGCCTAACCAAATAGAAGCTAGCTGGAGCAAATAAACTCTCTTACTGGTAGGCCTTGATAAAGCACCAAGTTTTGAGCGTTTTTTTAAAGAGGGACAGAGACGGTTGGGCCTTAATCTCCAGTGGGAGGGCATTCCACAACCGAGGGGCAACGATGGAAAATGCTCTGCTGCCCCATCTGACCTTCCTTCCGCGGGGAACTACAAGCAAATACCCCGAAACACGTGTCCAGGGATGGCGAAGATGAAGATATTTGAGATTTTGATAGAAGATACGGCGTCGAGAAAAGGTAACTACAATTACCATGATCCTTAGGGGCGATCCTGCTGGAGTGTGAGCGGTGTGCGACCCCACTTCGGAAAGGTTATTGTTGTTTGTTCATGTAGACAGCAGCCATTTTGTGTAGGTAGCCAGTTTGCTTTTGCCATATGCATGCATATGTTCTTTGTTGTGGCAATGCCAACATGCTGGTTGTTGTTGTTTGTTGGCTGGTGGACATTTTGTGTAGCTTGCCGGTGTGTTTTTGCCATAGACCTACATATATTCTTTGTTTTCCATACCCACTTGCTAGTTATTTGACCATATGGCCATTTTGTGCAACCATCCTGTTTTTTTAGTTTTTAAAGCTATTTTGTATGTAGAGGCCTAAGCCTTTTTGTTTGTGCTCCATTCTTTCACTTTTCCCTGATATCAGCTTAATAATATGCTTGAGGCCTAGTTGCTGCTCAAAGCTTGTAGTAAATGCACTGTATGAACAGTGTTTTATATTATTATGTACCTTTTTTTGCATTTTACACCTGCACCACTCCTTGTCTCCCAAATCCCAATGGGATTCTCATGGTAGTTCCCTAGTATATCAGCAATTATCTTTTGTGATAATGTTTTCATATTTTTTTTGTATACTGTAAAAAAAATGTTTTAAAGGTTTTTTGTTTTTTAAATGTTTTTTTGTAATTTTCTGTTTCAAATTTTCCCAAGATCCATTAACCCCCTGTCTGCCATAGGTGCACAGCCACACAACAGCATTAATCTTTTAAAGTTTATTCCAATGTCACATGCGCTCCCTGAGTGCCAAATCCCAACTTGATGCACATCAACAAACAGTTACATCTGAATGTTTATACTCTTTCTTATCCTTCTTAATTGCAAATTAAACTTTATGTTGATATGGTTTTACTTTTGAATGGATATATTTTATTGTTGTTAATTATTTATAACTGAAGTAACTACACTAAATATTATTGTTTGTACTTCTGATTTTAACTGCATCAATGCCACGTTTCACTAATGTTTTTCCAGCTTGTTTGCTTTTAGGCACACAAGAGAAGAGGCCTCACCCACGGTGCTGCCATACAGTAGGCCTGTGCATTTGACTAGTGACCATACAACATGCCGTCAGTACTCACATCTCTTCAGCTGCCAACTGACACCTTCAAGATGACCCCAAAGAAAGGTACTACCAAGAAAGTGGGCAGTGACAAGAAGGAGCTTTCCACCAGTGGTATGTTGCCCCAGACCTTATGTGGGCAACATCATGTGCCTGCTGTACTGGCCTCCAGAGAGCAAGCAGGGAGCAGCATTCCCGCATCAATGGCCACACCCCAACCGAGGCCCAAGACCATGTCTGGCACTGAGACAGCAACTCTAATCATGGCAACGTCAACGAGCAGTGAAGCAGTTGAGGATCATTTAGCATGATAATAGAATGCCAGTTAAAGCCCTCAAACAGGAGGTGCCAACATGTTGGAACAAAACTTATTACATGTTGCAACATCTGTTTGTGTACTACAGGCTGAGCAATGAATATGTCATGCAAAGTGGGGATGGCACTGTGAACGGCATGATCATTAAGATGGACCAATGGGGCCTAGTCAAATGCCTGACAGAGATGCTGCTTACTTTTAATGTTTTCACACAGGAAGTCAGCAAGGAGGACAGTGCGAAGGGCCAAACTATCCTATTGATGCATATGCTACAGGAACATCTAAAGGAGGTGTTTGAAATGTACGCAGGTGTGGATGAATAAAAAGGTGAGCCTGAGTTGGAGAGCTTAATCCTTTGCTTGGCTGTTAATTCAAGGCTCTCAAAAAAAGAGAATGGTCCTACTCTCCAAAAGGACAGGATACCAAATTGACACTAGGAGTTTAAAAGGTTTTATTGTTAACTTCCGGCTACCAAGAATGATTGTGTATAGGTAGTGATGACTGAGATAACTAATTGACAGAGCAAATGGTCTTATGTGTTTTTTCTTAAGCTGTATAGAATGCTTTGTTAAAAATAAAGAATAAATGTTTTGAAGTATACATAAATGAATAGTGCTGTCATGTATTTGGTTTCATATGTATACATATATCTTTTTTTACATATAGATTTTAAAGTGCTGGTATATGTTTAATGTACAGTCTGAAGAAGGTGGTTGGACCTGCTAATACCACCGAAACGTGTCGCTTCTTGGTCTTGTCTAAAAATTATTTCTGTGCATACCAATTGTTGTCCTTTACAATCATATAATGGCAATATTTGGATGTTGAATGGATCATCAATGTTGATGTATACAGTTGATTTGCACTTTGTCCTATATTTTATTATATATTGTGGACAAATTTCTGATGAAATTGTGATTTTAATATTAGAGTCGATTAACTACTTTTAATTTTTTTTAACTTATTGCATTTACTCAACGAATAAACATTCATATATTTGATTTGTTGGCTACTGTTATAGTCTCTGTGTGATTGGTTGAGCAAGTGATGAGTGAATAGTTGAGAACGCTATTGCTATTTCCCAAAGGGAATTCTTTTCAGACCTTGTGTTAATACAAAGCTGCAAAGAGACATTGTGTCATCCAAACATTACATCTGTGCCACAATTATTTATCCATGATACAAACAACTACTGGTCACTTTCATTCCTTTTTCAAACTACAAGATGTGGATTGAATTAGAAGCTCACTCCTGGGCAGATGTCCTGGGTTGCAGCCTTTATAGCAGGTTCCCTAACTGCACTCGTTAGTTGTACTTTTCTACCCTCTGCAGTCTGCAGCTGGGGTAGCTGTAATGGACAATTTTCTTATTCAAATGACCCTGTTCTTCTCCAAAATGCCTTTCAGTTTTACTTTAACTACAAGGAAGATTAATAATAATGAATGATACATGTCATGCATAAAATCATGCAGACATCCTGTCTGCCGTTAGAAGATGGTGGGAAAAGCGATGCACCGCAGTACAGGGAAGATTTAAAGAAGAGGAAATAGAATTTATTTGGCACATTCATCACAGACTATCCCATCCGCAAAAGCCAAGGCACATACTTAGTCTCACTTTACTCCCTGGCCTCACCTTCCGCCACACTTCATAAATATTTTTCCAACAAATATATTTGATTGGCAGTAAAGGAAACTTAACTTACTCTAATGCAGAGTAAAGTAGAGGGAGTAGGCCAGGTAAGTAGAGGTTTTACTATAGAATTGTAGGGGTGTTACTGATCATCATCATGTGTCTTTGGCTAGTGGGTGAGTCACTGTGGTTAACAAATTTTGAAAGGGAAACATTTGAACAGGTGTAAATCCGCTATGGAAGCCATGATGAATTATATCACTTGGCCAGAAAAATGTGACAAAACTTGGGACAGAATAAAGGAGTGACATACAAGGAAGTGGCTGATTTGGGCACTGGGAGGGAAGGGAAACAACACACCTTGCTTTTGCATTGCAATGCATTGAAAAAGCTTTAAATGCCACATTAACAGAAGCAGGCACACATTCCACAGACAACACGGCAGAGCCAAATTGAACCATGCAGCAGTTAGGTCATCATGGGTGGCACTGGAGAAATGCCATGGGTTGGCAGAGAGGTGATGACTGATGATGGTTTGGATTCATTATATCTGTCTTTGCATCAAAGCTTTGATAAAACCATACAAAGCAAGTGAAGTAGATGAGCACCCCCTATCCAGAAGAGCTCCCTTGTTTCTTCATCCAAGCAATTTTCCATTCATCTATTCGTTGTTCTCGTATTGTTCACCCTTGGCTTTGATACACACCATTTAAGCTTTACATTCTCATATCCAGTCTGAAAGCATCCCATCCATATATATTCATCCATCCAAATACGACTCTCAACGAACCTTTCACCAACATACCTTTACTCACCCATTCATCCTTTAACCCATCCTGCTGTAATCCACCAAGCATTCCTTTCCCCCACCCAGGCAGACATCCTTTCACCCATTTAACCTTTCACCCACCTAGGCAGGCATCCTTTGACCCCTATATCCTTTCATCCATCCTTCACCCCCCCATGCATCCTATCATCACCCACCTATATACATCCTTTAACCTATGCATCCTTTCACTCACTTTACATTTCATGCATGTTTCTTCTTCCATCTTTTTTTCCTTTTTCCATCACACCATTATTTAGATCATTTTTAACTTGTATATGCTGAGTTGCAGATAGAAGAGGCCATTAACTACTCAATGACTGCTGTATCTGCTAAAGCTGGGTGTGCATGAGTCAACTCCTTTGCAGTGAGTATATTTCTAATTGTCAATAGGCAAGCAATGTGACATCGACCGTCGCTGCTGAGTCAGCTACACTGGCGCTCTCAATGCTGGTCCTGGCAATGGTGGTCTGTGTGGCTAGAAAAAACATTACACATTTTAGATGCCAAATATGTCGTCCCCTATTATTTTTTTTAACAAAATGCAATCATAATACATCACAACAATTCAGTTGCAGTATCTTCTAGCACAGTATCACATTGAGCATTTTGTTGGTCGGCAATGTTTGAAAATCCAGGTAGTCAAGCCAACCAATCAGAGCTATGATGAATCTGAGTCATTGAAGCGCAACAAAGAGGTGGAAAATTGGTCAATGAAGGACCTTTCGTCTTGGTTGGCAAATGCAATGAGGCTGTGCTCTTACCTCCAGCCATGCTGCACTGTCACCAACTGCTGGTATGCAATGATAATAATACATGCACAATGTTGGGCGCTTTCACCAGACCATGGCCACTGTCTCATTTTACTGTTTGAGCATGAGCAAGAAAAAGAAAGTCTTCTCAACAAACATGCGTAAAATACCTTACTTGAGCTTGCAATCTTCATAGAAGAGAACCTGACCTGACATGATATGGGTTCAGTACCAGTCCAAAATATATGTAAGAGAAGAAAGTTAGGTACAGACAGACTAGTACAATCAGTTTGAAGTCAAGTGCAAAAACTTGGAAATTATGAAAAGAGGTAAATAGGATAATGCAGGGATAACAATACTAGACATTAGATAGAACAAAGAGTAGTTGGAATAAAATTAGGAGATCAAGCACAGTAAAATAAATAAAAAAGGAAAGATTATTCAAATTGTGATGCAGTAAAAGTTATTGAAATAATAATATTGACAGAAGGACTTACGGTGGCCAGCAGATTCATCTGCTGTAGCACTTGTAGAGGCAATCCCAGCTCCCTCACCTGCCTCTTTAGTTCCAGCCCTAATTCTTGCCCCTGGATGATGATGTAACAAATAAAGAAAGGAAAATAGAAAACAGGGGACACTCTGTTGGGCCAGAGGTAAGCCGCAAAATTCACCTGTGATGCTTCCCTCTTCTCTTGCCTTCACCTGCCTTGCCTGCCTGCAACACCGCCACCATCATTCGGGTGGGACTTGGTCCCCCGGCTCGACGAGCTTCCCGGCAGGGGGCGGGCCACACACCTGATGCCATAAAGGCAGAGCAACACTCCTGCAGCGTGGGACGCACGCAGGTGTGCCTAGGCAAAGCCAGGGCCAAGGGCTGGCCCATCCATGCAGTCAGAGCCCGGAAGAGTCTGGGACATCTCTCTAACTTTTGCTACCCAGGGATCTCTAAACAGGGACTCTGAATTGCTTCAAGCAACATTCGGAGCAGGGCACACCATGGGATGGGTAAGCACACAGCTGCAGCACAAGCAACCGGGGGCACAATTGTAAACACTCTTGACTCTTTCTTAGTTAGGGCCACAAGTGCGCTATCACATCAAATTAAGCTCACAGAGCGCTGGCTCTCCTTGGGGAAAGGGAGAAGATCTGGGCCCCTGTTACCACCCCCTTTGATCCCCGAACACTACTGACAGATGAACCAGATCTAAGTGCTACCCTAAATTGGCCTGCAAGTGTGACTTTGACCATGCCATCTCAAACAGATTCCCCTGAGTCAAATGAGCCTGTAATTACACCAGCAGTCAAGAGGAAGCGTAATGCAGGGAAACAGCATCCTAGAACGACAAAGACCACATGAGCAAATAAGACTGGCAAAGATACACTAATACCGACAGCGCTTCCTGTGGGAAAAAATTCCATGACGGGGATATGTGAGGACATGATATTGAAATTGGAACAGATGGTTCACTCCTTACTTAAGCCCCTAAATTGTAGATTAGGGACACTGAGGAAAAAATAGAGCTCCTTATTAATGGGTGCGCCTCTTCCACCACAGGTGACCTTCCTATGTGTCCCTCTCACCCTCCTGTAGCGGAATACTCCCCTGGCTTTTGGGGGATCCAGCAGGGAGCTCAGATGGGAGAGGTAGAAAAGTAAGACAGGCAAGCCAGGCCCATTTCCCAGATACCACAATATTACCTACAACTCCTCAGCACATTCCCCCACCACCTCTCCCACCCCGCACAAGCATAACCCACATTACACAGGCTCAAAATGCAACTTCAACCCAGGTCACTAAAGCCAATGTACCAACAACGGGAGGTAGGAAAGGGTCGGACTGGGAAGCAGCCTCGACTTCAGAGGCTCTGTTGGTAGGTACCAGCAAACTACATACACTAGGACTACCCTCGCAGTGCTCACTTATGTTTTAGTCCTGGCTAATGTCCCCCGTTAAACAGGGGTGAAAGGGAAAATACAGATCAGTTAATGAATAAAGCTGTATACTGGTTCAATACCCATTTCAAAGGCCAAGGCTGCTGGGGTACTACCATAATATAATGGCTAGGAGGGTGAGATGGGTGGGCCCTTCTCCCAAAGATATTAATGGAGACTGTGTTCTTGTTATTTTAACAACCAGTACTTTGTAAGAAGCTTGCTGAGAGCCTTCACAGACACCCCTTTGCTCTCTAAGCAGGTCTCTGTTTTTCCCCTGGGAAAATGTTATAGTCCTATATCAGGTCCACCCCCTCATAGTTTGAGACTGTTTAGTAACCTTCCATGTTCCCCTTTCTTCCCATCATGGGATTCACTCAGCCCCTATAGACTGTGGCCGAGAATTGAGCTAGCTAATCGATTTGCCTCCCTGTATGATCTCCAGGCCTATGACTGACTACCCATGGGGGGTGTAACAGGCTTTTTAATCACCACTAGCGAGTCCTCACATATCTCTGTTGCACAGATCTCTGGGTACCAGACAAAATCACCTCGGGAGACAGCAGATGATAACCTATCTAGTAGTAATGCCCCACCAAGCAACCCAGGAGCATTGTCGCCAGTAACTCAGGCGGCTCGACAAAAGAGTGGGATATACGTAGCCATGAGGTCTTGCATCAAAGTTGGATAAGGCCGAGTGGTTAGCTCTATGGCAGAATGGAGACATCATATGTCTTCAGGAGATGTGGGCTTTGGACCCAATATTCATAAATGGCTCTCAATCCTTTCAAACCTATGCAGTTCCATCCCTGGGGGGAAGACCCAAGGGGGTTTAGTAACCTTAATCTCGAACACGATACCCATTATGGCCATCAAAGTCGAAAACTCCTCCCTGTATTTTCATTTTCTAGCCTTTGAAGGAGGTCGCCACAGTGTGGGTCATTAAAGATTTACTACAACAACTATTTTGGTGGCAGCATGGTGGCTGTTAGTGACTCGCTGGATAAAGAACTGGAGAAATTTACAAGGTCTGTTGTGCAAAGAACTCCACATCATATGGCTAGGTGATTTTAACTCCCAAACATGCCCCAACTCATTGAGCACAGTTTGTGGGTTGGTTGATATGGAGGGAGACCCATTAGTCCACGCTATGCACCGCGATTATGGGAACACCTAAATAGGTTCTTAGCATCGAAGAATTTGGAAGCGTATAATTAAGTAGACACAGGAAGTTTGGAAAAAAACTTCTTTCGGGGCGTTTCTAATTCCACATTGGATTTAATATTTGCAACCACCAACTGCTGGGGACATCTTTATCATACGGATACTATACTGTCAAACTTTAGTGACCACACAGCATTATTCCTGGTCTTAGAAACCTCCCCGGACAACCGGGAAGGGCCCTCAGACCAATTTTGGCCAGGCTAAATGGATACCAGTTGAAATGGGTCAGTATAGACCAGTTCAAAACCATTGAGGAAGTTACAATTTATAAGTTGAATCTGGTCACAAACTGTTTGAACTCCTTCAGGAGATCAAACTAGTCCTGTTCGGGTGTAAAACTAACAGGGAGAGAACAGAAACGCAATGTTTCAACGAGATTTGCACTCAGGCTCTAAAGAACCTTTGTGGGGCCCTGAAAGCATCACCCAGAAATTAATCTCAGATTAAAGAGCTGCGATTGGCCTATAAGAGAGCTCGTAAAACACGGAAGACGAGTTAAAAGAGGAGGCATGGCAACATTTGCCTGAAGCAGCATCCCTAAATAGTAGTAGGGATTTTCTGGAAGACAGTAAATGCCCCTTTCTTCAAGAAAGAACAGGAAAAACTGGATGGATGAAGACACATGGGTGACGCATTTTGAGGTGATTTTTGGGAGCGTGATTGCCCCAGGGGATGAACCTTATATCCCCTTAGAGAAACCCTGTTTAGCCAATAACTTTTAACCTGGAGGAAATAACCCTTTCTATCGCCAAATGCAGTAGCAACCAACTCCTTACAGAAGCTGGAGAATGGGTTTTTTAGGAGGATCGCTTTTCTCCCTGTTTCATTTTCAAATCATGTCACTCACTTAGAGTTGGATATGCCCTTGTGTCTGACATGGTAGGAGCAGCCCTGATCATGCTGTGGCACTCAATATGGAATAGGGACATAGTCAATCTAAACCAGACTATTATACTAAATTTCCTTTTATTACATAAGGCTTATAAGATCCCCTGGTTGCAGTACATTAAAACGACTCTGTACTGGCTAGGTGTCCCTGAGCTGTTTGTAAATCCCACTTTGTGCTCCAGGTTCCCTAAGAAGAGGCTAACAGCACTAATTTTGCTAAGCTAGCCTGTGAAAGGGAGGAATTTCAGAAGTTAAAAATAATTGTAAAGACCCATCACTCAATCCCACCAATGACAGTGGGTGAATACTTCTACCTGGACGTGGTAAGGAACATGCAGCATTGGTTTATTCTTTTAAGATTCCGCTTCAACTTAATTCCCCTACTGCTGGGTTTCCCTTCAAAACAGTATGCTCATAGTCACTTGCCCATGCAATCATCTATCAGCCCAGTCAGAGCTCCACCTTTTCTTCTTCTGTCATTTTTATAAGGAGCAGAGAGACAGATATATTAAACCTCTTTTAATATGGCACGATTTCAAGCAGTGCTGCGTTCCCCTGTTCTATTTGAAAAATGTCATGATCCTTTTGAATGTTTCTGTGTAGCCTCATTCCTTTGGGCCTGAAGTGTAGGAGACATTTATTAGAATTGGAGAGCTATGCTAACTTTTAGCCTTGAACTCATTTGTCTCCCTGAGCATGCTACGTAATCTCTTCAAAATAGTCTCGCAGAGATACAGGGTCACCATAACATATGAAATATTTTTAAAGGGCCTTTATAACTTAGAATGGCAGTCCCTTTTATTTAAATGTATGTTTTTAAACTTATGTATCTATATGGCAACCGGGAACCTGCAGTTCAGCATCTACTCTTTTATTATGTTCACTGCGCAAATAATAGATGTCGAATTGCGTAATTTGCACAGCTCAATACTATATCCCCATTGTTTTTGGAGTTTGCACTTGTACATTGTTTTTTGCTATTTTAATTATTAGTATTTAATAGCTCATATGCATGGAACTGTATTGCACTGGGAAGAATGTCACTGTCTTATCTTTTTAATATGTATACTTTGATGATCTATGCTTTCAAATTAGATCAAATAAAGTTATGGAAAGGAAAAAGGATTAGTGGTACAGTTAATAATATCAACAAAATGTTTTGACAGGCGAAGGCAAAAGCAGTATCATTGAACTTTTCTAAATCAGATCACCTATGGTGCTAGTATCTATCATGGACATATTCCTAATTTCCTAAACCTAACCCTATTCCAAATTTCCTAAACAAGATTTTGGTACTAATAAATTGCAACAAATGAACTTTGCTTCTCATCTCATGTTCAATCTCTTAACCCCCTTTTGATGAGCCAAATTAGTCAGCTTTTTTTCAATGCATAAATGCATGCATTGCATACTACTCATCACTGGGAGATTTCTTGGGACTGTATGGGCTACATAAAGGAAAGGCACAGAAAAGTTAGAGAATACTAACTGACTAGTGACAGGACAGAGGAGTCTCTGAATGACTTCTTAAATATTCAGTCCAAGAGAGCACCAATGAGCAGGATTAGGTAGCGCTGAGCACCTGGCTTGATAGTGATCACATAATATTTGAGCCCCTCAACCTCAATACCCAGCAGGTCAAGCAGGTCCTGGTCCCTGTCAAGTATATCGGCCCACCAGTGTGTCAGCTGTTGTTAGGTGCTAGAGGCCCAAGAGCTGTGCTGCACAGTCCACCGCAACCTCTCCTACTGCTGCTGACACTCTCGGGGGCCATACCCACTGCCAGGCCTGCCACTTCCTGCCAGGGTGTAGGGGAGGTGGCGCTGCACATAAAAAAAGAGCACAACCAGCTTCACCTCTTAGAAAATGGTATGGGCAGCATCCCTTTGAGGTGCCACTGACCACAAATTAGGCGGCTGGTGCTGTGGGTGGTTCGGGGGTCCTGACACTGCTGCTCTGTAATGGCAGTGGGTAGAGGGAAGAGGTTAAACAGGAAAAGAAAGGAGAACGGAGAATGTAAAGAGAAACATGAAAAAGTACAAAAGTCACAAAAAACCAACAAAATTACAAAAAGCATTAAATACACAAATATAATGACACACACTAATATAATAGATACAAATGAGGGGATGTATGACGGTACACCGCGTACCGTCACAACGCATACCTTTACCACTCGGCCGTGACAACGCAAGTCATTACCACGACTTGCGTTGGGGGCGCGGATTTCGAATAGTATAATTTACTATTCTAACACCAGTCCCCGTGGACCCTAGGGAAGGTGTTGGGATAGTAAATTAACTATTTGTAATCCTTTAGCGCCCTCCAGCGCAAGTCGTGGTAACGACTTGCGTTGTCACGGCCGCGTGGTAAAGGTACTGCGTTGTAAAAACCTCGTGGTAAACGATGTTTACCCAAATGATGGTAGAGATGTTTGATGAGGGAAGATTAAACAGGGAGTGAAAAAATAGGCCCTGCAAAAAACTAGATGGTCGCAAACATACAAACTGCGTGGTGCCATTCACACACAATTTCCGGGGTAAGAACACACTACGCACTGAAGACAACATAATACATCACACGTGGCATGAAGCTCTGACCGCTCGCGGAACTCCACATAGTGCTACAGAGTTTTTGGGGCACTCCACAGAGTTGTGCGTAGCACAACCCCATGGACTCCATCCAGGTCTGGGATGCCTTTAGATGTCTGGGTCTGCACGCACGCTAAATTGAAAGGACCTATAAATATAATGGGGTGATCCTGTGAATTGAAATGATCAGTGTGTGTCTACCCTTTGCTGACAAGTGCGAGTAACCCTCTCTTGTGATAGGGATTGCAATTATTTCCCATAAACAAGGAATTCACAGTAAGTGCAGGACATAAGCTTGAGTCGATCAAGACCCTGCCCTTCTTTGTACACACCCCCTGTCGCTACTACTGATTGGTTGGTTTAGTGAGGTCCTTAGATTGGCCCCACTGGGGTCAGCAATGGCCCTGGTAGAGCACAGAGGACAGAATCAAACTTGACTATCTAGAAGTTAAAAGTAATAACAAGGTTTCCATACATGAACATGCGGAAGGATCAATAATGGCGGAGCAGCCCAAGTGACTGAAAATACATCGTAGGCACATGGCTTGGCCCTGCCCTTGCAGACACTTTATTTTATTTTATGAGCTAATAAAGTGCCAGAATCACACCAACAGGAGTATCACCTCACTGAGGCTGTGTGCAACAGCCAGACAGACATACCTAGAAGAGATAGGTTTTTAACAGTTTTCTGAAATGTAAGAGGTTCTGGCATTCGCGTAGTTGGCAGGGAGGTTCATTCCTGAGAGTAGGGGCGCAATGTGAAAAGGACCTGCCACCCAGGTGAGTTTTTTTGATTCTCTGGATGCAGAGAAGTGACTTAGATCCTGACCGAAGAGACATAGAGGGTGTGTACCTTTTTGATTGGTTGGGCAGGTAAAGGGGTCCAAGCCCATTTAGAATTTTGAAACCGGTGCAACAGATCTTACATTTCACGCGTTTTCTCACTGAGAGCCAATGGAGTTTGTTTAGAAGCGGTATCGAGAGTGTTCGAGGGGGGGCATTGCCACGGTGTTCTGGACTACTTGCAATTTGTCAAGGGAGGCCTTGTTGGTGGTAGCCAACAAAGCATTGCAGTAGTCCAGTAGGCTTAACACTAGAGCTTGCATCAGTGTTTTTCGTGTGAAAGGAGGTATTAGAGGGAACACTCTTTTAAGAAGACCGAGTATGTGGAAGCATGTTCCTGCAGTGGTGGTAGCATGTGCTTCTACTGTTAAATTCTGGTCAGTTCGGATACCCAGATCGTTGACCACTGTTTTCGGGGAGGATGTCGGGCCCAGTTCCTCCGGCCACCAACTTGGTGACCAGCTTATTGCTGTGCCTCCAAACAACATAATTTCTGATTTCTTGGCATTCAGTTCGAGGAGGTTGGCCCTCATCAATGAGGCAATGGTCTTCAAGCCTTCTGAAAGGATGGGTTGGGTGTTATGGCTAGATTTGTCAAAAGAGAGTAAGAGCCGGGTGTCGTCTGCATAGGAGATGGGACTGAACACTAAAGTCTTCATTAATATGGCCTAGGGGGTAACACATATGTTAAAAAGGGTAGGGCACAAACATGAGCCCTGCAGTACTCCCAAGGTTACTTTGGTGGTCTTAGATCTGAAAGTGCCCATGGTGACTCTCTGAGTTCTGTCCTTTAGGAAGTCTGCTAACCATTTCAATGCAGCCCCTTGAACCCCAATGTCCTGAAGTCTCTCCAGTAGGATTTGGTGTGAGATGGTTTCAAATGCCGCCAATAGGTCAAGCAGCACTAAAAGTGCTGCCTTACCCTTGTCCCTTGCCATTCTGATGTTATCGATAACCTCTATCAAGGCAGACTGGGTACTGTGCATGGCACAAAAACCTGACTGGGATACATCTGGGATATATGCGGCTTCTACAAACTCGGATACGTGCCTGTTAATATGTTTTTCACGTAGCTTGTTTTGCAAGGGGAGCAGAGAAATGGGGCGGTAGTTGGACAGGTCGTCTATAAGGGCTTTTAGGTTTTTCTGGATTGGGACAACTTGTGCAGCTTTCCATTCAGAAAGGAGTCTACCATCCCTCAGGGAACCGTTGAGGATGGTGCAGATAGGGCTGGTAAGTTGTTTGGCAAGCCGGAAAGTGATCTTGGCCGGGATTACATCCAAGGTGGACCCTGACTTAACCTTCGTTAGCAGAGACTCTACCTCTTCAGGGATAAGTAAAGGATATGTATCCAGTTGCGCGATGTTAGATGAATTTGCTAGGCATTCTGTGGAGGTGTTATTATAGATGCTGCTGGCTGCGGTTATTTTGTGTTCAATACTGTCAATTTTCTGTATGAAATAGGCTGCTACTTTGTCACATAAAATTTGAGAAGGAACTTCTACAGTGTTGCATGCCTTGGGGTGTCTAAATGACTTCAGAATTTGGTATAGAGTCTTGAAGTTATTGCCTGCCTGCTCAAGTTGGTTGGCGATAATTAGCTTAATGGGTGGACTTTAGATTTGTTATTTTGGCGATCTGTGGCCTCTGGGATGCTTGGGTGAGGACCAGGAGCAGGGCAGGCTTTTCCACCAAGAAGGACCCGACCAACTTACATGAGAGGAACTGGGAAGCCCCTCTGGAAGTGGCACGATGGAAAGCCCTTCCTAGATGGAACTTATGCTCACCCAGTATGATGCTGCGTGGGGGAATTGATTGGCCCTGGCGGGGGCGAGTTGGATAGGGGAGCGACCCGGCCTCCCAGTCTGCCTGATTGGCTCAGTCAGCCACCCAACCTGGGAGCTCTCGACATTGTAAGGTTCGAGCCCGGTTTGGTGTATGTGCTTGGTTGAGGAGCTAATAGGGCAAAGCTACCATCTGTGAGATTATGACTGAACACCTCTAACTTATTATTCACCATAAACTGTAAAGATACTGCAGTGCCATGGTGCCGTTGGCTTTGAATAGCCAGCCTTTTAGGCCATCGGCCTTAGTATACTCCATTTTCGTCGAGCACCTGGTGCTAAATCATTTGTAAATGACCAGATTCTGGTTCAAGGTTTCATAAGTAGCAGAACAGCTACCTTGCTGCAATCTATTGAAAGTCATCTTCTGAGACAAACTTTTGTTCCTGTTCATGATTGCCTGCTGTCAGCAGGTGCTCCTTCTGCTGTCAGGCCAGTTCAAGGGAGGTGAAGAGGTTGTGGGCTTGTGGAAAGCCACCTCCACCACCTGCCAACCAGTACAAGGGCCTACTCCTCCCGCCCTGTGCTGCCGGGTGCAGTGTCAGGGGCACAATTTCTTGCAGGTCAGCAGGCCATCCAAATGGCCGGAGCCAGCCTCAGAGTGCACAGCCACTCTTGTCAACGGCAGACCACTGTGTGTCTGGGGTCCAAGTGGTTCTCGTCGCCCCTTGCCATCTGGTTGCCAAGATGGTCGACCAGATGGCCCAGTGCACTGGCCAAACAGATGGCCCACAGGCTGGCCTGGAAGGCTAACTCTGGCTTTTGTTACCCTAGGGTTATATAGGCCCCCACTTCATATGGGCTTAATAGTCAAGGAACATGTGCTTTCTGGGCAAATCCTTGTGGAGAGGGCATCGGGTGGGCTGGGCCTATCCCTCCTTGGCTCTCAAGACCAGACTCCAGGAAGGCAAACCCAAGGCAGCTTCCTGAGTCCACAGAATGGTGGCTACAGTCACTACCCAGGGAAGTTGCATACCAGGCATGACTCTCTTGCTCCCCCACTGGGGTTGGGGTTGATACTGTGGAGATCTTATTTCATTCTTAAGGGTGCGTCATAATCACTTGTAGAACGCACCTGCATATAATCATTTGTAATATTAATGTGAAGTTTTAGAATTGTGAAATGTATTAACATGTAAACGTGATGTATTTAAGGCCATTGAAAAGTAACATGGAGAATTAACATTGAAAATGAATGTAACTATAAATAGAGCTATCTAGTAAGGAAATTTCTGACACGCTATACTAGAGGTACAGCCAATGCATCAACAAGATAGACCGCTCTTTTAATGTGCAATCTCATAATTAACTTGAATCATTGAATCTTAAACGTACTAGCATTACTACATTACACAATGCTACGTAAGAAGTAAGTAAGGTCTTTAAATGACTTCACCCCCCCCCCCTTAAAAGAGTAGGGATAGCCAGTACTGAACATAAGAAAGAAAAGAAAGAAAATCAAAGTGATGAAAAAGAAAACCAACCCCCAGAAATCGCAGTCAGCAAAATATACCCCACACAGTTGCATTCAGATAATATACCACTGTTTTTAACAATCTGTCTGATACATTACTCAAGCTACTTGCATTTCTTGCATTATCTGTGTTCTGGGATTTTTACTGTATTTTTTTGCATTATTTATTCCCTGAGATTTCGTCTAAGTAGCTTTTTGCTTGATTCTCAGAGATGAAGCTGCGGGTACGACCTTGATAAACAATTTTTAATCTTGTTGGATTCTGAAGAAAAACCATAGCTCCTATTTTTTGAAAGGGGTCACATAATTGTCTCAATCGCCACCTCCTCTCGACTGTTGCATGTGCAAAGTCTGGCCTGGTAAAAAAGGTTACACCATCAAAGGTCCTTTTATTGGTAGGTCAGGCTAAATCATAGAGAGCCTGTCAGAGTAAGAAGTTCCCAAAAAACAGAAGCATGGCTCTAGGATGTTGTTGAGATGCTGTTTTATAGTTTTTAATCATCAGGAGGAACTTATGAGCCCTTTGAACCGCTTTCTCCCAGTCCCAAGATTGAAGTTCAGGGAATGCATTTTTGAGGAGGCCGATCATGTACTTCCTTGCGTCATCCTTTTCAATGCCCGCGGGCATTCCGAGGAAGCGGAGATTATTGCGCCGTTGGCGATTTTCTTGCTCTTCCAGTTTCCACATGATGTCTTTGACGGCTTCTTCATGTTCATCAGACTTAGCCTGGAGTGATGTAATATTCTTCTCAAGTTGTTCAGTCCTTTCCTCAACTGCAGCCATCCGATCTACAATCTCGGAACAAGTTCTGCCCACCTTCCTCACTGCCCCTTGAAGTTTTTTTGCTGCCATTTGTGACCTGCGGCTGTCTGCTTTGGCTTCAGCTTGAAAAATTTTGATAGACCCCAAGATGTCAACAAGGGCAGGTTCTCTATCATGCTTGCCTTGCAAGTCCTCTGATTCAATGTTAGCATTAATGATAGTCTGGTTCCCCCCAGACAAATCAGCAGAATTAGAGTGTACCATAAGAGGAGGAGGCTCTTATGGTACACACGAAACCCTAAAAAAGTCCCAAAAATGTACTATTGGGGGGATGTACTCTCTCTTATTATCTCACTTTCCGGATAACCTTGAGAAAACTGCACAGAAGTGGCAGGAAAAAATACCCATTACTACAGAAGAGTGTAATTATGCTTATGGTTTATCCTGAACTATTCTCATGTCAACATAACTGCAAACTCAGTTCTACAAAACTTGCTTTTTTATGTATTATACTCCAGACAGAATAGCTAAATGGGGGAGTGGGAGGGGGACTTGTTGTTTTAGATGTATGATTCCTAATGCTGATTGCATACACATCTTTTCTTCCTGTATAAACTTAAACTCCCTAAAACTAAGCATCGAGAGGTTCTTAACGGCGGTTTTAAAAACTGAAATAGCTCTCTCTAATGAAGTGGTTATCCTAGGGGCAACAACTCTCATTGATCCTTGCCAGGGCCATGAATTAGTTTTTATCGCAATGGCGGTCCTAAGAATCTGTGTTGCCTCTGCCTGGCTAGACCCCAACCCCCCATCATTTCAACAATGGTTTTCTAGACTACTAGCCATATTTAACCTAGAAATGACTATATACAAAAGAAGCGGTAGGAAGCGGAGGGCCAGGGGGCTTAAAATCTGGAACCCTTTAATTGAATGGTCCCAATCCCAAGGTAATTCCTTGTAGCATGATGATGTATCAATCAGTTTGATTTAAAATTGTAAATATAATCTGTAACGCTTGTAAATAACCTTTAGACTATAAATCATCAAATTATGTTTGTATTCCCTTAAAAAAGGGGAAAATGTGCAATTAATGTATTGATGTATTACTGTATGAATTACTAATCCAGTATTAATCCCTTTATTTGTGTATTCAAATTTCTCAGTTTGTTTTGCTTCTCTGCTTGTCTGACCAGGTAGGGAGAGGGGTTGCTTTGGTGTAAATATAAAATCCAATAAAGATATAAAAAAATGAATGTAACTAGCAGAAAACATTATCATAAAGAACCCGTTTTGTGCAACTGACAATTATACATGAACTAGATGTGCTTATTAATCATGTAATTTAATACTTAGGTAAATGCATTATTTGAAAGTGCTCTAATGTTATGTGAATTTGTAAAGCTTATATGATGCTTTCTTATGTTGGCTTATTTTGGCTGAATTTTGTAGGCCTTCAATGCAAGTCCCTGAACACTCTCAATTTAGAATTAACAGTTTTGAATGTTGTGTGTCGTGAAATCTATTCTTTCTCACGTTTTGTGTTGTGGGTGAAATAAACTTTCACACTAGATAGAATAATGTCTTTGTTTTACTAGTTAGATCAGGAGAGAAGAATATACAATCATGTGGTTTGAGTTGATAAAGGAAGGTTATTGTGCTTCACAGAGGAGACGACCTGGGAACCAAGGAAAAATTGTATCAAGGAAAACCACAACCATACTTGTCGGAACACTTCTCAGAGTCAAAAAAGCACAACCTGACCCTAATTAGGTTGGGAGTTTTTCCATCAAAAGAGTTAACACAGATATGAAAACAGACCTGGCCAACCATAGACAGCCTTTTTTGCGGACAGAGTAGTGAATCATTTCTCTATTATGCATTTGCATGGTGCTTTTTTCACTCAGCAACAATCTATTATGGGCAACATTAAAAAAGTTGCAAATAAGATCATGCCGACTGGCCATAATGAAGCTATGGGGAGGTTCATCTGTCCAGTTACCATGCAAGGCAGTCAAGTTATTGGATTGAACATCCAAGGAGTTAGAAAAGGATAAGTAAGAAAATAATAAACAACATTCAAACTGCAAATTTAGGCCTGGTAAGGCAGATGGCTCACCTATGTCTGCTATTCTCTTTACTAAGGATAAACATACCTTTGATACAGGACTGAAATCCCTGTTGCTTTTTCCTTCAATTTAGTTCCTAAACTCATGAGTACAGCGCTCCTGTATTTGGCATCGCATATTTGGACATGGAACACTCGCAGTATAGGTACAGAGAACAATTTATTTAACTGACTGGACTGAGCATCTTATGCTTTAATCTGTAGCAATAAGATCGTCAATGTACACATGTAAAAAAAAAAAGAGACGCCTTGTAAATGCACTTGCACTTTGATTGGGATACCACTGAGCAAAATAAGGAGAGCTAGCTGCTATTTATAAAATTGGGCAATATAATACAATATCACCATAGAAACATGCTTGAACCTCTTGTAGTTTTAAAGAAAAAGTGATTTTAATATACAGTTTTTATTTGGTTTTTAGTACTTAAAAATTATAGTATTACTATTATGCTAATGATTTTGTAGTATTATAAAGTCAAAACGAATGTTGCCGCTATATTTTAGTATTGTCAGATTTGTTGTAATTTAATGTACTGCTTTTTGATGAACATAACATTAAAAAAGATTTTAATCATACAATAAACATATGAGTTTCAGGAAAAGTAAACAATTGTCCCATGCAAAATCACCTTCAGGACTGTACCCAGAGCAGATGGTGTGACTCGCACTGTACCCTGAGCAAGCTACCCATGGATAACTTGTTGTTGTGAATAGGGAAAGTGGCCACTTCTTATTTGCCTTCTGAGAGAGAGCATCCTAGAATGAGCTCTGTCTTTAGTAGCTTCATGCTACTTGACCCATTTATCATGGAGAGACTTCCACTTGCTGACAGTTTTAGTCTTCCTTCCAAAAATGCTTAATTAGGGTTGTCACCTTGGTGTTAGAGTAGGGATAGATTTATTGCTTTTCACTAACCAACCCTCGATGCAGGGAAATTGGATCTCATGTTTCCTGATTTTCTCCATTTCACTTCTTGAACTAATTGTTCTGCTTATATCACATCAGTTAAATTGGATACGCAGATTTTGCGTTATGCTTTTTCCGATTTATTTCTACATCCTCGTGCTGGGGTACCTTTATGTTCAGTTATTCTTGGCTTTGTAATAAATCAAACTAACCTTCAGTACTTGTCCATGTCCAAGAAGGTTATTGGTTAATTGATTGCTTCCTAACAATGTTTCTCCCCTTTACATTTTTATGCTGCGAAAAAAAACCATTGGATTGTGACTCTAGAACAGGTCTAGAACATATGGGCCTGGCCCTTTCAGGGTAAAGAGCAGATACCAGCCCTGCATCATGGTCCAGCCCCCGGGGAGCCGAGCTGAAATACAAGCCTGAGAGTCCTGAGAAGCCCTTAGTAGATGCCAGGGCCCGGTCTTGAATGGCAGTGACTGTCGATGATGTCCTGCGCTACCCAGGAGTTACTGTCGGCAGGGCAGGCGCAAGGCTTACCATTCTCCTAAGAATAAGCAGGGCCTGACAAAGGGGAACTGGCAGTCCCTGGAAGCCCTCTCACCCCTTCTCCGGCAGGGCGGGAGGTCATGGTCATGCCCTTGGTTAGAACTACAGCTGGGCCTGGGTTCCATGCACCAGCCCTCTGTGCTACCATGTGCGGCAGGTGGAAAAGTGCTCTGTGGTCACAGACAGGACAGCTTGTCCAAGTGCTGTCCAGACCACACTCTGGTTGATCAGGCATAGTTGGGCCTTTTTGATGAATATGGGCAAAATACCTGACCAAGGAATTGGTCTGCGGCCTGGGTCTGCGAGCCCACTTGGGCCCTGGGTTCCCTTCCTCGGCCCTGCGGTGTTGTAAAAGGGATGCTGACCTTCTGTGGTGGGTTTAGATGATCTGAACAATGCCCCAGGACCCCGGCTGGACCATGAGCTGGGCGTTCCGGTATGGAGCTCCATCCTCTAGCCTGCCATGTCACAAGGGTCCCAGGTTGGTGGTCACACGTACCAGAGGAGGCTACCACTGCTTGGGTGGGTTCAGAAGCACAGACAGGGCCCTGGGGTGGGATCCCCCATCCTGTGGACCTTCACATTTCCAAGCACCCAGGATGAGGTCTCACGGGTTCGTAAGCTCTGGCCATACCCTGGGTCAGGCACTCCCGCCCTGGGCTTCTTCTTCCACAGTTCTCAAAAAATCCTAAAATTGTTACTACACCTGTAGATCAAGTTACTTGAATAAACTCCATATCTTGTGCCCATTTCAGCAACACATAGATTTTCTAGATACCTATTTTTAACTTTTTATATTTTAACAAATGAATTGCTGCATACCTGGTATACAATAAATAGAACAAAGCAAGGTGCAGCTCAGTTATTGGCTCTGGGTTTCTCAGGTTCTTGGGGAACCAACAAATCCTACATATCCCTGCAACCAGAAGGGTCTAGCGGATGTAACAGTATTTTTGCTTTTGAAAATATGCCATAGTTAAAATAAGTTACAGATGAAAATGTAGATACAAATGTCAGTTTTGTCAACTCAATTTTAATATTTTTTTATTTCAACTGTTACTTTGTTTAAGAAAATCTTGAAGAATCTACACATATGACCCCTTAATGAACTCTGAATGCTGTCTACTTTTCAGAAATGTATAACTCTTCGGGAATCCATAATGAGTTTAACACCCACTTCTCCCACACACTGGAAGGAGTTAGAAAGCACTAAAAGTTTGAAAAATTGGCTATGTCCCAATAAAACGTAAACTGTGTTGAAAAATGTGATATTCTGATTCAAGTCTGTCTGTTACTGAAAGCTTGGAAGATTGTGATTTTAGGTTGTGTGATGTTACAACGCAATCTTTTAGATCGTGGTACATCACAACGCAGGTTTTACAACTTGCGCTGTAGGGTGCTGGACTTAGGAATAGTTAGATTTACTATTCCAACACCAGCCTACGTACAGTAGGGAAGGTGTTGGAATAGTAAATCTACTATTCCTTAGTCTAGAGCGCACTCCAGCGCAAGTGGTAATGACTTGCGTTGTAAAAGATGCGTGGTAATGGCAGGGCGGTGTTTTGACCGCGTTGTCATGGATGTTTCCCGTGATTTTAGCACTGCAAACCTGCCCGGATGCAATTTGTAGGAAATAAAATAAATGCTTTCTTCTGCAGCACTTGTTTGTCAAAAATCCCTCAAATATGGGTGTATCTTGGCTATTTTATTGGACTTCTCCAAGGGAATTCACAAATCCTGAAGTACCTTTAGAATTCCTAGAGTGTTGGAAGAAAGGATGTCAATTTGGCATGGATACCATAGGTGGACAAAACACCTATCAATGAAAGGGTTCATACCAATCACACCCACCCAATTTCTGTTTTTTACCACATATTTGTGGATTGGAGCTGGAATATATGAGCTGAAACCACCCACTTCAATACTTACAATTTCCCCAATTAATGTAGCCTTGAAGTTAGAATACTTAATCTTCCCTCCCCTTTAACATTTGAACTTTCCCCCTCCCAATAACCGATTTTTCAACAGTGATTGTTTGATTGTCATTAGAATAGTAAATCTGTTACCATCTTAATTTCTCCTCTTTCACCAGTGATTGTTGGATTCAAGTTAGAACATTAAATATGACCTTCCCATCCTCAATATTTGCACTTACCAAAATGTTTATAAGATTATATTGGAATAGTAAGCTGGAGCCTCCTCCCACAAAAAAATATATATTTTCCCTGTTATCATGTTTGTAGGATTGGTGTGAGAATAGTTAGTCGGGCAAACACCCCCCACACCCCATAGTTGCATTTTTGTCCATGCTATTAAGTTTGGATTTAAAATGTTAAGTTTGACTTTTCCTAATATTTGCTCTTCCCCAATATTTATTAGGTTGGTCACAGAATAATAAATATGCGTTTGCCTAAAATGTGCACTTCCCTAATTTGTATTGGGTTGCAATTGCAATAGTAAATGTGACCTCTTCTGTCAGTTTCTGCTCTTTCCCAATTGTTTGTGGGTTTGGAGTTTGAAAAGTAAATCTGAAATTGTGTAATATTTGCATTTTCTTCAATGCTTATTGGGTTAGGTATAGAATAGTAAATCTGTCCTCTCCCCCAGTTTACCCCATTTCTTCCATGTTTGCATGGTTGGAGTTTGAATCGAAAGTGTAGCCCCCTTCAATAGTTGCATTTTAACATATTTGTTGGGGTTTGGTATGTGCACTTTCTCCAGCGTTTTTTGTGTTTAAAGTAGAAAAGTGATTTTGGCAGTAATCCCCAAAAAGGGGCAGCTACCAGAAGGAGGCTGAAGTTAGAATAGTAAATTAGACCCCTCCCCATACCTTTCGATTTCCACAAATATTTATAATGTTTTCATATTATATTAAATGGCAACATAAATATGACAATTATTTCAGTATTTACCTAATACATACTTTTTGAATTAAACAAGAAATATTATTTTATTTGTGAAAAGAAAAACATGTACATATTGATACATTTTAAATAAGTTGAAATTATCATCTAATAATTATTAATTAAAAAGCGAACTAACTGTTAAAAACAATAGTTTCTTCACAATATGTTATCTGTTATGAATATTAAAAAGTACACTTATTTTTTAAATGTGTACACGTTAATCGAAAATATAAATTATGAAGGACAGTTGTTAAGTATTTTAATGATTTAGCTAATATTGACAACATTTATATTTTCAAATGATACATTTCTCAAAATAAATATTTTTGGAAATGTTGAGTATATAAAAAGTTGTATTTGTACAAATTATTGTACCATTCTAATTCATTTTATCATTGACTTCGATGTAAAATAAGTAAATTTGGGGGATAATTTACCTGATTTGGGGGTCACTGCCGTTCAGCGCATCGCCTCCCAAGAGGTCTACGGCCAGCGTCGCTCGCCCCCCACCGCCGCAACACATCCGCGGCCGCTGAGAGGGGTAGACGGACTACATTTCCCAGCGTCCCCTGCCTGGCAGCAGACACTTCTGCCCGGAAGCGTATAGACCACAGCACTTCCTCCCGTGTCACGGGACGCGCGCGGGCATCGCCGGGCTGAGCCCGGGCAGAGGGTGGGCCATCTGTGGCCATCAGGGGCCAGAAGAGGCCGGCGAGGGGCTATCCCCTTAAGAAGCACAAATGGGTAAGAGGAAACAAGTCTGTAATGAGGGGTCTGGGGGCCAGAAAGCCAAAGTTCCCAGAAAAGCAGAGACAATAATCTGACATCAGCTGTGGGAGTGATTAGTAAGGAAATCGCTAATGCTGAAAAAGAGCTAGGCATGTCTCCATCAGCGGGGGGCAAGACTGAACCCGGTGAAGAGGGAGTCACACAAGACATTGTGCTCCCGCAGCAGGGTCCTGTGGTTGACCCTGGTTCCTGGCTAATTTCTGTCCCAGAAATGAGTGCAGGCACCCAGGCATTGTCGCCCCATAAGGAGGACACCCAGAGTGTATCTGGGCAACAAGGAAAAGGGGGCAGGGCTGCATAGAAATACCAAAGGAAGACTAAGCACCCCAATAACTGTCTTCCAGACATGGACGATGAGATAATAAATAGACTGAGTTTGAAGATTGAAGGTCTAATTGATTCACACCTGGAGCGCGTCTTGACAAATATCGCGAAAGACATAGTGGACACGTTAAACACATGTGTAGCGGGACTATTGAAGAGATACAAGACAATACATGTTTATCCAAGATTATCGCAGGTCCTTGAGCCTAGCACCCACCGTGCAGAATCCCATCACTACCAATCCTAGTCGGACAAATATCGCTGCGTCTTGTGTTGTGGGTTATCTCCCTTCAAATGTTAATACTCCGGCTGTAGATATGGCAACCACTGCAATTGGCAAGCACCCCCTCCCTAGGGCACTTATATCAGAAAAGGCCAACAGGCATATCCCAGTAGTCTTGCATCAGCCTGCTAAAGAGTCATCCCTCGTTCCCTGCGAATCTAAGTTCCATCTTCCACCTCAGGCCGCACCCTTAGTGGCAGTCCTAACTGGGGTACCTCCTCTTAAGCTGATTGCGGTAGAAAGTACACAGGAACTTATGAGAATAACTAGGAATTGGTGTACTCAGTATTCCAGTGGGGATGCTGATATAGCTGACTGTATAAGTATGGTTAGGCGAGTGGGGTGGGTGGGTCCCAGAGAAAAATCAATAAAAGGGGATTGTATTGTGATTAATTTTAAGGCACAGGACATGGCAAACCGAATTTTTTGGGACGGGTCAGAACTGACAAACTCAGGTATTAGGCCGCTTCCCCTGGGATTTTTCTATCCACCTTCCACACGAATGGGGCGGAATCTGGATGCTCAGTCAATTAGACCCCCTATACTCCCCCTAAATGCCCCAAGTTACCCTAAGCATAACCCAATAGGGAACTCACTGCGGGCCCTAATCATTTTTCTCCCTTATCAGGAATGGATGAAAACGACTGACAAATGGTAACTTAGAAACTGCAACCCATACGTTGAAGCAAGTCCCGCCCTGCAGAATTGTAAGCTGGAACATAGCAGATGTAAGGGCAAAGATGGGGGATGAAAAATGGGTGGGGTTCTTAAAAATGTTTGACATAATTTCACTTCAGGAGACCTGGGACCCAACGAAATGCTTCTTAGATGGCTACCAGCACTTTTCCATCCCAGCTCAACGTAGTAGGGAGGGTAGAGCTAAGGGGGGCCTGACAAGCATGTTCTCCTTAGAACTCAAGGGCTTGTTTACCCAACTTGATATGGGTTCCAAAAACAGTCTAATAGTGGAATTGTCAGTCTCGGGGAGAAACAAAATATTATTTATACATTTTTATAACTCTATGGATAGCGAAGACAATAACCTTGCGCTATTACAAAAGTTTCTTTTATCGTATTGTCTAAAGTCAAATACATTTGAGATCATATTTATGGGAGACTTCAATACTCACCCCTGTGATAAATTGTGTGGAATTGAAGGCTATGAGGGTCCTCAGCTTTCAGCCCTGTCCCATTTTGAACATTCAAAGCAGGGTGAGGAACTGGAATTATTTCTAGCTAGCTGGAACCTTTATGAGTCCAGCTGTGGGAAGGCTAGTACTAGGACCCCAACGTTAAAGGGGAGAGACATAGGGAAAATCATAGACTATATTTTTTTAACATCTTTTATGCTGTGTAGGGTTTTAAGTTATCTTACGGAGGTCTCTGTCTACAGTGATCACAAACCTGTGATATTAGAGATGGAACCGGGGGACCTCCTTAGTTTTAAGGATGGGTTGCAAAAGGAGGGGAAAGATGTGACCCTGAAACATCAAGGTAGAAGACTGAGATGGTCCAAAGTGGTCCCCGAAAGCTTTTTAGGTGAGGTTTTACCCAAGGTTGAAAGGGAGGTAAATATATGTCTGGACACTGAGTCACAGGGTGCACCCACGATTTACGCCTTTTGCATCATCTGTCAACAAATTAATCTAAGCCTACAGAGAGAGGGAAGGCAGACAATTCATACTGGTAAGTGGTGGTTCAATAGCAGCTGCACTAGAGCCCATGCCGCCCTTCTTAAAGCACTAAAAGCTTCTCCAAAGGACAGGGGGATCATAGCTAACCTTAGATCAGCTTATAAACAGGCATTATTAGCTAGAAAACGGGAACTGAAGGAGGAGGCTTGGTTTAAACTTCTATCTCCCAAAGTGTTGCGAGACAGCAGGAAATTCTGGGCCACCATAAACCAACCTGTGTTCTCAGATGATGAGAATTCCCCCTTGAGCTGTAATATTCCCGATAGTGACTGGATTGCTCATTTTGAGAAAATCTATAGGCTGCCAGGAGACAACCATAGGATAGACAATAGTCTCCCGGAGAATGTTACCCCCGCGGTGGTCTTAGATGTCACCGAAGTGGAAAGGGCCATTGGAGAAATGTCACAGAATAAGGCCCCGGGCCCTGACGGGGTCAATGCTGATTTATTTAAAGCTGCTCCAAATTTTTGGTCCAAAATTCTGTCAAATGTGTTTAATTCTCTGGGACCAAATAGTTTGCCAGCTACCTGGGCCACCTCAATTATAATTCCAGTTTTCAAGAAGGGGAACAGACAGGACCCATCCTGCTACAGGCCGATTTCCCTTATTCATTTGTCTGCAAAAATATTTGGCCGTGTGGTCCTACGTAAATTAACAGATTGGCTGTCAGAAAGAGGGGTCCTGTCCAATGCACAATACGGTTTTAGGGCCAAAAGGAGTACCCTTGACCCATGTCTTAACCTCCAACTTTTAATCAGCAAGTACACTATAGCTAAGGAGGGGTCACTTTATATGGGGTTCATGGACCTCTCCTCAGCATTTGACCTAGTTAATAGGTCAAAGCTATGGCACATATTACTAAACATGGGTATCGACCCACCATTAGTGCACCTTCTAGCGGACCTGCATTCTGGTCTTTTAGCTGCAATTAGAGTAAATACTGAGGGGCGATGTACAAGTCATATTAGGTCAGAGAGGGGGGTCAGACAGTGGTGTATTCTGGCCCCCCTCCTGTTTACACTATACATTAACGCCCTAGAGCCTGCTTTGGAGGACGTGTCACATGATGTGCCGTGTATTGGGGAACTGGTTATCCCAGTTCTCCTTTACGCGGATGATGCTGTCCTCCTTGCCCGCACAGGGTTGGGTTTGCAAAAACTGTTAGATGCTTTTGGAAGTGTTATGGAGGAATTAGACTTGAAAATTAACACAAAAAAGTCCCAAGTCATGATTACAGGGAAGGCATGTAGGGATTCAAAGGTCAAAACTTTCGACTGTTGTGGGGAAGTAGTTTGTAGGGTACCCACATTCCCATATCTGGGAGTTCTTTTCAAGGAAGGTGGTAACTGGGGCCCTGAAAAAAACAGCCGTAGTACGGCTTTTGCTAGAACCGCATCTGCACTTATGGGTTTCTCAAAAAAGCTAGGGGCTAGGCTGATAGAAGCCCTTATTAAGGTTTATAAAGCTAAATGCCTAGCGGTAGCCACATATGTTTCCCAGATATGGGGCTATTCGCCCCAAGATAAAATCCAGATTATTGAGAATAAATTCTATAGATCAGATCTGACTGTCTCTCAGTCTTCCCCAACATTCTCTAATAATACCGAGCTGGGGCTAGGATACATAACTGACCAAATTAAAATAGCCCCGCTAATATGTTGGTTGAAAACCTGGTTGAACCAAGAAATTACCTTGAACCACATCATACTGTGAGACTGTTTGAAGCTGGATAATTCTAATAAAATTCCTTGGCTGGCCTATATAAAATCGGGTGTTCACAATTTGGGATGTCCTGAACTCTTTTCGTCTCCAGACTCCATAGTGAGGAAGGACATTGGACTGACCAAAAATGCTATGATGAACTTACTCTCTTTAGAGCGGGAGGAGGTTTAGTTGATGAAACCAACTGTCAGAACGAATTATGCCTTAATTAGCTTCCCAGGCCCTGAACCTTGCCTCACCATAGTGAATCACCCCTTTCATCGGCACCTTCTAACAAGATTTCGTTTTAATTTGATTCATTTCTCTATAGGTTGTTTTAAAAATTGGTGCCCCCCCAGAACGGGCAGATCCTTGTCAATGTGATGATTTCTCAACCCAGGACACCTTACACTTTATTATGTTCTGTGAACACTATCGAGAAATCAGAAAGAAATTCTTGTTCCCAATACTGAGGGAGGTGGGTTTTATACAGGTTAGGCCAGCCCTTTTGTATTTACAACAATTAAATACCCCACAAATAATATTCCATGTTGCTAGTTTCCTAGTCGCTGCTACTCGGATAAGGAACAAGTTTGCCAAGGTCACACCTATCCCAGTCGATATTTTATGAATTAGATTGTACGTCTTTTTACCCCACGATTTTATCATAGGACAAAAGTCCCTACAACTTTTTATCACATTTTTTAAATATATTCATATTGTATAATATTTACCCTGACATAATGAACTTTTTTGTCTATGATGTTTTTCTGTGTAATTAATTGCTGTGTTGTACTATGTCTTTTTATGATATTAATGTATCGAATAAAGTATTTGACTGACTGACTGAAGTAAATTTGTATTTGTATTTTGACACCATTTTTTATTTTAACTCCATTGAACTGTTTTTTTACATTAGTGCTTAGCTCATTCTAATAATAATGGGTCACATGGACCTAGTTTATTGTTGCTTTAGTGACGTTGGTTAGTAATTTATTTATTAGTTAGTATATGTTAGTATTTTGTTAGTTCTTGTTTGGTTTTGAGATGAAATCCAAATATATGAATGTGCAATAGGTATTAAATTACTGTATCATTTTAATGAATACGTGTTTTGAGGTATAAGCCGTTAAATTGTTGTACTTAAAGTTATTTCTAATTATATTGGGGTGTGCTTTAGAATTAATTATGATTTACTCTGGAGATGAAGATTATCATCAATCAACATTATCGTGGTGAAGTAAAAAAAAAGTCTACTCACGTTTTTTTCTAATTTTGTCGTTTACCTTCTCATCGGTTGCGGTGGAAAATGTATGAAACCCATGAGGTAACTCAGAAAGTTGCATATTCCTAAAAAGTAGACAAAATTTTGAACTCCGACACAGATCAATTGTGCAGATTGTTCATGGTGTTCCTATGAAACAAAGTAATTGAAACCAAAAACTAATTAAAATAAGCAGAAAAATAGAAACAAGACACAACTTTTTCATCTATAATTGTCTCGATGGCTGAATTACAAAAGCAATATGCCATAGGAAAATGCCTTTTTTTGTTTGGTCACCGCCATTTTTTCTGGACTGATGCTGGTGGTTTTTTGACTCAGTGCATAGGGGTACTTCTAACCAGGCCCGGTGTATGTGCTTGACCTCAAAAACTTATGAAAGTGGCCAAACTCCTGACTGGCATATTTAATCGACCCATAAGTCCCTCATATATGGTATAGTGTACCCAGGGCCGGTAAATAAATGTCACTAGTGGACTGTAGCACATATTGTGCCACCAATAAAGTGATAATGCAAAGCATGCCTCTTGGCCTGCTCCTGTAGCCTGGTTATGCTGTTTTAAAGCTGCCAATTTGACTTGACAAAGTAAATATTTTGACAGGCCTAAGCCTTCTCTTTTACTACTTGTAAGTCACCACTGATGTAGGCTCTTGGTGCCTGTAGGACAGGTGGTGCATGGTATTTAGAAAGAAGGGCAGTATATTTTATGTTCACATGGCACTGAAATACCCCAAAAGCGTTTTTCACTAAAGCAAGGCTGGCTCGCCTATGAAAAAGCACTGGGTTACATTATAACACCTTATAAAGCTTAATTTCAGTTTGGAACAGCTAGAAAAAAAAATGTAAGGACTCATGTTTTTTTGTGTCGTAATTTTTTATTGGTACAAAAGGGGGTGGTGATGGACGGAGCAACTGAACCAATCAAACACTCACACCCAGTTAACAGATCTGGGTTTAATAGATCACTGTTCTTTAGCCCAGTCTGCCACCCCAGTTCAGACATGGCCATATGCAAATCAGTCTGACCCTGTGCCTCATGGGAACAGTCCAGCCTGAACTGCCAAGCCATGCCTTCCTTGGACCGGAAACAAGCTTCCGAGGACCGGTTTCTAATTTTTTATTGAGTATCAAAGAAAAACACAAGAGTGACATTGGCGCACAACATTGGACAGTCATGGAGGTTATAACATAATAGATACATCTATTCTGAGATGGGGGTGAGGGAAGAGGGGGAGTCCAGGTGGAGGAAAGAGGGTAGGAAGATGAAGGGAGGAGGGGGTAGAGAGGGGGGCATAACAATATGGAAGAAGGAGTACATAAAATATCTCATTAACATTAACAGTGCACTAAGGAATTCAAACATCTTAATATGCAGTAATCCGGCTCAGTATAGTATACATCAGCAATGGTGTTTCAGCCAAACCCTCCTTTAGTAGCTATACAATGATGGTTGTTGACGAGTTCACTGATCTGGGGATAGTGGAGGGGACATGAGGAGGCAAGGCCTAGAGAACGGGAAGTGGGAAAGGATGGGAAGGGGGAGGACTCATGCTAATAGTAATTTAAAAATCCAAAATAATGGTCAGGTTGGATTGTATATTACTATTTTGAAAATGTCACTTTTAAAAAGTTGGAATTTTCCTGTCTGAGCCATAAGTGACTTTCTTTCAGTGTTCATTGGTTCCCAGAAGCTGAATTGCTCCTTAATTAGGTTTAAGGTGGCTTCCATAGCTGAGACAAAGGGAGAAGGGCTAACTTTCTCCTGAAAGGATGGGCATCTGGGCTGGTCCCAGGACCTTAATTAACTTGAAAGGAAGCCTTGCCTACCCTGTCACTGGGAGATGTAGATGGCACCTGGGCCTTCCCCTTCTGTTGTCCTGCTCAGCAGTCAGACAACACTCCCAGTAGAAGAGGAGATGCTCCCACAATCAGTTCTGAGTGACCACAAGGGAGGGTTTTCCCTTTATCATTGTTGCATCACTGGGTGGGCAAAAAAACTCTGTAGAGGGGAAGAATGTTTCACCCCTGGGAACGTTTATCTCATTTGTAGGGAGTGGTCAGGATTTGTTCCCACCCACACACTAGCATGGGGTACTATGTGTACACCCAGTAGTCTCTTCTGAATACTTTTGGACCTGTGGAAGATGGGAAAAGGACTGCAGATGCTGTTGTAACCTGTGAGGAGAACCCGAAAGGCTGGACCTACTCCCACTTGTAACCAGGAATGAAAAGTGGACTTCAAAGGTCAGTTGGCTGACCTCCAGTTAATCTCAGGGACACAACAGCTTTAAGAAGGCCACTTCTCTGAAAGAGCCCAGCTGACTAGTTGCAACTGGACCTGCTCTTGACCCTGCTGGTAGCTTCTAATGGGGTGAATCGTGTCCCCATCCTGGTATCCCTAAGGTCTAGGGCCATTAGACAACCATCAGAGTTTACTCCTCCAGCCAAACCATAAAACCAAATACTTGACAACTTTTTCAAGGAGTTTTGCCTGCAGAACTGACAGAAGTCTAGGATAGACCTGCCAAGTTAAACTGCTGAAGGTGCTTTTTAGCTGCACAAAAGATTCAGATTACTGTCCCTCAGGGATTTTTTTTGCCAGCTGCATAGGAGAAGGTATCTAGCCTTGTGGAACCTATTTGGTTACAACTTTCAGCCTTGCCCTCCAGGAAGAATATGTGCTCCAAAAAATGACGGTCCAAAGATAGAAATCTTCACTGGGCAAAAGTGCCTAAAAGAACCGGCCAGAAAGGGGCCTTTCCTGGCCATTAATTTTAAATGTCTTCCATGCTGAGCTTTACGACCAAATGTCAACACCTTCACAAGTACTTCATCAGATGGCTATCCAGCCTCATGAAACCCATCTCTGCCATAGCCTGCTGCCTTGCCCAACTGAAGAATGTTGAGTTCCATTTTAGAGAATAAGTCAGGAGGGAAAACTTTCAACTGGGATAAACCTGGTCTCCGTATCTGACACCCACTCCATCACAGTTGGACTTACAGCCTATCCTTGTCTAGCATCCCGTGCTGAGTGCTTTTTGCTTTTTAGTGCTATTTTTATTTAAAATCTAAAAAAAAATCTTGTCTCCTGTTTCCCTATTGGCCTTTGTTTTATTTTGGTGCCATTTTGTTCATTAAAATATTCTCTGTTTTTATAAATATGAGTGGAATTTTAATTGTGTGGTATTGTCAACCTTTTAACAGTTTTGGTACTCCTAAATGCTTTACTCATTCTCTTAAGTTAAACCTGTCTGCTATGTGTCATTGTTAACATGGATTGTGCTCAGGTTAAAATGAGGGAATCCTTTACTGGACCTAACAAAAACAGTGACATTGTTACTCTTGTTGGACTACGATCCACTGCAATTAATAATCAGGGATGGGCATCACTCATGTAATTCAGTTTAACGTAATGACGCTACCTGGTAGGCCTATCTTTTTATGTGCTGAGGTCTCCACCCGACTGCGAAGTCTCCACAGTTGTAAAGTTGCGATTAAATAGTTTGTTTGTGACTACAGAAAAATAGTAAATTTACACATAAGTATAAGTTTACCTTTGTGATTTGGGCCATGAGTTATAGCTTATAAAGATTTTACATTTTTTACTGTCCATGCATCTAATGATATTGTAAAACCTCAAGAACCAACATGGGTATGAAGAACACCTATTCAGATTGAGGTGTTTACTAAGGGCGGGTGGAACTCACAGTTTCACTCCATGGAATTCGGTGGAGTTTGCAAAAAACTCAGGTGAATTACACAGAGTTCTGTGAGGAGACAGAGTTCCTCTGCAATCATTGCAATCAATTCAATTTTTTTAAATTTAATTATGGGTTTCTAACGCACTAGAATCGGCTCCCAAAGGAGTATCTCTGCACAATAGATCATTGGGGAACCCGTCCTGGCTTTCCCTGTGAGATGGTCCCTACTGGGTATCTCCAAGGTGAAACCAGGCATCCCTGGCGTATGTGGGGGGCGGTTGTGGAAATGAGGCAAGCTCCCTGATCCCTGGTTAGAGTAAGCACCAACGCAAGAATTATCGAGTCCGCTGACGCTGGTCCACAACCCTGCCGCGTCAGGAATTGAACCCTGGCCCCGGGCTGTCCTCTGCTCCCGGGTCTGCCGCCTCTAACCAGTGAGCAACACCACTCCACAATTGTTTGTATTATTCTAGGTTAGTACCCCATAATAATCTGAAGGTTCCTACTCCCAATCTATGTTACAGATTCTAATTTAATTGGTGCTCACCATTAATGAAGTTCTTTCCTCTTACCTCTGGTCACAGCGTGAACAAATGCCAATCGTGTAATTAGAGCCAGCAAGTACTGTGTCCAAATGCTTGTAAATTGAATTCCACCATGAATATCTTTTAATAACTTAAGTGTAATCCTGATCCTGGGATCAGCAGTGCTGGGCTCCACTGGCCATGCCTGAGCATGCATCACCACTCAACAGATGGGCAACTCTCCCAGCCTGGAGGGGATGTCAGTGAGGGTAAGCGTAAGAATACTGCAGCAGTGGGGGCTTCGAAGGGATGCTGCCACTGGTGGAGAGACAGAAGGAACACTGCCACCAGTAGGGGAGCAGATAGATGCTGCCAAGGTAAACTTGTTCTCACTCAGCCATCTGATGGAGGCCGAAGGCAGAGGGAGACATGCAATCCCCCATGGTGAGTAGTACGGATGGGAGTGGAGCAGGAACACTTTAAGGGTGTTGTGGTTCCGCTGACAGGTACAGAGCCCAAACCTGCTGCCATCTTCACAGTGGCTGACGGTTCATATATTACAAATGTCGAGGGTTTTTTAATGCAAGAAAAAAAATCATTTTGTTGGGGCGAAAGTTGAATTCATTTGAGACTCCATTATTTAGTACTATCACGTCTCTGTGTAAAAGTGAACAATGACTTTAAAGTACGTCAACAATTTAATCTTGTCACCTGCCCTCATTAAGTAAAAAATACTTATTAGAGCCATGAGCTCTGGTGACAGGGGCATATGATGATATCATGATGATTAGGTGCCACTGCCTATGTCACTGAACAACCAAAGGTGATTCAAACAAAACTCAGGAGCCATTACACAAACATGCGCCAGATTTATTTTAATGACGCTGCAGGCGGTTTAATGCTACACATCATAAATCGCCTCCCTCACTTCCGTTTCATGGCTTGTCTACTCTGCAGGAATGCCATTCCGTACCTGCAGCGATGTCTCAGTGGGAGAGTTGATCTACTAAGAATTGTATGCAACTGTGCAGATTAAAAGCCATAATTGCTAGTGTTGATGGTCAAACAATGTTTCTATAGCGCCACCTGTTGGGAAGCAGTGAAATATTCCCTTCAATAAACTGGATTGCTCAATGCTCAAGTAAGACACAAGCAGCAACAAAAATCGGCATTAGGAGGAGATGGGGTGGCTCCTGTAAACTCCACTTCGCTTGAGTGGCGGAGTGTTATTTTGGTCAAACTTCGTGTTCCAAGCGGAAAACGGAATGTCACAACTCTGCAAACTCCACAAGCGGATCGGAGTTAGCGGGCCACAGTTAGTGTTTACTACCTATTTGCCCATCCCAGGGATGTGAGAAGGCCCACTAGACCATCAGGATAAAACAACTAAAAATATAAATCTGTACTGTTTGTGCCCATCCTGACACTGTGTGGTAGCTCTCTTCCTCTGGCATCCGACAGTCCTTCTTGAATGGGAGCCTTAACTCCTCTCTGTTTCACCGTTTGTCACAACTATGACATAATGTTCTCTTGGACAGAGATGCACTATGACCCTGGGGAGGGCGGCAAGACTGTTGTGGTTTTGGTTGATGAATGAAGCCGATGACAGGTTGTGCAGATCTCGATCCCATTTTCGTTCACATCTATCCCTGCTTCTATAGGGGTTTCTCCCCCAGGAAAGGTAGATTGGGGGAATTCCCAAATGTGTCCCCAGCACAGGGGCATAAACCCTGCATGGCCTTTAGGAATGTACGTGTGGCCTTATACCTGTGCGGGCTGGGCCTCACCCACCCAATTTCTTTGTCATAAATGTAAAACTTCCTGTTGCCTATTGGGCTTTAAGCCCCTAGGAGGGCAGATTTTAGAAAAGCACTTCAATCTGCCACATCAAGGGGGGGGGAGAGAAATTCTGTGCTTTTAGGGACTAGGTATTGCCCAACGCCAGGGTGGATACCCTCCACCCCATGATTTCTTATGACTATAAAAATCCCTGGTGCCTAGTGAGAAATGTGGCATACCTCGTTATCAATTGATTATTTTATATTAATAAGCAGCACTCTGCTCTATATTCTAATGCAAGACAAAACACAGTCTGTCCCAGTTGATTATGGTGTATGTTTCTCGTTTCTCTACCTGTAGTAAATCAAGAGTTCATGAAAATGAAACAAATTAAACAATTGTATATGACTTTGGTATGATGCCGCTGCTGTCTTGCTGCACAATGGGTTTAACCCAGATCTCTTGACTGGGGTGAATGTTTGATTCATTCAGCATTATCCATCATTTGCTGCTGCAGCACCTTTCTCCCTAAGTGGGGTGGGTTTGCCTGGTTGTGGGTCCCTTGCTCGTTGTGCCACTGGATTCAAGCTACCCTGGAAGGTGAGGGGTGTTATCCTGAAACCAGCCCCAGGATGCTTGCTTCTGGTACTTGGAGGACCTGGCTTGGCTGTTCAGGCTGGACAGTTTCCACGAGGAACAGGGTCAACACTGATTTGCATATAGGTGAGTCCAAACTGGGGTGGTGTAGTGTGCAAAAGAGCAATGGATTTAACCTAGATCTCTTGACTGGTGGTGAATATTTGATTAATTCAGCATTCCATTCATCATTTGTTGCTGCAGCACTTTTCACCCTATGTGGGATGGGGATGCCCAGACGTGGGTCCCTTGATTGCTGTGCCACTGGATTCATGGTAGCCTGGCTGATGAGGAGTGTCACCCCAAAACCGGTCCCAGGATGCTTGTTTCCTGTCCAGGGAGGATCCAGCTTGGCAGTTCAAGCTGGACTGTTCCCATGAGGAACACAGTCAAGGCTGATTTGCATATAGCCAAGTCCAAACTGGAGTGGCGTAGTGTGCAAAAGAGCAATGTATTTGACCTAGATCTCCTGACTGGGGGTGAATATTTGATTAATTCAGCATTCCATTCATCATTTGTTGATGTAGCACTTTTCACCCTAAGTGGGATGGGTATGCCCAGACGTGAGTCCCTTGCTCACTGTGCCACTGGATTCAAGGTAGCCTCGCTGATGAGGGGTGTTACCCTGAAACCGGTCCCAGGATGCTTGTATCCGGTACTTGGAGGACCCTGCTTGGCAGTTCGGGCTGGACAGTTCCCATGAGGAATAGGGTCGAGACTGATTTGCATATAGCTGAGTCCAAACTGGGGTGGCGTAGTGTGCAAAAAAGCAATGGATTTAACCTAGATCTCTTGACTGGGGGTGAATGTTTTATTCGTTCAGCATTCTGTCCATCAGTTTTGCTGCATCACTTTTTGCTCTCAGTGGGATGGGTATGCCCAGGTGTGGGTCCCTTGCTCGCTGTGCCACTGGATTCAAGCTAGCCTGGCTGATGAGGGTGTTACCCCAAAACCGGTCTGAGGATGCTTGTTTCTGGTCCTAGGAGGACCCGGCTTGGCAGTTCGGGCTTGACTGTTCCCATGAGGAACAGGGTCAAGACTGATTTGTATAGGGCTGGGTCCAAAATGGGGTGGCATAGTGAGCAAAAGAACAATGAATTTAAGCCAGATCTCTTGACTCGGGGTGAATGTTTGATTCATTTGGCATTTCCATCTAACATTTGTTGCTGCAGCACTGTTTATTTAGATGCAGTTTTTACGATGGGCATAAACATATGTGTTGTAAAGATGAAGGACACAGGAAAATCTCCAGCAATAACTTTATTGACCATCCACTAAAAACACTTCTCTGGGGAATTTTCAACACCAAGTTGGTGTTAACGCAATGCACAAACTTCTGGGAGATTCAATGTGAAGTGTAATTATCCAAGACGAGCATAAACCGCCTCTGAACGCCTAGGCTGTCCATGGGTCCAATGATGTCCATAGCTAACTTTGGACATCAACAACAAAAGAGTGTTCCTGTTCTGTTTAAGGTGGGAGGAAGCACAGAGCACAAGGAACCAACAAAGCCCATTTGGTTTGTTAAGAAAGCCCTCACTCACCGACCTGGTCGGTGACTTGCTTCATCATCGGGCCCCACCGGGTGTGACCGAATGCCACCCCGGTGTGCTGCGACGCCAGAATTACTGCGGAGCTGGTCTTGTGAGGGTGGGAGGGCTATGTGAAAATTTACGTGAATAGTGTGAAGTGGTGACTTAAAATTGCCTTGTATGTATCAAAAAATTAATTTAATCAAAGATCATACAGGACAAGGTTAAAAAATGTGATGGTGAGTAAGGCCAACTAATTGGATGGTCTACTCCCACTAGCATTAAGTGACAACGTGAATGGTCAACATGAACATGTTTCAGCCGGTGTGGTATAATTAACCTGGCATTCGTCAGGACCTAGAGTGTAAACCTCGGCGGTATGGGCACTCTAAGGCCCACCCAACCAGAGGACTTGAAAGTGAAAAAGTCTGTGAAGTGCAAAAAAAGGGGGGGGGGGCTTCACCACCCGAAGGCAGGACGCACACACCTCTCCGGTCTCTAAAATTTAGAGACAAAAATTAAAAGCACTTCACCAGGGATGAAAATCCACCCCATAGACCGCGGGAGGGAGGGGACGGCGCATTTGGCACATCGCCCACGGCGCCCGTCTCCTGCAGGTACGCCTATTCAGCCCTCGGGACCGGGTCTCGTCGATAGCTAACTTTGTCCATGGTTTGGTGGGTACAAAACAAAAGACCCTGTAGAATGGACGTCCGCAAATGTCAGTTACTCGGAACTAGACCAGCCTGTCTGTACTGATAGCTATTCCCATCCCTTAAAGAATTTTAAAAGGAATATTTCACTGCTTATCGTCCAAATTTAAATGTTAAAAAAACACAACCCAATTTCCTTGACAACGACACAGAACAACCAAATGCAGATTGTCTGACCCTCCATGGTCAATACCAAATATCCACAACAGCAACGTTGGATAGAAAAAATGTGTGGGGAAACAAGTGACACCTCACGGAAACACCACCAACGAGGAAACTGGTATGTTATTTCCAGACAAGCCCCTGTCTCATCATCTGTAGTCACTTGTTTCTCAAAGTAAGAAGCAAAAAGTGTCCAAAACAAACAAATAAGTGTGACAAACAGTGGGAAGCAGAGACATCTGCTAGTGACAAACACAAAACATAAAGTAGTGCACACAACACAGCACCCAGATCCCAATAACCAATTTTATTCGTAGGGAAACCTGTGTGCTGAACCAATAAGAAGGCTGGTAGCTAGTTCTGCATACCATTACCTATTTAAAATGCCGACATGTTTCACTGCCACTGCAGTTTTGGCAGTTTCATCAGGGCTGCACTATATGCTGCCACTCCACTCTTGGACACTTGTTCTGTGTTAACTGTTCATCGCAAACAAATGCACCAGAGACTGGCTCATTTTAATTATTAGTACAGCCAAAAGGTTAAGCGAGGAGCTTCTAAAAGAAATTCTAGAACTCGAAGAAACGATACAGCGTGATACTACTCTGCTGGATACTAAAGAACAATTAAAAAGGATTCAGGATGATCTATCCGAGTACAGGAATTACATGGTAACACAGAAATTGAAAGGCCTTACCCGTAATCTGGAGAGGTTCTCACACGAATGGGCGTTCCCTTATGTAAAGGACGAATACTATCAAACGCCACAAGAACCCCAGACTTTTAGAGGTCGACAAAGAGGACGCGGGGCAAGACAACAGACAAGAAGGACCCCAAACCACTGGACTTTTGACAACACTTCCAGTGAGGAAGAAGAAGAGACTCCTCAAGACAACCGGGTGCGATTCAACCAACAGAATCGGAGTAACGAGGATCTGGGTGCCCTGTTGAGGTCTTTTTTATCTCAAGGCCAAAGGAACAACCACCGCGGGGGAGGTCAGGCCGGTGGCAGAGGCAGAGGAAACCAGCTCAATCAACCGAACCAGCAACTCCCACAATGGCAAGGATTCTCGCCCAGGGTGACCCGCAGCAGGGGCAGGATTCAGAAATAAAGCAGAACATTGTAGAAAATCTTTCTGACCACGTGTTAACAGCGAATGAAGAGAGAGTACTCAATAAAGGTCTTGGATTCATCCCCACCCCGACTCATGATGCTTTTAAATGCAGGATTGAGTTCCATGAGACTATGAGGAAGATTAAGCTCAAGAAATTCTTCAAAGATAAAAAACCAGATGAGAACCGGTCCTTCAGGACGGATTTGAGAAAACCCTCCACTTTCTGTCCACCCACATCTGCTGTGGGCCCTGAGGTGGTGGTGTTTGAGTCTCTTGTCTTACAAGACATTGACAGGATTGAGAAAACCCAAAAAAGTACAAGAATATGACCAGGGACGACTGGGAAGCAGTCAAGAATCTACAAGAAAACCATAATCTGACAATAAAGTCAGCAGATAAGGGTGGAGCGATCGTCCTTCTTAACACCACAGACTACGATGCAGAGGTGATGCGCCTACTGAGTGTAAGGACCAACTACCAGCCGCTCAGTAAGGATCCCCTTGAAGATCTGTTGAAAACCATCCGTGAGATGGTTGGGAATGCAAAGGAAAATAAATGGATTTCTGTAAAAGAGGCGGAGTTCCTGGTTAATACCAACCCCAGGACTCCGTCATTTTACATACTCCCTAAAATCCACAAACCCACACGCCCCCCTCCCGGACGACCCATTGTTGCCGGGATTCAATCTGTACTAGAACCTCTTTCCCAGTATGCAGATTACTTCCTTAGGGAATCCGTGGTGAACCAGAAATCCTTTGTTAAGGATAACACTGATATACTCAACATCATGGAGGACACACAGTTTGACCCCACTATGGAATTCTTTGTCACTATTGACATCGAATCCTTATATACCTGTATACCCCAGGACACGGCGCTGGTGGCAGCAGCCCGCGCCCTGGGTGATCAGGAATGGTTTTACGACACCACCCAGGCATTTGTACTCCAGTGTATCGAGTTGGCTCTCACGAGAAACTATTTTGGTTACAAGAACGAGCTATACCTTCAGGTCTCAAGGACCTCTATGGGGGCTACAATGGCCCCTAGCATAGCCTGTATCTATGTAGGACAATTTGAGGAGCACGTCATCTATCCTAATACCAACCCCTTCCAGAGCCATCTCCGTCTCTGGAAGAGATATATGGATCACGTGCTCTGCATTTGGTCAGGGACTGAAGAAGATCAGCTAAATTTTCTTCATTGGCTTAACGAGCAAGATGTTAATCTGAAGTTCACGTGGACCTATGATAGGCACAAGGCCGTATATCTTGATTTAGATATTGAATGCGATGAGAATGTGATCAAAACTTGTGTGCATCAAAAACCCACGGATAGGAACTCTCTGCTCTCCTATAATTCATACCATCCTAGAGCATTGAGGGATAACCTACCCGTGGGGCAATTCCTACTGTTTCGTCAACCAGCACATTCCTTGAGCAATCAGAAGACCTCACATGCAAACTCATGAATAGAAACTACCCCAAAAAGTGGTTACCCAAGCCAAAAAAAGAGCAGTGAATATCCCCAGAAGTGCCTTGCTTGAAAAAGTGGTCAAACCCAAAGAAGAGTGCGTACCGGTGGTGATGACGTTTGATCCAATGGCGACCAAAATAAGGCAGTCCATCCGGAAACACTGGGCACTGTTATCTAACAATGATTTCCAAATGCCTCCACCCAGGTTCGCATTTAAAAGAGCTAGCAACTTGAAAGATAAACTTGTCCACTCCCGAGCCATTCCTGAGAGGGCTGGTGTACCTTCCACGGTCCCCAATGGCCACTACCCATGTGGAATGTGCTCAGTTTGTCCACTCACGAAGAAAAGCACGAGTGTGAGGCTCACATCAGGAAAAGAATGGTTTCTCAACCATTTTAGCAATTGTAACTCCACACAAGTAGTGTGTAGGCTCACATGTCAATTTGGCCTACATTACATAGGGCTTACTTCACGAAAGATTAAAGTGAGAGTGCAAGAGCATTTAAGCACCATCAAGGCTGGGAAATTGACAACCAGACTGGTACAACACTGTTTTAATGAGAAACACACATTTACATGGACAGTGCTAGAAAAGGTCCAAGGTACCCCACAGAAAGTTGAGAGTATATTGATGTCAAAAGAGGCACGTTGGATTTATAACGAAAAGACAGACCAACTAGGGCTTAACGAGATTATTGAGTGGAACAGGGTAAAAGTGTGATGTCATAGTTATAAGATCTGTGTACCCTCAGTTAAGAGTTGTTGCACCACACAGCTTTCTGCAGTCATAATTACCATTAGCCTTTTCCCCCTTGAGAAGTAGGGACCCTAACAGGGCATTGCCAGGCAGGCTCTTGCATGCATATAACCAGTATTGGCCCTCCGCCCCCCAGGGCTAATAATCCAGACTGTTGCCCTTGGTGATGGGATATACACCCAGTAGATGGGAATGATGCCCCTAGGTATGAAGCAGGACCTCTGCCCTAGGTGGCAGGCGATACTATGTATTACTTTTATTTTCCCCCTGTCACCCCTATAGAAGCATTCTGATCTCGCCCTGACATTAGTATGGAATCACTCAGAGCACGCTCCTGTTTACATTCTGGCCATTCCCCCCACAAGAGTTCCACTGTTAGATTTGTATACTCTTAAGTGACATGCAATGCGCCACTAGTCTAAGATGGACGCTGTATTTTTGTGGATCAGATCGTGCATTACGATCATTACATGCCATTACATCACGGGGCTCTATCACACAGACATTTTTTAATTAAGTTTGTGTGTAAGCCAGATGCTATTGTGTAGCGTTTTTCCACTGTTTCGCTGGATGTGTATAAAGGATAATATTTGAATAATTCCTAAGACCTTCCCAACAGTTCCAGTATTTCTGTACCGTTTAACCCCTTAAGTGCTGGCTCGGTGCATTGGCCGACGGCAGCACTACCTCCCCAGTGCTGCGCACGACCATTGGACGTCCATTCAGCACTAGTTCCAATGGACAGCGCAGCACTGGGGAGGAATGTTTAATAGCATCTATGAGGCTAGAGATGGCCGCCACGGTGAGCCTCCGGTCACGTGACAGTGATGAGGGGGCGGAGACGCCGAATGCAATGTATTCGACGGCGTTAGCGACAAGCTTGTTGTGGACGAGAGAAGGCGCCAGGCTGGAGACACTACGGTGAGATGTATCAGCTAGGGTTGGAATGGCATACGATCTTAGCATTTCGAGGTGATCGAGCGCATGCCGGTTGGATGGCAAAGGGGTTGTGGTTTATATGCACAGCATTTCCATCTCTGTTTTGAGTGGGGAATATTTTACTGCTACTCGGTGTGTAGGCTGCGACCAGCTCTCTGAGATTTGAGGGGCCATGTTGTTCTGTAACTCTATCAAAGAAACACATGTGGGTAGCTGTGTTGTACCAACAGTTGCTGTAATGAAAACGCAGTGCACAATATAGATATGCATTTGCGTACATCAGAACCCTAGGATGAAGTCCTAAATAACAGTTGGGTTTGATTCCCTAGTGGGCTCTGTGTTATGTTTTAATTTTATTTTACTTCATGTCCTGTATAAGAATAGAGCCAGGTGGCAGGTCTGAATGATGGGAATAGGGTTCCCTAGTATAAAGTCAGTGTGCAACATACTGAATGTGGGTCTTTCTCTTGGTGCCCACAGAGCTTAAAAGCCAAGTGTAAGAGTAGACTCAAAGCAGGAGTACCCCAGCACTCGTTCCTACCCCAGGGCGGCCGGTATGATCAACCATGGCTGACTCTGGGTAACCATGGGCTTCCACCAGCATATCCTATACTGGCAGCATTGAGTACGTTCACACATTTTTAATGATTTATATGTGCCTTTTCCTAGGCAGTTAACACAGAACAAGTGTCCAAGAGTGGAGTGGCAGCATATAGTGCAGCCCTGATGAAACTGCCAAAACTGCAGTGGCAGTGAAACATGTCGGCATTTTAAATAGGTAATGGTATGCAGAACTAGCTACCAGCCTTCTTATTGGTTCAGCACACCGGTTTCCCTACGAATACAATTGGTTATTGGGATCTGGGTGCTGTGTTGTGTGCACTACTTTATGTTTTGTGTTTGTCACTAGCAGATGTCTCTGCTTCCCACTGTTTGTCACACTTATTTGTTTTTTTTGGACACTCCTTTTGCTTCTTACTTTGAGAAACAAGTGACTACCGATGATGAGACAGGGGCTTGTCTGGAAATAACATACCAGTTTCCCCGTTGGTGGTGTTTCCGTGAGGTGTCAATTGTTTCCCCACACATTTTTTCTATCCAACGTTGCTGTTGTGGATATTTGGTATTGACCGTGGAGGGTCAGACAATCTGCATTTGGTTGTTCTGTGTCGCTGTCAAAGAAATTGGGTTGTGTTTTTTTAACATTTAAATTTGGACGCTAAGCAGTGAAGTATTCCCTTTAAAATTCTTTAAGGGATGGGAATGGCTATCAGTACAGACAGGCTGGTCTAGTTCCGAGTAACTGACATTTGCGGACGTCCATTCTACAGGGTCTTTTGTTGTGTATCTAGTTCTGAGTGGAGGGCGAACCTGTGTGATTCCCTCTGTGCTCCTATTGATAGTTCGACATTGTTTGGTGGGTACCTGGACTGGAGAAAGAGGTGCCTTGTGAACAGTTTTTGACTTGGCGCTCTTTGCACAGCTTACACAGTCCTTGACCTATTGTTCAGTCATTGCGTCCATCATTGGGACACCGTACGTTGCTCTGATTCTCTGTTTCATGATGCTGCGCCCCAGGTGTCCTTCGTGCGCTAGATCAATTATTCTTTTCCTGAGTCCTCTTGGTGGTATCACTCTACATTGGCGGTAGACCTTCCTCCCAATGATACTCAACTCGTTCCTGACATCCCAGTATTCCTTCAGTTCCTCTTCAAGTCCGCTCCTCTTGTCGGGCCATCCTTTTATTATGGTCTCTTTGAGTTTGCGTAAATCTATGTCTTCCTCCGTGGACTTGTCCTATTCATCTTCTGTGATGGCCGGGTTGTCTACTGTCATAATAGGATTATCTAGGGATTCTTCTTGGACCACATCTTGAAGAGGATATCTAGATAAGTAGTCTGCAATCATATTTTCAGCTCCGGGTACGTACTCTACTTTAAAGTTGAAGTTCTCCAACCCTAATATCCACATACTTATCCCTGGGGTGCTGTTTTCCATACCCTTCATTGTAAAAATGGAGGTTATTGGCTTTTGGTCTGACCTGATGGTGAAAGGCACACCCCAAAGGAAAAACTTAAAATGTCTCACTGCCCAGAAATAGACCAGGGCTTCCTTCTCAATTACGGAATAGTTTTGCTCTGCATTGGTGAGGCATCTCGAAGCGAACGCTATAATCTTCTCTTCCTTCCCTTCCTTTTGCATGAGGCTGGCACCCAACCCTTTATTCGAGGCATCTGTGGTGAGGATCGTTTTCTTCTTGCTATCAAAAACCTCTAGCGCTTAAGAATTCAAGATTTCTTCTTTGAGTTCATCCATGGCAGCTTTATGCTCTTCTTTCCAAACGAACTCCGAGTTCTTTTTCAGCAGACTACGCATTGAATCACATTTTGCAGCAAAGTTCATGATGTATTTAGCCAAATACTCCATGAGCCCTAGAAAAGACTTACGTTCCTCCTTGTTCCTCGGGTAAGGGGCACCCTTCACTGCCCTCAACAAACTGTCTTTTGGTCTGAACCCCTCCTCCGAGATAGAGTGGCCCAAATAGTCCACGACGTGACTCTTATTTTACATTTGTTCCTTTGTACTGTCAGTCCTGAAGCAGTGAGCTTCTGGAACACTGCTTTGAGGGTACTGTCATGTTCTTCCACACTGCCCCCGTACACCAGGATGTCATCTTGAAAGCACATCGCACAGTCTATTCCTCTCAGGATCTGCTGCATTATCTTCTGGAAGACCGCTGCGGCCGATGCCAGGCCAAAAGGTATCCTTCCAAAACATGAATGCCCTATGGGGAGTTATGAGAGCAGTGAGTGGCATGGAATCAGGGTGAAGACCCACCTGATGATATGCCATTGACAGGTCAATCACACTGAAATACTTCGCTTGTCCCATAGTACTGAGCATTTCGTTAATATTCTGCAGAGGGTGTCTTTCTACCCAGATGTTCTCGTTGAGACTGCGAAGGTCCACACATAATCGGATTCCATCACCATTGGCCTTGGCCACGATAACCACTGGGACCAACCATTCTGAGCAATCCACCTGTTGTATGACACCCATTTCACACAATTTGTTCAGCTCCTTTTCCAAAGGATCCCTCATAAGTTGTGTTACAGTGCGTAACTTGTGGACAAGAGGATTGGCATTCAATTTAAGTTTGATTTTATGCTGGAAGTCATGTAAGCAGCCCAGTCTCTCTTCGCAAATGGTGTCTCCACCATGGACCTTTTCTGTGAGTAGCACTTGCTCTTTGCTGTTGGGGTCTAGGATGATGCCTACATCCTTCTGCTGCTGCCATCCCAGCAGGTTGGATCCCGACTCAACTATGTATATCTTACCATATGTTTTTCTGTCCTTGAATTGAATTTTCATTTCTTTCATCCCCATGAGTGGTATGGGTTCCTTACTATAGCCAGTGGGGGAAACGTCAGGTTTTTGTAAAAAAAACCTTGTTCTCCCATATTCTCATAATCTTCCTTGTTGAGTAGTGTGAAGGGCGAGCACAAGTCAGCATACATGGTCACGCTTTTGTTAGGCTAGATGGCATTGACGGAACTAGCATCACTTTTCAGCTGTAGAACAAATTTCTTTTCACCCTCTATTACGCGTTTAACCTCTTTGTTGTACACCCTTCCTCCTTATTTGTCCCATTCTCTCGTGTGGGGCTCCCCTTCTCTGCACACCCTGGCAAATTGCCCCCTTTTGTTAAATGTTTTACAGGTTACATTCCTAGCAGGGCACTGATGAAAATTTGCAAAATGATTACTGCTGCCACATCTATAACATTTGAATTGAATTTCCTTTCTGTTAATACGCATATTTTCTTTACTTACTACCTGTAAACTTCAGACTCTTCATCATTGGTGTTCACATTAGCTACCACCTCACCACTAGACTTCATTTCTTTTATACACCTGGCAGTGTGTTCTACAGATTTAGCAAACTCAATCGCTTCTCTCAACCTAGGGTTCCTAGCTAATAGTTTTTCTTGAATGCGGGGATTGTTAGTGCAACGCACTAGTTGATCCCTTATGAGGGAATCAGTTCGAACGCCAAATTCACACAACGGTGTCAGACCCCACAAAGCAGCAACATAGTTTTGGACAGACTCCTGTTTTCCTTGCACTCTGTTAAAAAACGTATGGCGTTCTAGCACAACATTTATCTTATCTCCAAAATGCGTTTCTAACTTTTCAACAGTGCACATAAACAAATCAATATCACCCCTTTCTCCCCTTTCTGCAGCTTCAGGTAAGGTCTCGTATATCTTCCTCCCATGAACCCCTAAATTGTGAAGGAGGATATGTTGCTTCCGCAGGGAAGTAAACCTCTCACCACCAATGGCAATGATATATGTCTCAAAAAGTTTGAACCACTCCTTCCAGCATATTTCAGGTTCACCTATCTCGTTTAGGAAGGGGGGTGGTTGGCTCATGCTCGCTGCTGCCATCATGGATACACAGGAGAGTGATGGAAAGTGACACCAGAAGGGGGAAAGTAGGAAGGCAGAGGAAAATAGCACAAGCCACGACAGGAGGGTGAGGGAGGGATAGGGCAGGCGAGAAAGAGAGAGAGAGAATGTAGCACAGGAAAAACCCTTAGTGTCCTAGAGCAAACTAGCAGGATAGAAAAAAACAGATAGAAGGATGGTGCTAGGAGAATAAGGATGACCCGAGGATAATACCAGGGAAGGTACAACCACAGCGAGAGAGAAGGAAATAAATCTTGAGGTCCACCTGGAAAGGAAGGGGGAGCTCCTCTCCCTTATCTTAGGGAGCTGACACAATAAAACCCCTAGGAAGTAAGGAAGATAAGGGGAGACAGTGGACAGCAAATGCAATACAGGACGGAACACTTGCCCCACAATACCTCACTGCGGTTACAGATACTGGTACAATCAGCCGCCACAAACACCCAAGGAACAAACTAGAATTACTCGATGTCCGAAGGAAACACCTTATACAGCTGAGGAGCAAAAATGAAAAATAAGTGATCAAAAATGAGGTGCGTGTCAAAATGTTGTGGTCAAATAGGTTGAAAAAATATAAACACTCAAAACGGAATGAGTCACCTATTACAATGCCTGTGAAGAAACAAGAACTGCGTGTATGGGTGTCCACACGGGTGCACTGTGGCACAGGATGGAAGGCAGTCTCTAATAGAAAACTCTGCCGCTGACAGGAAGTTCGCCGGGAAAGGATTCCGCGTCGCGACGCTCACCTCACCTCACAGAACGGCGCTGACGATGGGAATCACTTCGTGCTTCAACGAAGACCCTCAGGTGTTGTACAGTTCAAAACAGTCGAAGCGTCCTCTCCCTAGAATCGCTGCTGACAGGAGTTCGCTGAGGAGTAGGGAATTCTTCTTTGTGAGATTACCACAGCAACTTGCACTGACCGGCGCGCCCGGAGGGAATCACCCTGCACTCGCCAGACAGCTCCGGGAAACTGGTCATAAACCACACCGTCACCGGCAGGTCTGTGGAGCCGTCAGGTCAGAAGGAGTCGTTTGCGGAATAGAACCTGGACACAGGAGGCCAGGAGCTCGAAGGAAAAGAACACTGTGGATGGCTCAGGAGACCTAGGAGTTGACCAGTCTGGAATCACCACCCGATGGTGACTGCAGCTCGTTAAACAGCTTCTCACGCAGACACAGGTAGGCACAGTTGATAGAAAGTACTGTGGCAGCCCCTGAAAAGGTATAGACCACACCGACGTTGGAGGCTTTAGACAGGAATGCGGCAGTAGTGCAGGGTAGCAATACTGGTACCTAGAAATCAGGGACACACTCTGGAAGACAGCAGTCACATACCCCGTAGGATCCTGTGGAGTGAAGAGGTACACTATGAATGTACTGATAAGGACGATTTTGCAGGCCGTCAGCAGACAGGAAATTGATGACTTGGAGCACTGGCAGGATACAAAGCTAGACAGTAGAAAGGAGATGACAGGCGGAATGGCGGACTGGAGAGAGGGGAGATGGTCAAGACTGCCCCTTCACAGTGGTCTTCGCTAGTGTTGTAAAGATGAAGGACACAGAAAAAGCTCCAGCAATAACTTTATTGACCATCCACTCTTCAGCTAGCCAGTAATCAAATTGTTCCCAACATTCTAAGGTGAGCTTTAGTGGGGTGTACCAAATAGGCGGCAGGGTAGGGGTGGACAGAATATACCAAATGTAAAGATAACTACAACAATATGTTTTAGGTCTACCTCCATAGGGTTTTACAGCTCAAAATTGCCACATAGCACATATTGAGCCTGATTAGGATACGGTTCAAACCACAACCGAAGTCTTGTCCTTTGCGGTCTGAATCTACTGCTGCTGTCCAACTGACGCATTATGATGCATGCAGCTGGGGGCATCCGTTGAAGGGACCTTTAGACACAATCCGATGGGCTCATGGAGCTCGTCGGTCAGTCAGAAAGGCCTCAGAGTCCCTTAAGGACAGCGTTTCCACCGTTGGGATAATGATGCCCATTTCCAAAAGCCTTTCCATGTTGGCCTTTCTGGCATAGAAAAGCTGTTGGAAAGCAACATTGGGGGCCCCTAGCAGAGCCCCCTTACATCCTGGCCCTCCGCATATGCCCCTGGGGGCACCTATGGTTCACTATGAACATCCCTGCATTGTATGGCCTCCTGCACAGTGCAGGGATGTTTATAAACTTAAATTTTTCAATGGGAGCTTGTGCAGCTACAGTTTCAGCCAACCTGACAAATGAAAGTTTGTGGTCACATCCAAATAAGGAGGGCGGCCCTGCCGACTTGAGGTCGGTCGGTTCCCAATCCGCAATGGTGTTGGTCAGAGGCAACTCCAACTGACATCCTAATGAGGCCCAATATGTTATTACAAGAGGATAATGTCAATCTGACGTAGAAGCCGCTAGAATATTGTAAATCCAGTGGTCTCTCTGCACCTTTTCAATTGTACACTGATGCTCAAAAACCTCTGTGTGAGATGGATGAAAAATATAGAAACAAATTTGTGAAAAACCTAATACCAAGGGAATAGCAAATGGGGTTTTAAACTCAGCATACTAAGGTTCACAGCAAGCATGCTCAAAATCTCAGCAAGCCCTCAGGAAAGAAATTCTCTCACTAGAGGTGCTTCTTAGTAGACCAAAAGCACACAAGAGAGACTCCAACAACAGATTCCAATGAATCATACTTTTAAATCCCTAGATACTGTTGACTATCTTTGCTTCAGGTATATCTAGCATTTAATAAGACAAATAATTCATACATAGAGATACTAAGACTCTCAAACAAGTGTTTCCTAAGTTTATTTGTATATATAAAAACACTTGAACCTCCTACCTGTGACCCACATGTAGATTTCTCTTTCTTAGTAAGTACCATAATACATTTCTACTCATAATCACAAATGAGGTCTTCTCTTCTTTTAACAGCATGATATTTACTATTAGAGTTGCTGTTAAGAAAGCATATTTCTATATTTGCATGGTTCGAAAGTGGGCACTCTTGATACCACATACATTCACAGAAATAAACCAAAGGTTAAAGGGATATTATAACTGGGCACCGCCGCAGTAACATCTTAAATTTTACGCCATTTGACAAATCAGCTTGAAACTTATAAAACAAAAAATGTCATCAGCTCTGCTCCTTCATGGAAAGGTTTTCACTATCTGTAGGAGTTATGAAAAATGGGGGTGTACACATATTGCCAAGGGATGTATAGGCGAATTTTACTAAATTAAACCTATATTTCCCTATATATACGTACCTTGTCAACATTTTTGTTCCCGAAATTTCAGCCAATTTAGTTCGCTAGCACACTGTTTCTATACTATATATATATATATATATTTCGACATACAAATGCGCAAGCTTCACTGGCATGTAAATATCCTTTATTACAAAGGCAGCAATATTAGAAAAGAGTCCAGTGTCTCTTAAAAGGAGACTCGAGCTTTATGTTCTTTGATCTCATAGCAGCACCAAGTAGTAGTTTTAGGCCGTAAGTAGAGGGATGTAGATAGCGAATTGGGACCAGCAATATGGTAGGCCTGGCTGTTGACCTGATTGTGTGTACTAAAATGGTGCTCTGCAGTGCCGGCAAAGAAAGTTCACATATTTTCAACAAATGACATCATAGGAACTGAAATGAGTGACTTTCACAAAACGCCATTAAATGAATACAATAGGTTTTCTACATTATCAATGAAATTTGAATCTATGCATGCTCACTGGTGCCAATTTAGGAGCCAAAATCACACATTTGGCATTATAATCAAGGAGGCCAAAAGACATTGTGGGACATATTTATGAAGGTTTTCCATTGCCTTTGCACCATGCAAGTGAGCAGAAGGTGACCCAAAACCTAAATAGGATTTATCAAGTCACACAATGCTCCCTTGCATCATGGCCCTGTGTGGCTTGATAATCCCAGAGGAACACAATGCAGCGCAAATTGGTGCATTGTGTTACTCTGCACCATGGAGGCATTCAATGGGTGGAGCGTCGGTTTTCCCAAGCATCCACCCATGGAGTTTGGCCCATTCCCAGATTTACCATTAAAGGTATACCTGTGAATGTGTAAAAATATTACGCCTCCCCAGCGGAGATGTATCAATGAGAAATATCTTTATTTCTCCTTGTTTGTTTGCATTTTCTACGTGTTCTATAATCTGCAGCACACATAGAAAGAGGAAAATGCCTCACAGAATTTTTTTGTGCAGGAAAGTGTCCCTTTTTCCACAAAAACAATCCACCTTCCAGGGCCGGTACCGTTACACTGTGGTACAAGGGTGTCTGTGTTGGCGCTAGGCAGCACATTGTGCATCAGCACTGGGAAATGAAAGGAATGTGCTGTATATTGTTAAGTACAGCACATTCCTGCTCTTCCCCTATCATGCTGCACAGCACAACAAGGTGACTTGCTGTGCTGCATGATATCCTATTATATGTGCCCCTGTGAGTGATAATGATTCTAAAAATTTTTAAAACTGTATACTAGAATGGTACTCTTCCAGTATAAAATAATATGCTTAGACTAACTTTAAAACGTATACTACTTTCCATGTGTATTTTACAGTGTAGCATACATGCACACTTGTAAAAGAAAGGCAAAATAAAAGCATTACTGCATGATAGTGCCTATTACAATTCTATGATGCAAAACCTTGTCTACTTTTCAGGTCAAAGACTACCAGACACCGGTGATGTCTGGTTTGCCAAAGAGTCAGGAGGAACATGTCGATCTACAGCTGTCATAGATAATAAATTATAGTACCCAGTGCCATGTATTTTAACATCAGACATTAAAATTCATTCTGATGAGTACCCCCATTCTATTTTTAACAGCACATTCACACTTATACACTTACTACACCAATCTACACCTAGACCCAAACATCTACACTTCAAAAAAAGGCTGATGAAAAGATCTACAGTAAAGAGTCCCAATTGAGGGTGACCGTCGGGCATTGCAGCACTGGCCTGACCTGGAGCAAAAGCCCAATGATGAAGCATGGGGCCTAGGTGTGTGATGACATTTGTTCCAACAGAGTTGTGCTCCCAGCTGACTCTTTGGAACTGTACTGACCTGTGTAGACTAACACATCTCATTTGGAACTGCGTACCCTTCCTACCTTGACTTTTGTGACACACCCACAGTGCAAAATCTCAGTAAAAATACCATAAGGTGTCAGCAAATCTGTGTACGCCACTGGATGCATGAAAAGTGCACTTGCATCAAATTTAAGGTCACCACATTTACTCACCACTAACATAATACGCTTCCAACTGCAAGGTTGGTTGTGAACACATATATGCTTTAAGTACTGCCCTTCTTGATGCAGTTATAGGACAAAGGACATTAGTTAAAGGTGTTGTTGTATCCTAGCATGTGGCAATGTCTTCCGACTTCCTTAAGTTTTTGACAATAATGCAATCCTGAACAGATGTGAAATGAATAGGCTGCGATGGCAAACAATATTTTAAGTATAAATATAAGAGAGACTGCTACCCTACGATTAGTACAATTTGTAAAAAAGCTAAGCTTTCCTTAAATGTTAAAGGTGCTGACACGGTTTTTAAAAAAAAGACACAGGGGCCTATTTATAAACAGGTGAAGTTGTGCAGCGCAGCAAGTCACCTTGCTGCGCTGCGTGACAGAGAAAGGGCAGGAATGCACTGCATTTAAGGTAATACAGTGCATTCCTGCCTTTTCCTCTGAACTGTCGCCCTAGCACAGGCACCCTTGAACCATGGTGCAAGGGTACCTGAGTTGCATGCAAGATTGTTTTCGTGCAGGAATGGACACCTTCCTGCACAAAAACAATCCTGGGAGGCATATTCCTCTTTCTATGCGTGCTGCAGAAAACAGCACACATAGAAAGAGGAAGTAACAAGGAGAAATAAAGATATTACTCCTCATTACGCTTCTCCTGGGAAGGCACATCTCAGTTTTACCAGTTCTGGTAAATATTGAAATGCATCAAAAACCATGAGAGTTGCGTGGGAACACCCATGCAAGTCCAATGGGACACCTTCCCCGGGCAGAGTAGGGCAATGTGGAAATTTGCACTGCATTTTCTTAATCTGGATTTATGGAGCAGCTCAAGAGGCAAGCAAAATTGCCTTGCGCAGCTTCATAAATCTGACATAAGGTTTGCATTGCTCTGGCACCATATTTCATAGTTTAAAAGCGACGCAAACCAGCTCGTAAATAGGCCCCACGATTTAAAGATAGGTTCTTAAATTTAGATAAGTAAACTGGCAAATCACAAGGAGACAACATCACTTAATATTCAAACATATTTTTGTGCCATGTTTTCAACCAAGGGAAATGGATGTAATCTAAATGTTGTTCACTCACAAAACCTGAAATGAACAAAATTGGCAGGCATCATGATGGAGAAAAAGATAAACACAAAAATCTAAAATGATACCATGAATGTATTTACTACTCATAATCTTAATATTGAATTTTCTTTCAATTTTCAATGAAATTGTGACGCTAACAGGATATTTCTAAGTAAACATATCAATAGTTTGCAACCACTGCAGTGAATAGCGAACACTGAACTGTTACAGACTTTTCACTTGACCACATACACAATACCCATGAAGAACAGCATAGACTGTACAACTCTCGACTGTAAGCACAATGTGCCACTTTTTAGGCTGACCTTTGACACAGTTTTATCCATCTCACCAGGCTATAGTGTTTAAAACAAATGACACATTACATACATAGAAAGAGGGGCTTTTGGTCCGTTGGTTTAGTCAATTGGTCTGTTAAATTGTCATTTGTATTTTGCTTCCAACCACTTGCAGCATACTGAATGGGGCAGTCAGTAAGTGTACTTTACCTATTTGCTTACTACTTGGATGACTGCACAGAGGATATGCACATTGTTCCTTTCCACCTAAAAATAGTTTTTCTCTGTAGAGAAAAACTGGTTCAAAATGTGCACAGTCTTATTTTTTTTTATACTAAGCTTTAAATACATGCTATTTATTTTGCCTGTCTAAGTTTAGACTTCAGGCCTAAACACACGGGGCCCAATACACCTAGGTAAGTTTAAGTTTACTACTTTTTGGTATTCACAATTGTAAGTAACTACCAGTTACTTTACTACGAGTAAACATATTAACAGTAAAGGTATTACTACCAAAATTATTATTAGCAAAGTTACTGGTAGTAACTTACCTTTGTGAATACCAAAAAGTAGTAAACTTAACCTTAAGTCTAACTTTGCTACCTAAGTCTAAGTTTACTACTTGTTGGTGTTCTCACAGGTACGTTACTACAAGTAACTTCACTACTAGTAAACGTACTACTAGTAAACTTACTACTGGTTATTTACCCCTGTGAATACCAAAAAGTAGTAAACTTAGACCTAAGTCTGAGTTAAACTTAGATCTGAAGTTTAACTTTAGACCTGAGGCCTTACTTTAGATCTGAAGTCTAAAGGTAGACTTCAGGTCTAAAGTTAGACTTTATATCTAAACTTATGGCCTGATTCACAAAGTTAAACTTGAAATTTAATGTACACTTTTTTGTGTAAGTTTGCAATTGTTTGTTATTCACGAAGGGATTTACATGTAGTATCTTTATGAATGCAGAGTCTACCCACAATAAAAATAGAACTTTTTATGTGCGGAGACTCCTACTGTTCGTGAATCCATTTGTGAATATCAAACAACGGTAAACTTACTCAAAAAGTGTACATTTGATTCACTTTGTGAATCAGACCCTTAGACTTTATGACTAAAGCAAGTCTTCAGGTCTAAAGTTAGATGTCATGTTGAAAGTTAGACTTTAGGTCTAACGTTAGACTTCAGGTCTAAGTTTACCTTTGTGAATCGGGTCCTTAGACTTTAGATCTGAAGTTAAACTTCACAGCAAAAGTTAGACTTTAGTTCTAAAGTTAGACTTCAGGTCTAAGTTTAGTTTGTGAATTGGGCCCTTCATTTCAAAAGTTAGACTTTAGGTCTAAACTTAGACTTCAGGTCCTAGAGTTAAACTTCAGGTCTAACTTTACCTTTGTGAATTGGGCCCAAAGTGTGTAAGCAACACAGTAACATTGCAGCTGCCTTAAATCTGAATGAATGGCTTGGTGGAGATTATTTGATGTTTCCTTGTCAAATAACAATAAAATGCACAGCACAACTGATTGGAATGCTAATAACATAACTAATACAGGAGGCACATCAGTGAATATTTTCAATTTTCAAATATCATCACCGCAAGTGGCAGCTATGTGAACTTGCCGTAATGTTTTTTGTTGTTGTATTTTTTGGCATATATTTGCATTAAAAAAATTAACAACCACACCAGCGAAGCCCAGACCAATGGGCCCAATTCACAGATGTAAAGTTAGACAAAAGTCTAACTTTATGATTTTCGGTATTTACAAAGGGCATTTACGAGTAGTAAATGCCCTTTGTGAATACCCGAAAGTCGAATGTTACAACTTTCAGTATTCACAAAGTGCATTTACGAGTAATAAATGCACCCTCTTGTGAATACCTAAAGTTATAAAGTTGGACTTTCATCTCACTTTACCTTTGTGAATCAGGCCCGTGGGCATTGCCAATATTTGTTTGGCATTGCAAACGCCATCCCTTTAGCAAGTAGGGGACCTAATTTCAACTCTGTACAAATGTGAACATGAAGATGGGTCCGGCTGTTTCTTGCAGTTCTCCATCTCTGTATTTGCACATGGTAACAAATTTGTACCTAGGGAGTCTTCTCATGAATATTGATGAGGCCAATGGCTACATAACAGCAAATTCTTACAACAGCCTCTTTGCACTGTGTTATATAGATACACCTGACACACTTTATCCAACACAGTGCAAACATTTTTGGACCACTAGCATTGCAGACTGAAATGTGACCAGGCCTTTGATATATTTGACTTAATAAGTAAAGCATCAAGACCTGCATTCTCCAGGTCTCAATCCATACCACTAAAAACTTTCTGCACTAATGTTGTTAAAATGACTCCCACAACAAAATGTAAAATAGGAACAAAGGAGACTCAGGGCTGAGTCACAAAGGTAACATACACTTTGAATAGTTTGCACTTTTGGGTATGTTTACTACGTATTGGCTATTCACAAATCTGAGTGTAAAGGCACACACAAAATTTAATTTAGTATGGTGAAGGCAAGATGACAGCCACATAGGATGTGCCCTCCTCTCCCAACTACCCAATGATGTGAGAGATGGCTGCCTAGACTGAGTGGGGTTCAGTGACCTCTAAGGGACTAGTGCCAAGCTTTCTAGAAGCCGGTGAGACCCCCTGATATTGGTGGACCCAAGCTACAGTTGACACAGAGCTTCCTGAGCTGCAAACAACACAAAATGCCAGTCGCAATTGCCTGAGCCACGGAGGTCAGGTTGCTGAATCTGCTGTTCGGCCCTGTCGAGGTACAGAGCTAGGGGCATATTTGTTAACAAATCAAGGCATGCAGCACAGTTAGTCGCCTTGTGGGAGTTGGTCCTAGCTCCGATGGCCACCAGGTGGAATTCCATGGGTAGTTTTGTTGCTGAAGATCAGTACTACCGTCTTGTTATGGCAGTTTATAAAGTGCCATGGTTACTGCATTATGGAGTGTCCCCGTGCTGAATTCCATTCAGAGGCTGAGACCATGAAGAACAGAAAGGATAGAGTGATTCTAGGTAGCAAAATCGTTCCTAAACAGCCAAGTTTTGAGTTGCTTCTTAAAAGCTGCTTCTACTGGCTCCGATCTGAGGTAAACAGGTTGAGAGTTCCACCTCTTAGCTGCCACGTACCTAAAGGAGGTGCCTCTGAAACATTTCCTATTGAATTTGGGAATGCAGACCAGTCCTGTTCCAGCTGATATCAAGCTGTGCATGGGGTGGTAGGAGTGTATCAAGAGCCAAATATATTTTGGGCCTTTACCCTGTAGTGTCCTGTGGACATATCATAGGGCTTTAAGAGAGATCCTCTCTTCAACAGGGAGCCAATGGAGAGTCTCCAAAGCTCTATCAGTTGGGATGCGTCTAGGGATGTTTAAAAGCATCCGAGCAGCTGCTTTTTGCACCCACTGGAGCATATGTATGCTCCTCTTTTTTGCCCCCAGATAGAGGACATTACAATAGTCCAGCCTAGATGTTACAAGCACCTGTACCACTGTCTTCCTAGCAGCATCCGGGATGAGTCCTAGGATTATTTTCCAAAATTTTAAAATCCAAATCCAGGAGCCTGTAAGAGCTGTTCTCTGGTCAGAGAAGTATAGGGTTAAGTCAAACCAGAGTTGCAGATTTTTTACTTTCAGAGTCGGGGAAGGTGGAGATCCCAACAGGCTGGGCCACCATCTTGATGTGCAGATGCACAGTTGTTTTCCTATCACTAGGATGTCTGTTTTGCTGGCATTAAGCCTAAGGCAGCTATGTTTCATCCATGTTGCTATGTCCTCCAGGCAGAGTTTGAAATTCTCAGCCGCTTTGTCATTGTCCTGGGCCAGGCTAAGGATCAGCTGTGTGTCATCTGCATAGGCACCTCATGTTTGTTCAGTATATCTGTCAGAGGATGCATGTATAGGTTGAAAAGGGTATGGCTCAAAGCGAAACCTTGAGGCACCTCCTGTTTCCAATGTTGACTAAACAAGACATAAGGTTGCAGAGTAGGTTGAAAGGTACGGTCTTCCAGAAAGCTTGCCAGCCAACCTAGAACAAGGCCACCTATGCCAGCATGGTGCAGTCTGTCAAGCAGCAGACCATGGGAGACTCTATCAAAGGCGGCGCTTAGGTCAAGCATGTTGGAGTTGAGCTTCAGGCAATTGATTTGCATCTATTCTGCTACCATGATCATGCAGCTGGTAAAGTAAGGTCCGCTGGTGTTGTCTTGTGTGTCAGGAAGAGGATGAGTTGGATGTCATTGGCATATGAGATGATGGTGATATATTGTGATCTGATGATGTCATGTAATGTTGAAAAGAGTGGGGCTGAGGGACGACACCTGTGGGACACCTCATATCAGTTTCTTGATCTCTGATATGAAGGGTGGCAGCCTGACTCTTTGGGTTATTCTCTTGAGGAAGGAACAGATCCATTTGCAGAGCGTTTCCTTTTATGCCAATTCAATGGAATCTTTTGATGAGTGTGGTGTGAGACAGTATATATGGCAGTGGAAATGTCAAGCAGGGTATTTGGAGCTACACTACCGGTGCACCCAATCTAACCATGAGTCCATTGGTATCGTCCTACTCCATTCCTCCCTCATTTGGCTACTGAGCAGTGTTATGGCCCGATTCCTTCTGATTGGTTCCTTGGTACCTTGCCGGTTACTCGCTCCATTGCCTCGTCCACAGTGGCTTGCACTTCAAATGCCTGGCAGTGGCTATGCCATAAGATGGGTAAACGTGTCCTGTACTATTGATTGGTTCCACTTCCATGTCATCCTCTACTACCGGTTACACATGAATCTCTTTGTCGTCTCCAGCTCAAGCGGCATGGGCTAAAGGTATGGAGTGATTTATATTGCATGGTGACTTTCTTTCCCAGGCCGACTATCTAGGAGATGCAGCAGCCTCCCACATGGAGATTTTCAATGACCTTCATCTCAAATGCAACAGGACAGCTAGGCCTGATTTTCTCTCTGAGTCTCCCACCTTCAGCACCCTACACACTTTGCTCCAGGCCACTAGTATAGGGGCAAGTGCGAATGCGGTGGGAAACAGAAATTGTAGAAGCTGTCACGGATGACCAATTGTGATATTGTTGCAGGCAGACTGGGCAAATAGCAGACTCTGTATTATTTATTACAAGTTTCTGCACAGGACATACTCCACTCCTGCCAGACTTACTGGTTTAGACTTCAGGCGGATGACAAATGTGCCCCAAGTGGTCTGGCTGATGCAAATTCTTCCACCTGGCCTAGGCTTGTGAGTCAGTCCAATTATATTGGTGAGAAGTGTGTGACACTCTCTCCACAATGAAAGAGGATAACCTACCACTGACTCCCCTCTTGGCCTGCTTGGCTATGTCAAAGACTTGATTGTTTAATTTGGGAGGTATGTAGCGGTATCGCTTCTACTTGCTAAGAGGAGGGTTGCTCATCAATGGGGGTGGGGTCATGCCTATAAGTTCAAGGACTAGATAGCAGGCCTTCTCTATTGTAATGAATAGTGGACATTGTATTGAATTGCTGCCCCCCATTTCGCGTCCACAGGGCTATTGGTCTTCTTTGCACATTAATTTGCTAGCCCATGAGTGTACCCCTGATTTTGCTATGGTCCCGCCTGATAACCCCACTGTTTATATTTTATAATGTCCCATGGGTGCCTTTAGGCCTTGGACTATGGTCCTGCCTGTTTTTGTGGTGGCTGTCGCCTTCCTTATCTCCTGTCCCTCTCGCACATCTACTCCACAATTCTCTCTGGTGATGTTCTTCATATGTGGTTTGGGCGCCTTCCTATTTATCTGCTGCTGTGGGTGGTTTGGGGGAAGGAGGGATTTCTGGATGCACTGTACACAATATGAATTAATGGCACAACTATTCTTCTTTATTTATATTTAATAACATTTAATTAATACATGAATATAAAAACCTATGCAGTGACCTTTAACGCCGACACAGTGCGCATCCAGGGACAGCCCTGCTTGGCTTGAAGATGACGCAGGATCTGGCTGCGAGGCTCGATTTATGATTAGCGAGGTTCGACAATGATGCAGTGCCTATGCGAAGTCCTGACCCCGATGCTCAAATGCGACGCTTCAACCCATCTGTGTGAGTCAGAATAGAAGCATTGCTTTCACTGCATGAAGAAGATCAACACATTTTGTTTTTTGCAACCAGGAAAGGTACTTTGTTCACCAGGGTCTGCGGGGGTCCTGTAGAACTCCTGGAATTCCATGAGGTCTGCTCAAACTTTGACTATGCCCCAGTCCAGCATGACCTATAGTATCGTTTTTAGCGCTAATTGCTTCTAAATGCTTTACTGCAGTTACTTCTTCAACATTCAATATCTCCACTTCTACTTGTTGGATTTTTGTCATTTGTATCTTATAAATGTTCTCTCTTTTTCTAAACTAATGTGGTGTCTTTTGTAGTATATTTACTGTGTTGCTGAATGAGTAATTGCAAAAACTACTTTACACATTGCCTTTTAAGTTAACCTTGCCTGTCCTGTGCCAAGCTACCGAAAGGTGAGCACAGGATAATTTAGGATTGTGTAATGGTTTACCCTGACTAGTATTGTGGTACCTCCTTGGACAGAGTGCATACCTCTGCAAACTAGAGACCCAGGGGCTCATTTACAAAGCCAGTGCACAGCAAGAATTTCACATTTATTGACATTCCGGCGGCGCCCTGGGATTATTCATATCTACGAGGTAACAGAAAGCCACCCTGCGTGGATTTTCATGGCCTCTTAGATATGGTGGTAGGCAGCGCCACACAAGCCGCTGCATTGCCTCAATCTGCGATAGGGGGGTGACCATGGACCCACGGTACACCCATGGCACTTGAAACATTCCTAGATAACAATATCCCCTACTCAATATTCAGGACCCACGGCCTTCATACATTCACTGGGCTAGTTGCTGTTGCTGAATGCTGTTCAGAGGGAATCATGGTGCACATATTGGGCCCGATTCACAGAACTAACTTAAGACAAAATCCTAACTTAAGTCTGTCTTAAGTCTGTGTTAAGACAAACTTAAGACAACATTCTAACTTCTGCGAATACCAAAAGTAGTAAGTTTAGGATTTTGTCTTAAGTTAGTTCTGTGAATCGGGCCCATTTTGTCTACATCTTTGCCTTAAACAATTGAGTAGTATTGTGTCAATGTCGTTAAGAGTAATACATTGGAGACGTTACCGCGTTCCCAGCAATACTAACATATCAGGAAGAAGTCTGAGTCCCAGGCTCTGTACACAAAACGTTATTTTGTGTTTGTTGTCATATGGGATCGCACCATACGTATTCACGCCTAAGTATGACCTCGAACTCATGAAAAAGCTTGTTGCGCATATTAATAAATCTACAAGCACTAACGAGAGATTAACATGAACGGAAAAGGTGCCAGGACGTCGTTTGACAGCTCTGTGATGTTGCTGTTTGTTTTGAACAGAAAGTGTTGAAGTGTTTATGATTGCTCTCTGATCTTCCTGTTGAAAAGTCACGCAGCTCGCACAAAAAGACGCTTCGCGTTCACGTCTGTTCTCCCTGCTCGACGTGTCTGCTCAACATGTAATTGCCTTTGATTGCACAACAAAGCAAGATTCTAAATCAAATTCCTTGAGGTTAATGATGTGTGTTTTCTTGTAACAGACTGTAAAAAGACACTTATGGGCTATTATTTGAACATGCTTCAACTTTACTCCATCAAACAAAGAAATGCTGCTTTCCATATGGTGAGCAGGCATTAGAGCAGTGGCATATGGCATTAGGTTGGCCACTGAGTACTGTTTAATTTGCATAATAATCCGTACTCATAATGATTTGTTTGAAAAGAAAATATTATATTCGTTTATGTAATGCGTGAGGCAGTTAAGAGGCAACATTTCATCGTGCTGTCTATGGAAAGGTTTTTTAAAGATAGTTGCTCTAGCGAAGATGGGGTTGGTGCAATTGTTGTAATGCCTTGCTTTCTCTGTAAAATGTGGTGTGCAGCTTAACATTGTTTTTCTCTTGTACAACAGGCTGTGGTATTGTCGTACATCTTACAGCCATGATCATTTTAATGTGATATTTGTTATTTGATCTAGCATTTAATAGTCTTCATGCTTTATTGGGTTATAAACAAGTAAACCATAAAAGACAACAAAACGGTACAGTATCATTACAACAGAGATTCGATTCATTGAATAGAGAAATATAGAATAATCATGATAAAAGACCACTGAGAAACTAGCATCAAAGAGTGAAACAAATTGATGACAACACAGTCCACACCATTCTGTAATTTATGAGTTTATGAGGCTGTGCGCCACTTTTACGCCGCCTGTGTGTCACTTTTTGTGACGCACCAGTGGCGTGAAAAATGCGCCTTGTTGCGCCATATTTACAAAGTGACCCATCTAGGTAGATGTGTCACTTTGTAAACCCCTGCGTTACATTATACCTGCGCCAGGTATAATGTATGGAAGGGGTGGGGAGTATTGATGCAAGAAAGGGTCATGGAAGTGACGCAGTGAAATCTATGAGATTTCACTGCGCCACTTCTAGGACTCAAATGCGTCAAAATCTTACGCCTGCCTCACAGCAGGCGTAAGACTGACGCAGGCCTTTTCACATGGGGCTTTGCCCATGTGAAAGGACACATTGCTGGAGTTGCGTCACTTTTGTGACACACTCCAGCAATGCGTCACTTTTGCGCCATACAGATACGTCAGAAATACTGACGTATCTGTAACTCCTTGCGCAATGATGCGTCATACTGTAAATATGACGCAACGTTGGTGTCGCAAGGAGGGCGCAATGAAAAGTGACTCTTCGCTGTTTTCACGCAGCGATGCGTCACTTTTCATAAATGATGCCCATATTATTTCTCATCCTAGCCGCATTACTTATTTCTCGAGCTCTGACTTCTACCACTTTACATCGCAACTGGACATCATTCCCTAAAGTGCTGGACTGAAAGTTGAAAGCATACTAACGCGTAATTGCATTAACATTTTGAATAAAATATACAAGTTTTGGAGGTTGAACACCTTAGCACTTCAAAAATGTGTGTATTTTTTAAACTTTGCCAGCTTTGTGATGTTTGAAGATGGAAAGGTATGTTCTTTTAAACTACAAAAGGTGGCCATGCACAACAATGCGAACATTGCTCATCAGAGCTGAACACACTTTGCTCACCATTGTGCCTCCCAGCTCTCAAATAGAGTGGTCAGCCGTGAGCGACAGTAAGTAAAACAATTTCCTGCAGTCTTCTGGACATAACACAGGGGAGGAGATCGCCCCTCTCTCCTTTGTGAGTCGGTTTGCAAAGTATGAAGGTTTTTTAATTGCAGTTGCAGGTGCAAACCATTGATTAGGTATAGAGCTCGGAAGGGGTGGTAAGAAAAATGTGCAAATTAGATGCTGATCCCGTGTTAATGATAGCTGCCAGTCATGGTGGTAGTAGACCGCATCTATGGAACTTCTGCATAATTCCACCCATGACATTCGCCAAAGCCAAATCACTCCCGTCTTTTGTACAAGACAAGAGCGGAGTTAAAAAAAAAATAGTATCCATGGAATGGGAATTTAGGGATGGGGGTCTGCTGTCCCTCACTAGCCTCCATCCCTGCATTTGCTGTCATTAACAAGGGGTCAAATAAGGGTTCCTACTTCATACATGTTAATAATGAAGGCGTTCTTTTGAACACCGGGTGATAGGCATATTGCACTGCAACTGATTTGTACATCAGTAGCAGTGTAACATGAAGATCAGGTCACCAACCGGTCAGTGGGCAATAAGCACAGTATGGATTGTGGATGGACCTTTTCACAGAAGACCCAAAACTGCCAAATATGTATAGAGTAGAAAACGACCTGCAAAAATGTGGTGGACACCCAAAACATTAAAATGTCTGTATTGTTTGCAAGATTTCATAGACCCACTTGGAATGCTAAAAAGCTCGCCCAGGGAGGATTTTTCCACAAAGAACATACATCAATCTTGAATCAAATTTTGTATAGTTTCACTCATTTACAAGTGCAAACCAGTGCAAATCATTTCTGAATCAGTCAATAATGAATGGCAATCTGCACTCACAAATGAAAGTATTTGAACGCCAATTGGCATGTAGGGCAGCAACGAAGGACTTCTACTTCTGTCTGTCATGGGCAAGTTTTTGTATGGTGCCCCAGCTGTGGTTCAGAGTCTTCATTTCTGTTTCCACAGTTCACCACCAGGTGTTCTTTGGTCTGCTTCTCCTTCATTTGCCTTCTGGGGTCCAGTGGAAAGCTGTTCTTGTGAATGATACTTCTCCATCTTTTTATCATAGTGATGGTATTCATTCCATCTTGCTTGCATGTGGTTAGCAGTTTATGGTTGAAGATGGTTCATGGAAAAAGGGGAAATATTCTTCTCAAGTTAATGGTGGGGAATGCAAACAGTTTGGGGATTTTTCTTTTCGTCATCCACCTGCATTTTGATCCATAAAAGAGTGTGAATAGGACACAGCTCTGGTAAAGCTTCAACTTAGTGTTGGTGCTGTATTGAGATGATTTCCACACATTGTTCAGCATTCTGAAGACAATTATGGCCTTGTTCAGTCTCTGTTAATGTTGCTGACTGGCCCTACATCATGTCTGATAGTACTGTCTGGGTAGGAGAAATCTTCAGTCATGGCTAGGTACTCTCCATTCAACTTGAATGCTCAAGGCTTTGGTATAGTGAGTGGTATGACTTCTGATTTCTTCATGATCTTCAAGCCAACTTGAGATACATAGATGTTGAGTTGAGATGTCTTTTCCTGAATATGCTGGTCTGTGTGAGAGAGCAAGTGTAAATAATAAGGTCCATCTGATGCTTGTGTCTTAGTCTTCAGTTGTGTATCGCATCACCAAGTCAATAATTAGATTGAGGAGCAATGCTGACATCATACTCACTGCCTCCCACCTTGCAGGTAAAATTATCACAGTAGCTTTCCATGATCTTGAAGACCTTCCCTGTTTTCTTCTACTGGCTGCCTCCTCAGTTTTGCTGGCATGTTTATCAATATATGTTTGCTTTTCTGCTCTTTTTATTTAACTGTTGCTTTTACTTCTCCTGCAGCTTCTCAGATCTGGTCTCTCTAAGGAAATTCCTCTTATTGCATACTCACCCCCAACATTATGGACTGATGCTGCTCTTTTTTCGACTCTGACCCAGGGCCTGTATGTTAAAGTGTCCCTCAGTGGCTGTAGCTACTGTTGTGCCACCCTGAGTGTAACAAACTAAAACATGTCTCAAGATCTAACACTGCAGACTAGTAGAGCAGTTTTTAATCTGCTAAATTGTCTTTGCCTTTTTAACTATGTCAAAACCATGTCTTCCCTTGACCTGAAACAAGCATACAGGGACTCTATTCGGGCTAACAGCCCTCATCAGCCTGGGTAGCTTGAATCTAGTAGCAAAGTGAGCAAGGGACCCATGTCTGGGCATACCCTGCCAACTTAGAGCGATCAAAGCAAACACAAGGAGATGATGAACGGATGATGGACGGAGTGCTGAAACTTTTCAGACACTCACCCCCAGTCATAGATGTGGGTGGGATCCATTGGGTATGCCCAGACGTGGGTCTCTTGCTCACTTTGCCACTGGATTAAACTAACCTGGCTGATGAAGAATGTTACACAGAAACTTCTTTCAGAATGTGTGTTTCCGGTTCAGGGAAGACCTGGCTTGGGAGTTCAGGCTTGACTGTTCCCATGAGGCACAGGATCAGACTGATTTGCATATAGCTGGATCTGAACTGAGGTGGCGAAGTCAGCTAAAGAATGATGATGGATTCAACCAAATCTGTGACTGGGGGTGAGTGTCTGAAAAGTTTCAGCGCTTTGTCCATCTAACCCTACAGCAAGCTTACTAGTCCTAGGGGAGGATTATGTATATTAAAAAGTAGAATATATATTTTTATAAATCTTGACAGGTACATTTATTTATTTATTTATTATTATTAACATGGCCACCCATTTCCCCCCAAGGTCCCCCCACCCGCCCCACCTCCCTTTTTTAATGGCGGTCACCTCTGCATGTAGATACTGTTCTTTACTCAGCATGACATATGTTTTGTCACTTATCCACTTCACGTTCTCATCCCCTCCCCTCCTGCCTCTGCCTCACTACTCCCCTCCTCCGTCCAAGTCCCATGGATCCATCTCCTGCTTTCTATCCTGAATAATACTGTCCTGGGTACCATAACAGTTTGGCTTGTGGATGTTAATGCCTAATTATATATGAATTTGCTTCCCATACTGTATATTTGTGAATATGATTTGGTCATTTTGTTAAGTATTAGTGCTGTTCAAAATGTTAAAACTTCATAAAATTATTAAATGAAAAGTAAAAAGGGAATGGTGGAATGCCTCAATTGTTCTCAGCCACCAGTACTACTCAGGCCGTGGTCCAGTCTATGATTGCTTTGCACACTATGGGACACCGTTATCATATTTACCAAAGATTCGAGCAATGCAGCAAGATTCTTAGCTGTGCTGGCTGAAAGGAAGAGGGCGGGAATTGTCACATTTAACATTATATGGAGTATTCTTGCTCTCTGCCTGCGCTAGCGCATAAACTGCTGCCGAGCGCCAACACAGGCAACCTTGGATCCGGGTGCAAGGGTGCCTGCATTGTAGGCAGGATTGTTTTTGGAAATTAAGGGACACCTACAGTACAAAAATAATTCTCTGAGGCTTTTTCATCTTTCTATGTGTGCTGCAGAATACTGCACAAGTAGAAAGAGGAAAAACAAAGAGTAAGTAAACATATTTCGCTTCGTATCGCCTCCCATTGGAAGGTGTAGCATTTTGATGCATTCCCAGGTTCCACAAAAATACTACATTTGAGAATGTGCCGAAAATGTATTGGTATTGTATTGTATAGAACACCTCCCTGGGGCAGAGTAGCGCAAGACTGCCTTCTCCAGATTTCCCAAGCACCACAGGGCCACTCAAGGTGATTTGTGTGGCTTGGTGAGTTTAATATTGTGTTTCCCTTGTGTTACCTTGTGTAATGCATGGGCACTGCAACACTGTGATCTATCTAGCCCTACATCACTCTAGCAGAGATCAGCAATATACTAATAAGACAGTGAAATCCAACTGCTAGACAGGAACACAATCAAACTAAGACTTGCATTGTCTTGTGGGGCCACTTCACAAAAAGCAGACTGTGTCCTGTGATACAGTGATCATGGGACTTACATTTGAGCTCAACCATTGCGCTTAGAGAGTCTCGCCTGCGAGAGCAAATATTTTATTGATGGAATCCACTCATAATTACTTGGGTCATGCACTAGTTCATTGTTTTACACAGTATGCCAGCCCAGACCAGAAAAAAGCAAACCCCACTGAACCCTCCTCCAAAACGATCAGCTCAGCCGATCTGTCAGGCCAGGTCAGAACTGGCTTTAGCGCTGGTGGCGCCTGGTGCGACAATCTTTTTTAGCACCCCCACCCATGACCTTCTCCTCAGATTCCCTCACTACCCCTTGACAAAAGGTCCCCTCATCTCTCATTCGTTCCTCTGTGCATACATTTAATTTGTTTTAAAGCGCTGGTAAAGTCTGGCTTTACTAATCCACTCAGCTAGCCACTTTAAATACAGATATGTTTTTTGCAGCAGGCGTATTATCTGTGCTTCTTTATGGCGAGTCTCTCTCTTTCTCTCTAGCAGGAACATTAAACATAACAGTTGTCTTGACATTTTTATTGCTGCTGAAATCTGGACACAGAAGGAACTCTGCATCAGCTGCTTTTAAATCGTAAATTATTCCTAAACACTGTGCCCCCACCTGAGGTCAGCGCTCCCTTCCAGGTCAGCGCCCAGTGCGGCCACACCAGTGGCCTTAAAGCCCTAAAGCTGGTCTTGGGACAGGTCATGTTGAAAAACGAGCAGGCAACCCTAGGCCATTGTTGGCCTTGATGAGCCTCGTTAGCGGTGTGAAGCTTGGGTCCTCGGGCACGTAGGAGCACCTTTTGTCATTCTAAGCAGCTTTATCCTCAAAGATATTTGTGAACCACACATTTTGCCCTCTCTTTCTTTGTATTACTGTTTTTTTGGCATGTTGTAAAAGTGCAAAAGTCCATCTGCATTGTGTAATTTCTTTCTAATTTGCTTTTACATCTCAATTCTGAACAGTTTAATTAGTCTCGTTGTTACATCTGCAGTGACAGGAAGTTTCCTTTCTTAGTCCAACGCTCTAGAAGTAAAGGATTCATAGTCACTTAATTTAAGTACCAACAGAGCATCTGAAAATCAGGATCTCCATCTCTGAAGCATCACTTAACATTCAATACATACAAGAGACAGGAAATTAACCAATATTATCAGATGCAAAAATAGCTGCGCCACTCTCTACATCTTTATCTGATGTATTTAACAGCAGTCTTTTAGCTCAGGCAGTATTAAAGGTGCTGCATCAACTGCGACTACAATGCTCTGCTCAGAAGCAGCGACAGATTGAGCACATATAACAGGAGCTCAATGTAACAGAAACAAATTGGTGCCTGGGGAAGAGGGCGTGGAGCGGCAAAGTTATGAGTCTCACTGGTGTCTGGCCACCTTCCCACACAGCCAAGAAAAAAAAATACTTTGGAGGAAAGCTATAACAAACCGCCTTTAGAAACTGTGATCGCCATATGGACGGAAGCACCGCCCCAGAGAACTGTTTGTTTGTGTTGCCGGTGTCTGCTTGTCAGATGTAGCCCAGACTGTCTTCATGATGAGCATGTTGAAATGCAACATCACAAACGAAAGAAATGAATTATCTCTGAATTCCCAGAGAGGTAAAGCTAAACATTTGAACAATATGTACACGTAAAATACATCTGTCATCCTAGATTGTAATTCACTTGTTTCAATTGCTGTATTTCACCACACTGTGCTACGAAATAATTAGATTAAAATGTCCTTCAGGGGTCATGGCCAAGATGGAGGAGTGAGCGGACGTGCTATACGATCGCTTCGCTCTGGGCCCCAAGAAAAGCCGATCATAGTGGTGCCCCGAGGCTTTGCACAGGGCCTCCATCGAATACAGGGTACCAAGAATCTGCAGCCTTACCGACGAGACCTGCGGTAGTCCCAACAACCGGGTCAGAGGGCTGATCTGGTGGCCCTGCACTGCACTGCGGGTGGACCCCGGGCCTGGAGTCTCTGAGCCGAGGTGACGGTGGGTGCCAGCTTGGAGGCGACGGTGGGCATGGAAGAGGAGGTTTCCAGAGCCTCGCACCGATGCTGGGGCCCACGCCACTGGTTGGGAACGGCGCTGGCCAGCTGCTCTCCTTCATCGGGCCACTCACACTTGGGGCCGCGGATCGAGGATGCTGTGGGCGGCGGGAAGGCCTAAGACCCCACAGGGCTGACCCCGCCCTTAGCAGGCAATCTAGAAATGCAGGACGGCATAGCAGAGAAGCACCAGGGCCCCTGTTAAAGGGAAGCATAAAGGGGCTCAGCAGGAGGCTTTGCCTGGGTCAGTGAAGAACCGTTTATACCCACTTACTGGGTCTCGGCGGCGGGGGAACCGTCCAAGTCTTCCATAACCTCCTTATATAGAAAAAGGAGACACAGGCGCCTTCGTCTGCAGGAGGAACCAAGTTTTATTTGAATAGCCCAGTCTATGGAACAGAGTCCCAAGCTCGTCGGAGACAAGACAGAGGAGGCTGCTTTTTTACTCTGCAGCTTACAGGACTTATATACACATTTCTAACCTTAAGAAACCAGTTTGGGTGGGGGCCTGGCGCCCGAGTCAAAATGCAGTTACACCATTCTTTGTTCAGGCAGGACGGGGGCTGCAGCAGATGGTACAAAAGATTACGAACAGGTCTTGCAAAACAGGATATGTACGTGAGTAAACGGACAGATCTTGAACAACAGGATATGTGAAAGAAACAAGTTCTGGGACGGTGGCGTGACCAAGTCTTGCAAAATAGGATGGATGTGTGCAGGAGTTCAGTCCGAGGGTGGTGAGGCCAATTCTTTGTTCCCTTTTTCAGAATTGGATCAACCACAAGGAGCAGAAAGGGCAGGGTGGTCGCGACAGTTAGAATTTCTTCAGACATAAGCAGAAACGACCAGGAGGGTCGTGCAGAGGTGTTTGACATGAAATGGCAATGCAAAAATAATGGAGTCCTGACACAAAATAAATGCCGACAAGAAGGACACTTTTCCTCAGACCCTCCTTTTGCCATTGAGTGTTAAATACTCTAGGAAACGTCGATATTCATGAGATCATCTGTTTTTTGTTGGAGCATCATCTTCATATTGTTGTCGTGAATGTTAGAGGGTTGAGCCTTGAGAGTCTGAACACATGTTGCACAGAGCATTGGCAGGCACTGAATGCACAAACAGCAGGAGACTAGGGCAGCCACTCCCAAGGCAAAGAAGAAGAAGACCCTCCATCCCCATTGGGAAAGGAGGCCCCAGATGCAGCCTGTGAGGGGTCAGTTGCCTTCATCCTAATGAATTTCAGAGGAAAGGTGATGCAGACGTTGGATGGCATCATATACTGTGGGTGCGTGATCTGGAATATACACACAGTGGCTGGAGCCAATCAATTTACACACACCACCAGGATCAGCGAGGATGATGTCCAGGACCATACGATTTTGAAGTGTTACAAGGCGGTTTGCCTGCAGCTCTGCAGTGATGTTGGAGAGGGCACCAGCTGTTTCTGTGATGGTGGCCTCAAGGACCCTGGTCAGTCCACGTATAGCCCGACTGTTTGCCATGGGGCCCCAGAATGGGAGAAAATCCTTAAAGAAGTCCGCGGCTTCCTGGCCTACTATATCCTCAGCCGATATGACACCCCTACTTGAGCGGCGCAAAGTGCCCTTCATCAACAGGTGGTAATCTCCATGGGTAGAATACATTGATGGAAGGCAGAAGGCCAGATAGCAGGTACTAGACCAGTTACGGGGAGCCAAGTGTAGGCTGCTGTGCCACAGACAAAATAAGTGTGGGGGGACGCCACCAACTTTGGAGGAGACGTAGAGTTTAAAGTTTTAATGATGTCACAGATGCTAGTACCAACATTCTTAGTACCCAAGCCATGGATGCAGACAAGGCCCGCTCATTTATAACATTCAAAGTGTTTGGTACATCAGGTAGTAGCTTACTGGTGCGAAATTTGGTAAATGTTTGTCGAGAAGTTGAGTTAAATACCACCATCTCACCAAGTTCATCCATTGGTAATAGCAATGTTGATGAGCCGGTTGAGCAAAAAGGGGTGTTGGTATTGCCAGACCTGTTTCGCCAGAAGTCATCTCGAAATATTCCAAGGACAGAATTAGCAGTAGCATTGATAGTATAGGCCTCCTGCTTCAACATCCACCATGCAAGACAGGACCCAGAAATGGAAAAAGGATAAGGAAAGAATGGGACAGGTTGTGTCATAGCATGCAGCATCAGACCACAGTTGGAGGTATTTATGATCAGCTGATGGTGATGTAACATCTGGACAAAGGTGTTATTGAAAAATTCTGCACAGCGGGGTAATTTGTGGGCAGGTAACTTGAAATGCTGATGCTCTGCAGGAGTCGGGGTAGGAGTTGATGGGGTAACAAGGTAGTAGATCAGTAACATCCAACCGACTACAGACAAGACATCAAGCTTCCCATGTGGAGGAGGAAACATTACATTTTTACAGCAAACCACACGCTCACTGAGGGTAACCACGTGAGGAATTCCTGATACCAACCCACAACAATCTTCATTATTTAAAAGTGAATAACTCCCTTTTGCCAGTAATGAGAATGTTGGTATGATAGCAGGTGCTGGTGTACTTTTCAAAATACAAGCTAAATTTGGCTCATTCTAGTTACAAGAGCCATGCAATTGGATATTCCGACATATTAATGAGTGATCCGGTGTTGTAGTGCAATCTTCACCATTCAAGTAAACCTCTTTTCCCTCACTAAGGCATCTACAGGTAAATGGTAGCAACCAAGCTTCATGGAGATAAGTAGTGCCCAGAGGTTCATATCTGCCAATTGCATAGTACTTCATACAGGCTTCAAATTTGAAAAGGGGAAAAGGTAGAGGTATTAACCCGTGGATAAGCCACGTTGCCAAATTGGTCTCTGCCACAGAAAATGGTAACGGTTCTAACTTTTCAATGTGTAACATAGAAAAAGTTGTATCCTTCATTGACATAAAACGTTGCTTTTCAGTCAAATTAACCGGGGCAAACAATGTTGACGTATTCATGTAGTGCCATGGCACTTTTCCAGCTTTCAGAGTTTGCAAGGTCCCTGCAAACTGCATAATAGCACACAATTGATTTTGACCATGGTACAAAACAGACACCTCATCCTGCACAATATCAACAACAGATGACACAATATTATATAACGTGTAAATGCGGGAAGAAAGCGTGTTAATGCTGTTATCCACAACAGTAGCACTTTTTCTAAATTTGCCTGATCTATAGCTCTAATGCGAGAAGCCGCCTCAATTTGGGACAGTTTCCAAACTTCATTGTAAATGGCATATATCCATTGTTTAGATCTACCGGAAGCTGGGCCTTTCACAAAGTCATTCAGGTCAATATCGTCATTTAATTTTGATAAATGCAGCTTAACTGATGCCAAAGTGGAATGTTTGAGCCAACTCTGACATAATTTGCCTACAGAATAGGTAGTCACAGAATGGCCACTTTCAAAACGGGGATCCACCCTGACCTGCGTGTAGCTTGAAGCTAAACCCAGAAAACGATGCTGGCAAGAATCAGCACTTTTGTGTCACAGCAACCATCCCTTAGGATCCAAACAGGATATGTTAAAGGAAGAATTCAGTAACATTGTCAGTAATTCTCTGATAGACAACTTGGTATTATTATCCCAACCAAAATATTCTTCTAATTCAGGAAATGAAGGTGCATTTAATTTTTTATTAGTAGCCAATCCAAAGCAAGTTGTTTGTGAAATTGTAGAATTCAAAAACAACATATGGTTCGGGATGAGGCATGCCCGATGCAAAGCCTTAGTGCCTTGCACTTGCCAACTTTTAGAACCCCAAACATGTTTAAGATCAACAGTATCTTTACACAGCTCATAGCCTCCAACTGCTAATGGGTCTAAAAAGGACTTCAAATTAAGCATGGGCGAATTTTGCGAATCTCGCGTTCGCGAATTTTGCGGATTTGCGAACTCGCAATCCGCAAAATCCGCGAATTCTCGCGAATTTGCGAATTTTACTTTTGTGTTCGCGCGGGTTTCTGCCAGTTCGCGAGGGTTTTGTACAATTTCGCAAAACGCGAACTTACCTGTCGGGTCGCAAGTTTCGCGAACTTGTTGTTTCTACGTGTCCAGCCTGTTTGGGACACTCTTCTTCATCACTGCCACTCTCTGTCACCACTGCCACTCTCTGACTACTCATGCCACCCTCTGGCCCACCCATGCCACCCTCTGTTTCATCACAGCACCCTCTGGTTGTCCAGTCAGTGTACATTATTGTGGCAACGCAAGCACACCTTCCCTGCCTCAAGTGACCTGAATTAATTTGGGGCTGATTAATGTGTCACAGAATATTTTTTTAGCTGGCACCTGCTGCCTTAGTGCTACCTGATTAGTGATCTTTTGCACTTGCTAAGTGCTTTCATTGTTGCAAAATTAGTTACAACACCTGCCCTGCCCCAACTGACAATAATGAATTAGGGGCTGATTAATGGATTTGAACCTCCAGCCTGGCTCCTGCTTGTCTCCCTTAGCTGTAATTCAGGACCTTTGTGGCATATGTGTAACTATTCTGAGGTTCAGAGCAGGGTCACATAATAGTTGCAACTGGCAACTGAACTCTGGAGGGGCCCCTCAGGAAGCACTACAGGAAATGGCTACTAATGATGAGCCTGAACTTTTGAACCTGGTAAGTAGTTTCAGTTTTGCTAAGATCGTATTTCTGCAATTTTGCGCTTATTCGCGGGGCGCGAAGTTGTACTGGGAAGCCGCGAACTCACGCGAACAGTGCGAGCAAGCCATGAAATCCGCTGCTCGCAGATTTGCGGATTTTGCGGGAGATTCGCGAATCTTGCGGATTGCGAATTTACCGAAAATCCGCAAAATCCGCGAGCGAAACGGATTTTCCGCCCATGCTTACTTCGAATACAATAATTTTGTGTGGGTAAGTCTAACCTTGGAAGTGGACATTTCAGTCATTTTAAAATAAAATGCATTTGGATTTGACTGATTAAAATCAGTAAAATAAGTGAACCTCCTTAAAAAATAAGCTCAACTGCCTTGTACAGGAGCAGGACAATGCTCCCACTGTCTATAATTAACTGTATTCCTCCTGGTATTTGCTTCATGCAGGTAGTGAGTGCCAAAATATTGATAACCACTTGTGTGTCTAGTGGACCACTAGACCCATCCCTATGGGCACACCAAATCCCCTCAGTTGCAAAAAAGAGGGTTTCAATACAAACTTTAGTAGTTCAATATTTTGTTGATTTTATTCTTATCACTTTTAGTGATGTATTCTTTTTATACATCACTAAAAGTGATAAGAATAAAATCAACAAAATATTGAACTACTAAAGTTTGTATTGGAACCCTCTTTTTTGCGACTGAGGGGATTTGGTGTGCCCATAGAGATGGGTCTAGTGGTCCACTAGACACACAAGTGATTTTCAAATTGGGCTTCCTGGGACGCCGGAAGTCACCTACGGAGCACCCACAGCTATTCAAGATATTCAGGATACCACCGATAAAACAGCTGTGCATTTGCCTCAATACACTGTATTTAAAATGTTGATAACAAAACAAATCACCATAATTTGCGAAATCTAGATACAAATCTTCAGCATCAAAGGCAGCATAATATTTCAAATCAGAAAAAAAAGCTTCTATGGCCTGAACATCCCAATCATCAGAACGTATATTTTGTTTAATTACATCCCCCATAGAAACCCTTAGGACATTTGGGACATTTATAATCTCAGTGGGCCCATGGATTTGAAATCGAATAGCATCTAACACAATATCATTTAAGACGGGCCAAGCTGTGATATTAACAAAAGCCAAGTCCCTCTTCAATCTGTGTGATGAGGAATGGGGAGCCAATGTTCCATTAATATGCCAAATGCATGTTCTTTCTTCAACATAGTGTCCGTTGACAAGGCGAAAAAAATACACCACAAATCCAATAGACATGAACAGGTAAATCGAAAAAAGCACCAACCAAAAGTAGGTCCAGGGAGGAATCAAAAAATGTTTTTTAAACAATGTTGCAAGAACAGAAATCTTGGAAGGAGACTTCGACGTGTGATAGTCAGTGACAAATAAAAATCTGGTTCTGTAGCCAAACAAGTTTGCAAATCAGGGATCGATAAGTCAATGGGGTAAGTATATTCAGTCTCATCAAGGTAGGAATCAGGTAGTGACCTTAATAAAGGACTTGAAACTGCATGCATGTTGGGCCCGATTCACAAACTAACTTAAGACAAAATCCTACTTCCTACCATTTTGGTATTCACAGAAGGCACTTACTTATTTTGGTATTCACAGAAGGCACTTACTCATTTCGGTATTCTCAGAAGTGGGGAGTCCTAACTTTAGGACTCCTAAATTCCTGCTGTGAATACCGAAAGTCTTAAAATTAGGATTGTTTTCAGTTTAGTAGTAGTAAAGTTAGGACTCCTAACTTCAGGACTCCTAAATGCCTTCAGTGAATACCGAAACTCTTAAAATTAGGATTTTTCTCAATTTAGTAGTAGTAAAGTTAGGACTCCCAACTTTAGGACTCCTAAATGCCTTCTGTGAACACCGAAAGTCTTAAAATTAGAATTTTTCTCAGTTTAGTAGTAGTGAAGTTAGGACTCCTAACTTTAGGACTCCTAAATGCCTTCTGTAAATACCAAAAGTCTTAAAATTGTGATTTTCCTCAGTTTAGTAGTAGTAAAGTTAGAAAAATCCCCATTTTAAGACTTAGGGTATTCACAGAAGGCATTTAGGAGTCCTAAAGTTAGGAGTCCTAACGTTACTACTACTAAACTGAGAAAAATCCCAATTTTAAGAATTTCGGTAATCACAGAAAGCAATTAGGAGTCCTAAAGTTAGGACTCCTAACTTCTGTGAATACCGAAATGAGTAAGTGCCTTCTGTGAATACCAAAATGGTAGTAAGTTTAGGATTTTGTCCTAAGTTAGTTTTGTGAATCAGGCCCCTCAAAGGGCAACATTATGCCTGGGGTTAGGAGCCGGTGCCAAAACAGAATTTCTCAGTATTGATGGACACGAGACTGCCGGAGTCATACTAAGAAGAATCGGCCACTCTGTGTAATTTGACATTGTCAATGGAGATATACCTTTTATCTTTACGACCTGGAAGTGGTGGTAAAATAACTGTTCTTGTGCCCTTCACGCCAAGCACTGGAAGCGGAGCCCGATATGAGGGACCAAACTCCTTCTTGTTTTTGATCTTCTCTCGAACGAGTTCTCCAACTTGGGGTAGCCAGACAACTACCGGAATCTGCAGCGCAGCCTCAGATGTGGAGGGCAAGTGTTCCTTTGCAAGATTGTCTCTCGTCTTTTGTAGATCCTGTAAAACATTGCAATGTTCATCTACGTCAAAGGAGGCTGCAACTGCCGCCTGGTCTAGACCGTCAAAGTCCGGGTCAAACATCTTGATATCAAAGAGCATTTTGTATGGGGTCCGCCCACCCAGAGACATTCTAGGGAGATTATTAAGGGCACGCTGCAAGCTATTAAGGTGGGCCAGTCAGTTCATGCCAGTGCCTATAACCGTAGCTGTCAGTGACTGCTTTAAATCTCAGTTCATTCGTTCCACAACACAATTACCCTCAGGTCTGTATGGAGACGAAAACTTGACTTGGACCCCCAACAAAGTCATGGCATCCTATACGCCTTAGAGGCGAAAGCAGGACCCTGATCCGAATGGAAGGTGCCACAGGCAAAAATCCCTACAAAGACACGCAAGTCTCTTATGACAGTTTGTGAATCAGCACTGCGGTGTGGCCACACCCACACAAAGCGTGTCCATGAATCAACTGCTACTAAGATGTACTTATACGCAGTGTCAGAAGAAAAAGGACCGCAGTGATCTAAGTAAACACAACCAAGAGGTTTATTAGAAATGTACAACTGTGTCTGGGGTGGATGCGCAGCAGTTGAAGGTTTAATCTGCTGGCAAATGTCACATTGAAGGACATAATCACACGTCTATTTGGACAGTCCCTGCCACCAGAAACGTTGTAACTGAGAAGCTGTCGCTGAAACGCCTCCATGCGCAGACGCAACACCCTCATGGGCAGCCGTAATCAGTGTGGACCTGCGGTCCGTGTTGGGAATTAACCTTTCACCAATGTCCGGTATTTTCACATAAGGAACTTTATCAGGACTTAAGTGGTATGAATACTTTGGAGGGAACCCCTTAGGATAATTACTTCCCTTCTCAGTCCGGCTACAGCCGCCAAGATATCATCATCAATTTTACTTTTGGAACGTGTAACTGCTGCAACCAAATATGTAGATACTGCTGATTTTGCGGCCTCATCGGCCAAAGAATTATCAACAGCGTGAACTCCCATGCGCTGATGACCGAGAGTGTGAATTACATACAAGAGTGGCAACTGCTCTTTAAGCTCAGCCACTCGGACCCAGATCATTTTATGTTTTATTCTGCTACCTTTGGAGTCACGAAAATCATTCTAAATCCAAAAGAACAGGTTATCATTGTAAGACTGGACACAGTAGTAAGAATCACTCACAATAAGAGTCGTGACACTGGGATCAGCGTACTCCAATGCAAGCATCAGAGCACAGAGTCTGCGTGTGCACGACTTTGGACTTGAATTCATCATTCACCACGGTGCCTATCACAATGGCGCAAGCGGAAACGTATGCATGCTTAGACCCATGCGCAACTTGCGCTGAACCATAAGTGTAAATAATACAATGGAAATCCTACAAAGGTCGCATGGTCAATGGCGCAGGATGAACAAATTCATACTGCAAAAACTATTGTGACTTTAAGGAGGCATCAAAAATAAACATGACATCCGGAGACGTCAAAGATGCTGCCCATTGTATCCACCGTGGGTGCAAAGCTTTAGAATTTGATACACTGGCTTTCGTCACTGCCTCTAGTGCAGGATACGGGGTAACAGCCAACATGCGCTTTCTCTGCGACAGTGCACGTTCCTTGAGAATCGCCATTTGCACTGCTGTCAAAACTTTTTCCAGAGTGGAAAACCGCATTTCAGCCGAAGTGTACAAGTGTGACTTGTAAGAAATAGTTACTGTGTCTCCTTCGTTAAAAGTAAGGTAAGTGAAACCCACCGCCCCAGGGATGATTCTTATCACCAGGTTGGTGTGGTTATCAAGAGTCAGTAAGAATTTAGATTCTAGTAGATCAGCCTGCAAAGATTGCAAAATGGCTGAATTCTTAGGCAGCCAGCACGATTTGGTGAAAGTTGGTTTTATCAAAGCATACAAAGGCTTGATACGCTGGGCATATTCGGGAATGTAAGTACGCCTGAAATTCAAAAATCCCAGCAAGGACTGTAATTTTTTCAGAGTTGTAGGAGCGCGCAGCAGTGCGCATTTCTCCAAGAAGTGAGGAGCCAATCCTCGACCTTCATTGTTGAGCTCGTAGCCCAGGAACAACACTGTGTACTCTGCAATGTGAGACTTTGCAAAGTTGAATTTGTAACCGAAGTCCGCAAAGTTACAAATTATGCGGTCTACGCGACACAGATGTGCCCAAATTTCATAATCTGTGAGATAGATATCATCCACATACGAACACGCATCTGGGTCAACTCTCTCTAAGAGAGAGACGATACAGGCAGCAAACACACCTGGACTATTCTTATAGCCCATAGCCAGGCATTTAAATTGGTGATGTTTGCCCCCACAAGTGAAACTGGTCCATCCATTGGGAACTTAGACCATCCAAATTGTGGGCAAAAAAAACGTTGGATATGTCAAGTGTGGTTTTAAACCGTTTTCACACAAGACCATCCACTAAAGCAGAGCCGTGGGTATTCTCTACTGCAAAGGCACGGCAATGCGAGTTCAAATGCTGGTAATCCAGTACCAAATGGGACGAACCGTCAGGCTTGGTCACAGTAAAAAGTGGGTTATTCATCGGTGTCACACAAGTTTCAATCACTCCTTGATATTCTAATTGTTCAAGGATCTCTGCGACAGAAGCCTTAGCTTCACGTCGGATGGCATATTGAGGTTGAGGCTGTGGCATATACCGTAAGGGAATCTCGTGGTGTGGGGAAAATGTATCCCAACCACAGTGCGTACGGTACAGAGCCGGCGCAAGGCCCTTAGCCCACTCTTCTACAAAATTCAGCGTATGCTCCTTGGACACTGTGTGCGCGAATCTAGGGAGGATTACCTCCTCCCCTCTCAGAGCCGCGAGATCAAAAGGTGGGGGCCAGTTAGCCTCTGCTAACAAAATGTCATAGTTGTAAGATTTTCCCAAAATGCCCATTTTATGACACGTTGTATGTCACCTTCAATCAAAAGGACTATTTCATAAAGCCTATTAGGGTGAGCTACTCTAGTATCAGCTGTCTCTACAACAAACATATTGGTCAGTCGCTGTCACCTTCAGTAGTGGACGCAAAGACTCTCGCACTATGGTAATCTCTGCCACGCTGTCTAACAACGTCAGCGCCCATGTCAGATTCCGAAGCTGCGTTCTCACTATCTGTGGCATGTCTCGCTGTTAAAGCGGCAACTTCCTTTTTCTGAAACTGGGGTCTTTTCGGTGAAGAATCGTCCTGTTTGCCTTTTCCGTCTTTTGGGCGGGGCTGGTCGCGACTCTGCTGGCCACCCCGACCTCTGCCGCCGCCTCCACCACTGGACGATGCGGCCAATGTGTCCTGTAAAGAACGAGGAGAGCATTGATCTGGAACCTGAAATTAATCAGGCGACTTAATCGTAGTGCGGTCGCGCAAATCATAAATGCGCTCAGTAGACGCAGGCACTGGTGATGGGGGACGGGACTCCTGTTTCTTACTTCTGTTCCAATTTTTCTTTGGAGCTGTGGGTTGAACGTCTGCTTCAACCTTCGCACTCTGGGTTTGCTTTTTATCTTTAGCAGTAAAGGGCTTGAAACCTAAACTATTGTGGCCAATGGTTATATACGCAGCCGTAATAATTCTCAGTAACTGTCTGGGTTTGTAAGCACCGGGGACATCCCTTAAGGCATTAGCTACTTGAAAGTTCACCGCATCTCTCTTTATGTTAGAAAGGACCAGATCGGAAACTACATCAAATGAGCCCACGAGTCCTATTCCCAATTTAACCGCAGCCTCAGGTCCGTGTTCGTCCTGAACACGTTTAATGACCGTTGGAAGGACAGCCATTGACGGAGTGCCGAAGCATCTCGTGTACACTTCCGCAAAAATCTTACCCCATGACTCACAGTCACAGGCCTCTGGTACCAAGTCCTTGGGTAAACTAATCGTAAGAATCCTGTGTTTTTCTATGGTACCCAAATTAGAAAAAACTGCCTCCAGTTGGTCAAATTTCTCAGCAAGCCAAAAAGGCATATCATCCTTATCTTGGGGACGCTTGCCCATTACTGCTTTGACCATCACAGGACTAAGCTTCATTCCGCTCGGTCCTGCTGGAAGGGCCGCAACACCATGGGCCACACCCTGGAAATTGCGGGTAATATATTGAACTAGGGCCCGAATAACACTAATAGAAGAGTTATACAGGATCCGTAATTCAGCAACTGCAACTTGCCCCGAACAAGGATGCGGGGTGAATCCAGCCAAAACTGGCCAAGAAGCACCTGGAATGGACAAAGGACCCAATCTAGCCGCCGTTACAGTGTGGAGAAGGGTGCCATTAAAACCAAACACAGTGCTGCCATACAGAAATCGGAATCTCCTGTGTCCTATAAGGAACATATTCTGCAGGCACGGCTGAGTGAGTGTAAGTGTGAAAAACCTGCTTAGCCGCTTCCACTGCAGGAAACGTCACCCAAGAGTAGAAAATCTCAAACAGGTAAACAACCTCACTACTTATGACCAAAATCCCTGCCATGCCCTCCAAACCAACATTATATGCTTGCAAATGATTGCGAACCGCAATGCGACTATTATGCTGTATAACAATGTCAGTCATAGAGACACAGAGAGGAAAAAGCTACAACGTAAAATTTGGTAGCACAACTGGGTAGTAATTCAAAAGAAAACCGTTTGAAAAGATTCAAGCTTGAAAAGACCAATGTAACTATAGGTAGGTTTGTCCCGCGCTGCTATTATCCTGAAACAATAGAGAAGGGGTTAAGGACTGAATGAAGTACTACTCAAGCATCATGTAATAAGACCACCATCGTATGGGCGCCATGTAGCAGGGATTCTGCTCATACACAGAACTTTGCATAGAGACTTGGAACCTCAGGTAATTAGGGTGTACCAAAACTCACCTTAGTAGCCAAAATCCCCTACCAGACTAGCAATCAGTGTCTCATTAGTTCTTCCTTACCCTCAATGATTAGACAACCCAGAACATGGAACTTAGAATACCTCAGGCAATGTGGAACACATGAACACTCTTTCGTTATACTCTCATACCAGTCCAAAACTAGGAGTAAATGAAGACATGTGCATATGTTTTCTAATGCCGTGGTCTCAGGCGCAGTATCTTAGCTAATACAAGCAGACATATTATAAGCAACAAGATTATCAGCATAGTTACTATTCCATAAAATCCAAAGGGAGAAAGCATGTTCAAATGCTAAATGGAAATAGGCTAGATTACACATAGATATCACCCTCCCCTGCTAGTAGGTTATTTTATATCTACAGAAGGTTTCTTGGGTTTACAAGAGCGGCCCCATACCTCTGGTCCTAGTAGAAATGGATCACATCACTTACTACACCAGCTCTCTGCATGCGAATGTTCTCCAAGTGTGTTTGCATGCCTGCGCAGTGCATTATTAAACATGCCAAAATCAGAGGTGGCCACAGCTGCATATATGGTATGTCTAGAACGTACGCTGATCAGACCGAATAACCGCCACTGTGTTGAAATAACTTTGAAAGCCTCTGCACTCACTGTTCAGACAAAGCTTACCAAGCAAAGCTGTTAGTATAGCAAAACATATTATTCTCGTGTGAAGCAAAACAGTCTGCTAGACTCTAAACATTTATAATAATGTATGCCATGTGCAAAGACAGCAGAAAGGAAAATGGTGTTTTAATGTCTAATAAGCTCATGCTAGCTTAACACAGTGGAAATGCAAGGCTCATCCCCATGACAGCACCCGCTTTTGTGTCCATGGGGCCGCCATAATGGCTACACGATCAGCGGTGAGCTACCTTCCCTCTTTCGAGAGGAGATGACCTAAATAGGTCACCTTCTCTTGACAAAATTGAAGCTTTTTTATAGAGACCTTGTGGTTATGGAGGGCGAGGTGGCGTAACAAACAAAGGGTAGCCTCTTTACATCTCGGGCGGAAGTTGCAGTAATGAGGAGGTCAACAACATACTGCAGCAGTGTGGAATTATCAGGGATTTCCAAGGAATCTAGTTGACTTTTGAGAGCTTGACTATAGATACTGGGGCTCTCGGTGAAGTCTTGAGGGGCATGGCAAAATCTAAAGCTCCGCCCGCCAAGGGAGAAACCAAAAAAATGTCTGCTGTTAGGATGTATAGGAATACTGAAAAAGATTTTTTTTTTGGGAAGGACAGTGGATCCTTCTCACTGCTAGCACCTAACCTACTATTGGTACCAAAGTCTCACCCCTTCTATTCTTATGGGGGTCATTGTGCACATCGAACGGCACCCTCTGTCACAGTGCCTATTCCCTCAGGAATTTAACAATTTGAAACAAAAATGCACAGGTGCACCATTAAATCAATAGTTCAAATAGGACTGATTATGGGGTTCAAAACCAATAGATAACAAAGGCAGAGATCTTCAATTTGATTTCTTTATTCCATTTTGTTGTTGTGTAGAAAAAACAATACAGCCGACTCGTTTTGTCCTACTATAGGACTTCTTCAGGGCGATGATTCCAATATTTATAGGGTCTCTGTCGGAAAGTATCATCAATAAAAAGAGCTATATCTCCTCCGACATGAATTATATATGAGTGGCGATTTCAAGAAGCTATCCACTTGTGGGGCACAACAGTTCAAATGTGGTTACACGCTCTAAGCTAGGGGTCCGTCAATGCCGTTGTCTAATGTTGATTGAAGTCCCAAACTGATCTTAACAACGATTAATGGCAGTAGTCAGTCTTGGAATAGTCATCAGTTTGATAGAGTGATCATCTCTGAGCTTGATATAAGTGCTCTATCCTTATTAAGGGGTGCGTATAGTAGAGCAGCAGGCAGATTTGCCACGGGTAGCCCTCTGGAGTACAAGGGACAGGGTTGCAATATGATGAATGATTCAGAAAAGGGGGTGGTGATGGACAGAGTATCTGAATTAAACAGAACACTCATGACCAGTCAACAGATCAGGGCTTGATCCATCACCGTTTTTTAGCTCACTGCACCATCCCAGCTCAGAACCTGGCTACATGCAAATTAGTCTGTCCCTGGCCCAGTGCATCATGGGAACAGGGCAGACCAAACTACCAAGCCAATTCTTTTACTGGGAAGGAAACAAGCCACCCCCTTTTCTAAATAGCAATATGATGAAAGCGATCCGACGGAGCCTCCAGAAGTTTCGTCTCGACCGGCTCCCTCCAACAGAGGTTTTGAACCCTATAATCAGTCCTATTTGAACTATTGATTAAGTTGTGCACCTGTGCATTTTTGTTTCAAATACTGAAAAAGGCATTCTTCAGGTCTATGACAGAAAAGTGTGTGGCGTCAGAAGGGACCATCGTCAAGAAAGCTGTAAAGTCGGGGACAACAGAGTATTGGGAGATCGTTATTTTGTTAAGGGCTCTCAGGTCAATGATGAATCTGTATATTTTAGGGGAGAGAGCATCTCCATTGGTCTTTTTAAGAACAGGAATAATGGGACTGTTACAAATATTACCACGTGTCCTCCGCTACGCCCATGTCCATCAATTCAGATATTATTGTTAAAAGGGCCGCTTCTCGCTCCGCTGTCAGTCAATACTGTTGAAGGCGGGGAAGAATGGCACCGGGCTGAATACGAACCACATGAGGGGGTATATTGAGACAGCCAACATCAGTGTCTGATGATGCCCAGAGGGAGGAAGGTAAAGACTGCAACCTTAGTGGGAGGGGGCCGGACAGATAAATGTAGGTGGCTGTGGTGGGGGAAATTGTTAGGGATACACCTTGGGGGCTACATGATATGGTCGCATACAGAGCTTTCAGTAAATCCAGGCCTAATAAGTTTTCACTGCATCCTGTAGTGAGGACCAAGGGAGCGTCAACATGTGCGGGCCAATTACGAGAGGGCTGGTCACGGGTGTTCCTGCGAAACCCACAGAGACATTCATGTTGCCAGATAGGAGTGCCTCCAGGACTGACAGACGTGCAGTAGAAGACCTGGTGGCCCCAGTATCCAGAAGAAAATTCTGATAGTTCCCTACGACTGACATTTGAACATACGGGCCCCTTTGATCCACTGGAATTTGCACTCTAGCAATACCCCTTTCCTGGCTGTCCTATGCTTGATAGAACCCTTACTCATTAACTTCATCATAATCATCATTGTAATAAGTGTGCGTTCTTCGTATCGACCAAACCTATGGGCCGGTCATTGCGGGACCGGGGCGACATCCCTGGATCTAAGCTCTTTGTCCTGTGGACGGGGCAGACCATGGTCCCTAGTTGACCTCCCTTCCCTAGGAGTCTTCCCTGTTCAGATGTTTTCAGCTAATACGGGTCACTCATCTATCCAATGGCCGTACCCTTTACAATAAGCATACTGATCTGTTTGGAGGACTCCCGTGCATTGAGGGCCCTAGGGGGTAGACTGGTGAGGCCTCAGAGGGGGTTGGGGCTGTGGTTTGAAATTCCCGCGGACATCGGGACCCCAGGGAGGGTAAGCCTGCTGTAGAAGTACCTTAGTCCTAAGATCCCTAGCCCTCTTACTTTCCTTTTCTCTATCTTCATTCTCCCTATTCTCGTGATACTGTGCCATAGCCAAGATACCAGTCATAGTCTGGGCAGACCATGTACTCTCAACCTTCTTGAGCCTGGCGGAAATCTCAGGAAGCAAGTTGCTGACAAACTTATCGACAATTACTGGGCTAGAGCCTGGGATCCGGGGGTCCAAGCCACTATGTCCCTTGTATTCTGTTTCAAAACGGGTAAAGAATTCAGCCACACTTTCATCTTTTCGTTGGCTACAGGCATTTATCGTATCCCAATTAATTGCTGTTTCTGTCAAAACTGTTTTCATAAGTGTTATTAGTTTATCGGGCAAGGTCAGGGTGGCAGATTCTGGCTTAGTCCCTCCTGCCCTTGCATCTTACATAGCTTCCAGATTATCCCATTTGCCTCCCAGCTCTACTTCATGGTCAGTATGTTGAATTTTATCCCAAATTTCAGTAGGAACGACCGTACCAAAGAGCAAGTTGATGTCTTCAAGAATAAGATATCATCTGGTCTAATTCTTTGTGAAAGGCAGCTGGATTTTTTCGAGGATCTGGTAACTGCCTTTTCAACTGCATTACTTCTGACCTTTTCCAAGGGACATGTACCCATAGCCTACTCCAGTGGGCTTTAACTGGCCCTCAGACATTATTTTGGGCATCGGTGAGTGCGTTAACAAAGACAGGGGCCGCCTCTCTCATTGGCATAGCTGTCTCTAGAGAGGGTTTGGGGAAGGCGGTCATATCAAGGTAAGCTATCAAAGCGGACATAGTGCCACACATCCCTTCTCCCTGCACATCGCCTCTTTTTATTTGTGATTCGAGGTCCACTAATCCGGTGGGTATCTGCATAAATGAATTCTCAAATCTCTGCATAACCAAGGAACACATGTATTCAGTCCAGGTGGTCTGTTCCATAATCGTTGACTGGGGAAAAGTGGACCATATTTCTTTAAATGGATAAATCTTCCCGCTATTTATCCAACATTCACACTGTTGCTTTTTCAGGTCATCCTCTGAAAGGGACGAAAAGCTGACTACAGAGCGCACAGATGCCAGTCAGGGAGAATTCAATAATCTATATAATTCCTGCTTAACCGTAGACCACAGGGAAGAAGGGAAGGGGCGGGCAGGGGTAAAGCCGCAGGGATTGGGCGGATGGGGACTCGTTGTCATTCCCATGGCGAGGACAGGAGTAGTGTGCGCAGTCGGGGTCATAGGCGTCAAAATAGGGGAGGTCGGTGTGATGGGGGTAACAGTAGGAGGGGCAGTGGGGGCAGGAGTGTGCAGCATGGCTGGGGCAGCTGTATGCGGGGCAGGGTGGGTCAGTGCAGGGTGCATGGGGGCATAAGCAGGAGGACTTTCCAACATGGTATCGAGCAGGGAATTGCCCTCTTCTCCCCCTTCCATAAAGCTTTTTCCTTTCTCTTCACGGGCTGGGTAGCACTTCTGCTACCCGGTCCTGTATGTCCTCCCTAGCATCGTCAGCCATTGACATCCGCTCCCGCTTCCTTTCTAGTGCCTTTTCCCTCTTTGCTCTCTGCTCAATGTCCTTCCTCCAAAACCTGACAGACTCAAACATCGAGGGACGAATCTTCTGTTTTAATAGCTGTTCCTCTAGATTTGCCAGAACTTGCGGGTCAAAAGACCCATAAGGAAGCCATTGTAATTCTGAGGTACTTTGTTTAGTGTATTTAGTCCAAAAAGGGGAAAAAATTATAGCAGAAGGACCATGTTTAGTATACATGGTGTGACCAGGGGTCCCCTCTGGAGGAAGCGGACAGGTCGCCTCCAGCTGGGAGTCCTGCGCACACAAACAACAACATAATTTCTTAAACTTACTACTGGCCGGCATGCTTGTAAACAGATAAAAGACAACAGTGGGTTTTAAAAAAAAAACTCACCTTGCTGGCTTGGCTTTTTCAAAAGTCAATAACAGCAGAATCATACAGACTCGTGGGTGATAAGTCCACCCTTACCTGACAAGGGTAGTTCTCTTCTGCAGACGTAGGGCTGTATCCTGTTCCAGAAATCACTTTGTTAGGGGACTCCAGCGAGAACGCGGTCACGTGGCCCAGACCGGGTGGGGAGGAACAGCGGGCAAGTTGTTCGGCTACCGGACTGAAAGAATCCCTCGGGTAGGGTACCTCCGTCTGAGTCTCTCCTTCCAACTCCTCACATCCACCGGGCCTGACCTTTGTGTTCATGGAGTCCCTATTTGGGCGCCATTTGAAGAACCGTTTGTACCCACTTACTGGGTCTCGGCGACGGGGGAACCGCCCAAGTCTTCCATACCCTCCTTATATAGAAAAAGGAGACACAGGAGCCTTCGTCTGCAGGAGGAACCAAGTTTTATTCGAATAGCCCAGGTTATGGACCAGAGTCTCAAGCTTGTCGGAGACAGAGGAGGCTGCTGCTTCACTCAGCAGCTTACAGGCCTTATATAAACATTTCCCACGTTAAGAAACAAGTTTGGGTGGGGGCCTGGCGCCCCCGAGTCAAAATGCAGTTACACCATTCTTTGTTGAGGCAGGACGGGGCTGCAACAGATGGTACAAAAGATTACGAAAAGGTCTTGCAAAACAGGATATGTACGTGAGAGAACAGACAGATCTTGAACAACAGGATATGTGAAAGAAACAAGTTCTGGGACGGTGGCATGACCAAGTCTTGCGAAACAGGATGGATGTGTCCCAAAATTGTCTCAACCGCAAGGAGCAGGAAGGGCAGGGTGGTTGTGACAGTTAGAATTTCATCAGACATCAGCAGAAATGACCAGGAGGGTCGAGCAGAGGTGTTTGACATGAAATGGCAATGCATAAATAATGAAGCCCTGACACAAAATAAATGCAGGCAAGAAGGACACTTTTCCTCATCCAGAAGGTCATCCCAAAGAAGAGTCTTGGAGTGGCTATTGGACCTGGAATGCTGGGACTCAAGGGGAGACTCCTGCTGATACACAAGGTTTGACCTCTCCTCACTGCAGCCAAAGCATCAAGAGCCTTCCCAGGGACCCCCCTCAAAGAAAGGCACACCCCTTTGGCTGCCTTTTATCGGACTCTTGGGATATAAGCCTGTGCTGGACCGCGTGAAACAGCTGTGGAAACCGAATATATACCCCCACCCTTAACGCCATCTCAGCACTTATAACTGGTGAAAAGAGGATGGTGGTAGCCCGGGTCAAAAAAGATGAAAAAAGACCACACGCTGAAAGACATGTTGGTCAAGCTCGCAACCCAAGACCAATCTGACCCCCAAGTGGGCCCTAGGCCTCGAGGGTGGAAATGAAGGGGAGGCCCCCATCACTCACGCCTACCTGGAGTCCCTATTTTCAGCGCTCAAAGAGGACCTGCAACAGATGAAAGGTGACCTAGCTGGGGATCTGCAAGGAGTAGGGTGAGAAATATCTGACAGAGGCGACAGAGTTGTCACACTAGAGATGAAGGAAACTACCAGGGAAGAGTAGTTGGAGCAATTACGGCAAGAAATACGCCTCTCGGACAGACAAATCAACCTCCAAGCTCATGCTGAGGACTTAGAAAAACAGGTTGAGGCGAAACAGTATAAGGATACGGAATGCACACTCTTCGGCGGAAACCGGAAATGTGGAGGAATTCATCCAGCCCCCGTTTGCTCAGATCCTAGGTGATACATCCGAGTTGGATATCTGCATAGACCGGGTCCACCGAGTGGGGCCTCAAAGAGCTTCAAACATGCCACCCCCATATATACTTGCCTGTGTCCAAAGCTTCCCCATGATCGAGGTTCCGATGCAATGCTTTTCAGGGGCCATTCGCTGCAACTATTCCAAGACCTGTCAGCAAAATCACTCCAGAAGAGGCTGGAGTTTCGCCCAATGACTTCCTTTCTCAGGAACCATTATATCTCATACGCCTGGGGCCACCCATTCCACCTGATCTTTGAATGGGAGGGCTAGACACGCCAGGTACGCCTCCTTAATGCAGCTAGAGATTGAGCAACCAAAGGCCCAGGTAGGGAGTGTAGAAGATGAAGGGGCCAGAGCAGGCCAGTGGGAGCGAAGGAGGCAGAGATTCAAGAAACACCAGAAACAGGGTCCCGAGGTCATGGCTCCGGAAAGAAAGGCAGTGCTTGAGAGCCTCAGCAGGGGCACAGCATCAGGGGGGACAGGCTGGACCAACACAGCTTGCCCTGGCAGCCACTGGGGTACATAATAGACGCTATTCAGGATAGAGAGAGGAGCGATCTCTATGATGACCTCAGGCCACGATGAACCCCATCAGGAAATATTCTCGTCAGAGGTCAGGGACTCCTCTTGAGGCCCCTGCCCCCTAGAGACATTGTTCAAGACATCAATAAGTTTTGTTTTTGGGGATGTTTTTAAAATGTTTGTTTATTAGGTACCAATGCACTATGCAAGCAAGGGAAGTTAAGATATCACCTCCAATGCTTCAGGATACCACTTTACGTGCCACCTCGGAAGGGGTAGGCGGGACAAGTCATTTCAACATAGCAAGCCCTTACATACCTATTATGAATACAGGTGACACTATGAAGATTATCTCACTGAACATTGAAAGGCCGGGCTGATAGACTTGTGGAGGGCTAATCACCCAAACACCAGGGACTCTGCATTCTATTCTCATAAGTCTTATGCCCAAATGGATTATTTTTGGGGCTCCCACGATCTATACCAGCTCCTCCACTCAGTCAAGATAGAACCAAGAATCCTCTCTGAACACTCATCCCTAGTCTTAGAGATACATTCTCCACTACAAAAACAGATAGGGTTGCAATGGTGATTAAGGGAGACCTTATTACTGAAACCGGAAGCACAGGCAAAGATTAAGGAAGTCACCACCATCTAACTGGAAGCCAACATCAAGGTGGAGGTACCACTCCCGATAGTCTGGGGCGCATTAAAGGCAGTGGTCAGGGACGAGCTTATATGTTTGTTTATTAGGTACCAATGCACTATGCAAGCAGGGGAAGTTAAGATATCACCTCCAACGCTTCAGGATACCACTTTACGTGCCACCTCGGAAGGGGTAGGCGGGACAAGTCATTTCAACACAGCAAGCCCTTACATACCTATTATGAATACAGGTGACACTATGAAGATTATCTCACTGAACATTAAAAGGATTGAACAACCCTGTCAAGCGTAAAGCAATCCTCTCCTATCTTGAACACACTGGAGCAGATTTTTGCCTCCTCCAAGAGACTTAACTCCTGGTCAGAGACTCCCAGCGACTCAAATCCCGTTCTTTTCCACAGCAGCTATTCTCTTCAATGGGGCTCAGGGCAGGAGGGATTGCTATCTTATTCTCACATACATTGATGCCTGGACAATAAATATCACAGGAAATCTTCCGCTTAAATTAATTCCGGTAGATTGGAATCTTGGTGCTCTGAAGGTTAATATAAATAATTCGTAAATGTTGGCTGTGCAAAAAGATGTCGCAGAACGTCTTCCGCTTTAATTTAATTCTTTATGGGAAATGAAAGATCTGCATGGAGAAGTCTTAAAACCGTCAGCGTAACCGCATGCACCCAAAGTGAAGCAAGGCTAAGCAGCCAAAAGTGTGCCAGCACAAGAAGAGAGCAGGAATATGCCATATCTTGATAGATGTGGTGCATTCCTGCCACCTCTCTTTCTTGCAGCACAGCAAAATGTCTTGCTGTATTGTATGAAAAAATTATAAAAATGATAAATATGACCCGTATTGTAAATTACTATGTTCAAGCCTCACTATAAACCAGCTCAAATAATTAATCCTGTATAAAATAAGCGGAACTGGTTAAAGTGCACAAAAGTGTATGCAAGGTTATATACTAAAATCTAACCCCCCTAGCTTGGTGCATGTTATTCTTCACAATTCTGCAGTAACACCATTCTACCCTAGAGAGAGCTTTGAGATGTCTAGTGATGACTAGTGGAATTGTGGGTTCATGTGATCATTTCAGTGCTTTTGCATTTGACTTGTGAGGGGCAACTATTAACGACCAGTGGAACTGCAGCTTCAAGTAAGAATTTTAAAGCTTTTGCATTTGACTTTTAGAGGGACACCAAGTAAAGGCACACGGAGCTGCAGCTTAATTAAATAATTTCAATGCTTTTACATTTGACTTGTGAGGGACACCTTGCAGTCAAATTGCATCATCACAAAAGACTATCAATTTATTTTCATCTAACGCGATAGGGACACCTAGTAATGACTAATGGAGTTAAAGCTTCATGTAAGAAGATCAATAGGTTGGCATTTGACTTGTGAGGAGCACCCAGTAAAGACAGGTGGAATTGCATATTCATGAAAGACTATCAGTTCTTTTGCACTTGACTTGTGAGGGACTCCTAGTAATGTCTAGTGGAACTCCAGCTTTGAATATGAATTCCGTTCTGTTTTTGATTTGTTAGGAACAGCTAGTTACCACTGCAGCTTCTTTTCAGAATTGCAAAGCTGTTGCATACGACTCGAAATAGATGCCTAGTAATGAATAGTGGAACTGCAGCTTTATGTAAGACTTGTGAGGGACACTTACTAACGACTTGTGAAAGTGCACCTTCATGAAAGAATATCAAAGCTCTATTAGAATAGCAAAATTGGATATGTACATTTTTATGTTGAAGCCATACACCTCAACTGTGTGAAGGGCATTTTAAGCAGTTGACTCAGAAGGGACATCTACTACTTGAGGTACGTGTAACTTTGTGTAAGACCAGACCAATTGGCTTTGTCAATGTTTGTTTTGGGACTGATGCTGCTGTGTTTTTGATTCTAGACACTATGACACTGCTAACCAGGCCCAAGTTCATATACTGATGCCCCTAAAACATGTAGATATTGGCTACACTCCAGATTGGCAAACAAGTAGGGCATGTGTTTTGATTTGTATTTGTTCTGGCCATGTGAGGAAAATGAAATTTTACATGGTCAATGTGTCCCCTGTTTGTACCCCATGTTTAGTGTATGTGCATGTCACCCATGCATTTTCCCTCTCATGTCTGCAATAATGATGCTTCTGCATTTCCGTCCCACATTAGAATGTCAGTTACCAAGTCCCCCATGAAAGAAACGTTAATTCTGCACTGAGGCCCATGTTGCCAATGTATTTCCATTGTGCATGTTTAATTAAAATCGAGATGAACCCATTTTGTGGCTCAGCCTGAGCCAGGACCCGAATTAAGGTTTTTCATGCCTCCAGACACTCTGAGGGCTGCAGCTACGTATCCCTGACCTCTCGCATACTTCTGGCTCAGCCGAGAGTGGCCCAGCCCAGGGTGCCAAGACAATATTTTGCACACAGTTATCTGCTTGCTCCACAGAAACACATTCCTGCCTAGTGAAGAAGGTAAACAGAACCCGTCTGCTGAGATAGGGCCTAGCCTTTCTGTCTCCGTTCAAGTGATTTACAGAGCTTGCATCCATAGAAGGCCCATGGCCCCCATGCAATGAACGAAGATATATATGCCCACACCGGCTCTTGGTGATGAGCAACCTTTTGCTTGAGCGACCTTTACTTCAGACAATACATCCTCCAAACTTCAAGATATCAGACAATGCCAGACGTGCAGGTCGTCCTGATACTGAAGGCTTCTCCACTAGACCGAAAGTCAGCTCCCCCCAGCTTCCCCCAGTTACACGTCAATTGCACGTCATGACCAAGTTGTGCACACAAGTAGGGTAAAGGTTCCAGCTGACCATGCAGACCCCCTCTATGTATCCACCCACCTATGACTCACCTATGACTCCTCAAGTGAACGCCCACATGTACGCCCTCTTGCAGGCCCACATGCTCTTATCTCCCTCTTTCTCTTGCTCTGCCTGGAGCGCTCCTCCTTCTCTATGCAATTCAATGTATATTCAATGTATCAATATTGTACTCTGTGAATAAAGTTCAGAAGACCCTTCCTGAACCTTAGTGGTGATGGAACCCGACTCTCCCTTAACTCGAGTTACTGAAATAAAGCCCTTTTGAATCGGACACCACGGACTCTGCCTCTCATTATATGCATGACCCTTTGTTTAAGTATAGAAAATATGACAGGGTAATATTTACTTTACCACATAATTCTGGCGCCCGAACAGGAACAAATCCCCTTCCCCATGCGCCGGCGATGTAGGTCCAGCCCTTGCCCCCTTCTACAGCCGTGACGGACTTCAAAGTGTACACGCCAGCGGGACTTCCTGCTTACTCCCTCAGGCCCACGGAGGAGACGGACTGTGACCAGGCATCCACACGAGGCGATGAGGATCGCGGATCATGCCAACCAGAGCCCAAGCCGTGAGAGAGCAAGGTCCGAGGTTTCCAGAGGCCCACCTGTTCCGAGGCGCATGCGCAGTATCGAGTTCACGCAGTATCAAGTTTCCGAGGCCTTCAAGTTCTGCTTCCCGGTGAGTACCGCTATTGGGAATGCATAAAGATTAAAGACGGGTTCATTTATTTGAGCTCGGTAAAGACGTGTCTCGTTCATACGGGCACGGTAAAGACGGGTTCATTTCGGTGGGCACGGTAAAGACGTGTCTCTTTATGAGACCGGTATGGTTGTACTGTATTCCAGTGCATAAAGTTAACTGTTTTCAAGTTCTTGTTTTTCCCCATGTATCAGTTAGAATGTATCTGTTTTAGTGTTTTTAGTGTTGTAGTGTGAATGGTTGTCTTAGTCAGACTATTTTTGTGTGTATTGTGTTTTCGTTAAGTTGGTTGATAGAGCTGAAACCAACGTTTCAACATGCCACTGTTTTCGAAATTACGTCAGATAGGGACCAGGAAAGGAATACTCGAAGAGTCAGTTCCCGTCCCGCCTAGAGACACACCTGGTCATTACATGTATAACAAACACGGGCTAGATGCCATATTGTTTTTAGACTTATGTGTAGATCACACGAAGGATTTAGAGGAGAAGTACAGATGGCCTGCCTCAGGAACATGGGATTCTGAATGCATTATGAAAGTAGAGGAAGCGCTATGGAAAAGGAAAGCAAGACCGTCTCAGAAAGATGCCATTGAGTTCTGGCGTAAAGAAGCGCATAGGAGAACAGAGAAAGAATTCAACAAAGCAGAGAGAACTAAACAAGCAGCGGAAAAAGCCAAAGAAAAAGAACTGTGGGAGGAGGGGGAACGGGTCAAGGCAGAACAGGCAGATAGAGAAAGAAAGAAATGCCCTCGTTACTGGTATTTATCCCGTCCTCTCAGAGGAACTAGCTAGAGTGACCCCCTCAGAAATACCCCGTAGGTCGCGAACGCCACCACCTGTACCCTTTAGAGTACGTAGAATGAAGCCGACAGCCTCTGAGGCTTTTATTTCCTCCTATCTAGAAGAGCCCGCACCAGACTACGTAAATGCAGATTTCCCTCCGCCCCCAACAGCGGCTCAGCTCCAACAGCTCCAGCAGACCATGAAAGACGACGTAGGGGGAGGGGGGCCAGGGCCACAATCAAAGCCAACACAAACAACATCAACGCCATTTAAGTTTTCTGTAGATGTAGCAATTCCACGTTGTATATACGATCCAGTACCAGGAAAGGGTTCAATGCTCATGTTTTCACTAAAATTAAGAAAAGCCGTCGACTATTTGGTCACATTACCAGACATGCAGGAACACCTAGATAAAATATACCGTTTCATTAGAACGGGGGAGGGACCCGAGTGTATAGAAGAGGCCATGGAACACAGAAAGGTGGAGGTTAAGAACTACATCCTACATTTTATGATTAACTGTCTGATCAGGGAACAAGACCAACCAGACGGAGATGTAAAGCGAGGTCTGATAGAATGGAGTGACAACATAGATGCCGGTCGGCATGATAGACAGGGACAGACAGAAAGTATGTACAGGAAAATACGAAAGGAAATAATAGAAATACACAGAGAGGAGTTTGAGTCATCAACGGAAGATTTAGAGTCAGAAAATGAGGCGAAGGACAAAATGAATTATGTAGGCAAAACACGACAGTTTGACAGGCCCAAGTGCCTCGACTACCGCAAACAGGGACAGGCTATAAAAGAAAGATATTCCCTTGAAAATGTATTCCAAGCTACTGAAAAACCCTGAAACGACGGGTAGAGAGTGAACGATCCCACACCCCACACTAAAAGGAATTGGTCCGGTCAGCCGTCCAGTGGGTGTCCAATTCTAACATATATAGCAATGATATAGTGGCATAGACTTTCTTGAGTCTTCCGCCGAACGAACAGCGTTTAGCCGGTATTTACATGGTTCAACATTTAATAACGTTGTATGAAAGTCAATATTCTGATCCTGGTCACTTGTATAAATTACTGGACGATATACTTCTAGAGAGATGGACAGGCCTAGGTACTGATTTAATTAATGTCATCTTGGACCAAGACATAAGTACTTAAATTCTCTGACCACATGCATGCTTCCCGCCCCACACCACGACAGAAAGAACCTATACATAGACAGACAGAACCCCCTACGAGAGGTACATCCCGTCAAAAATGCAGCGGGTGAGCTTCAGCGAGTGTATGTTTACACACCCTTGACGAAATTAGAAATACTGGAAATGAAAAAGATGCTGCCCTGCCATGATAAAGACCCGGGGGGGTTTCACCGAGAATTGAAAGACATTCTCCGCATAGGGGATTACACGTACGCTGACATTCTGAAATTATTGAAAGTACTGTTACCTGCTGGTATTTACGAAAAGCTTAAGGAAAAGGACTGGGAGGTGGGAGAGAAAAAGATAAGTTGGGCAGAATTGGAAACAGAGGATAAAGGTAGGCACCCGGGTGTTGGTCTTGGGGACAAAGCTAAAGCACTACCTGAACTCCTGATACAGGTTTTGCCGAGACTATTGATTACTAAAAAGGAAGACTGAAATGCTATTTCACCCTGTAAACAGAAACAAGACGAGGATACAAGCAATTTCTATTCTAGATTCGAGAAATTTTTTTCTAATAATAGTGGTCTTAAGCCCAGTAGCGAGTCATATCCTCATCTCTTCGTGAGCAAACTAGTAGAGAATTCCCTACCCCAGATCAAGAATAGAGTACTGAAGGTTGAGAGTACTTGGCAAGCAAATACCCCTTCACAAATGTTGCAAATGTTACAATATCACCAGAACAGAATTAGAAAAGAGCAGGATCATGAAAAGAGACGCATGAAAGAGACGAAAATGAAAGTGCTGGTTGCCCAAACGGTGCCGGCAAATACTAACAAAAATGGCACGACACTTGTTAAAGGGAACTGTAATTATTGCAAACAGCCAGGTCACTTTGTAAAAGATTGTGCTGTCCTGAAACCCAATATAGCTACAGGCAGAACCAAAGAACGACCACACGTTCCTAGGCAAAATAGCACCCCACAGAACACACAACAGACCGTAGCGAATTTTCCACCCCCACCACCGCCTGTTAATGCCCGACACAAATGTATCAGTACACGCAGTCAGACTATCCAGAATATCAACGGTTCTCATGAAACAGCCTAGAGAGGGAAGTTGGCTTGCCCCTTATTGAGGTTCCTGTAGATCAAGAGGGTCCCTATGTACATAGTCGTGTATTGGGAAAGGACAGAAAATTTCTGATTGACACAGGGGCGAGCAGAACTACCATCAGCCATGACGAGGTTCCAGGGGCACCCCTCTCAGGCTCACAGAATGTTTCCCTGGGATTTTTAGGAAAGCCTATTGTTAATGAAGTATCGAATCCAGTTTCCCTAGGAGTTGGTCCATTATCACGTACCACAGACTTGTTACTTACTAAATCATGTCCAGAAAACTTGCTTGGTATAAAGACATTAAAAGAACTAGGAGCAGTTATATGTTGTTCTCCGGAAGGAGTACGACTGTTCTTACGTTATTTTAAGGGGCATTATGTGTTGATGGATTTTGACCACAGACTCCAGAATGTACCACAGCACCTATGGGCACAAGGTCCGACTGATGTAGGTTACATGAACATATCACCACACCGTGTCACACTCAAAGCAGGAGTAGTGCTACCACGTATACGACAATACAAGTTACCACCTGATGCCGTAGTAGCCTTATTAAAAATTATTGACGAGCTCATTGCACAAGGGGTGGTAGTGGAGACTGACTCGAATGTATGCAATTCACCTGTCATCCCTATTCTTAAACGAACAGACCCTAATGCACCACCAGTTTACAGACTAGTTGTTGACCTTCGAGAATTGAATAAATGTGTAATCCCTCAATACCCAGTGGTCCCAGACATTTCTTCATTACTGACTGCTATTGATTCTGAGGCAACGTTCTTTACTGTCATTGACTTGAAGAATGCTTTCTTTAGTGTCCCCATTCATCCAGACAGCCAGTATCTCTTCGGATTCAGTCTAAATGGACGCAGCTTTAAGTTTGCGGGAGCTCCCCAAGGTTTTACAGAGAGTCCTAGCATTCACAGCCAAGCATTAAAAAGACAGCTGGACAGTATTCATAAGCCTACCAACACTGCACTGCTCCAGTATGTAGACGACATCCTAATTACAGCACGATCAGAACCAGACTGCGAAAATGCATCACTGACAGTTTTACATTTTCTGGCAGACAAGGGGCACAAAGTGTCCCCTTCGAAGTTGCAATTTTGTGCACAGCAAGTGGTGTACCTTGGACACTTGCTGTCCAAGAGGGGTAGACAGCTGACACAAGAGCGTATTCAGTTAATTGCTAACCTTTCACAGCCCAAGACACAAAAGGAACTACGGGCCTTCATTGGCCTCACTTCATATTGCAGACAATGGATTCCCCAGTATGCCTATCTTGCCAAACCACTCATACAGTTGACAACACAAGAGGCAGCGTCTTCGACTGTCCTCCCTTGGACACAAGAACATACCTTGGCATTTGAAGGATTAAAAAGAGCCTTATGTCAAGCGCCAGTTTTAGCGACTCCTTGTTACAGCAAACCTTTTATGCTTTTCGTGACTGAACGAGATGGAACAGCACTATCTGTACTCACACAAGATCAAGCAGGAAAACACAAGCCTTGCGCTTATTTTTCTAGTACACTGGATCCAGTGGCCCAGGCTCTGCCTGCGTGCCTGAAATCAGTTGCAGCAACAGCCCTAGCCATAAGACAAAGAGACTCGATAGTGTTGGGACACCCCCTGACAGGCCAGGTACCACACGCAGTGGAAGTTCTCTTGAACAGGACACAGACACAGCACTCGACTGTAGCGAGACTGACAGGATATGAACTGACGTTATTTCAGCCACACATAGAGATTAGACGATGCAATATTCTTAACCCTGCTACACTTTTGCCCTCAAGTACAGTAGACACCGCACCACATGACTGTGTGGAAGTAATGAATACAGTAACGAAACCAAGACAAGGCCTGACAGACATTGCACTCACAGATCCTGACCTGACACTATATGTAGATGGATCATGCATGAGAACGAGTTCGGGAAAGTTAGTGGCCGCATATGCCGTGACCACTGCCACTGAAGTCATAGAGACACAAAGAATAGACACACTGTCAGCACAAGCAGCAGAGCTCATCGCTCTGACACAAGCCTGCATAAGAGCCAAGAACTTGAAAGTAAACATTTATACAGATTCACAGTATGCATTCGGCGTTGTTCATGATTTCGGAGTATTATGGAAGGAGAGAGGTTTCTTGACCTCTCATGGGACCAAAATTCAGCACAGCCCGCTTATTCAGGCTCTGTTAGAAGCAATACATTAACCTACAGCCATAGCTATCCTGAAATGCAAAGCACACACCAAAGTCACAGACACCATTTCCCAGGGTAATGACCTGGCAGACCGAACTGCTAAACTTACAGCCCAGACACCAGCAGATACGACAAAGACAGAGGTACCATTACTGACAAAAAGCATGACAGTCAGGGATCCTTCACAAGATGTACTCGACATACAGACACATGCCACTTCAGACGAAATAAAGAAATGGACTGAACAAGGAGGGGTCCAGACTGACCAAGGTTGGATGACTAAAGGCAAAGCTACATGGTTTCTCCCAGACTCCATGGTACAAGTGATCATAAACACAGCACATAGTCCAGCACACTTGGGAGAAAAGGCAATGCTAGACAGCTTACAGAATATCTGGTTTAACAAGCACCTACGTGCAGCAGCGAAACAGAAAGTACGTACATGTATGATCTGTTGCCAGTTCAATCCAGGCAAAGGCATTCCGGTGGAACCAGGCGGATTTCATCCTCCTGATCATCCTTTTGAGGTCCTCCAGATGGGTTATATCCAAATGGACAGATGTAGAGGTTATAAGTATGTCTTGGTAGTTGTGTGTGCACTATCTAGATGGACAGAAGCGTACCCAGTCCCAGATTATACTGCTGCGACCACCGCCAGGCAATTGGTGCGTGCATTTTTCCCCAGATATGGATTGCCCCGTGTCGTGTACTCAGACAATGGTCAGCCTTTTTCTTCTGAATTAATGAAACAAGTGTCCCTTCTGTTAGGATATCAGTGGAAGTTTCATTGTGTACGACATCCTGAAGCAGCAGGACTCGTAGAGCGCCATAATCAGACACTTAAGACGAGATTAGCGAAGATTTGTGCAGAAAAAGGCGTGGATTGGATGGTAGCCTTGCCGGTTGCCCTCTTTTACATGCGTATGGTAGCCCATTCCAGAACAGGCCTATCTCCTTATGAAGTGGTTTTCGGTAGACCGCCGAATATGTGGGGTACGCCTATGCCTAAGAAAATAACTGATGTTGACAGTAACATGCTGACAGATTATCTGGCTTCCTTGATGTCTGCCCTACTCTCTTGTCATTCACAGGCTGCCGCCGCCTTCCCTGACAACACCCAGGTCAAGGAGCATGCCATAGTCCCTGGAGATTTTGTTTATGTGCGGAACTTTGATCGATCAAGCCCCCTTGAGCCGCGCTGGAAGACACCGAAATTAGTATTGCTCACCACGAGGACAGCCGTCAAGGTCGAAGGAAGAAAAGGATGGCTTCACGCCCACCATTGTAGGAAGTACTATGGAGATTCTGGAACTTTGATAAAGACAAAAGACAGTAAAGACAGTACAGGCTTTAAGCCCCCTTTGCTAGAAAAGATTCTGCAGCAAGAATATAGGTCCAAGGTACGGTCTAGCAAGTCAGACAGCGTTTAATTGTTTAAGTCCACTAGGTGGTGAATCGGTTAGACAGGTTCCTGACATGTATAAGATCGTAGACCAGAATAGTAAAAAGAGTAAAATGAGAGAGAAATACTGCAAGATATTACGCAGTAGATGTATAGTAACTCTGATTTTTATGTCTCTTCTGTGCATCACTATCATATGTATCAGTTTGACTCTACATGTTTTCTTTCCTCCTATTTCCTCACGTATACACTTCCATTAATGACACTGTAGAGCATACATTCAGTGATCTGCCACCCCATGAACTGTCATATCGACTAGCCCTGCGCAACAATACTTTTATTCGAATGTTGCACCATTCTCATCAGACCAGCAATGTAACAAATTGCTGGGTATGTGGCCGACTCCCACCTTATCAGAAAACGAAGGAAGTTCTGCCCCTCTTTCCTTTTCCGTTCTCGCACAATGGTTCATGCGGAGCATGGGTTGCTTTAATGTCATCACTAGACAGAAAGTCCGCAGTTTCCCAGGGTGTCTGGATATGGGGAAACTTGAATACAGTAATGCATGAGGCATGTTTTCCAGACAAAGACGGTCTTCCCCAAAGGAAGGGGACCGATCTAGAAAATGAAGTGTACGAGCAAGGAAATGCTTCCCTTAGCTTTATGATTCTGAATGTTCAGCCCGAGCAAAATACAAGTCCACCGACTATTACAGTCCTACCAGTAAAAGGTGAATTGTGCGTTAGAAAGAAAGGATCGGTGCATTTGGGACACAGCGAGTGTAATGCTGTAGTCGAGTTTAATGATAAAGGAAAGTCTTCTTTCAAAGCTTCCCGCCATACATATTTCATTTGCGGTCAGACAGCCTATGTACATCTGCCCTTAGACTGGGGTGGGACATGTTATATAGCGTTCCTGCTGCCACCCATCTTTCTAGCCCCATCCCATTATCATCGAGATTCACGACTAGAGTATGTTAGACACCGGAGGGAGACCGATTCCCCAGTGGTTGATCAGACTGACACAGTTTGGAAGCAATATGCAGATTTCATTAGAGGATACTTTTTCTTCATAGGTCCCGTCCAAAACAGTAGACTCAAACGCAGGTTAACAAGAACTCTAGAAGCAGTAGTGAATGAGACTACATCTGCCCTGGCGAACTTGACCCAGGAGCAGTCCGCCATGCGACTTGTTGTTCTTCAGAATCGCCTTGTTCTTGACGTCATCCTGGCAGATAGGGGCGGGGTTTGTAGAGTGATCGGCTTCAGTTGTTGCGTGTTTATTCCAAATAACGCGCCATCTGTGTACGCAGCAATAACAAGGCTCCACAAGATAGCTCACGAAATACATCAAGACCCATGGACTTGGTCCGGTTGGCTCTGGGCTGTAATATCGGGATGGGGATGGACAGTGTTGTTGTTCCTAGGAATGATACTGCTTATGATATTCGGCTGTTGTCTCTGTCTGCAATGTGGCCCGGCGATTTGCGGCTTGTGTGCCACTGCCTGTATTCCCCATCCACGTATACAAAAGAGAAAAGACGAACAAATGATGCTGTATGATCAGATATACGGTCTCATGAATATTGATATGTCCTGAAGGGTACAGTAGAATGAGGAAAATGAAATTTTACATGGTCAATGTGTCCCCTGTTTGTACCCCACGTTTAGTGTATGTGCATGTCACCCATGCATTTTCCCTCTCATGTCTGCAATAATGATGCTTCTGCATTTCCGTCCCACATTAGAATGTCAGTTACCAAGTCCCCCATGAAAGAAACGTTAATTCTGCACTGAGGCCCATGTTGCCAATGTATTTGCATTGTGCACGTTTAATTAAAATCAAGATGAACCCATTTTGTGGCTCAGCCTGAGCCAGGACCCGAATTAAGGTTTTTCATGCCTCCAGACACTCTGAGGGCTGCAGCTACGTATCCCTGACCTCTCGCATACTTCTGGCTCAGCCGAGAGTGGCCCAGCCCGGGGTGCCAAGACAATATTTTGCACACAGTTATCTGCTTGCTCCACAGAAACACATTCCTGCCTAGTGAAGAAGGTAAACAGAACCCGTCTGCTGAGATAGGGCCTAGCCTTTCTGTCTCCGTTCAAGTGAATTACAGAGCTTGCATCCATAGAAGGCCCATGGCCCCCATGCAATGAACGAAGATATATATGCCCACACCGGCTCTTGGTGATGAGCAACTTTTTGCTTGAGCGACCTTTACTTCAGACAATACATCCTCCAAACTTAAAGATATCAGACAATGCCAGACGTGCAGGTCGTCCTGATACTGAAGGCTTCTCTACTAGACCGAAAGTCAGCTCCCCCCAGCTTCCCTCAGTTACACGTCAATTGCACGTCATGACCAAGTTGTGCACACAAGTAGGGTAAAGGTTCCAGCTGACCATGCAGACCCCCTCTATGTATCCACCCACCTATGACTCACCTATGACTCCTCAAGTGAACGCCCACATGTACGCCCTCTTGCACGCCCACATGCTCTTATCTCCCTCTTTCTCTTGCTCTGCCTGGAGCGCTCCTCCTTCTCTATGCAATTCAATGTATATTCAATGTATAAATATTGTACTCTGTGAATAAAGTTCAGAAGACCATTCCTGAACCTTAGTGGTGATGGAACCCGACTCTCCCTTAACTCGAGTTACTGAAATAAAGCCCTTTTGAATCGGACACCACGGACTCTGCCTCTCATTATATTCATGACCCTTTGTTTAAGTATAGAAAATATGACAGGGTAATATTTAATTTACCACACATGATTATTGTTTTTCAAAGTTGTTAGACTGGTCAGCCTTAGGGCGATCTTCCCCCAAACCTTTTGCCTACTTACCTCAATTTTTCTGCTGAAATTTATTTTTTATTTGCTTTGGGACTTTAGGCACTTTACCACTGCTGATCAGTTCTAAAGTGTTTGTGCTCACCCCTGAAGCATAGTTTAAGTGGCTTACCCCTGATTAGCATAATTCATCTATTTTTAAGCCCCCTGTAGAGTAGTATACCATATACCGGGGTCCTGTAAATTAAAAGCTACTAGTGGACCAGCAGTGCTTACTATGCCACTGAACAAACGAGCCACTCAAAACATGCCTCAGGCCAGCCACTGCAGCGGGAATGCAGTTTTATACTGCCAATTCGACTTGGCAATATAACACCTTTCCCAAACCTTAAACTTCCCTTTTATTGCATATAAGGTAGGCTGTAGGTAGCCAGTGGGGCAGAGTGCACTGTAAATAAAGACTGGACATGTACCTTTAAGTCTTACATGTCCTGATAGTGAAAAAGGTCTGAATTCATTTTTACACTTATGTGAGCCCTACCTGTCCCATTCAATAACATTGGCCTGCCTTATTACATTTAATAAGTGCACATTTTTGATCGGGTCCAGATAAGCATTTCATGGTTGGCATTTGACATGTGTGGGACTACTAGTAACGACTATTGGAACTGCAGCTTGAAGTAAGAATTTTAAAGCTTTTGCATTTTACTTTTCGAGGGACACCTAGTAAAGGCATAGGGAACTGCAGCTTAATCAAATAATTTCAATGCTTTTACATTTGACTAGAGAGGGACACAACGACTTGTTGAATTGCATCTTCACTAAAGACTATCAATGCTTTTACTATTGAATTTTTAGGACGACACCTAGTAAAGACTTGTGGAACTGCGGCTTAATGAAAGAATTTCAATTCTTTTGCATTTGATTAATGAGCTACACCCTGCAGTGGAATTGCACCTTCACAAAAGACTATCAATGCTTTTGCATCTGACTTGCTAGAGACACTTAGGGCCTGATTACAATGTGAGTCGGACAGCAATCTGACTGACTCCTTGTCGGAATCAGTTCCGACTGACTCGCGTTCGGCGAGTCCGAGCGTCCAATTACGATGGCTCTGAACATTGTTCGGAAATTCTCCCATTGACTTCAATGGGAGCCTGTGTTCCAACCAACAACATAGGCTTCCATTGAAACAAGGGGTGGTTGCGGAACACATTACATCCTGAGGCGGTCACACAGCGGTGCCTGCCACACTGTGCATGATTGTAAAGGGGGAGTCCCTTGGGCACCCCTACGGAACCAAATCGGAAACCCCAGGGTGAAGTGGGGCCTGTTATGGGCCCCCAAAATCAGCTTTTGCCTGCGGTTCTATGTTCATAACCCTAAAACATGTACATAATGGCTACACTCCAGATTGGCATAACAGTAGGGCATGTGTATTTATTTTTATGTGTCCTAGTACATGAAAATTGGTTTTCAAAGTAAAAAGACTTGTCAGATTACTGTGCTGCCCTACACAAAAGTTAAAGGGAAGGTATGCATCATAATTATGCAATAATGTGCATCTCTGTTCTTTTCATCTGCTCTGGCGCAGTTTCGGCAGCCTAACGCCAATGTAGGTACCCTTGCAGCATTTAGCAAGAGTGCCTGTGTTGTCGGCAGTATTGTTTTCGCAAAGGAAGGGGCCCTATCTGCACAAAAAACAACCTAAGAAGGGTTCTCCTCTTTCTATATGTTCTGCAGAATGCAGCAAACATAGAAAGAGGAGAAAAGAAGGAGAAATAAAGGTATTTCTCATTGTTATGCCTCACCTCGGAAGGCTTAAGGTTTTTGTGTTCCCCGGGTTTACTTGCACTCATAAATCTAGGGATTATCAAAATCCATGGGTGTTGCATGGGAAAACCTACTGCAATGCAAAGTAAGGCATGTAGTGATTTGTGCAGCCTTGCCTTACTCCATATCTGTGAGGCCATTCAAAGCCATGCATAGTGGCTTTGCATGGCCTCATTGATATGATTTCGTGATTTACGCTGCCGGAATGTCATAAAAAGTGACAGTATAGCAGCACAAGGAGCACAAGGAGCACATAAATATACCCCTTAGTCGAAATGTAGAAATCTTAACCATAAGAAGGCAACAAAAGTATGCGGCTGGCTCAGGACATTCCTCAGATGCATATTTAGAATATCTCCCACTCCCACTTAGGGCTTGTCTACCAAAACTCTACAGATTCTCTGGGATTGATTTTGACTTTTGGCAGTCGGTCTTCTGGGACCCATCTCTGCCACAGCCTGCTGTCTTGCCCCCGCTTAGCATTTTTTACTTCCATTTCTGAGACTAAGGGCCTTATCATGATGTTGGGTGGACCTATGTCTGCCCGGCACCATTGTGGTCTCGGGACTGACCGACCTCCCGTTGGCCGTCCCTACTCCGCTACTACAATGCTACCGCACATGGTGCAGTTGCATACCTCATTTTTCTATGGGAGTTAGTGCTGCGGCAATAAACTGGCCCTAGCACAAGCTCCCATAGGGAAATAGGATTTTCTGTTAATCCAGGCATTGTGTGCCTGCCCTACAGTGCAGGGATTACCAGGGGGGGCACCATAAGTACACCCTCGGCCCCCAACCGGTGGCCACAGTGAGAAGCGAAGTCACTGGCCGACAGTTTTTCCATGTTGGAAAGCCTGTCAGAAACCAACATTTTAATCCCAAAGGCGAAAAGCTCATGAAAGTCCTGAATGCCTCTATAACCTTAGCCTTCTTCCATGAGGACTGGAAACATGCTAAAGTGAGGCCCCTCCTGACGAAACCTTCTCCCGACCCAGCAAAACCTAACAACTATGGGCCCATCTCCCTGCTCCCATTTCCAGCAAAGGTTCTCAAGGAGATCAATCAGCAACTCACTGAACACTTGGAACTCAAAAACCTCCGGGACCCCTCTAAACCCGGATTCCGAGCCAACCACAGCACCGAGACAGCCCTGATCCGCAGCCACCAATGACATCAGAGATCTCCGGCACCACAGCAAACTGGCAGCCCTCATCTTCCTGGACCTGTTAGACGCCTTTGACACCACCTCCAATTACATCTTGACCAAAAGACTCCACCACATTGGAATCCAGGGAGATGCCTACAAATGGTTTGCCTCATACCTTACCGGAAGTACCTGGAAAATCTGTCTCCTACTGTTCACCTCGTAACCCAAGAAGATCTTCTGCAGCATCCTGCAAGGATCATCCTTCAACCCCACCCTCTTCGCAACGTACATGACCCCCCTGGTGAACAACTTTAGATCACATGGCCTTAAAATTATCTCTTACGCTGATGACACCCAGATCATCCTCTCACTGTCAGAAGATCCCCCCACCACCAGAGCAGAGCCAGCTTCAACAGATGTATGTCGAACATGGATGAAGGACAACTTTCTCAAGCTCAACACAGACAAGACAGAAGTACTCATCTTTGGGAACAACACATCAACATGAAACGACGTGTAGTGACCTGCTGAGTTCATCCCATCCCCCGCCCCATCAGACCATGCCCGCAACCTCAGCATCATCTTGGACAGCAAGCCATTCATGAAGAAACAGGCAACACAGTCTCATATGCCAGCTTCCACATGCTACACATGCTCTGCAAGAAACTCAGGTGGCTCTCAGACAACACCAGAAGGAACGCCACACAGGCCCGACTACAAGAACATACTCTATGTAGGAATCATCAGACACCTCCTGAAGAGACTACAGACACTTATAAACTCAGCAACCCGACTAATCCTAGCCCTTCTGTGTTGATTCTTTGGGTGCAGTTTTTTGTTTACTTTAATTCTCTTTTTGAAACAAGCTTATTGTATAAGAGAGGTTCTTATTTCATAAACAGTCTTGTGCCTTTCTTATTGGTTCTTCTTGTGATGCATTCTTTCTCTCCTTATGGACGAGCTTTCCACACCGAATCTCCCCAAGCAAAACAACAGGTACATACAGGTAAGTGTAAAAATAAAACTTTTTTTCTTTACTCTCTTCCTCTAGTGGGTCATCTTCTAGGTCCTTCTTATTTTGAAAAGAATCAAGAAATTGCTAATCCATTTAGTACTGTCTTTTGGCTTGGTACTTCCTATATAATTTCTCTAGTTCACTCTTATGATAGATTCCATTAATTAGTCTCTGTACAAAACCATTAGGCTTTGCTGGTTATAACAAAGGAGTTGATACAGTACTTCACTTGACAGCGCCTTCTATACTGCTCTTAATCTCCAGCCCCACAGATGAGCACCCTCCTAGCTGTGCCCCTCCAGGAGTGTGGGGTGCTCTGTGCACTCTTCCCGCTGACTTAGCTGACTTCTTCTGCAAGCTCAGTGTTAGTGTTGCTCAATTGAATTCTACCTCTCCTCTCTGAAATGTGTTCTGTCTTGCACTTCTTCATCTGTCGTCTGCATTTTCTGTCCCTACTCTTACTTCATCATCTTCCTCCTGATCTGCATTCCCCATGTCCATTTCTTATTTCAGATAAAATCGCTGCAGAAAAAAATTGAATTTTCCATCCCTTTCTGTTTTTTTGTTATTTTCCTGATCTTTTCTGTCTTTTTCTATTTGAATGAAGTTTCCTTCATCCACAGGTTGCCTCCCATCTACAGCTACAACTATGGATTCAGGTAAGTCGTACATACTCACTCCCTAACACTCTTTTACCATCAGATATTATTCTGTCTCCCCTCATTTTTCCCTGTACTTTCCCTTAGTCACTGATGAAGAAGTGCTCTAACACTGTACAATCATAAACCTCTCCCAGATATCATAACATTTTTAACCTCTACAGCTACAACTGTGCAGATGACACCCAGATAATCCTCAACCAGATTCCTTAAACCGAGGCTTCTGCCTGCTAGCAGTGGACTAATTGTTGAAATGCAGCCACTTAAAGACAAACTCTCCAAAACTGAGATCTACACTTGCAAAAACGGATTCATGTATCCCCTCAGTGACTGTGAAATAGAGCAGTTCCTGCACAAATAGCAAAGTGAGAATCCTTCGGTTGATTATGACCAAAACCAACGATAGGTCAGGTAAACCTGTTTCATTTCAATGAGAACAAAATGTTGCATCTTCCTGCAATAAGATTTCCCAACAAGATCCTGGCACCAACACCTTAGTTTTCTCATTTACAGGTTACCCCAGTGCACGCTACCTGAATGCTTCAGTGTATGTAACATCCAAACTACATCAAATGTTATACACTTTTGTTGCCATACTGACCTCACCCATCAATCTGTGTACTGGTTCACTGTAGGCAGCTGTATCTTGTTCAAGGCACTCTGCATCATACATTCAGCTATCTATGGGTAAGCGTCAATCTTTGTCCTTTGCTAATTGTTTTTCTGTCATCAATTAAGGTCTTTAAGATCTACACTAGAACTGCTTTAGCACATTCTTAGATTTTAGAATTCTTGTTAAGGTGTGGCCTCTTTCGCATTGCAGACAGCTATGATCTTGAACTCTCACCATCATATAACTTGTGTTCTTTTATTGATAGCAGGTATCCCAAAAAGTGGCAACAGCCTTGTTGTCTCCAGCTGACGGTCCCTAACACCGTAACATCCTAGAACACACCATAACACAGTCTCCACCATCAAGCTAATTCTCAAGGCACCAGCACCAACACCCATCAGAAGAGTGTATGTACTGTATAACTGTGTCTCTGTATATCTCTTTCCAGATCATGAATTACATGACTATCTCCAGCACCATGTTCCTCAGCCACATGCATTACATCCAAACCTTTCCACATAGGTCACACTAAAAATGCATTCTACTAACCAAGCAGCCCAAGTTGGTCAGCATCTTGTCTGACGTCTTTTTTTGCAATCTTGTGCATCACTGTCATTTGTAATACCAGAACCAATTCTGCAGTGACTTTTTTTTTTGTTTTTGTTCTCATACTGTCAAAAAGTAGAGCAAGACTCAAGATGGGATACCTCTTACTACTCCATACCAATCTTTACCAGCCCTTCGGATAGGCAATGGAAAAAGATAGAGCATTCCCTTCAAGAAGACACCGGTACCTTCTCCAATCCCGTTCACTTTATCCGGTTTCATCCATCTAAGCTACTAAGGAGACTGGGTCCGACGGTGTTCTTTGGCTAAATCATTGGACCCGATATCTCTTTCTCTCCAAATTAACAGATTTGCCCATGTCGTCTCCCTACTTTTTAAATCACAAGCCATGTCACTTTCACTAGTATAAATCACGCTTCCTAAAAGTTCTGAAAAAACTGGGGGATTTTCCAATTTCCAAAGCCGACAGATTTCTCTCCTGGCCAAAATAATAACATAAAAAATAAAATTGAATATAGGTGTGTTCATACGATAGTCTTTTGGTAAACCAAAAAAAATCAGGCTAATGCTTAAATCAATTGGTCTCCCCAGAACAAATTCCAAACAAATTGCCTACCTCGTTCCAATAAAGTTCAATTTCTGTACATTCCATTAATATATGTACATCATCTGCATCTGGAAATTTGCACCTCGGGCAACTATATACCGTCCCGGTTACCTTAGGTAATTTTCTGGGGACCAGTAAACTCTATAGACGGTGTATAGATGGCTTCTCCTCAGTGTAGCAGGTTTTACAACATTCTGTAACTTTACAAAGGAATCACACCAGACCTTGTATACATCTCTACTATTCCCTCCGTTCTTTCCATATTCCTCCTCCCATAGTCTCTGTACTTCTGTTTTACCCTTATCCTCGACATTCAATAATGCTCCATACCAATATGCAACTTCCTTCTTCCATATACCACTTCTAGTCACTTGGTCTAATACTTCTGCAGGGACTTCCTCGGCCTGCCATGTCTGTTTCAACCACCAAGATGCAATCTGATTGTATTTAATCTTGTGATTGATCCTTGAGTTAACCTACACAATGCCTCCCAACTCATGAGATTACCACCGTCTTGCAAATCTCCCCAATATTTTATTCCCCCTCTTTTCAGTGGCATACTCATTTGATCTTGTAGGCACTCTGGAGTACCAGGAGAGTCCTAAACTGGAGCCTGCATTGCATAGTACGGGATATCTATTTTTTCCTTATGAACATCCATGTTTCTAAAGCAGCCAGCAATATTTTTAATCTTACTTTTTTATAGAATTGAGGATCTCCATATTTGTACAGGAAAGAGACCTGACCGTGAATCACATCCTTTAACATGGCTTTAAACAATAGACCCAATGATGAAGAATCAGGCTTATTCATCAAGATCCTGAAATTTTTAAAATGGAAAGAATAACAATAAAGTAATAAATCTGGTAAGGCTAACCCTCCTACTTTAAGACCTCTCCTCAGTTTTTTCCAAGCTATCCTGGTACCCTTTATTGCCCATATAAAAGTGCCTTTTTTACCTTGCAGTTTGGCAATATTATCTCGCTTAAAAGTTAAAGAAATTATATTAAATAAAAAAGTAATTTACGGCAAAATGATCATTTTAACAAGCTTAACTCTCCCATAGATATTTAGAGGGAGGTTTGCCCATCTAGTGAGTAATCTGGCCACTTCCTTAGAAACCCTTTTCCAATTGACTTTTGGGATTTCCTCTAATCTCTGCACTAGATGGACCCCTAAATACCTCATTTGAGACTTTGCCCCTGGATAAATATTAACTTGGTTCCACTCCATTATTTCTGTCTTGTCTTTATTTATACTATAACCAAAGACCAGTCCAAATTCTTCCACCAGCTCAAATAACCGCGGTAGGGTCTTTGTAGGGTTATTTGTATTTAGGAGTAAATCATCTGCATAAAGAGCAATTTTAAGTTCCATCTCTTCGAGCCAATAAGGATGAATAGCAGTATCCTGCCTAAGCTTGTTAACAAAAGGTTCAAAATAAACATTACATAATAACGATGACAGGGGACACCCCTGTCTTGTACCTCTCCCATATTAAACCAATCTGTCAGGACCCCAATCACCAATACCTTAGCCTTAGGACAGAGATAAATATTCTTGAGCGCTTGAATAAAATTTTCAGGAAAACCGAACCTTTTTAGGGTTGCCCAAATGTATTGCGACCTAACTTGGTCAAACGCTTTAGCAGCGTCTATTGCTACTATTGTCAATGGAACTTTATTAGCTTCAGCCATGTCAATAGCCCCTATTACCTGGAAGGTCAACACATTGAGCTGCCTCCCAGGTGTAAAACCTTGCTGATCCCAGAGGACTATCATCTTAATAAACTTCCACACTCTTACCGCCAATATGCCAGTAAAAAGCTTATAGTCAGAATTTAATAACGATATAGGTCTATATGACTCTATTGATTGTGAGTCCTTATTGGGTTTTAAAATTAGTGTAACTGTAGCTTCTGACCATGAACCTGGGGCATTTTCACCTTCAACATGAATTTTATTATGTAAGATTTTCAAAACTGGTATTAAATTCATCAAAACTGCAAGGTAAAACTCGCTCGGAAGCCCATCTGGGCCTGCAGCTTTTCCCCTAGCCATTCGTCTACATTGGGCCCAAATTTCTTCTTCTGTAATTTCAGTTTGTAAGTGGGCATTAAATTCTTCTGACAGCTTGGGAAGCATGGCTGACTCTAGCCATCCCTCCACTTCTTCTCGTTCTAGACTTATTTCTTCTTTGTAGCGGTCATTCATAAAAGATCTCGCTTCCTCTAATATCTCCTCCTCACTACATGTTGACCTGCCATAGCCCCGCAAAGTTAAAATCTTTATCAGATTCCTAGCCTAATCTACTCTAGCTTTCCAGGCTAACAGAGAGCCACACTTTTCTCCATATGAAAAGTGCTGAAGCTTACTAGCTTTCTATTTGTCTAAAAGTTTCTTATCAATCTTGGCTTGGTATTCTGCAAGTAGTTTATCTAGATCTTTTTCTAGAGATACAACAACTTCTGGGGCCCTCATAACTTCCAGAGAAGCTTTCTGCAATTCTGTTTCCTTATCCTTAATCTTTATTATTCTCTCCATTTCTTCCAGTCTCAGGACTCTAGTTCTGCGTATCGAAATTGAACTAAGTATACCCCTTATATACACTTTATATGCCTCCCACACCATCTGTAGTTTCACTGTACCAATATTAAATTTAAAGTACTCATCAATTGTATTTATCATCTCCGCTATCAAATCTTCTTCCAATAACATGGATCTATCTAGGGTCCTTCTCTTTTCGATCTCCCTATGCTTAAATTCCAAAATCATCTCAACTGCAGATTGGTCTGACAGTATGGCTGGGATATGTTTAATGTCTATAACCTCCGAACACAAAGCTTGATCCACCAAAATAATCAATTCTTGAATGATGCTTGTATTTTTTACTATAAAAGGTATAGTCCTTGGAGACATCATTCAATCTCCTCCATATATCTAATAAATTGAAATCTTTGATTATACTATTCAACATTGCAAAAGTTCTTGGCGGGTAATTATATTTGGCTCTAGATGTACGATCCTTTTGTTTATTAAAAAACAGGTTGAAATCTCCCCCTATTAATATTGGCCCAGTAGTATTCATCAAACTAACCTCTAGTCTTTGAAGGGCTCCTGGATTATCCTCATTCCGACAGTAATAAATAGCACAAATTAGGGGTGAATCCTTTACTGTTAGAGTTGCGACCAACCACCTCCCGAGTTATCTGTCTCTTTTTTTATGACACTAATCCCTACATTGCTCCTAATTATCAAAGCCACCCCTCTAGTAGTCCCCCGTTGATCTGAGCAAGGAACCTCTTGTACCCACCGCTCCATTTCCAGACCTAATCTACATTCTTGAGATTCTAAATGGGTCTCTTCTAAGCAAAACAAATCCGCCTTACTATTCCCTAACACTAGATAGTTTTCTCTTACCTCTCAACCTGTTCACATTTCATGTTATTAGTTTAAGCGTTTGTTGCCTATAAATTTATCTCACTTTCAACCTCACATCAGAACTTTTTGGACACATATGAGAACTATTCTCCCCCCATCAACCTCTCACCCTTTATCCCCCCCTTCTCTCCCCTGAGGAACCCTCCTACAATCCACTTGCGGTTTACCAACCGCCATTCTGGACCTACCCTTCGCTGCCAAGACTTCAACTTATTGTACATCTTTTTAATTAGATAAAGAAATTCCCCACCAGTATTAACTCGTGCACATGTGTATTTTACATTTTCCTTATCCTTATATACAAATATACAAACACATATATATATATACATATACCCATATATATATATATATATATTCACTGAAAAAACCATAGGTTTCACACCAGTTATAGTTAGGAATTAGCATTTAAAAAACCTTTGAAATTCACTGAAAAAACCATAGGTTTCACACCAGTTATAGTTAGTAATTAGCATTTAAAAAACCTATTAAATTCACTGACAAAACCATAGATTTCACACCATTTATAGTTAGCTGGAAATTTTACTGACATAAAACCATTGAAATTCCCACGTTATAGTTAGTTGGACTCACTATAACTTGCGCGCCTGTAATGCACTGCTGATGACGTCACATATTACATCACTCATGACATGGTCAGTGACATCACTCATGACATCACTGATGACACCATCCAGTGAATGTGTGTCTTTCTGAAAAATAAATTTGTTTTATATATGTATTTGTAAAGGTCGATGGAAGAATAAATGTTTAAATAAGTGTGTAAATGGATGTTTTTTTTAAAAAAAATTGGTTGGGTAACTGGCTTATTACGTGTATCTTAGTGAATACATATATTAGCGAGTATTGTTTAAATATTTAAATGTTTGTATCAGTGTTTCTCTTTGTGTATAAGTGGCTGCAGGGGTTGGTGACTGACTCACTGTTTGTATGTGTTTTGAAGACAGCATATGTGCAGGACTGTATGGGTGGATGAGTGTGTATATGTGTGTGTTAGTGAGTGAATGACTGTCTCACTAGTGTCTTCATTAGTAACGACATATATTTTAATCTAGTATATGTGAGTATTGATGTATATAAGTGAGTATAGTATATATAGTGAGAGATTGTAGAAGTTCCTGTTTAAATAAGTATGTGTTTCTATAAGTGATTGTTTAAGAGAGTAAGTATGGGTAAGTTTCCTTAGAAGTAAGGTGGTAGTGTGTGTATAAATGTATATGCAAATAAATGGATGTTCAATAGTTTATTTGCATGTGTGAGTATGTGTGTGAGTAACTTTTGGATGACTGCTGATGTGTAACAGGATGTATAGGTGTATCACTACATATGATGAGTGAGTATATATATGAGTGACTATATAGAACTGTTGGTGAATGAGTGGATGTGTATATAGATGGTGGAATTACTGAATTGGTTGTTGTTACTGGTTTGGGTATCTCCATTTTTTTGAAAAAAAAAATGTTTGTTTCTATTTTTGAATATGTGTTTCAAGCGTTCCTAACTATAACTGGTGTGAAACCTATGGTTTTTTCAGTGAATTTCAAAGGTTTTTTTAATGCTAATTCCTAACTATATAAGACCTGAAAGCCCACCAGGAATCTCCAGTATGCGCCAGGGGACTGCATTGCAGAGAGGTGTAATGAAGCCACAACCCTTTTTACACCTCTCTGCAACGCAGCCCCCGTGCATGTTTGAAGAGGGGGAACTAATTCCCCTTGCATACTGGGGTCCCCTGGGGGCCAATTAGCCCACCTGGAACCTCCAGTATGCGCCAGGGGCTGCATTGCAGAGGTGTAATGAGACTATGCCCCTTGTTACACCTCTCTGCAACGCAGCCCACTGCCGCGTTTGCAGAGGGGGAACTAATTCCCCTTGCATACTGGGGGTCCCTGGGGTCAACTGGTCCACCAGGAGCCTCCAGTATGCGCGAGGGAGCTGCATTGCAGAGAAGTGTAATGAGGCCACACCCTTGTTACACCTCTCTGCAATGCAGGCCACTGGCGTGTTTGTAGAGGGGGGACTAATTCCCCTTGCATACTGGGGGTCCCTGGATCATATCTGCCCAAACACCGATATTCCGAACGATTGTAAATTACTTTTACTACTCTCTACTACTCACTCTACTATTCACTCTACTACTCTCTACTACTCACTCTCTACTCTCTATTACTCACTCTCTACTCTCTACCTCTCTACCTCTCTCTTCTTCTCTCTCTACTAATCTCTACCTCTCTACCGCTACCTCTCTACCTCTCTACCTCTACACCTCTACCTCTCTACCTCTCTCTACACGCACACATATACACATATATGCATATATATATATGCATATGCATTTATATATATGTATGTGTATGTATAAAAAAAACAACAAAACATTTTTTTTTTAAACAGCTACTTTTAAAACTGTCATTCTTTTTCCCCATGGTACACTCCCCGGTACGCTTACCGGTGCGCGTACCGGTGCGCGTACCGGGCGCTCACCCCGCGAAAATCAAATTTTTTTTAAATTTTTTTTTTGCTCCGCGGGGCCCTTTTATGGCCCCCACATCAAACCTAGGGGGTCAAGGGGGGTCTACTCTGCCCCCTTATGGTCATTTCCCTCTTTGTTTTGGCCACCTCTCGTGTCTCGATCCTACCGAGACACAAGATGGCGGCCGCTCCAGACTGTTTAGAATGTTTACAGACACCCCAGAGCCAATCAGCTTTCTGCGCGCAAGTCGCGGTAAGCGCCCGGTGCGCGTACCGGTGCGCGTACCGGAGCGCGGCTATAGATATATATATTTTTTTGAACCTTAATTACTCAAAATCCACTGGAGCACATATCTTGAGACATAGCAAAGGCACATCGGACTACCAGTCCCTACAATTTTGCCAAGTTTGGTGGAAATCCATTCAGCCGTTCGGGCTAAAAGTGAAATCGACCGCCCTATGGAAATTAACATGGGGAAAACGCGTTTTGGGACCCCCCTTTTATCTCGGCCCCCGCTTGACGAATCCCCCCCAAACTTTCAGGGAAGGACCGGAACGCCGCGAGGCCATTTTGAGGAAATTTTGAGGCAGATTCGTCAACCGGCGCCAAAGTTATTCCAAATAGAATTTTGAGATTTAACATTGAAAAAAATCCTAACTATAACTACCTACTGGCGACCGCCAGTAGGTAATATATATATGTATATGTTTTTTTTAATCAAATTTTTTGATTTACTGTCTTCCTTCATTCTATTTAGCTGTATATTAACTTCCTCTCCCTGTACATCCTCCTTAATCTTAAATTTCAGCTCCAACTGCACTTCACTACTGATCCATTGTTTTCAGGAAAGAGTCTACATCTTCAGTGGAACTAAAATTATACATTTTGTTTTTCCACATTATTTTTAACATGGCAGGGTATCTCATCTGGACTTGTGCTCCCGACTTCTCAGCTCCGGCATTCTTGTGCTGAGGTCCCACTGCCTCTGTGCAGTTCTCTTCCCGAGATCTGACCTAATTTGACAGCTAATCAAACCGAATGTTTGTGCTGGTTCCTTCAGGGCTCTTCCCAATATCAGTTCTTTGACTGAATATGAAAGAAATGTTATCAATATTTTCCTTGGTTCTTGACTTGCTGGATTCAGTTTGAAAGGGTCTCTGTGCACTCTTTGGATCTCCTTGTCCAAGTCGATATCTGGTCTATCTTTTAGAATTTGTTCTTTAGGAATCATACATATAAAATATTTTAAATCCCCTCCTTCTGCCCCCTCCGGGATTTTTAAAAATCTGAGTTTACTCTGTCTTGCATGCATTTCCAGTCTCTCAATGTCGTCCTGCAAGGTTTTATTCTGAATTGTTAAGTTTTCCAATTCTCTTGTATTAACCGATACTGCTTCAGAGTGGCTCTTAACCTCAGACTCTAGCATCCCAGTACGGGAGGCTATATCATCCATTCGATTCTCCAGAACCTCGCAATTATCTGGTATGCCCTTCTGATTAGCCTCAGAGATCTCGAACTTTGAGAGCAAACCCCCACTCAATCTTATCAAAATAGACTCCAAATCAGACTTTCCTCCTACTACACCATGGGAAGGATCAATCTCTCTTATATACACGGAGCTACAGTCTTCCTGCCCTGAAGTCAAAGGTATGGCGTCACTTGACAGAGATAGTTCTTTGGTGGGTTGTCCCTCCTGTAGTCCTTCTTTCTCGCTCTCACCTACTTCCCTTATACTAACATCTTTCACTAATGGAGTATAGCGATTTTCTAGTGGAAGGGGGGTGGAGGACTGCAATAAAACCTACCCCTCCTCAAAAGAATTAGTCACCTGCTCCATGATCTTAAAATTCAATTTTAGCGAGGGGGTGGTCTTTACTTAGATTCGTGCAGCCTTGGCCTCCCTCCTTTTCCTGCACTCTCCAAATTTAGTTACTTTTTTCTTTAGGGTTAATGGAAGAACTTCTCCCACTGTTTTCACCACCGTTGTTCCAGCTGTACCCTTCACTTTCCCCTTACTACCTTTGCTTTTTGCCTCAAATTGGGACAAGAGTTGACATCTGTTCCTCGGGAGATATTCAGCTCCTTTGTTCATTGGTAAAGTTTTGGGCTTTTTACTTTTATCTACAGGCTCTTCAACTCCTAAATGTCCCGTTTGCTTCCCCTGATGCAGATTTTTCCGAACCTGAACGTTTCTGTTCGTTTCTAGACTATCCACCAATAATCTTGCAGGAACCTGATCCTTTTTCCCCACACCAACACCAGCCTCAACTCCCCCTTCAAAATTAGTAATATGCCCCTTTAAGTGGGAAACAAACGGCTGCTCTTCCATCTGCTGATCCTCATCCAATTTTAACGTGCAGCTTACCCGGGTCTCGATTTCCCTGACTTCTCTTGGGGGAGTGTCTCTCCGCTTTGTATTTCCAACCTCCTGTACTCCCTTCAAATCTTGCCAGCGCCGTAAGCCTCGTCCAACGCGGAAGTCTATTCGTACCACTGCCACCAATACTTTCTGCCACAGTCCGGCTCTGCGTCCCGGACCCCCACCGCTCTGCACCGCGGCTGCCTCCTTAAACTCGGCCTCCATGTCCCGTCCTAGGTATCTCGTTAAAGCCGTAGCTCCACCAGAAGATGAGGTAGGAAACACTAAACAAAAGTAATAGTGTTTAGAGACTGAAAATCAAATTAATTGTACAGCGTCACTAATCGTTACCTGTCGGGAATTTCTCTGGTGTTGTAGATTGCATTTTCCATAGTTTGTCATGCTTTTTAGTCCTGCTGCTGCTGCCGGAGCTCCGGCGACCGGCGTCAACCCGCCGCCATTTTCCTCCCAGGTCAAAACTCTGCAGTGACTTGATTGGAACACCCATCTGCCACCCCATAGAATTGCATCTTTGCCATTGTTTGCAGAAAGCCTGACCGCCATGCATCTGAGGCACTACTTGAGCCTGCCGGTGCAGTCGCGGGCCTCGCCTTCCCTCCAATGGGACGGTGTCTACCAGGCACTGCCATAGGGATTACGATGTCTCTTTCCTCCTCCCTGTTCATGGAGGTTAACTTACCATGAACAGACAGGCAGAAAGGGACCTTGGGGCCATTAGTGGGCTCCCCTTCTGCCTTGGCCCTAATCTGTGGGCACTGTAGGGCACCTATGGTGGCCCCTCCAGATCTCTGCACCATGTGTCAGGCACCCCATGTTGTCCGCCACATAGTGCACGGATATGTACGGTGTCCCTTTTTCACATTGCGGTGGGTGCTGCAGCCAGTAGCACCCTTTGTAATGCAAAATATAGGCATTGTAACCGCCATGGTGGCAGTCACATCCTAATGCTTTCTGCAGGACCGCCGACCGCCTGTCAAGCGGTCCCATCTGCAACAGGGTCCGTCCGCCATCGTAATTGGGCCCTTACTGTTTTGTAGCTGCATTGCTTTCTGTGTATCCACATAATAAAAAATAATACTCCAACAAAAACAAGAAAAATATTATCCAAAAAGCTCAAAAATAAAATGCAAAAATAAAACAAATCCCATAGAAATCCCTCAAAGCAATCCAGACTATCTGGCAACCATAAAGAAAATGGAAAAGTGTAACCAAACATAATCCCTTTATGATGGCGGCTCTGTCATTGGGATTATTTGTCGGCTTCTGACAGCCTTTCCATGTCGGACTTTCAGACATGGAAAGGCTGTTGGAAGTGATATTGGGGTTTCTAGCAGGGCCCCCTTCCCTCCTGGCCCTCTGCATAGTGGCCTTTCACGTCCAGAGCACAAACTTCCATTGAGAATTTGATGTTGTGAACGCGTCTAAATAATATTGTCGGAACCACCAACCTCAGGTCGGCTGGTTCCAACATTGTAATTAGGGCCTAAATAGAACAAAATGTACACAAACACCACAATAGGTAACTTCTAGACCTTCTCCCTACTCCCACCCTCAAAATCCTTAAGAAATTACTTACCTGTGCTGACAATTAGCAACATCTTACAGCGACCTGGTCGGAAGTTAGATTAAAATGTACAAATAGGTCACAAATAAGAAGGTAGCAGTGAAAAAAATTAGTAGCTAAATTAAACAAAAAAAGGCTATTTTCCTATAGAAATGAATGCTAAATATTGTAAAAAGTTTAAATAAAAAATCAAAAATTATTAACCGTTTAAAACATGTGAAAAATGTTATGAAAACATGTGTAAAAACAGTAAAGTATAAATATTATTATAAATATATTCAATTTAGTCTAAATGTAGAAATCTTAACCATGACAAGGCAACAAAAGTATGCGGCTGGTTCAGGACACTCCTCAGATGCAAATTTAGAATTTCTCCCACTCAGGGCTTCTCTACCAAAACTCTAAAGCTTCTCTGGGATTCATTTTGAATGGCAGTCAGTCTTCTGGGACCCATCTCAGCCACAGCCTGCTGTCTTTCCCCCGCTTAGCATTTTTGACCTTCATTTCAGAGACTAAGGCCGACATGCATCAACAATGCCATTTGCGATTCCTTATTAGAGAAAAATAAGGATTCGCTAATAAGGAATAGCAAAAGGCTATACATGAAGAAATCGCTAAAAAAATTGCAATTTCTTAATATTCCTTATTTGCGATTTGCAAATTGTGAGAAGCAATTAAGGAATACCTTCCCATTAATTCCTTTGGGCCTAGAGGCCCATAGGAATGAATGGGAAGACATTCTCAATTTGCGAATCGGAATTAGCGAATCGCAAATTGATAATGCAATTTCAAGGGTTCAGGGGTGTCCAAAGGACAGCCTGTTGCACCCCTGAAATTGATCTGTGCACATATGTTGCGCACACACATCCCCTTAGGGCCTGTGTGTGCGCAACATGAAACTTTGAAAAATGCAAAAAAGTGAATTTTTCAAAGTTTTTGCAAATTACCATGAAGTTGAACCTCATGGTAGTTTGATACTCCTGTTAGCGAAATCGCACATTTTTTTACTTTGATGCATTGCATTTAAGGAATCTCAATTTGGGATTCCTTAAATGCAATCGCAATTTAAGGAATCTCAATTTAGAGATTCCTTAAATTACGATTTTTGCATTTGGGATGATGCATCTCAAATGCAAAAATACCGGTCGCAAAGGGGCAGATTTTGAGAATCTGCCTGTTTGCGATAGGTTTTTGCTTTGATGCATGTGGGCTTAAGGGCCTTATCATGATGTTGGGTGGACCTATGTCTGCCCGGCACCATTGTGGTCTCGAGACTGACCGACCTCCAGTCGGCAGTCCCTACACCGTTATTACAATGCGACCGCACATGGTGCAGTTGCATACTCCCATTTTTCTATGGGAGTTAGTGCTATGGCCATAAACTGGCCCTAGCACAAGCTCCCATAGCGAATTCGGATTATCTGTTAATCCCAGCACCATGAGGCAGGCACCTCATGGTGCCTGCCCCACAGTGCAGGGATTACCAGGGGGGCACCATAAGTGCACCCTCGGCCCCCAAACGGTGGCCACAGTGAGAAGTAAAGCCACTTTCCGACAGGTTTTCCATGTTGGGAAGCCTGTCGGAAACCGACATTTTAATCCCAAAGGCAGAAATGCCGTGCATAGAGATTATGGTGGGGTCTCCAACTGGCTGCGGAGCTCTGTGAAACCGGCCGGAATGAACGACCGGTTTCACTTTCAACTGCCTGCATTGTAGCGGTTAGAAGAGAAACCTACGACGTGACTCAGAAAGCCTCCAACCTGTGATTCACATTGTAATGAGGCCCTAACCCAGAAGTAAAATTTTCGACTGTGAAAAACTTCCTCTCTGTATCTGACCTGTGCTACTTCGCTTTCAGCCTTACCCTTCTCCTGGTCTAGCATGATCAATTGCCCACTGCTGGTGTTTTGCATTTTTTGGCACTATTTTATTTAAAATCTAAAAAATCTTACTTCCTGTTTACTTTATTGGATTTTTGTCATTTTGGTGTCATTTTGTTTATTAAAATCATCTGTATTTTTATAAAGTGGAGTGTGATCTTTATTATTTTGTATTTTTGATTTATTAACTGTTTTGTTTTGGTACTTCTAAATGCTTAAAACACATTTTCTCAAGTGAAGCCTGTCTGATGTGTGCTATAGCTACCAGGGATCAGCTTTGAAATAAATTACTGAAAACTGGACCTAACAAGCATTACTGAAAACTGAACCTAACAAGAATAGTGGACCACCCTCCAGCACAAATAACAATACAATTTCTCACATTAAGATTACGCATAGTAACTGGAAGAGTACAAGATTGAACATAAGATTGCTTACAGTAATTTGCACTGCTAGGATAGCCTTCCAATGCAAAATATTAAGCTAGACTCATACAGACTATGCACTATTGTTTTCAAAGCGTTCTTCTAGAGCTCCAGATGTTCAGCGGAACCTGCTGTAAAAAGCAACTGACCAGCAGTTTCACAGTGTCAAAATCAATTTCACCTTCGTCCCATGTGGAAATGCCACACCTCAGAAAAAAATTGCTAAGCCTCATTCTGAGTTGGGACTTTAAAGGTTTTTAGTGAGAAACTTCAACATCTCAGGTACTAACCTGCTTCAGGTATCTGTCCATCGGTTCCACACCTGTGGCTACATTTGCAGCTGCATCCCAGGCAGAGAGGATTTTTTTTTCTCAAAAAGTTACTAAGTGCCATTCTGCATTGGGACATAGTAGAAATTTCAAAGTTTTCCTTTGAGAAAGTAACACAGTGCCTTTTTCAAGTGGAACTTTTTCAACTGTTTGACTTCCAGACTTTCACTAAGGCCAATCCACCTGGAATAGTCAACCCAAACTCCATTGTGGTTGGCCATGAATTGCACCTTGTTTCAGGTATGCTGTAACCATTGACATACCGAGAGCTATATGTTTCTTGGTGCTTTTTTCATTTTAAATATTTAAACTTCATATCTCAAGTAGCCGTTATTACATTCTTGTCTTTTTAGGTTCATTTTACTCTTCAAATCGTTCTCTTTATTTTAAAATTAGCTGTTGAATTTTATTATGTGTTGAGTCACTTTATCAACTTATTATGTGCTGTCTAAATACTTTACATGTTATCATTGATTTCTGCCTGACTACACTGTGTCACATTATCAGAGATTGAACACAGGCTTATTTTATTAAATTTTTGCAGATGGTGGCATTATCCTTTGAGATGTACACGTGTCAACTTAAAATATTCATCCACTTCTCTGCAGTACCTATTCTCATGAAGCGAATCTTCAAACCCTCAGACACCTTAGACTTAGACTGATTTTGAATGGACCCTTCAGAGGCTAATTAATTGAGAGAATACCATTCACCAATACATCAAAAATATTTGAAGACATACACTTGCTTTCAGACAAGTAAACAGGATTCAAGAGAGGGGCAACACAGAATACTCATGAATTGCTTCATAAAAGCACTCGGGAGCACCCACAAAGACCTGTCCCCACCACATATTCAACCTCGGGAGCAAGAGGATTGGCGACAAGCTCATGAAAGTCCTGAATGCCTCTATAACCTCAGCCTCCTTCCATGAGGACTGGAACCATGCTAAAGTGATGACCCTCCTGAAGAAACCTTCTCCTGACCCAGCAAAACCGAACAACTATGGGCCCATCTCCCTGCTCCCATTTCCAGCAAAGGTTCTCAAGGAGATCAATCAGCAACTCACTGAACACTTGGAACTCAAAAACCTCCCGGACCCCTCTCAATCCGGATTCCGAGCCAACCACCGCACCGGGACAGCCCTGATCTGCAGCCACCAATGACATCAGAGACCTCCGGCACCACAGCAAACTGGCAGCCCTCATCTTCCTGGACCTGTCAGACGCCTCTGACACCACCTCCAATTACATCTTGATCAGAAGACTCCACCACATTGGAATCCAGGGACATGCCTACAAATGGTTTGCCTCATACCTGGAAAATCTGTCTCCTACTGTTCACCTCGTAACCCAAGAAGATCTTCTGCAGCATCCTCCAAGGATCATCCTTCAACCCCACCCTTGTCGCAACATTCATGACCCCCCTGGTGAACAACTACAGATCACTTGGCCTTAAAATCATCTCTTACGCTGATGACACTCAGATCATCTTCTCACTGTCAGAAGATCCCCCCACCACCAGAGCAGAGCCAGCTTCAACAGATGCATGTCGAACATGGATGAAGGACAACTTTCTCAAGCTCAACACAGACAAGACAGAAGTACTCATCTTTGGGAACAACACATCAACATGAAACAACGTGCAGTGACCTGCTGAACTCAGCCCATCCCCCGCCCCATCAGACCATGCCCGCAACCTCAGCATCATCTTGGACAGCAAGCCATTCATGAAGAAACAGGCAACACAGTCTCATATGCCAGCTTCCACATGCTACACATGCTCTGCAAGAAATTTAGGTGGCTCTAAGACAACACCAGAAGGAACGCCACACAGGCCAGACTACAAGAACATAGTCTATGTAGGAATCATCAGACACCTCCTGAAGAGACTACAGACACTATTAAACTCAGCAACCCAACTAATCCTAGCCCTTCTCTGTTGATTCTTATGGGTGCAGTTTTTTGTCTACTTTAATTCTCTTTTTGAAACAAGCTTATTGTATAATGAAATGAAATGAAAATGATTTTTATAAAGCGCACATAGCTGCCCTGAGGCGTCCAAGCGCTGAGACTGATAGAGAATACGGATTTAATTGAGACAGTGAGGGCCCAGGGGAAATCCTACTTATTAAACAGGAATGTTTTTAATTGCTTATGAAAAGAGGTCAGTTCCGAATTGGATCTTAAGTATTGTGGAAGGGCATTCCACAGCTTCGCCACATTAAAATAGAAGGAGCGGCCTCCAGCTCTCGTTCTCTTTATTTTGGGAACTGTGGCCAGAATGGCATGGGTTGAGCGCAACTGTCTGCTAGGGTGATACGGGGTGATTAGTGAGAGATTGATTGCTGGGCCAGTAGCCCAAAATGCCTGATGAGCGAGACAGAGAGGTTCTTATTTCATAAACAGTCTTGTGGCTTTCTTATTGTTTCTTCTTGTGATGCATTCTTTCTCTCCTTATGGACGAGCTTTCCATACCGAATCTCCCCAAGCAAAACAACAGGTACATACAGGTAAGTGTAAAAATAAAACATTTTTTTCTTTCCCCTCTTCCTCTAGTGGGTCATCCTCTAGGTCCTTCTCATTTTGAAAAGAATCAAGAAATTGCTAATCCATTTAGTACTGTCTTTTGGCTTGGTACTTCCTATATAATTTCTCTAGTTCACTCTTATGATAGATTCCATTAATTAGTCTCTGTACAAAACCATTAGGCTTTGCTGGTTATAACAAAGGAGTTGATACAGTACTTCACTTGACAGCCCCTTCTATACTGCTCTTAATCTCCAGCCCCACAGATGAGCACCCTCCTAGCTGTGCCCCTCCAGGAGTGTGGGGTGCTCTGTGCACTCTTCCCGCTGACTTAGCTGACTTCTTCTGCAAGCTCAGTGTTAGTGTTGCTCAATTCCATTCTACCTCTCCTCTCTCAAATGTGTTCCTTCTTGCACTTCTTCATCTGTTGTCTGCATTTTCGGTCCCTACTCTTACTTCATCATCTTCCTCCTGATCTGCATTCCCCATGTCCATTTCTTACAGCTAGCACTATGGATTCAGGTAAGTCGTACATACTCACTCCCTCACACTCTTTTACCATCAGATATCATTCTATCTCCCCTCATTTTTCCCTGTACTTTCCCTTAGTCACTGATGATGAAGTGCTCTAACACTGTTTCAATCATAAACCTCTCCCAGATATCATAACATTTTTAACCTCTACAACTACAACTATGCCGATGACACCCAGATAATCCTCAACCAGATTCCTTAAACCGAGGCTTCTGCCTGCTAGCAGTGGAGTAATTGTTGAAATGCAGCCACTTAAAGACAAACTCTCCAAAACTGAGATCTACACTTGCAAAAACGGATTCATGTATCACCTCAGTGCCTGTGAAATAGAGCAGTTCCTGCACACATAGCAAAGTGAGAATCCTTCGGTTGATTATGACCAAAACCAACAATAAGTCAGTTAAACCTGTTTCATTTCAATGAGAACAAAATGTTGCATCTTCCTGCAATAAGATTTCCCAACAAGATCCTGGCACCAACACCTTAGTTCTCTCATTTGCAGGTTACCCCAGTGCACGCTACCTGAATGCTTCAGTGTATGTAACATCCAAACTACATCAAATGTTATAAACTTTTGTTGCCATAATGCGCTCACCCATCAATCTGTGTACTGGTTCACTGTAGGAAGCTGTATCTTGTTCAAGGCACTCTGCATCATACATTCAGCTATCTATGGGCAAGCGTCAATCTTTGTGCTTTGCTATTTGTTTTTCTGTCATCAATTAAGGTCTTTAAGATCTACACTATAACTGCTTTAGCACATTCTTAGATTTTAGAATTCTTGTTAAGGTGTGGCCTTTTTTGCATTGCAGACAGCTGTGATCTTGAACTCTCACCATCATATAACTTGTGTTCTTTTATTTATAGCAGGTATCCCAAAAAGTGGCAACAGCCTTGTTGTCTCCAGCTGACCGTCCCTTACACCCTAACATCCTAGATCACACCATAACACAGTCTCCACCATCAAGCTAATTCTCAAGGCACCAGCACCAACACCCATCAGAAGAGTGTATGTACTGTATAACTGTGTCTATGTATAACTCTTTCCAGATCATGAATTACATGACTATCTCCAGCACCATGTTCCTCAGCCACATGCATTACATCCAAACCTTTCCACATAGGTCACACTAAAAATGCATTCTACTAACCAAGCAACCCAAGTTGGTCAGCATCTTGTCTGACGCCCTTTTTTGCAATCTTCTGCATCACTCTCATTTATATATACATTTCTTTATTCGGTATTTCATAATAGAAATCCATAAAAGCAATGTTATCCATATTATTACAAAAGATTAAAAAAAGAATCAATTATACAGTAAGACTGAAGAAGACTGGTTAAAAGTGAATCACTTCACATTACATTGAGTTCATTGTTCTGTTTTATAAGCATCTTCCTCACAATTTTTTTCTTTGCTTAAAAATACATTTCAGAAAATTAACAACATGATAACAGGTAGATTCAGAGTCTAAAAGCTGGAGACGTAACATGGCAGGGCGGCACTGTCTAAGACCCCACAGTTTCAGCAGTGGTAGCAGCCAAATTTTGCGATGAGCATAATATTACTTGCAGAACAGTACTGTATGTATAGTAGTCTGGACTGATGTGTCATCGCAGGGACAGAAACCTAAGGTTGGCTCCCAAGTGTTTCTCATGGGAAAGGCTACTAACCGGTGGAAAAGGTTTAATCTAAATCTGGTTAGTAAGAATCAGTCAAAAATACCAATTTCAAGCGTTAGATAAGGCTGGAATGTAGCGGTGGACTGAACCATAATTGCATGGTGGACAGAGGCTTTGCCTATTTCGCTGACGAGCCTTAGTCCATCTAAATGGCTCAGAGCCATTGCTTTCAGGTCCTTCTTAGATATCTCACTGATCTTTGCTGGTGTAGTGTAGTATATTTCTAAGCCTAAGTCAGTGAGAAAGTTTCTAATATAGACAAGCCATCTTATTTTTGCCGAATGATCTAGTGCCATTGAATCTGCCACAATCCCTTTAGTTAGCATTTTTTATTGGAGGTCCAAATACGCCGCCACAGTAGCAATGGTTGGATTTTTGCCAGGTCCTCTATATGTGGTATGCCTAATTCAATGTGAGATGCGTATGTAGAATTTCGTCTTGGTGCCGCAAGGAGGAATCTTAAAAATGAGTTTTCTGCCACCTGTAGAGCACTGACATCCAAATGCCCCCAGACGCCAGCCCCATACAGAGCTGTTGTCTGGCATTTAGCATTGTCAATTTTCAGTAGTCCCACAGGCGACCGTTTGCCCAGTTTTTGTGAAAAGGACATCAGGGCAGCTATTGCCCTTTTAAAACAATGCTTTCTGGCCTCGACTGCTGCTTTCCAGTTCAGTTTTTCGTCTATTGTAATGCCTAAATAGGGATACTGGGCCGTCACTTCAAGTTTTTGGTTATTAAGGGATATATCCCTGGGCCATTTTCTCCCTTTACCTGCCACCATTACAAAGGTCTTCTTGGAGTTAATGTGGAGGTCAAAACTGCCCATGAATTCCGCGTACCTGGACAGCGCCTTCTGTAATTCACACGGAGTACGGGCCAGAATAAAGGCGTCGTCTGCGTAGAGCAGAGCGGGAATCAGGCGTTGGGCCCCCCTTAAAAGCTCCATCTCCAAGCTGTTTGTATACAAGGAGAATAAAAAGGGAGCCAGGACACATCCCTGCCTAACTCCACGCTCTACTCCAAAAGGTGCAGACAACTTGCCCCTCTGACCGAAACGGACTTTCACGGAAGCCTTGGAATATAATTCCCTACGAAAGTCTAAAAGAGGGGGGTCCACTCCCATTTGTGACAATACTGACCAGAGGTTTGAGTGGGACACGCAGTTGAAAGCTGCGGATAGGTCCACATACACCATATAGAGCTTGTCTTGTTTTGCGTGAATGTATTTTCCCAAGATCATTGATAAATTTAGGGCCTGCTCTACTGTACCATAACCTTCCCGGAAGCCAAATTGTAAATCAGACAATACACCCCTCTCCTCTACCCACTGCTGGAGTCGCTCGAGGATAACCCTGCCAGCAACCTTGCCCAGCGAGTCCAACAGTGAGATGGGGTGATAACAAGTAGGCTCCTGGCCATCTCCCTTTTTAAAAATTGGGACCATGATGGAGTTTTTCCAGGATTTCAGGAGCCCCTCTGTTGCGGCTGCCGCACATACCCTAGTAAGTATGGTGGCCCAGAGGTCCATGTTGTATTTAAAGATGTCCACCGGGTCTCCATGGGGCCCCGGAGCTTTTCCATTTTTACTTAATTTTAGGACCAAAAGGACCTCAGAGATATCAAATTATATTGGAATGGGGTATACGACAGCTGGGTGGATTACATCTTCGCTTCCTAAGTGTGTTTTTTTCTGGAAGATTTTTGAGAAATGGGAAACCCAGGCTCCTTCTTCTATGGCCACTTTGATTTTTGGAAGGTTGTCATCCGCTAAAAATGGGGACTTTACTACTCTTTAAAAAGCCTCGCTGTTTTTATCTAGGGCATTTTTATGTAATTCGTCCCACAGAGCCTGTTTTAGTTCAGCCTTTCTCTGGCTTCGCACAGACAGGTATTCTTTTCTAAGTCTGGCAATTAGCTGTGGATCTCTAGCGTTGTTGTTCAGGGCCACTTTTAGCTTAGAGTGTGCCAAAGTACAGCTATGGTTAAACCAACCTTTCTTATTTGATGTTTCTGCTTTTGGCTTTGCTATCAGGAGGCCCTTAATCGTAGACAGAATTATGGAAAGGTTGCTTAGAACTTCCTCCTCTGACACAGTTGAATCGAGGCATTTTTTGATGTGAGGGTAGGCTGTTTTAATCAGCTCTTCAGTAATTTGCCCAGGATTTATCTTCCCCCATTTTAAAGTATATCCATTTAGCTTAGCCAGATGTAATTTATTCTGGCTCAAAGCTTAAGCTATCATTAAGGTAAGGGATTGTTGGTGGATTAAATTAAGTTCTGTCCTAAGGGCCGAATGGTCACTTAGTGTGTTTTGTAAATCCTCGAAGGGCTTGGTCCTATCTGACAGGCCATCCGATAGGAGGATATAGTCAACAGTTGACTGGTATCCCCTCCCTACGTATGTTGGCTCTGGCTGCTTAGTATTAGAATTCGAATTATTAACTATTAAGAGATCCAAGTCTGATAATAGATCATTCATAACTGTGCCCAATTTGTTGTGACAGAAATGGGTAAGGGGGATGTCCTACTCATTCACCATCCCACCACAATTTTTTCCAAGATGTGGGCAGGGATGTAGTTTAAAGTCCCCCCCCCCCCAGAAAAAGAAGACGGCACCTTTCCCTCCTTTCGCCTGTCTAAGATTAGAGAGTTTTTCATTGAGCCTCTGTCCCACACTCTGTTCAATTGTGTTGCTGGTGTTTTGGACCAATATTGTTCTGTTCCGAATTAGTATTTGTGATGGTATTTGGGGTATTACTTAAAGGGTTTTCTGTTATCTTACTTTTGGTCGCTATGGTTTGAGTTGGTTTAGCTAATACACCTGGGGGAAAAGATTGTTTGTTTTGGACAGTGGAAGTAGAGGAGGGCTGCTAGCCTCCCCCAGTCTTTTGTGCCCCCTGATTTGGCTTGGCTTTTAGAGATGTTGTCAGTTCGGCTAATGCTTTTTCTATTTGGGACAGTCTAGCTTTTATTGGTGTGAATAATTGCTTAAATAAATCTCCCATTCTTTTTAGCAGTTGAGGATTAAAATTATTATCTGCCTCCTTTCTTAATGGTGGGTCAGTTACGATTTCCACACTAATAGGAGCCGGGGTATCATGAGGTGTTTGATGAATGGTCACCGTGTGTACTTCCTGATCTCCTTTCGAAGGAGTACGAGGTCGGCTCTCTCCTGTCTTATTAGAAGCCTTATTTGGTTTTTTAGTTTTTTGATTGATTGGGCCTGTAGTTTTTTTTCCTTATTGCTCCCTCTCTCCTCCCTCTTGACTGCCTTGTCTCTTCTGGGGTAGTTTGGATCGCAAGAGGGCGGGTGACCCAGTGGCAGTGGGTCCTTGCCTGTGGTGGGAGAAGCGGACGCGTTTTCTTTGAAGCTGTTCACGATAGTGCATCTTGCGGATAATTTTACTAGCGCTCTGCTGAGTCGATAGCAGACGCGCGTTTTTAACTAGGGAATATTTTTCTCTGTCAGCCCCACTAACTCTCCTGTATTTCAATGTTCTGACAGGACACTAACCTGCTTTTCTTCTTCCAGGGAGCCCCGGCGGCCGCCTGTGTGCTGATCGTCCAGGCGGGCTCACAGCGGCCGTGGGCGCCATCTTGGGTTGGGCAGGTCAGGCGAGTGACATCATCGCCACAACCCCCGAGATCCTGCCCTACTTAGGAGTGTCCTCTGTCGCTCTCCATTGATAGCGGGCGGGTGACCCAGTGGCAGTGGGTCCTTGCCTGTGGTGGGAGAAGCGGACGCGTTTTCTTTGAAGCTGTTCACGATAGTGCATCTTGCGGATCATTTTACTAGCGCTCTGCTGAGTCGATAGCAGATGCGCGTTTTTAACTAGGGAATATTTTTCTCTGTCAGCCCCACTAACTCTCCTGTATTTCAAAGTTCTGACAGGACACTAACCTGCTTTTCTTCTTCCAGGGAGCCCCGGCAGCCGGCTGTGTGCTGATCATCCCGGCGGGCTCACAGCGGCCGTGGGTGCCATCTTGGGGCGGGCTGGTCAGGCGAGTGACATCATCGCCACACCCCCGAGATCCTGCCCTACTTAGGAGTGTCCTCTGTCGCTCTCCATTGATAGCGGGCGGGTGACCCAGTGGCAGTGGGTCCTTGCCTGTGGTGGGAGAAGCGGACACGTTTTCTTTGAAGCTGTTCACGATAGTGCATCTTGCGGATCATTTTAATAGCACTCTGCTGAGTCGATAGCAGACGCGCGCTTTTAACTAGGGAATATTTTTCTCTGTCAGCCCCACTAACTCTCCTGTATTTCAAAGTTCTGACAGGACACTAACCTGCTTTTCTTCTTCCAGGGAGCCCCGGCGGCCGCTGTGTGCTGATCGTCCCGGCGGGCTCACAGCGGCCGTGGGCGCCATCTTGGGGCGGGCTGGTCAGGCGAGTGACATCATCGCCACACCCCCCGAGATCCTACCCTACTTAAACGTACCCTATGTGTCCGTGCAGCGGATGAGCGCAGCGGGCGCGACGAAGGCACGCCGGAGTTGCGCCTGAGTTAAGCCCGTCTGCGCCCGTCCGCGGCCGACCGGGGCACGGGGCATGTCACTCTGCCCGTTCCCGGTCATACACTCGTTCGGATCTTATCCATCTCCATGATCCTGTACTCCCCCCCCCCTGAGCCCTCACTCAGACTTACTTCACTGGGTTTATTTACGCCTAGAAGAGTCTTTCCTGAAATATTAGCCCTCTCTGATGCCCCTAATCCGCCCGTCCGGGCTCCTAGGCCCAGCTCCCCCCCTCTGTAAGGACTCGCAAACCCAAACTCTCAGTGATTTATCTTAATACCCGTTCTTTGGTGAGCCATCAGCTAGACATATTCCACCTCCTGGGATCTGAGCAACCTGATCTCTTACTCCTTACCGAGACTTGGCTCAATGAGGACTCGTCCCCCGATATCCTGGCGGCAATCCCGCCAGGTTACTACATCCTCCAGGCAAACCGCCCCCCCTGGTAAACCAGGTGGAGGCGTTGCAGCCATTATTAAGCACTCAATTTGCTTCTCTCTTGTAGTCACCCCTACTATCCACATGACCGACGGTTGGGTGCCTAGGCTGGAGCAGCCAGGCTTGTCTCTCATATGTGTCCTGGTCTATCGCCCTCCCCAGCCTATGCCCAATTTCTCAGCTCAGTTCGGTGATCTCATGTCTCAACTAGACATCAATAACACAAATATCTTGGTCCTTGGCGATTTTAATTACTGGCCCTCCGACCCTCACAACACCCCATGCTCTTTAGCCTTTTCTCACCTCATGTTGGGTCTGAATTGTTCCCAGCACATACATTCACCTACACACATTAAGGGCCATATCTTGGACCAGGTCTGGACCTCTTGACTGGATATCTCCACTCCTCTGGTTCTTCCTTGCTTATGGTCTGACCACTCCATGATCACCTTCACTCTAGCCATGCCTCCCACTGTCACTAATGCCCTACAGAACAATTTTTCTGCTCGCAATTGGAATAGGGCGGATCTTAGTAAACTCACTTCCCTCCTTAGCACATCTACCCCCTCCAGCTCTGGATCTATTGACACACAAGCCCAGGACTTGACCAGCTGGCTCACCTCTGCCTCCGACTCTGTGGCACCTCTAAAGTCGGTCAGAACCAGGCGCCGCCATGACGCCCAAAGGTGGTTCACTGAGGACCTTAAAGCCTTCAAACTTGGGCTCCGACAGGCTGAACGGCGCTGGCGCCGGGGCTATAGCTCAGATACAAAACTGACATTCTCCACCTTACTCAAAGAGTACAAGGCAGCCATATCTTCAGCCAAGATGGTGTATTTCTCCAAAAAAATCCTGGATCCGGCCAACAAATCTAAAGATATCTTCTCCATAGTAGAGGAGTTATCTAATCCCAATAGAGTCACCATTGCACCTCTCCCTTCCCAGTCACTTTGTGACTCCCTTAACCAATTCTTTATTGATAAGATAATCAAGATTAAAAACAGTATCCCTGTTCAAGCCTTGCTCACCTTCCCTCTACTGGACGCTTCTTGTCTTCTACTCGATTCCCATACCTTATCCCAGATCCCTCCAATTTCGAAGGAAGGCTTTCTTACTTTGTTACATAAAGCCTCCTCTGGCTCACCGAGCGATTGCTGCCCCCCCATTGTTCTCCGCGAAGCCTTCACGTCTGCCCTGAACACCCCCTGGCCCTCCTGAACAACTCTCTGCCATGGGTGAGGTCCCCTGCTCCTTTAAGCAGGCAGAGGTGGTGGCTATCCTAAAGAAACCCTCGGCAGACCCTTCGATTATGAGCAATTTTCGCCCTATATCTCTTCTTCCCTTCCTCAGTAAGGTGCTGGAGTCACATGTGACCAACACCCTCAGCTCCTTTATTGAGGAATCTGGTTTTCTGGACTCCCAGCAGGCCGGGTTTAGACCTGGTCATTCCACAGAGGCTGTTATACTCTCTGTTATGGAGGTACTGCGCAGAAGGGCCGACGCTAACATCGGTCAGGCCCTGGTACTGCTGGATTTGTCGGCCGCCTTTGATGCGGTCGACCATGGTATCCTTGTCGACCGTGTCAGAGAGGCCGGCATCCGGGGCACTGCCCTCGACTGGGTCCACTCTTTCCTGTCTGACCGCAAACAAGCGGTCAGGCTGTCCCAGTTTTCAGCCGACCAGGTTGGGCTAACCTGTGGCGTCCCCCAGGGCTCTTCCCTATCCCCACTCCTTTTTAATTTATACCTGGCTCCCCTGATCCGCTCCCTACATAGCCTGAATGTCACCGCGTTTAATTACGCGGATGACATCCAACTGGTCTTTGCCATCGACCCCTCGGATCAGTCAATTTCCACTTTCTCAACCACCCTCTGTTTCATCAGTGATTGGATGAGCTCAAACCATCTCAAGCTCAACCCCGACAAGACCGAGCTGGTTCTTGTCGGGGATCCTCTAACCCTTGGCAGCCTTCCTTCTGGCCGACAAGACTGGGCAGTCCCCCTTGCCCAGTCAACTCAGCAAAAATCCTGGGGGTCATTATCAGCAGTGACCTCTCAATGAAGTCCCAGATCAGTGCGGTAGTGTCTTCCAGTCATTTCCAGCTCAGGAAGATCCGTAAAATCTCTCGCCTCCTCACCACCGAGGCCCTCACTCTGGCTCTGCTTGCGCTAGTCATTTCACAAATTGACTACGCAAATGCGCTCTATGTAGGCATTCCTGACTACCAAGCCAAGAGACTGCAGCTGATCCAAAACCAGGCCGCCCGCCTCATTTTTCACCAACCCAGACATCAACATGTCCGTCCCCTCTTAAAAAGTTTACATAGGCTTCCGGTCACTGCACGCTGCAAGTTTAAACTAGGCTGCATAATTTTCAAATCCCTTGCAGGCGGAGGCCCCTCATTTATCTCTTCCCTTCTACACCCCTATGTTCCTTCTCGTAGCCTTTGTTCGTCTCAGCTGGCCTTACTGACAGTCCCCAGATTCAAGAGGAAGAAACACGGTGGCCTCAGGTTTTCTTTCCTAGCTCCTTCCTTCTGGAATGCCCTCCCCCTCTCTCTAAGGTTACCTTCCCCCTACACCAGGTTCAGATCTCTCCTTAAAACCTTTTTGTTTACTGAAGCCTACAATTAGCCCTCTATCCCCTTTCTTTTCCGTTCTCTCCACACAAGCGCCAAGAAACCTTCAGGTGTTAGTCGCGCTTTACAAGAACCTTTCACATCACATCACATCACAAGATCTGGGGTCTTTTCTAAGTCCGGAGTTAATTGTGATTCGGAGAGCTGTGAGACCGATAGATCGACCGTGTTTGGTAGGCTATGCCTTTGGCCACAGCCTTAACTCCGTCCAAGGTCCCTAAGCTGATACGGCGTTCTTGCATCCGCCAGATGACCCATGGAGGATCTTTTTGCATTTGCTAAATCTTGGGACACTCTACGTTCTATGAGCGAAATGCTCTGATCTATGAATGAGTTGGCCCTGGTGATGAAGTTATCTAGGGGACCTATAAATTGCCCTTCCTTTGCAACAGTTTTGCTTCTGCTTCCTTGTGTAGACATAGTAAGGATTTAGGAAATGCCTGAGTTAGGATGGAAACAGTGAAAAGTAATTATAAGTACCCCCAAAATTGATTTAGGACAAAAGGAAAGTACATACAGTTTAGGAGCTAGTCCAGGATGATGGTGATTTTTAGGGGGGGGGGCCCGGCCAGGTCTTTAACGGTCTCTAACGGGCTACAACGGGCCCGCCCTTGGCCCAGGCTTCGCCCCGGGCTCCGTCCCGCGCGCGTCCCGCGTGCGCGGTGAGGGGAGGAGTTAAAATAGGAGGGGGCGAGGTGGGAAGAGGCTCTAGCTGCGGCAAGTGACAGGCCGCTCGGAATGCTGGGCCTCGCAGTCCCGGCCCTGTCCTCACTCTCCGGCAGGTCCAGGTAATCAATCCAAAATCCAATGCCCCCGTTCTGCACGATGCAGTGTCCTCCCTTCTGTGGGGATATCAGAGCCAGGGAAGGGGACAAAAAGCAGCATAGTCAGCAGAGCGTCCTCGGCTTGCGAGCGGCTCCCGCGGAGCGGGGCCGAGAGCCGTTTTCAGGTGCTGCAGGGGGGTGGGGCGGGGCAGGAAGAGGCTCCAGCTGCGGCGAGTGACAGACCACTCGGAATGCTGGGCCTTGCAGTCCCGGCCCCGTCCTCACTCTCCGGCAGGTCCAGGTAATCAATCCAAAATCCAATGCCCCCGTTCTGCACGATGCAGTGTCCTCCCTTCTGTGGGGATGTCAGAGCCAGGGAAGGGGACAAAAAGCAGCAAAGTCAGCAGAGCGTCCTTGGCTTGCGAGCGGCTCCTGCGGAGCGGGGGCCGCAAGCCGTTTCCAGGTGCGGCAGGGGGCGGGCGGGAAGAGGCTCCAGCTGCGGCGAGCGACAGGCCACTCGGAATGCTGGGCCTCGCAGTCCCCGCCCTGTCCTCACTCTCCGGCAGGTCCAGGTAATCAATCCAAAATCCAATGCCCCCGTTCTGCACGATGCAGTGTCCTCCCTTCTGTGGGGATGTCAGAGCCAGGGAAGGGGACAAAAAGCAGCAAAGTCAGCAGAGCGTCCTCGGCTTGCGAGCGGCTCCCGCGGAGCGGGGGCCGCGAGCCGTTTTCAGGTGCTGCAGGGGGGCGGGGCGGGAAGAGGATCCAGCTGCGGCGAGTGACAGGCCGCTCGGAATGCTGGGCCTCACAGTCCCGGCCCCGTCCTCACTCTCCGGCAGGTCCAGGTAATCAATCCAAAATCCAATGCCCCCGTTCTGCACGATGCAGTGTCCTCCCTTCTGTGGGGATGTCAGAGCCAGGGAAGGGGACAAAAAGCAGCAAAGTCAGCAGAGCGTCCTTGGCTTGCGATCGGCTCCTGCGGAGCGGGGGCCGCAAGCCGTTTCCAGGTGCTGCAGGGGGCGGGAAGAGGCTCCAGCTGCGGCGAGCGACAGGCCACTCGGAATGCTGGGCCTCGCAGTCCCCGCCCTGTCCTCACTCTCCGGCAGGTCCAGGTAATCAATCCAAAATCCAATGCCCCCATTCTGCACGATGCAGTGTCCTCCCTTCTGTGGGGATGTCAGAGCCAGGGAAGGGGACAAAAAGCAGCAAAGTCAGCAGAGCGTCCTCGGCTTGCGAGCGGCTCCCGCGGAGCGGGGGCCGCGAGCCGTTTTCAGGTGCTGCAGGGGGGCGGGGCGGGAAGAGGATCCAGCTGCGGCGAGTGACAGGCCGCTCGGAATGCTGGGCCTCGCAGTCCCGGCCCCGTCCTCACTCTCCGGCAGGTCCAGGTAATCAATCCAAAATCCAATGCCCCCGTTAAGCACGATGCAGTGTCCTCCCTTCTGTGGAGATGTCAGAGCCAGGGAAGGGGACAAAAAGCAGCAAAGTCAGCAGAGCGTCCTCGGCTTGCGAGCGGCACCGATCACTGTCATTTGTAATACCAGAACCAATTCTGCAGTGACTTTTTTGTTGTTGTTGTTTTTGTTCTCATACAGCCAAAAAGTAGAGCAAAACTCAAGATGGGATACCTCTTACTACTCCATACCAATCTTTACCAGCCCTTTGGATAGGCAATGGAAAAAGATAGAGCATTCCCTTCTAGAAGACATCGGTTCCTTCTCCAATCCTGTTCACTTTATCCGGTTTCATCTGTCTAAGCTACTAAGGAGACTGGGTCCGACGGTGTTCTTTGGCTTAATCATTGGACCCGATATCTCTTTCTCTCCAAAAAAAACTGGGGGATTTTCCGATTTCCAAAGCCTACAGATTTCTTTCCTGGCCAAAATAATAACATAAAAAATAAAATTGAATATAGGTGTGTTCATACAATAGTCTTTTGGTAAACCCCAAAAAATCAGGCTAATGCTTAAATCAATTGGTCTCCCCAGAACAGATTCCAAAAAAATCGCATACCTTGTTCCAATAAAGTTCAATTTCTGTACATTCCATTAATATATGTACATCATCTGCATCTGGGAATTTGCACCTCGGGCAACTATATACCGTCCCGCTTATCTTAGTTAATTTTTCTGGGGACCAGTAAACTCCATAGACGGTGTATAGATGGTTTCTCCTCAGTGTAGCAGGTTTTACAACATCCTGTAACTTTACAAAGGAATCACACCAGACCTTGTATACATCTCTACTATTCCCTCCGTTCTTTCCATATTCCTCCTCCCATAGTCTCTGTACTTCTGTTTCACCTTTATCCTCGGCATTCAATAATGCTCCATACCAATATGCAACTTTCTTCTTCCATATACCACTTCTAGTCACTTGGTCTAATACTTCTGCATGGACTTCCTCCACCTTCCATGTCTGTGTCAACCACCAATATGTAATCTGATAGTATTTAAACCCCGTGATTGATCCTTGAGTTAACCTACACAATGCCTCCAAACTCATGAGATTACCACTGTCTTGCAAATCTCCCCAATATTTTATTCCCCCTCTTTTCAGTGGCATACTCAGTTGATCTTGTAGGCACTCTGGAGTACCAGGAGAGTCCCAAACTGGAGCCTGCATTGCATAGTACGGGATATCCATTTTTTTCCTTATGAACATCCATGTTTCTAAAGCAGCCAGCAATATTTGTAATCTTACTTTTTTATAGAATTGAGGATCTCCATATTTGTACAGGAAAGAGACCTGACCGTGAATCACATCCTTTAACATGGCTTTAAACAATAGACCTAATGATGAAGAATCAGGCTTATTCATCAAGATCCTGAAATCTTTAAAATGGAAAGAATAACAATAAGGTAGTAAATCTGGTAAGGTACCCTCCTACTTTAAGACCTCTCCTTAGCTTTTACCAAGCTATCCTGGTACCCTTTATTGCCCATATAAAAGTGCCTCTTTTACCTTGCAGTTTGGCAATATTATCTTGCTTAAAAGTTAAAGAAATTATATTAAATAAAAAGTAATTTTCAGCAAAATGATCATTTTAACAAGATTAACTCTCCCATAGATATTTAGAGGGAGGTTTGCCCATCTAGTGAGTAACCCTTCTCCAATTGATGTTTGGGATTTCCTCTAATATCTGCACTAGATGGACCCCTAAATACCTCATTTGAGACTTTGCCCCTGGATAAATATTAACTTGGTTCCACTCCATTATTTCCGTCTTGTCTTTATTTATACTTTAACCAAAGGCCAGTCCAAATTCTTCCGCCAGCTCAAATAACTGCGGTATGGTCTCTGTAGGGTTATTTGTATATAGGAGTAAATCATCTACATAAAGAGCAGTTTTAAGTTCCATCTCTCCGAGCCAATAAGGATGAATAGCACTATCCTGCCTAAGCTTGTTAACAAAAGGTTCAAAATAAACATTAAATAATAACGATGACAGGGGACACCCCTGCCTTATACCTCTCCCAATATTAAACTAATCTGTCAGGACCCAATTCTTGAGCGCTTGAATAAAATTTTCAGGAAAACCGAACCTTTTTAGGGTTGCCCAAAGGTATTGCCACCTAACTTGGTCAAACGCTTTAGCAGCGTCTATTGCTACTATTGTCAATGGAACTTTATTAGCTTCAGCCATGTCAATAGCCCCTATTACCTGGAAGGTCAACTCATTGAGCTGCCTCCCAAGTGTAAAACCTCGCTGATCCCAGAGGACTTTCATCTTAATAACCTTTGCTACTCTTGCCGCCAATATGCCAGTAAAAAGCTTATAGTCAGAATTTAATAACGATATAGGTCTATAGGACTCTATAGATTCTGGGTCCTTATTGGGTTTTAAAATTAGTGTAACTATAGCTTTTGACCATGAACCTGGGGCATTTTTGCCTTCAACATGAATTTTATTAAATAAGGTTTTCAGAACTGGCACTAAATTCACCAAAACTGCAAGGTAAAACTCGCTCAGAAGCCCATCTGGGCCTGCAGCTTTTCCCCTAGCCATTCGTCTACATTGGGCCCAAATTTCTTCTTCTGTAATTTCAGGTTGTAAGTGGGCAATAAATTCTTTTGACAGCTTTGGAAGCATGGCTGACTCTAGCCATCCCTCCACTTCTTCTCGTTCTAGACTTATTTCTTCTTTGTAGAGGTCATTCATAAAAGATCTCGCTTCCTCTAATATCTCCTCCTCACTACATGTTGACCTGTCAGAGCCCCGCAAAGTTAAACTCTTTATCACATTCCTAGCCTAATCTGCTCTAGCTTTCCAGGCTAACCGAGAGCCACACTTTTCTCCATATGAAAAGTGCTGAAGCTTACCCGCTTTCCATTTGTCTAAAAGTTTCTTATCAATCTTGGCTTGGTATTCTGCAAGTAGTTTGTCTAGATCTTTTTCTAGAGATACAACAACTTCTGGGGCCCTCATAACTTCCAGAGAAGCTTTCTGTAATTCTGTTTCCTTATCCTTAATCTTTATTATTCTCTCCATTTCTTCCAGTCTCAGGACTCTAGTTCTGCGTATCGAAACTGACCAAAGTATACCCCTTATATACACTTGGTATGCCTCCCACACCATCTGTAGTTTCACTGTACCAATATTAAATTTAAAGTACTCATCAGTTGTATTTATTATCTCCGCTATCAAATCTTCTTCTACTAACAAGGATCTATCTAGGGTCCATCTCTTTTTTATCTCCCTATGCTTAAATCCCAAAATCATCTCAACTGCAGAGTGGTCTGACAGTATGGCTGGGATATGTTTAATGTCTATAACCTCTGAACACAAAGATTGATCCTCCAAAATAATCAATTCTTGAATGATGCTTGTATTTTTTACTATAAAAGGTATAGTCCTTGGAGGCATCATTCAATCTTCCATATATCTAATAAATTGAAATCTTTGCTTATATTATTCAACATTGCAAAAGTTCTTGGCGGGTTATTATATTTAGCTCTCGAGGTACGATCCTCCTGTTTATTAAAAACCCAGTTGAAATCTCCCCCTATTAATATTGGCCCAGTAGTATTCATCAAACTAACCTCTAGTCTTTGAAGGGCTCCTGGCTTATCCTCATTCCGACAGTAATAAATAGCACAAATTAGGGGTGAATCCTTTACTGTTAGAGTTGCGTCCAAAAACCTCCAGAGTGACCTGTCTCTTTTTTTATAACTCCAATACCTACATTGCTCCTAATTATCAAAGCTACCCCTCTAGTACTCCCCCGTTGATCTGAGCAAGGAACCTCCTGTACCCACCTCTCCTTTTCCAGACCTAATCTACATTCTTGAGATTCTAAATGGGTCTCTTCTAAGCAAAACAAATCAGCCTTACTGTTCCTCAAAAATTCCATAACCCTAGATAGTTTTCTCTTACCTCTCAACCCGTTCACATTCCATGTTATTAGTTTAAGCGTTTGTTGCCTATAAATTCATCTCACTTTCAACCTCACATCAGAACTTTTTGGAAACATATGAGAACTATTGCCCACCCCATAAACCTCTCACCCTTTATACCCCCACTCCCCTCCCCTGAGGAACCCTCCTACCATCCCCTTGCGGTTTACCAACCGCCATTCTGGACCTACCCTTCGCAGCCAAGACTTGAACTTATTGTACATCTTTTTAATTAGATAAAGAAATTCCCCGCCAGTATTATCTCGTGCACATGTGTATTTTACATTTTCCTTACCCTTATATACACACATATATATATTCACTGAAAAAAACATAGGTTTGACACCAGTTATCGTTAGCTAGAAATTTTACTGACATAAAACCATTGAAATGCCCATGTTGTTCTTAGCTGGACTCACTATAACTTGCGCGCCTGCAATGCACTGCTGATGATGTCACATATTACATCACTCATGACATGGTCAGTGACATCACTCATGACATCACTGATGACACCATCCAGTGAATGTGTGTCTTTCTGAAAAATAAATATGTTTTACATATGTATATGTAAAGGTCGATGGAAGAAAATGTTTAAATAAGTGTCTTAATGGATGTTTTTAAAAAAAAATGGATTGGTTAACTAGCTTATTAAGTGTATCTTAGTGAATACATATATTAGCGAGTATTGTTTAAATATTTAAATGTTTGTATCAGTGTTTCACTGTGTATAAGGAGCTGCATGGATTGGTGAATAGCTACATGTGTGTGTATATGGGTTATCAGATTTGTTTTAGTGTCAGTATGAGTGTCTGTATGGTTTGTTGGGGGTATTACTTAGCACATAGATGCATCAATGACTGACTCACTGTTTGTATGTGTTTTGAAGACAGCATATGTGCAGGACTGTATGAGTGGATGAGTGTGTATATGTGTGTGTTAGTGAGTGAATGGCTGTCTCACTAGTGTCTTTATCAGTAACTACATATGTTTTAATCTAGTATATGTGAGTATTGATGTATATAAGTGAGTATATGTGAGAGTGAGAGATTGAAAGAGCTCTTGTTTAAATAAGTATGTGTTTCTATAAGTGATTGTTTAAGAGAGTAAGTATGTGTAAGTTTCCTTAGAAGTAAGGTGGTAGTGTGTGTATAGCTGTATATGCAAATAAATGGATGTTCAATAGTTTATTTGCATGTGTGAGTATGTGTGTGAGTATCTTTTGGATGACTGTTGGTGTGTAACAGGATGTATAGGCGTATCACTACATATGATGTCATGTTATGTTATGTTATGTTATTTTTACTTATACCGCGCACAGCTGCCCCAGCGAAGGGGCGTCCTGGCACTTTGACAAGGCAAACACAACAGAACACCGATAAAAAAACAGAAGGGCCACAGGAACAGCATGAGAGCTAAACAAATAAGAAGGTCTTGATGGCACGTCTAAACTAAAGAAGGTCATCAATAGCCCGGATATGAAGAGGAAGAGAGTTCCACCAATTCGCCGCTAGCACTCGAAAAGAGCGGCCACCTGCTCTACTCAGCCTGAAGTGCGGAACCACAGCCAGATTCTGACCCAAACATCTTAGGGTTCGCGAGGGTACATACGGTGCCAGCAGATTCTCCAGAATTTGGAGAGATGTACCCTTGAGGATTTTAAACGCAAGGCAGAGAACCTTGAATTTAATCCTCTGATTTACAGGGAGCCAGTGGAGAGAGTGCAAAGATTTGGAGACCGAGCACCGCCTAGGCAGACCTATCACCACTCTGGCTGCAGCATTATGAACTCGCTGCAGCCAGGTAAGTTCTGACTGATTGATCCCAGCTAAAAGCAAGCTGGCATAGTCCAGCAGGGACAACACTGATGCTTGAACCACCAATTGTCTGGTGGGGGCATCAAAAAATTTAAGGATAGGTCTAAGTCCTCTAATAATGCCATAGCAAGAGGCCGCCACTTTCTTGGTGTGACAGATGAAACTGAGGGTTGGGTCAAGACCCCAAGATTTTTTATCTCCGATGCTGGAGAGGGGGTCACACCTAGATCAGGAGGCCACCACTTGTCACCCCACAACCCCGCCTGCTTGCCGACCACCATAACCTCAGTCTTCTTTGTGTTTAACTGGAGACAGTTGGAGTTCATCCAGTTGGCCACTGCCCGTAAACGTCACGGAACCTGGGAGCCTCCATGTCTGAGTCCCCACTCAACGTGACCGCCAGCTGCGTGTCATCTGCGTATGAAACCATTGTCAGGCCCCATTGCTTGACGACCGCAGCCAGCGGCCTCACGTAAAGACTGAAAAGAGTGGGACTCAACGATGAACCCTGTGGGACCCCCAGGTCCAACGGATAGGATTTGGACTTACCGGGTGGAATCGCAACCTGGAATGACCTTTCCGCAAGAAAAGATCGAAACCAGCATAGGGCAGAACCCGTGACACCTACTTCCTCAAGTCGGTGAAGCAAAATCCTGTGCGAGACCGTGTCGAACGCGGGACTGAGATCTAGTAGCAATAGTGCTGCCGTCTGACCCGCATCAAGCACAGAACGCAGATGTTCGACCATAGAAAGTAGGGCCGTCTCCGTGCTGTGGCCCGCACGGAACCCATTCTGGGTAGGGTCAAGAATGTTAGCCCTGGTAAGATGGTCTGCAAGAATGCCATTCACATGGGCCTCAGCAACTTTCGCAGCCCAAGGAAGCAAGGAAATAGGGTGGTAGTTCTCAGGTTTAAGGGGGTCAAGGGTGGCCTTCTTCAAAATAGGTGTAACTACAGCCTGCTTCCACCTAATGGGAACTACACCTGAGGAAAGTGACAAATTGATCAGAGAGAGCACCGGAGTGCGGCATAACGGCGACATGTTCTTAAGCTGAGCAGGTTTCAACGGATCTACAGGAGATCCTGACTTAATTTTGAGGCTCAAGGAATCAAAGGCCTCCATAGATAGGGAGGGCAGGGTAGTAAGAAATTCACTGCCTCCCGAAGTGCAGCTAACCCGCTCTGAATTGAAAATTGGAGAGCCCATTGAGAAGGTTCGATAAATGGCTTGAACTTTCTCTAGGAAGAAGGAGGCCAGACCCTCACAATGGGAGTCCGAATATATTTCTGTTGCCGTTGTCCTCTTAGCCATGAGGTCCTTTAACACCTTAAAAATGAGTTTCGAAGGATTCGAGCCGTTCTGAAACTCTTGGGCATGAAAGGCTGCTCGTGTTCTACACACCGAGTAAGTATATGTATGAGTGACTATATAGAACAGTTGGTGGAATTACTGAATTGGTTGTTGTAACTGGTATGGGTATCTCCATTTTTTTGAAAATGTTAATTTCTATTTTTGAATATGTGTTGGAATTTCAATGGTTTTATGTCAGTAAAATTTCCAGCTAACTATAACTGGTGTGAAACCTATGGTTTTTTCAGTGAATATATATATATATATATATATATATATATATATATATATATATATATATATATATATATATATATATATATATACCTACATATATATATACCTACATATATAAACATATATAATCTGTATATCTATATAAATACAAATATAAATGCATGCATACATATACATATATGCATACAGTTTAAAAAACACTAAAAAAAGCAAAGCTAAAAAGCCACCTCATTACAAACAGAATGGCTTTAACTTAAACGAGGGTGAGATCTATTGCATTTTCATTGCTTGTTTACTTTGGTTCCATCAAGAAGGCAGGCATTCAGATGTGTCACACATTTGCCATAAATTCTGAATGTTAGCACTCTAGTTGCTCATTAGATCACTTTAGCAAAGCTACTGCTCACCAGGGAGGTCTGCTGCTGGTATTCAAAGTGCATGTTTCAGTCTGCATGTCAGAATTTTTTTAATGAAATAGAAGAGGATTTGAGAAGTCACTCAAAATGAAATTTTTCTTTCTGAAGCACTAATCATACTTTCTATGGCAAACTGAACCCCCTCATTTTGTTCCTTTTTAAATTAAATGTTTTCAGACTTACCACTTCATTCCAATCAAGATGGCTTCTGGTGTGCCATACTTTTGTCATAAGTAAGACTGTTAGCGCTCTAGTTGTTCTTTAGAACACTCTGGGACATTCTGTCATTGGGCTATACTTGGGCTACATCTGGGTAATATTTGGGCTACATTTAGGCTTTTTTGTCTCTGGTGGCCATCTTGGGAGACTGTATGTCAGAATTCTTTAATGAAATTGAAGAGGATTTGAGAAGTCACTCAAAATGTGCCCTAATTATTCTTTCTGCAGCACTAACCATACTTTCTATGGCAAAATATACCCCCTCATTTTGTTCCTTTATAAATTAAATGTTTTAAGAGTTACCAATTTATTCCAATGAAGATGGCTTCAGGTGTGCCATACATTTGTAATAAGTAGGACTGTTAGCGCTCTAGTTGTTCTTTAGAACACCCTGGGACATTCTGTCATTGGGCTATACTCGGGCTACATCTGGGTGATATTTGGGCTACATTTCGGCTCTTTTGTCTCTGGTGGCCATCTTGGGAGACTGCATGTCAGAATTTTTTAATGAAATAGAAGAGGATTTGAGAAGTCACTCAAAATGTGCCCTAATTGTTCTTTCGGCAGCACTAATAATACTTTCTATGGCATAATATACCCCCTAATTTTGTTCCTTTTTAAATTAAATGTTTTAAGAGTTACCACTTTATTCCCATCACAATGGCTTCAGGTGTGCTATACCTTTGCAATAAGTAGGACTGTTAGCGCTCTAGTTGTTCTTTAGAACACTCTAGGAGGCTGCAGTAGAACACAAAGGAATCAACTGACAGTCTATGTCCTTGTTGGATGTACATGTTTTACTGAGAATGTTAGACTTCATTCTCACAAGACTGAGAAAGATAATGTGAATTTACAGAAAATATGCTTTCAGTTTAGCTTATAGATCCCCTTCCAAACCACTGTGGGAAAATCATGAGATATTAGTTTTCTTTCAAACATGATTCATGATATCACAGCAGAAGGGTTTTTCACATGGTAAAATCACCTTAGAACACACCACAATTCCTAAAATGAGTATGGTACCATCAACAAATGATTTATAATGTAACTAAAGTCCTAACACCCTCTATTAACTACAATGCTTTTTAATCAGGTGCTATCATGTATATTGGTCACAAGATGGCTGCCAACACTTCTTGGATGAAGTGCTGACAGCCAATCAGATCAGATGTGTGGTTAGGCTCCGCCCAGATATATATATTGTTTTGAACCTAAATTACTCAAAATCCACTGGAGCACATATCTTGAGACATAGCAAAGGCACATCGGGCTACCAGTCCCTACAATGTTGCCAAGTTTTGTGGAAATCCATTCAGCTGTTCGGGCTAAAAGTGAGTCCAACCGCCCTATAGAAAATTAACATGGGGAAAACACGTTTCTGGACCCCCCTTTTATCTCGGCCCCCGCTTGACTAATCCCCCCCAAACTTTCAGGGAAGGAGCGGAGCGCAGCGAGGCAAATTTAAGGAAAATTACAGGCAGATTCCTCAACCAGCGCCAAAGTTATTCCCAATAGAATGTTGCGGATTTCCTATAGAAAACAATCCTAATTATAACTACCTACTGGCGACCGCCAGTAGGTAATACATATACCTATATATATATATATATATTATTTTTTTGTATCTAACTTTTTGATGTACTTTCTTCCTTCATCCTATTTTGCTGTATATCAACTTCCTCTCCCTGTACATCCTCCTTAATCTATAATTTCAGCTATAATTACACTTCACTACTGATCCATTGTTTTCAAGAAAGAGTCTACATCTTCAGTGGAACTAAAATTATACATTTTGTTTTTCCACATTATTTTTAACAAGCCAGGGTATCTCATCTGGACTTGCGCCCCCGAATTCTCAGCTCTGCATTCTTGTGCCGAGGTCCCACTGCCTCTGTGCAGTTCTCTTCCCGAGATCTGACCTAATTTGATAGCTAATCAAACCGAATGTTTGTGCTGGTTCCTTCAGGGCTCTTCCCAATATCAGTTCTTTGACCGAATATGAAAGAAAGTTTATCAATATTTTCCTTGGTTCTTGACTTGCTGGATTCAGTTTGAAAGGGTCTCTATGCACTCTTTGGATTTCCTTGTCCAAGTTGATATCTGGTCTATCTTTTAGAATTCCTTCTTTAAGAATCAGACATATAAAAGATTTTAAATCCCCCCATTCTGCCCCCTCCGGGATTTTTAAAAATCTGAGTTTATTTCGTCTTGCATGTATTTCCAGTCTCTCAATGTCGTCCTGCAAGGTTTTATTCTGAACTTTTAAGTTTTCCAGTTCTCTCGTATTAACCGATACTGCTTCAGAGTGGCTCTTAACCTCAGACTCTAGCATCCCAGTACGGGAGGCTATATCATCCAATTTATTCTCCAGAACCTCGCATTTATCTTGTATGCCCTTCTGATTAGCCTTAGAGATCTCGAACTTTGAGAGCAAATCCCCCCTCAAACTTATCAAAATAGACTCCAAATCAGACTTTCCTACTACTACACCCTGGGAAGGATCCATCTCTCCTCTATACACAGAGCTACAGTCTTCCTGCCCTGAAGTCAAAGGTATGGCGTCACTTGACAGAGATACTTCTTTGGTGGGTTGTCCCTCCTGTAGTCCTTCTTTCTCGCTCTCACCTATTTCTCTCATACCAACATCTTCCGCTAATGAAGTATAGTGATTTTCTAGTAGAAGGGGGGTGCTGGACTGCAATAAAACCTGCCCCTCCTCAAAAGAATTAGTCACCTGCTCCATGATCTTAAAATACGATTTTAGCGAGGAGGTGGTCTTTACTTGGATTCGTGCAGCCTTAGCCTCCCTCCTTTTCCTGCACTCTCCAAATTTAGTTACTTTTTCTTTAGAGCTAATGGAAGAACTTCTCCCACTGTTTTCACCACCGTTGTTCCAGCTGTACCCTTCCCTTTCCCCTTACTACCTTTGCTTTTTGCCTCAAATTGGGAGCGGAGTTGACATCTGTTTCTCAGGGGAAATTCAGCTCCTCCGTTCACTGGTAAAGTTTGGGGGGTTTTACTTTTATCTACAGGCTATTCAACCCCTAAATGTCCCTTTTCCTTCCCCTGATGCAGATTTTTCTGAACCTGAACGTTTCTGTTCGTTTCTAGACTATCCACTGATAATCTTGCAGGAACCTGATCCTTTTCCCCCACACCAACACCAGCCTCAACTCCCCCTTTAAGTTTAGTAATATGCCCCTTTAAGTGGGAAACAAACGGCTGCTCTTCCATCTGCTGATCCTCATCCAATTTTAAAGTGCAGCTTACCCAAGTCTCGATTTCCCTGACTTCTCTCGGGGGAGTATCTCTCCGCTTTGTATTACCAACCTCCTGTACTCCCTTCAATTCTTGCAGGCGCCGTAAGCCTCGTCCAACTCGGAAGTCAATTCGTACCACTGCCACCAATACTTTCCGCCACAGTAGGGCTCTGCGTCCCAGACCCCCACCGCTCTGCACCGCGGCTGCCTCCTCAAACTCCGCCTCCACATCCCATACCAGGTATCTCGTTAAAGCCGTAGCTCCACCAGAAGACGAGGTAGGAAACACTAAACAAAACTAATAGTGTTTAGAGATTCAAAATCAAATTAATTGTACAGCGTCTCTAATCATTACCTGTCGGAAATTTCTCGGGTGTTATAGATTACATTTTCCATAGTCTGTCATGCTTTTTAGTCCTGCTGCTGCTGCGGGAGCTCCGGCGACCGGCGTCAACCCGCCGCCATGTTCCTCCCAGGTCAAAACTCTGGAGTGACTTGATTGGAACACCCATCTGACCGTCATACACAACATCCAATACATCCACCAAAAGACCCCACTAAAATCAGACACTATGCCAACCTTGCATAAGAGGAACCATCGCCAAAACATAATACATGCTGAACCGTGCTTTGAGGCTACACCAGTGACATGGTTAAGCAATGATGAAATTCAATACTATACCATGAAAACATATAAGGAAACATATGAGTATTTTATAAACAAGGCAAAGTCTCTGAGCTAATTATTTGTAACCAGAAGTAGGCTCAAAGTCTGGGAAACCCATAAATACCCAAGAACAGAATAGGTTTTGATGTAATCGCAAAGTCTATCTGATGTAAGAAAAGCAGCAACTTTGATGGGAGTGACATTTGTGACTGAGTACAACTAAAGCAATCAATGAGAGTTACGACATTGGTTGTCTTCCTACTCTGACACAGTCAGAGGTATGGACAAGAACATATTTCCACCATATTTTTTTTTGAGTGGTATGCTTTTTTTAGAGAAGCTTGGCAAGGTGTGCTGTAAAATATTTTGAGAGTGCAAATTTACACATGTGCAATTGGAAAGGGAAGACCACTCGGTCCCCCCGAATGTATAGATGGGTGCCCCGATCCCCCCGGGAAACCATTTTGAGCGGGGGGCGTGGTTCAGCTGGTATGCCCAAAGCGGCGTAGCCGGAGCACGCCCTTCCCGCCCAGAAGGAGTTGTCCTAGACACCCGCCCGGAAGACCGCGCCCAGTGGGCGTACATGAGGAGGGTCCCCGCCCTCCCGCAGACGGATAAATAGAGCTAGAATCCAAAGAAGCGTCCTCTTGTTCCAGTGCTCTGAAGGCTGCACCACTCGTTGCTCGTGAGCCCTCGACGGAACAAGCGGCAATTTTGAGAACTTTTAATCTTGTTGTTTCTCTTTCAGTACCAGGAGTGTAAAGGATCTTGGACCTCGTCGATCGACTAGAGCGGAGTAAACGAAGCTATGGCCGGCAAAAAAGCGGGAAAGAGCTCGAGCTGGAGAAGGTACTGCGCACCTTGTCGAACCGAATGGCGATCATGGACCGAAAACTGGGTAAAGTGGATTCGATCGGTCGAGGTTTGGCCGAGGTTAAAAAGCAGTTAGCGGCCCAGAACAACCCCTCGGGCCGTCCTAAGAAGGTGATAGGCCCGGCCTTGCCGGGAGTCGGCCCTGAATGTAGGGGGAAGCGTATTAAGAAGAGGGCAGTTTCCAGGGAGGACCCGGTTCCGGAGGTGCCCCCAACTGCCCCCATCACACCGGCGGACAACCCGGTAACGAGTCTGGATGTAGGTTTACCAATCCCTGTTGTAATTACCCCGGGTAATGATGATCAGATGCCCCCAGAACTGGCTCTTCAGTTAGCGGCGGTGTTGCCCTGGCTTAAAAAGAAAGCAGGGGGAGCAGTGGCTGCGGGGGATTTGGCAGAGGAAGCTAGATTAATAATCGAGCAGTTACGGCAGTCGAGAGAAGCCGGGACGGCGAATGTTCCTTCTATTTCCCCACAGGTGGCGCCATGAGTAACTACGGTTGGCCGGGAAAAGACAGCAGATACCGCGGTTGAACCCGGTAAGATCCCATTGCCAATGGTGGGGGAAATTTCAGTGCCTTCAAGGCGCGAGAGGGTGGCACAGCACATCCCAGCGGCCACGAAGGAAATGATATGGGGGGACAAGTATGTTAATATGTTTTCATTATTGACCGACCATCGTGATATGGAATACGCAAAAACCCAGAAAGATTTATGGCACCCCAGCGTGTGGCAGGCCAAGATGGCGGAATTTAGGGTCGACGAGACCGTAGCGAACTGGGTGAAGGCCTTCTCTATATTCACGGCAGTAATGGGGGAACGTAAGCCTGAAGTGTTGCCCGAGCTATCCTGTTACCAGAATAGGATCATGGATTTTTATAACATGTACGGGGGGAATGAGTGGAAAGGATATGACATGCAATTCCAAAAGTCTAAAGAGTTTGATGTAACTTTGACATGGGATTGCCTCGACACGGTATCGTGGCACAAGCAGCTCTTGCCTGGATCAGCAGGTACGTCCTCGCCGGGCGGGAGCGGGCCTGGGACAGTTCAGCAAAGGCCTGTGCAGCCCTTTCGAGCAAGCGCCGGTGGGGAATCACAGCCCAAGACCGGCGGCAATGGGGGCAAGCGCGGGGTTTGTTGGGGTTTCAACAGAGGTAACTGTAACAGACCCCAGGGAACATGTAGGTTCCGGCATGCTTGAGCGGGCTGTGGGAAATCCTCACACCCAAAGAGTAGCTGTAGATCCAAGAACGGTGGTTCGGGAGGAAAGGGGGGGTCCAAGCAAGAGTGAGGTGATGCTTGGGAAGCAATCGTCTTCACCCGTCGACATCATGGCTTTGATCCCTGGTTGAACAAATACCCTGATCATGTATCCGCCGGGATTTTGAGGAATGGTTTCCTCTATGGCTTCAACATCCCGGCGGGGAATTTTCGGGGGACCCCCTTTTGTAAAAATTAGAAATCCGTCCAACACAACCCAACAGTGGCAGCCAGGAAAATTACCAAAGAAGTCAGCTTGAGGGGGGTAGCAGGACCTTTTCCATGCCCGCCGGTGGCGGACTTCGTGTGTTCACCTCTAGGAGTGGTTCCGAAGAAAGACCCAGGGGAGTATAGACTCATTCACAATCTGTCGGCCCCGAGGGGCGCTTCGGTGAATGAAGCCATTGATCCGGATGTCTGCTCAGTTCGGTACGCATCGTTCGACGATGCCGTTGCCCTCCTGAATCACCTGGGCCCCGGTGCTCTGATGGCGAAAGCGGACATCGAATCAGCTTTCAGGTTGCTCCCGGTACACCCGCGGGACCAGCGCTTGCTAGGATTTACGTTCCAAGGGAAGTATTAAATGGATAAATGCGTGCCCATGGGTTGCTCAATTTCTTGTGCTTATTTTGAGATGTTCAGCTGCTTTTTAGAATGGGCATTCACCGAGGCCACAGGGCATAGACAAGTGATGCACTATTTAGATGACTTCCTGTTCTTGGGGCCAGCCGGCAATGCGAAATGTCCACAGGTACTGCAGGGCTTCTGCAGTCCCATTGGCGCCAGGTAAGACGGTGGGGCCATCTACTTCACTGGAGTTTCTGGGAATTGAGCTTGATTCAGTGGAGGGATGCTTACGTTTGCCAATGGAGAAGGTGGCCAAGTTCAGGGCTTCCTTAACACAATGCCTGGGCAAAGAAAAAGTGACCCTGCACCAGCTACAACGAACAGTGGGTCAGCTTAACTTTGCCTTGAGAGTAATACCGATGGCTCGCCCCTTCTCACGCTCCATTGCACAAGCTATGGTCGGCCTCAAGGAGGGACACCACCGCACGAGACTGTCGGCAGAGGTTCGCCAGGATATGCGCATTTGGTTGGCATTTCTGGCAGACTTCAACGGTCGAGTAGTGTGGAACAATCCCCCAGCGTCGTCGGACGAACTGGGTTTGTGGACCGATTCGGCCGGGAGCGTGGGATTTGGCGCCATCTTTGTTAACCGATGGTCGGCGCAAGTATGGCCGACGTGGTGGCACTCCAGTGGCCTAACATGTAACATTGGGTTCTTGGAGCTATTTCCCATTTGGGTGGCTCTGTTGGCATGGCCAGACGATTTTAGGAACCGCTCAGTAGGGTTTTGGTCGGACAATATGACTGTGGTTGAGTGCATTAATCAGCAGGCAGCCCGCTGCAAGTGGATCTTGAGACTGTTGAAAGAAATTGTGTTACGTTGCATGAGATTGAATGTACAGTTCAGGGCAAAACATGTGCCGGGTGTACTGAATATTGCAGCTCATGCACTCTCTCGTTCACACATGCAGGCTTTCAGGGTCTATCTACCCACAGCGGACCTAGTAGCGGCACCGTTCCCCGAAGCACTATGGCTGATCGGTGCCCCGGATTACAAGACCTCGTGGCAGCCAGCTTAGCGCCCAGGACGAGGAAGGCTTATGAGGGAGCGTTTCGTTCTTACTGCGCCTTTTTAGGCCCGGCAGGGAGACATAGCTGGGGGCAGGAGGAATCCTTCCTGGGGTTCTTAGTAGCGCTGCACAGAGAAGGCCGATCAACCGCAACTGCCAACAGACATAGGGCGGCCATATCATTCATGGCGCAATTCCACGGCATATGGGACCCAACGGGTTCCTTTTTAGTCAGAAAGGCGCTTCGCGGCTGGCAACGCTTGGAGGGTCGCAGACAGGATACGAGGCGCCCGATTGGTTTAGAGAGATTGTCTCGGCTTTTAGCAAAGCTGGATGAGACATGCTCCTCCCCTTCCGAAGCAGTTCTGTTCCGGGCAGCTTTCGCCTTGGCATTTCATGGGGCCATGCGGGTAAGCGAACTCGTGGCGAGAAACAAGCAAGATATGGAGGGAGGCTTATGCAGGGATCACGTGCAAATACGGGTGATTCGATGCTAATCTCGATAGCCAGGTCCAAGACAGACCAGGAAGCTATGGGGGATAGTGTGGTTGTGCAGCGCACTCGAGGGTGCCCCACTTGTCCGATAAAGTGTTTAGAGGAATACTTGGCACAGAGGCCGGCGACATGGGGAGGGAGCCTGCTTAGGCACAAGGATGGCACCCCTCTGACGAGATTTCAGTTTCAGAGGGTGCTAGCACTTACAATCGCTGCGGCGGGCATGGACCCGTGCAATTTTGGGACCCACTCCTTCAGAATAGGGGCTGCTACTGAGGCTACGGCCCGGGGTCTGGGTGCGGAAGAAGTGAAACAGCTAGGCCGTTGGTCCTCGAACTGCTTCAAGAGGTATGTGCGATTGCACATGTTGTAAAAGACTGATGAAATGCACTCACGCTTGTTGTCTTTTGTTTGGATTACAGTTTCGCAAGCCTGTGACGCGGGGCGGAATTTGGAGTCAACCCATCACCAGGAGACCAGCGGTCGAGGATCACCGACTGGAGAGCGAGTGGTATGAGTCGTGGGCCACTCATATGTGAGGCGCGCCGGGGACGTATTCATGGCAGGTGACGCGACTCACGCATCTGGGGAATACGGGTTTGGAGTGACCTTCCATGGGAAGGGAGGCCTCTGTTTTGACCAATTTCAATCGTTTGTGGAGGGTCTCTTAGGGCGGCAAAGGTCACCGCCATCTATAGTCATAGTACACTTGGGGGGCAATGACTTGGTAAGACTGGGAAGACGAGTGTTAGTGAAACACATTTTGTCGGCAGTCAGCTGGTTGGCTAAGACTCTCCCGGGGTGCACAATCGCCTGGTCCCACATGATCCCCAGGAAAGTTTGGTGGGGGGGTTTCTCTGTGTCAGCGTTGAATCACTCGGTAAAGAGGGTCAACAATAAAATTGGGAAATTGTTTCACTCCGCGCATTTGTGTAGCATTCCCCATGGGTGTATTCGGGGTGATCACTTTTATTTGAATGATGGGGTTCACCTGTCCAGGGCAGGGAATGATTTACTCATAGGAGACTTCATAGCATGGCTAAGGGGTTTGAGGAGGCATGACCTTTAGGAGGTGTGGGGGGCCGGATAGTCGGTCAACTATCCGGCCTGTGGCGGTAAGGTCATGATCGGTGAGCAGTAATTTCAAGGTCCCTAGGGGGGGCGCCACCCAGAATGGATGGGAGCGCCCGGGGGTAGGCGGCCATTGGCCCCTCCCACGGGTAGGCGGCACCCACTACGGATGGATCGCCTAGGGGGAGACGGCCATAGGCCCCTCCCAGGGGGGAGACGGCTAGATGCCCCTCCTACGAATTTCCAGGGGGCCGGATATCCGCCCTGGCGAAAGAGAGTGTGGGGAAGGGGGGGAGTCCATGCTGCCCTTCTTACAGATACCTCACACGGGGACTCGGACGCACTTTAAGATGCGTCGAGTGAAAGGGGGCCCCCACAACAAGGGAAGTTACAGTTGGCAACGAGGGTAAAGTCCTCTGCGCATGCGCCACTCACACCGTGAGGGCGGGAGTTTGGTAGTAGGGATCTGACACCGGTTAAGACCTTGCCGTTGGCCCTTAATGCTAGGATGTACAATTTTAATTTAGAATGTATGCATTTTCAGGATGCTGGACTCGGCTAGGAAACCTTTGTATTAGAGATCTGTTAAGGTTAGCCAAAGAACATGTCTTCATCAAAATGTAATGAAAGTAAAATTGTACATAATTCATGAAACGTTTTAATTTAATGTTTTCAATTTTGTTTCATATTTTAATAAATACGGCCGGGGGGGGTAACTCCCCCCCGCCTTCCAAAAGCTCAAACCTATGTCTGTCTCCTCCCCTTGGGGAATTGGTGTTGGGAGGGGGTGGCGGGCATCCCGGCCATATGGAAAGGGAAGACCACTCGGTCCCCCGAACGTATGGATGTGTGCCCCGATCCCCCCGGGAAACCATTTTGGGCGGGGGGCGTGGTTCGGCTGGTATGCCCAAAGCGGCATAGCTGGAGCACACCCTTCCCGCCCAGAAGGAGTTGTCCTAGACACCCGCCCGGAAGACCGCGCCCGGTGGGCGTACATGAGGAGGGTCCCCGCCCTCCCGCAGACGGATAAATAGAGTGGGAATCCAAAGAAGTGTCCTCTTGTTCCAGTGCTCTGAAGGCTGCACCACTCGTTGCTCGTGAGCCCTCGACGGAACAAGCGGCAGTTTTGACCCACCCACCAGCCCCTCTTGCAATGTTTGTTTGAATAAAGTAATTGTTGATGATATCCGATTGTATTGATGAGATGCAGTCACGTTGTTTCAGCATTTATGTATGCCTTAGATTGAATAAATGTGTATAGGCCTTTTTTCCTTTGTAGAAAAGTAAAGGAATGTATCACATAATGAAATTGTCTTGTGCTTTAGGACTTTTTTCCTTTGTAGAAATGAAAAGTTGATGAATCATCAAGCTGTGGCAGATTAGGTGAATTTTTCTTCCCTTAGTAGGTAAAACAACTGTCGTATTTATTTTTGGTCGGGCGGTAAGGTCATGATCGGTGAGCAGTAATTTCAAGGTCCCTAGGGGGGGTGCCACCCAGAATGGATGGGAGCGCCCGGGGGGAGGCGGCCATTGGCCCCTCCCACGGGTAGGCGGCACCCACTACGGATGGGTAGCCTAGGGGAGACGGCCATAGGCCCCTCCCAGTGGGGAGACGGCTTGATGCCCCTCCTACGAATTTCCAGGGGGCCGGATATCCGCTCCGGCGGAAGAGAGTGTGGGGAAGGGGGGGAGTCCACGCTGTCCTTCTTACAGATACCTCACACGGGGACTCGGACGACCTTTAAGATGGCGTCGAGTGAAAGGGGGCCCCCACAACAAGGGAAGTTACAGTTGGCAACGAGGGTAAAGTCCTCTGCACATTGCGCCACTCACACCGTGAGGGCAGGAGTTTCGTAGTAGGGATCTGACACCGGTTAAGACCTTGCCGTTGGCCCTTAATGCTAGGATGTACAATTTTAATTTAGAATGTATGCATTTTCAGAATGCTGGACTCGGCTAGGAAACCTTTGTATTAGAGATCTGTTAAGGTTAGCCAAAGAACATGTCTTCATCAAAATGTAATGAAAGTAAAATTGTACATAATTCATGAAACGTTTTAATTTAATGTTTTCAATTTTGTTTCATATTTTAATAAATACGGCCGAGGGGGGGGGGTAACTCCCCCTCGCCTTCCAAAAGCTCAAACCTGTGTCTGTCTCCTCCCCTTGGGGAATTGCTGTTGGGAGGGGGTGGCGGGCATCCCGGCCATATAACATGCATTGTGATTTTTCACTTGTAAAATGACTTTTCTGCACACAAAGAAATGAATGTGAGCAAATTTATTAACAGGGTCTGGGTGGGTCAGAATTAGGAGAGGGAATACCCAACACATTTGTGCACATCCATATACATTAGCATTTATGAGTATTAGAAATTTGCTCTCTGACCCACTCACACCATGGGAAAGGAACGAGATTAACCACTCTCACAGGTAAATCCAGTACCAAGGTGGCAATAGAAGCACTCAAAGTTGGTGGAGGTTTAGGCAAATGGGTTTAAGTATGAAAACATTTTTTCAGTTTTTATTAAAAAAGGGACAGATGTGAAAAGCCATTTCTTTATTACAAACTCTGTAACTCTTCAAATTACAGGGTTCACAATCCCAAAGAGGCCAGCCGGTATGTACAAATGCGATTTTACCAGTTGAAAATGCTTAATGACTTAAAAAATACGTATAGCCACCTATAATGAATTGCAATTATTAAAGGTCATGATATGGCTTTTTCTCTTTATTTAGTTACAGCATATACCAATAATAATTGCAACTGAAAACCAGAGATCGCCTACCACCACATTAAAGGAGTGAAATGTATCAGCATTGGTCTACCTTCCACTTTCTGAATTGTGTCGGGTGGGAGTAAGACAGTAAGTAGATATAAATTATTAGAAAAACAAAAAAAAGAACCAAAATAGCAAGTAAAAATAAACCTAACAACCTCAACCTCCACAAATTAGTGAAAAATTTACATTAAATGAAACGTACATTTTCACTTTACATAACCAACTAAAAAGAAAATTCCTGTTCCACATTAGGGTCTTCCCCAACAGAAAAGCTGGAAAATTACTTGAAACTTCCAAATAGAACATTCCTCTAAGTATACAAAATAGCTGAAGATTTTTAGATCAAAATAACAAACGGGCAAATTTTAAAGTACTCTATATATATTTATACTATTAAAATACTTTCAGGTACAGTGACAAATGCAGCAAAGTACATTACTTCACAGAAAAGAAAACAGTTACTAAATCACATGTGTTACACCAAGAAAGTGCATCAACAGAAAAAATTAAAGGGAACTGTACTAAATAATATTCTAATGCATGCTACGGGGAGCAACTACAAAATATGAAGTTGCAAGCAATGCAAGAGAGCACAACCCCCCCCCCCCCAAATGTGACAGAAATAGAAGTAAGAGAGATATTGCAGGATATAAGTGAGGAAGCACTAGCTCCCAGGCCCTACGAGCAAAATCTTTAATGATATGCTACCTGCAGTCCCCAAACACATGACAGGCCAGCTACCACCTATACCCACTATAAAATGTTTCATTGCAGAAACTAAAAAAGCCACAATTTATGCCTCACCTGCCCTAGAAGATACCAATACATACACATATCGGAAACTGTAACAATAACACATAATGAGGAGCCTTTCCTTTTACATGACAACCTGAATAATGAGAAATTAATCCTAATATTCACCATAGCAGAGGCATACTAAAGCTCTGCAATGTCAAAAATGAATGATGGATGGGATGTGACTTAAAGCATTCACTCAGATATACATCATACCTGTTGAATATCAAAACACCTCTATCCCTTTTATATATGCCCTACTACCAAATAAACACAGCATCACATTCTACGACCTTCTAAGCCACAATAACAATAAAACAAACAACTACTACCCCCAAATCTAATCAGCGATCCATGTTTCAAACCATTCTAAAAACTTACCCCCAAATAGCCATGTTGCTATAATTTCAATCAAAGTATTCGGAGACACCTTCAATAATCTGCACTAAGGGCCTAAATATGAGCCTGGAAGTCCTCAAAACCACGTGTGTTGGGGCAGTGGTGACGGTCTTATGACTGCCACATTATGACCCTAGATGTTGTGCTGCCCTGGGACAGCCAACAGCATGGAAAGGCTGATGAGAGTGATATTGGGGTTTCTAGCAGGGCCCCCTTCCCTCCTGGCCCTCTGCATTGTGGCCTTTCATGTCTACTTGCGCGAGAGACTATTGTCAAGTCAGACGCCATCCGACCCTAGTGCGAATGAGACATCGTTGGAATCAAGCTTCCTGTACACACGATTAAGTCTGCTTGTGCTGACGCTGCCCTTCATAACGTACCGTAGATTAATTCTGCACAAGTCGTCCACGTTCTACCGCTTTCTAAAGGACTTGTGACCCCCGATCCACTGGGCATGCAGTGCTTCCACTCCTCCTGATGACGACGGAGATCCCTCCCGTGTTACAATCCGACGCCTTTTCTCCTTGTTTATTCGGTTGGTGGCTTTATTCCAATCAAGGTTCATGCATGTTTCACCGGACATCATAAACCCTTAACCGCCTGTGTTCACCCACAGTCACATAGCGGTGTGTCATCCCAGAGAAGCCTATTCTGTTCTGACCCCCATAGGTTCAATGTATAGCCTTTTGGGTGTGTTTGAGGCCCTGATGAGAATCCCCGACGAATAAAAGGGGATTTGAAACGCGTAGGCCAATCTTCCACTGGTCTGCTTGAGAGTATAGGAGTCATCACTACTCCCAGACTCCTTACCATCTTGTGTACACTACCTATCTGTATTATTCCTTAATGAATGGTGTAAAACTTACAATCTATTGGAATGTACTATTTTTAAACAATTGTACTAAACTATTGTATAATTGATGCAGATCCAGTTTGTATTTTCTTTTTATTGTAGCAGCAGTATGTGGTATGTTTGATTAAGGTTTGAATGCGGTGAATTCCCTTTGAATGTGACATGATTGAGGTTTTGGAATGTTTGAAGTTTCTATTTGAATGCAGTTTGATGTGTCCTTAATTGTTCTAATTTTTCTAATGCTTCTCTTTTTTGATGTAAAGATAAATTTTGTAACAATTGTTGAATTTCTATAAAATAAAATTGCGACTAAGTAGCTATACCCTATCTTGAATTAATTTTCTTGATGTGGATGATGAGTTCTAGAATTGAATAAATGTTATCAGTACTGGCACTTCCCTTTGTTATTTGATATATAGGCTCAGCCTTGCTGATTAGAGCCAACCCCATTTTGTTTCTACACACTTTCATGTCTACAGCACAAACTTCCATTGAGAATTTGATGTTGCGGACGCGTCCAAATAACATTGTCGGAACCACTGAACTCAGGTCGGTTTGTTCGTAATTAGGGCCTAAATAGAACAAAAATTACACAAACAGCACAATAAGTAACTCCTAGACCTTCTCCCAACCCCCACCCTCAAAATCGTTAAGAAATGACTTACCAGTTCTGACAATTAGCAACATCTTACAGCGACCTGGTCTGGGAAGATAGATTAAAATGAACACAAATAGGTTACAAAACAGAAGGTAGCAGTGAAGTTGCTAAATGAAACAAAAAAAGGCTAACTTCCTATAGAAATTAATGCTAAATATTGTAAAAAGGTTCAAAAAAAGGTTCAAAAATGATATTATTGGTTAAAAACGTACAAATAACTAGGGGGGTCATTAGAATGGCGGATGGTCTGGAGTCCGTTCGCCATCCTGGTGGTGACAGGGACAGTCCACTATGCATGCGGTGGTCCTGCACACCATGGCGGTCGCATCCTGCCATTTATCTTTGTGGCTGGTGCTGCTGATTGCAGCACCCACCGCTATGCCAAAAAGGCTGTATATGCATTTTACTACACTTCGTGTCAGGCACCACATGGTGCCTGCCACATGGGGCTGTGAAATGTAGGGGGTACCATGGGTAACCCTCAGTGTGCCCACTCCTCCCCCAACACAAGGGGGGCCCGCAAAGGGCCCCCTTAACAAATCCCCCCATCCTTTCCGTGGCCAAATTGCCACCATGGAAAGGCAGGCTGTAGCCAGCATCCTAATTTGGTGGACGGTGCCTGCTATGCACTGCCACCATTTTAGGCTATCTGGACCATCTGCCAGGCAATCTGTATGATTGCTTGTGGCAGTCCCGTAGCAGATGGTCTGTGCGTCCGCCACAGTCCGAACGTGATTCCCTCCGCCATCATAATGTGACGGGGAATACTGGGGTCCGATTGCGAAAAGACCGCCACCGCATGGCTGGCGGTGACGGGCCTTCGACAATCGTAATCGCCTTCTATGTTTTTATTATATTTGTAATCATTAACACCTTAGCAGTTATGGAACGTCCAACTCCAGTGCTGAATGTTCCATTGCGCAGGTGCAGTTGGAACGTCCAACGGCCGACGGCAGCACTTCTGAGGTAGTGGTGCCGTCAGCCGTTGGACTGGCGCAGCACTTATGAGGCTAACAATACAAATAAAATAAGACAAACTATTTAGAGTATATACAAATAAAATTAGAAGAAAAGATTTCAGACCAAAATTCTCAAATTAAATAATTGCACTCCAACAAAAATAATTTGTATAATAGTATAATAGTAAACATCACACCTTTAGTGTGATGTTTACTGTACCCACTCCAATATAACCATATTGGGGGAAGGTGTTGGACATTAAAGAGGTGACATTTACTATTCTCACTGCACTCTAAACTAATTTGGGTGTTATTGACTATTCCAGTTCAATTTAACCATATTGAGGAAAAGTGTTGGACACTAACGGGGTGACATGTACTATTCCCACTCCAATCTAAACCAATTTGAGGAAGGCATTGTATACTAAAGTGGTGTCTTTACTATTCCCACTCTCAACCAGGGCTATGTAAAGAAGGTGGTGAATGTTGATGAGGTGAAATTGACAATATCTACTGTAATATAAAATATTTTAAAGAAGGTAGAACAAATGAAATGTTTTAAATACACAATTAATACGCCATACTCACACACAATTTATTTTACTATAAAGTTAAATAAATGTTATTCTAAATATGCGCTAGCCAAAAATGCAAAGCTATATATATACACAAATGTATATATCAAATATAAAACACTACATTATTATTAAAAAATAATATATTTCTAAAAATACTTATAAACATTCCTAATTTAAACCATAAAATTCCAATATTTAAGTATATTCTAAAATTAACATTAACATAAAAAATGTAATACACTTTATATTTTACAAAAATTAAATATACATTGTTAACATAAAAATACAATTTGATAACCAAAGCATTAAAAATATTTCATGAATTTTAAAATGTTTTACAAAATTTAAAAATCGTAAAGAATTATATAAACAGATTTCGTAATATTTTACTTCAATAAAAACATTTGCTATACATTAAAAAAAAACCATATATTTGTATACAATTTATATATAATGATTTATTAATAAATTCAAAATTATTAAAAATATTAATATAACCCACTACATTTGGAAATTATAATTTATTATATTGCATATACAATAATACAACAATAAATACAAATGTCAACAATTTCATAACTAACAAATTATTTTTATTAAAAACACAAACAAAATTTAAGAAACATATCTACTCAAACACACTCCAATATATTACATACTAATTAAAAATGACAAACAATATTGCATAAAACAATATTCACGACATCTATATTTTTACGATACTAAAAACAACACTAATTTTCCTGTTGACAATATTTTTGATATCCCAATATTCTTGACACAATATTTTTCATCACAATATTTTTTTCCCGATACATTCCAAAAGTAATTACTTCACACTACCAGGTTATCGTCCAGAAACTTTTATTAATTCTTGTAGTAAGCACTCATGAAACATTTCTGCTGTATGACATTCTTAGCTATCTTCTGTAATGGGGAAGATGTGTAGAACCTTGGGACTTTAGTGAGTTATTCCATATCTTCTTAGGGTAGGATTCTTTCTGGAATGTGTCTTAACTGAATGCAGCTTTAAATGTGTGATTTTGGTTTCTTTTTATTTGAAGCCTAGATGTCATGATCAATCCATTTTCTATCCTTGCAGTTGCTTCCCTGGTGCCTGAGTTTCATAAACTGATAAGGACAACAGGAGTGGACCTTGCGCTTTTATATTTGCCTTCGCAATTTGAGTCAGACAAGTCACTGAACCTCAATATCTGCTGATTTTCTGCATGGTTGCTTATTCAAGAATGTTAACAGGTTGATACTGGGAGACAAACATTTTTCTGCTGCCACATTTGTCCCTCCACTTGAATGAGGAAGAAAATATACATTCATGGAACAAATAAATACCTTCAAAAACGTTCTTATGAGTTTTTGTATTGTGCATATATGTGAACTAATGGGCTCATTACGAAGGCACCGCCACCGCCTGCTCGGTGCTGGCGACCGCTACGACATCGTAATGTGAAATACCCCCCGCCATATTATGATGGTGGGGGTATCGCAGCAGATGCAATGTCTGTCCTGCGCTTTTCTGCCGGTCGGCAATCGTTCATTTTGCTGGCCTGGCGGTGCTGGGCCAGTAACATGGAGGGGGTGCCTAGCAGGCACCTCCAGCCATATTACAATGTGGCTTGCGGACAGGCCTTTCCATGGCGGCGATGCCTTGCTGGAAAGGCTGGCCGGTTTGGCTTTGGGAGCCAGTTGCGGGCCCCTTGGGGGGTGCACTTGGGTGGTACCCAATGTACCCCCCTGCAGTTCCCTGCACCAGGTGGCAGGCACCACAGTGTGTTTGCGAGACAGCCTGGTCCACACCACAGGTGAGGTGAGGCGACTTCCCACATAAAGCTGGGTGATTATAAAATTGAAATACCACTGTGACTACCGTCATGTAGATCAGTAGGACGGCTGCCTCCTGTTAGAGAATGAGACTTTTTGCTTGTCTTTGAAACATGTGTTGTATGTACTTTTTTCTTTTTGTAACTGAAGGATTAATGGAAACACAGGTTGATATCAAATACTATGTGTATGATTTTTCCTACAGGGAAGGATAATCTACCCATTTTTCCACCAGTCAACATTGGGGACCCAAGTTCCTGGTAGGACTATTCTGATTTGATATTTGCTTGCTTCACTGTTAACAATAAGATTGTTTTTCACTGACATCTGTAGTTGTTATTAGATCACGGTCCTGAAGAAAGCTGGATACAGTTTATCTGCTAAGCTGAAACATGTCGACCACTTTGCACTGCCCCTTCACATAGTCATATTTTCACACTATGTGGCGTCATTTTAGTCTTAACACTGTAACAGTGCCCATTAAACATATTTTCTGTTACAGTAGTTAATTTTAATTGTACACTTTTCACTCATATTGCACACCATCACCACCATACTGAAATACATTGTGGCTAGAGGTTCACCTTGGAATCCATCTCTACACCATCACCTGATGGTTTGGGTGAGACTTGAATTTACCATCCGTATCCCACGTGACGGTACTCCGCCATAATGGTGGTCTGATGGGAGTTTTTCAGCCACATGTAATTTCTGGGTGTTCCATGACTCCATCCAGTTCATAGATTCGGCACAACATATGTAAAAGCCCCTATCACCACCACAACGTCACTTATATCGAAGTTGTGGTGATGATAGGGGTTGTTCCGTATTTACAAGGCATTGTTAAGCCACTTAACGTGGCTTAACGCTGCCTTGTAAATAAGGCCCCCTTTCAGGCTATGGTTAGCCTGAAAGGGGTGGGCAGTGGGTGTTGCATTTGGTGTTCAACAGCAACACCCATTCATTTTGACGCTGCCCCCTATGTACAAGGGTGGCGTACATAGGAGGCAGCGCCAAATTAAGACCAGGCAAAACCTGGTCTTAAGTTGGCGAAACAAGGAGAAATGTATTATTTCTCATATTTTTTGCTTTTTCCAAGTGTGCTGCCTTGTACAACACACATAGAAAAAGCAAAGTGCCATGAATTGTTTATGTACAGGAAGTTGTCCCTTCCTGTACATAAACAATCCTTAAAAAAATGCAATTTTTTGACTTTTATGTCTGCTGCATGAAGCGAAAAAAAGAACAGTGAGCGACCCAAAATACCCTTGAGGGCTTGGGTGATTAAGTAGAGAGGTATAGGTGCCTTCAAGGGAATTTGTTAAGACAACAATTGATAATTCAAACTTAACTAAGAAGGATACACTAATGATCCTTGTAAGAAATCAATTCATCAGATCGATTATTGATTATACATAACCACAAGTCATCAAAACACATAAAAAGTACATGGATAACAAACACAAACTGAAAGGTGTATAGGAAAATAGAATTTTTCAAGTGGTAAAAAGATTAATTTCATATACAGATATAAATGATTCAAAATTTATTAGGTCTGCAGGTACGCAAAAAATATGTTAATAAATGACTCAACAGAACCTAAAAACACCTATCAAGAATTTAAATACATAACATAAAGCAAGGATGAGGCGGAGGTCGATGTTTCGGTCTCCTAGAAAACACTTTCTGAGACCATCTTCAGGACTGGTGTCAATTGTATACTGTATAAGAACCAGGTGTAATATGAAACAGAAATATTAACAGTTACACATCAATATCTACCATTTTACATTTTTTCTATAACACCTTTGTGACCAAACAAAAAACACTAATAACAAAGACATACTACATCAAAGAACAGTTATTTACAATAGAAAATGACATATTGTTGAACCGTAGAAAAATCGTATTCCCAATGTTCTTACTTCATACAGATAACTGCTGCTAGAAATTTCATCATCAAAGTAGTAAGTGTTTAGTTAATAAAGTTTTCTAGCAACATCATCTGATAGCTGTGGTGATATCATGGAGATTCAAAAAGACATCAATTTCATCAAGTGAATTTAATTTATCAAAATAGTTGCATAAAGTCCATATGGTTAAAGAATACATGTAAATATTACCGTTATTCATAATTTGCACATATAATTCCCATTTCATATCTACATATGTACAAAACATATTGAGACTTGTTGTCTGAACCGATCAATTTAAACTAACCACTATATTCAAAGTATTCAACACTCTGGTTATATAGTTACATTCATCTGAAACAGAGAATTCCAAGTTTGTGGGTGTTTTAAAGCCAGAAGAAATCTTGAGTATGCAATCATTTTACCTTAATTTGGATGCTGGGAAAGGTTAATTTTCTAAGTAGATCACAAATCCAAAACGGAGAGAAAGTGCAGCTGCCCCTAAATGTAAGTGTATCAATTACTTAAAAGAATCAAAAAACATGTATGTAATCATGATTGTATAGTGTAGCAATGAATACCTAATATCAACGATAAGCCACACCGATGAAAATTCTGTTTCAGTAGCGAAGAGTGTCGAAGCCGAACACAAACAATCTACAATATAAAGCCCAAATTTTATACAAAATTTAATCAGCCAAAATTTGGATAAGACAATAGGATAAATGCACATATCAAAAAGGGTCAGGTAAGAGACATACCTATGGGTCCTTGTGAAAATCGTGTGGACCATCAAAACACGTAGCGTTGTTGACTTAGCCCACGGAGTGGAAAAGAGCAATTCGGACTCTGAAGTGGTAAATAATGTCGTATTACATACCAGATCTAGCATTGATTTATAAAGTTTATATGCAAATCGGCAAAGCTATTTTACCTTTAAATCCGTAAGTGGTAAACGTAGGCCAAAGGGTACGTCGCGTTGTTAACGTTACCAACGAAATAAAAATCTAGAAAAGTAAATTACATCATATCACCTGCCATATCATGTATAAGTATGTAGATAATCTATGCAAACAGGCAGCACTATTTACCTCAATCCAAAAAGGTCGGGCGAAATCATGTGGGCCTTCAGAATAGTTTATGTGGTTCTAAAATAGAAAGACAGGGATTCGTAAGGGTCTGTAAACAGAGTACTAGAAGGGTACCTATAGGCCTAAAACTAAGGGCTTACCTTCGGTCTCTCTCTGTGATCGGCAAAGGAAATCCAAATGGCAAACAGGAGGCAAAAGCACCCCAAGCTGATATTGCCTGTATTTAAAACTCCGTTTGGAGATCGAGATAGGACTGCATATTTAGTCGCCATATTGGAGAGGGTATAAAAAATACTAGATTTACAACCCAAAGAAAGTTTCAATAAGGGTATAAGTATAACCCGTAAAGTTCCAAAAATCATGTTCAAAGTTTCACGGCCAATGAATGCTAGTAATAACCTGATTTAAAACTTCAATTGGAGCGAAGAATAGAGCTGCAGCGTGGCCGCCATATTGGAAGATGAGCGAGCAATGATATCCATTCATTCCAACAAGGAATATCCCGATTACGGGTATAATATGTAATACATGGTGTAATATAAACACCGCAAGTTGCCGAAAAATGTGCCCATAATCTAGCCAAGTGTCAAATACGAATATCTCTTTAAGAGAATGACGGCACCATACGTAGGATCATTCGATGTAGGATGATTATAGAGGAAGGACTAACAATTATATGTCTATCAAGGATGTAATAAAGATATTCTTCTGAAAATAAAACATCCACGATGCACATATGAGTGGCACTTAAAAGAAAACTTCAAACTTGAAAACAATTGCAATTCAAAATCCAGCGAGCCATATGACATATACATACAGTCAGACATCATGTACTACAGATGTAATATATTTACAGTCAAAGTCTTTAAAAATAAAGCCCTACTGACAATGCGGAAGAAACCTCAAAAGGGAATGTTCAGTCATTAAGAAAATAATTATAGGACCATTCAGTGAGAGACATCTGGATAGAGAAGCTGATTAGAGTAGGCATGCTAAGGCATGCCATTCAGTTGCCGAGTTTAAACCTCGTTTAACGGTATCAGTTAAACAGATAAATTTACCTTCTCTCATTGAGAGAACCCTGTCAATGTTATTCTGTATTTTGTGTTTGTTATCCATGTACTTTTTATGTTTTTTGATGAATTGTGGTTATGTATAATCAATAATCCATCCTGATGAATTGATTTCTTACATGGATCATTAATTTATCCTTCTTAGTTAAGTTTGAATTATCAATTGTTGTCTAAACCCTTGAAGGCACCTATACCTCTCTACTGCATGAAGCAGCACACATAACAGTGACAGAATGGAATTTTAAGATTGTTTATGTGCAGGAAGGGACACCTTCCTACACATAAACAATCCTCCCTTGCACGCAGACACCCTTGCACTATGGTGCAAGGGTAACTGTGTTGGTGCTAAGTTGCTAAACTCAATGCCATCGCAGGGGGAAACGCAAGGCTGCACCCCATTCTTTAAATTCAAATTTGTTTTAGTAGTTTCAGGAGCAGTATTAGTCATTACATTGCAAGGGAGGCGTAGAAGGCAACGAAGGCAATGAAGCAAAAAAGATATGCAGTATACAGAAAACATATGATTGATCATTTGCGCTTGATAAAACAATGCATGGTACTAGAAGAGCAAACTCTCCTTGTTATGCAGCAGTGAAGTTGTAAGAAGAAAAACCCCAACTGTAACCCCCCCCCCGCTCCCCCACCCTTCCTCCCGGTACCCACCTCGCCCAGTGTGCCAATCTTGTGGGGCAAGCAAAGCCCTAATCATGTAGTAGCTGAAGCAATCACTCATGTGAATGTATGGAGTCATTTGTGTTCGCGGTGAGTCTCAGAATGCGCAGATACTTGGGGCACGTGATCTCATTGAATTCCCTGGATAAAAGGGAGAGCAGTGGAAGCCACACCTTCTGATAAGCAGCCGTGGACTGTGTAAGCGTGGCGTGAATGCTCTCCATGCCCAGGGTAAACCATATCTTATGTAACCAACCCGTGTGAGTAGGTCTGACAGGACATGTTGTATTGCGGCCTGCATGGCTACTCCCATCTGGCGACCTCTAAGAGATTTCAGGGGGAATGTGAGTGCGTTGGGCAAACCCAAAATGGCATATGCCGGGAATCTGGGGATTTCCATATCAAATGCGGAATCGATGTCGTCTAGGACAGCCTTCCAATAGTCTTGAACCTCGCGGCAGTCCCAGAGGAGGTGTGTCAGAGTGCCCCTTTCCCCGCAGCCCCCCAGCATAACGCGCTACATGCGGGGCTGCCCTTATTGAGCCGAGCCGGCGTGAGGTGCCGATATATGGCCAGCTTCGTCGCCGTTTCCCTGGCAGCTGTGTTGAGAGTGGTGGGTGCAGCTCTATAGTAAACATAACTCCATTCCTTGTGTGACAAAGCCCTCCCCCAATTCTGCCTCCCAACGCCTCTGGCCCGCTGTTTTGCATGACGGGGGAGTAGGTGTAAGCATTTTGTAAAGGCCCGTGATATGATGTTTGTCGGAGTCTCTAGTCACTAGCCATTTCTCGAAGACTGTCATGGGTCTGCCCACCGAGGGGACTACGTCCAGGTGGGTGAGCCAATGTCGGAGCTGGAAATATTGAAATAGATGAGGGGATACAACATCGTAGCCTTGGATTATGTCTTTAAGGGGGAGGAAACCCCACAGGTCAAATAGATGACCAGCAGAAAAACTACCAATTCCTCGCCATTGCAGAAAGGCTCTACCCGGTGGGAACTCCGGGTTATCCAGAACAGGCGTAAGGGGAGAAGGGAAGGTGGTAAGATCCCTTTTGACCGCGACCGCATTCCAGACCTGCATGACGGTGCGAGTGATAGAAGACCGTAAAAGTTAGCGTGGTCTGTGTTGTCTAGGAAGGAACAGGATCTTCCAAAGGGAGGTACCAGCCATTGCTCTGTCCTGGAATAACCAGCACTTCTTGGACTATGGCCTGAACCATTCTACCAAGTACCGGAGTTGCACCGCCTGGAAATATTGCAACAAGTTGGGGATACCAAGACCTTCCTCGTCTGCAGTCCTATAGGCTAGGTGTTTATGTAGGCGCGCCCGTTTGCCCTCCCAAATGAAATGATGGATGGCGGCTTGGAGGGCCTGAATGGTACCCCCGGGGGGGAGCATCAGGAGATTCTGGAAAACGTATTGGATCTTAGGCAGGGCCGACATCTTGACCACCGCAATGCGACCCAGTAGAGAGAGTGGTTGTTTGGCCCATCGAGCTAGGTCAGTCCGGATCCGGGAGGAAAGGGCTGCGTAGTTGAGAGTCAGCGTGGAGTCCGTGGAAGCCATGAGCATGATGCCCAGGTACGAGAGGTGTGTTGCAGAGGGGAAACCTCCTCCGTAAGCAGGTGGAGGAGTGTGTGTGTGGACGTTCCTGCCCAAGGGTAAAATGAGGGATTTCCCTTTATTGATTTTGAAGCCAGAGATAGCTCCAAATGATTCCAGCTCCATCAGGAATGCGGGGACGGAGCGATCCAGGGCTTCCAGAGCGGCTATGATATCATCGGCATCAAGGCTCCCGGCCAAAGGTCATGCCTCGGATGGTAGGGTTGTCGCGAATCTTTTGCGCAAGTGGCTCTACATAAAGGGCGAAGAGAAGGGGCGAAAGGGGGCAACCTTGCCTCGTGCCCTGCTGAATCTCAAAAGGATCAGAGCGCAGGCCTCCCAAGTGAACACGAGCTTGGGGGCCGTGGTAGCAGCTCGCGATCCAGGCCTGAAACCTGTCCCCCACTCGAAAGCACCACAGGACCTGCTGGAGGAAGTGCCAGTCCACCCGGTCAAACGCTTTTTCCGCGTCTATAGTCAACAAGGCGGAGTCCGAGTTCTGGAAGCCAAGATCCCTGTAAAGATCTTCAGGTCCAGGTTAAGTAGGGATATGGGGCGGAATGTTGAACAGCTGGAGGGTTTTTTTGCCTGGTCTGGGTAGCACAATAATCTCAGCCGCCAGCATGTCTGGAGGAATGGAGCTCGGGCCCTCGAAAGAGTTTAAAAGCCGGGTGGGGACCGGGCCAGCAGTTGGCAAAAGGTTTCATAAAACCCAGCAGAAAATCCGTCAGGTCCTGGGGACTTCAGAGGGCGAAGACGAGAGATAGCTGCAAAGACTTCGTCTAAGCAAAAAGGGGCGTCCAGGGAATCTACATTGTCCTGAGACAGTTCCGTTACATTCGCCGATTCCAAGTATCGATGGACCTCCTCCGGCGAGACGTCATCGGCTTTGTATATTGTAGCGTAAAATGTTCTGAATGCTTCTCCTATCTGGGTCTCGCCAGAGATGTCCTGACCGGAGTCATCCGTCAGGCTAGTGATTTGGGAGCTTTGGACCTTCGCCCTCAGGGCGCTAGCAAGTAAGCGGCCTGCTTTGTTCCCCCCGACGTAATAAGAATGACGGAGGCGCAGAGCGGCAAATTCCGCCCTATCCGTATCTAGGCTGGCCAGTTGGGCTCTGGCGGATTTTAGTTGTCTCCAAACTCTCGGAGCGCCAGTACGACTATGGACCCTCTCGAGTTCCTAGACACGGGCCGTCAGGTCAACCCTCTTCTAATTTCTAATTTCTAATTTCTAATTTAAAACATTTATAAAGCGCAGCGTGCACCGTACGGTTTCTTGGCGCTGGTAGGAGGTTCGGCAACTGAGGACAGAAAAAAACATGGAGCCTGAGGAAAAGAGACGGGGGGGTTACACAGAGAAGGCCTGATTGAAAAGGAACGTTTTTAGATCCTTGCGGAAGGAGAGATAGTGAGTGGCAGAACGGAGATGGTCAGGGAGGGAGTTCCAAAACGTGGGAGCCAGGGTAGAGAAGTTGGTCCCACCCCACTTTTTGCGTTTGAAACGTGGGATCTGAAGGAGAGACTTGGAAGAAGAGCGAAGCTCTCTGGTGGGAACGTATTCTTTTATTAATGAAGAAATGAAGGCGGGGGCAGTGCCTTGACGGGCCTGGAAGACCATACAGCCGGTCTTAAAGAGGGAGCGTTCCTTTACAGGAAGCCAGTGAAGCTCCCTGAGAAGAGGTGTGGAGTGGTGATAGCGTGGGAGACCATAGACCAACCGGGACGCTTTGCGTTCCTTGGCTTCCGCTGCTGCAATGCCAATGAGCTCGCCCCAGGCTACCGCCTTCAAGGCCCCCCATAGGGCGGTCGCAGAGGTCTCGGGAGTGTCATTAATCGCCAGGTAGTCGGTAAGGCATGTATGAAGTTGTTTGGTGACTTCCGGCTGCTGCAGGAGGGTCTCGCGCAATCGCCATGACCCAGGGGGGCGAGCGGACCTGGGGACCTGTAGAGTCAATTCCACAGTGTCGTGGTCAGATAATGCCACAGGAGTAATGTTTATGTCTTTGAGAATGTGGAGTAGTTTGGAAGAACCCAAGATGTGGTCCAACCTGGCGTAGGTGTGGTGAACGTGAGAGTAGAACGTAAAGTGTGATGTGGTGGGATGAGCGGATCCCCAAAGGTCCACCAGGCCCCGGTCACGCAACCAGTCCTTACCAGCAGCCGTTATGGCTCCCGTGTACCCATACCGACGACCCGATCTGTCCATGTCTGAGTCCATTATTAAATTGAGGTCTCCCCCCAATAAGCAGAAGCGAGGCAGGGGAATGAAGGGATTCTGAGGTACCCTGTTTCAGAAAAGCTTCCTGCCCTGAATTCGGGGCATATAGTGAAAGGTGTATGCCAGCAATCTGCCCTTAATCTCCCCCACCCTGTCCCCTACGCAGCCGGGGAAGCGCTTGGAGACTAAAATAGCCACTCCCGCCTTCTTTGTTGGGAGCGAGGAAAAGAACTGTTGGGGAAAAGCGCGCGAGCGCATCCTGTGCCAATCTTTAGGTAAGAGGTGGGTTTCTTGGAGTAAGCATATGTCTGCTCCAGAGTTCTCCAGGTACGAGATCACCGCCCTCCTTTTAATCGGATTGTTCAGACCCTTAACATTAAGAGTCAGTACCTTCAGACTGGACTCCATCTCAGGGGATCATGTAAGCCATGAGCTGTGTGATTGCAATCTTCTGTCGGGACTGAAGGTGTGAAATGTAGCGTTTTCACAGCTGACACATCCCCTCCTTCCCAACTCCCTCCCCCAACCCTCCAACCAAGAAAAGGCATAGTCCCAGTCCTGTCAGTTCGCACTGGGCCGTGGTAAAGGTTCTTACAAGGGTCATATCCGATGGCGGCCGTCCCGGCCCCCCCAACCGCATCAGCGAGGATCGTGCTGTGAGTGATCTCCCTATCAAGGGTATACATCATTCGGAGGAAGAGGTCTCTTTGGCCACCTCTGCCACCGCAGTCGTCCGCTCTTGCGTAATGATGGCTGCGTCAGGCTTCACGCAGTGTGAAGGGGACCGTCTCCGGCCCACCGTCTGCCAGCCCCCCCCTGGAAGGCCCTTGCGATGCTCTGACTGTTGGCGCATCGACCTCCTGGTCAAGTCCCAGAAGGGTGCAGGTGTCCGTAAGCGATCACATTTGATGTAGGGTTCCATTCCATTTAAATATCAGTCTGAATGGGTGACCCCAGGAGTAAGGGATTTCTTGACTTCTCAGGAAATCCGTCGCTATTTTAAACTCCTTTTGTTTTTGCAGTCTAATGGCCGACAAGTCCTGGTAAAGGGCGACTGGGTTACCCTGAAATTGAAGGGGATGTGCTCGTCGAGCCTCTCGTAGAAACCGCTCTTTCAACTGGAAATCAGGGAGAAAGGCCAGGATGTCTGGTGGAGGGGCAGAGGCGCGCCGAGGCAGCCCGACCATATGCGCTCTGTCAATACGTAAGGCAAAGTCTGCTGACTCCCCTAGAATGTTCCGGAATAGGGCTTGCAAGTATCCCACGACATCAGTCCCCTCCGATTTCTGAGGGACCCCCCGGACCCGTATGTTGTTGCGACGGGAACGGTTTTCAAGGTCCTCTGCGTGGGCCTGAAGGTCCAGCTGCTGGTCTGTGAGTCGCAGGACTTCTTGTTGGAACTGCTTGATTTCATCGCTCCTGGTTTGGTCGGCTTCTTCGATTGCCACCACTCGTTCTCCAAGACCCTCCACGTCTCGCCAAAATTTCCGGACCTCACCCGCCACTTCTTGCTTCAGGGACTTGAAGTCGTCCCTGAGGGAATTAAACAGAATCTCTAAGAAGGATCTGGTGATGGGTATCTGGTCATCGGGCGGCACCGGTGAGGTTTTCGCGGTCACTGGGGAGGGTGGATCCTTGCTGGGTTTAGATTGGGACTTGGCCAGCATTTCGGGGAGTGTCTGGGGCCCTTTATTTCCTCTAAGACCTGCCATGTTGTGGCCAGCCACCGAGATGGCCCGGGCGGCCGGCTTTAGGTGTTCCGGGCCAGGTGCAGAGAGCTAGCAGTGGAGAGCCGAAGGCAGGTCGTGTGCCACTGGTGGGACGTGCGGTAATTTACTCGGTGTTCTCTGGGCCCAGACCCGTGAGGCAGTTGTGGCTTAATGGGCAGCTAAGCAGCGTGCGGCAGTGGAGCGAACAGTACCTGGGCCAATTAGCTGTCAGGCAGATTCCCGGGGGTTCCTTGTGTGTCCCCAAGAGGGCACGCTGCCGCAACAGGCTCAGCGCCTATCGATTCCCGCTTTCCATGGAGCTGTGCTCCCCCTCAGGTGTCTCCTCGATGGCCGCTCGCGCTGTTCCACGGGGCAAATGGGCCCAGATGCTGGACCGGGAAGCTTGTGGTCCCGACCTTTGGACATCAATGAAGCTTTGCCTGTCAGTCAGTCCCTCGCCGGGAGCTCGATCATGCCCCCCGAGCCCTTGCTGCAATGCCCGCTTCCGCTCACCTCACCTTCCCTCTGTGGCTGGTGCCGCGGTTCTGGCCCTTCAGGCTCGCTCACCCCTCACTCCGGTGGGCCCTGGTCCAGGGGAGAGCTTCAACCACCAGATCTTGGGATGCAGTCACAGGCTCAGCCTGTTCCGGAGTGGAGCGGTGTGGTTTAAAGGCAGCAGAGATCACCCTTGCGCCGCAGGGGCCAACTGGCAAGGTCACGGGGAAGGCCGCAAACTCACGGTCAGAAGGTCCGAAACCGGGGCCTCGACTTTCACCGCACCCGGCCGGACCGCTCCTCACCACGGGCCGGGTCGCGGGTTCGGCAGATTACGCCAGATAGGGGCCCCACCTCCAAGGCCGGCGTCAGGGGGCCGAAGCGGCAAACTCCACGGATAACTGGCTGCCCCACCACTATGAAGGACAGGGGCGGCAGGAGCACAGGCCATTCAGCGCCTTGTTGCGGCCACCACTACCGAGGCCGCGGCCGGGGTCTCTACTGCGTCCGATGCCTTTCCGAGTTGTACAGGCACTGCGACGAGACCACAGCTGTGTTCCGCTGCTGGCGCCGGTAATTCCTGGTGCTTTAGGGAGACCGCAGTGTAGTTCGGTGCTTACGGGCGGGATTGGGCAGGGAGCCTCATAGACCTGCGTTCGATCACGCCGCCATCTTGGACACGCCCTGCACCCCATTCTTGTAAATATGGTGCAGCTTTGCATTTCAGAAATGGCGGAGAGAGGCGTTATGCCAGGAAGGCTAACTCCTTTCTCCACCACTTCCTTGTACATACCCCCCACAAAGCTTAATTTGAGCCTGCAGTTTCCATTATTCAGCATCAGCATAATATTCCAGTCTGCCACATTGTGGTGGTGTGTGTCTAATTTAGAGATAAGCACATTGTTAGACCTGGCATCCTTGGTGGGGCTTCCCCCATCTTTTTGCCTTCATACCTTCTTTTTTTACTGATTTCTCTTTGGCTGGTCATAGGACTCCACACGCTTTACCATTGCTATCCAGTGCTAAAGTAGCTGTGCTCTTACCCTAAAACATAGTAACTTTGGCTTATACCCAATTGGCATATTTTATTTACTCATAAGTCCCTACTAAAGTAGCTCTACATGTGCCCAAAGCCTGTAAATGAAATTCTGCTACTGGACCTGTGCAAAAACACCAATTGATAGACAGAATGCAGAACAATGTCATACATTCACCACAGTACAGAGATCTGGACCTAAATCCATCGTTTTTTTGCACTCCACACCACCCCAGTTCAGACATGGCCATATGCAAATCAGCCTTGACCCTGTGCCTCATAGGAACAGTCCAGCCCGAACTGCCAAGCCATGTCTTTCCTGGACCGGAATCAAGCATCCTAGGACCAGTATCTGGCTATCAGCCATCTTCAGCCAGGATAGTGTGACTCCAGTGATTGGGAGAGCATGGGACTCACGTCTGAGCATACCCATCCCACTCAGGGTGACAAATGCAAAAACAACAGTTGATGGACAGTATGCACAACAATGTCATACATTCACCCCAGTACAGAGATCTGGGCCTAAATCCATCGTTTTTTTGCACTCCACACCACCCCAGTTCAGACATGGCCATATGTAAATCAGCATGACCCTGTGCCTCATGGGAACAGTCCAGCCCGAACTGCCAAGCCATGTCTTTCCTGGACCAGAATCAAGCATCCTAGGACCAAAAGGTAGCATGTTCTGCTACCCACTTAAGTAGCACATTACACATGTCTCATATCAGCCATTGCACAGTCTGTGCGTGTAGTTTAAACTGCTATTTAAACCAAGCAAAGTAAACAATTTACGAGGCCCAAACTTTCCTTTTTAATACACAAAGGTCACCCCAGGTTTAGCCCTGTACAGCCCAGAGGGCAGCGTGCAATGTATTTAAAAAGGATGACATGTACTTTCAAGTTTCACATGTTCTGGTAGTCAAAAGCTCTTACATTTTCGTTTCACCACTGTAAGGCCTATAATTCCGACAGGATACTATTGGACTTACCATATTATATTTTATAAGTTTAATTTCCAAACGAAAGAGATGATCAGTTGATGTTTGGTGTCTCTCGATTCACAAATTAAATTCCTAACTTATGGCAAAGTAAAATTTTAACATGTAATTCTGAGAATGAAACTTTTCGAAATTTGACATTTTTATTCCTTAGTCATTTAGGGCCTGCTGTCTCTGGGTCATGTTGAGCTTTGAGTATTTCTTCAAGAAAGCAACACACAATGGGAGCTTAGAAATGACTGGATGCTCCACTACCGGCAGGACAGAAGGGAGGATCTGGGCACATCCCCACTTACACTTGAATAGGCTGTGTCACCACACAAAGGATATAACCCCTGCAGTTAGTCTGGAGCAAGCACAGTGAAGACAGAGCATCTATGCACTTCAAAGGAACAACTGTGTATAAAAGAAGGACCTTAGACACCAATTCTTCTGTAACCTTCTGAGCCTGTGGATTTCTACCTGAAAGAAGGACTGTTGTGCTGCTACAAGCACTGCCACACTGCTTGAGTGGTGATCTAAATGAACTGTTGCCCTGCTGTGCAGATCTACTGCCTCAGGCCCTCTTGCCTGGGGAAGAAGAACTGGACCTGCAACTTCATCTTGAACCTAGGACCCCTGAGTGAATCAAAGTGCTAATCTGCTTGCCTCCTGAGCCTAGCCTCAGGGACATAAAAGGCTACCCAACCAATGCCTGGACCTAGCTGCAACAAGTATCTGACCCCCCAAGTGGTACCTTTCAGGTCCTCAACCCTTGTTTTGGCTAACAGGGTTTTTCAGTCAAGCGTTTGTACTCTTTGTGACTGTGAATGTGCCTGTTTGTACCAGAACTGTGCCACTAGCCCCAAAGTTCAGCACAAGCCAGTCCAAGCCAGTCTCTTCACACAGCAGCATCAATATAGCATGTGGGGGGTTACCAACATGAAGTTTCAGCCCACCCATCCGTGATGTCCGGCCTGCTGTTCACACCATGTTGGCTGCATCTGTGACACTCTCATTGCTCCTCGTGACCTTCTTCAACATGAATGTGACTATTGGCTTAACCCCTTTGCTGCTAAGCCGCCCATGTTCTAAGCCTTTTTTGGGGTAGTTCGCACTTAGGCCCCTGTAACCTTTTGTCAACATAAGGTATCCACACCAAATGTATGCTCTTTTCTTCCGACATCTTGAGGATTCTAAAGGTATTCAGGGTTTGTGGATTCTCCTGGAAGGGGACCAACAAATTGGCCAAAATACAGCTAATTTTAGTTTTTTAATGAAAAATTGGAAAAAAAAGTGCTGCAGAAGAAAGCGTCTGGTTTCTTACCTGCAAAATGTATCAACAAAGGTTTTGTTGTGCTAAAATCACCATCTTTTGAGATTTCAGGAACAGACAGACTTCTGTCAGAAAACCAACATTTTCTACACAGATTTGAAATTGTATTGGGGCATAGCCTATTTTTTTGTGCTTTCAACCTCCTTCCAGTTGGTGGTAGAAATGAGTGAAAAACCAATAACGGTCCTGGAGAAATATACACTTCTGAAAAGTGAAGAAAATTCTGAATTCAGCAAGGGGTCATTTGTGTAGATTTTGCATGGTTTATCTATAGAATCGTACAATTAAAATAAAAAAATAAAAATATATTGAAATTGAGGTGAAAAAACAACCATTTGTGCCAACATTTTCACAAGTAACTCCTCCTAAGTATGACATACTGTTAAAATACTGTTAAAATAATTGTCATTGTGTACCGGGTATATAGCAAGTCATTCAGTAAAATTTAAAGAATTAAAAATAGGTACCAAGAAAACCTATACATTTCTGAAAGGAAAAAAAATGTAGAGTTCAGAAGCGATGGGTATTTGCAAAATTGTGCTTACTCATGCAAGCATGTGAATAAGAGGGCATTTTTAAAAAATTCTTTTTTTACACATTCTCTTACATTTGGAATGCAGAAATGCAAAGAAAGTCAATTGCTAATAACACTTGTTTTAATATTTGGTGTTCCCCAGGTCTCCTTATAAAAATCCTCACTTATGTGGATAGGCCTAGTGCCTGTGACAGAAAACGGCCAAACACGCAACTTGGACACGTCACATTTTTCCGGTGAAAATTGACTGTTGTTTGCAATGTTCCTAGCTGTGAATGTTGGACCCTAGCTCAGCCAGCACCCAGGGAAAACTACCACATATATATGTTTTTAAAAACTAGACGCACAGGGCAATCTAGGCTAGGGTGATTTGTGTGGGTCTCACTAGGTTCTGTTGCCCAGAATCCCTTGAAAACCTGAAAACTTTGTAAAAAAAAAAAAATGTACCTTACATTTCTGTGATGGAAAGTTCTGGAATATGTGTAGAGCCACAAATTTTCATCCACCCAGCATTTATGTAGGTAGACCTAATGCCTGCGACAGGAATTGGGCCAAAACGTAACGTGGATAAATCATATTTTTCCTGTAAAAGCTGACCCTTTCTTTGCAATGCCTTTCTGTGGATTTTGGACCCTAGCTCTTGTGGCACCTAAGGAAACCTAGCAAAACTATACATTTTTTAAATCTATACATCGAGGGGAATCCAGAATTGGATGAAATGTGCGACTCTCTTTTGGTTCTGTTACCCAGAATCCCTTGCAAACCTCAAACTTTGTAAAAGAAAAAAAACTTTCCTCATTTTTGTGATAGAAAGTTCTGGAATCTGTGGAGAGGCAAAAATTTCCCACCACCCAGCATTCCCCAAAGTCTTCTGCTAAAAATGGTACCTCACTTATGTGGGTAGGCCTAGTACCCGCAACAGCAAAGGGTCCAAAACGCAACATGTACACATTTCCCAAGTGAAAACAAACCCTATTTCGTAATGTGCCTAGCTGTGGATTTTGGACCTTAAATCTTCCACACCTAAGGAAACCCAGCAAATCTATAAATTTTTGAAAACTAGACATCCAGGGAAAACTAGGATGGTGTGACTTGTGTGGCTCTCAACAGGTTCTGGTACCCAGAATCCCTTGCAAACCTCAAACATTTAAAAAAAACACACATTTTCATCACATTTCTGTGAAGGAAAGTTCAGGGATTCGCGTGGACCCACACACTTCCACTCACCCAGGATTCCCCAAATTTGCCAGATAAAAATGGTGCTTCACTTGTATCTGCACGTGCCTGCAACAGGAAACATCCCAAAACGTAACATGGACTCATCACATTTTTCCAGTGAAAACTGACCCTATTTTTGCAATGTGCCTAGCTGTGTATTTCGGACCCTAGCTCAGCACGCACCTAGGGAAACCTAGCAAACGTACACATTTTTGAAAAACATATACCAAGGGGAATCCAGGATGGGGTGACTTGGGTGGCTCTCACTAGGTTCTGTTATGCAGAATACCCTGCAAACCTCAAACTTAGTCCAATAAAAACACATTTTCTTCACATTTCTGTGATGGAAAGTTTTTGAATCTGTGGGGAGCCACAAACTTTCACCCGCCCAGCATTCCCCAAAGTATCCCAATAAAAATGGTACCTCACTTGTGTGGGTAGGCCTATCACCCGCAAAAGGAAATGGCCCAAAACGCAACGTGGACAAATCACATTTCTAGTGAAAACCGACCCTTTTTTTAGCAATGTGCCTAGCTGTGAATGTTGAACAGTGGTTCATTCTGCACCTAGGGAAAATTAACAAACCTATACGTTTTTTAAAACTAGACATCCAGGGGAATCCAGGGTGGGCTGACTTGTGTGGCTTTCATTAGGTTCTGTTACCCAGAATCTCTTACAAACTTCAAACTTTATCAGAAAAAACAAGTCCCCAAGTTTCTGTGATGGAAAGTTCTGGACTCTATGGAGAGGCACAAACTTCCAGCCACTCAGCATGCCTCAATGTCTCCCGATAAAAATGCTAGGCCTAGTACCTGTGACAGGAAACGGCCCAAAACACAATGTGGACACATCACAATTTTCAAGTGAAAACTGACCCTTTTTTTGCAGTGTGCTTAGCTAAGGATTTTAGACCCTAGCTCTTCCAGCACCTAGGGAAACCTAGCAAACATATGCATTATTGAAAACTAAACATTAAGGGAATCCAAGATGGTGTGACTTGTGTGTCTCTCATTAGGTTCTGTTACGCAGAATCCCATGTAAACCTCAAACTTTGTCCAAAAAACATAACTTCCTAAAATTTCTGTGATGGAAAGTTCTGGAATCTGTGAAGAGCCACAAACTTCCACCCACCCAGCATTAAACAAGTCTCCGGTTAAAAATAGTACCTTACTTGTGTGGGTAGGTCTCATGCTCATGACAGGAAATGGCCCAAAACGTACTGTGAAGACTTCAAATTATCGATAACAAAAAGACCTTATTTTGCAAGCGAGTCACCTGTGTTTTTGGCTCCTGGGCTCGGCGTCCATCTGGGGAAACCTAACAAACCCACACATTTCTGAAAACTAGACACCCGGAGGAGTCCAGGGCTGTGTGGCTTGTGTGGATCCCCCAACATTTCCATATACAGATTCACCTGCAAACCACACATTTAGATAGAACATGACATTATCCTTACATTTCTGTATGGTATTACAGTGGGAGCACAAATTTCCTACCACACAACATTCCCCTTGGTTTCTCGATGAAAATTATACCTCACTTCTGTGGGTGTCCAGTGCAAAATCACCTAAACATTTATTTTAATTCAAAGAAAATATAGCGCTAAGAGTTTGCTGTGCTATCCCCTCAATCAGTATGTTTTTGGCCCTTCCCAGTCATAGGCGCTTGGCCCACCCACGCAAGTGAGGTGTCATTGTACTTGGGAGACTGAGGGGAACGCTGAGTGGTAGGACATTTGTACTGGTGCAGCGATCCCAGATAGAATTGTGAGGAAAGTGTGAATTTTTTAGCTAATGTTGAGTTTTGCAGGGTATGCTGTGTAGGAAAACTTTGGGAGATCCTCGCAAGCCATACCCCCCTGGACTCTTCTGGGTGTCTAGCTTTCAGAAATATGTGGTATTGATAGGTTTACCTCTTTGGCCATCAAGTCCTGGTGCCCCCTTGCAAAACCAGGTTGTTTTTTGATAGATAATTTTGATGTCTCCACAATAGGTTTTGGGCCCTTCCCGCTGCGAGTAGTTAGCCCATCCATATAAGTGAGGTAGCATTTTTATCGGGAGACCTGGGGAACACTGGGTGGTAGGAAATTTGTGTTACCACAACGTTCTATCACAAAATGACCTGGTTTTGCAAGGGGCCACCTGCTTTTGGGTCCTTGGCTCAGCAGCCTTCTAGGGAAACCTACTAAACCCACACATTTGTTAAAGCTAGACACACAGGAGAGTCCAGGGAGGTGTAACTTGCGTAGATCTAACAAATTTTTCTGACCCAGAATCTCTGGCAAACCTCAAATCTTTCTGAAAAAGTCACATTTTCTTCACATTTCTGCCTGGAATCACTGCACTGGAACAAATGTCCTACAATCCAGCATTCCCTCTTGGTTTCCAGATAAAAATTATACCTCACTTGTGTGGGTGTCTAATGCAGAGTCAACCTATAAATGCGTATAAAAAAATATAGCGCTTAGAGCTTGCTATGCTATCCCCTCAACCCCTATGGTTTTGGCCCTTCCCAATTGCAGTCCCTTGGCCTACCCACACAAGTGAGGTATCATTTTACTCGGGAGACCGAGGGCAACACTGGGAGGTAGGTAGTTTGTGCCAGCACAATAACTCCAGACAGGAATGGGAGGAAAATATGGGGGCATATTACCAACCTACATGATATTTATCGCTAAGGAGGGTTAGCAGTAATATTTCTATCGCTGCCCTTCGCCTGTTTTTATCGCTGAGATAACTTTCTATTAGCAAGGTTTATCTCAAAAGCGATAAAAATCAGGTGAAGTGCGTGAATATCGCTGTCAATACAGCGATATTCACACATTAGCGTGACAATGCTCTTAGCCATGTTATCCACCTCCCATTGGATAACATGGCTAAGAACTGGTCAGGGCAGGCGTTAGCTTTTGGAGATATTCGCACTTAGTGCGAATATTTCCAACGCTACGCCCGTGTTGATCATAGGCGATAGCGATGTTAGCAACTGTTTTCAGTCTACAAGCTGTCGCTAACTGGTGTTAGCGACAGCTTGGTAATTGGGCGATAAAATTATCGCCGCTTTAGCGGAAAATAGTCCCGCTAAAGCGGCGATAAGGGCCCTTGGTAATATGCCCATGGTTTATTAGCTAAATTTGAGGTTTGCAAAGGATTCTGGGTATGAAACTGTTGGGGGATCCACGCAAGCCACACCTCCCCGACCTCCTTAAGGTATCTAGTTTTCAGAAATGTCTAGGATTGCTTTGTTTCCCTAGATCACCACCGAACCCGGGACCTAAAAAGACTCCCTCACAAAACAAAGAAGGCCATTACGATGATAACGGAACTGCCCGCCATAAGGGTGGGGGTCCCGTGGGGGGTAGTAGGATGCACCCACCACAGTGGTGAGCGCATCCTGCATTTTTAACATTATGGTGGGCGGTGCTCTCAGCAACGCCCGCCACAATGCTAAAAATGCATGTCATGCATGTTCATGCATGTTCATGCACAACGTGGAAAGCACTGCATGGTGCCTGCCATGTTGTGAATGCACATGCAGGGGGGTACCAAAGGTACCCCCATGTGCCTCCCCTACCCCCCATCATCCTGGGGGCCCACAACGGGCCCCACAACTGAAAGACTCCATGCCTTTCTGTGGCGGCAACACTGCCACAAAAAGGCACCCTCCCGCCTGCATCCTAATATGGATGGTGGTGTCTAGCACCCACACCACATAAACCCTTTTACGCCGCAGTCGCTAAGTGACCGGGGCAGAAAAGCGGCGGTCGGTGTTTCCGTCCTGCGCGATCCCCCCGCCATAGTAATATAGTGGGGGGAAATGGGTGGCGGACGTGCAAGGATGTCGGCGGTGGCGATCCGCCTGACATCCTAATGGGCCCCAAAGTATTTTTGTAATCAATAATTTTTAAGTCTCCACAGTACAGTCTCTTAAGGGTACGTTTTCTTTCATATTCCAAATCCAGGCAAAGACATAATAAATGTATAATGTTTTCTTCTCCGTATATCCAGAGCCTGCATAGTTTGTCTTGTTCTGTTCTCTTCCATGGTGGTAAGTGACATAATCCTGGAAAGCAACCAAATCTAGGGTTGATGAAGATGTGTTTTTTTTTAGACCATGATGTTTCCAGATATTCTTGCACCTTTTTTCCCTTAAAACAATTTATGATTGCCCATGTAAGTTTTCTTTTTACAAACATATCTTTATCCTTTATCAAGGAGAGATGGTTGGTAAGTTTATTAATTGTTTTTTGAAGCTGTCCTGTGCTAAATAAAGAAAGGACCAGACATATCATTTTCTGTTATATTTTACTTTCTGCCACAATAGACGAGACATTTGGTTAACTTGATCATTTTTTTAATTCTATTCCATACTTTAAATGCTTGCCCTTTCCTCGCATATAGCTGATTATTTAGTTCAAATTCCAACCTCGCCTGTGCTTGGGGGGCATTCTTTGGCAGGGAAAATAAGATTCTGTAAGTTTTGGCCCCGCAATATTAATGATCACTGCATCTTTCCCATTAATTGCCTCGCTATCATACATTAAAGTAGGTAGTAGTTTTGCAGCAACTATTTAAAAATGGGTGATAAGACAAATCACCTTTAGCTTTCTGAATAGTCCTAAATGCCGCAACAAGGGTATTTGCTTTCCTTGTGATATCCAATTTTTGTGGCAGGAAGTTTCCATTGTCATTAAAAATAACACCAAGGTATTTATAGAAAACAACTTGTTCTAATTCATTGTCTTCGAAAAAAGATTTACATTTACATTTATGTTTAAGTCGGATGTTTTTTGTAATAACCATTACTTTGGTCTTAGCTTCATTTATTACCATACCATTTGCCTTTGAATACTTAAAAATGCCGTTGATTAATCGTTGCAATCTAATTTTGGAATGACTTAAGAGTATAACATCATCTGCATACAACAAGTTGGATATCTGTTTATCTGCTAACTTTGGAGGATGTGCATTAATTTTATTCAAAACAGTAGAGAGAGCAGTTAAAAATAAATTAAAAAGTAAGGGGGCCAGGACGCACCCTTGTTGAAGTCCGCTAGATGTGGGAATTTCGCTTGTTAATGTGCGTCAATCACCAATTCTCACCCTGACCCAAGTATCGGACTGCAAAAGCTTAATCATTTTTAACAATGTGTCAGGAATTCCTTGTTTTTTATGTTTTGCCCACAAAAGTTGTCTGTCAACACAATCAAAAGCAGATTTAAAATCCACAAAACAAAAATATAAGGGTTGTTTTGCTAAAATTGCCTTATCAATTAGTACAGATAATATTATTATATTTGTAGATGTTCCAAGACCTTTAATGAAGCCTGTTTGGTTTGGGGCAGTACCTGCTTCTCCTTTGCCCATCCTGTTAAAATCAATAATAGAATCCCAGCAAACAGTTTTGCATCAGTATCTTGAAGGGTAATTAAACAATAGTTTTGCGGCAATTGCCAATTTCCTTTCTTAAAGATAAGAGATATTATTGAGCCTCTCCACGAATTAATCCACTCTGAACCACTTCATTAAAGACATCAGTTAGGTAGACAGACCAAAAATCTGGTGCTTCCTTGTACAGTGCAAACAGAATGCCATTGGGACGAGGAACCCCATCCTTCTGTTTCTTTATCAGCTTGGCCACTTGTGATTTGGTATATAAATTTCACAATCGCATTCCAGGTCAGCTTTAATCTTCTTTTCATGTTTGTTACATTGAATATTTGCTGAAGTCTCTGGGTTTAGATGTTTTATAAGAAACATAGCCCATTCATCTTCAGATAAGGCAGATCCTACAGTAGATTTATTTGGTCTAGCTAGACCGTTAACCAATCTCCAGAACTCCCTTGAATTTGTTAGAGTACTTGCGTGGAAGATTTTTGTCCACAGTTCTTGTCTGGCTTTATTTTTTTCATTCCAAATTATTTTCCTCAGGTTGTAATTAGTATTTTTTTTTGTGTAAAATCTTTATTTATGTTTTAGGAGTACAAAGAAAAACAGCGGAGACCCCGCACAATTCCCCACACAGGGGGCACAATCAGAAAGTAAAGAGTAGCGGCATTCCACGGTAGCGAATGGGCATCGAGTCCGAAGTCAGTCAATGCCATAGGCAGTAGTGCAATAGTGCCGGAGCAACTGCTACAGGGCAATGTACGCTAAAGAAAGCCAAAAATGGATAATCTTCAGTGCCAAGGAAACCTTGTATCTAGATTGAGAAGCCTTGGACTTCCCTGTGGGCACCGCAACAAACCTAAGAACCAAGAAACTAAACATTCCCCCCCTCCCCCCAAGGTGGTGACTCCAGACATGTCATGCAAACACACAGAATTCACACTAAACCTGAAAGAGGTGCAATGCCGCAATGAGGCTGGACAGACCGCAGAAGGCAAACCTTTAGAGAGATAGTTAACCAAGGGGCCCCACCGTAACTGGAAATTCTTGAAATTACCCAGGAAGATGTCCGCCACTCTCTCCATGCTAAGCAGCTTCCAGAGCTGTGCGTGCCATAAGGAGATTGCAGGCGCCTCCGTCTTCTTTAAAGCGGCGGCTAGAGTAAGCTTGGCTGCTCCAAGGCAGAGCCACAGGATCTGTTTGTCAGCGCGTGTCTGATACTCAAGGTCTGGCTCACGAAGGCCCAACAGGACAGAAGCCATAGAATCCTCCACAGGGTAGCCAAGCATATCCCTGATATGTGAGAGAATCTCCTCCCAGTACGGTCGAATTACCGGGCAATCCTACCAAATGTGGCGGAAATCCCCAAGTAGGCCACACCCCCTCCAGCACCTGTCAGAGGTTGCCGGGTATATGCAATGGAGTCTGGCCGGGCATAGGTACCAGTTCATGAGCGTCTTGAGGTGGGCTTCCCTCAGATGTAACGAGTGATTAAACGCTGCTAAATCCCTCCACAGTGCCGACAGTTCTTTATCGGAGATATCTCTCCCCAAGATCTCTTCCCAGTGTCCCATGTAGTGAGGTCGAGGCGTCACCTCTGAGGTGAGCAAGAGCTGGTAAATAAAGGAGATGACCCCTTTCATGGCAGATGTCCGGAGTATGAAGGCCTCAAAGGGCGACGGGGGTCTCGTAGGTAGCCGCCTCCAGAACCCCAGGTGATGTGGCCCAGTGGAGTAACTGGATATGGCAATATCGTTCCGACGGGGGAACCCAGTAGTCCCTCATGCAGTTCGCATAGGAGAGGGGCTCCTGGCCGTGAAATAGATGGGTCAAAGCCCTGCAACCACCCTCCCTCCATACATCGAAAGGCCCCTCTCGCAGCGCCGGCGGGAAGGCTACGTTAAAGTGTAAAGGCGTGAACGGAGAAGGAAATGTGGTCCAGTGCTCATCAGCGGCCAGTATATCCCAAACCTTCAGAGTGGTACTTGTTGGGGTACTAATGTAGGTGTTCAGAGGTCGGTCCCTCTTGGGCTTCCAGGCCAAGTCCCAGACCGATCTGCCAGCGACACTCCGGTCCATGTGCAGCCAGTGTTTCTCCGATGTTTGTTGGGACCCCTCCACCAGCACTCTTAGTTGTGCCGCTTTGTAATAAAGTTGCAAATCAGGAAGGCCCACGCCTCCCTCCTTCCTTGAACGTCGCAAGACCGCAAAGGAGAATTGCGCCCGACCCCCTTGCCATACAAACCGTAATATCTGGGTCTTAAGGTGTCGAAAAAAGTCACTGTCGAGTGGAATGGGCAATGCTTGGAAGAGGTAAAGATAATTAGGTAGAAGGACCATCTTAATGGCATGGGTTCTGCCCAGCCACGATAAGAATTTAGGTTTCCACCGTTCTAAGTCCGCTCGTGTCTTCGCTAATAAGGGTGGGAAGTTAGCCGAGAACAACTTCCCAATCGTCGGCGTCAGATGGACCCCTAGATAGACAATCGAGCCAGTGGCCCAGTCCAAAGGTGTCAAGGGGCGCACTCGTTCCACCTCCGACTGTGAGAGCATAAGGTTCAGGACATATGACTTGTCGTAAATGACTTTGAAGCCGGCCACCTCTTCATAACGCAGCAAGGCCTCCCTGACACACGGTAGCGAGTGTCCCGGATCAGCGACAGAGAACAAGATATCGTCCGCAAAAAGCGTAATTTTATGTTGCTCTCCTGTAAACGGAAGGCCCCTGATCCCCTCGTGCTCCCGCACCGCCATCGCTAACGGCTCAATGCTAAGCGCGAAGAGCAGGGGGGAAAGAGGACAGCCCTGTCTAGTGCCGCAAGAGTGCAGGAAGAACGCCGACAGATGGCCATTCACCGCTACCCGAGACCGGGGACTGCAGAAATTCGCCTTTACCATAGTGATGAACTTATCCCTGAAAAATGAAAGCCGTTAGAGTATTGAACAAGAAGCACCAATTCACACGGTCAAAGGCCTTTTCAGCATCAAGACCCACGAGGACCGCCGGGATTCAGACCCTGTCTGCCTTTTCTATTAAGTGAACCACCCTTCGTGTGTTGTCATGGGTCTGGCGCCCCTTAATAAACCCTGATTGGTCTGGGTGTATAATCGCCAGCATTAAATCCTGTAGCCTGTGTGCTAGGATCGCGGAGTATAATTTGGTGTCGATGTTAAGAAGGGCTATGGGGCGGAATGAGGAGCAATGGGCAAGGTCCTTCCCTGGTTTAGGCAAAACCGATATCACGGCCTCAGCAACTGGCCATGTCATTAAAAAGGGAGACGAGAAAATCGCAGATCTCCGTGGCATACGATTTGTAAAAAAGGGCGGTGTAGCCATCTGGTCCGGGCGACCTGTGAAGTTTCAAGTCTTTGATGGCATCCAGTACCTCCTCCCTGGTAATCGGGCCTCCAACAGTTCGTTCCATTCCTTAGATATCTGTGGAATGGGTAGGTGCCGCAAATACTCCCGTTGATCATCCGTGTTGAGCCCTTCCCCCGCATAAAGATCCGCATAGAAGCGGCCAAAAATGGCCGCTTTCACTTCATCTCGGTGCTGCAAATCGCCCGACGCATCGCGGATCCCTCCAATATACTCTCGCTCCCTCTTATCACGCAATTGGCGAGCCAGGTGTCTCCCCACCTTATTCCCATGGGAATATGATAGTCTTCCCAGCCTCAACAATGTAAATTCTGCCCTGTTATTGCAATGGGCCCTCAATTTCCCCCGAACCGCCGTCAACGGCCGGAGGGTCAACCTCGAGGGGTTAAGCTTGTGGGCCTGTTCGAGGACTGCCAGCTCTGCTTCCAACTCCTGCCGCTTCTGGCGCCGCAGGCGATTGAGATGCGCGTTGAGGGCCAGGCAGGTGCCCCTGATCGACGCTTTAAAGGCGTCCCAGGTAGTGGAGACCGAAGTATCAGACACTGGGTTGAGATCAAAAAAGTCCCTGATGGCTCTTCGCAATGCCTTGTTAGAGGTATCGTCCCTGACCACCGAAGCTGGGAAATACCATTTCCGCTGCCCATCGCCGGCCGGCGACCAGCGTAGGTTGAGCACGAGCAGACTATGATCAGAAACCGATAATGGAAGAATGCTAGAGTCGAGGACATCTCCCCTAAGGGCTTGACTGAGGAAGATATGATCCAGCCGTGAACATGCGAAAAGAATGTGTAGTCCCGAGACAGGGTGCGTGGAGCGCCAGCTATTAAAATAACCCCAGTTCCCCCACCAGCTGCTGCGTTGAAGCAGAAAACACACCTGTGTCAGCCCTGTTGGCACCAGAGCTGTCTACCTCTCTATCCCACACCAAATTAAAGTCCCCCATTAAGAACAAGTGTCCTTCAGCAAAGTCACCCACCTTCTGCAGGAAGCCTTGTAGGAACCCATTCTGACCCGCATTGGGAAGATACACCACCACAAATGTACACAGCCTCCCTTGAATAAGACCCTTCACCATCAGCCAGCGGCCCTCCTTGTCACTGCGCACATCCAGAGGTTGAAAGTGCAGTGCTGCACGGAAGAGGAGAGCCACCCCCTATGTTTCCTGGATGCCGAAGATCTGTATATAAGGGGAAAGGCCCTCTGCCGAAGGCGCAGCTCGTCCTTGCGTGCCAAATGAGTCTCCTGAAGAACCACAACATCCAACTGATGGTCAATCACATATTTCCATACCTTCCGACACTTTTGCGGCGAATTCAAGCCTTTAACATTCCATGTTCCAATACTAAGAGGCATTTTGAAACAACAAACCCACCCTCTCTACAATCCCTCATGTGTCTCCCCTCCCATGCCTCCAAGTCCACCAACCACAGAAAAAGCAGGATAACGTCCCAGAGAGCCCTCCCAACCCCCACCAGTCAGATAGGAGTTCGTCAGCGACCCCGAGTCAAATCTCATCCATCCCATGCACACCACAACCACCCGCACGCGTTCCAAACGCACACTCCACCACTCATCTATGTCACCACCACCGTCCCCCCTCCCCTTCCCCCTTCAACTCCCCATCACCGCCCCACAGAACCACCCCCCCCCCCAAAAGGAACCCCAACACAGATCCGAAACCAACAGAACAAGCAAAAAGGTGTAAAGACCAAAGCACCCCCGAAGGTGGCAGTCCAAGAAGTCCAGGAAGTCCTCCAAGGGGCGAAGACGGGACACCTGTCGGTGCGTCTCATTGACCACATACCGGGGTGTCTTCCCACAAAGTACAAATAAACCCACGGTACCTGCATGATCATGTCCCTCCGGAGCCAGTCAGTTCACACTCCTCAGCTCATGCCGCCCCAGAGCCAAGCTGTGAGGCCACCAAGGTGGCCGATGCGACGGAAGCCACCGCCTCATCTCTTTCTTGGAGACTGGTCGCTCGGTCCGGTATTCTCCGCTCCACCTCTCAGCCCACTCTCTGCCAAGAGGAGGACCGCCGCTGTCTTCGCGAAGGAGAGCCACCGCTCCCAGGGGGAGGATCCGTGACGTCAATGCCCAAGAGGTCCTTCGCCACCTGCAATGACCTGATCGGCGCAAGCCTATTTTGCCATCGGAAAATGATGCGGAACGGATGGCCCCAGGAGTAAGCAATGTTACGTTCCTTCAAGAAGGCAGTCACAGGTCGAAACTCACGCCTCTTCTGAAGAGTTGACGCTGCCAAATCCTGATACAATTGAGGATGATGACCCCGGAACTGCAATGATGGAGTCTCCCGGGCCTTCCGCAGGATGCGCTCCTTCAACAGAAAATCGTGGACACAGACCAAGATGTCTGGCGGAGGGCCCCCCACACCTGGGCAGCCCGACCCTATGTGCCCTGTCCATCTTGATCTCGCTGAGTTCCTCATCGTCCAAAATCTGTAGAAACAGCGCCAGGACAGAGCCCCTCAGATTGCCAGACTCCCCGTCCCAGGGCACCGATCGTATGCGGATGTTGTTCCTTCGGGAACGATTCTCCAGATCCTCTGCATGCGCTTGAAGGCCCAGGTTTTACTCTGTGAGCCGAATCACATCTTGCTGCAACTGGTGCAGATTGTTCACCACATTCAAATCATGATCTTCCAAGGTGGCCACCCTCTCACCGATACCGTCCACATCCCTCCTCACCTCGCGGAGGTCCGACGCCAGCTGGGCACGCAGTACGGAGATATCTTCCTTAATGGAGGCGAAAAGCTCCATCATGAATGCCTTGGTGGCTGGAGCCTCATCGTCTCTTGATGCAGACGAGGCGCTTGTCCCAGGAGACGGCGGCTGCTGGGATCCCTTGGACGGGCCGTCCTTGCCAGGCTTCCCTCTCCGCTGGTTAGCTGCCATCTCAGCCCCCCTGGCCGCTGAAAGCCGCTCCTGGTTGTCGTGAGTGTCCACCCCAATGCTCAACTCTGGCCGATGTTTCTGCTCAATGGATCACCAGGAGGGAACCCCAGTCCAGGCCACAAACTATACTCTGCACAGGTTAGGCGCCTCCGTGCTCCGCCGCGGCCCACAGGAAGGTGGATCACTACGACGGCCCCCCCCCCCGTTGCGACCAGGCCCGAGCTGTATGAGTTCAGCACTCAGCTCCTGACCCTCCCTGAGCAAGATAGGCGCGGGTGCCGGGTCTCCCCAAAGTATATTCCAGGCCAAGGGCACCCCCGCCGGTCCCAGCCGCAGTCCAGAATCCGTGGTGCTCCGCAGTCTAATACCTGTGCCCGGGCCTCCAATCCTCAATGTCGTTCCCTCGCCGCAGCACTCACACCAGCCAAGTGGGGGGAAGGGCGTCCCCTCCAAGTCCGGGGCCCCAGCGAGCCGTGTGGCACCCTGCTCCAGTCACCCTTAGATGTAGCTAAAGACCAAATGGGACACTGCAGAGCAATCCGTAACGCCGGTCAAGGCAAATCCTTCCCTCCTTCCCCCTGCCTCGCGGAGAACCACGGCGGCAGACAGCACAGGTTCAAGAGGGGGGAAGGGCGCTGTGTGAACGCAGCGGGTCACTGCAGAGTCCGACCCTCCGACGTCGCTCGTCCTCCACAGGGCTGCTCTCAAGCTCTGACCCCGGTGCGATTCTGAGGTCGGGGACCTCCAGGCTGCTCACCTCCTCAGTCGTCACAGCGCCTCCACTCCGCCTCGCCAGTCCCCCCTCGGCGCGGGCCTAAGATCAGTCAGGGCTCCGCTCCGCAAGTTATGGGGGGGGTCGCCTCGCGGCAGTGCTGTTGTCTCTCGCCAGGCGCCGCAAGTCCAAATTGAGCCCGAACTCTTCGACTCAACTCTCCAACCGCAGGCCTGCTCCCCAGCTCCGGCGTCCGCCTCCTACGCGAGGGCGGGGATTCCTAGGCCGCTCTCTGCCGCCACCGCCGCGGCGGTCCCGCTCCTTCCTGCCGTCTCTTGGAACCGGACCACTCAGCCCAATTGCTCTCCTGGATGGCGAGAGCGGTCCTGGGGTGTGGGCTCCCAAATAAACACACTGCTCCGGGGTGCTAAACAAGGCTTAGCAGTAATCGGCGCCGGAGGGACAGCAAAACGCGTCTCACTCCGTCGCCATCTTGGCCATGCCCCGTAATTAGTATTTTTTAATAGTATCCGTATATCTTTAAGCGGAAACTTGATTAACTGTTTCCTAAGTCTAATACGCGTACGTACAATTTTTCTCACAGTATACAGGAGATAGATGTTAGTTTCTCTTCTGAGTCTGAGTCGCTTGTTTTGTTTGTACACATGATGTGTTTTCCTTATAAATCACTATTTTCTGTGTGAATTTTTCCCAGTGCTCAATTACTGTTCTCATCATTGTTTCTTTAAAACAGTCTTTAAATAGACTTTGCGCTTTTTCCTTAATATCATCCGCATTATTTGGTATCCATATAAGTTTCCTATAATTGATGGTACAAGTCTGGCCTTGCATTGTCAAATACTTTTGAGGTTTTGGACAGGGCAGTTTATCTCAATAATTTGTTGGCTATGGTCGCTATCCGGGACATTATTCAAGTGGTAGGAAATCACTTTGTTGAAGGTACACAATGATGTCATTGTATAATCAATGTGTGAATTACCATTTTGTGAATGAAATGACCAAGCAAGTGGAATGTCTATTGGGAATCTACAGTTTATTATTCTTAGTCCCAGCGCTTCCATGTCCATTAAAACATTTCTCCCCATTATATTTTGTTTGTTAGTTGTTCTAGGTTCCATTGTTGGTTCAGGGATTTCCCATTGTTGATTTTCTGACTGCACAAAGTCATACCGTAGGAAGGATATTAACAAGTTTATAATGAAATCACCTGTTACAATATAATCTGCCTAAGGCTTTTCCAAGATTTGCTACAGAAGTAAATTATTAAGAGCAGCACACATTACTTTCCTGGAGGTCTGTTTTGGTGGTATATATATATGTTGATTACAATTAGGGTTTTTTGTATCCTACTTTTGCTTGATATATATCGTAGCTTTACCGCAAGAAGATTAGAATTATTGGTAACTAAGAGCTCATGACTCTCTAGGGTATAGTAACAATGAAGCAATGTCTGTATTTGTTGGTACAGCTATATTTAGAATACTTTTGGCAGCGCGGTGGAAAGACACAGACGCTTCTACTTTTCAAGGATGGCTAAAGAGACTACTAGGAATTTATAAATAGGAGACTGCAATTTATAAAATTAGAGGGCAAAGATCACGAGCCATCGGGCTCAGATATGGGCCCCTGTTGCCACCTGGTTTGATAACCAAAGAAACTGGTAGCCCTTAAAGATGGGATGTTGTAGAAATGTATTATATATTAATATTTATCAATATTTTTTGTACTGTCTTTATTTTTTCTCTCTTTTTTTTCCTTTCTCACCTCTTTTAATTTTCTCTTTTTTTTTCTTCTTCTCATTTTTACTTGAGAGTAATCGGGTATGACCGTGACAAAGCTTAAACTGATTTATGTGGTATATATGTCAATTTGATCTTTGGAAACATTTGAAGTGATTTCTGTTTCATATGATTTGTACATTCATGACTTTGCTCAAATGAAAAAAATAATAATAAAAGGAAGGATATTAACAAGTTTATAATGAAATCACCTGTTACAATATAATCTGCCAAAGGCTCTTCCAAGATTTTCTCCAGAAGTAAATTATTAAGAGCAGCACAAATCATTTTTTTATGATAATTTGTTCGGCTATAATGGTCTGGCTATATTAGTCTACGCGTTTCGAACTCAGGTTGTTGTAGAGTTCTCATCAGGACCAAAATCTCTGTAGTTCAAAGTTCGTGTGGGTAACAAAGGCAATCCCGACGCTCAATCCAATTTGTGTATTGGCGATGTCAGCATTCTATGGGGCAACGCGATTTATTGAATGGATCCTTTCCCGTGATCTTTTGCGGACCGGAAATCCGTCGCTCGTGGACCGTTTGTGGCTGAGAAGGAGAACAAACAAAGTTGGACGCTGTCGAAAACAAGCAGACAGCGGCACACACCGGCTACACGCCGCCAGAACTGAAAGGATCCATTCAATCAATCGCCTAAACCATTATAGCCAGATCATTATAGCCCAAAAAATCATACAAAACTGATTTGTATATGAAAAGTAGAATGATTAGATGGCTCTTTGTGAATATTGTTATTCCATTGTAAATTTCGATTATATGTTGTCTGTGGTTGCATGTTAGATAGAATGACTGAGTTGTGAGTGGATTTTTGATTGAAAATGTACATAATATCTGTTGTTTCTGATTGTAATTAATGTAAATGTGGTGTATATAAGGTCTTTGATTATGAAAAATGTGGTGAAGTTATAAACCAAACATATAAACAAAAAAATCATTCATTTAAAATAAAAGATTGAATCTTCTCATAGATGTGAGACCAAGACATTTTGTTTGATTCAAATGTGTTGAGATAATCGATTTTGAATTCTTTTACAGTATTGGCACTTCTTTCTGATTATATGATATTTTCTCAGCCAGCATTTATTTGCACAGTTGGCCCATATACGGAATTAATTATACCAGTAGAGCCTTTTTGTTGGTTTCCTGATGTATGGTCAATTTTTTTGTTTTGATTGTCCTTTCGATATGATACTTCAGTGGTCAGCGCATGTTCATTGACTAAATCCCCATTTTTTTCTTAATGTTAACTTTATCTTCTAGTGGCAACGGAACTCCTCCAATATGTACATTCTTGGTGTTATCAATTTGTTTACATTCCTTCGTTGTTACTTCCATCCTATTTTTATACGACACTCTAATTCCCGTTTCTGTAAAGAATGTTTGATACAAAGGATGTACTAGATGTAATGAGTCCACATCCTCTATTTGCTCTTTTCTTTGTCCTTCAAGATCTTTAGGTTGCTGATAATTAACCTGGTCCTAATCCCAATCTAAATCAACTACATCATCTAAAACTACATTCTCTTTCGACTTATTTGTTGGCTTGATTGGGGTCTGTAAACTTTTTGATTCTGGTTCTGATTGCATTGACATGAGTGTGGTTGTTGGATCTCCCATAAAGTCGAATTTCTGTGGGATTTTGTGGGTTTTTCAAACATCCTAGCTATTGGTGAGATTAGCATCTGATTCGCCCTCTTAATATGAACTTTAGCCTTTTTTAGCACTTTTGGTACTTGATTTTTTCGAGCAAGTTTTTTGGGAGTACCCAAAGATATTTCTTTACCTGAACTCATTTCCAGTGACTGCATTGCTTACTCCCTTCCCCTTTATCTTCCAAAAAATATCTAATACTTGTTCTAACAGTAAATACGTGTTTACTTACCAGAGTATGAGCCACAGTATAGACAAAGCTGGTCAAGGGAAAGTATATGAAGATTCACAAGGTCACTTTCCAATAAAGGTGCTCATGCAGCTCTGAGTCTCTGCTGGATATCCTGAGGGTCCTATAGCACTCCCAGAGGGAGAACTCTCACACCCACGCAAGACCCGCGATCGCAGTCACAGTTGTAATGCAGTTTACAGTCTTTTGCTCAGGGTCATGGACAACTCCGGCAGGGCACAGTGTCAGTGTTACTTATTGCTTCCTCAGCAGCGGTGATTTTTTAGCGTGTCAGCGTGACAGCCGGTCTCCCACTCCTGCTTTTACCCTGCTTGCGCTTTTCCTAGCACTCCCTTTTCCATAGCACCTGCGTGCTTGATAATGCCCCCCCCCTACAGCTTCTGTAATCTTCAGGAGTCTTAAGAGGAACAGCCACAAACCTTGCCACCTTGTGGCCTTGCAGCACCAGGCAGGAATTTTTTTAATGGAAGCAGTCACAGAACAAATGCTTTCCATCAACAGATGCACACCAGCAGCTCCTCTAACCTCTTGTGCACTTTGGAGGCGTTGGCTGCCAACTTCACGCTACCTCGCTGCAGATCATCAGTGCCTCTATAGCCCTCACGGCGCTCCTCAGTTTACTCCCATTGCTCACTTCTGCATGGGATAGAAGGGTGTCCTCACCGGTGTGTAGAAGGTTGGGCATATGATGTTTAGTGCACTGGAAAGGCAAGCCTCACGCCCTGCTGCTCGCCTCAGCTCCTCAGGGGCACCCCTTCAGCCCTTCAGCCCATCAGCCTTTCAACCTCTCACCCTCTGAATGCTCTCAGGCTCGGGGCTCCGGGGGCTCAGGACCTCACAACCTCAGTACTTCAGGACTTCACGCAAACAAGGCTCGGGGCTCGGCGCTTGGGTCTCAGGGCTCGGAACCTGGAAGCCCACACTACCCAGCCCGCTCCAGTCAGGTCGCTGCACCACTCTGCACAGCTCCGCTCGACCCCACTCCTTCTGCACAAGAGAGAGGTCAGAGACAAAAACAGAGGGCAAATACAGAGGGAAGAACCACTGGGGACCGAGGTCTGGTGTAGCGGCCGTTCTCCTCGCATCCTCCTCATTTTGCGCACACCTCGGCTCAGCGGCTCAGCGTGAAAACTCGGAGTGGAATCTTACAAGAGAGGACTTTCCAATAGATCTGCGAGACCAATAGATGTATAGGTGTGCTTGGTTACCTTAGGTCCCGGCAGAGCTATGATCCAAATCCACAGTTAGGTACATTGCAAAAGAATGGCAAGTTTTCACTTGTAACAATGTGGTGTGTCCACTTTGAGTTTTGTCCCATTTCCTGTTGCAGGTGCTAGGTTTACCCACACAAGTGAGGTATACTTTTTACCAGGAGCCTTTGGGGAATGTTGAGAGCATGGAAGTTTGTAGATCTATGCACATTCCAGACCTTTCCATCACAGAAAGGTGAGGAAAATGCGTTTTTCTTTACAAAGTTTGAGATTTGCAAGGGATTCGTCGGGATTGCCTTTGTTACCCACACGAACTTTGAACTGCAGAGATTTTGGTCCTGATGAGAACTCTACAACAACCTGAGTTTGAAACACGTAGACCATTATAGCCAGACCATTATAGCCCAAAAAAATCATACAAAACTGATTTGTATATGAAAAGAAGAATGATTAGATGGCTCTCTGTGAATATTGTTATTCCATTGTAAATTTTGATTATTTGTTGTCTGTGGTTGCATGTTAGATAGAATGACTGAGTTGTGAGTGGATTTTTGATTGAAAATGTACATAATATCTGTTGTTTCTGATTGTAATTAATGTAAATGTGGTGTATATAAGGTCTTTGATTATGAAAAATGTGGTGAAGTTATAAACCAAACATATGAACAAAAAAATCATTCATTTAAAATAAAAGATTAAATCTTCTCATAGATGTGAGACCAAGACATTTTGTTTGATTCAAATGTGTTGAGATAATCGATTTTGAATTTTTTTACAATATTGGCACTTCTTTCTGATTATATGATATTTTCTCAGCCAGCATTTATTTGCACAGTTGGCCCATATACGGAATTATTTATACCAGTAGAGCCTTTTTGTTGGTTTCCTGATGTATGGTCAATTGTTTTCTTTTGATTGTCCTTTCGATATGATACTTCAGTGGTCAGTGCATGTTCATTAACTAAATCCCCATTTTTTTCTTAATGTCAACTTTAACTTCTAGTGGCAACGGAACTCCTCCAATATGTACATTCTTTATGTTATCAATTTATTTACATTCCTTTGTTGTTACTTCCTTCCTATTTTTATACGACACTCTATTTCCCGTTTCTGTAGAGAATGTTTGATACAAAGGATTTACTAGATGTAATGAGTCCACATCCTCTATTTGCTCTTTTCTTTGTCCTTCAAGATATTTAGGTTGCTGATAATTAACCTGATCCTAATCCCAATCTAAATCAACTACATCATCTAAAACTACATTCTCTTTCGACTTATTTGTTGGCTTGATTGGGGTCTGTATATTTTTTGATTCTGGTTCTGATTGCATTGACATGAGTGTGGTTGTTGGATCTCCCATAAAGTTGAATTTCTGTGGGATTTTGTGGATTTTTCAAACATCCTAGCTATTGGTGAGATTAGCGTCTGATTCGCCCTCTTAATATGAACTTTAGCCTTTTTTAGCACTTTTGGTACTTGATTTTTACGAGCACGTTTTTTTGGAGTACCCAAAGATCTTTCTTTACCTGAACTCATTTCCAGTGACTGCCTTGCTTACGCCCTTCCCCTTTATCTTCCAAAAAATATCTAATACATGTTCTTAAATTAAATACGTGTTTACTTACCAGAGTATGCGCCACAGTATAGACAAAGCTGGTCAAGGGAAAGTATATGAAGATTCACAAGGTCACTTTCCAATAAAGGTGCTCATGCAACTCTAAGTCTCTGCTGGATATCCTGAGGGTCCTATAGCACTCCCGGAGGGAGCACTCTCACACCCACGCAAATACCCGCGATCGCAGTTACAGTTGTAATGCAGTTTACAGTCTTTTGCTCAGGGTCATGGACAACTCCTGCAGGGCACAGTGTCAGTGTTAATTATTGCTTCCTCAGCATCGGTGATTTTTTAGCGTGTCAGCGTGACAGCCGGTCTCCCACTCCTGCTTTTACCCTGCTTGCGCTTTTCCTAGCACTCCCTTTTCCCTAGCGCCTGAGTGCTTGATAATGCCCCCCCCTACAGCTTCTGTAATCTTCAGGGGTCTTAAGATGAACAGCCACAAACCTTGCCACCTTGTGGCCTTGCAGCACCAGGCAGGAATTTTTTAATGGAAGCAGTCACAGGACAAATGCCTTTCATCAACAGATGCACACCAGCAGCTCCTCAAACCTCTTGTGCACGTTGGAGGCGTTGGCTGCCAACTTCACGCTACCTCGCTGCAGATCATCGGTGCCTCTATAGCCCTCACGGCGCTCATCAGGTTACTCCCATTGCTCACTTCTGCATGGGATAGAAGGGTGTCCTCACCGGTGTGTAGAAGGTCGGGCATATGATGTTTAGCGCACTGGAAAGGCATGCCACACACCCTGCTGCTCGCCTCAGCTCCTCAGCGGCACCCCTTTAGCCCTTCAGCCCTTCAGCCTTTCAACCTCTCACCCTCTGAATGCTCTCAGGCTCAGGGCTTCGGGGGCTCAGGACCTCACGCCCTCAGTACTTCAGGACTTCACGCAAACAAGGCTCGGGGCTCGGCGCTTGGGTCTCAGGGCTCGGAACCCGGAGGCTCACACTACCCAGCCCACTCCACTCAGCTCGCTGCACCACTCTGCACAGCTCCGCTCGACCCCACTCCTTCTGCACAACAGAGGGGTCAGAGACAAAAACAGAGGCCAAAAACAGAGGGCAGAACCACTGGGGACCGAGGTCTGGTGTAGCCGCCATTCTCCTCGCATCCTCCTCATTTCGCGCACACCTTGGCTCAGCGGCTCAGCGTGAAAACCCCGACTGTAATCTTACAAGAGAGGATTTTCCAATAGATCTGTGAGACCAATAGATGTATAGGTGTGCTTGGTTATCTTAGGTCCCGGCAGAGCTATGATCGAAAATCCACAATGAGGTGTGTCCATTTTGTGTTTTGTCCCATTTCCTGTTGCGGGTGCTAGGTTTACCCACACAAGTGAGGAGCCTTTGGGGAATGTTGTGAGCATGGAAGTTTGTAGATCAATGCAGATTCCAGAACTTTCCATCACAGAAAGGTGAGGAAAATGTGTTTTTCTTTACAAAGTTTGAGATTTGCAAGGGATTCTGGGTAACAGAAACTGATGAGAGCACGCAAGTTACCAGATCCTGGATTCTCCTGAGTGTCTAGTTTTAAAAACTGTATACGTTTGTAAGGCTTCCTTAGGTGCCGGCAGAGCTAGGCTCCAAAATCCACAGCTAAGGACATTCAGAAAAAAGGGTCAGTTTTCACCTGAAAAATATGGTGTGTCCACGTTGCGTTTTGGGCCGCTTCCTTTCGCTAGCACTAGGCCTACCCACACAAGTGAGGTAACATTTTTATGGGGAGACTTTGGGTAATCCTGGGAGGGTAGAAGATTGTGGATCCATGCAGATTCCAGAACTTTCCATCACAGAAATGTGAGGAAAATGTGTTTTTCTGACAAAGGTTGAGGTTAGCAAATGATTCTTGGTAACATAACCTGGTGAAAGACAAAACAACTCACCCCATCCGGATACCTCAGCGTGTCTAGTTTAAAAAGCATTATATGTTTGCAAGGTTTCCTTTGGTGGCGGTACAGCTAGGGTCCAAAATCCACAGATAAGAACATTTCGAAATAAAGTGTCAGTTTTCACTGGAAAAATTAGATGTGTCCACGTTATGTTTTAGGCCGTGTCCTGTCGTTGGTACTAGGTTTATCCACACAAGTGAGGTACCATTTTTATCAGGAGACTTTGGGATATGCTGGGAGGGTGGAAGTTTGTGGCTCCCTACAAATTCCAGAACATTCCATCACAGAAATGTAAGGAAAATGTGTGTCAGGACCATGCCGGCCCCCATTAAGAGACCTCTGTCTGTCCCTGCTGCTAGGAGAAGATTTCCTGCTTGGCAACCGTTTCCACTCTGGGGCTCCATCCAGAAATTAGTCCATGACCACTGTCAAATTGAGGCTTAGTACGCCTCTCGATTGTGCCACCAGTTGATAAGGTTAGCGTTCTAGTCTTTCCCAGCAGTCCGCTATTTCCTTATCCCGCACGTTCTATGTGGCGCACTTCAACTGTTCTATTCAAGCAGTTCGACGCCCTGATTTTGGCTCCCGTCAAATCACCGCGTATTTTCCTAGTTTGCCCTTTTTCCCAGTCAGTATCCTCAGAGACTTTGTTTCGGAACTCTTGGAGCGTGATTTCGTTCCTTTCCAGTTGGATTCCTGCATTCCGGAACGAAAGCCAATTTGCCGCGTACCAGTGTTCGGCGGTGCGGACTTGTCCTTGTCAGCGTTCCCTGTCAGAGTACCATTCCAGTGAGCAAGTACCTTTCCGCGTATCCTCATATTCGCGGTAAGAACTTTCTATTCACTAAGTCCTTGGTGGCACTATCTTGTCCAGTGCCAGTTGGGTTTCCTCAGCGTCAGAGTCTATCCTAGTCTGAAGTGGAGCCTGGTTTTCCGTTTAAGAACTGTAAATGTCGATGACACATTCAGAGCTTCAGTAAAGACTTCTGAGAGTTTCAGTCAGCTTCTGTGGTTCAACAAGTAAATGAGAGTATATATTATATGCATATGGTAATACTGTTGTCTACCACCTCTATTCATCGCATCACCACTTTCCGTCACACAACACAAGCAACTAAGAGTCTTCAACCTTTCATCAGTACTTTATTGGGACTCAGAAAGAGAGCAGCAAATTCCACACGCAAACCAGGTATGAGTGAAGAGAGTTGAGGGAGTGAGAGTGTGTTTCCACGTAGGGGTTAGAACGTTAGTAATGTTCTGTTAACTATTGCAGGTGTTCCCCAGCTACTCATCCCAGAGGTAGTGACGACGACACCAGTGTGGAAGCCTCTCTTTGTTGTTTGTTATCCACTTCCCCTTTCCCTTCCATTCCTGGGCTTGGAGCAATCCGGGTGCAGGGGTGTTTGGGAATCTGGAAATTAGCATCGTAGAAGACTTGGCCGCTCACTCCCACGGAAATCTGGATTATTCAGGTACTGCTTCTGACAGATTGAAGTGCCTCAATTATCTTCCGTCTGGGCGAGATGGCAGAAGGATTGGATGTCAAAGCCTTGGCTTCAGTGTTAGAGGGACTACAGAAACAGTTGAGCAAGACCAGGGAGGAAGTTAGGAAATCTAATCAGGAGGCTAGTTATTTGCGTCAGAGATTAGATGAGCTTGCAGAGAGCCCGCGCCCCAACTTTGGGAGTATTAAGTCATCTGCCTTTGGTTCCGCGCCCTCTTCCTCCTCCTCTACAGAGTTTACCACACAGGTGGTGCACGCAATGTCCCCCACAATTCCATTGGCCCCTCCCGAGAGATTTCAAGGAGACCCCCACAAGGCCCAAATTTTCCTGACTCAGTGTTCGTTACACTTCCTTTGTAAGCCCATTTTGTTTAAGGAGGATCAGTCTAAAGTGGCGTTTGTGCTGTCCTACCTGAGCGGAGATGCTGCAGCGTGGTCATTGCCCTTGGTGGCAAGCAACGATCCAGTGTTGTATAAATGTGAAGAATTCAAGGCCGAGTTCTTGCGAATCTTTGACCGAAGAAATGTCTCACAGACCACCGACAATGAACTATTAGAATTGAAGCAAGGGAATCGAGACTTGGTGGCCTATTTGGCACAATTTAATAAATTTATTGTAGAAACTAGTTAGCCCGAGGCTAAGAGGGCGGCCATTTTCTACCGAGGCCTAAAGGATGAGTTGAAGGACGGTCTGGCCCAGATTCCCAAAAGACCCACAGATGTATCGGAACTCATAGATTTAGTACTGCAGATAGATCAGCGGCTTGCAACAAGGCGAAGTGAACGTCGAAAGGATGTCCGTACTCTCCCACCACGATTTGATCGGTCTCGACCGGAGGTAGCTAAGAACCATGAAGGCCAAAGTCAGGAAGAACCTATGCAGGTGGGAACGATTCGAGGTCCTCTTACCCCGGAGGAAAAAGAAAAGAGACGTCAAGGTCGGTTGTGTATGTATTGTGGTCAGTCAGGCCATTTTGTCAGGGAATGTCCGAAGAGATCAAAGGCCAGCACGTGGGTAAAAGATCGGCTCCACCAGTAGACGGAGTTGCACTGGTGGGAGCGAGTGAAGAGCCAACTCTCAAGCCTCAACTTTTAGCTAATACCCTGCAATCCGCAGCCCCGCATCTGAATTTGCTCTGTAAAATTGAATTTGGAAAGACTCAGATGGAGGAAGTTTCCGTGATGGTTGATTCGGGGGCTACTGGGAATTTCTGCGACATCCAGTTTGCCAAATCCTTAGGAATACACTTTGAAAAGAAGTCACGACCAGAACCAGTGCGAGCAGTGGATGGCACCAATTTGTCTTCGGGGCCAATCGCTTATGATACCGAACTGATGACCGTGGTGGGACCAGGAGAGCATCGGAGTTTCATTTGATTCAATCTCATCGATGCCCCTCAGTTTCAACTAATACTGGGGTTGCCTTGGCTCACCGAGCATAATCCCAGGATAGATTGGTCTCGACGTTCAGTTGAAATGAACTCAAGCTTTTGTCTAGAGCATTGTTTCCAGTCCACGCCAGGGGACACAAACTCCACGTTGTCGCAAAACTTGGTCAATCAAGTTCAAATGGTGTGCGCTTTGGAGGCTCCAGATATTCCAGAAGAATATCAGGATCTGAAGGAGGTATTCAATGAGAAAGAAGCTAAAAAATTGCCACCTCATCGAGAATATGACTGTCGGATAGAATTGGAGCCTGGGGTTTCCTTACCCTGCAGCAGAATCTATGCTCTGTCGGAACCTGAGAACCTCCATTTGAAGGACTATATTGAACAAAACTTAGCCAATGGTTTCATCCGCCCCTCCCAGTCTCCAGTGTCTTCGCTCCTCTTCTTCATTCCTAAGAAGGATGGGACCTTGAGAACCTGCATTGATTATCGGGCTTTGAACCTGGCCACCAAAAAGAATCGTTATCCATTGCCCCTCATTTCGGAACTTCTAGATCAGGTCAAGAATGCTTGTGTGTACACTAAATTGGATTTACGAGGGGCATAATATTTGGTGCGCATGGCCGAAGGAGAGGAGTGGAAAACTGCCTTCCGAACCAGGTTTGGCTTATATGAATACCAAGTGATGCCCTTTGGGCTGTGTAATGCCCCCGCAGCTTTCCAGCATTTTGTTAATGACGTGCTTCGAGAGTGCCTGGACCGCTTTGCGGTGGTTTACATCGATGACATCCTTATTTATTCCAACAGCCTAGAGGAACACGTTCATCATGTACGAGCTATCTTGAAACGTCGGCTAGAGAACCATCTGTTTGTAAAACTAGAGAAATGTGTCTTTCATTCCTCCAGAGTGGAATTCTTGGGTTTTGTTTTGTCCCCGGAAGGAGTATCCATGGACGACTCTAAGTTGCAGGCAATCAAGTCATGGCCTGCGCCTAGGTCGGTTAAGGATATTCAAAGTTTTTTGGGATTCGCCAATTTTTATAGGCGTTTCATTCTGAATTTCTCGGAGAAGGTGAGCCCAATTACCAGTCTACTAAAGAAAAATGTACGATTTGTTTGGGAGCGTGAATCGGAGGAGGCCTTTCAGCAGCTAAAGGAAGCATTTGTGACAGCTCCAGTGCTGCAACATCCTAATTTGAATGAACCCTTCTTCATCGAAGCTGATGCATCCAATTTGGCCATAGGAGGAATCCTGTCTCAACGCCAGAAGGACACCGGTCAACCTTACCCGGTGGCATACCATTCTCGAAAACTTACTCCTGCAGAGATCAACTATTCCATCGCGGATAAAGAGCTTTTGGCAGTCAAGGAGGCGTTCAAGGTGTGGAGACACTATTTGTTGGGAGCGAAACATGTGGTCACAGTCTTCACTGATCATCGAAATTTACAATTTCTCAAATCAGCTCGCACGCTAACCCCCAGGCAACTGCGCTGGTCGCTCTTTTTTGCAGACTATGATTTCGTTTTAAGTTACAAGCCCGGATCCTCCAATGAAAAAGCTGACACCCGTTCACGTTTGAGTATGGGAGAAGAAGTCAAAACCAAAGTGGAAGGATTCATCATTCCAGAGGAAAAGATTGTAGCCATTGCAGTCGAAGGTGATTTGGAGACTCAAATTAAGGAAGAGTTTGCCAAGGCTGAATTTTCTAATTGGGAATCTGAAGGCCCAGATCGCAGTGTGAGAAATGAGAAACCCTTTTGGCAAGAAAAAATGTTTGTTCCCAGTGAGGAGTTTCAAAATGAAGCCATTCAGCATTTTCATGACCACCCATTAGCAGGTCATACAGGAGCCAAGAAGACTTTGGAGTTAATCAAGAGAACCTTCTTCTGGCCAGGCATGGACGCTCAGGTGAGGCAGTACATCGCCACTTGTGAGCCGTGTGTTAAGGGCAAGAGTTTGAGGCAATCCCTGCAAGGCCTTTTAATGCCTTTACAAATAGCTCCGTCCCCCTGGCACACAGTCTCCATGGACTTCATAGTCAACCTCCCCTCTAGCCAGGGTTATTCAGTCATTTGGGTGGTGGTGGATTTGTTTACAAAAATGAGCCATTTCGTCCCTTTGAAGTCACTCCCCACAGCATCTCAGTTAGCTACCCTATTCGTAGAACACATTGTCAAACTGCATGGGGTTCCTAAAGTGGTTATTTCAGATCGGGGGCCTCAATTTGTTTCTCGATTTTGGAAGGCCTTTCTAAAGGGTTTGGGAGTCGACTCTCGTTTGTCCACCAGTTTCCACCCAGAAACGGATGGACAGACGGAACGAGTGAACCAGGACTTAGAACAATATCTCCGGCTATATTTGATGGATCAGGAGGGGGAATGGCCCTCTTTGTTGAGTACCGCAGAGTTTGCATACAACAATGCAGTCCATTCTTCTACTGGGTTTTCTCCATTCTTCTTGAACTCAGGTCGGCATCCCAATATGCTAGTGGGTCGGGTGGATGTTGAGGTTCCTGCAGCGGGGGAGGTGATACAAGAGTTACAGAAATCCTATCAGGTAGCCTCTTCCAACCTCAAGAAGGCAAAGGATGCTTACAAGGTGCAGGCAGATAGGAAAAGAAAGGAGAGTCCCATGTATGAATCTGGAGAAAAGGTGTGGATTTCCACTCGACACATGCGGTTGAGAGTGAATCGAAAATTCCAACCTAGGTTTGTAGGTCCCTACTCTGTGGTTCGAATGGTTAATCCGGTGAGCGTCAGGGTGGCTCTCCCGAAGTTCTTGAAGATCCACCCAACGTTTCATGTGTCGCTGATTAAAAGAAGCCCACCAAACTTCAGGCGTGTCCAACCACCAGCCCCAGTTCAAGTTGAGAGTTCTGAAGAATTTGAGGTCAAAAGAATCTTAGACTCCAAGCTTAAGAGAGGGAAAATCTTTTACCTAGTGGACTGGAAAGGTTATGGCCCTAAGGAAAGGTCATGGGAACCTAGCAGTAATGTTCATGCTCCAAGACTGATCACTGAATTCCATAAGATTCATCCTCTAAAACCCAGGGAGGGGGCTTTGGTGGGGGGTACTGTCAGGACCATGCCGGCCCCCATTAAGAGACCTCTGTCTGTCCCTGCTGCTAGGAGAAGATTTCCTGCTTGGCAACCGTTTCCACTCTGGGGCTCCATCCAGAAATTAGTCCATGACCACTGTCAGATTGAGGCTTAGTACGCCTCTCGGTTGTGTCACCAGTTGATAAGGTTAGCGTTCTAGTCTTTCCCAGCAGTCCGCCATTTCCTTATCCCGCACGTTCTATGTGGCGCACTTCAACTGTTCTATTCAAGCAGTTCGACGCCCTGATTTTGGCTCCCGTCAAATCACCGCGTATTTTCCTAGTTTGCCCTTTTTCCCAGTCAGTATCCTCAGAGACTTTGTTTCGGAACTCTTGGAGCGTGATTTCGTTCCTTTCCAGTTGGATTCCTGCATTCCGAAACGAAAGCCAATTTGCCGCGTACCAGTGTTCGGCGGTGCGGACTTGTCCTTGTCAGCGTTCCCTGTCAGAGTACCATTCCAGTGAGCAAGTACCTTTCCGCGTATCCTCATATTCGTGGTAAGAACTTTCTATTCACTAAGTCCTTGGTGGCACTATCTTGTCCAGTGCCAGTTGGGTTTCCTCAGCGTCAGAGTCTATCCTAGTCTGAAGTAGAGCCTGGTTTTCCGTTTAAGAACTGTAAATGTCGATGACACATTCAGAGCTTCAGTAAAGACTTCTGAGAGTTTCAGTCAGCTTCTGTGGTTCAACAAGTAAATGAGAGTATATATTATATGCATATGGTAATACTGTTGTCTACCACCTCTATTCATCGCATCACCACTTTCCGTCACACAACACAAGCAACTAAGAGTCTTCAACCTTTCATCAGTACTTTATTGGGACTCAGAAAGAGGGCAGCAAATTCCACACGCAAACCAGGTATGAATGAAGAGAGTTGAGGGAGTGAGAGTGTGTTTCCCCGTAAGGGTTAGAACGTTAGTAATGTTCTATTAACTATTGCAGGTGTTCCCCAGCTACTCATCCCAGAGGTAGTGACGACGACACCAGTGTGGAAGCCTCTCTTTGTTGTTTGTTATCCACTTCCCCTTTCACTTCCATTCCTGGGCTTGGAGCAATCCGGGTGCAGGGGTGTTTGGGAATCTGGAAATTAGCATCGTAGAAGACTTGGCCGCTCGCTCCCACGGAAATCTGGATTATTCAGGTACTGCTTCTGACAATGTGTTTTTATTTGACAAAGTTTGAGGTTTTCAAGGGATTCTTGCCAACAGAACTTGGGAGAGCCACACAAATCACCCCATCCTGGATTTACCTGAGTGACTAGTTTTCCACAATGTATAGGACTGGAAGGTTTCCTTAGCTACCGGCAGAGTTAGGATCCAAAATCCACAGCTAGGCACATTTCGAAAAAAGGGTCAGTTGCGTTTTGGGACATTTCCTATCACTGATACTTTTAATTAGGAGACTTGGGTGAATGCTGGGTGGGTGGAGGTTTACGGCTCCTCGCAGATTCCACAACTTTCCATCACTGAAATCGGAGGAAAATGATTTTTTCTCAATGTTTAAGGTTTGCCAGGGATTCTGGGTAACAGAACCTGGTTTCCCCTTGGGTTTCTAGTTAAAAAAAAAGTACAGATTTGCTCAGTTCCCCTAGGTGCTGGCTGGGCTAGGGCCCAAAATCCACAGCTAGGCACATTGCACAAAAAAGTTCAGTGCCTTGTTGGCTTTTGCCGGCCCTGGGGGGACAGCAGATCGGGTGCTAATGCCCCGATATGAACTCAACGGGGGCAGAATGACAGTGGCTTTTGCCCAATGGTCTTCTCCCCCTCCCTAGTGTCTATTGGGGGATTGCCCTCCTGTGGTGACCCCCAATTAGGGTTCCACAAGTGAAAGATGACATTTTCTCCTTTCCAATGAAACCTCTCACTTGTGTTTTGGTGCTCGGGGGCAGAGATAGCCTAATGAGCATGGAAACAGTGAAACTGAAACTAAAGTTTCATTTTCAATGTAACAACGTCAGTGTGCCACTTGCGAGATCGTCATTGCATTGAAAATAAAAATAAATGCCTCTTGAGGTTGGGGAAGCTCTTCCCCACCTGCCCAGGTAAAAAAAGGAAATCCCTGTCTGCAGCAGAGGGATTTTGTGCTCATGTGTGCATGATGGAATGGTTTCATCATGATCACACAAGCACTAGTGCTCATGATGGAACCATTCTATCATCAGCACCGAAGGGCTTAAAACTAGAGATGGTAACCTTTCAGCTGTACTAATTTCGGACTGTATACAAACTGTGCTCCATCGTGGTTGGTCTGAACATTTGACTTTGATCTGGTTCAGTGCTACCAGATAGCCACGTTTGGCGCTTTATGCTTTTAGGAGATATACTGCCGGTTAATCTATAAAAATTCATAACTTCACTTTTGCTGATTGGATTTTTGTTGTTAAGGGTCATGTTTTATATATTACATGTTGTTCTATTTTCTAACCTGGTGTGGGGCATGTTTGTGTAGTGCTTTCGGAGTTTTACTGATAGAAGTGTTGCATAAATACTTTACACATTGCCTCTAAGTGAAGGCTGACTGCTCTGTGCCAAGCTACCAGAGCTGAGAACGTGTTAATTTAGGGTTTACTTGTGCCTTTTCCTAAATAGGATTTAGGTTGCTGCTTGAACAAGGCTCACATCCTGGTCAATCAGCAACCTGATTTCTATTTCTAACACACATCAGTAGTTTTTTTATTAATCCAAGATAAAAGAAAAATCACTAATGCCTGTCGCCCAAGCCGTCCTTCTAGCTTTGGGAGTTGGGAATATTCTTAATTGTCACACTTGTAGTGTGATGGTTAGAAGTCATTTTAATACAGATATTAGCAGCAAAGGAAGGGGTAATGGGTGGTTCAAGCTGCATTGGCCTCCTGATGAGTGTCATGCCACTTATACTTTTTACAAATTAAGAATTACATTGTAGGGAGCTGGCGCTCTATATAGTGTACTAAAAAGAGGTACACTGTGCAGAGAGTCCAGAGAATCCCCAAACCGTAAACAGAAGTAAAAGTTGATAATTGTAATGCTCTTTTTGTAGTAGTCTGGGTGTGCAGTTAGGCTTATCAGAGGGTAGTGCTTAGCATTTGTTGTATTCACAGAGGCAATATATGACACTCACACTCAAGAATAATTTTGAGTCATGTTAATCAACAACATTATTGCAAACATACAGAAGGCATTATAGAAAACAAAACATCTCTATCCCTTGGCTAGTAGCACACCAATATTTGCGCATATACAAATGTAAGAGAATTGTTGAAGACCCAATTAAGAAATGAATAAACAAAAAGATTAATCTAAAACACTCCTCAGATTGTAATTCTGAACTAGTCATTTATGCGATTAAATGTCCATGTGGTCTCACATACGTGGAAAGAACAATACGCAAAATAAAAGTGAGAAAAATGGAACATAAGAGCATGATTCGTACAAAAAACAGGAATTCGTGCCTGGCATCACACTAGCTAGCTGCTCAGTATACCATTCCACAATTATGTTTCACCATTTTAGAAAAGCTAACATCAACATTTGACAGAGACATGCATAAATCGCTGGCACGCAGAGAAATCTTTTGGATAAAGTTCCTTGAAACTCTAGTTCCCAAGGGATTAAAAGATAAGGTTGAGAGGATTTGTTTTCTATAATGTCTTCTTTATGTTTGCAATAGTGATGTTGATTACCATGAGGGATTGGGTACAGCCTTTCTGAATGCATTCATTTTAAACAAATATTGTGAATCTTTTATCGACATGTAAACATAAATTGATGGCCACTTAATAATTTTGTTGATTACCATGACGAATTGAGCATAGTCTTCCTGAACGCATTTATTTCAACTGAATATTGTATATCCTTTATCCAAATGTAAACATAAATGGTTTCACAAGCACTAAATTATGGGTATGCATGAAAAATATTTGTACAAATTTGGGTGCCGATCAATTTGGGACGTTTAGTCATCACGCACACATTTTAAACACTGACTTTTAACTATTTTGTACATTTGAGATTTTTACATTAGAGATAGAAGATTTTTAGTAAAGCTTGCTGAGTAGAAGTCAGTTTATAAAGCCTACACTATCGGTAGTTGTTCATAGGAGAATTCGCTAGACTTTTTTCCGATTTTAGTCTTTTTTCCCTTCGTTAGTCTTTTTTCTACTAGTGAGTCTTTTCTCACATGGGGCTACATACGCACGCGTAACACAGTGTAATTTAATTGGAAGTACAAGATTATGGCAATCACTGCACGCTGGAACATCGAGAGCATGAACTTTGGAGAGTCCAGATTTTACTTTCACCAGTAAGTTTCACGAGTGATGTTTGAGGTTTAAATCTTTCACGTAGGACAAACTTACACAAGTATTGACACTTGGTAATTTTTTGTGTTTAGAATGGAGGGACGGTGAAAGCATTAGAACATTCCACTGAGACTGGTTTCTCTGGAATTAGCGTTTGAGTAAGTAGGAGTAAATATTTTAACATGAGGATCATTTTGATAGAGCCCCCCTACTCCATTTATTAATGAATTATTTCCAATTGTTTCTAGTGGTGAAATCCTTCTTTTTACTTGATTTTATATCCGATGAAGGTCCATTGCGGTTAAGGTACAGTGACTTTGCAGTAATATGTGGTTTACGGGGAAAATCTTTTTGCATGAGTTTCGGATATACCTGAGGAGTTATATTCAGTGGGTTCTGGTGCGAAGGTTGCGTGGGTAAATTTCACAGTTATGTTTGAATGTGGAATGGATAATATTGACTGTATTGCAAACATATATAATATCCCTGATTGTGTCTAGAGGAGCAATATATTCAGATAAGTATACTTTGTTTCACAGTTCCCCTGATGAACAGTTTTGGAGGAACCCGAAATGCATTGGGTAACTGCAGAAGCCAAGAAAGAAGCTTTTTCAGATTTCTGATTTCTAATTGAATTTAATTATGGATATTCCTTGAGAATGTGATGTAACATTAAATGACACATGCTTTTTGGTGATAAGAGGACACAAATAAATATTGATGTAAAGTTTGAGGAATCTTCAAGTAATGTTGTTATGTGCGATGAATTATTCGTATGTAATGAAACATAATTGTTTTTGAACCTTATAGTCTATGAGTTGTGCGCTTTGCGAAGAGTGTACTGTTGATGTACAATCACTTTGTATACAGGGCTATGGGCCATGTTGACTCTTCGGATTGTCCTGCATCAACACACACACACCCTGCAATAGCAGAGTGTATACATAGCCTTGGTGAGGGGGACCTGGGTGGCATAACCGGTGCTGCAGGTTCAGAGGACTTTCTTCAGTACCCATGCCCTAGGTACCAAGGGTACCACCTACTAGGTACTTACAGGGGTAGATGAAGTTGTGCAAATCATGGTACAGTGTTTTGGGAGCGGGATCTGGCACTGGGAGCATGGTTCGGAGGGACCCAGTGCACTTACAGTTCGAAATCACATCAGGTATCAGGAAGAAAGTGGGGGCTAACCATGCAAATGGAGTAACTTTCCTCCATGCTTGCACAACTTGTTTGTAACTGACAGAGGGAGTGAGGCAGTAAAATTGTGCATTACAATGCAACAATAAAGCAGGCATGTGCTACCACATAATCAAATGCTATATACATGACAACTAAAAGAAAAATAATTCCTAATCAGTCACAATGTATGTCATGGAGCCTGTTTGTAATCTCTTTCATGTGCAATATCTGTTCAAAACCTATATATATAGCTATAGGTGGTCACAGTGGGGTAGCTTTACAAGCCCCTTGCAACACATTTACGATGCTGTTGCATCACTTCTATGACGCAGCAGCGGCATAAACCATGCGCCTGTTGTGCCGTATTTACAATGTGATGCATCTAGGGAGATACGTCACGTTGTAAAGCCCGCCGCCACATGAGACCAGATGCAGGTTTCATGTGGGCGTTCCGGCGCAAGGTGGGCGTTCCCTCACAGGTACGTCTCGTAAAAGTGACGCAGTGAAATCTACAAGATTTCACTGAGTCACTTTTACGGCCATGCTGCGTCAGAACCCTGCGCCTGCCTGGAGCAGACGTAAGGAGTGATGCAGCATGTTAGGCATACGGAGCCCCGAGCCTTGCTGGAGCCACGTCGCACTTGCAACGCGACTCCAGCAATGCGCTGCCTTTAAGCCGGGGGATGCGACACGCATCTGCCCATCTGTGCGCCACAGCGCTGCATTGTAAATGCAGCGCATCATTGGTCGCACACTAGTGGTTTTGCATGTTGCATCTGTTCTGGCACATCCCTGCTGATCTGCAGAGATGTGCCAGAACTCGTAAATCTGCCCCAGTGTGTCTAAATTTCCCCGAGAACCCAATTGGTGGCGGGTGGTTGTATCAACCCCAGCAGCAGTTCCCGTATTAGTTTGAGTCTCCAGTATCACTTTCAGAGTTGCGTTGTCCAGAAAGCCTACTTAATGTCCATCAAGCAGTAATCAATGTCAGCAAGGTAGGCATTGTGTATTTTGAGTACTCATGTAAATGAATGCCTCGTGAGTAGTCTGAATCTCTAGCAAGTGGATATCACATTCTCAGCCAATGTTGCAATACGGATCTGGCATTCTGTGATTGAGTCTCTGAATAACCTGGAGGAGATAGATTGACCCCTCCGTCTTCAGGTGGTGTTGTCTCAGGTGACTGTCAACTTATGGTGCAGGCGACTATAAGGAGTTCGTCATTTAGAGACGGCCTCAACAACCCCTTTACCCTAGGATTACTAGAGATCTCAAAAGGAAATGCAGTTTCTGTAAGCCCAACAACTGCACAGGTGGAGACTTCTGACTCTAGCACCAATATTAGGGGTTTAGGTGATGTAATACGTAATTGCTCATCTCACCCCTCACCCCTGTTTGAGCAATGTCCTATCTCCCTCTCCCGCTACCAAATGGAACATCTGTTCTTGGAACGAAGCTGGGCTGTGTTTAAAGATAGAGAATATAGAGTCGATTGAGTTTATACACAGTAAAGATATTTTAACCATACAAGAAACATGGTGTATAGATGCAATACATATTAATGGTTTTAAAACATTTAACACGCAGGCTGTAAAGAGTAGGGGTAGACCAAAAGATGGACTTTGCACTTTTATCTCAAATTGCTTGATTGTGGATAAGCTAGTATTTCATCAAGGTGATTGTTATTATCACATTATGGAAATGGTATGTAGTGCAACCCAATCTGTGATTGTGGTTAATTTTTATAATAATGTCCCAGACGGTGAACTTGTTATGGTGGTTAGAGCACTGAGTGGGGCCTTGAATGCGATTTATATAGAGGGTAGAAAAGAATGTATGTTAATTGTTCAGGGAGATTTAAACTTTGCTCCATGTAGCAATACTGATCCTAGGTTGTGTGGTTTAGCAGAGAAGGAAGAACAACACTGTTCGCATTTTTGTCATTCAAGGACTGGGGAGTCCTTCAACAAATGTTTGCATATGTTTGATATGAGTATTGTAAATGACATTTTAGTTCCTCTTGTACCTTTGTCCTATACCTTTAATGGCCGATAGTTCGCATCAATAATTGATTATATGCTAGTCTCCGAGATCCATGCATCAAGGTTCAACACTTTTAAGCTAGAGGATATCGCGCTGAGTGATCATTACCTGCTTTGTTTAGCGATTAAACCTCCCCTGTTAATTCCCCATGACTGCAAACCCAAAAGAGGTGATACTTTATCAGGTGAACTAGCCCTAATTCATATAAATCAATCTCAAACAAAACAGACAAAGGAAGGTTGTCTCGATAAAAACTGTACATTAGCCCCTCGTATCTAAAGAGGGTGTTAAGTATGAACCCGAGATCTATCCCTGAGGTAAGAAAAGCAAGGAAAGAATATCAGAGAGCCTTAAAGGCAAGGAAAAGTGGCCTAAGGAATGAGGCCTGGGAGCCCTTCATTACGCTGCTATGCAGAAAAATAACGTGGCCTTCTGGAAAGTAGTTAGAGCACCTTTCCTGACTGTGGACCAGGGTCCGTCAATTGAGATTGCGATCTCAGAAGAGGACTGGGTCAACTTCTTCTCTAAAGTTTATAATGATAATTCTCAAGCGGTTTCTGTGAGGAGCCATATCATTACTCCTCAAGCTGTAAACCAGGTGATTCCTCAGCAGGTAGCGCTGGAGGAAGTGAAAAAGGCCCTGGTACAGAGCCAAGGGGGCAAGGCTCCAGGACCCGATGGCATCTCAGTTGACCTGTTTAAACTTAATGTGCAATTGTGGAGTCCTTTAATTACTCAGGTAATCAACGCAAGCTTAAGTTCCACACTTCCAGGGTCCTGGGCAGAATCCACAATAATTCCAATTTTCAAGAAGGAGGAAAGATCTAATCCTGGGTGTTATAGACCCATATCCCTTCTTGATTCTATGGTGAAGGTCATAGATCGGATTATTTTAGAACGACTCGAATCGTGGGCAGAAGATGCCGATACCCTCTTGGATTTACAATATGGCTTTAAAGAGGGGTTAGGCACTGTCGAGCAAAGTTTAAATCTGTCTATGTTAATGGGGAGGTACATAAGGGCAAAGAAGGGCTGCCTGTTTATGGCATTTATTGATTTATCGGCGGTGTTCGGCTCAGTGAGACATGGCAAATTATGGGAGATTCTGGTTTTGCTGTATGTGGACCCCAATATAGTTGCCTTTTTACAACAATTATATAGTGAGGCGGCTGCTACGGTCCGATATGGCAAGGGAGGCGAGTGCATTTGAGCTTTTCCCATTAGGCGGGGGTCAGCCAGGGCTGTGTCCTGGCCCCCTTCCTTTTTAACTTGTACATAAATGCACTAGGAGATGAGCTACTTAAGAGCGGTCAATATTTCCCACGAGTAGGAGGCCGCCCGATACCTACCTTACTGTACGCGGACGATGCAGTTCTGATGGCACTCACGCAAAATGGTCTGCAAAGGGTTTTAGGCAGTTTTAATGTTTTTATGAAGGGTCTGGGTTTATCAATTATTGTTTCTAAAACTTTTATCAAGAACTATGGAAATAAAAAATACAGAGGCCGGGGAAGGGAAACTTTCTTGGAAGGCAATAAGGTATCCCAAACAAAAAGTTTTTCATACTTGTGTATCCTATTTAATGATGATGACACCTGGACAAAAACCATAACAGCAGAAAAACGTGCATTTATGAGAACCATCAGCGCACTTGCCACTTTCTGTAGGAAATTGGGGCAAAAGCCACCTGGAGAGATTATACAAATTTATAAGGCAAAATGTCTCTCAGTAGCCATGTATGGAGCAGGGGTATGGGGGTTCATGAACACAATTTCGATACAATTGGAAGAAAACACCGTTCTGCTCTTTATTTTGTCGGCTCCACAAAGCACGTCCACCTTTGCCTGCCATGAGGAATTGGGTCTTGCTTATGTATCGGATCATATTAAATTAGAACCCATACTCCTCTGGCACAGGATATGGACAAAGGAACAGATGGTACTGAATAGAACTAATATGTCATATGTAATGAGACTGACAGGGTCCGTGTGATCCCCTGGACGAAGTATGTTGAGTCTTTTTTATCACTATTTGGCAATCCAGAGTTTTATTCAAACACCAGTTCAATGATTGGTATCTCTAGAAAGGAGTTAAAATCTATGGGCCTTGCGTACCTAGCTGAAGAGAGAGCATTAGGTGAGCTATCGAAACCCTGTGTGTTAAAACATCAGTTAACACTCACATCTGGAGGGATAGAGCAAAACCTGTCCTTTGTATCTAGTGGGTTTGATAGAATGCTGCTTTTTAGATTCAGGTTAGGATCCATTCCCAGACTATTGTCATTTCACATAATGAATGACTGGTCGCATAATTTATCAGCCTGCCCATGTGATTCCCAATCAAATCAGACAACACTACACGTGATGTTTTTCAGTACATTTTGTGTGGCACAAAGAAAGGCATTACTTGTACTCCTTTTAAAAGCGTACGGTTTAAGACAGTGTCGCATAGCGCTAATTCGCTTGCAATCCCTAGAAAATGTACATATTGCCTGGAGGATTGCTTTATACATTAAAAGAGTGCTGCGAATCAGGAAAACACTGTTGTGGGATAGTAAGGTGCTGAGGGGGGTGGATGGTGACCGGTGATATGTGTAATGGGTTTTAATTCTTTTTAAAGACATAATTTTTTTAAATGTATTTTATAACTGATTAGAATCTGTTTTAGCTTGTAAGCTTTTTGGCAAAAGGTGGTTCTGTCAGTTTTAGCAAAGGAAATTGCATAAATTCCAGGTAAATGAACTGCTATGAACTCGTTTTAAATATGAACTGTTTTTGTAATTTGTATTTTATTGTGCTTTTATAATTGTCCTCTTGCAATCGAATAAAGCTTACTTTGATTAATTCATTCATAGAGTTAGTGCTTAATTTGAGCCAGTGGTTTCTGCTGTTAGGCACTGACACTCTCATCAGTTTTGGTGCAATTTACTTTTGCACACACATATTGATCAGTATTGCAGTTTGCGTCACTCTGAGTTGTGCGGCAACCACATTATACAACGGTAATGCTGGCCCTTTGTTGTTACCGATGTCACCATGTACTTATATGAATGCTTCCTTTGAGGTTCATTAACAGCATATTTTAACTAGTAATTTCCCATCTAATGTGACAGCCTTTGCTGGACTTAAGGACTATCCCTCAATATGCAGTCAACCCTAGTTAAATGAATCTAAATGTCCTAGAAAATAACACAGCCTCGTTCACAAAACTATTTCTGTATTTTGGTTTAATATCCATGTGCAAACAGCTTAACTTCTACAATTGACAAAAGCTGGTCTTGCACTCATAAATTGGTTTGCCAATAAATCTCATGTGGGGATAGCATTCCTTGCTGGTTTTTTAAGGGATGAACCCTGCTTTAGAAGCGTGTGACCCCACAAATGATTACGTTTGAAGTATAGGGACCCGAAAATCCTGCACATAATTGAGGACAGAAAATTAACACCCCCCCGCCAAAACTGGTGCGAGTAAAGAAGAAGGGATTTTTCCACAACAAAAAAAGCGAGGTAAAACATAGCCTTTCACTGCTTTGGCTAGGAATCATCTCCTACATATATTGACTATTACTGTTTACCTCTCATTGCATAGTTACACGTATGCGGTCACAAATTATTTCAGGAACCACATACATAGGTTTGGGGTGTTATCTTACTGTGTGCTGGCTACATTCTGTAGCTGTGCCCACTATACATTGGCACTACTTGTAGTCTATGTTTTCCTTATTTTAAGTTGGCACCAACTAGCTTGCTCCCTCTGTCCTCCACACAACCCCACACTGTTTTCTATTATTATAATTGGCCACTTTGGGAGATCTGTAGTGGAATACCTGTCTCCTAGTTACTTTTACCTCCACTATGTCCCCTGGCTCATGTGTACAGAAGATCAATCCTTGCCAACGATTATTAACTTTATCATGTCTTGCACATTTTGTGAAGGTTGCATATAGCTTTCTTTATTAGCTAGAATGGCCACTTTCGCTTCTGTAACTCATGTATAACCCTTTCACATATTCAGAAAATAAGTACTTCTGCCAGCTTACATTTAATTTATGCTTTCAGTCGTTGCCTTCTATGGCATGCTGCCATTATATTTCAGAATGAGGGCAATAATTATGCTGAAAAGTTGAATTTCTTTTGTCAGGGATCTCACTGCTACAACTAGAGGAGAAAGGCAACAGGTCACAAGTTATTCAGATAGCTGGTTCTTTAAAAATGTTTTCCTCTGCTCCACCTCTGCAAAACCATTAACCTAAGGTTGTTTCTGCATCATCTCACCGCTGCACCTATGTCTTCAAGAATTTTAATATGTAGCATTAGCTGTATCTTTAATGTATGCATTACCATCTGGTTCAAAACACTTGCTTTTTCTTCTCTTAACCTTAAGCTTTATGTAGTCCATCTTTTATTTAAAAAAAAAATACTGTGATCATATGCCAGCTTTTAGTTTCTAGTGAATCTCAAGATTCCTTTTCTGCCTACAGAATACATTTCAAACGAGTCTGCTCAGTGCATGCGCATTTGGGGCTAGAATTTGCTTACTTCCATGTGGGACCTTTTTGGTGTGACATGTATCTTGTCTACCCAGTCCAATGGCGCTTTCTCAATTCATTCTTTGTATGTCACAGATAGATAGTGCAGTGATATTGTTTCCATCCTGCCTATCTTAACTATTTTCTGTTAAGGTACATCAGCTGTAGATAAAAATTCAATCTCCTTTCGAACTGTGTAGGATAATCTTTCCTCCATTCATTAATTTCTTTATTTGAATGTCAAAGACTTACAGAATGCATATTGATAAAATCCTCTAAAAGACGCCAAAATGGCGACCTTTAACAAACACATATACATCTCAACCTAGAAATTCAGAGGCACATTTATGAGAGCCTTGCGTCACGTTTGCACCACGCAAAGTGGTACATGCATGAGGGCCCCCATAATTCCGGCCCATAAAGGGATGCCGATTGTGCCCTATGAATAAAAACATCGAGTGCAGGGGATACACCGTTAGAGGTACTGCTCTCATGTTTCTTTGCTATCGGTAGGGAATTTTGGAGCAGGACAGTCTTGCTTTTCTGCAATTGCTGATGCCAGGTCATTTTGGTGTCTAAGGTTATGGCTAGATAATTACTATTCTGCACATATTCTAGCTTCTGATTTTTAACAGTTAAGTTCTTCTTAAACGATTTATGTGGGTTAACTGCCATGTATTTTATTTTGCTAGAGTTTATTTCTAGTACCTTAGTATCACAGTATGTGTCAAAAGAGTCTATTAGACATTGAAAACCTTTTGGGGTTTTAGATATTAAAATAGTGTCATCTACAAATAAGAGGGCTGATACTGGCACCCCCTCTAGCTTGGGCGAATCATGTGCACAGCCCAATGGATGCTCTGGGACATCGTTTACGTACAATGAGAATAGGGTAGGCGCCAGCACACATAATTGGCTTACGCCCCTTTTTACTGGGATTGCCTCAGTAAGTTCGCCCCTCGGACCCCATCTAAATTTTCCACAGTTGTCCTCATGCAGTCTTATTATTTGCATGAGGAGTTCCCCTGGCACCCCTTGGTCTTTTAGGGATTTCCAAAGTAAGTTTCTGGGGATAAGGTCAAAAGCGGCCTTCAGGTCGATAAAGGCAACATACAGATGGCCTTTCTTCAAAATGTATATTTCCATCTCAAACAGAGAAATCTAAAGACCTGCTCAATTGTGCTGTTCCGGCTCTAAACCCAGCCTGATATTGTGAAATAATACAGTTCTCCTCAATACAGTCATTTAATTTTGTTAAAATTTGTCTAGCATACATTTTTTGCAAAATATCTATTAAACTAATAGGTCGGTATTTTGCAGATTCTTGGTGGTTAAATTTTTTAAAAATAGGAGTAATTTGGGCCCCTTCTATGATTCCGGGATTGGTGCACCCACAGCGAGTGAATTACAAAGAAAGTTAATGTATGGTCCCCAAACAGTTTTATTGTGCCATTAGTACGTCTCTTGGTCTCTTGTCTGGGCCTGGTGCTTTCCCCGGTTTTACTGCATCAATTGCTGCCAGGGTGTCTTCCAAACTGAAGAACAGGGGGGCTGTGCTAGGGATGGTTACATGGTCTTGCAGGTTGTGTGTTATATCAATTGCAGACATTGAATATAGGCGGGAAAAATGATTGACCCATATGTTAGCACCTGAAAAGAGGTCCTTACTGCTTTTCCCGCTTTGTTAAAAAAGTCCTCAAAATAAGGCAACGCCAATTTCTCATGACAAAAGTAGGGGGGTTGAGAGGGGAAGTCAAAGGAGACACCTGCAAAAGTGGTTCTCCTCTTCCTGCACAGCTCGACAATCTCCATAACCCTATACTCCACTGCCATATCTGGCCACAGTGACACATTGTTTGGAGTATATTTCTATACGTTTAAAAATCAGCTTCCCCCCCCCACTCCCTTACAAATATTCAATAATGAGCATGTAGCTTGCTTAAATTGTGTATTTATGTACCTAAAGTTTTCTATCCAAGGTCCGTTGCCATCAAAAACAAAGCCTAAATATGGAAATCCATGGACACTCTCTAGACTGTTTTCATTAACAGATAGAGAACGCAACAGAAAATGTTGACATCCACATGCCATGATATAAGATTTAGTTGAATTGGTTGAGTGATCTAAATTCAACATGAATTCAGAAAAATCATGTGCAAAGCGACTCAAGGTATTTGTAGTTCGGGCTAAAAGTATGACATTGTCAGCATGCAATAGTATGGGTATAGGGACAGCATTGCATCAGGAATTACATTGCAAGTAACTGTGTTGATAAATAAACATTGTGTCAAAAACTATTTTGCACATTGCTTTTTTTCTAAAGAGCTCGTCACTTTCAGAGCTTTATTACTATGAGGATGCACTCCCAATACGCGGTTCTCTACTTTTATTTATACTTTTTTGCACCCAGTGCTAAATTTCACCCCCTTTCATCTTCTATAATGTGATGAACACAATTCTAAATGAATGCTGTTTTGAAAAATAAGCACACCAAATTCGGATAGACCAAAAAGACCATCTTTTGAAAATTAAACGTCAATTGATGAAGTTTCATATTGAATGTTTCAATTTTCTATCTATTTTCTTTGATTAAATTACTGTCTTTCCTATCTTGTAGTTGTAATTCTGTTCAAAAGGGCTATAAATATGATTGTATTAGAATTACATTCGCTCTAAGAGAAACCTGGTATCAGTATTGCTAACAACAATCCTAAGCGAGTGCAATGGAGATGTTCTTTCTGTTAAAGGTGTTTTGACAGTGACAGCTGTAAAATGCCCCTAAATGTGATGTGTGTATCTATAATAGGAGCAGGTATAGGCGACCAACCAAACACCAAGGTGATCTTGAATATGGCAGATTTTGTAGTGAAACGTTTGCGGGTCACCCCTGTATTGAAAGGGGATACGGATATCCCCAAAGATCATGCAGTAGCTTAGCATTCCAAAGGACACATAACACTCAAACAACCGTAAACACATTTTAAATATGTATATTAAAGGGAGAGGAGTCGGCCTAATGGCTTGGGAGGTTGACCTCGAATCTGGGGAACTGGGTTTGAGTTTTGGTAACGACGCTGAACAGCCTGTGATTTTGGACCAATTACTTAATCTTCCCATGCCTAACAAAAATTAAATGTGTCCTCATGTAACGCAACTTGAGCTGTATAAAACTCTATAAAATACAAATAAAAATATATTGTCTCCTATGTAAAACTTTTACAGTGTTTCCAGGGTTGAGTGCATGGTAACATTACTCCTATCTGCAATTAAACATGCAGTAACATTGGGTAAGATGTATGTAGGTGAGGGTTTGTGATTATCAAATAGCAATTTTTTTTAGCAATTCACTATTTGATACCACAAACACCTATGTATGAATGTGTGGTTTACACTTTCAGCAATTGCCAGTGGGTCACAAAGAGACCTACCTCATTAATAATCATAAGGTAATTCTCTGTTTTCGGCCCATTGGGAATTGCAAAAAATGACAGGGATGGTGGCCTGCTGGGCTCAGCAGACCACCATTCTTTTCAGATTGCTTTTCAATAAAGCAATTTTTTTTTAAATGCAGACCATTTTCTTTAAAGGAAAACGGGGATGCATTTCTTAAAGAAAAATAAAAAGTTTTCTTTGAATTTTTTAAGAGTAGGCCCTTGACGCCACTGCCTGCTCTTATTTTTTTTTTACTAACAGTCAAGAATTTAGGAACGGTTTACCACCTAGTACAAGTAGGGGGCAAAAGTTGAATGGTTTTTCGACTGCATTTCGGTCGCAAAACATTCACACATACCACTGCGATTCAGCATTAGTCAGGGACATGCTTAACATGCCCCTTCCTAATACTGAAGCAAGGAACAAGGAAAAATGGAAAAAGGAGGAACTATTTTTACAAAATAGGAGACAATCAATTCGCCTATTTCTATGCCATGCATTCAATGTGGAATTATTCAGACATTCTAGACATCACCACTCGCACAAGGGAACATGATTACACATTTTATTTTTTGTAATCAACATTAATTCTTTTTATCTCATTTCTTATTCTCTTTTTTTCTTTTAACAAACAAAATGTTTTTTACAAACTCTTTATACACCATATACCACTATGTACCTACCTATATACACACCTATATACAGCATTTAACAACATAAACACTTTTGACAAAAGTACAAAATGACAAAAAATACAAACTTTTTCTTTTTTCACCCTAAAGAAATGTTGCAGCAAAGGCTGAGTGCCCTCCCATTAACTCTAGGGGGTGCACTAGGAGGTAGTCAGACACCAATGGTTCAATACACAAATTCATAGAACCTAAATCAAAAAATGTGTCACAGGGCATTCATTTCTGAATCAATTTCAACACAAGGACTCCTCCATATTGAAAGTGTCTTATACCTAATACTGAATCACAAACCCAATATGTGTTTCGGTAATCAGTTACCGAATCGCAAATGGGACCTTGTACTTTGAAAAATCCTTTTTTGCTGTCATAAGTGCACAGATTCTATGAATTGGGCCATTTACGACGCTAAAAAAGCTTTATATATCTGGCCCTTAGTTTTTTTTATGTTTATAGACTGACATAGTCCAAGCCAGTTAGGATAGAAGGCAAGCACATCATATTACGAAAGCAGCTGTACATGGTTATGCCTGAGGCCAGATTTAAGATATGCTTGCAGTGAAGTTTGGACATTATCTAGAATTTTTTTGTAAACTATAACGGGATCAAAAACACTGGTAAAAGCAAAGCCAAAATTTGTCATCCACCTGGTGGCAAACCTATTGCTTTGCCAATGCATTTTCCCCCCGAAGGCCGCTGGTGATGTGAAATACATTTTCTTAAGACAAAAGAAAAAGCATTGCAACAGGGGGGACGTAAAAACAGACAGACAGACAGAGAATGGACACTAACCCCATGTGTATTGCAAGGCAAGATCCTGAAGTGAACAGTGGAAGGATACAACCCATCCATTAAAAACCCCAAGGGGACTGAAATGCACAGACCAGGGAGGAAAGCGATTTAATCAGGAGAAGAGAACAAGGGTAGACAAGAAAGCCACTGAATCTTGAGCAGGAGGTTGACACAAAGGCTCCTCTCAGTCTGTCTTGGATGCAATTAGTCAGTTGCCAAGGAACAGCTCGGTAACGAGACATGAAACAGGTCTTAAACAGCTTTTTCTCACAACAAGATCATTAATGCTTGCTTTCATGCACCAGCCGTACAGTGTACTCTAAAGCGTTTAAACATAATTCCCATTTTAGAATAATCATATACTTACAGTATGGTTCAAAGTTTTATTCAGATATTAATATTTGATGATTAGAACCTAATAACTTTATAAAGAGTGTCTTCAGGTCACTTCCTCTCTGCAAATCACTTGCATAAATGCCTCACATGTTTCGTAAACTATGAATTAATGTTTATCCATAGCAAGTAAATCATCCTCCATCTTGAATATAATGCCTAAGTTTACGACTGTGGGAATTCACAAAGAACATTTACGAGATCTGCCAGAGTGTGGATGTAAATATACTACTCGTTAATGCCCTTTGTGAATTTCCAAATTCATAAACTTAGGCTTTTGGGCTAAGTTCAGACCAAACGCTTCCGTTTACCTTTGTGAGTCGGACCCAACATGATTACTCAACCTGACCTTTGTCCTGACTCCAAGTTTCTTTTTCTCGGATTCCTAGGTAAAAGTATTTGGACACTCATCGACCACCTTTTAATGATATAGAAAATAGTTATATGTTTGAATACCAGTTTATAAACTCATTGTCAATTTGGAAGTTTCATAGCATGGATCATTGAGCATATGGAAGACAATGTTTTGCCTGACATCTGAACTGGGTGAAAGGAGAGACAAATACAAAAAATGCAGTAGACAATTTGAAGGACCAGGTCACCAACTTCTAAGCCCGTAGAGTGGAAAGCCCTGCTCTCCTAATGACTCAGAAATTCCAAAGAGATTGGATATTGAAAACAGCTCATTCTAGGTTTCAAACCCCAGCACCCAAAATGATTTTCTTTCCGCTCATTGCCTCCTTATACATGAATCTTGTAGAAACAGTGATGAAATAGGGGGATGTGGAATCTGTCTTATAAAATGCCCTATGCACCAGGCAAGCTACCAAAAGCTTACTTTTTTGCCATCCTACACTCTCTTTGGCTGTTGAAATTTGATCACAACAATTTTTTTAGTTTTGTGACATTATAGCAGCCATGGTTTGCAGTCACTGACGTTTAGCTAGGGCACTGCTAAGCATGTCTATGTAGATGATATTGCAATAATCTCAATAGGCAGGATAAACCGCATGCAGCAGAAATGTGGCCATACATTTCTCCTGGGAAGGAAGGCTGCATCTTTTTGAGAGATTTGTACATATTTAAGAGTACCAAACCCCGTTTTCCCAACCTTTTTAATTCAGGGGAGAAAGCTCAAGCTTTGGTCAAAAATCAAAAATCAAAAATCAAATCCCCCCAGATTCTTCATCTTAGTAACCAGTATTGGTGTCCTCAGAATATGATAAACACTCAACACCACAACAGTTTATAACCCTGTTGTTGTACTTGGCCCTTTTTGCTGGGTCATCCCTGAACTTTTTGCCTTCCTCCTTTTCCGACATGGTGTTGGTGGATTTAGGACTCTGGGCACTTTAGCACTGCTGTTCAGTGTACAGTGTGTTTGCTCTCTGTGGTAAACATGGTAAGATTGGTCTAAAATTATTTGGCATATTTAATTTACCTGTCAGTCCCTGGTAAAGTGTCATCCCAGATACCCAGGACCGGTAACTCAAATGCTATTGGTGGGCTTGCAGCGCTGATTGTGCCACTCACCAAAGTAGCCCTTTACACCTCTCTCAGGCCTCTGCCATTGCAGGGCCTGTGTGAGCAGTGTTACTGCTGCTGTGAAGTGGCACCTCAAGTGTGCACCATGTCTGTGACCATCCTTTTACAGCATGTCAATCACCCCTAAGGTAGGCCCTAGCTAGCCCAATGGGCAGGGTGTATTGTAGGTAAAAGGTAGGACATGCACCTTAACACCTTGGCTGCTAGGTGTTTTCCCCTCCTGTGCTGCAGGCCCCCACTTTCCCATTGTTCATGACGAGCTCAGCTCGTCATCAGCACAGCTCAACCGTGCATCATGACGAGCTGAGCTCGTCATCAGCATCGAAAGGGTTAAGTGCGTAACATGTCCTGGTAGGGACAAACAGCCAGTTTGGTTTCTCACTGCTGTGAGGCTGCACTCTCATAGGGATGCATTGGGGATTCCCTGATAGGTGTTTCAGTGGTAATTCCTGATATAAGAGGAACAGCGTGGTAAAGTTTAGTATGCCTGAACTAAAGATGCATCTTTTCATGAAGGTGATTTTTACATTTTGTGTTTGAAAAAAGCACTTTTAGAAAGTAGGTATTTTCTTGCTCATTCATCTTGTGTGCCTCTGCAGGAATGTGGATTGCCTGTCTGGGTTCTGGATGACGGAAGGCTGGGAAACAGGATTTACTCCAGATAGTGTAGGGGGGTCAGGAAAAAGCTTAATAGGCCAGGGCTGCGATTGAAGAAGGGGGGGGGGGGGGGGGGAGATTTCTTTGCACCTCAAAGGGCCAGTTCTGCCTCGGACCCTGCCATCTCCACCTCCTGCCAGGAAGTCACACCAGAGAAGGCAGAACTGGTTCTGGCTGGACAGAGACACTCTGTCTGCCTGGGAGATCACAGTATTGGGAGTATTAATATGGGGGCAGTGACCCCATGTGCGGGCTGTTCCTGTGCTTACTTGGATGTGCTGCTGCTGGGCCCCAGGAGGAACCGCCATAAATGACTTCCTTCATGCTGGAGGACCCTGAGTGCTGGCCTGCCTGGGCCCAGCTGTGCCCCTTGAACCTTTAAGTACTCCAGTGCCTCTTGAGCGCTATCTTTTTATTGCCATCCCAAGAGGAGCACTGGAGCCTGGCAGCGTGCCGCTGTGAAGACTGCTGGGGGAATCCCGGCGTGGGGACCCCCGTGCTGCAGTGGGGCCATGCGGGAGCCCACACTGCATTTGTGCTATTTATTTACCGGGAGCCTACCCCGAGTTTATGCTACTTTCTAGGGGGAGCCTACCCAGCATTGTGGGGAAGCGGGAGGATCAAACATGCACCCCCGTGGCCCGAGCCAGAAGTCAGGCAGAGGCTGCCTGGTTGGGGGAATGGCCGGCCGGCCGGCCAAGAGGAACTCAGGCCCGAGCAGGGCTCCCGTGAGCTGGTGGGAGCCCCGCATATACGGAGAAGAGTTGTGGCCAAACAGGATGCAGGAAATGGCTGCCTGCATTGAGGTGGGGATCCCATTGTAGTGAGGAGAGCCCCACGAGCAGCACAAACCATCTGGAGCAATGCGGACTGCACAGAGAAGTCCCGTGTCCCAGGAGAGGGACCGGGCAAAGCCTGGAGAGGCCGAGAGTGGGACCAGCCGAGTGCCTGTCCCAGGTGAGAGGCCGTGGGAGAGGTGTGGCTCTAATTTTCCCACAGCAGCAGCTGCCTCGGATGGTAGTGGGCAGCTGCCTTGAGTCACTTCCCGCCCCACAGCTGTTTTTGCGGGACACATTGTCGGTGCCTGAGGCTCCCGAGGCACAACGGTGCCAGTGCTTTCTCAGGTGTACACAGCTGTACCGCAGTTGCAGGCAGCTGCAACGTGGTGCAATTTTTGTGTGCCGAGTCCCAAGACGGGGCTCACTAGGCACGACGGTGCCAGTGCCTGTCCTGCCTTTCTCAGATGCGCAGCGAGAGTGCAGGCAACTGCAACGATTGGGGCCATTTCTTTGGTAATATTAAGGGGTGAGTTACACCCCATACCCCTGGCACTTCGCACACATCGCTTTAGCTGCAGTGGCAGCTATGCCCTGACTTTCTGGACAGAGGGCATTGGGGCCCTCTTTGAGAGGCCAGTTGGCTTGGGGTCATTTCTGTGTTTAGGCCTAAGGTGATGCCTAATGCTAGTGCATAATGTGGTTTATGCTTGATAAGATGAATACTGTGCTTTATGCCTAATGTCATGCGATAATGTTTTAGGATGATGCCTAATGTAATTTATGCAAAACTGTCTGTACCAGTAGTTACTGGTTGGTTCGTTATTGACCTGTTCTGAAGGTTATGACAGTGGCCCAATTGGTCCTGTCCTGTATATAATCCCCTGTAAATTGTTACCTGGTGCCAGGTGGCACAGTGTATATGTGTGATTATGATTCGAATGTGTTTATGATAATACAAAGTCTATTTTTTATATAACTTTGTGTGGAGTTTCTTTTGTGGTGTGCTTAGTGTGTTGCTGCTGTGTGAGAGTGTTGACCAAATGCTTTACACATTGCCTCTGGGATAAGCCTGATTGCTCGTGCCAAGCTACAGAGGGGGTGAGCAGGGGCTATCTTTAGCGTGTAACTCCCTTGCCCTGACTAGAGTGGTAGTTTCTGCCTTGCTTTGGTGCATGCCCTAGCCAACCAGAAATCCAATTTTTAACACCTGTGTAGCAAAATACCCTTTTTTCCATAATCGCGCCCATTTTTTGACTGGTGCTGTTGCCGTTTTGACTCTGTAAACTGGATCTTTGCTAACCAAGGCACCAGTGCATGTTCTTTGACTCCTAAAACATGTTGAAATTGTCTTTATTACTAATTGGCACACGTAACTTATCTATTAGTCCAATGTATATGGTACTAAGTGTACTAAGAGGTGCAAGGTGAATTTTACTATTGGACTGCGGAACTCATTGGGCCACCAATAGAGTGGCAGTGCAAAACATGACTAAGGCGTACCACAGTAGCCTGTCTGTGCAATTTTAAAACTGCAAATTCGACCTGCCAAAATAACCGCTTATGCCTATTTGCAGTTTTCCAAATGCATAAAAGTGGCAGCCCGGGGAAGCTACTGGACCTGTGGAAGACAGTCTGCACCTGCTGTTGAGACCTGTGAGGGTACTTGAATGGCTGGGCCTGCTTCTGCTTGTACCTAAGGCAAAAAAGTGAACTTCAGGGATAAATTTCCCATACTCCTGTTAAGCTACAGTGACACAAAAGCTGCAAGAAAACTACTTTCCTGGTGGAGCCGCTCTCACTAGTTTTACCGGAATCTGCCAGGAATCCTGCTGATGGCTTCTTTTGGAGTGCATCCTGATACCCAGTGCTGTGCCTGAGGTCTTGAAAACACTGGCTGTGGTCAGAGTTTACTTTTCCTGCCTAACTCTAAACGCTTGAATCTTAGAAACCTTTTGTTAAGTTTTTGCTTGGAGACCATGTAGGGACCAGGACCAACCTGCAAGTCGATTTGTCAAGGGTGCATCACCACTGAGCCTGAGGTCACAGCAGCTCCCACAGTAGCACATTTGTTTCAGCCACACAACGTCATGCAGAAATTGACAGTGGCAAACTCTCCCGAGCTACAGTTTGCAGCTGTGCCCCATTGAAAAAATCTGACTTCCATAAAAGAATCTAAATCCGAAGGTAGAACGTTTCAGACACTGAGCAGCACTCAGTTGACATTGATGACTTCCTGGGTGCGCTCTCTGGACTTTTCAAGCTCAGCCCATTTATGGATCTAGTCTGCAGCTTTGCTCTGCTGAGGCTCCCCCTTCTCTGAAATGTTCTAAGTGTGTAGGTAACTGTCTGACAGGGACCAACCCAACCTGTGTAAATGATCACATTCTGCAGCAAACGTTGCAAGAGGGGATTGTTTTTCCCCCATTGTGCAAGAGTGCCAGCATTAGGTTTAGGTAGCACATTGTGTGCCAGCACAGGAAAAGACAGAAATCACCTTTTAATGTTAAATATTGCACATTCCTTCCCTTTCCCTATCACGCAGTGCAGAAAGGGGATTTGTTGCACTGTGTGATGTTTTCATAACTATGCCCCAGTGCAAGCAAGCTGATTGCTAATTCTAATATCTCAGAGAGAAACTTTCATGTAAAAGTTATGAGAACATTTATTAGTCAGATAACCAAAATTGTGTTCTTGTTTTTTATTATTAATCAAACTTTGTTAGAGCATTTGGAAGGCTCCCCATCTGGACACTTTCACACAACTTTACAGAAATACATTATTAGCCAGAGATATCTAATTTGTTAGGGAAATACAAAAGGTGCAGATCTCCAAAATATTCTTTCTTAGTCATTCCATATTCCTTATGTAGCTACAAAAATGACGTAATTATTCTGTCTTAATACAATTGTCCAAAGAACGGAAATTGTGAGTCATGCCAGCAATCTAAGTAGCTGGGATCTTATTTATGAAGGCCTTGCGTCAGTTTTGCGCCGCCGGTGCGTCACTTTTTGTGACGCACCAGCGGTGTAAAAATTGCGCCCTGTTGCGCCATATTTAAAAAGTGACGCATCTAGGTAGATGCGAGTTTTTTATACCCCTGCGCCACATTATACCTGCGTCAGGTATAATGTATGCAGAGGGGGCGTTCCCCCGCAAAACGCCTCGTAACAGTGACGCAGTGAAATCTATGAGATTTCACTGCGTCACTTTTAGGACGCTGTTGCGTCAAAATCTTGGGCCTGCCTCACAGCAGGCGTAAGACTGACGCAAGCCCTTTCACATGGGCCTTTCCCCATGTGAAAGGACGCATTGCTGGAGTTGCGTCACTTTTGTGACACACTCCAGCAATGCGTGACTTTTGCGCTTACAGATACGTCAGAAATACTGACTTATCTGTAACTCTTTGCGACATGATGCGTCATACATTAAATTTGACACATCAGGAATGTCGCAAGGAGTGCGCAGTGAAAAGTGACGCATCGCTGTTTTCACGCAGCGATGCGCCACTTTTCATAAATGAGGCCCCTCGTGTGGACAAATAATAGCAAGTTGGGGTTATAGCAGAGTAAAGTATATTGATGAAATCTTATGATATGACACTGCTAGATTTTATGATAGACCAGAACGACCTTTTGCATGTTTGAAGTAAGATGTATCTATTAGTCGTTTCTTGGGCCAGTTATTGCCAAAACAACTGACACTCCATAAAAAACATACCATATAACAATTGTGGAAATCGACATTTACCAAGAGACTAATATTAAAAGAAGAGATATAGTGCAGTGAAAGTGAGGGAAGTGGCATGCCACCCTCCATACCAGGAAGTTGCAAATAGAGAAATAAGGTTTTTTATTCTGTCCAATACATTTTTGCTAGCTGGATTCGACCTTTTTAACCCCTTCCACACTCATGACGAGCTGGGCTCGTCATGGTGTAGCCTCCTCAAACACTGATGACGAGCCCAGCTCGTCATAAAACAATGAAAAAGAAGAATTTGCAGCACAGAGGGGGAAAACGCATAGCAGCCATGGAGTTAAATGGCTTGGGGAAAAAAGTGGGATAAACCTAAAACGGTGAGGGTAGTGAGGCATGATAACCATTTTCATGACACTTCATCTGCCTTTGAGGCCTAGGTTTAATCTACCAATAAACCGTCACTGGGTTTGGGCTCTCCACAGTAAGGCCAAGCCACTGACCAATATAGAACAAAACAAATGCCAATACTGTTGACCCTACTTGTCTCCTTACTCTTTCATTTTTTTTTTTTTTTATTCAATTTTTTTATTTTTTAAAAACATGAGCAGGGCACAATTGAATTCAAAATGGTACAGCGCGCATTCATATATGCAATGGGAATATAAAAATATACATATACAATACCAAAACATACAGGGTTATACCAAGATAGGCCATATACACAATAGACAAACAGAATGCTATACACCAAAATCTCACTCCCCCCCCCCCCTCCCGACAATCAATAATCAAGAATCAGGGCCTTGCTTCCATCGAATTAGGGGTTCCCATATTTGCAAACCAAGTTTCTTACCTTTTTTCCCCTTCCTAGCGTATATGGCGGATTCTAATTTTTGAATTGATAACACCTTACCCAACCATTGATGATATGTGGGAGGATTAGGGTCCAACCAAGCCGAAGCCACTAGAAGTCTAAAGATGGCCATTACAACAAATACAAAGTTCTCATTATTCACATGACTCTCCGGGTTGACGTCTAGTAGCATTACAGCTGGGTTTAATTCTATTGTGGTTAGCAATACATTCTGAAAGAAATTTCCAATGTCCTGTTTTATACTATCTAGTTGTGGACAGAGTGAAAAAATATGCATTATATCCGCTTCTGCGCTACCACACCTAAAACAGGTGGTTCCCGAAAGAGCCCCCCATTGGGCAATTTTCGCTGGTGTGTAGTACAGATGATATAGAGTCTTATAATGTTGAGCTTGTAGAGATGATGAACACAACAGTTTAATTCCCATCTCTAGCGACTCCGAAAAAATGTCACTGGTTGTATCCAGATCTTCAGACCACTTATTAACCCATTTATCCATATCGTCATTCTTTAAAGATGTCATCTCCAAGTAAAATCTTTTTATGGTACAATCAGTACCTGCCTCTATAAGATCCATCAATACATTTGTTTCAAAGCCCAGAGGACCTCCTCTTTTATTTATTAAGCACCTTCTTATTTGGAGGTATTTAAAAAAGTGCTTTGAATCTAAAGTATATCTATTCTGTAATTCTACAAATTGTAGTATACCATGAGATCCCTGGATATCTCCAATCTTTCTTATCCCCCGCCTCTCCCAATCTTGGAATACAGCACCTGAAAAAACCATGCAAGGCAGGGAGGGGTTATTTTTGAATCTGGTGTAAGCATTATATTTTCCAATTCCTATCTTTTTCGATATTCCCTTCCATATATTATAAGCAGCCATAATGGTCTTAAACCGCGTTCTTTTATAATAACTTTCCTCAGTGAATCGTAAAAAAATATTTTCCGCATTTTTACCCAAAACCAAACCAAAAATAACAAGTGAACCAATATTGTCCCATCCATCCATCTCTGCCCCCCCAACCAATCCCAACATATTTTGGAGTGCAGCAGCCCAGTAATACAATTTTAGATCTGGTAAAGACCAACCCCCGCGCTCCCGTGGGAGTGACATATATCTCAAGGCCCTGCGTGTCTTTCCTCTGGCCCATATAAACCGGTTAATCATCTGCTCGCAGATTTTGAACCATTTATTGTCAAATAGAAGTGGAACTGCCCTAAAGATATACAAAAATTTTGGCAACACCATCATTTTGATGATATTGACTCGGCTTACTAACGATAGGTGTAGATTTTCATACCGATCCAGATCTTTCTTTGTTTTATTTATTATTGGAACAATGTTATTTTCCACTAGATTATTTAAGTCGGCTGAGATATTTATTCCTAAATAAGTCCCTGCCTGGACAACTCGATTATCTTCACACACAGTCGCTGAATTTTTAATGATCTGTGTCTTCGAGGCATTTAGAGCGTATCCCGAAATCTGACCAAATCTATGAGCCTCTTCTTCTATAAAGACTGTTGCCTCCGTAGGGTTTGGTGTTATCACTGCTACATCATCAGCATAGGCCAATATCTTACATGGTCCCACTAATGTTGGTAATGGTGTTATCTCTGGGCAAAGATCTAGCTTACGAATCAGTGGATCCATATACATGGCGAACAGTAAGGGGGAACATGGACATCCCTGCCGTGTTCCTCTTTTAATCATAAATTGACCCGTAACTCCCCCATTAACTCTGAGGGCAGCGATCGGTTCTTTGTACAAGGTCTGTAAGGCTTTTATGAAACCACCCCTGAATCCAGCTCTAACTAAAGTGTGCCACAGATAGTCCCAGGAGACCCGATCGAATGCTTTCTCAGCATCTAGCAACATTACTGCCATCGGATCTCCTGTGACCTCAGCGGCATCGAACAGCGTTATAACTTTCCTTGTGTGATGAGTTGTTCCTCTACCAGGAATAAATCCGTGCTGGCTATAACTTACTAGACCGCTTATTACCCCAGCAAATCTCCTTGCCAGAGCTTTTGAATATATTTTGGTGTCATTATTCATTAATGTAATGGGGCGATATGACCCAGGTTCAGTCGGCGGTTTTCCTTTTTTTAAAATTAACACAATGTCTGCACCCCCCCAAGACTTTGGAATAGACTTGCCCGACTGTGCAGCTTGAATCGTTTTGGTTAGCTCTTGGGCGAGCATTCCCCAGAAAGTTTTGTAAAATTCTAAAGGTATCTGGTCTGGGCCAGCAGCCTTTCCTGAAGGGAGGTTACACATAGCATCTTTAATCTCTTCAGCATCTAACTGTTTTTCCAATCTATCTGCATCTTCGTCCAGAACCCTCTCCACTGGGATATACTCAAGATAGTCCCTAATCTCATCACTCCCACATGGGTGTTGATGATCATATAAATTCTGATAGAATTTCCTAAAAACTTCCCTGATTTCTTCCGGATCTTTTTGCAGATTACCATTTTCATCCCTAATTTCTCTAACTGTTCCTTCTGCCGCTATCTGCCTAGTGCGCATGGCGAGTACATGCCCGACTTTTTCATTATATTCATAACACCTCTCCCTTCTAATTGTATAATATGCTGCCGCTTTTTTCGCCAAGTCATCTTCAGCTTCACTTTTTACTTTTATAAGATCTAAAATAGATTGCTCTACTGGTCCCCCTCTATTAACACAGTTATTGAGTTGTTCTTCTGCCTTTAACACAGCTTTCTCTAATTCACCTTGCCGAATCACTTCTAATTTACGTTTATAACTGCTATAACTACATGTTTCGCCACGGACGCCCGCCTTAAAAGCATCCCAAATGACTCCAACCGAGGCACTTCCTCTGTTGTTTTCGAAAAACTCTGTGATCCATTTTGACATATGTGATATATAGTCATCCTCTAAAAGGAGCCTTCTTTCGAATGTCCATACCCGATTAGTTCTTAACCCTCCTTCTAGCTTCATTGTCAGCAATACTGGGTTGTGGTCACTGAGGATTCTTGGGAGCCTATCTATTTTAACCCGTGACATTAAGTTATTAGACATCATAAAATAATCCAATCTAACACAAACTTGATGTGGTGCAGAATAATATGTATATCCTTTTTGTGCTGATCTGATTGTACCCCAGACATCAATCAAATTATTATTGATCAAAAGATCGACCAGGGCCTTATGGACTCTTTTCTTCCGTCCTTTATAACAACTAGTCTGTCCTATTCCCAGACCTTCTGCCCCATTAATGTTCAAGTCTCCCCCTATAATGACCTGGGGTGGCCAAATGGCCAGTTCAGAGTCTAAAAACTGTAATACCTCCGGGTCATCCTGCGTAGATCCATAAACTGCGACCAACGTTGTCCACACACCTTCCATCATTATCTCCGCTATCGCCCACCTTCCCCATTTATCCTCTAATTTTCTCCCAATTGTCAAATTTTTACTCCTTGACAAGATAGCGACCCCTCTATTTTTTGCACCTTGTTTAGAACTTACTATTAAGTGGAAGCCCAGCTGATTGAGACAGTACTCTTGCGTATTCATTATATGTGTTTCTTGCAGAAATATGAAATCTACATTCAGCTGTCGTAATCGGATACCAACCTTTTGCCTTTTTTGGACATCATTTAGGCCACAAACATTCCATGTTAGAAATCTAAGTGTCATATTTAAGTTTACTGGGACCATTGACTGCCTGTTCACTTGTATTTCTTTTTTTAATGGGTTTGATCTCTGCTACAGCTAATACCAAAAAAGGATAATTCAGAGTTTTGATACTCTCTTCCATCTCTTCCATCCTCACTTCTTCCTTACAGCCATACTGCTCATGCGCCGGATTCAGAATACATCCTTCATGATACCCATATATTTCAATACCATTGTGCCCTGCCCTTGTGCTCTCCCTCCCCCTCCCCCGAAATCCCTCCCTCAGGAACCCCTCCCTCAGGAACCCTCCCCCCCTACGGGCAAATAGGTCCATAAGACCTATATTTGACCGACGCATGCCTCCGGGATGTCTCACCCTCCTCCCCCTCCTGACTTTCATAGTTCTTATATGTCATTTGAAGTGCTCACCTACTAAGAAGTAAAAGAAAACATTTTAAACTCTATCTAACGAGACCAATCCCCTCCTACCTGATTAAACAGCAATATAACAACCCATCAATAATTTCAAACAAATTCATCTTGCCCAAAAACTTCAGAGTGAATATACAAGAAAAAAAAAATTTGACATGCACATGCGAAAACGTAATCTATCCTTAGATACCCTATAAAGTACCTATCTCTAACGAATGAGTTGAAAAACTGCTATACCATAGCATTATTACTCTGTCCTCTACTCTTTACTTTTTACGAGGTATATTTCTGACAACCCCAGCTTGTAAATCTTGTGAATCTTGGACCTCTGGAATCTTGTTATGAGACTTTTGATGACCTCTATTTTCTCTCAAAAAAGCAAGATATTCTTGCGCCATAATTTCTGAGTGGAAGACTCTGTATTTGCCGTCTACTCCAACTTTTAGACGTGCGGGGAACATTAAATAAGCCTCACACCCTATATTTTGGAACGGGGTGATAAGTTGCCTCATCCGCCACCTTCTTTCCACTGTGGTATGGCAGAAATCAGGGCGGGCAAAGAATTCAATTTCCTTATAGGAACGTTTAGACTGTGGTTTTGCCTTATTGATTATCTCTTCACGTAAGAGGAAATTCCCGATATATCTTTCAATACACGCGAATTATAACAACATGTACAACCACACTTTGTTTAGGCAGAATAAATCTCTTTCTTTTTATTTTTTCATTTTATATTCTTTGTTTGGTTAATTTTCACCAATTTTGTCTTTTCAACCTATATTTTGCACATACAAAAATGTATGTTCATAATCATAAAATTACACTTTCTCCACATTCCCAAAAATTCTCATACTCATCACTGTTTCAACTATCCGTCATTCACTCACATACATACACAAACTCTGTACAAATTATTTACATATACATTACAATTTTCATTATTCACAAAATGGCTATAGACAATTATTCTGAATAATCATATGAATTTGGAGCAAATCAAAGCTGTGTTTATAATCTTAAGGCTCAACAAATATGGTGTAATCTACCCCATTTTTATTGCATGAAAAACAAAAGGTTGAGAAGATCCCAGTATCGCTGTGTCTTCATAGGACAAAAGCTTTGCTTCTAATTTTGCACCTGTAAGGGAGGAATTGCAGTTGCTAAGCATAAGACTTAAATGTTGGACTTCAAATAGAGAGCAAAAATCCATGGGTTTGGGGGAAAACCCTTTCTAGTACCCTGATTAATAATAACAACTTCCGAGAGACCACTTCATGCAACCAACTCAAGCAGTAAGGTAAGAATTAGGAACTTTAATACTAGGTAAAAACTGGTGACACAGACTATCCGTTACATACAGACCCGAGGAATTACCAGGATACCCTGACAAATGCCTTTTTGGCATCCAGCAGGATCATTCCTGCAGCCCTAATAGGTCCATTTGCAGCCTCAATAATCATTTTGGTATGATAATATGAGAAGTAGTGTCAAACGGAGGAATAAATCCATGCTGTAGAGAGAGGATTGACTAATGCTGTGTGAACAGTGGCGAGACGATTCAATTGAATTCAAGTGTACTATTTGGAGTCTTCAAGTGTACACTTTGGAGTCTGAATTAATCAGAACTATAGGCCAAAATGAGCCACAATGAGTAGGATCTTATAATTCTATAAGAAGACTGCAATATATGTTTCTCTCCACAAAGGTGATACAAAATTCATAAATACAGAGGAATCAAATAAATCATGAAGAAATGGGACAATTATTTTAGAAAACACTTTCAAGACTTTGCTAAACATTGATTTTGGCCAACTGGTTCGCCAGAGGCAAGCTGAAACACAGCTTTTCTATCTCTTCACATGTAAGTGTCAAACCTAGCATGTTCGCTGCTGATCTGTCAAAGTTGATTTAGGCTTACTGTCTGAACATAGCCACTGATCAGTTCTTCTGAGGCTGTGTAGTCATCCCAGTAAACAGTAGAATACATTTATTAAATCCCAACAAAACATCTGCTTGCCATATTACAACCTTGACTGTGGAATCCCTAATACTATGTATTGAGCTCCTACTGTGTCTATCCTTATCTGAAAGTCTAATAAACAACCCATGTTCTCATTATTTTCAACAAAGGAAACATGATTTGCTGAAAATTTGAGGAAGCCCTATCCTAGATCCTTTTTCTTCAGTAGCATACTCAATGTGTTTAGTTGTTCAAATATTTCAAAAACACTATCACGGGCCCCTATGCACAGACACTGTATGAATAATCTACTTTGAGATGAAAAGGTTTAGATCAGAACTGCAACTTGGCCAATCTTTCTGCCTTACCCTTTGGGATACTACAATGCAAAGTCCAATGTCGAACAACAGCTGTAAGGTTATCCAATACCATTGTAATGCTTGCAGGGCCAGCTGCCAAAAAAACTGATATAGGTAGTATCTAAAAATATGTTGTGATTAAAAGTCAACAGATGAGGGGAAAAGGCATTAAAAAACATAGTTTGGCTTGACAAAAAGTGATAATACCTTGTGGCCTAACCCAATCATGGGATTAGTTTTAATATTCAGGGCAGAATAATGATATAGCTTGCAAAACACATATCAATATGAGAGGATTTATGATGCATAGTGGAATAAAAAGTAAACCCAGGGCGCACCCACGACATGCCAGCCAAATATCTTCAAGAGCTTTTGACTTAATTATTTGTTTCAAGGCAGACATGGATATGCTCATTCAAAGATGAGTGGTTTCTATTGGGGGGCTGAGAAATCAAGACCTGGTTGCAGGATTAAATTAAAATGCACAATTGAAGATTGGTTCATGCCATTGACTCAACTCAGTGAGAAGGAAGTTGAATAATGAGGCTCATCTGTATTGGATGAGCAGATTACACATATAGGAAGTGGTAGACTGCCCCTCCCTGTGCGAGCTATTAGCCATTGGCCAGATTTGCACATTTTGAAATAGTGTGTAACCTAATCTCCCGGTTAAGTGATGTGACTCCCGCTTTGGTATGTAGATACCAGGTGCCAGAAGTGTCCTATAACTGAGAGTGCTCAGTTTGTAGGACTCCTTTGTAGTTAGTTGTAAGCAGAGAAGATGAGGATTAAGTGTATTCAGCTCCTCTATGAAATATGTTATCTTAGCTACAGATCTCATTCCATTTGTGTTCCAGTTAAGTATGTTCACATTCTGTTTACTCACCAATAAATACTACCCACTAAATTTCCACCTATTCCTGCTTCTGATCTGGTTGATTAATACAGTTGAGTTGTTCCTATTTTTCTCCTAGACAGACCATTAAAATACTGCTTCAAGAGGAAGCAGTGATTTTGTGACCTTGCCACTCCCAACCCACACCCCTAGAGAGCCTCTTCCTAAACTCCTGGCACTCCCCCACCCAAAGTCTCTCTTTTCTATGCCTGTCTTGATTATCCAAGAGCAAAGAGGACTTAGACAGCCATGGTAGAATCCTTGCACCATGTACCTGTTTGTCATTAGATTTCAGCAAAGGATTCCTATTGTCAGCACAAAGAACTTAGCAGATGCCTGAAGAAAACAGAAAGAGCATAGCATAGAAGGCAGGAAAAAGAAAAGAAAATACAAGAAAAAAAGGAGAAGAAAAGAAAAGACCCAAACAATTTCAAGTAAACAAACATAATAGTTAAAAACAAAACAAAAGTAAAGACACATAATATTTTGTGCACAGATAATTTGGTGTTAACAAAGCCCCCTTTCTTAAAGGTAACAATATGTTTGTTTCCAATATTTTTGAGTTTGATATAGGAAAAAAATACATATTTTTAACATTGAGATTTGTGGTTTTCATAGTTAAGTGCAGGGAGTCAATATTTTTGTTATCAATATTTAATTTCTGATATGTTTGTGTTTCGATAATTACATCCTTCCAGAGCACCTATTGGAAATGATAGACCACCACTGCTCCCCTTTTTTCCTTTCACATATAATATGTTATGCTTTCAAAGAGGACTTTTTCTTCTGCACTACATTTTAACATTGTGCCTGCATTGTACTGATTGGGACCATACAAACATCCCGTCTAAATGCTGCACGCTAATGTCACAGATTTACGTAGAAAGTCAAATTTCAGTGCCGTCATGAGACATGTGGGATGAGGAAGAATGTCAGACATTAAAGATCTTTTTAAAAAGCATGAACACTATCATTTGGTTACCTCCGGGTATGAGTAGACTTGCCACTATAGGAGTAGAGCCAGTGGTACCTCAAGATACAGTTGGTATACTTATACACTATAAAAAAAATATTAAGTCTAGCTAGCTTTTAAATTCACATATTATTCACCCAATCTACAAATACCCCAAACAGTAACACAGGGTTCTTTAACCATTGCATATAAAAATACTTAAAAAAAAGACTTCCTTTTGGGGCCCATTGATATTTGCATTGCACACCTCAGCCAATGTAGAGCACAACTTGATGATGAAGCATACTAACCTTGGCGGGTGAGGCTCAGTGCATACTGCTAAGTATAACCCTTGGATCTATGATATAATGCATTATAATTGTGAATCTCCGCCAAACTATTTCAAAAATAAGTTACCTCAACCACTGCTTCACCAGGATGTTTTTTTACTGCCACCCTGAACAGTCATTCATTTTTCCCAAGGAATCAGAGTAACTTGTTTAGGTCAGAGTGACCAGTAGGGTGGGGACATCCTGAAGCACATCACAAATTCCTTTTGGGTTTTTGTATGACAACCAAATTCAGTGTTTTAGTCTTGATAAAGAGAGGGAAAGTCTCAACAAAGCTGAGGGGTGATCATGTATTTTTCAATTTCAAGTTAAATGTTTAAGGGCATTCCCAGACAGTACACTGCGACATTAGTTGGAGTAGCTATGCTTTGAAACGCACAGGTTGGTGTGGTCTGTTTTACTTACGTTGCATCCTAATGGAGTTAGAGTTTATTTAAACATAATAAAAAAATCTATATGATTCTATAGGTGTAAGAGCAGATAGGGATCATTTAATATGCATACAGACTAGGAAATATTGTAAAAAGAATAGCATATGATTCGTGGAATTATGAAACTACATGTTTGACAATTCATTGATCGGTTGCCACTGTTAAAAGACAGTCATTTTTGCAGAGGATACCTTTCTATTCTGTCCACATTGACACGTGAGACTGTGGCACAAAAATAAGGTAAATATTTTTCCCTGACATCCCTTAAAGGATTATTTCAATTCCACACTTCTATGATCCACCTAAAAGCTGTAAATTCCAGCATGCCTGTCTCTTGTGGGGTTTTATGACTAGCTTGTCTGGCTCACACAGTTTTTAAACCTATTAAGGTAATTATAAGATTTTTTTAGGTTTATTGGGACATGTCCATGTTTATATCACTAGATGATTTCTCCTCTGGAGAGTCTGCATATATTTGATATAGATAATACCCTTTCAGGAATATGAATTTAGTTATGCTTTTAAAGGGCTCATTTTTCCATAAAATATATTCCCTTTGCACCCAACCTCATGAAAATAAAAAGAATATTTTTGGTCTTTTCCACACTTTGTGCAAATAACCACCTGATTCATTCAGGTGAAAGACAAGAAGAGAGGAGTTGGCCTAATGGCTAGGGTGGTCAACCTCGAATCTGGGGAACTGGGTTTGAGTCTCGGCAATGAAGCTGAACACCCTGTGATTCTGGGCAAATCACTTAATCACCAGGTGCAAAACAAAAATTAATGTGTCCTCATGTAACGCAATGGGTGCTATGTAAATCTCTCTGATACCCGATTCGGGTCAAGTTTGCGCACTATAAAACTCCATAAAAAATTTATTTTTAAAAAAGGGCATATAAAAGTAGAAAAATAATTACAACTGTTTGTGAAGCCTGCAGGGTTACAATTGCGTGGGCCAGTCCCATCAAATCCCTTTATTGCCCTGTTCTTGATTCTGACACAACAATGGGAATGGTGACTTATACTCATCTAAGTTTTGTAAAAGTATTAAACTTCGCATAGCTTCGATACTTACAGTTGTCATCATTACACGTGCAGTTCATTCCCTTCTAACTTTAATTAGAAATCACTCATATTAAGAAGTGATGGATGGTGGTGGGAGAACATAAACAAACAAAAAAATGAATATTGTAAATAGCACTTACCTGCTCCAACACCGACAGCCGCCGCCTTGCTCTCAATCCTCAACTCTTGTCCAGGAACTGCTTCACATTGCGCCGGCTCCCAATCCCAGGACTGCTCTCATGATGGCTCCCCCAGAGGGCTGGCCAAACTTTCATGCGCACTTGGCAGTGCCAGACCAAGCCCCTCCTCCCTGATGCTGCAGCATTAATGTGCAGCCTGTAGGAGGAAAAGTAAAATGATAATACAAATGTTTTATTATCATTTTATTTTTGTCAGTTGCCTCTGCTGGCTATCAGAGGGTGGGCAACACTCTTCCGCCGTAACAGAAGAGCTGCCCCTAATAATGTTTTGATTCAGAAAAAAGTCAGGCATTTTATCTTACAGCAATTTAATGAGTGGCTCACACCAACGCCTCTAAAACTCTTCCTAACTCAGATCAAGAATCGACAAAATGAAGCTAAGAACAAGAGATGGGTGAACATTTTCTTGAAGCAGGAAAATTCCTTTGCAAGTTTCTCTCCTGGCTTTGGGTACATGTTAGAGGTGGCATCAAGTGAGATTCTCCGCATTTTCAGATTATCAATGTTTCTCTCAGGCGAAATCTGATATTGATACTTGTAAATTTCTATCATAATAATTTTAATGTTAGGAATACAGACATTGCCTTAGATTTGGAACAAGCTCTGTCTAGTCACATTGAGGAGATACGTATTTCATAGTGATGTGGGAAAGTAAATTAAACTGTAAATTATGCGCTCTTTCAAAACAGAGGGTCTGTCATCTGGTACCTGGGAATACAGAGGCCAGTTGTCATTTTAATCATACTCCATGTGCGAATATTTTTATTCACTATCATCCACATTTACTCTCTTTCTCACTGTGGATCTATTGGAATCATCAGAAACTGATATGTCAACATATAATGGGAGAGGCCAGGGTACACTAATTGTTTTTATTGCTTTTTTGGAGTATTTTAAATCCACCTCCCTTACTATTCATAAAATGTATTATAGCGATCCCTATCCCATTTCTTTTGAGATGGTGACTGAAACTGATGTGAAATCTGCACTCATTATGTCAGATTCATTCATTTACGATAATAACAAAGGGCTCCTCAGGAAGTGGTCCACTATTAATCCTCATAGGGTTCTATATCAAATTATAACAGCAAACTTGACTCATGTTCTAGCTTGCCTGGAAGATACTATAAAACTCATCAGTTATGGTAACATCTTTCATGGCAATAATTCAGATTGTAAATGCCACTTTAACTAAGAATCTTAGGTCTAGTACATGGAACAATAAAAGATGGTTTAATGCCGATTGCACTTGCTGTCTTAACAAATTAATTAAGACTGTGAAAAAAAGAACAGAAATCCAATAGGGTAAAACAGTTTCGCCTTGACTATAAGCAGGCCCTACAGAAACGCAAGCTATAAATTAGACAGGAAGCTTGGGGACAAATATACATAGCCTGTCAGACCAAAGGCTCTTTTTTGGCAAACTGTTAACCCAGATTATTTCAAAGAGAACAATGGGGGCAAATTTGATACAGCAATTATGCCTGAGACTTTGGTTGAGCATTTCTCAAATGTATACAAAACCACTAGTAATCCTGTTCTTAGCATTAATATTGATTTTGGGGCCTTAAGTATGGCACCTCCAACACTTGATGAGGTAGAAAGGGCCTTTAATCAGACAGTGAGGAATAAGGCCTCTGGCCCTGACGGCGTACCCGCAGATTTGTTCCTGCCCAATACTTCCCTGTGGCTTCTACTTTTAACAAATATTTTAGGTTGTTATGCAGCTCAAGGACCCTCTGACTCCTGGAAACTGTTACAATAGTCCCCATCTTTAAAAAGGGTAATAGGGCTGACCCAAAATGTTATCGGACAATATCTTTGATTGCGTGCACCTGCAAGATCATGGGCAGAGTAATCTTAGAAAGATTGGAGGCCTGGGTAATAGAGAATGGCAAGCTCTCTGACATTCAATATGGATTTAGGAGAGGCCTGGGAATGGGCGAACAGTGCCTTAATCTGTACCTGGTCATAGGCAAATATACTTTAGCCAAGCCGGGTTCCCTCTATTTAGGGTTTATGGACCTGACATCTGCCTTTGACTGGGTGCAGAGAGGAAAGCTCTGGTAGAAGATGTTGGGGTGGGCATAGAACCATCAACTGTGCATTTTATAGCTGCTATGCATTGGGAGGTCACTGTGAGGGTCCAATACGGATCAGGCGGGGAGCTTACTGCTCCAATTAAAATGAGTTGTGGCGTCCCCCAGGGCTATGTGCTTGCCCCATTTTCATTTTGTTTGTACATAAACGATTTGGAAACTTCTGTTATAAATGGACACGTGGACGCACCCCAGATAGGCCGTAGGTTATTACCAACTTTATTATATGCAGATGACTGTGTTTTAATGTCTCAAACCGGGGTGGGGCTGCAACGGCTTTTAATGGGTTTTAACAATTTTATGAGGGACCATGGCCTGAAAACTAATGTGGCAAAATCTCAGATTATGGTGCTGGTAAACATCCTACCATTGCAAGACATTGCTTATAGGCAGTGAGACACTGATTCAGGTGCCCACCTTTTCATACTTAGGAGTCATCTTTGATTCAAAAAGCACATGGCTGCAGTTAATGGAGACAAGAATCAGGGGTTTTAATCAAAGCCTGGAAGCTATTTTTAGATTCAGAAAAAGCTAGGCTCACGTCCTGTAAATGCAATAATAGAGATTTATAAAGCTTGCACATGTGCTGCCTCTTTATATGGCGCAGGAGTCTGGGCTTCCTGCAAGACTTTAGGTCTTCAGCGAGCGGAAAACTCCTTTTTTTAAACGCCTACTGATTCTTCCACGGAGCACCCCTGCTACCATGTGCCATAGTGAACTTGGTGTGATCCCCCTATCCTTTCGAATGCAACTAGCACCACTCTTATTGTGGCACAATATCTGGGCAAAAGAAGAAACAGTCCTGAATGGTGTGATTATTGTAGATTGTTTAAACTAGAGTGGGCAAGTAAAATCCCTTGGCTCTCCTATGTCAAAGCCCAACTGAGGAACCTGGGTTTGTCAGATTGTTTCGACAACCCAGCAAATACTGCCAAAATTCCAAGGGCCAAGCTAAAGAAAGAATACATGGTGTATCGATACTTGGAAAAAGATATGCAGGAGATGGGTAAAAGAAGGGTTTTTGACCACTCACTTTTGGTTTGCTCAACGGGGACTGAGCCTTTCCTTTCTTTTTACTTTAGTCATGAAAAATTAAATTATCTTTTAATGTTTAGGTTTGGAAGCTCACATCTGTTGGTTTCATATCCACGAAATGCTTATACAGTTGCTGGACTGGACGTCTGCCCATGTGATTCAAAATTGAAGCAGAGCACGTTGCACTTTATGTTCTTTTGCAATCCTTATATTACTCCAAGGCGCTCTTTTTTAATACCACTTTTAAAACATTTGAAAATATGAAGGTGCCAGGCATCTTTGCATTATCCCCAGCTTTTAAAGGATGAATTTATCTATCTAATGGTTTATAGATATATCTCCTCTTCAGTTCGACTTAGAAATATTGTTGGGAAATGAGCTTATCTTGTATTTTATCATTGTACTACATACATACTGATGCTTTAGAAATGTTGCCATATGGCACCAGGAATGCAGATTCCTTTTTATCTCGGTATAATTATTGTTGTGTATAGGGTGGTGATATGAATTGTCTCTTTTTTCTTTTTAAGAAATAGTGTTTACACTATCTATTTTTCTAAATCAGAAATCCTTTGTTTTTATGCATTCATTTATGGCTTGGAATACAGCCAAATAATGATTTCCGAATAAATTAATGAATGAGACCTGGCATCCTTGGTGTGGCATTCCACTAAAGTTTTTGTCTTCACGTCTCAAGTTGTTCTGAATTTGATTTATACACCTTAGGACTCTGTGCCCTTTTCCATTGTTCACCAGTGCTAAAGTAGTTGTATTGTCTCATTAAAACATATCTCAGGCCTTTCACTGCAACCTGTATTCAGTTTTAAACTGCCATCTTGATCTGGCAAAATAAACCTTTTGTGAGGCCTAAATCTACCTTTTTAATACTTATCAGCCACCCCTACGATAGGCCCTAACAGCATTGAAAAGTAGGACATATGTACTTAAGTTGCACATGTCCTGGTAGTGAAAAATCCCTAAAGTCGTTTTTCACTGATGTAAGGCCTATCTCTTTATTTGACTAACATTGGATTACCTAATTATATTAAATTGGTGATAATGCTTAATTGTGAGCAGAAGGAGATATGGTGTTTACACTCAAAAGAATTGCAATTTAAAATCATCTGAAATGATAAAGTTACATTTTAAGTCACAATTCAGAAAATGCCACTTTCAGAAAGTTGGCATTTCCTTGTCCTTATGATTTGTGCCTTCTGCCAGGGTCTTGGGTCACATAACTATGAATGGCTCTGCTGTTGAGGGTTTGTGTTTTCCTTTCAGACATTGACTCAAGAGGGCCCAGCTGTGTACAGGATGGACAGTCCTGGCAGGATGAATTGGAGGAGCTGCACTCAGACCGACTGGTACTTGAAAGGAATCTGCCTCTCACACAAACACACCCACACACACACCCACACACACACACACACACACACACACACACACACACATACACACAAGGGAATCTGATACCAGGCCAGCCTTGTCATTTGTAACTCCAGACTTCTTGGAACCTTGATGAGGGAAGGGAAGAACGTTCAAGAACCAAATATGGGGTTAGTAGGGAGAATCCTCCCACTTCAATTCCTGGCACCAGGTATGAATATTGGACAGCTAAAGCACTGCATTGGTACACTTCTGAACCTATACACATTACAGAAGTAGGACTGCCCTGCCAGTAGTCTGCCTTTCTGCTACCACAGGGAAAACAGAACAAGGTGGCTGGACAGGGAAATTAACAAAAACAAATTTCTGTCACGTAGTCCCTGTATACCACGTGACCACCGGGTAGGAATCCCAAAGTAAATTTATTTTCTTTTTAACTCAAATTATTAAGAATTCAAAGGCACGGGCACAGACAAAACAGCTATTATAACAGTGAGTTCAGTGACGACGCTATCTACAAATATACAAATTTTACAAATATACAACACTTACAAAGATGAATCAAGCAAGACAAATGAGCAGGACACACCAAAACAATACAAAATTCAATGAACAACATCAATTGTCATTATATACAGTGCAAAAACTTCCAAGTGTAAGGCAAATATGTGACCAGTCCATAAGAGTGTGGGACCATGGGACAGGCGGAGGAGATGGAATGAAGTGCCTGCCTGTCAACCAAACCTGTGGCTAATTGTTTATAGCGGGTTTGCCCGGCTAGGATCCACAGTGACTCATGAAATTCTATCCTAGGGGCATCCTTAAGGTTTGCCACAGGGTGGGAATGTCGACGCGTTTCGAACCGGCGTTATTACAGGTTCTCTTCAGGACGGGGACTGGGAACTGTGATTCTGCACAATGGCAAAGTAGCCGTAGTGTCGGTTAAGCTCAACCAGGGAAGATTTCTGTGCTTCAACCAGGAATAGACTGGAGGTGAGGTGCCCGAGAAGCGGTGCACAAATGCAGTCGGAGACAGCTCACATGTTGAAGCGTCTCTGTGTAGGAACTGAAGTCCCACCAAGCAGGGACGCCTACTCCGCGCCAGCAAGTAGTTAGTGACTTGGGTTGGTATTGTAAAGGAGGGAGTCAATCCGGCGTTCCGAGCAGCAGCTCCGCCCACCATCCTAATGACCCCCTTGGTTTGGTATATTTTGTGTGCTGTATTTTTTTAAAAACATTTTTTATGCATCAATTTTCTCTAAGTTAAACCTGACTGCTTTGTGCCAACCTACCAGAGGACTAAGCCCAGTTAATTTAGTGATGTGGTTCACCCTGGCAAGGATTGTTGTTGTTGCCTGAGTGGGGCTTCTACCCGACTTAACCAATAACCTGATTTCTTAGAGTACACACCTTAGAAATGCTTCTATTGCCTCAGTTTTGGACTCCATAAATCAGAAAAATAGAACATGTAAACAGAGAAAGAAGTGAAAATGTGTTGAAAAATGTGAAGAACATTTTCTGCACACTTTAAACCAGCTGAAATGAGAAAAATATATGATATCATGGATCAGACACTGACATTTAAAGTGTACCTAGCGCGTGAGCCGTAACAAGGGCAAGGCCGGTCCTGGGCTGCTTGTGTTGCAGTTCAAGGAGGACTTTGTCTGGCAGTTTGGGTTGAACTGTTGCCATTTGAGCAGGGTCAAGACGTATTTGCATATGGCTGGGTTAAAACTGAAATGGCAAGGTGTGCAAAATAATTATCAGTGACTCTGATTAATTCAAGCTTTCCATCCATCACTTTTTTTTGTATACTTACGTGTGTCACCTTAAGTGGGATAAGCATGCTCAGACATTGGTTGCATGCACACTGTGCCACTGGAACCAAGCTATACCTGGTGATGAGCCCTAACTAGGGCAAACCGTTCCTGAGTTGCTTGTGTTCCGGTTCAAGGAGGATCTGGTCTAGAAGTTGCAGCTGGATGTACCCTTTGGAGCAGGGTCAAGACTGAATGGCTGGGCCCAAACTGAGGTGAATTAGTTTTCAAAGTAATGATGGACTGGGATGCGAGCCCGAGTACCAGTGGCGGCTATTAGTTCTAGCATTCCATCAATCACCTTTTTGAATACTTTAATATATTGCCTTAAGTGGGACGGTATGCTCAGATGTGGGTCTAGTGTACACTGTGTCAATGGAACCAAGCAATGCCTGGCTGATGAGCCCCAACTAGGGCAAACCGGTCTTAGGTTGCTTGTGTTCTGGTTCAGGGAGGACCTGGTATGGCGGTTCAGGCTGTATTGTTACATTTGGAGCATGGTCAAGACGTATTTGCACACAGCTATGCCAAAACAGAGATGGCATGATGTGCAAAATAAATATGGCCTAGGATGAGAAATTGCCAGAGGTTGAGATTAGTTCGAGCATTCCATCCATAACTTTTTTGAATACTTTAAAATAGTAATACGCATTGACAAAGCTTATAGGTCTCAGCTTCCCTCAGCTATTGCATTTGTCAATTATTTTGCTGATTGCACGCATTTGTATACATCAATATGCATATATATATATGCATGGCAGGCAATCTTGAGATACGTTTGAATTAAACAAAAACAATTCAAGCATAGCTGTTGATGTGCATGTATGTATTATGATGCATTAAACACAGTTTGAATTGAGATTTGTATTTAATTAAAATATCAAATTATTATTTCTTTTCTGAAGTTTATATTAAAAATGAATTTCTATCTAAAGGAAAAATATGATGTGCATTAGTAATTATTAAAATTGATGTACAGAAATAACTAAAATGAATGTAATTATTGTTTGATAAAATGTATTGTTACATTTTTTTTTACATTTAAAGGTAGGCTATTACAATATTTTAGAATGAAATAATATGTATGTACTATTTTAATATATTTTACTATTAGTTTATATCTATTTATATTTTTAACTACATTAAATAAAGAAATGTCATTTATTCTTCATTTCTATGATGTTTTATTTTAAGCCCCTTCTTCCATTATTTTCTATGGGAGAGTGTTGCTGTACCATTGGTTGGCCGTATATAGTGCATGCTACAAAATTGTAAATTACTTAAAAAACAGCAGTTTTTGAATATCAAAAAGTAGTAAACTTACTCAGAGACATTTTAAATCTGATAAGTGCTGAAAGTAAAATCCAAAGATCCCTAACTGAAATCCCGGGGGTACAATGCGTCTAATTTGCACACAGTGAGACCGAAATGCTCCTCTGAGGGGGTAAACACAAGGAAAGGAGAAGCATACAATTGAGATAAATCATAAAGCCATACAATCATGAGCACTGGGTAGACCCACAATCCACTCAGTGTATTAGAAAAAAAAGTCTACCTACAGACAAAAATATATGTTTGTAGCAGAGAACTAAATCGGTAATATTCAAGAGCAATATTCCACAAAGACAACTGAACTTAAAGTTTCATTCACCAAAATGGCAGGGATGACAGAAGGTACGTTACACTTGAGACACTACATAGGAAAGGAGTGGAGAGGAGATTGTGAATGATAATAATCTCACAAATTGATATGCACTGACAAACATTCACGCCTTAAATCTCCCACTGACTCCTAGCCATGTGCTTGGGATTTACTATAGAGCAATTATATCCAGTAATGCAATACACTTACATGGAGTCGTGGTTAACCACCAAAGATGACGCTCGTATAAATGAAGGGCACCGATCCTGGGGCCTGGCATCCCCTCTGCATCGGCCAGTAATCCAAAGAATCAGCTCCAACTAGCTGAGATTAACACTGAATATATCCCAGGGACAACATATCTCTCTTGGAAATTATGATTACTCGCTGCAAGCTGCAAAAAGCGACACATTGGCACTAACATCAAAATGGCGGATTGTTTCCGTCACGACTAAAAAGACTGTCCAGAGGGCCACACATAAATGCCAGACTCCCCACTCAGTGCATGAGACAAACCCGCAGTGGCAACCAAAGAGACAAGAGGTACCTAGACGGAGTGTAGGAGAGAGGTAGGAGGAGTGGAAACTGAATGCAGCAGTGCTGCGTCCAGTGCCTGAAATGGGCTCCCCTGTGACAGCACCGGACATCAGCAAAATGAGAGGCGTGCCTACTAGTGCTACGAAGTTGACCCTACGTCGGGTGGAGTGGTACTGGAGGGCTCTGACTGGTGCCGCGACCTATGGGTGCGACCGACCCGGGCCGGATCATTGCCCAGGACTGCACTAACATTCTGGAACAAATTGGAGGGGTCGGCAGCGCTGGGAGGCCCCGACAGCGTGTCGGTGGGACAACTCACCTTGTCTGCGATCAGAAGGTTGTGCCCACACCTACATCATTGTCAGTGCTGTGATGGACAGTCTGGCTGGCGCAAAGGAGGTGAGGCCTGGGCCGCGTACTGAGGAGAGTGACTGGCCCTGTGGACTCTCCTGGTGCTCGCCTAGCCCAACAGCTGTGTGAACATATCGGTGCCCCCAGGCCGCAAGTGGATAATCAACACCGAACACAATGAGGTGAGGCTAGCTGCGGCTACATGGGGTGAGGCTGTGGTCCTCAAGGACACTATACGTGAAAGCTCATAAGACCGATTTGAGAGCGACACACCCATAAGGGACACAGTTGAACCACACCACCAAGGTCTGTCAGCCCCAGCAATCTCTTCCTTGAACCCTCAACTAGCTGGAACCCTGCCTTGAGTAGAATTTACTCCCAGAGCTTTCTCCTGCGGGGTGCTTCAGGCCTCCTATGAACAACAAGTTGCGCCTGTAATTCTGGGGAGGCTGCGCATGGTGTTGCAGGACTCGTCTGCCCCCCAGACTGCAGAACAGTGGTGCTCTTGCACGGCGGCCCAGCCTCCCCATGAGCCATGAGGAGATACTAGCGCTGGCTGGAACCAGAACACCTCCCAAAACCAACCGGACACAACTCACACGGTATCACACATAACATAACATAACATATCAGCCCAGGACCCGAAAGTCTCACGATAACCTTGCCATAATGGAACACCATAGAGTAGGCATGAAGCTGGAGTATAGTGAGCCATAAAAGAGCGCAGAAAAAAACATTGGAACGTACTGGTCTACTCGTTGTGCAATAGAACAGCAAAGCTCGGGATTGAATCGGTGCAGAAATGGGGCGGACAAAAGGGAAATACCAGAATCCCAAAGGACCAGCACACTCAGATACAAATTATCTACCCGCCAGTGCACTGACTGAATTGGGGCCCCCACTGCAGAAAATGTGCTACCAGATAAACTAGACATTATCCTACAAGAAATAAGGCAATCCCGCTCTGTAATAGAACAGCAGTTGGACTTGCTCTCCACGGAGTTTGCCCTAATTAAGGCGGATCACAACAAACTTACAGACAAAGTGAATGCTGACAAAGCTGTACTGCAAGAATTCATCCCACGGCTAAAAGAACAGTCTAAAACAGTAGAACACCTTCAGCACAAAATTACGATATTACAGGAGTGGATGGAAAAGGCAAAGGGGCAATCACGCCGCATTATGGGGCTAACTGAAAACACCGAAGGCCAAAATGCAATGCTATTCATTGAAACCTGGCTGGGGACGATGCTGCCAGAGGGAAGATTAGATGAAACGTTTTGCGTGGAGAGGGTCCACAGGGTCCCCACCAGGAGAAGAGTACTACCTCGTCTTATAGCTGCTCGAATACTCAACTTCAGGGATCGGGACCAGATCCTCCAGGTGGTGAGAGAAAAAGCACCAATCAAGCGAGATAATGTGTACATCTCATTGTTCCCCGACTACACATTACAAATTCAGATGAAACATGCGTCATATCATGGAATTAAACAGCACCTCCAATCTCTTAACCTTAAATACGCTCTCCTTTACACAACAAAACTTAAAATCATCTACGACCAGAAAAGTTACTTCTTTCACACCCGCACTGAGGCATGGGACTGGCTTGAACACACCTTTCCAGAGTTGCCTATAGATTCGGCCCTCAGGCAGAACACAGAACCTAAGCTTGGAAGATGATAGGTGAAAAACAGGCCCCAAAAACGACAGGAAGAAGACTTGGCTCCTACACCTGCACAGATCCTAGAGGGGCAGCGCTCTGTGCTGCTGTCTGCAGTCACACTCAGCGAAACAAGATCAATCACAGATGATGAATTCTCTACGGTAGATGGGGCACGTCAGAACCATAAAATAACCAGCTGGTCTTCCCATCCATGACTCCATAGATGGCAAATGATCTACTAAACTAATAATTGACGAGTCCGGAACTGCACTCCCTGTGGACGAGCCAAAATTTTTTTCACACCTGCTGTGCGGAAGTTAAAAATGGACCACATGTGGAGGTACACTGGCACCATTGGGCCCCACAGTCATTTGTGACTGAGGTGAGGAGCTACAGCAGGCAAACGAGACAGTGCAGGACTGATGGAGTACTACTCTGGGATGAGATAACAACGAATCTTCTTGAACAGTTCATCAGATGCTTAGATTAACTAAAACCTAAGTAAGACTTTGAAAGGGGGCCACTACCTGAGTTGTAGAGACCTATATATTGATACTGGGGCAAGGGGTGGGAAGCTAAACCCCTTAGAAAGAAACCACCCGGGAATCCCTGGTGACCTCACACATCATAAACCAGTCATGACCCCTATAGAAGTTGCATGCTCTACAACGGAATGGTTAAAGAGAGTTGTTTGAAAAGTTTAGACGAACAAAGTTCCCCAGTTGGACCGAGTATTGGATTGTTCAAGGGGAATGTTAACGGGCGACATTACTTCTACACTTGGAGCTGCAAGGCTCCTAACACTGCACAACAGAACCAAACATGGAGTCAACACAACACTATAATTGTCTCACTTGGAACATATGTGGAATGGGATCTCCATACCAACGACACAGGATACATTCACAATTAGCTAGGAGGAAAGCACACATAGTGCTCTTACAAGAAACACATTTAACTACAGCAGAGGCTGCCAGACTAAAAAGAAAATGGAGAGGATATTTCTATACTACAACATACTCCGCATTTGCACGTGGATATGATCAGGGATCTAGTGATACACAAAAGAGAAGACCAGGTCAGGGTGGTGTTCAGCTATACTAGTGTCTAAGAGGCAGGGAGGTCATGCGTGAAAAATTGAGTCACAAATGGCTTCAGAAAAATCCCATCAGACCACCCTTACGGCGGAGTATCATCATGTGGGAGTTTGGTCGAATGATCCAAATACCGCCTGGACCATCTGGTGATGGTGCGGATAAACATCCTGAAGCCAAATTGCTGCTCGAGGAATGGTGTTTATATAGTGCGTATATAGTGCAGTGCTTAAATAATAGTAAGGGATAAAACTAACTACTTAGGCAGACCATGTTCTACTTGAGATCTATCTAAGTGTCAGGGTTAAAACTACGCCTAGTAGCTGAAGAATTAGGCTACACTATGGCGCTGTGCAGATCGGTCGACATGTTTCAGCCAATAAGAGGATTGCTCTGGCTTTCTTCAGGACCTAAAAATTGTATAGCTACTGCAACTAGAAAATTAAGTGCAAACATTGCAAAATTATACATATAGTGATACATATAACTACCAGTAACTTGGGACACCAATGTACACTGGAGAAAGAAAAATTTCTTCTTCCTGGGAAAAGACAATAAACAACAAACATTTGTTTAACACGCATGTTCCCCCCACCTACATATATACTGCATAGACAAAAACACCTGCAAGAAACATTTGCGTTCTGCATTATAATGAGCATATTAGCTCTGTCACGTAGAGGCATTTCCTCACAGTGATACTCACCCATCTTTGTGTGGGTGATGACCTCACCTCACCCGGCGACCGCTCGGGAGAATGAGGCCCCGCTCTGTAGTGTAGAAATAAATGGACACAGTAAGTGCACAGATCTTCTGTGCCCAGCCAAATTACTCTACACAGATAACCCAATAAACGTGTGTTAGATGTCCAATCAGCCCCACCTTGCTGACAACTATTCCAGACTAGAGACTAGCTTGAATTGTGTCCTTAAGTGGATAATAAGGAAGGGTAGCATAGATTAAGAGCATATTGGAATGTTGGTCTAAGCCACTGAGTATCTACCTTGATAGTATGGAAAGTTCCAATAGTCTTAGTGTATAATGACAGAGCACTTTCCATCAAGTCACTGCTAGTAAATTCACCATCTAGGCTACCCTTCTTCCCAACTGCTGGGTTCAGGTAACAGGAGAGTCAGGAGCCTTACCTGTCCGTCGTTACCTCTTGTTCTATGACCGAGCGGAAGTGGAGGCAAAGACTCTCCCGCCCCACTTCCTTTTATATCGTGGCTAATTAATTAGCTGACTCCATACGGTGTCCAATTGACAACTGCTCTGCCACAATGTTGTAAAACTAATGCCATAGTGAGCGTTACTCTAGGACATATCTGGGATAGTTCCCACATGCCTATACGACTGTATATTTTACGGCCGCGTTTGTCAATTATAATCGGCGTTTGTGTTAGAGTCGCTACTTCATTGCGCATGCGCCATCCATCCTAAGGCCGTAGTGTTAGAGGCACATCCAGTTATCTGGTATTATTTAACATCGTGTGTATGTCTCTAATAAATGCGGGCTCTGAAATATAGGCATAATGTGGACCCTAATCTAAGAGATACACATAGCACCGACACTCACATCGAAGCGGCGCCTAGTGTCAACAAAGAAGGGGAAAACTCCACGAGCATGCTCTAAGGCAGGAAAGTGCTCTCCCGAGCATGCGCAGGGGACAACATCCCTGGCGGACATCTAAAGCAAACATGCCTTTGTTTAATGTCCCAACACCTGTGTGAAGAGCACCGCTAAACGTCACAAATATTCCTATCTATGAAAAACATTCATGTAGAGGTGCCAAAGCCTCCTAAATGTTGCTACTAAATTACCACAAGGCACGTGATACCTGGTACATATTGTATAATTAGTGGCAACCCAAATTGCTTTAAAATATATAATAGAGGATGGGGCTAAGAACTGTGGCTTGAAGTCATGGGGTCATTATTAATAGAAAATCTATTGCTCACATCTAACGCTTGGTTAGACAGGAAAGATCATGCAATATGTGCACAATCCCAAGAGTCCTTAACTACTAGGCCAATAAGAAGTATAAGAGCTTCTAAGTCAAGTAATAGTCTAGGAAACGTCAGCAGAAGGGGCGACAGAACAACACACACAATTAAATTAGGTGAGCCATAATTGTGCAAACGAAAAAGCGTTTGCAACCATGGACCCGCAACCAGAAGGTTGCTCAAGTACTAATCAAAAAAATGTGTGGGGGGGTCAAAGGGAAATATTTACCGACCTGTCAACTCACTCCCTTACTGTCATACTAGTGATACACAAAAGAGAAGACCAGGTCAGGGTGGTGTTCAGCTATACTAGTGTCTAAGAGGCAGGGAGGTCATGCGTGAAAAATTGAGTCACAAATGGCTTCAGAAAAATCCCATCAGACCACCCTTACGGCGGAGTATCATCATGTGGGAGTTTGGTCGAATGATCCAAATACCGCCTGGACCATCTGGTGATGGTGCGGATAAACATCCTGAAGCCAAATTGCTGCTCGAGGAATGGTGTTTATATAGTGCGTATATAGTGCAGTGCTTAAATAATAGTAAGGGATAAAACTAACTACTTAGGCAGACCATGTTCTACTTGAGATCTATCTAAGTGTCAGGGTTAAAACTACGCCTAGTAGCTGAAGAATTAGGCTACACTATGGCGCTGTGCAGATCGGTCGACATGTTTCTGCCAATAAGAGGATTGCTCTGGCTTTCTTCAGGACCTAAAAATTGTATAGCTACTGCAACTAGAAAATTAAGTGCAAACATTGCAAAATTATACATATAGTGATACATATAACTACCAGTAACTTGGGACACCAATGTACACTGGAGAAAGAAAAATTTCTTCTTCCAGTAACTTGGGACACCAATGTACACTGGAGAAAGAAAAATTTCTTCTTCCCATCTTTGTGTGGGTGATGACCTCACCTCACCCGGCGACCGCTCGGGAGAATGAGGCCCCGCTCTGTCCGTCGTTACCTCTTGTTCTATGACCGAGCGGAAGTGGAGCCATTTGTGACTCAATTTTTCACGCATGACCTCCCTGCCTCTTAGACACTAGTATAGCTGAACACCACCCTGACCTGGTCTTCTCTTTTGTGTATCACTAGTATGACAGTAAGGGAGTGAGTTGACAGGTCGGTAAATATTTCCCTTTGACCCCCCCACACATTTATTTTTGATTAGTACTTGAGCAACCTTCTGGTTGCGGGTCCATGGTTGCAAACGCTTTTTCGTTTGCACAATTATGGCTCACCTAATTTAATTGTGTGTGTTGTTCTGTCGCCCCTTCTGCTGACGTTTCCTAGACTATTACTTGACTTAGAAGCTCTTATACTTCTTATTGGCCTAGTAGTTAAGGACTCTTGGGATTGTGCGCATATTGCATGATCTTTCCTGTCTAACCAAGCGTTAGATGTGAGCAATAGATTTTCTATTAATAATGACCCCATGACTTCAAGCCACAGTTCTTAGCCCCATCCTCTATTATATATTTTAAAGCAATTTGGGTTGCCACTAATTATACAATATGTACCAGGTATCACGTGCCTTGTGGTAATTTAGTAGCAACATTTAGGAGGCTTTGGCACCTCTACATGAATGTTTTTCATAGATAGGAATATTTGTGACGTTTAGCGGTGCTCTTCACACAGGTGTATGGACATTAAACAAAGGCATGTTTGCTTTAGATGTCCGCCAGGGATGTTGTCCCCTGCGCATGCTCGGGAGAGCACTTTCCTGCCTTAGAGCATGCTCGTGGAGTTTTCCCCTTCTTTGTTGACACTAGGCGCCGCTTCGATGTGAGTGTCGGTGCTATGTGTATCTCTTAGATTAGGGTCCACATTATGCCTATATTTCAGAGCCCGCATTTATTAGAGACATACACACGATGTTAAATAATACCAGATAACTGGATGTGCCTCTAACACTACGGCCTTAGGATGGATGGCGCATGCGCAATGAAGTAGCGGCTCTAACACAAACGCCGATTATAATTGACAAACGCGGCCGTAAAATATACAGTCGTATAGGCATGTGGGAACTATCCCAGATATGTCCTAGAGTAACGCTCACTATGGCATTAGTTTTACAACATTGTGGCAGAGCAGTTGTCAATTGGACACCGTATGGAGTCAGCTAATTAATTAGCCACGATATAAAAGGAAGTGGGGCGGGAGAGTCTTTGCCTCCACTTCTGCTCGGTCATAGAACAAGAGGTAACGACGGACAGGTAAGGCTCCTGACTCTCCTGTTACCTGAACCCAGCAGTTGGGAAGAAGGGTAGCCTAGATGGTGAATTTACTAGCAGTGACTTGATGGAAAGTGCTCTGTCATTATACACTAAGACTATTGGAACTTTCCATACTATCAAGGTAGATACTCAGTGGCTTAGACCAACATTCCAATATGCTCTTAATCTATGCTACCCTTCCTTATTATCCACTTAAGGACACAATTCAAGCTAGTCTCTAGTCTGGAATAGTTGTCAGCAAGGTGGGGCTGATTGGACATCTAACACACGTTTATTGGGTTATCTGTGTAGAGCAATTTGGCTGGGCACAGAAGATCTGTGCACTTACTGTGTCCATTTATTTCTACACTACAGAGCGGGGCCTCATTCTCCCGAGCGGTCGCCGGGTGAGGTGAGGTCATCACCCACACAAAGATGGGTGAGTATCACTGTGAGGAAATGCCTCTACGTGACAGAGCTAATATGCTCATTATAATGCAGAACGCAAATGTTTCTTGCAGGTGTTTTTGTCTATGCAGTATATATGTAGGTGGGGGGAACATGCGTGTTAAACAAATGTTTGTTGTTTATTGTCTTTTCCCAGGAAGAAGAAATTTTTCTTTCTCCAGTGTACATTGGTGTCCCAAGTTACTGGTAGTTATATGTATCACTATATGTATAATTTTGCAATGTTTGCACTTAATTTTCTAGTTGCAGTAGCTATACAATTTTTAGGTCCTGAAGAAAGCCAGAGCAATCCTCTTATTGGCTGAAACATGTCGACCGATCTGCACAGCGCCATAGTGTAGCCTAATTCTTCAGCTACTAGGCGTAGTTTTAACCCTGACACTTAGATAGATCTCAAGTAGAACATGGTCTGCCTAAGTAGTTAGTTTTATCCCTTACTATTATTTAAGCACTGCACTATATACGCACTATATAAACACCATTCCTCGAGCAGCAATTTGGCTTCAGGATGTTTATCCGCACCATCACCAGATGGTCCAGGCGGTATTTGGATCATTCGACCAAACTCCCACATGATGATACTCCGCCGTAAGGGTGGTCTGATGGGATTTTTCTGAAGCCATTTGTGACTCAATTTTTCACGCATGACCTCCCTGCCTCTTAGACACTAGTATAGCTGAACACCACCCTGACCTGGTCTTCTCTTTTGTGTATCACTAGTATGACAGTAAGGGAGTGAGTTGACAGGTCGGTAAATATTTCCCTTTGACCCCCCCACACATTTTTTTGATTATGATCAGGGATCCCTATCCTTGCACAGGAGAGACGCATCGACAAAGAGGGCAGATACGTACTACTTTGAGGTACTCTAGACGGTATTCCAATAATGATAGGAAGTTTATATGCCCCAATACAGGCCAGGAAACATTCTACACTCAAGTGGGAGCTGCGTTGGCAGACTGGACCGGGCTGCCCTGGATACTAGGGGATGACTATAATGCAGTTCTAGATACCACACTGCACCAATCCCATTTCCCTCTACCCGGGGCACCCACAGTGTGCCAATCAAAGTCCTTACAGACCTGGGCACAAGGATGGCTCCTGAGAGAAATATGGTGCAGTCACATGAGGGTATGCAAAACTATTCCTACTTTTCGCCCACGCACGAACTGCAAACTCCAATTGACCACATATTCTGCTGTGCCTGCTGGCCTGCATTGGTAAAACAATATTGTGTCATAGTGCACTAGAGACCACTATTACGTGGGGACATATCCTCCTCCCCAGTCCCCACGTGGAGACTAGATCCTCGCCATTTAGAAGATGGGATATTCAGTGACATCATGGCTTCCACTATCACAAATTACTTTTCCGAATACACTGGTACAGCCTCTTCGGTGGGGACGGAGTGGGAAGAATTCAAAGTAGTTCTGCATGGCACTGCTATCAGTACCTCCACGGAAGCTTGCCAGAAGGTCAATAGGAAACTAAAGCAGGTAGAATATACCTTAGGCAAACTCGAGAGGGAAGCAGCCCAAAATGTTGTTGCTCAGCCAGAGCTCCAAGAGGCCTGCATAAAGTACACTGAACTACTGGAACAACTATGTGTCAAAGATTATCGGGAATACACACATAAAACACACACAGAAGCAGCTAGACCAGGCATAATACTGGCACGTATCCTAAAAAATGCCCATATGCCGATTATAGAGATCATCACACCTCAGCACACCTGAGCAACCACACTAGCGGACACAAACAGGGCTTTCAATGAGCACTACAGAGCGCTATACACTGTTTCACAAAGTACAAACCCTTAAGTGCTCCACTCCTTCTTGGACTTAATCACCTGACCTCAAATAACAGTAGGGGCCCGTAAGTCACTTGCTACTCCAAATACAATGGCTGAAACATGTGCAGCAATCAAAGGTCTGCCAAAAACAAAACTCGAGGTATAGACTGCCTACCAGCTTAGCTACGCCACTTATGCACAACAATTGGCCAGCGACTTCAAAATCTTTATAATGAAGCTTACAAGATGGGAGCACTACCCTCAGCACAGTGGAGGCCTTAATAACCTCACTGTCCAAGCCCGGCAGGGACCACACTATCTCTCTGCATACTGTACACTCTCCTTACTAAATACAGAATACAAACTACTCAGTAAACTCCTACCTAGCCGTTTGCAACCCATTCTTCTGAAACTAATACACATGGATCAATGTGGTTTCATCACAGCACGAAACACATCCCTTAACATTTGAAGACTGCAATATAATGTTCACCAGCGCCACAGAAAATCCTGAAACGGGGTGCATCTCACTAAACATTTCCCAAGCCTTTGAGACAATACGCTGAGGATTACATGCTGATCGCCCTACAGAAATCTGGGATCCCCCAGGAATATACATGGTGGAATCAGATACCCTATCACCTCCCAACAGGTAGAGTATGCACTGGATCACACATATCACAGCTATTTGTACTCACACTCGAACCTTTAGCCCACAAACCATGTGCGGTATCCCATAACTGGGGCATTACTATTAACCACACCCACCACACATTTTCTCTCTATGCCGACGATTTTATAATATACACCAGAAGACTACAAGAAAATGTAAACACTGTAGAGCAAATGTTCACCCAGTTTGAATCCATTGCTGGCCTGGCCATAAATTACAAAAAATCATATGCTTTCCCCCTTGGTAACGAGATCGATAGACAAAGTATTCCCTTTGGAGACCGGTATATAACAGTAGCCCACCCCACCTTTCGATACTTAGGGATATAAATATATAGAAACCAACAAGACCTCATAGAAGGGAATTTACTGAAAGCAATAGGATCATTGATGGTGCAGATCGCTTTCTGGACTCCCCTGCCCCTCTCAGTTGCGGGAAGACTGGCAATCTCTAAAATGGTGATGCTCCTGTGCCTTCTTTACTTTTTCACAAACTTACCAGTTGTGATTCCCACCGCCATTTTTAAAACACTGAACACATTACTGACCAACCTCATATGGGGCACAGGCCGATGGCGCCTCATCCCAGCGAAGTTACAATTACCCCTAGATGCCGGAGGAATTGGGGCACCCGATTTCTATGCCTACTGCCTAGCAGGACAACTACAATGGCTCTCATACTGGTTAGCTGGCCGAATCTTACACAAGATAGCATACATGCCTCAAAAGATCACGTAGGATTGCAATCACATATTGGAAACAGGCATTAAAGTACTCAGACAGCACTCCATCGTACACCCCTAACATACCACTCCTGGGCCTCCCTCCAAATATGGGAATCCTCACTGGTCACAAACTAGCTCCCTGGACACAGGCAGGAGTCTCCTTGGTTGGAGACCTCTTCGTTGAGGGGAGGCTGCTGTCACATGCAGACATCACAAATAAACACTGGGCTACAGAAGCACTATTTCCAATTCATGCCAACCTGGTATGATATATTAGGAAGCACTGGGCACCCCAAGGACTGGAAGCCACAATGAACGAAATAGTTAATCCAACACACCTTATGGGAACGGGTAAACACCTAACCCGCTGGCTCTATCGTGGGATCCGTACTCGCCAACCATCCCCTTTGACCCTGGTACGTACTAAGTGGGAACAGGATGTCAACAAACCACTTTCAGGAAGAGAGTGGAAGGCACTTCTGGAATATTCCAAACCTGTATCTCACAATACACAATTTAAATGTATCCAATTTATGATAATACAACGAGCATACCCAACACCACACAGGCTACACGCTATCTACCCTAGCATCATGGCAGCCTGCCCTAGATGTGTTGAGAAAGATGCAGACTTAATCCACGTGATGGTCTTGTAATGGGCTATGAGAATACTGAGGACAGGTAACTGCGACACTTGGTGAGTTGGTGGGTGATCTCAGTTGGCAAACTGCAGAAACGTGCATATTGGGCTTTTTCCAACGTCTAAGGGACACGAGGAACAAGCCAAATTCGTAGACTTAGCTCTTATCCTTGCGAAATGAGGTTTCACAAGGAGATGGAAATCATCGTCACCACCCAAGATACATCATTGGAGGGAAGAAGTCGAAAAATGAGGTGTGACGGAAAGTATAGCCATTCGTTGAGAGAAGTGCATAGTTCTCCGGAAGAGGCCCATAGCCATGGGATGGGATGCACTACTGAAGCCTTTAAAGCATCCGACATGTTAAATTCCCAGCGGTAATGCCATTAACATGCTTGGGTCCGCCAGGACCAAAATAGGGACCCATAAGATCTGATAGGGGGTTCTCCTCTGACTCATTAACTCTTGCGCATGTCATCACCTCCACATTCACGATCAACACGAAACCTATCATCCTCAAAAGGTGTTAACCAACTACACGGCCCCTTCATGGATTTTGACCCATGTAACTACAAGAACACAATAACAGGTCAAAGTCAGCCAATACTAAATCACCATTTTGTGCCTGTCAGCAGTGGGGAAGGAGGGATGTATCGTTTGTGGACAGCTATCCGGTATAATCTTTCCTGGCCATAAACGTTAGTGTTGTGTTCTGAATTCTGCGCATTCTTCAAGCACTATCGAATCTGAAGTGACGTTTAAAAACAAAAAAAATATTAATTCATGACTTAAATATCGGGGCTAGGAAAGTACATGGAGTAATTCTTCTTAAAAAATGATCATTTATCATCAAAATATGGCTATGATCCGCGACACAATGGTTATTCCACATTTCCGACTGTTCTTTAGGCCACTTAAACGCATATTTAACACTAATCTCAGCTCCGGGTGTGCCTTTTCGAGTTTTATTCGCATTATGGCTAATCTTACCTTGTTTTTTTCTTGTCAGATCTTAACTGCATTGCCCTCACTCCCACCAGAAGGACCTAAGCAAGCAATCAGTCATTATCTCCTAGCTTGTTCTGAAATGCATTAGCCGCCCTGCTCGAGATCTGTCTTAAATGGATAATGCTTCCAGGTTGCATTCTGACATGAAAATGTTCTCGGCTTCTCTTAATGTCAGAATAGCGTTTGGGAGGCAGCTACAGGCCGCAGATTTTTAATGATTGCAGTAGAGGTGTGATTGTCCTTTATTGAAAAACAGTCAAACTTCTTTTTCTATTTCGTAGCACAAAAAAAACAGTTGACAATTTTCAAATACCGGTTTTAGACTATTTAATGCTCAAATCCAAATAGATAGCTCCCGCGAAAACCTTGTAAAAATGTCCAGCCGGTTCATATGAACTGATATCTGAAATTAACAGGGGACGTTTTATCACCGAGCTGTGTGAATGGGACGCCATTACGCTCCAGAAATGTACAGTAGCTGCAATTACCTGAAGCCATCTGGCGCCCTAACCCATTGTCTGTTTAGCCTGGGGTGTGCTTCTGTTATGAACGCAATCTGTTTCTAGCAGCAGATCCTATGCAGTAATGTCGTATTTAGTGCATCCCATTAGCTGTATTCATAATCTGCCACACGCATTTAAAAAAACATACTGAATAAAGAGCAATTCATCATAGGTATTATGTAAATATAACTATACTCCCCAAAAAAGCTATGCAGAGATGAGCTTTACTTTCAAAACAGAACTCCGTGGATCACATAGGGGCGCAACACAGGCCCCTGCATCTTCTGCAGCGACGCAGGGGGATCCCCAACCCTTCAAAGGGCCCCCAAATTAGCCCAAGGCCGTTAAATATTTGTGAGACATGAGATACTCAGGTGTCTCTCGTGACATTGTGCATCGGTTAACAGTGGAGTCACATTACAGAAAAGAAACTTTGTGTGCCTGTGACAAAAAACAGCAGAGACAAAAGACACCGTAGCATCTTCCCCAGCATGGCTACCGTCCAATAACTGTGCCCCACACAGTGATTAGTTTCACACCTCTTTGTTCATCTGCATGTAACTGCAAACTCAAATTCCAAACCAGTCTTCAGTGGATTACACTCTAACACTTACGTCAACATTCTACGGAGCTCATCTAGAGCCAAAAGGGTTGTATCATTTCTAACTCGCAGGACTATACATCTCCCGTTCTCTTAAACTAAAATTTCTTACAAAATATCGATAGACATATACAATTAAATCTCTTCCATCAACCTTTTTAAAGCGACCCTTGACCCTACCAGGTAGGTCGCTCCCAGTCCGCACAGCACCGCCTGTGTCTCCCTGCCCCAGCTGCCGCTACTGAGGACGTTGGAGGCCCTGCCCCACCTACAGGCTACCACCTGCGCCTCATCCCTGGTGGCCAGTGGTAGGCCGTAGGTAGGTTTGTTCATTCTCGCTTTATTGCTTTTATTGTATTGCCTGAATTTTTATTGTTGTGTCTGTGACTGCTGTTTCTGTCTTTCCCCACTGCCTGTACGTGGTCCCTGCCCCTTTTTCTTCCCTCTGATCCCATCGCTATCCCCGAACTTTCTCTGTCTGGTCTTTCCTTCTGTACCACTCGCTGCCCCCGTGTTCCTGCACGGGTTTCTCTTCTGTTCCCCTCGCTGCCCCCTGCCTCTCTGCCCATTCAGTCTTCTGTTCTTAGCTGCCCCTGTATTTCTGTATTCTGTATTTTGCCTCTGTGCCACTCATTTTTTCTGGTATTTCTGTGCCCTTTTTGCCTTCTGTGCCACTCGTTTTTCCCTCGTTTTTGTGCCCCTTTTGCCTTCTGTACCACTCGTTTTTTGTGCCCGTCTGCCATCTGTGTCACTCGTTTTCCCCTCGTTTTTGTGCCTCTTTTGCCTTCTGGTCAACTCGTTTTTTGTGCCCTTCTGCCCTCTGTTCCACTCGTTTTTTGTGCCCTTCTGCCCTCTGTGCCACTCGTTCTCCCCTCGTTTTTGGGCCTCTTTTGCCTTCTGTTGCGCTCGTCTTTTGTGCCTTCTGCCCACTGTTCCACTCGTTCTTTTGTACCCTTCTGCTCTCTGAGCCACTCGTTTTTCCCTCGTTTTTATGGCTCTTCTGCCTTCTGTTCCACTCGCTTTTTGTGCCCTTCTGCCTTCTGTTCCACTCTTTTTTACCTTGTTTTTGTACCCCTTTTGCTTTCTGTTCTTCTCATTTTTTGTGCCCTTCTGCCCTCTATTCCACTCGTTTTTTTGTACTCTTCTACCCTCTGTGCCACTCGTTTTTCCCTACTTTTTTCTGCCCTTCTCCCTTCTGTCCCACTAGTTTTTTGTGCCCTTCTGCCCTCAGTTCCACTCGTTTTTTTGTGCCCTTCTGCCCTCTGTGCCACTCGTTTTTCCCTATTTTCTGTGCCCCTTTTTCCTTCTGTTACCTTTGTTGTCCCTCACCGCCCTCGCCGCTGTGTCCCAAGAGGCCCCGTCCCCACTAACTGCCCACTGCCCATCCACTGCCCCCGCCTCCCAGCTGCTCCTCCCTCCCACCTCCCGATATATGCTGGATGCTGCACGGCCGTGCAGAGGACGAGCCGCCGGTGCGCCGAAGGCGATCCTGTCTGTGCCCTTTTGCGCCTGGACCGCACCCAGCACCCGAACCCCTGGCCCCCCCCCACCCACCACGACGACCATCACCACTACGACGCCAGCACTCTGCACGATCTCGACTCCGGACGGAGCCACACCTGCTTCAAGGCCACCCCGAAACGCACAAATGGCCCTTTCACCTGCCGGAACTGCAGCTACACCAGCCTCAGAGCCGACGAACCACCCGCCAAGAAAGACCCCAACCACCTCCGATGCATACTACTGAACACCCACTCCGCACGCAAGCATGCCGTCGAGCTCTGGGACCTGTTCGACACAACATCCCCGGACATCGCCTTCCTGACAGAGACCTGGTTTAATGACTCCTTCACACCCAATATTGCCATAGCCATCTCAGTCGGCTACAAGATCACCCGCAGATGCCGCACCAACAAAGTCAGAGGAGGAATCGCCATTGTCCACAATAACAGCAACAGGTTCTCGACTAACATCGACGGCGTGCTCAGCACTGCCGAATTCATGAATTTCCAGATTAACACAGACCCTAACTCTACCCTCAGAAGCACCCTCGTCTACCGTCCTGCCAGACCCCACCCCCACTTCAGCGACTCCATCCCTGACTTGATCAGCACGCACGCCCTGACCTCCACCGACTACATCCTCCTCGGAGACCTGAACTATCACCTTGAGAACAACTCCACAACCCTGATCGATAACCTTGCCAACCTCGGACTGAAGCAACTCATCACAATGCCCACCCACTCCGCCGGCCACACGCTCGACTCAGTCTTCTCCTCAAGCCTGCACTTCTCCATCAGCCACACCACTGAACTCCTCTGGACTGACCACTGCTGTATCCACTTCACCTTCCAGCAACCAACCACACACCACCGCACCCAACAGATCCCCGCCGCTGCTGGAGCAAAATCACCGAAGACCAACTACACGCAAACCTCGCTCTCAGCCCTCCCACCGAACCCTCCAACACCGACGACGCGGCCCACAGCCTCAGACGCTGGATCGTGGACTGTGCCAACACCCTTGCCCTGCTGAAGAAACCCCCTCACAGAGACACCAGCAAGAGTGCCAGCTGGTTCACCCCAGAACTCCTAGCCTTCAAGCAAGCCTGCTGGAAACTAGAGAAGAAATGGCACAGTGAACAAACTCAGGACAGTCACGCAGCACACAAGGACGCCATCCGCAACCACCACCACCTCATCAGGGCAGCCAAGAGGACCTCCTTCAAAGACCGCCTCGACAACAACGCACACAATAGCAAGGAGCTCTTCAACATTGTGAAGGAACTCTCCAACCCCAGCTCCAACACCAACGACATCCCGCCGTCGCAAGCCCTGTGCGACTCCCTCGCCACCTTCTTCCACCGCAAGATAGCAGACATCCACGACAGCTTCAATACCCAGATAGCCCCAACAGAGAGCATTACAACAGACCCTCCGCAAACCATCGACCACAACTCCCTGATAGCCTGGGCCAGCGTGAGCATCAATGACACCATCAATACCATGCACACAATCCACTCCGACTCTCCGTCAGACCCATTCCCGCATCACATCTTCAACAGAGCAAGCAGCTCCATCCCACCCCACCTTCGCAATGTCATCAATCTCTCCCTTGAGGCCGCAACCTTCCCAGAGATCTGGAAACACGCCAAGCTCAACGCTCTACTCAAAAAACCTAAGGCAGACCCAAGAGACCTCAAGAACTTCCAGCCCATCTCTCTGCTCCCCTTCCCGGCCAAGGTCATCGAGAAAACCATCAACAGACAGCTAACCCGATAACTCAAAGAAAACAGAATCCTGGACCCTTCCCAGTCAGGGTTCCGCAGCAACCACAACACCGAGACTGCCCTCATCGCCGCCACCGATGACATCAGGACCCTGCTAGACAACGGCGAGACAGCAGCACTCATCCTCCTAGACCTCTCTGCCGCCTTCAACACCATCTGCCACCACACTCTACGCACACACCTCCATGCTGCAGGGATCCGAGAAAAGGCCAGTTTTTTTGCAAATTAATTCTAACACTCCTCCAAAAATGGGCAGAGGACAACAACATACTTTCACACTTGCAGGTGAGGTTCAGAGCTGCGACTAGCACCCTAGACCAAGTGTTTTGTTTCCTAATGCTCATTTGGAAACAGGTCAAACTCAAGAAAGGCCACCTCTATGTAGTGCTTGTTGACCTCAAAACTGCTTTTGACTCCATCGATCGCACAAGACTCTAGACTGATCTGTGGGATGTGGGTCTTTCCAATGCCCTACATCACCTTTTAACCAGGCTACACCACGATAATTATGCTAGAGTCAGATGGAATCAAGATGGGAGGTTGTCTGAAAATATTTTAATTGGGAAATGAGTGCGCCAGGGGTGTGCGTGGCCCCAACTATGTTTACCATATTAATGAATGAGCTAATACATGAGCTGTACGACTGTGGAGGTGATCCACCGAAACTGGGAGGCAAGCAAATATCATCAATTCTGTTTGCCGACGATACATTACTTATATCTAAAACTCCAATGGCTATCCAGAAGGTTTTAACCAGATTTTCAAAAGCATATAAATCCAGGGGATGAAAATCAATTGCATGAAAACCAAGTACATAGTTTTCAACCCCCTATCAATCTACCAAGTGGAAAGTGCTGTTGGAAAGCCAATTTTTAGAACAGGTTAAGACCTTTGACTACCTAGGCATTAGAATTAGCGACAACCTGGCATGGTCCCCCCATATCATGAAAAGTGTTTTGACACTCCAACAAGTGGACTGTGAAATAGTGAAAAGAGTTAAACGCTAAGCTTCTCACCCTATTTCCCTCATATTAGAAATACACAGGGCCAAAGGCCTGGGCGCAGCACTCTACGGGGCAGAACTATGGGGTCTTGAGGATACCAAACAATTAGAAGTTGCTGAAAATACATTTTTGAGAGGTATTCTAAATATTCCAAATAACACACCCTTACTGCCACTATGCCTCGACCTAGGGCTTAAATCCATCTCCCACTGTGCTGTCCTGAAGGTGCTCATGTTCTGGGTGAGACTCTTGACCAACAACGCCTAGGTACCCGTAAAAGATGCTGTGTAAGAATTATTATCTCTCCATCAGGTATTTTTCCCTGGTTCGGAAAAATAAGGGGTGGCCCTTTAAAAGGGGGTTGGGCTATCTGTGGAATGACCTGCGCTCAATAACCAAAAAATGGATTCCTCATTTATAAACAATGTATTGGAATTGCATTAATAGTGGTTGCACTGAATCCAGGTCACTAGGCACTTTAACGACACACTTTTCGAATACTAAAAGCCCTTTTTATCTTGAAATGTACATTGATGATGTAGAACTACCGCAAGCATGCGCACTTTATAAACAGTTCAGATTTGGCACTCTTCCTTTAAATGCTATTAGAAGCAGATGGACAAACTCAACTACTAATCAAACGTGCCCGTTCTGTAACTCTGCTACTGAAACCATTGATCATCTTTTTTTCTGTCCTGTATATGCTACACTGAAGAAAAAATTGATTATTCCTGCATGCCGAATGCTGTCATTCTCCCGTTCCTCAGATGCCTTGCATGTATTTAGATCTGACACAACGAAATGGCTTGTTTTTACTCTACCCAGATATCTTTTATATGCTTGGTGGTTGAGGTCCAAGGCCATTATACGAAGCCCCACCAATAAAGTAGGGTGAAATTCTAGTGAGGGCCCTGGTCCAAACCTAGTGATGTAAGCTAAATATTTTAACTCTCTGCAATCTATATTTAATCATACACATTTTAATTCATTCTTACTTTATCTTTTTAATCCTTGAATAAACAACATATTTTACATATTATCCTCTGGACACTGTGCCTGATGCCTGTTGTTTAATTTTTTTCTCATTATTTGTATATACTATTAATGAACTTATGTACTGAGATTAATTAATATGTGTTGTGTTTTCATGCTATGTGTATGTTTTTAAATCGATTAAATTAAATAATACTATTAGTTCACCTTGTTATTACAATCTTTTTATTTTAAATATATTGAGGATATGTTTGCCAGCTTCTAACAGATAGCAGCACATGGGTGGCAGTAATGGATGCTTTTATTCTTCATATAACGCAGTTAACACTGCTGCTGCCCATTCAATGTCTGAAATATTCATTAGTGAAGGTTGGTAAATATCTCATCACTATACAAAGGCTAAGCCATTGCCACACTCAGTGGGGGAGTTGGGTTGGGAGTGGGTGCGAGAGCAGTTTAGGATGTGAGGAGGATGGACATGTGCTGGGTTCACAGGAGATAACAGGTAAAGCAGCTCGGGATCAAAGATACAGCACAGCAGGAGGGCAGGGAGTGGCAGAGAGGAGCAGATAAGGGCAGAGAGCAGCAGCGAGGAGTAGAGAGCATCAACAAGGAGCAGAGAGGGCAGAGTGTGTTGCAGAGAGGAGCAAAGGGTCAGAGAGGGGCGCAGAGAGGGGCAGAGAGGGTGGCAGATAGGAGCAGAGAGGAACACAGAGTGGCAGAGAGCTGCAGAGAGGGCAGAGTGCGGCAGAGAGGAGCAGAGAGGGCAGCAGAGATGAGCAAAGAGGACAGAGAGTAAAAAAGAGGATCACAGAGTGCCATAGAGGGCAGAGAGTGGTAAAGAGCCCAGAGAGCAGCAGAGGAGCAGGGAGGTCCTTGAAGAGCAGGGCAGAGAAGGGCAGAGAAGAACTGACAGGAGAAGAGAGCAGCAGAAATTGGCAGAGGGGATCACAGACAGCACAGAGGGGCAGAAAGGGGCAGAGAGAAGCAGAGAGTAGCAGCGAGGAGCAGAGTGTGGCAGCGAGATGCAGGGTCCTAAGAGGGCAGACACTGGGGTGCTGCAAAAGGCTGGACAGGGTCTAAGGGGTTTGAGAACACTGCTGGGCCTAAGGAGGTGGAGGGGAGAGAACACTGCTAAGCCTAGGGTGATGGTGGGGAGAGAAAACTGCATTGTGCAAAGGCATGGGAGAGCATCACAGGGTCCAAAGTGAGATAGGGAACAACGCCTGGCCTAAGGCAGTGGAGGGGAGAGAACACTGCAGGGGTCCAGGGGCTGGGAAACCAGCACAGTGTGAAAAAATGGCAAGAGAGCATCACAGGGCAAAGAAGGGTTGGAGAGCAGTAGGTTTAAAAGGCAGGAGTTTGAGTGCTTACCATGTGTGCTCATGACATGCCTTTGTGTCGCTAACTATTGCCATAAATTATCCTATTACCAGCCACTATGTCCTGCTGTAAGTACTAAGATGTCTGTAGGGACATCTTCCTCCTCAGCTCATGTGATTTCATTCTCTGTAGTGACATCACATGGGGTGAGATTAATTGATGTATTTGTGGTGACATTATCATTATTCTAACTAGTAAGTTTAAAACCTAAAAATTCCAACCTCTTTTTGGTCTCAAAATATTGGCAAGTATGAGAATAGTGCACAATCCAGAGGCCGGAGGTACTAGCACAGAGGAAAAGGAAAAACGCTCAAGTTGAAGGGGGTTGGTAAGATCAGGGTCTAAAGTCACAGCGAGAAGCACAGAGTGAAAATGCCAGGGAAGAAACACAGGGTTAACTAGAAGGGCGATCAGCATGGGTTTCAGTAGCAGAAGGAAGCACAGAGTCCAGAAGTAGGAGGAAACACGGGTTTCAGTAGTGTTGAACAGCACAAGCTAAGAAGGTGGGAGGCAGCCCATGGTGAAGGGAACAGCACAGTGAGTAGTGCGGAATCCGATGAGAGCTGAAGCAAAGGGTCAAAGGCAGGAAGCCAGGGAAAGGACCAATGTGGAAAGGCAAACATAGCCTGTCTTTATAAAGTGTCTACTTAAGTACTCATTAGGAGTTCTGCAGATTTTAGTGCAGGAAAACTGCAGGGCTGAAATGTCAAATTATGGCCGTTTTCCCAGAACCAAATTCCGGCAATTACAAGCTCTCTCTCTCTCTCTCTCTCTCTCTTTTTCTCTCTCTCTTTTTCCTCTCTCTCTCTCCCTCTCCAGAAATGGAAACAGCCACACAAACCTGGACATTCCATGCCCTTTTCCACATGGTTTTCTGCATTTCCAGGAAAGAACCCACTGATTTGTTTCCACATTCTCAGATCAGTTGGAGAGTTAGTATCAAAAGAAGGACCCCGTCTCCCAGCACCAAGTAGTTGGCCTATTCTGCCACATATAGCCGCATTTTCTTTTTAAGAAATTTTAGAAAAATACTGAAACTCACTCACTCATCATGTTGGGTGGAGAATGTTTCTTTACGCACACTTCAGTGCCCACCGTCTGGTCTGCTGGAGCTACCTAGGGGGTGCCAGCTCTTGAAATGAAGATTGAATTCCTACATCCTATTTTTCACACTGCACTGCCATTTTGCCAGTTAGTGGTTTAGTTGTCTTCTCAGCACCTACGTAAGATGCATGTCAGTGTGGGCGCGCCACTGGCATGCCAAAGGCATGCCTAAGGGAAGCCCGTCTGCACCTGTTCACACATGACCAGCGCCATTGGCCAGTACCCCTTGGCCATTTGAGATCAGCCCCCCTTAAGTATTCCTTTGCTGAAATTTGGAACTTGGTCCTAGATGTAGGTAATTTTATTTTACCACTTCTTAAATACCGAATTTTACCGATTCGGTATTTAAGAAATGGTAAAATAGAGGGGGGGGGGGGGGGGGTGTAGGTATTACAGAATCGGTAAATACCGAATCGTTGAGATTCGGTATTTACCAATTCTGTAAATACCGATTCGGTAATGCCCATTGATTACTATGGGCATTACCGAATCGGTATTTACCGATTCGGTTAATACCGATTCCAGCAAGGGTGCAGGGGGTGTCACTTTGACACCCTCTAGCACCCCAATTACAGGCATGTGTGCCATGTGGCACACAGACATGCCCTAAGGGCATATCTGTCTGTCACATGGCATAGGTGTGCATGCACACGTGTGCATGCACACCTGGGTTCGGTATTGGATTGGGTGGTAAAATACCGATTCTGAAAGGCCTTTGGGACTCAGAAGAGTCGCACCTACATCTATAAGTTACCGAATCGGTAAATTTACCGATTTGGTAAATTTACAGATTCGGTAAAATTGGCCCCCTACATCCCAAAAACCCATTTACCGGTCGGTAACGGCCGAAATCGGCCGTTACCGGCCGGTAAATAGCCACCAAATTTTACCGATTAAGAAGTATTTAAGAAGTGGTAAAATAGAGGGGGGGATGTAGGTATTACAGAATCGGTAAATACCGAATCGTTGAGATTCGGTATTTACCAATTCTGTAAATACCGATTCGGTAATGCCCATTGATTACTATGGGCATTACCGAATCAGTATTTACCGATTCGGTAAATACCGACTCCAACAAGGGTACAGGGGGTGTCACTTTGACACCCTCTAGCACCCCAATTACAGGCATGTGTGCCATGTGGCACACAGACATGCCCTAAGGGCATGTCTGTCTGTCACATGGCATAGGTGTGCATGCACACGTGTGCATGCACACCTGGATTCGGTATTTTACCACCCAATTTGATTGGGTGGTAAAATACCGATTCTGAAAGGCCTTTGGGACTCAGAAGAGTCGCACCTACATCTATAAGTTACCGAATCGGTAAATTTACCGATTTGGTAAATTTACAGACTCGGTAAAATTGGCCCCCTACATCCCAAAAACCCATTTACCGGTCGGTAACGGCCGAAATCGGCCGTTACCGGCCGGTAAATGGCCACCAAATTTTACCGATTAAGAAGTATTTAAGAAGTGGTAAAATAGAGGGGGGGATGTAGGTATTACAGAATCGGTAAATACCGAATCGTTGAGATTCGGTATTTACTAATTCTGTAAATACCGATTCGGTAATGCCCATTGATTACTATGGGCATTACCGAATCAGTATTTACCGATTCGGTAAATACCGACTCCAGCAAGGGTGCAGGGGGTGTCACTTTGACACACTCTAGCACCCCAATTACAGGCATGTGTGCCATGTGGCACACAGACATGCCCTAAGGGCATGTCTGTCTGTCACATGGCATAGGTGTGCATGCACACCTGGATTCGGTATTTTACCACCCAATTTGATTGGGTGGTAAAATACCGATTCTGAAAGGCCTTTGGGACTCAGAAGAGTCGCACCTACATCTATAAGTTACCGAATCAGTAAATTTACCGATTTGGTAAATTTACAGATTCAGTAAAATTGGCCCCCTACATCCCAAAAACCCATTTACCGGTCGGTAACGGCCGAAATCGTCCGTTACCGGACGGTAAATGGCCACCTACATCTGGCCCTTGGTGCCTTCAGCAGCTAATAGGTGTCTTTATGCTTTAGAGTTATTAAAGGCGCAGATTAGCTGGGATAAGTGCAGGATTTTACTGTGACCACTTTGTCTTTGAGTCGGAAGGCAAGTGGAACATCCCGACTTATGCTTTTTGCCTAATTTGTTTCATTAAATGGTGCTTGCATTTAGATAAACATGAACTAGAGAGCAAGGAATTCGTGGAGGAACACTTGCCAGATGTTGTCTATTTGACTGAGACCTGGCTGACTGAGAATTCCTCAGCATATATTCTGGCTTCACCATCATGAGACAGGATAGGCACTCTCAAAGCTGGGAGGAACTGCTGCTATCTTTAAACAAGCTTTGCAATGCTCCTTCTCAGAGTGCTCTATCGAGGGGTGTGAAACGGCACTGTTTTCCCTTGCTCTCATGGATAATTATTCAGTGTCGGGGATCCTGCTCTACCTCACATCTGGATGGTAGCTAATTTATGCATTTCTCTTGCAACTGCTTTGCCCCTCTTTGACTCTCCCCTATACCAACTTTTTGATTGTAGGGATTTCAATATTCATTTTAATGACGTAGGGTGCACGGCAACATCACCCTTGCTGGCATATCTAGAGTGCCTAAAGCTCCCCCAGTTTGTCTCTGTTTCTACACACAGGCTGAGGCATATTTTAGATACCCTCTTTTCCAATATGCCCCAGCTAGTGCCCTGACTAGCTAGTGCCCAGACTTCCAAATCCACTTGTATGGTCAGACGAAGAGACAAAGAAAAATGTAGACCACCTGTCTACCGTGTTATCGGTTTCTTATCCGAAACCAACAGGGATCCACCCCCTTGCCCAGAAAGTGCAAGCACACCGGTGGGTGAAAGTGACCACTCCCAGCCTCTCTAAAGCTTTGAATGATAGCCAACATTGTTTGGCTGGCTGTGTTGAAGGAGACAATCTCTTTCTGGAAAACAGGATCATATGTACCCTAGATCAAACGGCCAAATAATTGTAAGTGTTCTTAAACCCCTAGGGTGGAGGACATATGATCTTGACAGCAAAAAACGATTATTTAGCTGCACTCAAACAGTATCATGCTCGCATTAAGCATGTGTGTCCAGAGTATTCCTCTAAAAATTATTTCCTGGACTGAACTCCTCACGTGAAGTGTTTGCCATTGTAAAGTCTCTTACATGTTTGTCCCGAGTCTCAGCATCCACCGTACCTTCAGAGGAGAGTTGTTGTACCCTTACTCTGTTCTTTTCAGACAAAGTGGCAACGATTTATGACTCCTTCCCAGTGGAGGTTAGAGAATTTGCCTTTCTGAAATCATGGCTTGAACCTATAGAAGAAAGTTTAGTGCTGCAGAATGTCAAGCTTATTGAAGTAGCGCGGGGACACGCTTCTGCGTAACCAAGCGCTTTATAAGCCACCCTTATTATTATTATTATTATTTGAGGAGATGTTTGCTTTGCTGTTTGTCAAATTTGGCTCTCCTCTCGACCCAGTATCACTCTCTATTCTGGAACGAGGATTGGAAGCTTTGTTGCGTGTGGTCCCTGAGTCACGTAATAGCTCCCTGACGGTGGGCAAGATCCCAAAAAAGTGGAAGCATGCAATGGTAGTTCCCCAGATGAAAACGTCATTGCTGGAACCTACTAACCCAGAGAACTACCAACCTCTTTCATTCTTGGCTAAGGTTACGGAGAAGCATGTAAATGTCAGCGCTCTCAGTTCGTCGAAACTAATGATCTACCTCATAGGATACAGTTGGGGTTCTGCCGGTCCTATAGTACAGAGGTGCCCATGCTGTTTGCATTGGAATTCATTCATCAAATCTTGGATGCAGGCAACAGTGCCAGTCTTTTGATGTGAGACCTCCGTGTGGCATTCAACACCGCATTGCGCAATGTGCTGATTGAGCCTCTATGGATATGGTGGTGTCAAACATATAGCCTTACAGTGGGTGGCTACCTTTCTTCAAGCACGCACATTCCAGGTGTGTCAACAAACACACCATTCAAAAGTGTTCAATCTGCAGCAGGGAGTTCCTCAGCGCTCCTTCCTGAGTACAACATTATTTAACTTAGATATGCTCTCCCTGGCTAAGATCATTGAATGTCATAGGTTCACAGTAATCCCCTATGCTGATGACACTCGGTTGATCATCACCCTTTCCAGGAAGCTGCAACCATGGCTACTTCTCTGAGGTCATGTTTGGAGGAGGTTGCAAGGCAGATGGAGCAAAACAGTTTAAAGCTGAAATCAGGGAAAACAGAGGTCTTGATCCTTGGCAAACAACCCAATAATTTGTCGACCTCTTGGTGGCCTCATACCCTCAGGCCGTTACCCAGCTCTTAGATCAAGGTTAAAAACCTGGGTATATGGTTTGGTCAGAAGCTGTCCTTTGACAGCCAAATACAGCTTTAGCCAAGAAATGCTTTGGAGTCGTCAATACCTTAAAAAAGTTCTTGGATGTTCTCCCAGAAACTGAGAGGAGAACTGTAGCCAGGCCTTAATTGTTTTGAGGCTGAGCTACAGTAATGTGTTGAATCTGCAGGTGTCACATTATTGCATGTTGCATCTTCAGCGAGTGCAGAATGTGGCACCTTGTCTGCTACTCAGTCTTCCGAAGAGTGTCTCCATGGGATCCTCACTTGATAAGTTACATTGGGTCCTGGTGAAGCGGAGTATCTTGTTTAAGGTGTTGTGCTAATGTTACAAAGCGTTGACAAACAGTGGCCCTGGTACATACAGTGTTTCACCCAATCTTATACGACTCCGAGGAATCTGAGATACTCGGGCAAGTAGGGTCTGTGTCCCGAAAGTGAGAAGAGTGCCCCTTGGTGGCAGTTCTTTTAGCTTCTTAGCTTTGAAACTGGCTGCCTCGATCTTTCCGTTAGGCCTCTACATAACACCCTTTTAAAAAAAAATTGCAAATGTTGATGTCTAGGCAGAATTGATCTGTTGCTGTTGCGAGTGTGCAGCACATCGGAGCCTGGATTGCAGCACTGGTACACTTCATCTTGAACTATTTTTATAATGAGGTTAGGAGTGGGAGATCTGCAGTTGAGGGGCAGGGTAGGGGTAAGGTAGGATGGGAGGAACAGTCACTGCTCCCCCATGGTACTGCAGGGGTTGGGTGAGGGCCAGGCTGTGTTCAATTATGCAGCCCAAGACCCTCTGCCTCCAACAGTTTCAATGACAGTGGATCTGCACCTGTTAAAACTTGGTCCATAGTCTCTAGCCTAGAGTTTCTGTGACCAGAAACACAGGGCTACTTGTGATGGCCTGAAGCCGTATCCCACCTTGAGGTATCACTGTAGGTGGGCTACTGCTAGTTTTAAGATGGACCTTACTAGTATCGAAGCAACTGTCCATTCCTAACTGAACAGGTGCACACCTCGCTGTAAAAGCAGCATGGCATTCCTTGTTTTTGCAGAGCTGGTACAACTTGGGAGCAGTACTAGTGACTGGGGCATATAAGGGGTTGAGGAGAAAGGAACAAGCTTCAAGGGATGGGATCAAAGAGCACACCAGGGACACTACACAGCTTTGGGAGCAAGACAACATGTAAACCACAACTTCTGGTTATCTGCACCATGCAATGCATTTGCCTGACTCCTTACTGCTGCACATCTTTAGTTGGATAGGACAGAACGATGGGATGGGAAGACTGAGATCCAAGTAGGTGGTTAAGGATGGGAGACATGAGACACAAGGATGAGATACAGGGGACATAATGGGACACAGCCAAAGGTTTGGGGAGAGAAACAGCAATCCACAGAGCACTGGCCCCTATCTGCAAAGTATGACCAGTGCACTGTTTTGTTTTTCAGACAATAAAACTGTGAGGATGAATTGTACACATGCAACTAAGAAGCACATTTTAAAATGTGTATTCACAGCTCTTCACTTATTTCCTTTGTGATCCTGGGCCATTCATGTTCTTAATGTCAGGTTTCACACTCATGCAATGGGTGGAGCTTACCCAGAGGATTAGCTGAATTGGCCCATAGCTGTAGTCTGAGAGTTAGTCTGCTGTCTAAAGCCAGGACATTTATGTTGTTCAGGTAGTAATAACTCTGCTTTCAGGAGTCTGGCTTAGTTCTGTGGAACTTGAGAGACAGGACCAGATTTACTACTTTTCATGCAACATAGCACAGTGATCAAATTTGCTGTGTGGAGTTGTACAATGCAGAACAAGCAGTGGAGACCCTCATCTACTAAGATTGGTATGCTGCTCCGCACTGTTGCCCTAATAAAATTGACTTGCATGACACACCCTGGTGAAGAGGTGAGTGTGCACTTTCTAGCACAGCTTTTGTACCAGAATCATGACTTTCCCATACAGCATTCTGTTCCTAGACAAACTCAGAAGTTCCCTAAGCATTGGATGTGTGCTGTGCACTTAAGCACTTATGCAATGCGTGGGTGTTTTGGAGACATGAACACATTTCCCCTTGTTAACACCTGCTTCAAGGTGGTGTTCTTTCCATTGCAAAGTCAGTTCTGGCATCTTAGCAGATGTAGTTGTGTGCCAATCCGCCCAAATATTGAAAGTGATGCAAAGCTCTTCTTTACTCAAAAAAGGTCACCTTCACACCGCAAAAAAATCTTTTCTACTAGAAGTGGAATACCTATATGTCACTTTGTGTCAAATTGCAAAAGAGCAAAGCCTTAGTAAATGTGGGCCATGGTGTTTCTGTGTCATACCAAACTCAGTCTATGTAGGTTCTGTGTTACCTGGGTATAGATCTGCTACTTGAAGCCAGTGCCTATTAGTGCCAGATAGGTCTGCTGTTTGGAAACCAATTGTGAGAAATACTCTCTTCTCTCTGCGGAAAACCGAGATCAGTGGAACCTTTAAGACAGCTCTGCTATCTAAGGCTAAAATCAGAACATTTTGTATCACTTTAGGTGCAGCTCTTCTCAGAGGCCAGAACCTGAATTTCTGTTGCCTGGCGAATATCTGTGTGGTCTAAAGATAATTTGTGACTCTGTTATATGTTGTGAGCCCTTTTCACGGGCATGTGCAATTAGGCGGGGTGCTAGTGAACTCTAAATGTGACAGGGGCCCCAATAAAATACCATGCTGGGGGGCCCCGTAAGCATTTGATAGCCACAGCCTACTCCCAAACCTCCCTTTTGACTGAATATGTTATCTACATTGCTCTAAATAAATCCCCTTGCAGGTGTAAATATCTCACTGTGCAGAAATGGACATTAGGGACTAACATATAAGTGGTAGGGAGACAAAATATAGAAATTTAAATATCGATATACAATAATATCGATGTTTTAATTTCGATAGTATAGAATATAGATGTCCAAAATATCGACAGACAGAATATCGTTTTTATGGTATGTATGTTACTAATATCGAATTTTAATAATATCGAAATTATGTTTAGTGTTATGTATTTTATTATGTTGTTTATATGTTTGATAAATATGTTATTAAATGTATGTTTGAAAATTAGTAATTTAGTTTACATTTTGCGTTTTAGTATCAGAGCGGGTTGTGGGTTTATAGGGGAATAGGGTGGGAAGTAATTGAATAATAATTAATTAATTAATATATTGTTTTAAATATTTTTAAATAATAATTAATTGGTAATTAATTACTATTAATTAGTTAATTAAATTTATTAGAGTTAATGTGCTAACATATTTAAATATTTGTTATTGTTATTTAATAATTAATTGGTAATTAATAAATATTAAATAGTTAATTACATTAATTAGGGTTATTGTGCAAATATATAGAATATTTTGTTATTGGTAATTAATAATTAATTTGTAATAAAATAATATTAATTATTTAATTAAATAATTAGAGTTGATGTGCTAATATATTTAAAATTTTGTTATTGTTAATTAATAAATAATTGGTAATTAATAATTATTAAGTTATTAAATTATATGATTTATTTATGTGTAGTGGGTTGTGTGTTTATAGGGTAATAGGGTGTCATATAATTAAATGTAATTAATTAAAGAGATTGTATTTCTTTATTGGTATTTATTGTTAATTAATTGGTAATTAATATGTGTTAATTAGTTCAATTAAAATTACATAAATTTAATAATATTAATTGGCATTAATTGATTAATTGATATTTATATTAATTGTGTATTTTTGGATGTGTACTGTGTTGTGTGTTAAAGGGGGAGCAGTGTGTGAAGTAATTTTTACCCCCATTCTATCCAATGCCTTCCCTACTGTTGCACCCTCTGGAGTGGGAATAGTCATTTTTACCCCTACGCTATCCAACGCTTTCCCTACTGTTGCACCCTCTGGAGTGGGAATAGTAATTTTTACCCCTACGCTATCCAACGCTTTCCCTACTGTTGCACCCTCTGGAGTGGAAATAGTCATTTTTACCCCTACGCTATCCAACGCTTTCCCTACTGTTGCAACCTCTGGAGTGGGAATAGTAATTTTTCACCCTACGCTATCCAACATTTTCCCCACTGTTGCACCCTCTGGAGTAGGAATAGTAATGTTTACCACTACGCTATCCAACGCTTTCCCTACTGTTGCACCCTCTTTAGTGGGAATAGTAATTTTTGCCCCTATGCTATCCAACGCTTTCCCTACTGTTGCACCCTCTGGAGTGGGAATAGAAATGTAAACCCCTACGCTATCCAACGCTTTCCCTACTGTTGCACCCTCTGGAGTGGGAATAGAAATTTTAACCCCTACGCTATCCAACGCTTTCCCTACTGTTGCACCCTCTGGAGTGGGAATAGTAATTTTAACCCCTACGCTATCCAACGCTTTCCCTACTGTTGCCCCCTCTGGAGTGGGAATAGTAATTTAAACCCCTACGCTATCCAATGTTTTTCCTACAGTAGCACCCTCTGGAGTGGGAATAGTAATTTGAACCCCTACGCTATCCAACGCTTTCCTTACTGTTGCCCCCTCTGGAGTGGGAATAGTAATTTAAACCCCTACGATATCCAACGCTTTTCCTACTGTTGCAATAAGTGGAGTAAGTATATATATTAATTTATATGTAGACTTTTTAATTTATTTTAAATGTATATGTATTAGTTATTATTGTTTAAATATGTTTTAATGTTTTTATTTAATATTTATAAAATTATATGTATTTTTAAATTATTTTTACATTATTATTAATACATTTAAAAAAACGATATTTTTCATTTCGATATTTTTGTACTACGATATTTTTTTTTCCGATATTTTTGTACTTACCTTTATGAAGATATAACTCCGATATTTTTGATGTCGATATTTTTGTGTCGATATTTTTGTATGTAGATATTTTGTCTGTCGATATTATGTCAGACATTCCATATAAGTATGATTCCATTTGAAATAATCACAGGGCTTATTTAGAAGCTCTGTGCGCTGCCGGAACGTCACTGTTTGTGATGTTTCTGTGCTGCACATGGCTTAGCTATATTTACAAGGCAATGTAAAGTGACCCTGTGTGGCTCTTTATGGCCTTGTAGATCTAGAGTGAGGCAACACAGCACAAGTCGCTGAGCTGTCTCACACTACGATAGGGAGACGTGCCATGGCCATTACCGTGTGTGTTTCCACCTCACACCCAAGGCATTTGACACATTCCCAGATTTAAAACAGGTTGCAAACTTGGAAATGCATCAAACTCCTGCACCTCCGCGGGCGAGGCACAAGAAGATGAAATTATATTATTTTGCCTTGTTTCTTCCTCTTTAGATGTGGGGTGCATTCAGTAGCACACATGGAAAGAGGAAAGCGCCACCATTGATTGTTTTTGTGCAGGTAGGTATCCCTTCATGTGAAAAAAACATTCATCCCTACAATGCAACACCCTTGCACCAGGGTGCCCGCATTGGCGCATGACAGCCAATAGACTGTCACCACAGGGTAATGGGACAGGAATGCGCTGTATCTGATAAATACGGTGCATTCCTGCCCTTTTCTTTTGCTGAAGGGCAGCGCAGCAGCAGGGCTTGAAGCATTGCCCTACTGCAAATAAATTAAAATGAGGCCCTCTGTATGGCCACAATTTCTCCCTTGGAGCCACTTCGCCGTAGTTCCTCACATGTTGCCACAAGTCCGTTGTGTTGCGCCACAGTTCCACTCTTGGTGCCATTTTCCGTTCTCTTCTATTTCTACTGTTTAATAAATTGTACCATGTAAACGTATTCATATCACCTTCAATTTCGTGTGACTTGTGAAGAAGGGCAAGGAGAATACTATCAATTAATATTAGTTGGTAGTTAAATGTAACACTGTCCTTTTCACATTTGGGCTAAGAATGCAGATACTGAATTTATGCACACTTTACGAAATCTTCAGTAATTACGATCTATTTGTCTCCCTAAAATAATAAGTACACATTCGTCCGTGATTAAAAGTGTTCTTATTATGCGCACTAAAACTTGGCAGCAAACCATATATTTTTCTGAACCTATTGATAATCAAGACAATGTAAGCCAATCACAAAAAAGTAAAGGTCATAACACCGGACAGCGATTAGTCCGTGATTGTCTCAAACATTAACAACCAGCAATTCATGTAATGAAAAAGAATGCATATCTAAACGTGTAACACATAATTTGCCACAATGTAATAAGTTATGCACATCATAAGTATTGTGAAACAATCTGGAAACCTTTATTCAAAATCACTTCTGAACGATGGTTCTGTGATGTTAAGTTTAAATGTGGCGAATACATTTGATAGGAAAAAATGAATCTAAGTTTAAACACAGTTTATTTGTTGCATAATAATCTACCTGCACAAACCTTTTGGTTGAAAATTAAAATATTTGCAAATAAAATCGCCTGATTAGAAACTGTGCGGCAGGAGCCGCAGAACTAGCATAATGCTGCCTTCAGTGATAGTCAAATCTCAAACGTTATGCTTCTTAGAATCTGATATTTCCAAGTACATTAAAATAATCTAAATACATTTGCTCATCTAGTACAAGCTTGAGGTCCGATGTGCAGTGACCATATGTCATACTTACAAAACAAATGCGAAGTCTTGTTTTAAGCTATTAAAATCACACGATGCAGGGTTTATGTATTCGAAAAAGAAAATTAGTTTACCGTGTATTTTTATTTATATGTGTTAAAGTCGAAATTTTTCATAACATATTCCTTGATTAACAATAAAGAAGATGTGCCTGACATCAGAAAATGTGTTTAAGTGTATCATATCTGTAGAAGAGAAAATGAAAAACATAGAAAATGACTCTTTAAAAATGTGGTAAATAAATCGTGTAGTTTTACCCAACATGCAGATTAAATAAGTAATAGACTCTAATACCTAATGTGCTTCTATAACAAGGCCTGAACAATATTTAATATTTTGCTTGACATTAAAATAAAATGCCTCTCAGAAACTGCAGATCTAACCCTTTAACCATAAAATTACTCATCACAGTAATATGTGCTGCTCTAAGAGAAATGTATTTCTTTGTTTCACATAACATATGATTACCTCATTTCACTAAACAATGTATTCTTCTATATTTTGTAATGAATACAGTACTAGCAGTTTTCAACTTTCTGAATATATAGCTGGCATGGTCTCATCAAGACGTACGGATAGAAATGTTTCAATGACTTAGACTAGCACTTTGTGCACACAATTGGATACAGACAACAGCTAACAAAATAGGCCTGCAAAGGTTCTCTTGAGAACCTTCCCTCATGTATCTAGAGTAAGACATATTAGAAATGTTTAGATAACTGTTCACCGGGGTGAATGTTCAAATCACTGTGGGAAATGGGAGGAGAAACAAAAGACCATCGGAAGACCCATTTCCTTTGGACGAATCCGTGCTTAATGTTGCAAATGTTTTATGTTTTCATATATATGTGTTTCTAGTTAGAGAGAGGGAATTAATGCCATTCTTCCTCCTCCATGCCACCTTACCCTCGATGCTTTAGGCATTATTTTCCCTTATTCTTGCCCAGATTGCTGTGTGCTACTTCTAACAGTGATTTCCTATTATCCTGATCTTTTTTTGTGGGGAGACTATTGCTTACAGTCATCATAACTACTACTCCTTGACTAATTAATGGTTGCTGCTGCAACTTGTTAGGGAACTCGGTTGAGTTTCCTCAACTACTCTTTACTTTGAGTACAGTCTTTAGCTAACTAAATGCTCCAGAGTCTTGCTCTTTTCCACAAGAACTCTTTATGGGTTCTTAATTAGGTCAGGACTCTTAGACTAAGATAGGGACTATTTCCTTTATGGAACATGCTGTCTATAATATGCTGATTCCTATGAAACGTTTTCACCATATTTCTGTAAATTGACTATTCAGAATTAAAAAAAACATACCAATCTCTTAATCAAAGATAAATCTTTAAAACTATTCAAAAACCTCTCATCATTGACTGAACATTAAGTTACTGACAATCAATGATTACACTTGAAATTTGTTACAGCTCCATTCTACTATGGCAGCCAAGATCAGATGAGATGAAGAGGGACAATCACCAAAGACATGAGACTTTTGTTGTAAGTGATTTGATTTCTGCACTGGTCTTCAAATTGCCCTCCCAAATTTTAGGTGCTAACAGATCTGGCAGCAGAGTGAGGATGTATGCCCTGAAAGGGGGCTATACAATTAATGCCAAATCTTACTTGAAAGTCCTGATTCCTGATTTAAATGTCCAGAACTTGAAGACTCAACAAGGTGGTACTCGTGGGCACTCAGAGGAAATTGCAGTTTAGAAGGTGTGAGTATCAATAGGGCAAATGTTGTGGTTGTGAAGGGGTTGTATTCCGTTTTTCTTTGGAGTGTGTGAGCAAATGGCAAGAGTATAGACAAGAGGTTGAAAAAGAAGAAGAGATTGAAGATTTCAGGCTTGTTGTTGCCAAATGACCCGGGATAATATACAATTTAAACATGTTTGCAGAATTTAGGTGTAGAGTATGAAGTATCATCACCACCATCAGTAATATAGTTGTTCGAGATTTGTTTGTGATTGACTAATATTAATTGATGTTAGCTGAACCTAATTGCGCAAACTAGGGAAAGTGATTTGCTTTGGGCGATTTTCCACTGGCAGAGCACTCACCTGCTATTGTGAGAAAATTCTTGAGAGATTCCAATTCTTGTAGCAGAGCAAACAATAAGTTATTCAAGAAGGTATTTACCAGAGCTGTGTAAATGCAGAGGAAAAATTGTAAAGGAGGGTGAGATTTGTGAGGAGTGAGATTGTAAGTCATTGTCTTTCGAGCTGATATAGTCAGTTGGTGTGATTTCAAGCTGGGATTTGTTGGTGACGTCACAGTTCTAATGCTGAGATTGGTTCTTCAAAAATTAATGCTGTCTTTGGATTTGGTGATTGAATTCATGAGAAATACTAGCTGAAATGTTATTGGGTAGCTGACATTTGACATATATAGAACAAAATCTTAATTGAATTGTTGAAACCAAATTGTTAGCATGAAATGTTTTAAGGATTTTAAGAAATTGGTTAGAGGAGATGTTACTATTCCAGTACGTAAGGGGGGGGAAGGCACCACCGGAGGGTACTCCGACATACACTATGACTACTGAGCATGGTATAAACACATGTCTTTGGTTCAGACAGTTAAGTAGGATTACTGAAAAGGAGGGTTCATTGAGTTTTCCTAGCTACGGGACATTTAACAACAAAATCTTTGATCATTTGAAGGGAAAATTGTATGAAATGAAGTCACCACATTGGCCTATTCAATATTTATTTATTTTATTTTATTTATTTGCAAACTTGTACCGCGCTAGGAATTGACTCCCAGAGGAGTATCTCCACGCCTTTGGCATCATCTGAGACCAAAAGGGTCCTTCTTAAATGGTTAGCCTAGTAGCAAAAGAGGAAAGTTTTTAATTTTTTCCTAAAAGGAAGGTGTTCTCTGCATAGTCTGATTTCCTTAGGGAGATCATTCCACAACTGCGGGCCGGCTACTGACAAGGCCCTTCCCCCTTGTCTTGTCTTCTTAAACCTGGGGACACATAACAATTCTTGATCTCCTGATCTAAGAGATCTGGAGGGAACATATACATTGAATTTTTTAGTCAAGTAATCTGGACCTTTCCCTGTGAGGCACTTGTGGATGATACAGCATGTTTTAAACATCACCCTCTGTTTCACTGAAAGCCAGTGAAGTTTGGTTAACAGGGGTTTCGATTGAGTACGAGCGGGACGTTAAGAACAAGGCGTGCAGCAGTGTTTTGCACAACCTGTAGTCTTGCGATAATCCCCTCGTTAGCGGCTAGCAGTAATCCATTACAATAATCCAATCTACTCAGCACGAGCGATTGTACCAAGGTTCTCCTGGTGGTATCAGGTAGCAGGGGGAATACCTTCCGAAGAAGCCCAATAACATGGAAGCAGGAGCCGACCACTTGATTAGCGTGTTGTTTCAGGGCGAGCTCCTGATCCAGTTTTACTCCCAGATCTTTCACAACCAATTTGGGCTCAGGGACTGGACCTAGATCTTGAGGCCACCAGTCAGGAGTCCACAGGCGTTTAGCTTCCCCGAAGAGCATCACCTCCGTCTTGGAGACGTTGCACTGCAGGAAGTTTGCTGCCATCCAGTGGGTCACTTCTTTCATTTCCCGGGCAAAGGAGTTACGTACTTCAGGTGTCATCGTTTTAAACGGAAAGAGGAGTTGAGTATCGTCCGCATACGATACCAGGAAGAACCTGTGGGATCTCATGATGTTAGCCAGGGGGGCCACATAGATGTTGAATAACGTGGGGCTCAAGCAGGAGCCCTGTGGCACCCCCTTTGAGATCTCCACCTCCTCCAACCGATATGAACCCAAGATGACCCTTTGGGTACACTTTGTAAAAAAACTCCTTAGCCAGGCCAGTGCCTTGCCTCCCAGACCGATGTCAGTTAATCTGGAGGTCATGATGTCATGTGACACAGTGTCAAACGCCGCTGACAGATCTAAAAGCACCAGGATAACGGAGAAGCCTCTATCCTGTAGCATATGAAGATGCTCAGCGACGGACATCAAGGCGGTCTCAGTGCTATGCCTAGGCCTAAACCCAGACTATATGAATATGAACCATTTATGAATTGGGAGACGGTTGCGAGGGATAAGGAGAAAGAAAAATACCAGAGGAGAACTAGGCAAGCAGTGCAAAAGTATACAAACGCTTGGCGGTATGCAGAACTGCATAGATTGAGAAAAGCTAACATTGAGGTTTTAGAAATGGGTGTATCTAGTTGGCAATGGTTTGCACCTTTGTCCAAGTAGGGACCCTTCTTCCTAGTCAGGGTAAGGGAGATACACTTCTAAAATAACCTCTTCTCCCCCCTTGGTAGCTTGGCATGAGCAGGCAGGCTTATCTCAGCGGCAGTTACTAAAGCATTTGTGTACACATACAGTAATACAGTGCAAACACTACAAATGGACACCACATGAGTTTAGAAAAATAGGTAATCTTTGTCTAAACCAAACAAGACCAAAACAACAAAAATCCAAAATACAGTAATCAAAATATGACTTTTAAAATGTTGAAACAGTTCTGTCCAAACTATAGATGCAGCACTTTCAACACAAAGTACCTTGGATGCTTTGGGAAGGTGATGCGTTGGTTTCTTATTCCAGGGGAGGTGATGAGTGGGTTCCTTACTGCCACACAGAGGAGGTGATTAGTTGGTTCCTTACTGCCATGCAGAGGAGGTGAGCATTGGTTACTGACTGAAGGGAAGGTTATGGTTAGATTTCTTAATGTACTCGGAGGTGATGCATTGGTTTCCTACTGCGGCCCCAGCTTTCTTGTAGACTTGGCGCCCTGGTGTGATCTGTGAGGATCCGGGATTCTTCGGTACTCAAAGCGGCGGTGGCATCGGCGCTGCGTTAGTGCATTGGTCTCTCCAGCCATGGTCCCATGATGCATAAGATCATGGAGCCACAAATCAGGGCCTGCTTCCTAATCGGTAGGCTGATCTCGGACCTCGGAGATCGGTGCACAGAGCTCAGAGTGCAGCAATTTCTCCAGTTGTGGGTAGGCACTGCGTCGGTTTCTTCAGTAATGAGTTAGAAACAGATCCATCACACTTCTCATAGCAGCAGGAACAACCTCCATAGGCCCAACTCAGCAACTGGCACCTCTTGGCATCTCAGAACTTCCAGCAAGGAAGTTCTGGGGAGCTGGTGGTGAAGTCTCTGTATCATTGAGACTTTGAAACAGGAGGCAAGATCTACTTCAAGCCCCTGAAAATCTCCCTATAGTAGGAGACACAGCACACGGCAAAGTGCTTATCCTCTCCTTGGCAGAAACAGCCACTGCAGGCCAACCCCAGACAGCACACAGCAAAGGGGCAGTACTTCTCCTTCAGTTTTCTCAGCTCTTCTCCTTAAATCTAAATTTCAGGGGTCTGGGCTCCAACATTTATAGTCCATTTCTCTTTGTTTTCTGGTGTCAGAGAGGCTCTGTGCTCAGACCAAACCAGTTCTGTCCTCTCTGGTGCAGCTTTCCGGCAGGAGGTGAAGACAACAATGTGTAAGGCAGACCAGGTCCATTCCGGTGAAAGGAACTCTCCTCCCCCTACTGTAAATGCAGCCCATGTCTATTCAGCCCAACCCTGACTCATCCAGGAAAGGCAGGACACAGCTCAACCCTCCAGTGGCTGTCTACAGTGAATGCACATCCCCAGCCCCTGTCCCTCCAAAGCTAGACAGTCAATACACAAACCAGCAGAGGCACACAGGATGGCTAAGCAAGAAAACACCTACTTTCTAAAAGTGGTATTTTCAAAAACAAAATGTAAAAATCATCCTTACTAAAAGATACATATTTAGATTCTGAGTTCAGGCATACTAAACTTCACCTTCCTATCTTGGCCCAATGGAAAGTTGCAACGGCAGGTCTGAGAACCTTTTGCAAGGCTGCGTGAGTGGGTGGCACAATCAATACGTCAGGCCCACTAGAAGCATATGACTTACAGGCCCTAGACACACACAGTGCAATGTACTAGAGACTTAGTAGTAAGTCAAACAAGCCAATCATGGAATTATCAATCTATGATCATGAGGGAACACTTGCACTTTGGCACTGATCAGCAGTGGTAAAGTGGCCAAAGCATCTAAACCAGCAAAAATGAAGTCCAGCACAAAGCAACATGACATGAGGCCAGTGTATAAATACATGGGAAATCCATGCCACAGATGCCAGGTCTAACATGAGGTAACTAGCGTATATCCAGTTCTTACTTCAGATGCTGCTAACAAAGAAAAGAATACGTCTGTCATTAAGAACGAAGGTTATGAGTCAGATACTGATACAGGGGACGTGATATTAGAACATAAGTAGAATTCCAGATCTCCACAATTGCATACTGTTAGAACTGGGGGTCTCTAGTTGGCAGTGGTAGGTACCACTGTCCAAATAGGGACCCTTGCTTCTAGTCAGGGCAAGGAGATGACCCTCTTAGATAACCCCTGCTCGCCCTCTAGGTAGCTTGGCCTGAGCAGTCTAGGCTAACCAGAGGCAATGCGTAAAGTATTTGTACCAACACTCACAGTAACACAGTGAAAACACCAAAAACTGATTCCACAACAGTTTAGGAAAATAAAGATATTTATTCTAAACTACACAAGACCAAATCGTCAAAAATCCAACATACACAGTTCAAGAATATGGTTTCAAAAGAGTTCTTCAGGTTGTAATCAAAGTTCTTTAAGTTGCGTTAAAATAATCCACAGATGCGTGAAAAGTTCACAGTTGCGCCACGTTTACTCACAGTACCTTTTAGATGCAACAAAGTTCCACAAGCAGGAAGCTGGTGCGGTGGAAAACAAGCGATGCGTTGCTCCTGAGACCCTGGGGAGGCGATGCGACAGCCCCGCTGCAGCAGCGGGCGTGTTGCGACGAATCCGGTCTGTATGGGGAGGAAGGCCGCTTGCGTGGATTCCGGTGCGTAGGTTCCGTAGGAAGTCTGTTCTCGCAAAGGCACGATGCGATGATCTCGTAGGGGCTGCGACGATCTCTGGGGCGACGATGCGCGGTCCAGCGGTGATCCTCTCTCACGCAGCTCCTCGATGCGATGGTTCTGCGACGATGTTCGCAGCGACGTGATGCGGTCCGCAAGCAAGCGGTGCGGCCATCTCACCCAGCGACGACAGGCTCTGCGAAGACACTTGCAGCGATGTTCGATTCTCCCGCACCGGTCTGGTGCGTCCCGCAAACAAAGGATGCGACGGCTCCAGCAGCGGCGTCAGGCGCTGCGCCGATCTTGACCTTCGTAGCGGCGGGAAACTTCTCGCACTGTCGAGGATGCGCTCCGCAAGCGAGCGATGCGACACTTTTCAGCTTCAAAAAGTCTCTCAGCTTAGTTTCAAGCTTCCCAGCTCAGGTTCAACTTCCAGAGGCCCCACAACTGGATCAAGCACTCTAGGAAGGACAGAACTCTCTCAGCAGAGTTCAGGGAAACTGGGGGTGAAGTCCTTTTGTTCCTGGGACTTCAAAAACAGGGAGCCAGCTCTTCTCAGGCCCTTGGAGATTCCTTCAAGACAGGGGACACAGCTCACAGCAAAGTCCTTCCCCTCTCCTTGGCAGCAAAGCAACAGCAGGTCAGTCCAGCAGAGCAACAGCAGGACAGTCTTCCTTCTTCAAAAGTCAGCTTTCTCCTTGGCAGAGGTTCCTTCTTGATTCCAGGATGATCTAATTTTCTGTTGTCAGGGGTCCTGTGCTTATACCCCTAAACTCTTTGTTCTCTCTGGGCATGTGTGCCCTGAGCCCGGTCTGAACCAGTTCTGGGTGGATCCTGAGCACTTTGTTTTGCTGGCTGCATCTTTCCTTTCAGAGTGAGGGGCAGGGTCCTCAGCCGCCCAGCAGGAGGTGGAGCCAGCATTGTGGCAGGCAGGCACAGCCCTATTCAGCCCAGGTGCTAACTCCTCCCACCACTCAGGTTGCAATTGCATTCATTCAGCCTAGTGCTGACTCATCCAGCCTCTGGGGGAATTCCCCAGCCCCTGTCACTCACAAACCAGACAGTCAATACACAAACAGGCCCAGGCACACAGAAGGGTCAGACAAGAGAACAGCAACTTTCTAAAAGTGCTGTTCTCAAACACAGGATTTAAAAACCACCTTTCCTAAAAGATGTATTATTAAATTCTGAGTTCAGGGATACTTGATACTTATGTCCTATCTTGTTCCTATGGGAAGAAATGCTGTTAACCACTGTAGCCAGCATCCCCCATGTTAACCTATGGAGCAAGATAGCCTTACAATAGTGAAAAACGAAAATGGCTGTAATTCACTACCAGAGCATGTCACCTGCACTAGTACATGCTCTACCTTTCACATACACTGCACCCTGCCCAGGGGGTACCTTGGGCCTTCCATAGGAGTGACTGATGTGCCCGAAAAGGGAAGGGTTAGGCCTGGTCAGTGGGGACACTGGCCAGGAGGACATGGCAGTTCTAAACTGCCCATAGGCGCTGCAGTGGCAGGCCTGAGACACCATTTTTAGAGCTACTCCTGTGGGTGGCACAATCAGTGCTGCGGTCCCACTAGTAGCATTTGTCATCACCAGCCCTGGCACACCCAGTGCACTTTACTAGGGACTTCATGGTGATACAAATATGCCAAACATGTATATCCAATCAGAATAACAATTTACTTAGGGAGCACTTACACTCTGGCACTGATCAGCAGTGGCAGAGTGTCCAAAGCATCGAAACCAGCAAAAACGAATCTAGCACAGCATCAAAAAATACAGGAGGCAGAGACAAAAAGATAGGGGTAATCACGCCAAAGATGCCAGGTCTAACACCTACTACGCTTGCTGAGCGAGGATATCTGAGTGTTAGTACTAGTCAAACTAGTCCCTGTGGATCCAAGTTTAACAGCAGTTGAATACCTTATAAGTCTTGCAGACTGCACCACCAGTTATATCTGAGTCACCAGTTGTCACCAGTTGTAGACTCCTTTAGGACAGCTGCAATTGCTGTGCCTACCATAGCACCAGTACCAATCATACCCTGATTTCATCTAGAGTAGCTGTGAGTGTTCCTGTCTCAGAATCGGCAAGGTCAGAAATACAGCCAGTGGCTAAGTCTGGATGTGTTCCAACTTTCCAAAATTCACAGATAGTTTAATGGAAGCCCCCACAAACATTGTAAGCTTCGGTAGATGGAGGAGGAATTTTGGTCTTTACAGCCCCTATGGCTGCTTGTGATCTAAACGGTGGGACTGAAGGGTACATACAAGCATGGCTTGAAGAAGCTATAGGAGAGAAGAACACTGAAGCTGTAGAATCACCAGAAAAAACAGAGACAGAAAAGGAGAGACGTTTAGATATACAAAAAAAAACAATAAAGTAGGCCTGGAAGAAAGGATAAAGGGATGTTTGGAGCTGGAACATTTAAATAAATACCAGAGAAAACAATTTACCTGAGTGAGGAGGTTACACGAAAAGCAGCTTTAGTACATGATCGATTAAAAAAATTAGCAAGAAAATGCAAGGTAGATCTCACCAATAACATAAATTCACACTGAAGTAACAGGACAGAACTAGATGTTGCAGCCATAGAAAGCATGAGAATTACATGAATGCGCTTACATAATGTGGAATTGATTAAATGCATTTGCAGGTGGAAGGATAGAGAAAAATTGGAAGTTAGATGGGTAAAGAGCAGAAAAATAGGAAGCAGCTAATGGAGAATGACAGAGTGACCAACAAGATAAGGAAGTGACAGTATATTCACTTAGAGAAACAGCAGGATGAACTTATGTACCTGTCCCTTGGAGCAGAGTTGATTTGACAGCATTTAAGAACAATTTTCCAAAATTGCAAGACAAGCCAGTACAATGGTATGCACAAGTTGAGAGATTCATAACATTTTCTAATGTATTGTAGACTGACTTAAATACATTCTTTGACATTGCGGTGCCTCCTGATTTATGGAGGGAATGTAAGACAGCGGTTCAATGACCCAAAAAGGAACCACCTAGAGTGAAAGGGTTAAATGCACCATCACCTGTAGTATAGGAAAAACACGAAGTGGTTGTTACCTTTTTGAAAGGCAGAGTGCCTACCAAAGATAAGTTGCTGTATTGTAATGCACTTATCAGATAGTGTATGATTACACCACTTCTGAGCCGGTCATCCTGAAATGTACTGTTGTTTTTGATCGAACTGCTACTTATTAGTCAGTGTCTGATGAAGTTGAGGTATTACTCACCTGTTGTCAAAACATGTGTTGGCTGAATTCTGCTTTGGTGAATGTACAATTCCATTAATGTTTGGAATTTTCATTGGCTATGTGAAAGTCAAAGTTTTTCTAATTTGAAGACTGTTTGATTACACCTCCTTTGGCCCGAATATGGATTCAAATGGACCTGTTTTTATTTACTGTTGTATGAATATTGATTTTATCTTACTATTTGAGTGCTCTCAAAGATATGGATTGGCTAAAAATGTAAAGAACCACACAAGAGCCAAAAATGACAGTGAATGAGTATTATGAGAGATTTTTGCAGGTGCTTCAGCAGCACTGTGGACATGAAAATCCTCAGGAGAGCTACATGGGGAGTTTTGTAGCCCAGTTTGTTTTAGGACTGAAGCTTCATATCTGTGTGCACATAACATAAAGTGTGATATGCTCGCAAAATGAATCTCTTCACAAGCTCCTGTCATAGGAAAATATGTAGTGATCCATTGGACATGAAACAGAAAAATATTAAAGAGAAGTTCATGTTAGCACAAACTAAGCCAGCTCAGAAAGGATTTCAGAATCCTCCATTTGTAGGAAATCAGGGAAACATGCAATCAGTTGATATCTCACCACCTGGGTTTCAGGGAAAACAAGGAGGAATAATGTGCTACAGGGGAGAGGCAGAGGTGTTCCTGTAAGTGCAGGATCGGGATCAGGCTTGGCTGCTATAAAAAAGATTACTGCTTGTCAGATCTGTCATACAATCGGACAGAGTGAGTGAGAATGTCAATTTAATCCTGAAAATGCTGGAGAAAATATGCAAACACTGTGATGTGTGCAGTTTCCAAAAATGTGTTTGCAACAGATGCAAATACCAATGCGGGGACAAGTCCCAATGATAACTCCTGTGCCTACACAGCTGGGTAATCCCAGATTAAAATTAAGCCAAATACCAAAAATGAATACAAATCCATTTCAAAATGCCATGCCACAATTTCAAAATCACAATTTCAGAATGCACATCACAGTAATTTCAAAATCCAAGCCACATCTCATTGCAACAATTTGCATTATTTAATACTGATATGTCCAGTTCTGATAAATCTCAATGAAGGTGCCTAAGCGGGGACAAAGAATGTGTACTTGGCTCAGTCTTAAAGGTAGACCAAAGTGTCCCATATGTAGACGCTGATGTTTTTCTCATTGATACAGGAGCTACCAGTTCTACTGTGAGTACAGTGGAAGACCCCTACCTAACTCTCTTTTTTTATTAATTTGTTAGGAAGGTTACTGTATGCCAAGTTTTCTTGTCAGTGCCTTTCCATAAAGAAATTCAGCACGTTTTTTTTTCCTTTATGTCACAGCAAAAGGTATTAACTTGATGTTGTGGCCCACAACGGTATACAGAGAGTCTGTCCATTTTTAATGAGATCCTGAAGGGAAATCTAGAAACACTACAGATGCCCTATAATTCTACCCTTGTTATGTATATTGATAAGCTGCTTGTGACACATTATGCATGTAAACATGACACTATTGCACTCTTGAATTACCTGGGTGACTGAGGACCGCCAGACTCTCGGTGGTGCGAAAGTGGCAGATCCAGCCACCGCCGCACTCGTGGTCCAACTTCCTGATTACAATTTAAGCAGTCGGACTGCACTGGGACTTCCAGTTCTGCCAGGGAACCAATCATCCCTGGCATAGGAATGGCAGTCAGAGGCCACAATATGCTTGACAGGACCACCACGGCCCGCAAAGTATATTATGAGTTTCCTCTCTGCCAGGTTTTCATGGCGGGTCCGCTGCCATGAAAAGGCCGGCAGAGAGGAAATACAGGGGGCCCTACAGGGTCTCCTTGAGTCTCAAATATATGTGGATGCACATGGGGGCATAACAAGTGCCCCCCTGTATGCATGCACATAGGTGCCTGAACGGCATGGGCTTTTGAGTCCATGCAGTGAAGGAATCTTGTGAGACGTTCCCATTGCAGTGCCTTTTTAAAAGGCACCGCCACCTTTGAAAAGGCACCACAGGGAGAACTGCCATGCCACCGGCCTGTCAAACAACTGAAAAGTAGTGATCTAGTGGGTGGGGGGCAGCAACTTTGTTGGAGCAGTGGTGCAGCGGTTTGCACCACCACGCCACTGCGCTGCTGAAAGGTCGAAATAAGGCCCCAAATGTCTCCAGGTAAACTGCAGTACTGTCAAAAAGAAGTTCAATGTCTGGGATGCATTATTGTGAAGGGAGCTGGGAAGGTTTCACCAGAAGGGTGGAAGCCATCTTATGAATGAATCTGCCTCAATCTCAAAAGGAAGTCCGAATGTTTTTAGGAATGGTTGGCTACTGTAGGCAGTGGATACCAAACTGTTCCTTACTTGTAAAACCTCTACTGAAGTTGATGCACAGAGATATATCAGACCTAATTCCATGGGGCAACAAATGTACTAAAGCATTCCTGGAACAGAAAGAACAATTGTGTCCTGTCCCAGAACTAGAATGCCTGATTATAATAAAAAATATATTTTATTTTGCAGCGAGAGCGATGGGTGTGCTCACTCAGTGTTAACATAAATGCATGATAGAGCTTGAAATCCTATAGCTTATAGCTTATTTTTCCATTACATTTGATCCTGTAGCGGCAGGTCTTTCCAGTTGCCTAAAAGCGGTAGCCGTTGTAAGTATTAGCCTGGAAAAGAGCGAGTACATAGTAATGGGATACTCTTTAACTGTTATGGTTCCACACTATGTGGAGTTTTTGATGACGCAAACTAAAACCCATTACATTACTCATAACAGATTGACACATTATGAGTAGAGTATTTTGTCGGCAGAAAATATCAAATTAGAACAATGTACAAATGTTTACACTTTCACACTACTGGCTGTAAATGAAATTGATGATACATTTGATGAATATTACCATGATTGCCTAGAAGTCACAGACCTCTGCACCAAACATGGTCTTGATATCAAGGATGAACCACTAATTGAGTCTGATCATGTATTGTTTGTGGATGGTTTATGCCTAAGAGGAAACAATGGCATACTGAGGGAAACATATGCTGTGTGCACCAAAAATGATGTTAATGGATCATCATGGCTTCAAATAGTATTTTCTGCACTAGTTGCTGAATTAATTGCTCTGACCAGAGCCTGTAGCTTAACTGTGAAAAGGAGAGTTACCAGATTTACTGGCAGCCGGCTTCAGAGTGGTTCATGATTTTAGGCATCTATGGTCTCAGCATGATTTTCTTACTTTCTTGGAAACCCTAATATGACATGGAATCCATGTAAAGAACCCATTAGAGGCCTTGCAGGTACCAGAAGAAATTGCAGTAGTTAAATTTCCAGGTCATCAAAATGGAAGTGTTTTCGTTGCCATGGGCAACCAATATGCTGACTCAGTAGCAAGGTATTGTGCACTGTTGGCTTGTTCTTTAAATGGAGCTTTCACATTTGAATACGACGAAGAGGGTTCTTTTGCCAGGTTGAGGAAAGTCACTGACATGTGGGATGAACTGAAAATAGTACAGGAAAATGTGTCGGAGGCAGAGCAGAATGGATGGGTAAGAGGAGGATGTGAGAAAAATACTATTGACATTTGGATGTCAGCTGACGAAAGGCCAGTGTTGCTTGATAGCTTTCTGTTTCCAATGGCACAGTAATATCTCATGTACACACATTTGGGAAGAGATGCTATGGTAACACTATTCATACAGAGTTGATGCAACCCCATGTTGAAAATATTTACAGATAAGATCTGTCACAGGAGTGTAATATGTCAACAACTGAACACAAGGAAAAGAAAAAATGTCACCTAAATACATGTAGGGAGATCAAGTGGTCCTTTCAACAGGATGCAGATAGATTTTATTGAGATGCCAATACACAACATGAAGAGAAATCTCCTGGTAATTTTTTTGTATTTTCTTGACATGGGTGGAAGCCTACTCAGTGAAAAGAAATGATTGTCTGACTGGAGCCAAGTTATTGTTACAAGAACTTATCCTTAGGCACGGCATGCCAATTTCTCTTGAGTCAAATAGAAGAACTCATTTCAACAATGAACTGATGCAGATGATTTGTACAGCTTTACAGATTGAGAAAAGATTACATTGCAGTCACAGACCCGAAGCATCAGGTATTGTGGAGCACAGGGACACTGTTGGAGTAACCAGGTGCTCTATAAGCTGTATAATAATAATGATAATGATAATAATAATAATAATAATAATAATAATAATAATAATAATAATAATAATAATAATAATAATAATAATAATAATAAATGCTGTCATCAACTTCAAATTGGCATAAGTATGTGCTTCGACTTCCCTAAGGTGGCCATATGAATGAATGAATGAGACAGCATTTATTAACTGAGTAGCTACCCAGGGGCATCCCAGCGCTGATAGCAGTAAACCGAGAAACATCACTGCAAAGTACAGGAAGAGCCACGTTTTTTGCAACTTCTGAAAAGCCAGATGGCTGGATTCCTCTGAAAGTGGAAAGGAGGAGTGTTCCACATCCTAGCAGCATTATAAGAGAATATACGACCGCCACTTCTGGCCTCATTAATCCTGGGAACAACGGGAAGCTACAAATTGTCTGACCACAGCGGTCTATTCGCCAGGTAAGGCCGAGCAATGGAATGGTTGATCGCTGGTCCATTCCCTGTTAATGTCTTGTGGACAATGCAGATAGCATTAAGGTTAACTCTCTCCTTAACGGGGAACCAGTGGAGAGACTTCAAGGCAGGTTTTGCAGATTGCCGGTTTGAGGACACCCACCAGAATCCTTGCTGCACAGTTTTGCACTGTTTGGAGTTTTGAGAAGGCCAGGGGCTCCAAGGTAAAGAGCATACCCGTAGTCCAGGTGGGAGATAATGAGTGCCTGAACCATAAGCCTTTTTGCCTGGAAGGGAAGAAGTGGTAGCACTTTGCGGCGCATCCTTAGAATGCCATAGCAGGAAGCTGCAAAATTTCGCTTCTGGACCATAAAGCTAAGATCTTGATCAAGTCACATACCGAGAGATTTCATCTGGGTTTTAGGGGCCAGGCAGGTCCATACAAGAAGGCCACATTACTTCTGCTTTACCTTTCGTGTTAATGAGCATTCAAAGTACTCCAGATAGGATTATCACCTCATGAGATTTTGATGAGCAGGGCAATGTGATTACCAGCTATACCTGCAAATGCTCTTGTGAAAATTCCAGATTACATAATCTTGGATTATTGCAAATAATTGGATGACATGGTTTAATCTGTCACTCATAAGGTATTAGCAGCCACACCAGACTTCCACCAAGACAAGTGCCGCAACCTCAGTCCCAGGGATTGGGTCGTCATCAAGGAGCACGTCTGGAAGACTTGTCTTGAACCCACATGGAAAGGCTCCTTCCAAGTGATCTTGACTACGACCACTGCTATCAAAAGTGCTGGGATTGCAAACTGGATTAATGCCTCACACACCAAATGAGTGAACAATCCAGAAAAGGTGCTATTGGTCTTCGATCCTGAAAGAAGAACTTTGGTGGTTGCACTGCCAGAAGAGAGACCGCCCATACGAGCAGCAACAGTGCCAGTCCAGCCACAAGAAGTAGAAAGGGGTGAAGATCAGCAAGTGAGAAGACAAGTGCAAGTGCCTGAAGGGACACAAAGGAGTAATGAGATCTCTAACTGAATTAAAGCAGAGATTGATTCCCAAGCCGAATGAAGATTGAAGGAATGGTACAAGGAGGCCAAAATGACCCAGAAAAAGGAGCAAGTACCAGAGTAAGGAAAACCAATCAACAAGGAGAATGGCCAATTAGTTATGAAAACAAGAACGAAACAGACAGTAAAAGTAGTAGAGGCCCAAATCAACAAGAAATAAGGAGATACGAAAGAGCACAAGTACCTTGTTGCAGATTCTCTGCAACTGAATGATCCTATTATGTAAACACTACTCTGATTGTTACCCCTGAAGTCTTGTGCAATGGGAATCCTGAATAATTAAAGACAACCTGAAAGCCAAAATAAATTACAAACACATTTTAATTAGTTGAAGCAAAAGAAGATAGAAAAACAATAAGAAGACTCTGAATGAAATTTGATAGGTTTATATTTTAGGGATTTGTTTCACAGAAGACTAACCTAGGCCCAAGAGCGATCTACAAAAGAGTTAGGGAAAACATTTGAGAAGAAAATGGAAATCTGAAATGCAAAGCAAAGAGCAAAGGAGAGAAAATATACACACTGACTATATCAGAAAAGCACTCACTAAAAACACTGAATTAGGATTTGTTTGAAGCATAAAGAAATGGGTTGTATTAGAAATAAGTGTATTATTAATGATCGTTTTTTGTTATAAAAACGATAATGATCACTTTAGAACAGACAGACCCTAAAGCAAAGAGCTTTACTAATACACACACCCCTGATCTTAGAGCAAAATTCTCTTAGTTAGCCATTGCTAGCTATGAAAAGGAAAAATAGTGTACTAACGTTTATTCTAGATAAGTTCAAGAATACACTAATGGTATGGATGCAAATGACTGCTGCTATGTCTTTCTATATTTACCCACTTCTATTTCTGACGAGGTTACATACTATCACATACCTTGTCTTATGCAGTTTCCTGTAGTATTTTACTATCATTAGATTATAAATGAGGACATTTTTAATACTTTTATTCTAATCATGATTTAGTACTTTATAGACGGCCTTTGATAGAAAGCATGAATTTGCACCTGCAAGCAAAAGAGATGAGCACAGCTTGGTAATATTTCTTTCTACATACACCTGTAGATAGTGTAAAAGCGGGAAAAACAATTTAAACTCTCTAATGCGACCTGTAGAAAAGGCATGCATAATGGCTTTAGAAGAAAGGTACATTTACATGACATAAACTTGCATGGAAGAAAGAAGAAAAATAGTTTAGAAAGAAGATTGTTTACCCTAAACTCAGCAGACACAAAGGGACAGTTTGTGTTAAGAAAAAGAGAACACCAAAAGAGTAAGACATGTAAGTAGCTGTGAAATTACGTTAAAATTGACAGAGGTATCTTGGCAGATAATACAGGGAGATAAAAATGTAATTCCAGAGTTTTACTACAATTCTGAACAAAACGGTTATTTCTTGTTGCCAGCTGATTGGGAGAGAACTTGCTTTTTAGGCATACTTATTCTGAAGATGTATCATTTTACAAGCTTAGATGTATTAAGTTTAACACCTTTAAGGCAACAGTGGTCCCTTACAAAGGCAGAAATAGAACTAATAAATATGGACTCAATCGTTTCTATATTGATTTGACATGCCCAGCCAGACAGAGGTCAAATATTTACTCATTTAGCGATGCAAGATAATATTTACAAACAATATACAAGGTGGGGCACAAGCCTGTGCCCTACTTAACACATGTAAAACATATACAAAAGGAGACAGAACATGACACAAAGGGCTACCATAGGCCTACCAGGGGCTGCAGCATGTATTGTGCCACCCTTGGTTTGCCTTCCAAACTGACACCACAGGTCTGCTCACAAAGCCTGGGTAAGGTGGTGTAATCACCCCTTACTTAGATATAGTATACCTATATCTCTATCCATATATAGACACATATACCCCTATAAGTCACTCCTATGGCAGGCCTTGACAATCCTGGAGGCAGAGTGCTTGGTTTTATGTGAGAGGGTGCCCTAGCATGAGCTGAGCCCCTCTGCAGCTTTCCGAACCATCTACTTATAGCTGTTCTATGATATAGCCATACCATATACTCCTAATTGCATTATAGTCCTCGCGGTTAATGCTAACTTTGGTTTGGCGTTATCAAAACATGTAGTGTTAGGTGTCAAACACTTTGGAATACTACCTTCCCCGCCAGTTCTGGCGGCGGGGGTAGTATTCCACCCTTCTAGAGGGAAAAGACATGTAGTTACTGGTTTACCCGGTTAAAGTTAAACAGAGCACCAGCATCACGAAATGGATGCTGCTGCCACAGACACGAGTCTGCCCTCCTGCTGCTGGACGAAACTCCGGCAGGGGAGGCCTGGACAATAGGTTTCTTGTCCAGGGAGGTGCTGGCACCTCCCCAGACAGGCTTTAGTGTATTGGAGCAGGGAGGGTTGCATTCAGTGAATGCTTTTCAGACACTGCCTTGGGCACACTAGGTGCCCCATGCATTTCCCAGTTCAAACCGCTTGCTGGGGCACTCATCCCCAGCTCTGGTGCAAAACTGAACAAAGGGGAATGGGTGTAACCACCCCCAACCCAGGTCCACCCATAGGAGGGACCTCGAGAAGTCCAACCCCTAAACTTGCTATAAGTATAGAACCCAACTTCCTGGGACTCTAGATTACCCTGGACGAAACTCTGAAACATATATCCTGGACCTTCAACATTCCATTTCAACTGGAAGATGGAAGACATCTGCCTTGTAGTCAAGGAGTGACCACCCTGTTCAAACAGGTACCAACCGCATCTTTGCCAATCTGCATTTTTGAGGCACCTGCCTGATCCCAAAGAATCTGCGACACAAGACATAGACTTCCAGACATCTCTGACCCGACCTTTGCTCACAGCAACGCTGAGACCGGTGGCGGACACGAGAGATGTGCGACCGGAACTTCTGGACATCCTGCATTTTGATACCTGCATCAACTTCCCGAGGAATACCGAAGTTGTGCATTAGGGTACTTGAAGTTCCAGACCCGAGCACCTTTTGCACCAATGCTTGAGGCCCCACACTCCACGAGTGGCCCGTGGGCCTGCTTTGTGCATTTCTGCTCAATGCGTCTTTGCAATTCCTAGTCCATTGACTAGTGAGCCCCCAAGAAGACAATCCTTTATTTCAACTTTCTTTCCTGATTGCTCCAGGCTTGTTCCAACTTTCCCGCAAAGGAGAAGTTCCACAGACCTTGCTGGTCTGCACCGAAGCCCATCTTGACATCCTGCATGGTATGATTTTGCCAAGGTTGTCTAGAGTAGCCCCTGCGATTCCACAGGCCCCAGGCCTGCTTTCTATTTCTCATGTGGTTCTTAGACCACTATGTTAGTATATGGTTTATGAGGCCCCTAGGACAAAACGTATACTGTGCAACTTATCGTATGCTAATCAAGTAACTTGTATTGTACTTTTCCCTCTGACCTCATAAAGAGTGCAGAGGGGTTGTGTTTAGAATAAATACATATATATTTAAAATATACCTTGTGTGGTGTGCTTTCATTTGGTACTCAAGGGATTATAATTGGCAAAGCAACTAGCTTAATTCGCTCTCTGAAGTCTTAGCCTGAAGACTTCTCGCCATTGCTAACCCTAGGATAGCTTTCTATAGGGTTGACTTTACAACCACCATCAATAAGGGTCGATTAGACTGGTGCAAGGTGCCCACTAGAACTAGTGAACATCATATGCCAGGCTAACTTCTCCCAGGGGGTGCATGGTATTATGAATGACAGCTGCATGAAATCTCAAAAATTTAGGGGGATAAAAAGAAAATGACAGTACTCAACTGATGATGAAAGTGCATCCTGCAACAAATTTAGATGTGAAAACTTATTGAGTGATGATTTAAAAATCAGCAGAAGGGAGCGATTTTTAAAATCTACATTTTTCATAAAATGTGCCTTGGTTAACAATGAAGACAATGTGCTTGACATCAGAAAATATGTTTGACTTCATTGTATCTGTGGAAGAGAAAACAATAAAAAGAGAAAATGATTCTTTAAAAATGTGATAAATAAATCATGTCGCTTTAACCACAGGAGATGTTTTTGAACGTGAAAACAAAAAGCTGTAAATGAAGTAGGTAGTAGGCTCTCATAGCTAATGTACTCCTATGACTATTCAGAAAAGGGGGTGGTGATGAACAGAGTGTCTGAATTAAGCAGACCACTCTTACCCAGTCCAAAGATCAGGGCTTGATCCATCACCGTTTTTTAGCTCACTGCACCATCCCAGCTCAGAACCTGGCTACATGCAAATTAGTGTGACCCTGGCCCAGTGCATCATGGGAACAGGGCTGACCAAACTACCAAGCCAATTCTTATACTGGGAAGGAAACGAGCTTCCGGGGACCGGTTTCTGACATTTCAGCCATCTTCGGCCCGGCTTGCTTGAATCCTGATGGTGCAATGAGCAAGGGACTCACATCTGAGTATACCCTTCCACGCTTATAGTGGACAAAAACGATTCAGAAAAGGGGGTGGTGATGAACAGAGTGTCTGAATTAAGCAGACCACTCTTACCCAGTCCAAAGATCAGGGCTTGATCCATCACCGTTTTTTAGCTCACTGCACCATCCCAGCTCAGAACCTGGCTACATGCAAATTAGTCTGACCCTGGCCCAGTGCATCATGGGAACAGGGCTGACCAAACTACCAAGCCAATTCTTATACTGGGAAGGAAACAAGCTTCCGGGGACCGGTTTCTGACATTTCAGCCGTCTTCGGCCCGGCTTGCTTGAATCCTGATGGTGCAATGAGCAAGGGACTCACATCTGAGCATCTGAGTATACCCTTCCACGCTTATGGTGGACAAAAACGATTCAGAAAAGGGGGTGGTGATGAACAGAGTGTCTGAATTAAGCAGACCACTCTTACCCAGTCCAAAGATCAGGGCTTGATCCATCACCGTTTTTTAGCTCACTGCACCATCCCAGCTCAGAACCTGGCTACATGCAAATTAGTCTGACCCTGGCCCAGTGCATCATGGGAACAGGGCTGACCAAACTACAAAGCCAATTCTTATACTGGGAAGGAAACAAGCTTCCGGGGACCGGTTTCTGGCATTTCAGCCGTCTTCGGCCCGGCTTGCTTGAATCCTGATGGTGCAATGAGCAAGGGACTCACATCTGAGTATACCCTTCCACGCTTATGGTGGACAAAAACGATTCAGAAAAGGGGTTGGTGATGAACAGAGTGTCTGAATTAAGCAGACCACTCTTACCCAGTCCAAAGATCAGGGCTTGATCCATCACCGTTTTTTAGCTCACTGCACCATCCCAGCTCAGAACCTGGCTACATGCAAATTAGTCTGACCCTGGCCCAGTGCATCATGGGAACAGGGCTGACCAAACTACCAAGCCAATTCTTATACTGGGAAGGAAACAAGCTTCCGGGGACCGGTTTCTGGCATTTCAGCCGTCTTCGGCCCGACTTGCTTGAATCCTGATGGTGCAGACATGAGTCCCTTTCTCACTGCACCATCAGGATTCAAGCAAGCCGGGCCGAAGAAGGCTGAAATGCCAGAAACCAGTTCCCGGTAGCTTGTCTCCTTTCTGGTGAAGAATTGGCTTGGTAGTTTAGTCTGCCCTGTTCCCATGATGCACTGGGCCAGGGACAGACTGATTTGCATATAGCCAGGTTCTGAGCTGGGATGGTGCAGTGAGATAAATAACGGTGATGGATCAAGCCCTGATCTTTGGACTGGGTAAGAGTGGTCTGCTTAATTCAGACACTCTGTTCATCACCACCCCCTTTTCTGAATCGTTTTTGGCCACTATAGGTGTGGCAGGAAATACTCAGACATGAGTCCCTTTCTCACTGCACCATCAGGATTCAAGCAAGCCGGGCCGAAGAAGGCTGAAATGCCAGAAATTGGTCCCCGGTAGCTTGTCTCCTTTCTGGTGAAGAATTGGCTTGGAAGTTCAGTCTGCCCTGTTCCCATGATGCACTGGGCCAGGGACAGACTGATTTGCATATAGCCAGGTTCTGAGCTGGGATGGTGCAGTGAGATAAATAACGGTGATGGATCAAGCCCTGATCTTTGGACTGGGTAAGAGTGGTCTGCTTAATTCAGACACTCTGTTCATCACCACCCCCTTTTCTGAACCATTTTTGGCCACTATAGGTGTGGCAGGGAATACTCAGACATGAGTCCCTTTCTCACTGCACCATCAGGATTCAAGCAAGCCGGGCCAAAGAAGGCTGAAATGCCAGAAACCGGTCCCCGGTAGCTTTTTTCCTTTCTGGTGAAGAATTGGCTTGGTAGTTTAGTCTGCCCTGTTCCCATGATGCACTGGGCCAGGGACAGACTGATTTGCATATAGGCAGGTTCTGAGCTGGGATGGTGCAGTGAGATAAATAATGGTGATGGATCAAGCCCTGATCTTTGGACTGGGTAAGAGTGGTCTGCTTAATTCAGACACTCTGTTCATCACCACCCCCTTTTCTGAATCGTTTTTGGCCACTATAGGTGTGGCAGGGAATACTCAGACATGAGTCCCTTTCTCACTGCACCATCAGGATTCAAGCAAGCCGGGCCGAAGAAGGCTGAAATGCCAGAAACCGGTCCCCGGTAGCTTGTCTCCTTTCTGGTGAAGAATTGGCTTGGTAGTTTAGTCTGCCCTGTTCCCATGATGCACTGGGCCAGGGACAGACTGATTTGCATATAGCCAGGTTCTGAGCTGGGATGGTGCAGTGAGATAAATAACGGTGATGGATCAAGCCCTGATCTTTGGACTGGGTAAGAGTGGTCTGCTTAATTCAGACACTCTGTTCATCACCACCCCCTTTTCTGAATCGTTTTTGGCCACTATAGGTGTGGCAGGGAATACTCAGACATGAGTCCCTTTCTCACTGCACCATCAGGATTCAAGCAAGCCGGGCCGAAGAAGGTTGAAATGCCAGAAACCGGTCCCCGGTAGCTTGTCTCCTTTCTGGTGAAGAATTGGCTTGGTAGTTTAGTCTGCCCTGTTCCCATGATGCACTGGGCCAGGGACAGACTGATTTGCATATAGCCAGGTTCTGAGCTGGGATGGTGCAGTGAGATAAATAACGGTGATGGATCAAGCCCTGATCTTTGGACTGGGTAAGAGTGGTCTGCTTAATTCAGACACTCTGTTCATCACCACCCCCCTTTCTGAATCGTTTTTGGCCATTATAGGTGTGGCAGGGAATACTCAGACATGAGTTCCTTTCTCACTGCACCATCAGGATTCAAGCAAGCCGGGCCGAAGAAGGCTGGAATGCCAGAAACCGGTACCCGGCAGCTTGTCCCCTTTCTGGTGAAGAATTGGCTTGGTAGTTTAGTCTGCCCTGTTCCCATGATGCACTGGGCCAGGGACAGACTGATTTGCATATAGCCAGGTTCTGAGCTGGGATGGTGCAGTGAGATAAATAACGGTGATGGATCAAGCCCTGATCTTTGGACTGGGTAAGAGTGGTCTGCTTAATTCAGACACTCTGTTCATCACCACCCCCTTTTCTGAATCGTTTTTGGCCACTATAGGTGTGGCAGGGAATACTCAGACATGAGTCCCTTTCTCACTGCACCATCAGGATTCAAGCAAGCCGGGCCGAAGAAGGCTGAAATGCCAGAAACCGGTCCCCGGTAGCTTGTCTCCTTTCTGGTGAAGAATTGGCTTGGTAGTTTAGTCTGCCCTGTTCCCATGATGCACTGGGCCAGGGACAGACTGATTTGCATATAGCCAGGTTCTGAGCTGGGATGGTGCAGTGAGATAAATAACGGTGATGGATCAAGCCCTGATCTTTGGACTGGGTAAGAGTGGTCTGCTTAATTCAGACACTCTGTTCATCACCACCCCCTGCTGAAATGCCAGAAACCGGTCCCTGGTAGCTTGTCTCCTTTCTGGTGAAGAATTGGCTTGGTAGTTTAGTCTTCCCTGTTCCCATGATGCACTGGGCCAGGGACAGACTGATTTGCATATAGTCAGGTTCTGAGCTGGGATGGAGCAGTGAGATAAATAACGGTGATGGATCAAGCCCTGATCTTTGGACTGGGTAAGAGTGGTCTGCTTAATTCAGACACTCTGTTCATCACCACCCCCTTTTCTGAATCGTTTCTGGCCACTATAGGTGTGGCAGGGAATACTCAGACATGAGTCCCTTTCTCACTGCACCATCAGGATTCAAGCAAGCCGGGCCGAAGAAGGCTGAAATGCCAGAAACCGGTCCCCGGTAGCTTTTCTCCTTTCTGGTGAAGAATTGGCTTGGTAGTTTAGTCTGCCCTGTTCCCATGATGCACTGGGCCAGGGACAGACTGATTTGCATATAGCCAGGTTCTGAGCTGGGATGGTGCAGTGAGATAAATAATGGTGATGGATCAAGCGCTGATCTTTGGACTGGGTAAGAGTGGTCTGCTTAATTCAGACACTCTGTTCATCACCACCCCCTTTTCTGAATCTTTTTTTGCCACTATAGGTGTGGCAGGGAATACTCAGACATGAGTCCCTTTCTCACTGCACCATCAGGATTCAAGCAAGCCGGGCCGAAGAAGGCTGAAATGCCAGAAACCGGTCTCCGGTAGCTTGTCTCCTTTCTGGTGAAGAATTGGCTTGGTAGTTTAGTCTGCCCTGTTCCCATGATGCACTTGGCCAGGGACAGACTGATTTGCATATAGCCAGGTTCTGAGCTGGGATGGTGCAGTGAGATAAATAACGGTGATGGATCAAGCCCTGATCTTTGGACTGGGTAAGAGTGGTCTGCTTAATTCAGACACTCTGTTCATCACCACCCCCTTTTCTGAATCGTACTCCTATGACTAGGCCTGAATTTTTTTTATTGCTTGACATTAAAATGAAATGCCCATAAGAGACTGCTGATCTAATCCTTTAACTGTAAAATTGTTCATCAATTTAAAATGTGCTACTCTAAGAAAAATGTATTCCTTTGTTTCCTCACATCGTATGATTTCCTCATTTCACAAAAAATTCACCCTGTGCGATGAACTACGCTCCGCTCGCGTAGTTTGCGGAGTTTCCCAAACTACGTGTTCATGGAGCTCGCAGACCTTTTTTCCTTGCTCGCAATCGGCAACGTCAAGTTGACGACCGCGAGCGAGAAAGATCAACCTTCCACCGAGAATTTTCCTTGATCGCGATCGTCAACATCAAGTTAGCGAGCGCGAGCGTGGAAAATAAACATCCCGGCGTGATTTCTCAACGCGGGTGGTCAGGTTTCTCATTGTGATTGATCGTGTATGCTTGCGAGCGCTCGCGATGAGAAACTGCTTGTTCGCTTGAGAAAGCTGCTGCTTGAGTAAAAATCTACTCATGTGGCAGAAAAGGGAAAGAGGGGACTGCTTGCACTGTGCAAGGTGCCGTTTGCGATGAGATCACAGTGCGGACAAGCATCAGCACTGTGCAATCAAAGCGAACAGCATTTTTCTATGGAAAACTTCCGCCTAGAACGGCAGAGCTTTTTTTGCCACTTCACGGAGTTCCGCCTAGGGCAACTCCGTGAACTCTGCCCAGTTTTACTGAAAAGTGTATTCTACTATATTTTATAATGAATAAAGTATTAGCAATGTTAAACTTTCTGAAGATATTGGTTTGCCTCGTCTTATCAAGACTTACTGATAGAAATGTTTCATTGCTTTGGACTAGCCATTTGTCCACACACGGGGATACTGTCATAAGATAACAGAATAGGCCTGCAAAGGTTTTTATGAGAACCTTCTCTCATGTATCTAGTGTCCCCATCAGGGTCCCCAAATGATCCATTTCCTCCTTCAATTTTTCAAACCTTAAATCACTCCACACTTAATTTAATTATGGAGTTATTGAATACTTCTTTATCTGAAGCCAAAGTCCCGGCATCCTGGAAACATGCCATGATTGTGCCCCTGCTGAAAAAAGCAAACTCGTACCCAGAGGAACCATCTAACTTCTGTCCTATCTCTCTTCTCCCTATTTTCTCGAAAACTCTGGAGAAGCATATTAACGTCCAGCTTACCAACTTTGTGGAGATGCATGATGTCCTTCAGACCTCCCAGTCCAGTTTTAGGGCAGGCTTTTCCACGGAACCAACATTGCTGGGTGTCACTGAAAATATCCGCCTACAGGTCAATAAAGGAGAAACCATGGCACTTATTCTTCTTGATTTAAGTGCCGCGTTCGACACTGTTTCCCATACCACCCTCCTAAACACCCTTCAATCTTGTGGTATTACTGGCCTTGCACTCAAGTGGCTATCCAGCTTCCTATTGAATAGGACCTTCCAAGTTTTCTCCCCTACTTCTAGTTCCAAAGTCCATGTTTCTCAGTATGGAGTCCCTCAGGGCTCCATACTGAGTTCCCTGCTCTTTAATATTTATGTAAGCCCTTTGGCTAGAATAGAGAGGCAAGCTGGGCTCACTGTATATTCTTACGCTGGAGATACCCAGATTATTTTTTCACTTTCGGACAAAACTAAGTATAACACCTCTATGCTCCGTTCAGGGCTAACAAACATTGCAGACTGGATGCAGGCTAATAAATTAGAACGAAACGGTGGGAAAACCGAATTCCTCCTTTTCGGTAACAACAAAACCCTCTGGGGCCCCTCAACATTGGCCGTCCCAGAAGGGATCTCCCTCGCTTCCTGTGCAATCGGCTCGTAACCTGGGCTTCATTGTCGATGACCAGCTGACAATGAGGCAACAAGCGGTCAAAGTAGCTTCCACCTGCTTTATCATCTTAAAATGGCTGAGAAAAATCCTGTGATGCTTCCGCTGCCTACCCAAAAAACTGTAATCCATGCTCTCATAACATCACGATTGGATTATGGAATTGTATTATATCCGGGCGCAAGTAAGGCAGTATTACCCAAGCTACAGGTTGTACAAAACTCAGCTTCTCGAATGCTTTGCAAACTCCCCAACAGAACTTTCATCTCAGCCTCATTACGTGATCTTCAGTGGCTTCGGATCAACAATTGTGCCAAATTTAAAGCATTATGCTATATGCATAGGATTAATTCTGGTGAAGTACCTCAGTACCTAAAGGCCTTGGTACATCAATACTGCCCCCCGTCTGCTTCGATCTTCTAACCAGCACAAATTTTAAACCCCTAGGATCAAACCAGTCAGAATGGGTGGACATTCTTTCTCCTATCTGGCTCCCTCACTCTGGAATTCTCTTCCCTATCATCTACACATTGAACAGCACTACTCCAAATTCCGTAAAGACATAAAAACATGGCTCTTTAATCAAAAGTTCCCTTCTTTCTTCGGTCCAGTTTCCTTTCATTTCTTTTGCGTCCCCTAGCGCCGGGAAACCTTCGGGTAGCTGTTGCGCTGTATAAATGCAATAAATAAATAAATAAATAGACATATTAGAAACTTTTAGATAACTGCTCACTGGTGTGAATGTTTACCATGGGAAATTGGAAGAGAGAAGACAGACCCGGGGGAAGACCCATTTCCATTGTACGAACCATGCTGAATGTTGGAAATATTCTATATTATCAAATGTACGTGTTCTTTGTTACAGAGAATTAATGACATTCTTCCTTTTCCATGCCACGTGCCTAAATGTTTTATGTATTATTTTCCCCCTGTTTTTGCCCATATTGCTGTGTGCTACTGCTAGCCGTGATTTCCTAGTATTCTGATCTTTTGCGGGTAGACTTTTGCTTACAGTGGACCATAGCCACTGCTGTGATTACTTCTCCTTGATTAATAAACAGTTGCTGCTGCAACTTGTTAGGGAACTCGGCTAGATTACCTGAACTACTCTTTACTTTGAGCTCATTCTTTAGCTAACTAAAGAACTTTTTATGGGTTCATATTTAGGTTAAGACTCAGACTAAAATAAGGACTATAAAGGTACTTGCATCATTGGTGCCGTTTGCGATTACCTATTTGCGAAAATTAAGGAATCGCAATTAAGGGATCGCAAACGGCAATGCATCAAGAAATCGCAAAAGTATTAGCGATTTCTTAATATTCCTTATTTGCGATTCCTTAATTGCAAATCGCCAATAAGGAATCGGTTTACATTGATTCCTATGGGCCTAGAGGTCCATAGGAATCAATGGGAAGGCATTTTCATTTTGCAAATTCGCAATTAAGGAATCGCAAAATGAGAATGCAATTTCAAGGGTGCAGGGGGGCGTCCAAAGGACCCCCCTGCACCCCTGGAATGTCACGTAAGCACATTTTACTCACACACATGTCCCAAGGGCATGTGTGTGTGTAACATGTAAGTGTCAAATATTTATTTATTTAGTTATTTATTTATTTATGTTCTTCTATAGCTCAGGAATCGACCCCGAACAGTATCTCCGCGCTTATGATCTTCCAAGATGCCAGATCAGTATCATAGTCATAGAGAGCCCTAGATCTTATACAACCGGAAACAGATGAGTCTTCAAGGATTTCTTAAAGGCATGTAGGTTAGTAATTTGTCTTAAAGTAAGGGGCAAAGTGTTCCATAGAGTGGGGCCCTTATAGGACAGTGCACGACCCCCTTGTCTTGCCTTCTTAATCCGAGGGACCTGCAGCAATAATAAGTTGCTAGAGCGCAATGAGCGGGTCGGGATGTATGGCTGAAATAATTCAGCTAGATATTTAGGGCCAAATCCATAAAAACATCTGTGAATTACACAACACACTTTAAACTCAATTCGCTGGCGGATAGGCAACCAGTGGAGTTTATGCAAAAGAGGGCGTGAAGGGGACCTAGGAGGAGCGTCAAGGATTAATCTGGCCGCAGTATTCTGGACTACCTGCAGATGGCTCAGTTGCTCCTCGTTGGCTGATAGGAGTAGTCCATTACAGTAGTCCAATCTACTGACGATCAATGTCTGAACCAGTGTTTTCCTGTAGCAGTCATCCAGGAACAGGAACACACGCATCAGGAGCCCAATGGTCCTGAAACAGGTTCCCGCCACCAGACTCACATGTTCCTTTAGTAATAACGCCTGGTCAAGCCGCACCCCCAGATTTTTTACTATCTGCTTAGGACAGGGATCAGCTCCTAAATCCAGGGGCCACCACTCAGGCGACCACAGGAGGGGGGCTTCTCCAAAAAGCACTACCTCCGTCTTGCTCACATTGCATTGTAGGCAATTGGAGGTCATCCAATCAGATACTGCTCTCATACCAGTGGCAAATGCATGTTTAATTGCCGGTGTCAGGGTATGGAAGGGGAACAAAAGCTGAGTATCGTCAGCATACGATACTGGGGTGAACCCATATTCTCTCACAATGTCCGCCAAGGGGGCCACATACACATTAAAAAGTGTAGGGCTTAGGCATGAGCCCTGTGGGACTCCCTAAAGATCGATTGATTGGAGCCCAACTTGACGGTTTGTGATCGACCCAAGAGAAAGCTTTTAAGCCAGGCCAGAGCCGAACCGCCTATTCCCACCTTCCGCAGATGACCGAGAAGAATATCATGTGAAACCGTATCGAAGGCGGCGGATAAATCCAACAGCACCAAGATCATAGAGCCTCCTCTATCCTGTGTTATCCTGATTGTATTGGTCACGGAGAGGAGGGCCGACTCGGTGCTGTGGTTAGGTCTGAACCCAGATTGAGAATGGTCCAGACCACCCGCTGCCTCGATAAACTTACATAGATAGGTATTCACATGTTTCTCGGTCATCTTGCTGATATGAGGAAGTAGGGAGATAGGACGGAGATTGGAAAGGTCTGACCATTGCAGGGCTGCGTTCTTTCGAATAGGGTTCACTACCGCTCTCTTCCATTCACCTGGCACATGCCCGTCTCTAAGGAAGAGATTGATCACTGTTTGAATTCCAGGTAGGAGCAGATTCCCTAAAGAGCCCACCATCTTTGCTGGCAAGAGATCTGAAGGAGATCCTGTTTTAATTTGCATTTATTTGCATTTTTTACACTTTTTGCAAAATTACCATGAAGGTGTACTTCATGGTAATTTTTCCCTACAAAATTGCGAATTCGCAAAATAAAATGAATCATGCATAGCATTTAAGAAATCACAAATTTTGCGATTTCTTAAATGCTATCGCAATGTGCGAAATTGCAAAAAATTGCGAATTCTTAAATTGCGATACATGAAAAATAAATGATGCATCCCAATAAGTGATTTTGGAATCGCAAACGGACGATTTTTGCGAATCGCACCGTTTGCGATTCCAAAATCGCTTGATGCATGTGCCTGTATTTCCTTTATGGAAAATTCTGACTATAAAATGCTGATTCTAATTAAAACTTTTCTCAATATATCTGTAATTTGACTAATCTGAATAAGAAAATGAAATGACAAAAACAATACTAATTACTTAATGAGAAATAAATCTTTACAACTATTCAAAACATCTCATTACTAACTGAACATTAAGTTATTGAAAGTTGATCATTAAATTTGAAATTACATTTGTTACAACTCCATTCTACAATGGTGGCCAAGATCCCTTGGCCTGAAGACGGACGAGACCCAAAGATAGTACGCTTTTGTTGTAGATATGTTGGATCTGCACTGGTTATCAAATTGCCCTCCCAAATTTGGGATACCAACACATCTGTTAGTTATGTTCTATGCAGTGAAATCAATTCCATTAAAACAGATTTAAATGAATATTTATACATTGAAAAAACGGGTAAAGTGACTATAAGATTAGGTGCAAAAATCAGTTTATATTTAAAGAAAAGCACTCAAATTCACCACTTATATCTAACTTAAGAAGCTATAACTTGTGCCCCCATCAGGCACAGTTCCACCAATCATGTCATTTTAGTTGCATCACTATTGTTATCAATTATGTCCTAGAACATGCCATGAGTGTTGCAATAGGTGAAGTCATAATCAGTGCATGGCGATGGCATGAATTATAGTTTCTTGGGTTAACTATAACAGGTGAGTTCCGGCGTTTTCTCTTTAGTTTAAATACCATTTTTACCAAAATATGATGTCCCTGCTTTAACCTTTTTTTTTCCAGTGAAATTCTAAGGTTTTTTTTAATTTAAACTAAGATATTACTACTGTACCTAACCCTAACACCAATGTAACCTTTTTTGCTGTGAATTTCTAGGGATCATTTCAATGTAAAGTAAAATGTTATTAACATGTGCAAAAATGCCAAACTTCAGTTGTGCACAGCCTTTGACCACCCGTGGCTCCAGGATGGCTAGAGGGACTATTCTGCCCAACCCTAACACCCTCTGTGCATGTGTGAGGTTGGCTGCAGGCCCTTCACCCAACCTTGCCACCGCCGGCCAGCCCTGACAACCCTTAGAGACACCAATCCCTCATTTTTTTTAATTTTTAACAGTTTTCCCAATATCATCGGACTCTTGCAGGAGCAAGAGAGATGCACTGAGTCCCAAGGTACTTCAGTCAGAGTGTAGAGGACTATGCATGCTCTGTGAGACACCTGCGGAATTGTAACTATGACTCCTAATACATTTACAGTGTCCTTCAAAGAACATCTACTGCCCTGAGGACGACCTTCCATTTAAATCAGCGCTAGGTCCAAAAGGTCAAAACGCGTTGGCACATTGTAAAGTGAGCCAAGAATCAGCAAGCACAAGGGAACAGAATATATAAGGCACCGCAAACCAATGCACAACTAAAGGTGCTTGGACCATAAAACAATTTAGCCCTGCTCTGCCCTCAGTAGGACCTTTCTCTATCATTTGAAGTATGTGAGGAAATAAGGACAATAGGTCCCACAATAAAATTCCAGTTGGACACCTGTATGTGAAATGCACATGCAATGTCTGTTTGTAAAACGTAATGTTAACTTGTGTTTCATTAATCATTGTTATGATTGACATTGTGATTTAAAGTTCTAATGTACATTGTAAATATATATGCAATGTTTTGAGTCACTTATAAATATATATGTCACTTTTCTATCACAAAAAGTGAAAATAAGATTTGAAAACAAAAAATATAAATAAGACATTAATTCAAATCAAGTACCTGGCACTTGTGTATTATTTTGAAGGAAATAGATTGGTGGAAAGTTTAATTAAGGTATGGGAAACCTTGGTTACACTGAGAACCAAATCATAATAAGGCTTGTTCATTAAGTGAACTTCAAGAGGGAGAATTTTGTAGCTCCTTCGCAGTGAAAGTACTTACAATTTATTGTCTAGGGGGTACCCATTTTAAGAAACTTACTACAGATTCCAGCCTCTTTAGTCCTTGAACCGAATCACTCCCCATTTGGAGACCCCCTTCATGCACAGTATAACCAATCATGTTGTTTTAGTTGCATCACTAATGTTATCAATTATGTCACAGAACATGCCATGAGTGTTGCAATAGGTGAAGCCATAAGCAGTGCATGGTGATGGCATGAAATATAGTTTCTTGGGTTAACTATAACTGTTGAATACCTGCATTTTCTTTGTAGTTTACATACCATTTTTACCAAAATATGACGTCCTTTTAACCTTTATTTTTTTCAGTAACATTCTAAGGTTTTCTTTTAATGTAAACTAAGATATTACTACTGTACCTAACCCTAACACCAATTTAACCATTTAATCTGTGAATTTCTTGGGATCTTTTTATTATAAAGTAAAATGTTATTAACATATGCAACAGTGCCAAACTTCTGTTGTGCGCAGCCTTTGGCCGTGCGTGGCACCAGTATGGCTAGAGGGACTATTCTGCTCATCCCTAACATCCTCTGTGCGGGTGTGAGGTTGGCTGCAGGCCCTTCACCCAACCCTGCCAATGCCGGCCAGCCCCCAACCCTAAGAGACACCAATCCCTCAATTTTATTTTCAGCAGTTTTTCCAATATTGTGAGACTCTTGCGGGGAGCAAGGGAGCTGCACTGAGTCCCATGGGACTTCAGTCAGAGCGTAGAGGCCCATGCTTGCTCTGTTGGATTCTTGCGGAATCAAGGTGCGCCAAAAATATAAATCTTTTTATTTGACAATGGAACCCTGGCCCAACAGGTTCAGGCAATCAGTGCACATCTACCCCGCCCCCTTTTATCTTATTTCTTTTTTTATTGCAGGACATGGGAACCGCGTCCCAAAGCCTTTTAATGGCAGCAGCAGCCTTTATCGCTGCACATATTACATCACTCATGATAAGTACACTGGTTGGATTAATACAATCTCCATAGACATCTGAAATGACATGATTCATAACAACACTGTGCATGATAGGGCACAATTTCTATAGGGATTTTTGAGCAGCATTACAGCCAAAATGACTGAATGTAATTACACCAAATATAGGAGAAAGTTAGGTCTTTACCCAGAAAGTGTGCTTTATTTATTTGGTGTAAATACAATTAGTAGTATTTGGGAGATTAATGTTCAAAATGTATGTATCTCTGGAGACTCGGGAGTTCAGAGTCTCAAAGTTGTGTAATGGCAACCGCAGCATTTATCTCAATGTTACGACCAGCCAATCAGATCGTTCACTCTGCGAGACTCATGGGAGCCTCTGGCTGTAAATCTATTCAATCATCCTATGGAAACTTGCTTTGCAAAAATGTGTTTTGGAATCCATACTTTTTCTTGACACCCACTTGACAGACCACTCAGATACATTTCAAAAAGAGGTGAGTTGGCTTACCCTTTTTTGCTGAAAGTTTTGTGGAGATTTGGCAAATGGCACCAACGTTATTACTAAACCAAAAAATCGATTTCCTATTCAAGCCCTGTCCAAATTATAAGTACACAGTGATGACCACCCCTGTAATATTATGCTTATAGCTCAATGACAATCACCACTGGGTAGTTATAGTTATGTCCACGTTACCATCAGAAATTTATATTTGGGTTTGGCACCACTTGAGGAAGCTTCACAAAACTTTTTTTTTTAAGTCTCATCAACCTCAGTTTCTTCCCGAAAAGTTTCAGGGCAATCCATCAAGTAGGTACAGTAAAAGAGGGTGTCCAAAAACGTGTTTTTTCCATGCAATTCACAAAAGGAAAATTGAACTTCAATACCGCAACAATAGCTGAATGGAATTACACCTAATTTGTCAAAATGCTAGATGTTGATCCAGAAAGTGTTTTTTTGTGATTTGGTGTAAATCTGCTGAGACGTTTTTGAGAAATTAAGGTTCAAGGTTTATGTATACTTGCATCATGGGAACGGGACAGAGGTAGGGGCACCTTGATCCCTTGGCCTTTTGAAGGAGTCCCAGGGGGAATCCCTCTGGAGTCAAAATAAAAAAGAAATTGATTATACTTTTCCTAAATGCTCCAGAATGTATGTCTTTTACCCATGTCCCCATTTCTAGCTAATTTACTTATCCTTTGTACTGAGGCCAGCCATTCACTATGTTTTGGAGGTATATTTGTCACTCATTTAATACATATTTCTCTTCTTGCTAATAGTATCAATATGAAGAGAATATTTTCTAGATCGTTACATAACTTATAGTTATTTCAAGTTTGTTGACTTACCCCAAAGATAACAAGGTTAATACTCACCTCCACCTGTTGACCCAACAACTTGGATAAGGTCTTACCCCTCTCTCCCCGAAATTCCTGGAGTTGGCGGCACTGCCGAAACATGTGGAGGTCATCTGCTCCAACTTCTCCACACTTGGGGCAGCTTCTGTTTTTTGGTTGCTTATTTTTTGTAGCCTCTTTGGTGTCCAGTATGCTCTGTGAGTAGTGAATAAATGATGTTTTCTCAGAGGAGCAGACATCACAATTTGCCAACAAGTAGCCATTGATACTTGCCATTCATTTTGGATATCCCACTCCGGCTGTTTTATCCCCCAAATCTCATCCGGAATTTTATATTCTGCTTCCTCTTCTTGAATTAAGGCCCTGTACTGGTAAGACATTTCTTTTTTGTAAGTCTTATTTCCCTGCATCATTTCCTCTATATTCCCATTTCCAGTTAAAGAAAGGGACATACATCGCAAGGTCCAATGATTAGGCAATGCAATAAAGCTCTCAAGTGGGAACTTGAAGGAGTAGTCAGAGTGACTAGCTCAGCCCAGATTCGATTTGCACTGAAACTGGATAAAAAGGTGCCCAAAAGAAAAGGGAAAGAGGCAACTCTCCACGCATATGATGTGTTTACCCAGGAAAGATCCCAACAGATGGAATAGAAGGCCATCAGCGGGCCTCCGACACCTCCAAATCCAGAATATTGCTAAATGAGCACAAAAAACAAGAAATTGATTCTGTAGATCCTTGGCAACACCCACTGTGCCCCCGGGAGAATAGAGGTGGATCAGCAGATTTGCAAAACTCCAGAAAAATAAAACAAAGGGTTGGGCACAAAGAAAAAAATATTAGAGACATCACAATTTCACTATTGAAGTGGTGTGGCCACTCACTGTTCTCTCCCGTCCTTGGAGCCTAACATAATGCCTAAATAGGATTTATTTTTATATATTTTAGTTTTTGGTGCCTCAAGGAATGGCAGGAGCACCACCAACAATTTGCAGAAGTTTTGTGGGGAGATGGAAGTAGCACAGTAGCCCACCAGGAATATTGTAAGGCTCATGGGTCATTCAATGCATGACACCAGAAGAGATTACCATTAATTTTAAAGCTCTCCAAGCTGGAGCTGTATGCCCTTCATCTGGAGTGTGAGAAATCCTTGTGGTTGGTTCTACACCTGAAAGAGTGTTAAAGAAAGACTCAAACACAATTAATGATAATTTTGAAAAACATGCTTTATTTCAAATAACTTTGTGACAACAGTTATTGTGTTTTGATATATGGGTATAAATAAAGATTACTTTGGAATGTGGCTATTGATAGAATATTGTGGTGACTTTTTGACAAAGCAAATAGGTCTACTTTATAGAGATTGATGTGCTGACCTCTTGCTAAATCCAATAGGCCAGTCTTTTATATTTTTGTGTTCTGACACTTTGACACAGTCTACACTGCCTTACCTAATTCAAATAACATCTCTTTATATTATTACTTATTTTGAAAAATATCTCAGAAATTTACTGAAAAAAACAAAGGTTAAGGAGACATTTTAATTAGGTCTAGTAATGATATCTCTATATTTTTTTAAAAACTCAGACATTCACTAACATAACAGTGGTTGAAAGTACTTTATAGTTGTCCATTGTATTGTCCATGTTCATGCCCCTCCTACTTCCTTCTAGCCCTTTGCAATCCATTTTGCTGCCTCTACCACCTGCTTCCTCTTCATTTTAGCTTTCTGAAACACTAAGCATAATATCTGTACATGTTTAAAGAGAATGCTTTATTTTTTACAGCTTTAATTCCAGAAAGATGCTTTCAGGTGTGTCACATTCTGTTATAAATACAAATGTTATCACTCTAGTTATTTATTAGAGAACTGTGAGAAGTTGCAGTAACATACTTGGGAACTAATTGACAGACTGCTGCTGTTGTTGAAAGTGCATGTTACAGTCCTCATCTCAGAATGTTTTACAGACATGGATGAGAAACACATTTGAGAACCCATAGACAATATGTCCTCATTTTAGCTTTCTAGAACACTAACCACAATGCCTATGACAGAAATTGCTATTTTTTTCATTTCTAAAGGAAATGATTTCGGTTTTACATCTTTTGAATCCCTAAAGACAGCTTTGGGTATGCCACAATTTTGTCATAATTACAGAATCCTAGCACAATTGAACACTGCTGGAAGCTGCAGGTGATTACCAAAAGACTGCTGCTTATGTTAAACGTACGTGTCTGAGTCTGCATGTCAGAATCCTTTACTAAAACGGATTTGAAATTATTTTAAGCTCTCATAGAAAACATGTTCTGATTTTGGCTTGCTAGAGCACAAATCATAATTTCTATGACAAACAAACTCCCACTTTCTGTTCAATTCTAAAGGAAATGTTTTACATTTTACAGCTTTGAATCCTTTAAGAGGGCTTCAGATCTGCCACACATCTCTCTCAAATAAACAATGTCATTGCTTTAGTTGTTCATTAGAACAATGTCTGAGGCTGCTATGGAACACTGGGTAATCAACTGACAGGCTGCCACTTCTGTTGGAAGTACAAGTTTTACTCAGAATATCAGATTTTGAGCCTGATTTATATCTTGGTGGATGGGTTACTCCTTCACAACAGTGACGATATCCAATCTGCCAAGGTCTATATCAGGCCCTTTGATCTCACATGGCTGAGGAAGATAATGGGAATTTATGGAAAATGTGTATTTTGTGTAATATATTTCTTTTTCACAGTGTACATAGTGGCGCTAGTCACTGTGGAGTTATTGTCAGGTCACCCTTCCAAAGTAAGAACGTTTATTCTTTCACTAATTACTTTGGTGCAGTTTTATGAATCTTCACAAAATGTACTCCCAAAAAATCTTTCACCACATGTCTTTCATGAAAGATTTCAGGGTGATCCATAAATAGGGGCCAAGGAAAAAGGGGTCCCGAAATGTGTTTTTTCCCTTGCAATTTTCCTAAGAGATATAAGACAGCAATACAGCCAAAATGGTTGAATGTAATCACACCCTATTTGGTTGAAAGCTAGATCTTTACCCAGACAGAGTTATTTTTGTGATTTGATATTATTCTGTTTTTGAGAAATGTATGTTATGAAATATATATAAATCTAACAACCTGGGACCCCAGTGAAACTGGGAGATCAGAGGATTACAAACTGATTAGCTGGCTTGAACATCAACAGAAATGTTGCACTGCCATTTTAGGAATTGGGGACTCCATTCACATGTCCTGAAAAGTAAAACATAAAAAACATATAAAGGGGTAGGGTAGTGATACCCTGACCACCTAGCCCTTGTGAGTGGTTCCCAGATGGACCCCCCTGGGGTTTAATTTTTTTAAAGTGTGTCTTGGGTCCTACCATACTACTCCAGGATCCAGCATAGGTCTTCATGTCCTGTGGGAGTACCATGTGATCAGCAGGAAAAAAAAGTGCTTGGCAGCATTATTTTCTTGATAACCCCCCTGGGTAGATTTAAGAAACTGGGTTACTGGTTGAGGAAGAGGAAACTCTTCTCAAGTAGCATCCACAATTCGTCTCAGAGTGTAGTCACAAGGTAACCCCAAATTAACCTGTGATCAACCCTCAGGTAGATTGTCACAGAGCAGTCAGGCTTAACTCAGAGGCAATGTGTAAAGTATTTGTGCAACACTTTCAACAGCCACACAGTAAAAGATTAAAACACACCATAAAAGGATCGCACAGCAGATCTAGAAATGCAGCGTAGGTTTTAATAAATAAAGGAAAAGCCAACACAATAACATCTAATTAGTAGAGCCAGAGATATTCAATCTTAAAGATGTTTAGTGAAAGTAGAGGCAAAATCTATAAAGCACCGATGGTGGATATTTAGTTGCACCAGACTGGGACAAAGTCACAAGTTCATGGTGAATGTGATGGAGCTACAGAGACCCAGTTTGGCTAGCTGAACAAAGTAGCTTAAATCCTGGTTTGTGGAGCATTGCGAGGATCCGCATCGAAGATGCATCACTCCACCAAAATGATGAACTAGTTCCTAGATGCAACGAGGATGCACGGCAAGGTCCTGTGTTTCATTGACGATCCGTTCAACAAGAGTTGGAATGCGAGATCCGGCGTTGAGGATGCATTATTCATCTGGGTGATGCATCAGTTCTGAGGAGCTGCAATGTGGAGTTTTTCATTGTCATTGAGGCTGCCGTTGACAGTGGATGTGGGGTCTGTGCCGAGGATGCTTTGCACAGTGGCAATGGGCTGCGATGCAATGTGTGACTTTGCGGCGGTTCTGATCCACGTAGTGGTGGCAATGCATTGGTTCCACTGGATACACAGAGACTGACAGAGCACATTAGGCCCACTTCCAAAGGTCTAGGACTAGGGTGGCACCAATTGGGAGGCTAGACTCACAGCCAGCATAGTCCAAGTACTGGGTCAAAGTTAGTGGAGCCTTCTGTCCCTAAGGCTCAGGTCGGGAGGCCAGTCAACAAGCTCTTGGAGTCACTCTGGTTTTCTGGATTCAAGAGATGCAGGTCCAGTCCATCTTACCCAGGCAAAAGGGCAGCAGGTTAGCACAACAAGGCATCAGTAAGGCAATGGTCAAGCATGGCCGCAGGGTGGCATAGTGGCAGTCCTTCGGCAGCTGGCATTCCTTTTTCCTAGCAGAGTACCCACAGGTCCAGACGTTAACTCAAGTAGTGGTGTCTAAGGTCCAATATGTATTCCCGGTTGTGTTTTTGGAAGTCTGGGAGACTTTTCCAGAGGTTTCCCTTTGGAGCCCCAGGCATCCTGCCTTTCATGTCCTGGCTCCAACCACAATATAGGGAGTATGAAGCCCTCAAATGTGGAGGCAGGGCACAGCCTATTCAAGTGAAGGAGGCTGTGCTCAGCTCCTTCCTCACATCCTACCAGTGATGGCCCATCCATGCAACCTAATCTCCCTATTGTGTGTGGCTGTCTAGGATGAATGCACAAAGTTCAACTGTCAGCTACACCTAGTCATTTGACCCAGGTACAGACTACAGGCACTAAATTGCTAAGGCAGGAAAATGCCTACTGGGGTGGCTTTGTGAGCAAAATAACGATGGATTAAACCTAGATTTGTGACTGGGGGTGAATGTTCTGCCATTGTGCAACATTCCGTCCATCATCTTGTGTGTTTTGCTGTTCACTCTATGTGGGAAGGGTATGCCCAGACATGGGTCATGTGCTCATTACGCCACTGGAGTCAAGCTATCCTGGCTGAAGACGGCTAAAAGCCAGAAACTAGTCCTAGGATGCTTGATTCCGGTCCAGGGAAGACATTGCTTGGCAGTTCGGGCTGGACTGTTCATGAGGCAAAGGGTCAAGACTGAATTGCATATGGCCATGTCTGAACTGGGGTGGCTTGGTGAGCAAAATAACGATGGATTAAACCCATTCTGTGACTGGGGGTGAACACTTTGCCATTGTGCAACATTCCGTCCATCATCTTGTGTGTTTAACTTTCTAAAAGTGACATTTTCAAAATTGTAAATGAAAATTTAACTTCACCATAATTTAACACTTCTCGTTACGTTCCAAAGACACCAAACATGAACGAGTTACCTGCTCCTGTTTGGAAATTGCAGCTTATTATATGTAATAAGGTAACTTCAATGTTAGTCTATAGGAGAGGCAGGCCTTGCAGTTTTGAAAAACAAATGTAAGAGTTTTTCACTACCAGCACATAGTAAACTTAAAAATCCATGACCAACTTTATAAATAAACAGATCCTTGCCATCTGGGCTGCCCATGGTCTACCTTAGGGGCGACTGATATGGAATATATAGGAAGTTCAACACCTGGTGGTTTTAAAACTGTACAGACAGGCTTCAGTGGCAGGTCTGAGGCATGTTTAAAGGGGTACTGAAATGGGTGGCACAATCAGTGCTGTGGGCCCTCTAGTAGCTTTTAGTTTACAGGCAACTGGGCACATGCAGTGCTACTTTACTAGGGACTCACAAGTACATTAAATATGCCAATTGGATATAAGCCAATGATACTATGTTTTAAGAAGTGAGCACAAGCACATTAGCACTGGCAGAGTGCACAGTAACCTAAGGCCAGCAAAAACAAGATCAGTACAACTGGAAGAGGACAGCAAAAGGTTTGGAAGAGGACCCCCGTAAGGCTGGCAGGTCTGACAAGGTGCCATGGTCAGGGGTCACTCTATCATTAATTTACAAGCATGTACCCTCCCCATCAACATTTGGTCCAAGCACAACACCTTTGGGCCATAGAAAGAAAAGGTCTGGGCATGTTGCCAGCCCCCCCACCAACTTGTGAGGATGGATCGCACATCCCTGCCCAAGCTTCTTTCAGGTACGAGACATTCTTGAGCTTCTGCTGTGGGAGGTAGCAAAGAAAAAGAGCACAAATGCTGGCTCAGACCTGCAGCCCTGGAAGGGCACATGAGAATGGGGAACTAGATGGGGTCCTGGGGACCTTGGGGCACTCCTGTGACCCAAGCTAGCCTGCTCAGATGTGAGTGCCCTGGATAGGACTGGAGCACCCCTAAAAACGAAAAAAGAACACCTAGCATGGGGTTGCAGGGATGTTGGAGCTTCACTTGCTGCCCACATCAAGTTCTCCCACGATGAACTGCGTATGACTCACATAATACATCACCCATGCCATGTTAAATCACATTATCAATTATATCATTGATTGTATTGCAAATGACATCATTAATAAAATCAATGATGACATCATCCAGTCATTGCATCAGCATTGTATATGGTGGCCAACTCGTATCTAATCCCCATAAGTGGTCAACACCCTTCTGCACTTGCTTTTTCCCATGCAGAGGGAGTAGTTGGCTGCAGGATCTGTCTGCTGTGGATGGCCAACCAACAATTGGTTTTATTGTTTTTTTTAAATATTTTTGTGAGTTCTGCCCTACTCCAGTGGAAGCTGCACAAAAGCTTCACCACTACAGTACCACAGTATGATGCAATGCTCACCCGATTAGAAATAAAGTGATGAAGTTTGAGCAGCGGAACCCACAAGAGTTCAGCAGTACCTCACTGGAGGGCCAGTCTGTGTACAGCGATACCAGTGACCCAAAAACATTTAGTTTGTAATTTTGATCCCTAGAGTGTCCCCATGTGTTCCCCTCACAAGTGCTTGGGGTCAGGGGCCAACATTTTTGAGCTAAATACTTTTTTTCAAATTGTCCTATATTTCACCAGAGTGAGTCTCCACAGTTGAGGTAGAGATTTCCCCATGGTAAAATACTAGGGAAGAAAAACAATAATTAATTGCCAAACATATTTTCAGGCAAAATATTGATGTGAATTCATTTTAAATATTTATTTTAATAATAGAACAAAAAAATATAAGGATAAAACATTATTAGCTAAATGTGGAATTACATCTTTAATTAATCTAAATATATTACATTAAATTACAATTATTTTCAAATAAAATGTATTCCCATCTTAAGAAAAAAATGTTGTTATTTTGCATCAATAATGATTACAAATGATGTGTTTACATTTCATTACAAATATTGTTACTCTAACTTGTAAATTGAAAAAAAATTAGAATATTGTATAATTAAATAATACATATTTTTCCTTTTTTTTTAGGTCTATATATTCTTATATGCAATACAGTTTTACCAAAATCCAAGATCATAGCTCACTATGGAAAACAGTGTTAACACAGAACGTGGAAGATGTAATAAAAGAAAAGTACAAGAAGAAATACAAAGAGTATAAGAATAAAGGGTAACTATGGTGATGGTGGCAGGTGGTCATGATGACCAGACAGAAAGTCCACCCTAAGACCCTTCAATGGATCCCATATCTTTATCTTGTTGAGCCTAGTACGTTGCCCATTGTTATCGATGATCAGGCACTCAAGGAGGCCTGTATTCATTAATTCATGCCATTAAAGCATAGAATTGGTAGCCTGAGCCAGTAGCCAGTGGTGGGCCAGAATAAGTTGAGCCAAATGTGGAACAGTATCAGCCCCTCAAGGAAGATTTTCTGGAAGTACATGACCTAATATCCAAGGTTCACACCCCAAAACAAGGTAGCCAGTGAACACAGCATGATGATATCCTTGTAAGTCTGGTGACAAAAAGCCTCCCTCCTCTAGGCTTATTATACCATCACATTTTTGCCAGGAGGCCTCTATCTGTGTAAAGAAGACTTTAGGTAGGTACAGGTGTATGCAATGAAAGAGATAAAGATTGCTAGGTAACATAATCATTCTAATAAGATTACACCTTCCTATTAAACCTTTATGAAAATGGTTTCCTTTAGTAACTATCTCAGAGGTGCTTGTAAAAAGATAACCAAATTGGACTCAATAGCCTCTTCCTACTCCAGAGAGATTTCTACTCCTAACCATGTGGCCGAATGTGTTGAGCGCAAATCCTGAACAGAAGGGCCAACGTTCACTAAAATCAGAGTCTTGTCAAGGTTGAGTTTATACCCTGAGATAGCTCTGAATTTACTTGCCAGTATTTCAGAAGTAGCTAAATAGTCCTAGAGGCTGAGGTCAGAATAGTAAGACCATCAGCATAAACAAGCACTTTAAGGTCAAGTTTGTGAATCCACAATGGAGCGATGTCCCAAGAGCATTTAACCGCTTCAATATATGGTTCTATATGTAGAGTAAACAGCAGGGCTTAAAGCAGACATCCCTGGCGGGTACAGTGGTTAACCAGAATTATGCCTATCAACTTATCTAAGCAAAGGACTCTAGCAGTAAAGTTCTTGTAAAGCTGTTGGACACCAGCAACATACCATGGCCGGAGTTTGATGTCTTCATAGTCCAAAGAAAAGGCCACAAAACACATTCAAAAGCCTTTTATACATTTAACATTATCACTCTAACCAGCCCACCTCAAGGGCAGTGATAACTGTGTTGACATGAGAAATGGAATCCCACCCTGGAACAAAACATGCTAGTTCTCATCAACTAAATCAGAGTTCACCATAGTGAGCAAATTGGCAAGAATCCGAGCATGCGTTTTAAAATCGGTGTTGATCAATGATGTAGGTCAATATGAACCTCAAAGAAGAGGATCTTGCTCTTTCTTTGGAAAGATGACAATATTGGTCTTGGCCCACGACTGAGGGACTTGTCTGATTAGCTGAAAAGAATTAAACGGTTTGTACAAGACAGGCATAAAACCATGCAATAGTCTGACTTAAAGGTTCAATGTAATTTGATTGGGGCCACAAGCCTTACCGCATGCTAGCTTTCAGATTGAGGCCTTAACTTTCAAGAGTATGTTGGGCCCTCTAAACGGAACCACTGAGATATGGATAGCTTCTGATGGTAATTGTCCCAAATGAATTGATCAATGCCCTCAGTGGAGGGAGCCACTTCCTCATTTTAAAGCTTCTGATAAAAGCTACAGAACTCCTCCTGCATGAGTCTGTGGACTGTCACTTTCTCACATTTGGCATGCATTATCCCTTGGATAGGAAAAGCATTTGCTTTGTCTCTGACCCTACAAGTAAGTGTGCAACCCTTTTCCTCACTATTCTCAAAAGTGGTAAATTGTTAGGTCCAAGCAGTCCTGATAACGTTGTCTAGCATCCATTCTCAAAAGGGTGGCCCAACTATTAATATGAATTGATCCATCATGGCAGGTAAAAACCACAATCTTGCTTGACTACGATCTGTACCAGAAGAGAGTCCAGGTAGGAAAGATAGGAGCAGTTACTTTCTTCAGACAGGCATATCTGCTTGCGATGAAAGGAGGAATGTTTTATAGGCAGGCCTCTGCAGAAGGCTTTTTTTAGAACTTCCCAGACCAAGAGGACGAATGCTGATCCAAGATACTGTGCCATGAAAGTCCTTAACTCCCTGTCCATGGAGTGATTTAAAGCTTCTTTGAGATGAAGCTTCCTATTGAAGATCCAAGCATGAAGCTTAGTGTTAGCTGAAGAGCTCTCAACATGGAGAAAAAAAGGAAGTGAGTTCTGATCTGAGATATCCCTAGGAATCAAAGAGATGCTAAGGTGTGAAGAAAGAGAATAGCTAGTGAGAAACATATATAGCCGGGAAAAAGATTTAAATGGGGCTGAAAAATAAGTAATCTCACAAGTCTTCTGGCAAGGAGTGCTGCCAGACATCGAAAAGAGAATAAGATTCCATAAGTTGGAGCACAGCAGCCATGGCAAGTTTTTTCAGACTGTAGATGGACCCACAGGGGGCAATAACCCCACCTCCCAATATGAGATAAGTTCACTAGTGGATTGAGGGTGGCATCAAAATCACTACAGGGCATCATGGGTTCTAGCCACCAATGCATCTCAGACAAGAGACTTTTGTAAACCACAGGATCCTCACTTAAAAAAAACTGCTGACCAAATGACTAAGAAAAAGGGCATGATTGAAGAAAGGAGAGGGATGAGACAAAAATGAAATAAAATTCAGGATTGAATCAGAGGTCCCTTAATTCCCTTCCTTCAACAAAAAGAGAGAATGCAGAGGACAGGAGACAGTCAGTCTGGGCGATTTGTGTGTTTGTTTACGTTTTGCTACTTTTCCAAGAACTCTTCAACCTTTGGGGCATCAAAACATGAGTATACTTGCCCCACAAACCAAATACGCAGAGTTATAGGCTAAAGTAATGAGACATAGGTTCTGAGTTTTTGCAGGGCTGAAATACGCACCCTCAGCTACCATCCCTTGCCCACAGTCTTGTTACAGATGTCTGACTTGATGAAGAATTCATCTCCAGAAGCCTTGATCGATGACCTTCAGCAAGCATCCCTAAAAAACTCCTGACGCAGCAAGACGTTTGCCACATAAATTAAGATGGCCCATGGATAGTGAGGCTAGGACCCTTGCAGATTGGATGGAATGGATATCAATGGGCTCTTTGAACAGTACAATCAATGCCCCAATCGCCTAGGGCATGGAAGGGTTCCTTAAACAGACAAAATACATACCCTCAGGGTCATTCCCCTCCATACCCTCTGGGATTCCCCAAACCCTGAGGTTATTCCTGCAAGACCGGTTCTCAAGGTCCTTGACCCTCGATGACAGCGTAATCATCTGGGATTTGTCATGAGATCTGAGATTTGACCATTGCACCAGTAATTTGGAGGCTCTCCTGTGCTTTTTCAACTTTATCCAATCGTTAGTTAAGGGTATCGACTTTCCCGGAGAGCTTCCTGAGGACCACTTGAGCCTTTAAATGTGCAGTCTTAAGTGCAAGCACATCCTTACAATACTCTTCTCTATGTTACTGGTGAAGATTAAAGATGGCAGCCAGGTTAGGAAAGTCTGACGTTACACTGGAAGTGGAAGAGATGGCGAGGGGAGCTGACAGAGAAGGAGCAGAGTCTCTGCCCGCCCCCTGTGTCTGAGACAGTGCTGTTGTAGCGCTGTGTTCTGAGATTGGGGGAATAGCTTTGTTATAGTAAGATTAGTGCCATCAGGGGCCCAGAGCAGTTCATCCTCTGGTGCCGTCACGGAATCCAATGTACCCTGAGCAAACACTTGGGGTATCAGGTGCCTGAGATGAGAAGCTGTGGTTATTAGAACCACATCCTCCCAGCCATCTTCTACACCATGGCATCTGACTGCACATGAGGCCTGAGACTTAATCCGAGAGATCATCCTCACAATGTCAAGGATTTTCCAGTGAGAGGCGGACTCCTAAAGACTCCCAGAGACAGATAAAGAAAAGAAGGTGAGTAACAACCTATCTCCTCAGGAATTATCGATACACTAAGAGCCTAAATAGGATCAAGAAAGTATGTGATCTATATCATAAATCTCTCATTTACAAAACATGTGTGTTCACAGCTAATAAAAATCTGTTTACTCATCGAGGGAATTTATCACTTAAGGACTAGAACCCTCACTCACCCATGGGTGACATGCTTCATCATTTGGGTCCCTACTTACCAGTAGAAAAACCTGGTCCTACTGGGAGCTACGACTTCAAAACTTTAACAAAGGAGCTCCGAGATGTTTTATTTAGTATGTTATTGGGGAGGATACTAAATCTCATATGTGAGCTTGTGGGGTAGCAAGGGTGCACTGCTCCACAATCAAACCACATGAGCCAGTGTTGCTAATCTAGAGTGCTACCCCCCCAGCTGGGAGCTGCAAGATCCCTGCTCCCTGAGCACTGATATGTTTGGAGGCGCTCAATGCCTTTGACTCAGTGCAGGCTGTAACAGGTATCTGTCCTGGTAGTACACTCAGATGTCTTGGACTGGTGGTTGCTAAACCAGTAATAGCCATAGTCAAAGTCTCAGCAGGCTCTCACTAAGGGCAGTATTCCTGCCGCCCTCCAGTGGAGGGGGCACTAAATTGTAGAGAGGCAATATACTGATCCAAGGTCCTCTGGGATGAAGACAAAGAAATTGTAGCAGGTGACGAGAAAAGTAGAGGGTCCTCTGACCAAGTCTCCCCTGAGTGCGCTGAGCTATCCGGGGGATGCATGGATCTTTGTGACTTATTGCTGCCCCTGGTAGATCCAGAAGGACATGATGGTCCTGATTTGTTTGGAATAGTCCCAGCAGTTCCAGTAATATAGCCCCTGTGGTCAGTCATGCTTGTGTCCCCCTTACCACACTGAGGCCTCTTTATTGCCACAGCCTGTGAAATATCAGTGTTCAGAGAAGCCCCAGACCTAGCGGCTGTTTTTCGAGGCTTCCCTGGATCGATGGATGATATGGCTGCAAGACGAGTGCGTTACATAGAAAGCCTAACCAGCCTACAAACAGTGTGTCCTGACAGTCGCACTAAAACTGAGGCGCAAGCTGCTCAGCGGGAGCTAAAGCCAGTGAGAAAGAAACAAGCAGCCACTGGTTATACGGGAGTTGCCAGAGTCTTTGAAGCTACCTATTCCAATTGAAACAAAGTAGAGCCTTTGAGTTATCACAGTAGATACAGTTGCTATTAGGAAGCATTCTCTGCTGTTTGGTCGACTCAACAGACTGTTGAACTTGAGGTGTTAACTTTAAAGAAAGTGGAAACCAGTACCTGAGGCTCCTGGCTCACCTTCCATGCTGGAAGGAAAGAAGAAAAGCACACCTCTTGCTGTGCCGGTACCCTCAGCTGCACCCTGCTGCGAAAATTCCTCTAGGACCGTCCCACATGCCACTGCCAAGTGGTCAGAGCGTGCGAGGCATACCGAACAAATGTCTCCTGACCTGTCCCACACATAGGCATTGGTTGTAGAGATTGATGGCGGCCCCTATGAGTTGCTGCTCGACCCCCCTGCTGAGGCTGAGCCCCTAACCAGGTCCACAGCGGATCTGCAAGCAACAGGCAGGTAAACTGTCTACAGTTCAGTCGGCGTGTTAGTCGCTGGGGGCTCTAAGGACAAGTACATATCCATGTTTCTTAGTTGGAGGACCCCAGGGGAGAGAGCTCTGGCACACAAATGGTGCATTTCGACCCTCTTGCAGAGCTGTTGTTTTTCAATAGTACATATTTTTTCTTTTTAGATTTAACTGTTTTAAATAATTTTATTCAACATTATTTTCTACGGTGTTTTATTTTAAGTCCCTTCCTCCATTATTTTTCATGGGAGGGTGTTGCAGTAACCGTGGAAGTCAGATTCAGATTCAGAAAATGCTTTATTCGATTTGAAATTCTAGATAAAATCATCAAAGCAGAAAGTTTCAAAAACAATTCATATATACAATATTTCTTTAAAAAATATATTACAATAGCAGCTACCCCATAAAGCACAGATTACTACAATTATTAAAAAAGTAAAAAATGTATGTTTCTTTGTTTTCTTAATATATATTTTAAGAAACCAATCATGATTCCAATAACATACACATTTTTCAATATTTGTAAGAATAGAAAGGCCGGATGACATTGCCGCCATCCATCTTGCACGTTCATTAGCATAAAAATTACGAAAAAGAATCATGTCGAAATTCTTTGCCAACCATGGCATTGTCATGGTTGGCAAAGACATTGTCATGGTTGGCAAAGAATTTCGACATCCCAAAATCGACAAGGCTATAACCTTAAAACACACATCAGACTGTCCGACTGAAGGCGTAATTTACACCATCAAATGTCCATGTGGACTAATTTATGTGGGGAGAACAAGCAGGAAAATAAAGACAAGAATTGTGGAACACAAAAGTCATATCCGCAATAAAAACATGAACTCTTCCCTAGTTACACATTGGATAAACACAGCTCATAATATTCCACATTTGCGTTTCACTGTTTTGGAACACATTACATCACACATTGGTATGGACCTAAACACAGCGCTAGCACGCAGAGAGACTCATTGGATTAAAATGTTAGGGGCCATAATCCCCGGGGGTCTCAATGATCACTACGAACTTTTATGCTTCTTGTAATATACATCCTTCCATTAGACTGTAAGGGACTTGCATTTGAATTTACATTTTCATTTTTATTTTTTATTTTTTATGTTTTATTTTCATTTTTACTTTGAATTCCTCACACTCTTTTCATTTGTTTCCATTCCATATAGTTCGGACCGTGGGTCATTCACGTCACTTTTGGCATCACTGCATTTTCGCCTTGAGCACATGCACGCTATCAATAAAGTTTTTCTTGCCTTTAATGAAAAAGCACTGATTAGTCCTTTTTTAGTGTTCATGCGTCATGCTAGAGCTCAGGTCTCAGGCCTTCTTTAATGTCGATAATCTACAAATCCGCGCGATAGGCGAAGAGGTTTCACGTGACCCTTGGACTGTTTTCAGGAGGTAGGACATCAGTGGCAAGCAATTTGAAGTGAGTTGATAGGCATAGAGTCGTTGTTTTTCTTTCGAACAGACAAGCGTAACTGGTTGTAAAACAACCATTACTTATTTTGTATTTTCCACAGAGTTTGCAATTTGGATTATTGAACATTACACTTGGGAGAGCTCTCTAGGCATAGATCGCGAGGTAAGAGGGGAGAACGCGAGGTTATAATAACTAGTTTTCTAGTATTATGGTGAAGGTGACCATACGCATTATATTTCTACAGGAGTTTGGTAACCCTGGAGTACCATGAGTGTGTGTTTATGTTGACGGGATCAGAATAATCTTCTTGAATAATCTTCGTGAACTTGGTATGTTACGCGGTTACTAATAAATGATTATGTAGTGTTCTGAATTTGAACATCACGTGATAGTGCTATTCTTTGATTATAGGTGACGTTTCACATAGGGAGTTTCAGGCTGCCGTTTGGTTGTAGGAAACAATGAAGGGAATTTCAGGTTATATTAAGTATATTGTTGGACAAATAGTTGGGCACTGGTATTTCTGGTGAACTCACACAAATTAGATATAGGATGTCAAAAATGGACGTCTTGGAATGAACTTGGTATTTCACCCCATTCTCGTTCTATCATTGTTTTCCAATTCTTTTTTCTTGCACTATGGCTCAATGCATGAGACTTTTTGGCTTTAGTTCTCTTCTTTTAGATGCATCTCTCAGATTGAACTATGATCTTTTATTCTTTTCAATCCACACATTCAATCATAAGTAATGCAAGTCTTGAGCATGTTCACCCATGGTTTTGGGGAAAAGTTGTTAACATGGATGTAAATATAATACTTGACTTTACTGTATTTTGTTGTAGACACCGAAGCTGAACCATTGAGAAGATTTTGAACATTGTTTATTTCATCTCATTTGTTGTATGTTTAACCCCTGAAGAAGGGTTCTGAATGAACCCGAAATGCATTGGGTTTTCAGATTATTTTCGCTAATGTATATTTGCTGTATATGTCATTTAATTTGTTTAACGTTTTTGCCTTATTCATCTAAGAATATAAAAACTATGATACATTTCAGCTCTGGCTGCCTATATTTTTTATGATGTCATAATACTACGATTTGATTCTGTTTACTTCAATTTATTGTTGTGGTTTAAATGAAATAGGATGATAAAGATTTGAATGAAAATTGTTTTAAAGAAATAGGCATTAGTTGCCATTAGCTGTGCGTCACATAGTTCTTGCTTCTTCCAAGAACTCCACTTTACAGGTGAGAGTACAACACAGCAGAGCAACAGGGCCAGTGTCCAGGGCAGGTGGCACAGCTGGTACATGAGAGGTTGCACAGTGACTGTTTTTCACTGTACCCTTCCATGACCAGCAAAACACCCAGGAGGCAAACAATGGGCAGGACTAGCACACCAGTGTGAGAGACAGGTGTATGAGGTACATGGGAAAGCATTGGACCTCCTGAAGGCTTTCTTATCCAATAGAAAGCAGTGTGTGGCAATGGGTGATTATGCATCAAAATCGTTTGTGTTGCCCTGCGGTGTTCCGCAGGGCTCTTCCCTGAGCCCCACCCTGTTTAATATATATGTTACCTTGATGGCTCCCATTGTCAGGTCATTTGGATTTGATTTAACATCTTATGCAGACGATACACAAATTGTGGTGTCGCTGTTACCTGGCAAGGAAGACGGAATAGCCTTGAAATTTCAGGAATGTATGTTGGCAGTAGGGAGATGGATGGCTGATAACTGCCTCAAATTAAATACAGCAAAAACGGAAGTCATTATATTTGGCGCAAAGAAGGACTTCTGGAGCCCTAGCTGGTGGCCTGAGGAGATGGGTTCCCCGCCCCTAGCGGTCGCCAAGGTTAAGAACCTGGGTGTCTTAATTGACGATCAACTTACCTTTAAGCCCCAGGTCAACGCTGTAGCATTGTCAGTATATTTTATACTTAAAACAATTCGGAAGATCCTCCCTTTCCTTCCGGAAATTAGTAAAAAAAAGTTATAATTGCATTAGCGCTGTCCCACCTAGAATATTGCAACAGCTTGCTTTTGAATGCCCAACAGGGGCTGCTCAACAAAATGCAATTGTTGCAAAATGCAGCAGCGAGACTTCTGATGGGCATACCAAAGTTTGCTTCCAACTCTTCTGAAATCATAAAGCTACACTGGTTGCCAGTGCGTAAGCGGATTTCTTTTAAGGCCCTATGTCTGGTCTTTAAGGCCTTGCAAGGCCTAGGGCTGCCTGCTTGAGGGAGTACTTTCAATGGTACACTCCTCCCAGGCATCTAAGATCATCTGGGCTGCGGCTGGTTAAAGTCCCTTGTGTAAAGGGGGCCCGGTGGGGAGGTAGGAGCTTTGTGCTGGGGGCAGCGAAGGCCTGGAATTCCCTGCCCCTCGCCCTGAGGAATATGACAGATTTGATAACTTTCAGAAGAAGCAATAAAACTTGGTTGTTTACTCAATAATTTCTTGCTGGTACCTTTAGGAGTGTTCATCTCGCGCCGGGACACCTCCGGGTAACAGCGCGCTGTATAAATGCCAAAAATGAATAAAATAAAATAAATATGAGGGGGACTGCCACTCACATTTGGCTGTCAGGCGGACTTGGAGCTGGCTGTGTGTCCGGGACAGCAGGAACCCTTGACTGGGGAGTCAAAGGTGCAGGTGATGTAGGGCTATCAGTCGTTTGGCAAGCTGGAGGGCTATTTGGACCAGGTGGTATAGTGGCACGTGCAGGTGGAGTCATGCAGACCTGTGACACAGTGTGGGTGGGAGAGGTTGGAGTAGTGCTCTTCCACTTTTTGGGAATACAAAATGACTTCCCTGTCTTGGGGTTAATGGGAACTTGTGATGACACAACAGGCACACACACCAACTGTCCCGCATCAGGTTCAGACACTGGCACTACCTCTGGTGACATGCTGGATCCTGCGGAAAGCTTTGTCTGGCTACGCCTCTGGACCACCTTCCCCTGTTTGCCAGGTGTCCCACCTACAGTGCCCTGCTTTGCCTCTTTACCAGGGGTGGCCCCTACAGTGCCCTCCTTTGCCTCTTTGCCAGGGATGGCCCCTACATTGCCCTCCTCCACCTGCTTCACTGGGCTTGGAATTGAAGTTGATGTGTTGGGGGAATGTGGCCCTGGGCACTTCCTAGGTGTACCCTTGCTATACAACACCTCCTCAGTGGGCACAGACACTGCACACCTTACTCTGCATGAAGATTTAGGGACTGGAGACTCATTTGCTGGTGATGCCTCTGAGGCATGTGAGCCTAATGTCAGTCTCATTGCTTTTTTGGCCCTGACGGGCTCTTGTCCTTGCATTCTGAGGTGGCTCTGCTCTTCTGTGGGGATGGTGTCTGTGGGCGGGACCGCTTGGATTGTGTCTGCTGTGTGCTGCTTGTACTGTATCGTGTCTGTGACGCATGCGAACCATGGTCACTGTCCTTTGATGTAGCCACTGACTGGGGGGTGGACAAAGGCACCTGATCAAGAATGGGAGCATGTGCCTGTTGAAGGGCAGACATCATTGTAGATGAAAAAGCCTGGACTGTATGGTGTAACCCACCCTCGTCAGAGTGTATGCCCTCCATGTAGGCAACCACCTGCCCTAATTTCTTGTCATGGTAACTGAAGGCATTGAGCAGGGCGGTCTGGCCCACACAAAGTTGGCGCAGGAGCTCTACAGACTCATCACTGAGGGCAGCAGAGGGAACAGGTGCAGGCTCAGCGGTGCCAGCTGTGAATGTAACTCGTTCCCTCTTACTGACACGGACACGGGCAGAACCAGATGAAGTGGATGGGAGGCTGGGCATTGGCCGCTGAGTGGTAGATGATGTTGCAGACTCCCCATCCCCTGTGCCTGCCAACATGGATGCATCACCGCTGGCATCAGATGATGTAGTACTCTGTGTCTCAGCCACTGATTCTTCCTGCATACTACGGTCCCCTTCAGATGCGCTGGTGAGCTCTGTGTCACTGGCCTCCGGTGCAGCTGTGGTGCTACTCTCGCCACCACTGGTTTCTGGCTCCTGTTCCTCCATGTCCACTGGCGATTCTGCATGAGACAGCGAAGCAGAGTTCTGTTAATGTCATCATCAGGACAAAGCAATCCAATCAATGTAGTACAGGGGATGCCAAAATCAACATGGTGACCACCACGCCCTGCAATCACATTGCAGAAACACACTACATAGACCACAATAGTGCCTGTAACACTGAATATCTGCCATGACTGAGCAATGTTGAGGCCACACAGCACAACTTCTTGCCCGTGGATGAAGTGTACCAGACACACAACTTTCCCTGCCCACACCTATCATGTCCCAACACTCGTTGCCACTGACAGACCTTCAGGGAACAGGAGGGGACAACACACACACCTGTAAGGACATTGAAGTAATCAGGGTTCCCAAGGCCTACATGCTCCGAAGATAACCCACTTACACTCAAGAACTGTTGGCACGGAAACTGTAAAAGGCAAAGAACAAGTTTATTAAGACCCCATGGGGTGGTGGTACACTCAAACAGCACCCTTCGGTAATGCAAGAGGTATCACACCGAACACCGGTGTGACCCCAATTTATATACGGTTAGGGGCAATAAAAGATAGGCGGCACAAGTTAGGACACATTTGTGTACATATATGGTCATGTTTTGGAACACTGCCAGCTCATTGGAGGGGGCACAACTCCACTGGTCAGTTTGGCGCACATTCCTAAAGGCTTACTGGTCAGTTGGGACTGCGCATGTGCAAGCTTGACCAGTGCTAAAAATAGCCTGTTGCTGGGCAGACTGAAGTGGTCATTGGAATGGACAACGGACTAAAGGGCACGCCGGCCACGAGGCCGCTTATGATCTAAGATGGCCGCCACAGTATTCAAGATGGCGTTTTCGTATATAGCCAAGTTAAGTAGGACAACGTGTAGGTTCAGCTAATCGCTAACGCGGCCAGGCCAATTACGACAGACGACCCTTTTAGCGTTTAGCTGAATCTACCTCATAATGAACATAATCAGGATGTTCGTCCTCAATATCTATTAACATGATTTGTGTTACTTCTTTATGAAGCATCATTTTGTCATGAGCAAGAGCTCGTCTCGATGGTATGCAAGCTGATAGGCACATAGAACATAGGGCTGGGCCACATTGAATACACAGACATATGAAAAACATTGCTCCCACAAGTATACACAGAATCGTCAACAGTTTCCAGCCCCAAGTAGCAAGCATGGACCAGAACCATCCTGAAAGTGTCCAAGTTCCATTGTCTGGGTGTATTTCAGCTGCAATCTTGTGAAGCTTGGAGATGGCATCATAAACAGATGGAGAATTGTCCGGAACATATACACAACAGCTGCTTCCGATAATTCTACATGCCCCCCCACGATCAGCCAAAACGACATCCAACACCATCCTGTTTTGGAGCGTAACAATCCTGGAAATCTGTAGTTCCTTGGTAATGTTCCCCAGGGCAATGGCAGTATCATTCGCTACAGCCTCGACAACACGTGTCAGTCGTCTTATTTTCCGGCTGTTCAGTGCGGCCCCCACAAAGGAGAATAGTCCCAAATTAAAGTCCACATACTGTTGCAAGGCAGTATCAGTCTGGTCAATGTCATCCAGAACAACAGTTCGCTTAACCCTATTCAGGACGAAGTCATGATATAACGTGTAATCATTGTGATACATTGGTGGGGCAATAAATACAGGTGGTAGTACAAACGATACATAGCATGTGCCCAACCACCCCAATGGAAGCTGATGGTAACCCTTCGTTCCACAAATGAAATACGTATTCCGTGATGCAACAAATGAGATGCCATTCGGGCTATCAAAAGTGAGAGTAGTATTACATTCGCTTTTTCCCACTGCAATCGAACCCTTGTTTCTGATACATAAATCGGCTTTTGTGGCAATGACATTAATGACATGTACACTGGATACATTAACATTCCTCTGTTTGCTGTACACACGTGGGGCAGACACGTTATCGGGCCTGTACTCTTCCCATTCAAATCGAGTACCCTCAGCCCGTGGAACCCATCCTTGTCATGAGAACATACTTTATTCAAACGGAAAAGTACCCCCCCTTTGGTTGGCCATCTCAAAGTAAAAAGGAGGGTGTACCAAGCGTTGCATGATCCATTATGTGAAAACGGGAGTGGAATAAGTGGGGTGCCCCCTCTCTTTTGGTGCCCTGGCAACATCCCACACACCCAACAGTTTGAGGTATTGGTCATGTTATGTGTGTGGTGAAGAATCTGAATGAAGCTGTTATTTAGATACGTTTGCCTATGACGTTCTTCATGAAAGGGTAATGTAAAATGAAAATGTTCAGACGGAGCCGGGGTAGTCGGCAGCAAATGTTCACGTCCAGGCACCATAAGTTCAACTACCCAGGCTATAACAGCTATCACCACAATAGTCAGAATAAAAAGAAAGGCACCCAATACTTTCTTATCACGTGAAGTCATTGTTGCCATAGTTCAGAAATGTTCGTGCAAAGTCTTAAATAGCACAAATTGTTCGTAAAGTCTCAGATACACGTGCGTGTATACCTAAAAAAAAAAAAGAAAAATACGGTGCTGAACTCCGAGGTAGCCGTTGTTTTCTTCTCCGGCCCAAGACGGGTGTCGCTACACTGGCAGAACTGATCCCCCCCCCTTGGAATTCCCGGTTTCCGTTTCACAAACCTGGAGCGGTAACCAAAAATCTTCTTATCGAGGGCGCAAATTGTAGCGCTCTCGTCCGGCAGCAGCGTGGTCCGGGAAGGCTCCCTCAACTTCGGCCGACGTCACAGCTGGGCTCTTTTCTTTCTCCAAGATCTCTTTGTAGTCGGTCAATACAGCAGGAGTCACCAGATCCGGGGAGACACGGCGACAATGTGTCGAATGCACCCACCGCTTCCTGTTGGTCACTCGTACAGCGGTGCGGGTTGCAAGGAGGACCTGTTCGGGGCCCTTCCACCTGGGCTCCAGACTGCTTGCTCTCTCAAACGAGCGAACCATCACATGGTCACCAGGGCGGAGATCATGGCCCTCTCCAGTAGAGTTGTCAGGGAGCGCTTCTCGAACCTGTTGATGAATAGAGAGCAAATCATTTGTTAATCGTGCCAGATAGTCATTCATCATAACGCAAGGCACATCATGTATTAATCGCGGCTTAGGCACCCCCCAGATATTCATCGGGCGCCCAAACACCACCTCATAGGGCGTAAGGCCAGTTCGTGAATGGGGTACTGATCTAAGAGAGAGTAGTGCTAGCGGCAAAGCATCAGGCCACTTCAACGATGTAGACGCCACAATTTTGGCCAGTTTAAGCTTCAACGTCGCATTATACCGCTCGACCAGACCTGCTGACTGAGGATGGAATACAGCGTGGAACTTCTGCTGAATCCCTAACCCCTTCAGTACATATTCCACAATCTTTCCAACAAAATGGGGCCCATTATCGCTCCACAGAAATTTACAAACTCCAAAGCGAGGAAAGAATTCCTTAAGCAACACCTTGGCTGTTGTCAGAGCCGTATTGTCTTTCGTGGGGTAGGCCTCAACCCATTTGCTAAAAGCACATACCACCACTAGGACGTACTTCAGGTTATTGCAGCGCTCGAGTTGGATGTAATCCATTTGGAGAACCTCAAATGGTGCAGAAGGTGGAACGAACCCTCCTTTCGGAGTATGGGTCCCCTTTCCAGGATTGTGCTGTAAACAAACCAGGCAGGTCAGCACTACTCTCTTCGCAGTGTTAGCAATCTCAGGATGTTCCCAAACTCGTATTAAAAGCCGAGTGATTGCAAGAGCTCCGACATGCGCCAGTCCATGTGTCATCTGGACCATCGCCTGCAAGTAAGCCGCAGGCAATTTCCACTTCTCCATGTCTTTGCTTCTCCAACAACCCTCGTCATCTAGTACCCCATCTACTGCCCATGCCGCAAGTTCAGATTCAGTAGCTGATTTTTGAATATCCAGTATTTCTGCCCTAGCATCACTCCATCGTTCAGCCTGTGACTGTATCACGTACATGGGGGAGCTAGTTCGGGACATGGCCGTTTGTCTTGCTATGCTGTCTGCAAAGGCATTTCCTTGGCCCACTTTATCCGTGATCTTTTTATGGGCACTACACTTCACTATCGCTACTTTCTTTGGGCCAAGCAGCGCATTTAGGAGATCACGCACTAGCTCTCCGTGCATAATGTGTTCTCCGTGTGATGTCAAAAACCCACGTTCTCTCCAGAGTAGCCCGAAGTCATGTGCCACTCCGAAGGCATACCGGCTGTCCGTGTATATGTTCACACATAGACCAGTAATCAATTCGCAGGCTCTTGTTAAAGCTATCAGCTCTGCTGTCTGAGCCGATTTTTGTGGTATCCTAGCTGTTTCTACCACTGTCTTAAGTGTCGTGATCGCATAGGCTGCGGAAGTCGTACCATCTGGCAGCCTTACACATGATCCATCAACCCACAGTTCCCCATCCACATCTGGAAGTGGGACATCCTGTAAATCGACACGACCCTTTGTCTGTTCCTCGGTCAGGAAAACACAATCATGATGTTTTTCTTCCTGACCCTCCTCGGCCGGATAGGGCAATAAAGTGGCAGGGTTCAAAGTAGCGCATCTTTTCAGTGTAATATGTGGCGCCAAGAGTGTCAGCTCATATCCTGTTAGCCGTGCACTCGTAAGGTATTGGGTCTTTGTTTGGTTTAGCAGGGCATCTACTGCGTGAGGAACTAACACCAACAGTTTGTGTGATAACACTATTCCCTCACTCTGTCGTATGGCCACTGCTGTTGCTGCTACCGCTCGAAAACACCCAGGCAACCCTCGCGCTACAGGATCCAGAATGGCAGAGAAGTATGCACATGGTCTCTGCTTATCCCCGTGTAGTTGCACTAACACTGACAACGCGCACCCATCATTCTCGTGCACGTATAATGTGAAAAGTTTCGTGTAGTCTGGTGTGCCTAACACGGGTGCGGAACAAAGGGCCTGTCTCAACTGTTCAAAAGCCTTCTGACATTCATCTGTCCATGCTAAGGGCATTGGTGTAGCTTTGGACAATAACGCTAGCAAGGGCTTTATAATGTGTGAAAAACCCATAATCCATTGTCTACAAAAGGACGTCAACCCTATGAAGGCACGTACATCTCTCTGCGTGCAGGGGACTGGTGTGTCTAGAATTGCTTGAATTCGATCAGATGTTAATGCACGCCCCTCCATAGACAACAGATGACCGAGGTAAGTCACCTGGGGTCTACAATATTGGAGCTTCTTTTTCGAAACCTTATGATTGTTCTGCGCCAAAAAGGAAAGCAACGCAATTGTACTTTCTTCACATTGTGCATAAGTGTCAGCAGCAAGCAGAAGGTCATCCACGTACTGGATGAGAGCAACGCCCGACTGCAATTTAAACGAATCAAGCTGCCGTTTCAAAGCCTGGCTGTAGATGCTAGGGCTTTCAGTATAACCTTGGGGAACACGACAAAATCTATATGATTTATTATTGAGCGTAAAGCCAAACAGGTATCTGCTATCAGGATGAACAGGAATGGAAAAGAACGCATTCTTTAAATCAATGACACTAAACGTGGTGGCCGTTGGTGGAACCAAGGTAAGCAGGGTCGTAATATCGGACACCACCGGGTATTGGGGAATGACAATTTTGTTGATCTCTCGCAAATCAATAATAAAGCGATAGATTTTGCCGTCAGTGTCTCTCTTGAGAATCGGAAGAATAGGACTGTTGCAAACATTATAACGGACCTCCTCTACAACCCCTGCAGAAATCAAATCCTGAACAATGCGTGTCAATGCAATTTCACCCTCTCTCGAAATCTTATATTGTGGCACTCGTGGTAGAGGGGCCCCCTCCTTAACAGTAATGTGTATTGGTGGAATACGCATCTCTCCCACATCCGTATCTGAGGTCGCCCATAACGTATGCGGTAAAGAGGCCAAAGCTGGAACATCTAAGATGGCGTAAAACCTATCGGGGTCAGGATAATTGTCATTCAGGATAACTCGCACTCCCTCAGGGGCGCAACGTATCGTTGCTCGAAAATATTTAAGCAAGTCAATACCCAGGATATTGTCTGGTGTATGGGGTGATAACAAGAATTGACCAAAACTAAAGTATTTGTCAAGACATAGTGCAAGGGGCTTGGACAATGGGCTGGGGGAGGGTGTGCCATCAAACCCTACACATGTAATCATTTCGCCAGACAGGGGAGCCCTCGGAACCAAGTTTTTCGACAAAGCGCTACGTGTAGCCCCTGTATCGACAAGAAATTGATCAGTAGAACCCAGAATACCCGCTGTTACATATGGACCCTGCTGATCTACCGGCACTTCAACTGATTCCTTACCCCATCCTACGCAGTCCTATGCATGCACATAATCCTGGTGTTCCACATTCTCTCCCTCCGAGATCTGATATTGATTCCGCCTATCAAACGTATTTTGTTCATCCTGGCCACGGCCCCTCTCCTCAACCCTTCCACGATCACTTCCGCTACCTCTTGCTCCCGTATAACCTCCTCTCGACCTTCCACCTCCTCGACCACGCTGACTACGCTGCTCACGAAGTACCGGACAATCTTCGGCCCAATGCCCAAACTCCTTACAATAAGCGCACTGATCCTCCGCAATGTCTGTACGACCATACGACGTATTTCCTCCACCCCGTCTACCTCTATCATTCCCTCTACCCTGTGTTCCCCGAACCTGCGCCAACATCACCTTCGTTTTCAATTCCTTCGCCTTTTTCTCAACACTTTCTTTAGCCTCCAATTCCTGCCGCTCATAATACTGAGCCATAGTTAACAAGGACGCAGGGGTCGCCGAGGCCCAGGAACTTTCACTCGACTTCAATCGTTTTGCAATCTCCGGTAGGAGATTAGCCACATACTTATCTACAAACAAATGCCGACCCGTATCGTCTGTTAAAGATTGACCACTGTAATCATGGAATGCCTCCTCGAAGCGTGTAAAGAAGTCTGAGACCGTTTCATCGGGTTTCTGTTTGCATGACGTTAGCATAGTCCAATCAATCTTTTTAGAGGGAACAAGCGTCTTCAATTTATTCAAAATAGCCGCCGGAAGGTCTAGAATCAACTGACAAGGCTTACATGCTGGTTCCCTATCTAAATCGGCAGCATTTATTTCTTTCCATGTGCCCCCCAGTACCGTTTCATCATTATTTTTACGAATTTGTCTCCACATATCAGGTGGCAGAATTAGCCCAAAGAACAAATCTATATCCACAAGAGTCATCACACAAGACGAAATAGCCCCTTCCACCCCTTCATAAAATGCCGCCAGATTTTTTCGAAGATCAGGTAAAGAGTTTTTCAATGCCATAACATCTGCTCTATTCCAAGGCGTGTATACCCAGTTATATACAAAATACCCTTTCGCATCTTTCGATAATTTATCATCATCTGTACAGTCCCCTTTAGGTGGAACATACAAAGGCGCGGCTTCACGCATAGGCATAACATGCAACGCAGAACTCTTATCTGAACCACGGAGAGAACACTCCTTAGCCTGCCCGCTATTCTCCAATTCGGACTCCTTTTGCCTCCTTTTCCGCTCCTCCCGTAATTTCGTCGTTTCGTCTCGCAGCTGGATCAGTTGCGTGAATAGGTCATCGACATCTGAAAGATCAAAGATACCTTGAAGCAAATTCTCACGATACACTGACACCGATTTAGGTTCTAACGTGACAGAAAGTTCACGATACGCAGCAACAACTTCATCTGCCAAACTAGATAAAAAATACATCAATTCAAGATCCGACCACGCCTTTTTCTCCGTAAGCAACTGATCCTGAGAAACACACTTCTTATTCACTTTACGAGCCCAACTACGCAAATGTGCGGATCTCTCCGCAGTAAACCTGAGAGCAGATACCCCCTTCTGTTCCGACTTATCCTGTCCATCGTCCTCCGAATCTGCAGCTGGTGCCGTCGGCGAAACGTACGGAGGCGGTGACCGATCTAGCAATGAAAAATCATCAGTCTCATTATTAAGGACAGGATAAAGCGGTCGACGAATAGGAAATTGACCAGTCGTTTGCAATTTACGTTCCCGTTCCTCCCTCTCTTTCTTCTCCTGAGCCTCCTTTTCCTCAAGCTGTAAAGCCTTATCCCGAGCAGCCTTGCGCTGCTCTTTGTCCGCCAAGGCAACTTCACGCTTCATTCACTCACGCACCGCTTTCTCCCACATTCGCACACAATCAAACATATTTTGTCTAGACCTGCGTTGAAACAAACATTGTTCCACAAACTGTACTTTACGTAAATCGAACGACCCATGTAGAGGCCATTGCAATTCAGGATCCGACTTTGTATACTTATGCCATAATTTGCTGTACATTATAGGGGGGAGGCCAAATTTTATATACATCTCACGATTTGGTGTTCCCTCTGGGGGAGCCGGCTGTGCTTCTGCTAACCTAATTGAGGTACCCTCTCCAAGACAGCACATCCCTCGGAGTGTGCTGAAAACAGGCATGTTCGAAAAGTATCACGAAAACGTGACACCGTACAAAATGGCACTTACAGTACTTCACACGATTGTGCCGCTCAGAGGAAAAAAACAAAGTTTAGAGAAACATCTCTACATGCCTGCCTATGTGAAGTGCACTACACATATAAGTTCAAAGATCACAAATCACAATGTTAGCTAACTCAAATCAAAAACATAAATCGTAGGACTTCGGCAAGCGTCCGAGGACTACCTTACCGATCACAAATCATAGAACTTCAGTAAGCGTCCGAAGACTACCTTACCGAACACAAAGCTTACCCAACTTCTCAAACGTCCAGATTCCAACTGCCAAGGTCTTGTAAGCCAAATCAGCCAAACGGCACTATCTCAGCGATGCAGACACTCGAAAACTCAGTCAGAGACCGGCGCCACCTGGAAGGTCAGATCGGAAGGAAAGGAAAAAACACCGTGGCAGCCAAGACTCGGGTCACTCGTGGCAGCGCGCGTCCATGGCGAGTTTCCAAGCCTTCGTCACGACCTCTCCTTCGGGCATCCGAGTCGCCGATGAGTCCCTTCGTGGTCGCCAATTTGAAGTAATCAGGGTTCCCAAGGCCTACATGCTCCGAAGATAACCCACTTACACTCAAGAACTGTTGGCACGGAAACTGTAAAAGGCAAAGAACAAGTTTATTAAGACCCCATGGGGTGGTGGTACACTCAAACAGCACCCTTCGGTAATGCAAGAGGTATCACACCGAACACCGGTGTGACCCCAATTTATATACGGTTAGGGGCAATAAAAGATAGGCGGCACAAGTTAGGACACATTTGTGTACATATATGGTCATGTTTTGGAACACTGCCAGCTCATTGGAGGGGGCACAACTCCACTGGTCAGTTTGGCGCACATTCCTAAAGGCTTACTGGTCAGTTGGGACTGCGCATGTGCAAGCTTGACCAGTGCTAAAAATAGCCTGTTGCTGGGCAGACTGAAGTGGTCATTGGAACGGACAACGGACTAAAGGGCACGCCGGCCACGAGGCCGCTTATGATCTAAGATGGCCGCCACAGTATTCAAGATGGCGTTTTCGTATATAGCCAAGTTAAGGAGGACAACGTGTAGGTTCAGCTAATCGCTAACGCGGCCAGGCCAATTACGACAACATGACAGTCCACAATGCCAAGTAGGCCATACCAAGCACTATGTGGTACTCCGGGGCACCTTGTTGTCAGATGTGTGGCCCTCACCAATCATGGTGCCTGCAAAGTAGGAATACATGAAGTCACACTCAGATAGTGGACGCTGCTGTTCACCCCCTAATCGATTCCCCACACTATCTGAATGCTGAATGACCATGTGGATCCTAACACATCTGGCTATGAGAAAGCACAGCAGGGAGGATGAGAAAGCCCAGCAGGGAGGATGAGCTTTGTAAGGCCTGTTTGGCACAATGCCTGACACTAGCACACATTCCAGCAGCCAGTCACATGACACAGAACAGCACCACCACACGAACATCACATGGGCCACCGCTGCCACGAGCCCTGTACACATGCATCCGCTCCCAGACAAAGTCAACCTCCCCAAATACTCACCCCTGCCTTGCTGGCAATTCTTATACAGACATGCATCCAGCTCCGGATTAGTCACTGCCAATATGCAGACCATCAGTGGTGTTAAGTTGCACCCTGCCAAACACCCAGTGTGCGTTTGCAGCGCCAATGTCATCTCTGCCACGTTCTTTGCCAGCCGGCTGATGTCGTCCCACCTCTTGTGGCAGTGGATGCGTCGTCTATTGGATACCCCCATGGCCCGAACCTTTGCTGCAATGGCCCTCCACACGGCCTTATGCTGGTGTACCTTGAGCTGCATGTATGGGAGAAAAGAAGGGTAAATGAGCAGTTACACAGTGTCATGTACCAACATCTATCCGAACAGTAGCAAGACACAGACTCAGTACCTATTGTAATCTCCCTCCATCCCAAACTGGGGGACACCTCACAATGGCACTCTATATGGGCCAAATAGATGTGATTGCATGCATACATGAGGGCGTAGAGGGTCCTTGATAATCTCACACACATGCAGGATGACTGCACTGAATCAGCATTGGGACACACACACTCCCTCGCATTGGAGACAGCTTGTTTGTCAGTGTATGACACAACCCCACACCCTCAGGCATATACTGCAGCAGCACAAGTACATGTCTGACACCCCTCCTGCCCTAAAGCTCCCTTAATGATGACTTACCACTACATTGGGGCCACCATACACCCTTGGGTACTGTGCCAGCACCTCATCCACTAGGACCTCCATCTTCTCGCTTGTGAATGGACTGGCATGGGTCTTCTCTATCCTTGCCATCCCTGTGGAGATGGAACACCTGCAGGGAGGATCCCAGTCAGCAGGCACTTGAGGCAGCAGCAGGAGAGGGTCCCAGGCAGCAGGCACTTGAGGCAGCAGCATGAGAGGGTCCCAGGCAGCAGGCACTTGAGTCAGCATCAGGAGAGAGTCCCAGGCAGCAGGCACCTGAGGCAGCAGCAGGAGAGGGTCCCAGGCAGCAGGCTCTGTGAGCAGTGGAAATGTGAGGCTCAGTCCCACGTATTTATAGCCCCCTGGGGTTGTTTGTAAGGTGAAAATCTGCAACAATTGGTTGTCCAGGTCTGCCTCATTCAAAAGCATCCAATGACCGCCTCCATGGTGGCGGAGCACGCCTTCTGCGATTTTCAAAACTGCATCATGCCACTGCAATCATCGCTCCCATTGGCTGTAGGCAATGCTCCATGGCACTGATGCACCGCAGGGGCCCGGGGTGCGCTACCGCAAGGGTGCATCATTCAAAAGCATCCAATGACCGCCTCCACGGTGGTGGAGCACACCTTCCGCGATTTTCAAAACTGAATCATGCTACCGCAATCATCGCTCCCATTGGCTGTAGGCAATGCTCCATGGCAGTGTCGCACTGCCGTTGCCAGGCTGTAGCTAACACGATTTGGGTGGCGGAGCATGCCCACTGTCATATACCCATGTCTCCATGCCAATTGCTACCGCACTTGTGTAGGGGGTGGTGCTGGTGTCACAACGCCATTGCCAGGTGGTAGCTACCGCGATTTGGGTGGCAGAGCATGCCTAAGCATGGGCAGAAAATCCGTTCCGCTCACGGATTTTGCGGATTTTCAGTAAATTCGCAATCCGCGAACGTTCGCAAATTTACCGAAAATCCGCAAATTCGCACGCAGCGGATTTTTTTTTCTTGGTGATACAATTTTGCGGCGCGCGGCGTTCACTTACCGTCATTCAGTGTTTGCCGAGTTGTTTTTCTCGATATTTTGCGAGTGCTGCGCCATTTTGGATCTTGCTGCGAGATCCCGCGGGAGTTTGGCGACCGCGATTACGTCATCGCGCTCGCCACCTTGCACAGCGAGAGTTTGTCAACGCGAGTACGCCGTGATCACGTATCGCGAGAGTTCACAATCGCGAACCCGTACATGCGGCGGGCAGCAACAATCTTGCACTCGGGAAAATAAAAAATTTGAAATTCTGCACAAGAAATCCACCAGCAAGCAGCATAAACCTTCTGAAAATGATGATTTTTATCAGAATAACTCCTCAAGTTGATATTTGCCTGCACTTTTTTTTGCAAGGAGTCCATTTGGGGGGGGGGGAGGAAGGAAGTGCCCCACAGTCTCCAACTTCCTGTTCCTGTCCAGCAGGCTCCTCCCAGTGCTTTCTTCATGTGCTGGTCACTTTCATTCGGATTCTTCACCTGAAAGGATTACTTTTTGTGGATGCTGCTGGATATTTGGATTTGAGGCTTTTTTGACTTTCTTTGGATCACTTTTGGATTAGAAATTTCACAAGTAAGTTTCTTTGGGGCATTACAGTTGCTGCAACTACAATTTTGTAATTTTCGATTTTTGGGCTGTTGTTGGGGCCTTTTGCCCAGGGGTATTCAGTGGTGGGTGGACTGAGTCTTTCTGTGGGGTCTCTTTAATAAAAACATCATGGAGGGCCTGGCTAACTTGGGATTGTACTGATTTTTCTGTGATTTTCGTTTTTTTGGGCTGTTGTTGTGGCCTTTTCACCAGGGGTACTGAGTGGTGCATGTGCCTAGTCTTTCTGTGGGGTGTCTTGAATTTAAACATCATGGAGGGCCTGGATGGCATGAGATTGTGCTGATTTGTCTGTGTTTTTCGATTTTTTGGGGTGTTCATGGGGACAGGCCATGTGGGTGGGGGCCATTTTGAGTGCTGATACAGGCCCTGGCCATGTGCTGGGAGGGAGGGGGCCATTTTGAATGCAGGCAGTGTTCTAAGGTCTGCAACCATTTTGCCTAGCTTTCAACCTTTATGCCCAGGGGTAGTGAGTGGTGCATAGGCCTAGTCTTTCTGTGGGGTGTCTTGAATTTAAACATCATGGAGGGCTTGGGATTGTGCTGATTTTTCTGTGATTTTCGTTTTTTTGGGCTGTTGTTGTGGCCTTTCACCAGGGGTACTGAGTGGTGCATGTGCCTAGTCTTTCTGTGGGTTGTCTTGAATTTAAACCTCATGGAGGGCCTGGATGGCATGGGATTGTGCTGATTTCTCTGTGTTTTTCGATTTTTTGGGGTGTTCATGGGGACAGGCCATGTGGGTGGGGGCCATTTTGAGTGCTGCTACAGGCCCTGGCCATGTGCTGGGAGGGAGTGCAGGCAGTGTTCTTAGGTCTGCAACCATTTTGCCTAGATTTCAACCTTTATGCCCAGGGGTAGTGAGTGGTGCATAGGCCTAGTCTTTCTGTTGGGTGTCTTGATTTAAACATCATGGAGGGCTTGGGATTGTGCTGATTTTTCTGTGATTTTCGTTTTTTTGGGCTGTTGTTGTGGCCTTTTCACCAGGGGTACTGAGTGGTGCATGTGCCTAGTCTTTCTGTGGGGTGTCTTGAATTTAAACATCATGGAGGGCCTGGATGGCATGGGATTGTGCTGATTTTTCTGTGTTTTTCGATTTTTTGGGGTGTTCATGGGGACAGGCCATGTGGGTGGGGGCCATTTTGAGTGCTGCTACAGGCCCTGGCCATGTGCTGGGAGGGAGGGGGCCATTTTGAATGCAGGCAGTGTTCTTAGGTCTGCAACTATTTTGCCCAGCTTTCAACCTTTATGCCCAGGGGTAGTGAGTGGTGCATAGGCCTAGTCTTTCTGTGGGGTGTCTTGAATTTAAACATCATGGAGGGCTTGGGATTGTGCTGATTTTTCTGTGATTTTCGTTTTTTTGGGCTGTTGTTGTGGCCTTTTTACCAGGGGTACTGAGTGGTGCATGTGCCTAGTCTTTCTGTGGGTTGTCTTGAATTTAAACCTCATGGAGGGCCTGGATGGCATGGGATTGTGCTGATTTTTCTGTGTTTTTCGATTTTTTGGGGTGTTCATGGGGACAGGCCATGTGGGTGGGGGCCATTTTGAGTGCTGCTACAGGCCCTGGCCATGTGCTGGGAGGGAGGGGGCCATTTTGAATGCAGGCAGTGTTCTTAGGTCTGCAACTATTTTGCCTAGCTTTCAACCTTTATGCCCAGGGGTAGTGAGTGGTGCATAGGCCTAGTCTTTCTGTGGGGTGTCTTGAATTTAAACATCATGGAGGGCTTGGGATTGTGCTGATTTTTCTGTGATTTTCGTTTTTTTGGGCGGCTGTTATGGCCTTTTCACCAGGGGTACTGAGTGGTGCATGTGCCTAGTCTTTCTGTGGGGTGTCTTGAATTTAAACATCATGGATGGCATGGGATTGTGCTGATTTTTCTGTGTTTTTCGATTTTTTTGGGGTGTATAACTGGACTAATGTTCCTCTGTCTTCCATTGCTTTTAGGTGCACAAGACTCAAGAGAACCACCAGTGCCAGGAAGAAGTCCTGCAGCGGTGTGTGTGTGCAGCATAACGTCACACGACGTCACATCTGGCCACAGACAACTCTGCAACTCGTGCAACTGCGGCCTGCTGTTCTGACCTGCTCTGAAGAAGATGGCCCCCAAAAAAAGTTCCCCGTAGCTCCTCCAGCAAGAAAGTTGCCAGTAATGAGCAGAAGAAGCAAGTTACCAAGGAGACTGGTGGGCCGCCCGCCACATTTTTTGGGAGTAAAAAAAAAGTACGCCTGCAGCAGCAGCGGGATCTGCTGGGGACCAAGCTGGGAGCAGCACCCCTGCTCCATTGGGTTCAGTGCCACCACCACCACCACGCCAACTTAAGTCCAAGCCCTTGAGTGCTGCAGAGGCACTTAGTCTAGTTGTTCAATCACCATCGACCAGTGATGTTGGCTCACCGCAAGAAAGTAGCAGCAATGTCCCTCAATCAACACAGGTTGTTGTAACTCATCTGATGAGTGTTGAACAACCACAGCCGCAACAACAACCACATGTGCAAGTACAAGCCCAAGTACATGTGGAAGGAGAGGCAGCGCAAGGAGATGCGCAAGCAGAGGTGCATGGAGGGTCAAAAGTGCCCACAATAGTTGTTCCTCTCGAAGTAGGGGCACATCAGGAAATCGACAATCAAGCCAAGGTATCATTTGAGGAAGCCACTCCTCCTGATGATCATTCATTGTCTTCCACATCCCTAGCAAGGAAAAGATCAAGGGTGGTGTCTACATCTTCTTCAAGCCCACCTCCTTCTGATGATACGGATGAAAATTGGGAACCACCAAGGCACACCATGATCTGACAAAGGTAGTTAAGCGTAAAATGAAGGTCGTCGAAAAACTCATAGTTATGGAGTGTGATGAGGCTCAACAAGAAGTGGCGGATACTGCTGCTGATGAAGGCTCTCACGACGACGACCCAGTCATCATAAAGGTCACTGCAGCCCCAGCGGGCATGCAGCAAAAAAACATTTTGACCCTAGCCCGAGAAGCTGCTGAGCGTGATGATGATGTCGACGAGGAGGCAATGGAAACACAACAAATATTGGAGTTAACTAGTACATCAACACGTACCGCTTCCATATTTCTTCCTCGCCAGAAGGGACCTCCATCCACCTCGACCTCAATTAGTGGTGGTGAAAGTGCACAACGTACTTAAGTTCGGCAATCCACATCCTCCACTTCATCTGGCATTAGCAGCATGACCCCCACCACCAGTATCGCCGCCTCCTCCGGCCCCCACAGACAATTCAAGTCCCCAGCTTGGGACTTCTTTAGTGTTTGCCCAAAAAGGGAAAAGTTCGCCATTTGTAAGCTTGCAGTTAGTCGTGGTAAGCCTGGGACCAACTATGGTACCGGAGGCCAGAGAGGTCATCTTAAGAGACAGCACACTGTCCAATGGTTAGCTCACCTACAGGCGATCAAGGAAGCCCGAATTGCATGTCAAGAAAACGTTGATGTTTCATCTGATGATGACGAGGAGGAAGAAGGCGTGTCAAACACTTCACTTACCCCCAGTATCCCTGTCAGCAGCACACCCCATGTGAGCCACACTAAGAGTGTGGGAGAGAGTGAGACACCAATGCCAAAAAGTTCATCAGCGAGCGTAACTGGGTCGAAGAAATCATCATCATCCCGTAAATGCTTGGTCCAGGGCAACATTAGAAACATGTTGTTTACAGAAGCGCCATATGAACGCAACCACCCACTGACGCGTCTGTACAACACTAAGCTGGCTAAAATGCTAGCTCTGGACCTTCTCCTTTTTTCTTTTGTAGAAGGGGTTGGTTTTCTAGAATTAGTGGCAGCGCTCTGCCCTAAATGGAAGGTTCCTAGCCGGTTCTATTTTGCCAGAGTTGCGGTTCCAGCACTACATGAAGATGTGCTGGAGGTGATTGGGGCAGCTTTGCAGAAGAGTGCTGTTCACACTATACATCTGACAACAGACATGTGGACCAGTGGCGCAGGCGCTGATTACATGTGCATCACTGCACACTGGGTCTCTTTTTCAGGGGTTAAAGCAAAGCTAAACGCAGGTGTTGACCCGGACCAAGTTTTTAAAGCTGCTCGGAAACATGCAACACTAGCCATGTTTGGCTTGGAGAAACGTCACACAGCACAAAACATTTTGGATGAGTTTAACACAAAGGTCCTTCACTGGCTGTCCCCAAAAAAACGCCAGATTGGTTATGTTTCCACGGATAATGGCGCCAATGTAGTTAAGGCCATGGAGCTGGGTCACTATTTCAGAGTGCCATGTTTGGCGCACTGTATAAACCTGGTTGTTAAAAAATTCCTGAGTGATAAAGACAGTCCAGCGTGCGAGGTAGTGGACACCTGCCGAAAAATGTGCAACCATTTCAGCCATTCTTTTAAGGCCCGGAAGCATCTGAGGAGCCTACTACATGAACGTCGAATGCCAGTGAAAGCACTCATCCAGGAGGTGGCAACACGTTGGAACTCAACCTTCTACATGCTTGAGCGTCTGTATGAGCAGTATACGGTACTCGATCACTATTTCTTAAAACAGCGTACAGCTCAGAAGGACCTGAGGATGGATGCGGCGCAATGGGAGCTAGTTAAAAGCCTGACAAACATGCTTCGTCCTTTTGAGTTCTTCACGCGTGCAGTCAGCAAGGAGGACTGTAATTTGGGAAAAGCTATCCCATTGTTGTACATGCTTGAGCACCAACTGAAGGCGGTGACTTCTGTGTTTCAAAAAGATAAAAAAACCAAGACCCTTTTGTTTTGGCGGAGAAATTATTAGAGCGCCTACAAGGTGATGAACGTCTTAAAATGATCCACTCAGAACAGCATTACATTTGTGCTACTATTCTGGATCCACGCTACAAAAAGGCGCTGGCAGGCCGAGCATTCTTTCCTTTTGCTGATGAAGATGTTACAAAGTACAAATGTTGGCTAGCCTTGTCAGCCAAGAGGTTTGAAAGAGAACGGCAGCTCATTGAAGGAAAAGGCAGTACATCAGCATCAGCATCAGCAGGCCATCCCCAGTCAAAACAATCCACTTCTGCACCTGTGGCTGTGGCACAAGTGACCTCTCAGCCGTTAAAGACACCGGAAACCGGATCATCTGCACCAGACACAACAGTAACATTGGATGCTGAAGAGGATTGGCTAACTCTGCTTGGGTTTGGTTCTCAAAAGGTAACAGCAACAGCTAAGCAAAGTGGAGGAACCTTGGAGGACCTTGAGTCGATGGTGCAGGACTATCTGAATGACTCAACAGAGGTCTATGTTAATGCTGACCCATTGGCGTATTGGCATGGGAAAAAAGAATTGTGGCCACAGCTCTCCAACCTGGCTTCAAATTATTTGTCTTGCCCACTCACAAGCGTGTCTTCTGAACCTGTTTTCAGTGCTGCTGGTGGCATTGTAACTCCCAAACGGAGCCACCTCTCGCCCAAAAATGTGGAGAGGTTAACAATGATCAAGATGAATCAGCACCTCATACCACCAAATTACAAAGTATGAGAAAGCACGCCGGATGAAGACGAGGTGGACAGCAACGTAGATGAGGGAATTTCTTCTCTGTTAGGTGACACTGATCTCACCCTGCCTGAATTCGCAGAGTATGATGACGAAGCCTTATTCTTATTCCTGGACCCTGACACCGAGCCCTGAAAATGAGACAATGAATCAATAACTTTCTTTTTCATCCTTATTTACTTTTATTCCTGTGTGTCTGTCTTTCTTTGTTGTGCACAGTTAATATAATTCAAACTTTAATCACTTAATCACAAAAACAAGCCAATCAGCAGAACTGTCTTCACTTGTTTTCTTATTGGTTTGAAGGTGCCGCAGTCTGCATTCTTCAGGTTCACAAGTTCAGAAGAACATGATCCTCTAACCTCCTCCTCCAGACTCCTATTTCCCTCAAAGCAGAGGGCTGGATTAGGCCCAATGAAGAAAGACTCAGCACTTGTGGGGGTGTTCTACTTCTTTGCGGGTGAGTTGACGGCTCTGGGGCCATTGCTGGGAAGCTCTAATACCGGATAAAAGTGGTTTGGACCAAATCGGAGGCAGAATTTTTTGTGTGTTTTTGCTGACTTGCTTGCCTTTGAGGTGCTCTTTGGGGGGGTTCTGGGTGTTTGTGGGTGAGTTTTGGGGTCTGGGAGCACTGCTGGGACAGTCTAATCTTGATTGCATTTGCTTTTCAGGAAATCCGTGATGGAAAACGGGAGTTGTGACCTAGCTGCACAGCGCGTTTGGACCGAAGGCCGAGAAATATTGTAAGTATGAGATTTTCCTTTTTGGCTGTTGGGGGGTGTTGTGCTTTTTGGCGGGTGGGTTGGCGGGTCTTGGGGCATTCCTGGGAAGGTCTAATACCGGATAGAAGTGGTTGGGACAAAATCCATAAGGAAAAGTTTTTTGGCACTTTTTGTAACTTAGGGTTCGTTAGGGTTAGCCCTAGCAGCAGGATTGCATGTGTTTCGGGGTGTTCTAGATTTTTGCAACTGAGTTCTGGGGTCATAGAGCACTCGTGAGAATGTGTAATTTTGGTTGCAAGTCATTTGAAGAAAATCCATGGTGGGAAAGGGGGGATAAAGAAAGCCTTTGCCACTATTCTTAACTTAGGGCTCGTTAGGGTTAGCAGTATTTCTATTGCATGTGTGTGGGTGGGGGGGTTTTCGAGTCTTGGAGCGATGCTGACTATGGATACTTTTGCTTGCTTGCAAGTGGTTTGAATACAATCCACTGTGGGTAAGGGGGTATTTGGGCATACTTTTACTTTCAAAGTACGTTTCTGCTAGGCCTCGTTTTTTGAGATTTGATTGGGGGTCTTCTACATTTTTGCGACTGGCTTTAGTAAGGGTCTGGGTGGGAGCACTGCTGGGTAGGTCTAATTTTGTTCTAAAACACAGTTTACAGTACACCTAGCTTGAGGGGAAAGATCCGCTAAATTAATTTGCCCATACTTATTTATCTTTCAAAAGGTGACTCAGACAGAGTACGCACTTTCAAAAATATTGTACTGTCTATTAGGAAAATCAAAGTGTGACTTTTTGCACTACACAGCGTACATACCTTATATTTATTGATCAGTGGTGTTGTAATATTATATCACTTCCTGTTTTTCGTTCAATAATTACAGGCCGGGTTTCAGTCTGTGTAATGGGGAAAAAAGGATGGAGTCAGGCTTCACATTTGCGAGCCGCAATTCAGCATCCACCAGGCAGGCAGTGGACAGGGTGTCTTCTGGTCACCAACATTGATGGACGAAGCGTCAGCTGGAATGGAGGAGTGCCGCTAATAAGAGGAATTGTTTGCTGCATGCAACTTACTTACCAAATTCAACAGGACAACTACAACAACATACAGATACTGTATCCATTGTTTTCTTCTATGTGTGTGACTGCATTTCTTGGATCTCTCTCTGCTTCTAAATTGATCCCTACAGCCATTCTATAGGCTTTACTTCGGCTATTTTTTAAACCTAATTCAATGTAGCCCTGTACTGTCGCATTCTGTCATTCACGGTTGTCGAAAGTACTGCTTACTTTTCAGTAACAATGCATTCAGTAGTGCATGCACTTCCTTTATGTCACGTAGAAGATTTATGGTTAGCTTTGTACCCAAAAATGTCTTTATGTTCAATTATTGTTTGTCCATGTTGTGCTTTTTTTTTCTCTCAACAAAACCTACTCAAAAAGAAACCCCCATTCCCATCCATTTTCCAAACCCTAACCCTCTTCCCCCGGGCTGTGTGGTTTTGCTTAATGTGTGACTAAATGACATCAATAATTCCAGACACTTGCTGGGGAGGATAAGGTCATAGCAACAAGCTGGTGAAGGAATCCGAGGATATATTCTAGACTTACTCAGCTTCAGTACTATTTCTTGTAGTAGTAGCCAATGTCAAAGAAATCCAACACAAGTACAAGTTATACTTTCAATACTTTACCATTTGTTAGGCTACATTGTGGCACTGTTCTAGTTTACTGTCACCTGCTATATTCTCTATCGTACCGTTGTAATGCTACAGTAAGGACAAAGCAGGTTTCATTTTCTTTTTTTCCATAGGCATGCAACTGCCACTGTGTCACACCACTAGTACCACCGCAATGAGTAGGAAATTTCATCCGCCCTGGATTGCCAACCTTAATCGCCATTTCCCGTGGAGCCAGCCCTGGGCCTAGCCCTACTTTCAAACACAAATTACAGGTAAGATAAGCGTTTGGTTGGAGGTAGTATAATGGAGTATTAGGAGAGACGAGAGATTGACGGTAGTACTACTAAAGTCCTAGGACTATTCAGGAAAACAAACTTACTGTTAAACCCCTACCCACCAGACTCAAAAGCAGTAAAAAACAGGTATGGTCAGATAAAGTTTCAAAAAGTATATTTTTATAGCCCTAACAAAATAATCTCCCGCAAGACCCTCCCTAACCCCAACGATTGTCCTTCAAAAGTCCCAAAAAAAACCAACTCCCAATTCCCACCCCCCAGAAAGTCTCTAAAAAAGGGGCAAGGGACACTACGGCAGGGTACTGTTGACTTTAGAAGGCCAGGGCATCATGCTCCTTGCGGAGCGTGGCATGGTCGAAGCGGAGGCCCTCCACCAAGTTCTTATAGGTTAGGACCTCCTGCTCCAGGTAGGAGACTCTGAGGCATAAGCGGCGCTGGCGTGCCTTGCAAATCCTGTGGGGGGCAGCTGCTGTCTTTGCTGCTCGGCGGTGGCGGTTGGCTTTGGTAGCCCGGCTCCGTACCTCTGGCGGACTGTGCTGGCTGGCAGCCCGTGGGGGCACGGAGGAGGATGCAGCTGTCCCAGTGGATGTTGTTGTTGTACCGGTAGACTGCGTCTCCTCCTCCTCCAGGGCCACCAGCCACCGATATTCAGTGACAGTGGCATCCAGCCTCCGTTGCCGGGCAATTTGAGCCAGCTCCCTCCTCCTTGATGGTGTGTTTGATTTGGAAGGAGCAACTATATGAAGAAAAAAAGACATAGTCTGTAACCAATGCTCCTTAAGATTAACACAAAATGATTGAGCAGAAAGTTGTGTCACAGTACAAGTAGCAAATTGAAAGCACAGTACATAACTATTGAGGACAGTATCTATGTAACCTCCGACTTCTTCATCCTTGCTCTAACATTAGTGGGAGTTTAAGGAACAAATTCTACGAGCACTATGGACTTCCATTACAGTCGACTATGACAGTACACCAGTCTTATTCTTCTTCTTCTCTCTTGTTTAGGAAAATTGGTACGTTATCTTAAGCAAGCCGGCATAATGCCAGCGCAGTGAACTTGCACCCGAGAAAAACAGACACACACCATGATGAGTGACACAGACTTGCGTTACTGTACCGGTCCAGTACATGCAGGTGGTGAAGCTCTTACTTTTCTATTACGGGTGGCACTGAGAATACTCTGTTAAAAGGGCTACTGCTTAATTAATTTAGCTTTCACCCTATAGTGCAAATGAGTATTAGTAAAGGAAAATGAAGAAGCTAAATAATCTGATTATCTATCACTTCCCATGGAATGTATTTGATGACATATGGGATGACTTTAGGTGCTTTGCTTATTATTGAGTGAACAGTGATACACCCACAAATGAATGACGTACTACTAAACTAAAGTTATTAAGAGAGGTAGGGAGTGTCCACCGTAATAACCGGATATATGCTGTGCTTGCAGTTGCAATACAAACTACTGCTACTATTCATGGTAGTATTTGGACAAAATTACAACTTCTTTTCCTTGCCTTTCCTACACTGGAACGGACGTGCGGGTGCGGTGTTACATGCTCTTCAAAGTAACAATTAGTTCATCCAGTGACCGTCTACTCTCTCTAGATACACATATGCTATCTAAGAGTCAGATAGTACCATGATCCAGGCATCCATCCATTCAAAGTATATGCACACATACAGTTTCTGTTTCACCCACCCAGGCTGTTCTCCTTCCACCCATCCTTGCTTCATCATTCACCCAGCCATGCACCATACCATATTCTTTCCTTCCCAGCCACCTCGGGGACCAAGCAAACACATATCATTCTTCTTTGCCAGTCATCATTACATTTCTCGTCCTTCCACACTTACTTACACCCTTCTTTCGCTTTTCGATCATCCCATCCATCAAGTTCATCTCAGATCTGATTGGGATTCTTCTCGCCAAAAACTTCACAGCTAAGTCGAAGTACATTTAGAGGAGGCTACTTCCTGGTTGATTTATAATACACCCGTGCAGAAAGCACACTCTGCAGTCTTCAATCTCAATAAGTAAGGAATATATAGCTTACCTCTGCCCGCCACCACCGTGTTATCCCTCACAGGCATGTCCGGCACTTGCACCGCCTCCTCCCCAGACTTGTTCCCCTTGTCCAATGCCACCACCTCCACGCTGGCCCCGCCTCCAGATGTTCCACCTACAAAGTACATTTAATAATGTTAGAATACACCACTCACTACTATATAATATTTGGTCTAGGAGGAAGAAAGAAATGTGAAAAAAAAGAATACAATGTAATAATTTGTGACTGTCTACTCTAAAGTAAAAATGTCCCTTTTTCCAGGGAAGGCTGTTTTTAGCACAACTGATGAATGCTTGCTTTTTATTTTTAACACGCACCACTTTTTCTCCTAACAGACAGAAGCTTGACTTCTAAGAACACGAGCAAGATCAAGTTCAAACCAGGTGAGAGCTCGGCTCGACCACAAGAAATGTGTCCAATTAATCGTCAGCACTAAGCACTTTTCCATTTTCAGTTAAACGTTTACTTTTATGACAAACTTGATTTTAATAAATGTATTTACTTTTAATAACGCTTTTAAACTTAAATAGACTCTGTGGTTTTTGGTCCTCCAGACTTGAGTGGATGAGCTAAAGGTTTTGGAATTTTTGCAAGCATGAGTCCGTGCCTCTGACATCATTGGGGATCAATCATCGGTGACTTTGGGAGCTAAATGACTCTGCCACACTATCTAGTCAGTAAGGAGATTGGGGGTTCAACTACAAAGTCTGTTATCACTGAGGTATGTGGAAAGTCTAACAGCACCTATTATAATTGATAAGCTAAGCAATGCATTATTTAGTGTCCATAGTTCTGTTTGTGCAGATTTGTCCCTACAACAGTAGTAGAATGGATTGTCCTACTATCCAAACCAAAAGTAAAGTAGTATCTTATTCTTTCTTGGTGGTCATTCACCTTTTTATTGTTGGCAATTGTCAAAGCATAAACATTTAGAAGACTTGAAAAGACATTATGGACAATCCCAGAGGACTGCACTCAGTGCATAGAGCTATTGCTGACTAGAATGGGAGTCCAATGGAATTGCCAAATGTGCAATCTTAGTTAGCTACACAGACAGACTAATAAGAATAATCTAGTAATACCACAGGGAGTCATAGTCGAGGCAGGGTAAGAATTTAGATCCAGTCTACAAGAAGATCCAAGACGATTTAGAAAAAATAAAATGAGGAACGCTAGGAAAAAATAAGTACTCTATATTAAAATGAAAACTTACTGGGGCCAGCAAAGGAGCCCTAGCCAGCCCGATCCTGGCCTGCATCCTGAACAGCACCCTCCTCCTCCTCCTGTGTCCTCTTGCCCCTGGGGGGAGCTGATGTACAACATGAAAGAAAGAAAGACCAGAAAACGTGGATGATATTTGTCAACCAAATCAAACATTTCAAAAGAACAATAACAAAATATTTTGGCGAAATAGCAAATAGACAACTATTCCACGGGATATATTATTGACCGATCTCATGTGGTCTACTACGTTATTAGTATTGCTTGATTTGCGGACCGTCGAATTGGAAACTTCTTATGTAACTCACTAAACAAAGTACTAAAAAGGTTTGCCTAGGATTGGCAGGCAGCAGTCCACAGCATGCGCAGTGACAGACAAAGTCCATCATGATTGCAGATCAGAGACAACACTAAAGTTTCCTACTACATTAACCAGTCATTAAAATACTCAAACTATCAATCCACCACCACTATTTCTTCTTATCGCCATGTGTACAAAGGAAGGACTGGACTTGAGTCTGTAGGGGCTGATTTAGAAGCCCCTTGCAGCTCTTTTGCTCCATTGTTGCATGACTTTTGTGACGCAGCGGCAGAACAAAAGAGGCGCAATGGTGCTGCGTATATTAACAACATGACGCATATGGGAGATGCATCACGTTGTAAAGCCCTGCGCCATCAGGGGGCGTTCCGGCACAAGGGAGGGCGTTCCTGTGCAGGAACACATCCTAAAAGTGGCTGAGGGAAATCTACAAGATTTCAATCACTCACTTTAACGACAATGATGCGTTACTCAAACCCTGCGCCTGCTTGAAGCAGTCGTACGGCTTGATGCAGCATTGGGGAGATAGGGCACCCCAGAGCATTGATGGAGCTGCGCCATCGTTGCAACGCAACTCCAGCAATGCGCAGCCTTTATGGCAAAGATGCGTAACGTTTTGGTGACGTTTTGGGCCCATGGTGCGCCGCATTGTAAATACGGCGCACCATGGGTGATGGTGGCGTGGCGCACAATTACTGGCGCATCCCTGCTACTTTGCAGGGATGCGCCGGTAATTAAAAATCTGAACCTTAGTGTCTAGCATTACGCAGTTCTTTAAACTACATTCATACATAATTTCACAGGCCAATGAAATGAACACAAAATCGAAAACAAATAAGCATAGTAGCAACACTACTGAGAAGGAGAGCAGTGCACCTGAAATGCACAGAAGATTTTGAAATATAATTTACCTACAATGTAATGAGCAGCATTATTGCTCTTGGTAAAAAACAAAAATTTGCAATATAATAACACACAGAGCAGGAGAAAACAGAGTAGTAAAGAAATAGCTACTACTACTCACCAAGCCCGGGGATCTCAAGGCCAAGCAGGTCGAGCAGATCGCGTTCACAGTCCAGGACATCCGTCCAGCGGTGGGTGGCCTGGTTGTAGGTGCGCCGGACCCGAGAGTGGTGGTACATGGCCCGGCACACCTTCTCCCACCGCTTCCGGCGCTCCCGGATCCCGTACCCGCTACCGATCCTGCCGCCTGCCATGATGGTCCTGGGGAGGCGGCGCTGAACATAAAAAATCTTCGGGCTGAAGATCTCCCGGGGTACGACCTGCTCCCCCCTCAAACGCCCGCACGGGAGCCGGGCACGGGGTGCGGGACCCTTCCCCTTCTCAGGATGCTTCCCGTCTCCCTTCACCATGGTCTGGGCAGAAAGGAAGCTAAATAATAAAGAAAATAGAATAGGGAAGAGAAGAAAAGTAAAGAGTTGAAAAAAGTAGTTTAAAATTAACCAAAAGTAGCAGAAAACACAAAAATATAGAGCAAGAAAAATAGAGAGATAGATAATAAGTAAAATAGATTAAAAAAAACTTCAAACAATCAAAGGATGGCAGAGATACAGAGAGGATACCAAAAGCATGCCCAGAACCATAGCAATGAATGAGAAACAAGATGGCCGCGCCTGTTCACGACCGCGCGGGTAAGTTCGCGCGAGATTCTCCTCGCGAACACCCACAAAATTGTACTAGCGAGCCGCACACTTTGCGAGATTACACTTCGCGCCTGGAAACGGAAATACGTCATGCAAACAAGATGGCCGCGCCCTTGAACGACCCCGAGGGTAACTTCGCGCCTTGCGCTGCAAGCGGCTCGCTAAAACGCACAAAACCTTGCGAACTGACAGGCCGCAAAAAAACAAATCGCATATTCGCACGAATTCGCGGCTTCCAAATCCGATCTCGCGCACGTTCACGCCCCGCGAATCTCGCGAAATTGCTGAAAAACGAGTTTTGCAAAACTGAAAGCACTCAGCAGGTGCAAGAGTTCAAACTCATCATTAGTAACCATTCCCTGTAGTGCTTCCTGACTGGAGCCCCTCCAGAGTTCAGTTACTAGTTGCAACAATTGTATGACCCTGCTCTGACCCTCACAGCAGGCTAATAGAATAGCTACAAGTAGGCCACAAAGGTCGTGGAAAAAAAAATTGCACTGCAACAGAAAGCAAATTACTGATAAGGAAGCAGGTGCCAGACCTGGAATTTTAAAACAGTGACACATTAATAAACTAACCCCAAATTAATTCATGTCAGTTGAAGCAGGGCAGGCGTGCTTGCTTTTCCCCTCCATAATCTACAGCGATGATGAACCAGAGGGTGGCATTGATGTAACAGAGGATGGCATGCGTGAAACAGAGGGTGGCAGTGGTGAAACAGAGGGTGCTGGGAACCTGTGATGATGAACCAGACGTAGAAACAACATAGTCGCGACCGTTGTGAGCCGACAAGTAAGTTCGCAATTGCAAACTGGTACCAAACCCTCGCGAACTGGCAGAAACCCTTACGAACACAAAAAAAAAAATCCGCAAATTCGCGAGAATTCGCGGATTTTGCGGATTGCGAGTTCGCAAATACGCAAATTCACAAACGCCAGATTCGCAAAATTCGCCCATGCTTAAGCATGCCCCCGCCATATACCCATGACTCCATGCCAATGGCTGCCGCACTTGTGAAGGGGGTGTTGCTGGTGCCACACCACCGTTGCCAGGTGGTAGCTACCACGATTTTGGGCACTTGCAATGGCAATGTCCATTGTGAACACTGCATCAGTACACAGCAGCAACATGGTTAAGGGGACATCGTTGTGCACACAATGCCATTATTCCATATAATTCACAGGTGGACACACGTTATGTGTGACGCACATTGGTCTGTGGTACCTGCCATTTCACTTATGCATTTGATGTTTGATGATGATTCATAGTGTGAAGCTGATGTCAATAATGTGTGAGAAATCAATGTGTTGTGGGTCAGTGCTGACCTTGGCAAGGCTTGTCTCACTGTATGGTGTTGTTACTTACTTGTGCTACCATATCAGCTCATGCACACAAGTGACAGTTTTCCAGCTACTGTGATCATTGGGCTGTTGATGAGTGCCAAGCTCACATGATGCATTGAGGTGTGACAGGTACAGCAGATGGGTATGAGACAGGCATGGTCATTTTACACACTTTTGTGGATGGTACGGTACGAGCCATGCACAGGTGGAATGTGGGGTTCTGTATGTGTGCATTCCCATTGACCTATGTGTTGTTTGCGGCACTTGTGTATTGTTAATGGAGAGGTGTTCCCTCTGTGTGTCTCAAATGTCCACCCATGTAACCTGGTGTGCCAGGCATCTCCCATGGCAGTCTTTGGTTTTCCGTGACATCCTTAACATTATGTGCTGTGGCCATCTCATGATGGTTGTCATTGACATTTGTCCATTTATATCAATACTAGGAGGAGGCCTAATTTCATATGTCACCTGACAGTGCTGGAGGACATGAAGGATATAGCGATCATTTGCAAGTTCCGCCTCAACAGACTGACACTGAAGACCCTTTGTGGACTGTTGGAGCCCCACCTGGAGCCTCGTCGCCACTACCCAACAGCATTCATACCCACATACAAAGTGATGGCAGCCCTCCACTTTTTTGCAACTGGTTGCTTCCAGGAAACCGTGGCCAGAGCTGCAGGGATGTCACAATCAATGTTCAGCCTGGCGCTCAGGGATGTTCTTGCAGCCATGATGACAAATAAGGATCGATACATACATTTCCCCAGAGGAGCAGAATTGGTTGCTGTAAAGGGTGACTTCTATCCCATTGAGCACATCCCCCATGTTGTTGGTGCCATCGATTGCAGTCACATAGGTCTGGTGCCACCACAGGCGACTGAGCACATTTTTTGAAATCGTAAACAGTATAATTTGATGAATGTGCAGGTGGTGTGCCTTGCGGACATGACCATATCACATGTGTGTACAAGATTCCACGGCTCAGCCCATGATTCGTACATCCTGAGGAACAGCATGGCGCCCCGGATGATGGCAAATCTGCTTCCCGAGCAAGCTTGGATTGTGGGTGAGTATGCCTAGTGATATGGCATGCTGTGTATGTGACCTGCTGTCCTCTGGCTGTGCAACATTGCAATGTGTGTTCGTCATTCACAGGTGACTCTGCATATCCCAGCCGTCCATGGCTGCTGAACCCACTACAGAATCCCTGGAGTCCGGCTGACGTCAGGTACAATGAGGCACATGTCAGGACCCGACGTGTCATTGAGTGGAATTTTGGCCTGCTCAAGTCAAGATTCTGCTGCCTTGACAGAACTGGAGGTGCACTGTCATACTCGCCTGGGAAGGTCTGCAAGATCATTGTGGCATGCTGTATGCTGCACAAAATGGCGATTCACAAGTTGATTCCCTTGCTCTTGGATGATGGTGAGGACCCAAGGCCCCCGCCTGCCCAAGGACCTGAGTCCAGTGATGAGGACAGTGGAGAGGAGGAAGTAGTTGACATGCGTCAACGGCTCATCACCCGCTACTTCACTTGAAGGTGGGTGAGGAGGTACGACTTTTACATGGTCTGGTGTGATTGCTGTGGTTGTGAAGGGCTATGCACAGATGGTACAGACAGGCACATGTTGAGTCACCTGTGTGTGGAAATGTGACAGTAACATTTCACATGTGAACGTACACAAAACTCTGTTTGTTGACACTTGCTGCACATTTTGTTGTCTACCTGTAGAATTATGTGGATGTTTTGTGTAGTGTTATGTCTGTGATGCCACACTAACGACAGTGATTGTTGTTCTGTTGTGTCTCCATAGGTGCTTCAAAATTATCCAGCCCTACATACTGTACATCTTTTGAAAACATCACAGAGATTTTCAGAACTGTAAATATTGAACTAAAAACAAAACTGAAAAATTCAAGTGCATCATGGTATTTTATTTACAAAGTTGACATTTGAGTGGTGTGGGCATATTTACGTGAAGGTGGTGATGGAGCAGTGAATTGACAGTCATGGTGGACGAGATGCAAGAGTAGACACCACATGGATATGGTGACCCCGTCCAACAGACTGGTGCCATTAACAAGGCAGTGTGGGGAAGGACAGTCCAAACAGTCATAGAGTGGGGAAAAGGGTTGCCATTAGGATTGGCTCTGTGAATGGCTTGTGGCTGGTGCTTTGCCTCCAGAGACTCCCAGGCTTTTCTTTGGATGCCCCCTTGATCGCTTTGGCGGGGGGGGCTGCTGCATGCCCAGCAGCGTCTGAGGACTCACCCCTGCTGTGGCTGCAGGGGAGGATAGTGCACTGTCACCCTGCAGCACAACAGAGGGGGACGGAGGTGTATTTTGGGACGCTGGCCTGTCCCTCTGTAATGCCACTTGCTGGGCCATGAGGTCCACCATTTGTCCAATGCGTGTGTCGATGGACCTCATCAGCAGGATGAGCTCATGTAATAGTTTGTCAGAACCGCCACTTTGTCCCTGGACCTGTTCACCATGACTCTGGTGAAGTGGTCTAGGGATGGTGTTCCAACCTCCTGAGGTCTGGGGGTGACCCTGGCCCTCCCACCTGCCCTGCTGCCACTGACCTGTTGCCTTGCCACGGTAGGTCCACACACACTCTCCCTGCCCTCCACAGTTGGTGGTGTGTCCTGGTCATCCCCTGGGACAGGGAGGGTGCTGCAGGTGGTACTGGCGGTGCTGGTGGCGGAGGTGGCAGCGGTGGAGGCACAGGCCATGACAGCAGGGGTCTGTTGTGCTGTTGTTGCAGCAGACATGGTGGTGGGGAAGAAGGGGCCCTGGGACCTGTTGGTCCCTGGCACACCAGATGAGCTGGCCTGGAGGTCATCGTCCAAACTATCCTAGGAGTCAACATCCGAGAGACTGGCTCTGCTGGTCGTTGTTGTCCTCAGCAGCTAGTTCTTCATCACCTGTGGATTAGATGGGGAATGGTCAGTGTTGGGCACTGTGCAAGTATTCTGTTAGCTGTGTTTCATCCACTGTCTGTACACTACACAATTGAGACAACTTCACTATTATCATTAAGTGCAATACTGGGCATTATTACATGGTGTAGAGGAACAAAAATTACTTGTACATGTCAGATATTGATTCATTGCATGTAATTGGTGCTGTGTGTTGTGATGCAGGGCTACCACCCCCAAACACCCAGAACAGGGAAGATGGCTACCTACCTGTAAGTTTGTTTGGTAAACAGTGCAATGGCTGACACATGCTCCTAGGTGGGGTAGGCCTCTATCCTGCTCAGGTGTGGGATAGGGGGCATGGTGGGAGTTGTGATACAGCCCTCCCACTCCAAACAAGCCTTCCAAGCAAGATGGCTACCTACCTGTTAGGTGAGGCTGAACAGTGAAATGGCTGACACATGCTCCTGGGTGGGGGAGGCCTCCATGCCGCTGGGGTGTGGGACAGGGAGCATGGTGGGAGTAGTGCTGGGCTCCCACCCCCAAACAGCCAGAACAGGGAAGATGGCTACCTACCTGTAAGTTTGTTTCGTAAACAGTGCAATGGCTGACACATGCACTGGGGCAGGGTAGGCCTCCATGCTGCTGTGGTGTGAGACAGGGAGCAAGGTGGGAGTGGTAGTGCGGGGCTCCCACCCCCAAACAGCCAGAACAGGGAAGATGGCTACCTACCTGTAAGCTTGTTAGGTAAACAGGGCAATGGCTGACATATGCTCCTGGGTGGGGTAGGCCTCTATCCTGCTCAGGGGTGGGACAGCGGGCATGGTGATAGTCGTGGTACAAGCCTCCCACTCCCAAACAAGCCTCCCAAGCAAGATGGCTACCTACCTGTTAGGTGAGGCTGAACAGTGCAATGGCTTACACATGCTCCTGGGTGAGGGAGGCCTCTATCCTGCTCAGTTATGGGACAGAGGGCATGGTGGGAGTGGTGGACAGGCCTCCCACCCCCAAGCAAGCCTCCCAAGGAAGATGGCTACCTACCTGTTAGGTGAGGCTGAACAGTGCATTGGCTGACACATGCTACTGGGTCGGGGAGGCCTCCATGACGCTGGGGTGTGAGACAGGGAGCATGGTGGGAGTGGTAGTGCAGGGCTCCCACCCCCAAGCAGACAGAACAGGGAAGAAGGCTACCGACCTGTAAGTTTGTTTGGTAAACAATACAATGGCTGACACATGCTCTTGGGTGGGGTAGGCCTCCATGCTGCTGGGGTGTGGGACAGGGAGCATGGTGGTAGTGGTAGTGCAGGGCTCCTACCGCCAAACAGCCAGAACTGGGAAGATGGTACCTACCTGTAAGTTTGTAGGTAAACAGTGCAATGGCTGATACATGCTCCTGGGTATGGTTGACCTCTATCCTGCTCAGGTGTGGGACAGGGGGCATGGTGGGAGTCGTGGTACAGGCCTCCTACCCCCAAACAAGCCTCCCAAGCAAGATGGCTACCTACCTATTAGGTGAGGCTGAACAGTGCAATGGCAGACAAATGCTCCTGGGTGGGGTAGGCCTCTATCTTGCTCAGGTGTGGGACAGGGGGCATGATGGGAGTCACGTGGTACAGCCCTCCCACCCCCAAACAAGCCTCCCAAGCAAGATGGCTACCTACCTGTTAGGTGAGGCTGAACAGTGCAATGGCTGACACATGCTCATGGGTGGGGGAGGCCTCTATCCTGCTCAGGTGTGGGACAGGGGGCATGGTGGGAGTCATGGTACAGCCCTCCCACCCCCAAACAGGGCATCCCAAGCAAGATGGCTAGCTACCTGTTAGTTGAGGGTGGAACATGCAATGGTGTTTGGGTTGTGCAAGGAAGTACTTATCAGTCTGTTGGTTAACATTTGTTTGTACTTACCAGCCTCCACTCCACCAGATACTCCTGTGAGACTCTCAGGATTCAGCATGGCAAGCACCTTTTCCTCCAATGGTGTGAATGGTTTTGGTAGAATGGGAGGGCCACCGCCAGTCTTGTCAGCCAGCTCCCGGTTCTTGCTTCTCCTCTATTTGACAACCCTCTTGAGATCATGCCACCGCTTCATGATCTCCTTCTTGGATCGCGGGGTGGTCCCTGCTGCATTGACCCTTTGTACTATCCTTTCCCACATTTGTGTCCTTGTGGCTAATGGTGTCTGTTGGACCAGGCTACCAAACAGTTGTGATTCCACTCTCACTATCTCATTGGCCATGACTGTCAACTCACTCTCTATGAATTTGGGCATTTTACGTGCGGCCATGGTGCGTGGTGTTTGAAGTGTTTGTGGGTTCAGGAGTGTGTGTGGTGTTGATGTGTGCGGTGTGTTGTATGCTGGAGGATTGTTGTTGCTGGTGTGATGGTGGTAGTGATGGTGGTGGTGGTGTGTGCGCTGTGTTCTCTTGCCTCTCCTGTCAGATGTGGTGTATGCCCTTCTCTTCTGGGGTGTTGCAAAGGATTGTGGTCAGTAAAGGGGCTGGTTTTATACTCAGCTGTGTGGGTGTGTCCAAATGGGATTTTGCTGTGAGGTGTGTTGTGGGTATTGTCCTGGGAAATGGATGCTTTTTTGGGCATTTGTTTTTTCATTGGTATGTGTTTCGTGTATTTGGAGGTATGGCTACTTTGATTTGTGCTAAGTTTGGCATTGTTGCGGTGTTTTGGCAACGTCCGCCATGTTTTTCATGTACCGTCCGCTGCGGTGGCTATGCTGCTGCTCTTCTGCTGTCTCGGCCATTCACTCCTGGGGGATAGCGTGGCGGTTGGAAACAGCGGATCGTACCGCAGGACCATCGGGAATATCCTAATTTCCCGTGCGGAGTCTCTGCTTTGCTTGCGGCGGGTTGTAGCTTTTCTGGTGCTTTTCCGACCGCCGCTGTCGGTTTTTGGACATCACTGCCCGTGTCGGGAGGTTTTTGTTAGCCCGCTTCCGCAGCAGTCGGTCTTTTTTGGCGGTTGATCCTAATTTGACCGCAGGTTTATCGGCGGACCCGGCAGGCGGTTGTTTTCTGCCTCGATGGCGGTCAGGGTGATTTTCCGCCCGCTATCCTAAAGGGTCCCTAAGTATGGTTGAATAGAGCTGCAGGCCAATGTCATTTGGTGCCGAAGTACTGTGCTTTTATTAATTTCCAGCCCAATTCTTAGAGGCTTGAAGTGATTAAAACAAATAGATTTGAGGTCTTTTCTAGATATTGTGCACATTGAATCCGGGTTAGTATAAAAGTCAGATCTGCCTAGATCATTTGACAGCTTTCTGATATAATTCAACCAGGGAATCTTTCCAAATTGTTCTAGTCCCAAGGAGTCTTTTATGATGTCTCTATTTAACTCTAAATAGGGCGACGTCCAGACTGTAACATGGGCTGCATTTTAATCACTTCTGCAATATGGGTATCCCCAGTTCGCTGTGACAATTAAAAACTGACAAGCTTTGAGGGACAGCTAATATAAATCTTAAGAAAATTTCTATTACTTGTATAGAGGAAACATCATAAAATCCAAGGATTCCTGCCCCATACATAGATATGCCTAAACATTTAGCTTAGTAGATTTTTAATAGGATCCCCAGGGGCCTTCTACCTATTTTCTTCGCGAATAGCATCACAGCTGGGGTCGATCTCTTAAATAGGAGGGTCCTATTCTTAATCGCGGATCTCCAAGTCCCAGTATCCTCTAGCAAGATACCTAGGTAATAACATTTCTTAGTAGGTTCAATTTTACCATTTTCTACATTTAGCTTGGTAGATTTTTAATAGGATCCCCAGGGGCCTTCTACCCATTTTCTTCGCGAATAGCATCACAGCTGGGGTCGATCTCTTAAAAAGGAGGGTCCTATTCTTAATCGCGGATCTCCAAGTCCCAGTATCCTCTAGCAAGATACCTAGGTAAGAACATTCATAGTAGGTTCAATTTTACCATTTTCTACTATTAGCTACACTGTTTATTCCTTCCCTTACTGCAGGACATTACAAAGGTCTTCTTAACATTAAGCTTCAAACCCTTGTTGTCCATGAAATCAATCAATCAATCAATCAAAGCATTTATATAGCGCACTACTCACCCAGAGGGTCTCAAGGCGCTAGGGGTGAGGGGTCCGCTACTGCTCGAACAGCCAGGTCTTGAGTTGCTTCCTGAAGGCGAGGTGGTCCTGGGTTAGGCGGAGGTGGGTTGGGAGGGAGTTCCATGTCTTGGCGGCGAGGTAGGAGAAGGACCGTCCCCCTGTGGTGGCTCTTCGGATGTGGGGGACGGCGGCGAGGGCATGGCCCGTCGATCGAAGCTGGCGTTTGGGAGTGTAGAAGTTGAGGCGGCTGTTGAGGTATCTTGGGCCTTGGTTGTGTAGGGCTTTTTGTGCGTGGGTGAGGAGTCGGAAGGTGATTCTCTTGTTGACCGGGAGCCAGTGCAGGTCTCTCAGGTGTCCGGAGATGTGACTGCGACGGGGGATGTCCAGGATGAGTCGTGCTGAGGCGTTCTGGATCCGCTGGAGTCTCTTCTGGAGTTTGGCGGTGGTTCCGGCGTAGAGGGAGTTGCTGTAGTCCAGACGCCTGGTGACGAGGGCCTGGGTGACCATCTTCCTGGTCTCGGTGGGGATCCACCGGAGGATCTTACGTAGCATGCGCAGGATGTTGAAGCACAACGAGGAGACGGCGTTGACTTGTCTGGTCATGGAGAGGGAGGAGTCCAGGATGAAGCCCAGGTTGCGTGCGTGGTCTGTTGGTTTGGGTGCGCTGCCTAGGGCTGGGGGCCACCAGGAGTCATCCCAGGCGGAGGGTGAGGATCCCAGGATGAGGACTTCCGTCTTGTCCGAGTTCAGTTTCAGGCGGCTGTTCTTCATCCATTCGGCTACCTCTTTCATCCCTATGTGAAGGTTGGCTCTGGCGGCGGCGGGGTTGTTGGTGAGGGAGAGAATCAGCTGGGTGTCGTCGGCGTAGGAGATGATGTTGAGGTTGTGCTGGCGTGCGATGTCTGTGAGGGGGCTCATGTAGACGTTGAAGAGGGTTGGACTGAGCGAGGAGCCTTGAGGAAAGCCGCAGATGACTTCGGTGGCTTCAGATCTGAACGGGGGGAGGCGGACTCTCTGTGTCCTTCCGGCGAGGAAGGAGATGATCCACTCCAGTGCCTTCTCCTGGATTCCGACGTTGCTGAGTCGCTGCACTAGTGTAGGGTGGCAGACAGTGTCGAAGGCCGCGGAGAGGTCTAGGAGGATGAGGGCTGCTGTTTCTCTGTTGTCAAGCAGTGCTCGGATGTCATCGGTGGCTGCGATCAGGGCGGTCTCGGTGCTGTGGTTGACCCGGAAGCCAGACTGCGAGAGGTCGAGGGATCCGTTCGTCTCAAGGAAGGCGGCCAGCAGCTTGTTGACGGTCTTCTCGATGACTATTGCAGGAAACGGGAGCAGCGAGATTGGGCGGTAGTTCTTGAGGTCGGTGGGGTCGGCTGATGGCTTCTTTAGTAGAGCGCTGAGTTCGGGGTGCTTCCAGCTCTCCGGGAAGGTAGCGGTGTCGAAGGAGGTGTTGATTATGTCCCACAGGTGGGGTGCGATGACAGCGTCGGCCTTGTTGAAGTCGTGGTGAGGGCAGGGGTCTGTAGGAGATCCGGAGTGGATGGAGTTCATCGTGCGGACGGTGTCTTCGGTGTTGATCGGGGTCCAGATGCGGAGGGTGGTGGTGGGGGGCGGTGGTTCGGTCGTGGCGGGTGTCGGTTGAGTGCTGAAGCTGTTGTGTATGTCCACGATCTTGTTGTGAAAGTAGGAGGCGAGGGAGTTGCAGAGGTCTTGCGAAGGGGTGATGTCGTTGTTTCCGGCGTTGGGGTTGGAGAGCTCTTTAACGATGTTGAAGAGTTCCTTGCTGTTGTGTGCGTTGTTGTCCAGTCGTTCCTTGAATGCGGTTTTCTTGGTGGCGTGGATGAGTTGGTGGTGTTTTCGGGTGGCGAGCTTGAGGGCAGTCATGTTGTCCGGTGTTGGGTCTCCGCGCCAGGTTCTCTCGAGGGCTAGGCAGTTCTTCTTGGAGCTCTTGAGTTCGTCGGTGAACCATGGGGCTTTCTTGCTACCGGGTCTGCTAGGCGGGGTCTTCAGAGGGGCGAGGTCGTCTGCGCAGTTGCTGACCCACTTCGTGAGGTTGGTGGCCGCCTGGCTTGGGTTCGTTGCGCTGGGGGGAGGGTTCCTGCTCAGGGAGGTCGCAAGCTGGTTGGCTGTGATCTTGTTCCAGCTTCTGCGTGCAACCTGTTGCTGGTGGTGGTGGATCGTGGTCCTTCTGAAGCTGAAGTGGACGCAGCTGTGGTCCGTCCAGTGGAGTCCGGTGGCGTGGCTGAAGGCGATGTCCTTGCTGGATGAGAAGACGGGGTCGAGTGTGTGTCCGGCGTAGTGGGTGGGGGTGGTGACCAGCTGCTTGAGTCCCAGGTTTGCGAGGTTGTCCAGCAGGGTGGTGGTGTTGCGGTCGTTGTTGTTCTCCAGGTGGAAGTTGAGGTCCCCGAGGAGGATGTAGTCAGTGGAGAAGAGGGCGTGCGGGCTGATGAAGTCGGCGATTAATCAATGTAGGTGGTAAGGGCCCTTTGTAAGCCAAGTTGGGTTCTTGATATCAAAACCACGTCGTCCACGTAGAGAAGGGAAACAATCAGTTTGTTATTAACTTGTGGAGAATCTCTCACCGTAGCCACCAGTTCCTCCTCCAAAGTGTTGGTATATAATGAGTAGAAGAACAGGGCCAGTACACAGCCTTGTCTAACACCCCTCTCCACGCGGAACGACTTAGTGCATTCTCCCTTTAGGCCGTACCTCATCCTGGCTGTGGCTCTTGCGTATAATTGCCTCAAAAATAACACCAGGGAGGACTCAACCTTAAGGCCTCCAGAATTTGCCATAGCCTGCTATGAATGACACAATCAAAAGCTGCAGTAAGATCAACAAATACCACAAATAGTTTAACCTATTAAACGGTCCCCCTACCCTCCCTAAAGCAGTATTGGGCCGGACTTAAGATATTGTTTTCTTCGGCCCACTGTTGGAGTCTATTGAGAATGACCCTTCCTGCAACGTTCATAAATAAGTCTAGGAGGGATATAGACTGGTAACAAGCAGGGTTTTCCCTGTCCCCCTTTTTTTAAAAATTGGTACAATTACGGACTCCGACCACGATAAAACCATTGATAAAACCTTTGACACAACAAGCTGCGAGCACTTGGGTTAACAAAGGAGACCAAACTTCCATTGTAGATTGATACAGGTCTATCGGAGTCCCATCAGGGCCCGGGGCCTTTCTACCTTTGCTCTCATTTATGGCCATCAAAACTTAACCATGAGTGAAGTGGATATTGATCGGCATAAAGGGGATAAGATTGTCCGATGATGATGGATCTTGTGAAATTATAGCGTTTTTACCCTCTTTACCCTAAACCTGGGAGAAAAAGTGTACCCAAGAGTTCTCACTGATTGCAACCTCTGCTGTAGCTCCCTCATTATTACCAAAGAACGGTGCCCTTACTGCCTGCCGGAAATAAGAGCAATCCCTGCGAAGAGAGGCTTCATAGAGATTCTGCCAAGCCTGATCTTTAATTTCCTTCTTTCGTTTATTCCTGGCACAATTATATGCCTTCCTATACCCCCTGATTTCCTTATAGTCCCGATCTTTTTTATGTACAGCAGCCTTTAGTGCAGAATAAGCCTTAGTGCATGCTGTATCAAACCAACCGTTCTTATAATTGGATGACTCCTTACGGGGACGACTCAAAGTTTCTTGTATCACCAATACGATCTGTGAATACGCAGTCAGTATATCCTTATAAGCGATCCTTTCATGTAGACACTCTAAAATGGGGTCTCTAGCCTTAGACATAATCTTTAGGTTCAAGGCCTCGGAATCTTTTCCACCCCATCGCACGGAGTATCCATTTTGGCGATCCATTACATTATCATGTGTCCATATCACACTTTGAACCACCGAAAGAGTACTCGTAACTCTTAATGGGGAGCGTGATCCTAATACTCAGTGGGTGGTGCTCGCTCAACCCGTTATGGTGAATAATAAATTAGTTGATCCAAGTTGCGTAACGACTTGGAATAATTATGAAATCTATCGTAGAGCTAAGGCCTCGGCCAATAAACGTGGGACCAAACTCTAATGAGGGGGAACAGAGCTTATTGGTGAAACTGAGGTCATGAGTTGCCATAACCTCATTATAACTTTCACCCCTATCGGAATTAACAAAGTGGGGTGTATAGGTGTTCTAATCTACATCATTGTCCTCTAACCCACAATAAGCCTAGAAACAATTTCCAATATTAAAGTCCCCTCCCCAGATTATAATTAAGTCCTTCCCTATAGGTGCAAATAGATTACTCAAGTCATCATTAAGATTTTTTAGGACATTGGTAAAGTTTTCCTTATCTATATTATTATAGAAATTAATAACCACTACCACAATTTGTTTGTGAAAAATGAATGTTAACAATTTGGTAATAGGTAGACGACTTAAAAATGTTAATCTTCATGACCCTTAATATGTTTGAGATATGAACACAAATCCCCCCTTTATTCCTGCCATGAGCTGATCAAAATGCTGGTATATGGAAGGTCTTAAAGCCATCTATGTGCAGTTCGTTCAACAGCCACATTTCCTGGAGGCAGGGAATGTCGTAGTTCCCTAAAAAGTCTACCCATATCTGGTTGCTAACCTTAAATAGGAGCCCAGAAATATTCCAGGAAATTACTCTAACCATCCCTGGAGCGGAATCAGTTTGAGATTTTGATGCCTGTTCCCACTTGCCCTGCCTTGGGCTCATCCCTAACTGTGTTTCTGCAACAGGGCAACCATCAACAGTTACAGCCGTAATTTCAACAATGGGTACTACCTCTCTTAACATGGCATTAAAAACTTAATTTGCAGTTCCATCTGGGGAGGGTGGTTCCATTCTTTGTAAGCCATTTACAGACATTTTGATTTACATGGTTACAAAGTGTAGGGGACGGAGCAACTATTTTACCCCCCCCTCCAAGTGTCATTATAAACATTAACAGCTGATTCTGCCTGCGTTACCAAAGAATTTCCCATCCCAGAAATTGTGGAAGCCCGGTCAACTACAGTAAATCGATGTCCATCTCTATCCAGGAGTCAGTCAACCTCCTCCAATGAATGTAGAGGCCCATACTTATTTGTTACTTCTAAATTGTAGCTCCAGTTGTTATTGATTTGGGGGCTACTGTGAAAACCAGTGTTTCTAGTCAACATTCTCGGCCGATAAGAATACCCCAAGGGTAAACCTTTTATGCCCTCAGCCATGAATTCAGTGAGTTAATATTTCATGGACTAATGCAGGTGATCCCAGGGACAAAACCTCACAGTCCCCTTTGAAACACGTATCACCATTTTAAACGCTGCAAACATATCCCTTGTCAATCCTTTTTTAACACATAAACAGTGAATAGTTTTATTCCTCAGGGTGACCCAGGATTCCTTATCGCTCTCGGAGGACGAGGGAACATTTGTCAGGACTAGGGTATAAGGAACCGCGGCTGGTGGGAGATTCAAACTGGTAAAGTTGGACAAAGGTTCTTGGACATGAGGTACGTTGGTTCTTAACTTGGGACCATTTTCAGATGGAGGTAAACCATCATTTCTCATATCACTGGCCGCCTTTACTCCTCCATTCGCCTGGATGCCCTTAAAAGAAGCTGTAGTAGGGGCGGTTGATGTCATTGACATGGGATCTGAAAATGAGCTAACTCTCTCCCTATCAGTAATCTGCACTCTGCGTGCTGTAATGCCAGTACCCATTTTCTGACTACAGTTATTATCTAAACCCTCCTTAAGGGACTTTGAGATCGATGCCAAACCTGACTCAAATTTTTCTAATCTCGAAACCAGGGTACCAATGGACTCTTTAACGAAGGTAGTTAACTGTGTTAGCGTATTTGTAATTCCTGACATACTGTTAGAAGCTTGACCTTTGCTTTTATTTTTATTTTTGGAGATAGATATGTGCTCTTTGCCTTTAATAACAACAGGGGAATCCTTTTCTGCGTTTAACCTGGGATAAAATTTTGGGATATTTGGTGTAGTCAAAGCCTCACATATCAGTGGAAGTATTACTATAGGGGTCTCTTTTTTCTTAGAGTTGCATGGTCGTTTTAGTGGGGGAAATGTTGTGATGTCAGGATCAATTAATGAAATGTCATCGCTCCCTGGCTGGACACAACCGTAGAACCATTTGAAAGGCCCAAATTTGCTGCTTGGAGTCATGACCCCCCCTCGCGCAGGCCATGTGTGGGTGACCTATCATTACTGTTGTTCGTCAGGGTATGTGACTCTTCATTTAGGGCCTCCTCCACATTAATAATTTGGTTCTCTAGAACGACAACTGCCCCAGTCAGGTATTTCAATAAATATGTACTAGGATCAGGAACCTTATTTGACTTTTGGCCAGGGACAGAGCTGTGAAGTTTTCTTTTCCCCATGTTACAATCCACAAGAAACCCCGATACTCTGTTTTTACTAAACAAGTTATAGGTCACAGAGTTTCATAGACAAAGTACCTCTGGTGTTAGCTTAGAGCTCCTAATCAAAGTTATAGATCACAACGCTACTCTAACCCAACACTTAAAGGCAAACAGCAAAACACAACGGACATAAGGAATAAGGCTCTTTTTGAATCCAGTATATACCCTGCTACAAGTAAATAGTTAGCAATCAAGACGCTAGTCAAAGTCACATAAATTACCATGAGTATGAGTAGTAGGATGTTCTGCAGGAAATCCAAGAGCCACAGCCCAGCCCAGCCTCCTCCGGGCGATGACGGTGAAGGACTGGCCCGCCCTTGGCCCGGGCTTCGCCTGGGCGAGCCCGCACGCATTCTGCACCGTGGGAGGCCCGGAGTTTTAAGCGCTGGGTGGCGCAAAGCTTGTGCATGACTTCCTCCCTGCCACAATACCCCCCTGGGAGTTGTAGTCTCAGGGGCGGTCCGCTATGGCAGAGCGCCAGGCTCCTTCCAGGCGATAAAAGATAGGTAAAATCCTTTGCCAGTGGCTTGTGGCTTGTTCTCGGGCATCCAGCGCTGCGGGAGGCCTGCCGGAGTTTTAAGCGCCAAGTGGCGCGAAGCCTGTGCGTGACTTCCTCCCTGCCACAATGCCCCCTGGGAGCTGCGCCAGGCTCCTTCCAGGCGATGAAAGATTGGTAAAATCCTTTGCCAGTGGCTTGTGGCTTGTGCTTGTGCGTCCTGTGCCACGGGAGGCCCGCCCGAGATTTAAGCGCAGGGTGGCAGAGCGTCAATCTCCTTCCAGGCGATGAAAGATTGGTAAAATCCTTTGCCAGTGGCTTGTGGCTTGTGCTCGGGCATAATGCCCCCCTTGGAGTTGCGTCAGACTCCTTCCAGGCAATGAAAGATGTGTAAAATCATTTGCCAGTGGCTTGTGGCTTGTGCTTGGGTGTCAAAATATGGTTCTGGACTTTCTACTATTTTGTTCGTCAGCATTAACTTATAGTTGTACATTTAGCTACATCCTATACTCTAGAGGCTACATTTTTGAGTAACTTTGCACTCGGATTTTGTGTATAGCCGAATACAGTGAAGTTGCTTAAAATGTAAGAGTAATTTACACCTGTAAATTACTCATCAGGGTAACTTACTTTTGTGAATGACCATGATAGTGTTGATTCTTGTGGGTGTGTCCTTCCATGGCGAAAGACTTTAAGGAACTCATTAACAAATTATCGTGTAGCCTCACAGGAATGATTATTTCCCAGAAGTCACCATCCTTATGTATGAGCATTTGGTTTGTGGGTTATAGTTTTCTAGGTTCCCTATCTCAAGTTGTTAAATTGGCTCTGCTTCTTTGCTTGGCCAGAGGCTTTAGGGAATCTACAATCAAGCTGTATTTTGCAGAAAGCTACAAACACCTACCAGTACTCTGCCTTCTGACAGACAAACAGGAACCCTGCAAGTGGTGGAGGGCAATGGGTGCTTAGGGATTGCAGGCTTGGAAAGTGGTCTACCTTGAGGACTGTAAAGTTTGCTGCAGGAAGCGCCCAGTTTAAGAAACTACCAGGAGCTAGACAGAAGGGCATGTGTGAGATGTTGGCTTGGTGTATGATGTCAACTACTTAAAGCTGGAACCTTGCCCCAGTCCAAACAACCCTTATGGTGATTTAAGAGGTCACAGATAACCTTAGAAAGCTATCCAAGTGGTAGCTGAGGAGAGCAGCCTAAAGGCTTAGTCTTGAAGGAATGTTAAGCAGCATGTTTGACCAGAATGAAACCTTATAGTATTGGTTAAATGAAAGGAGAACCACACAGTAGTTATACAAATATGTATTTATTATTATAACACTATCTAATATGAAACAGTATCTCCTACATGGAGATAATCACAAAGCACACAATACTTGAGCACAGAAATTACAGTAAATAGCACTAATACACAGTGGGACTCGGGGGGGGGCCTAACCATATACTAAGTAAGTGGTATAAGAACCACAACTCGAGTCAAGACAGTGTTGAGAGGAAGTAGAATCGCTAGTAGGGGTGGGCGTAAGTTGCGGAAGGAACTATCGCGGAGAGGCACGGAGATTGAAGCAATCTCCGTGCCTCTCCGTGATATTTCTGTTTCGCGAGGCCACCCGCCGGCCGGCCGCCCGCCGCCCACCTCCCGCCCGCCGTATTAAATTAATTTAAAAGGCTAAATATAGCTTTAAATCAAACTTACCTTATTGCGCCGCAATCTTCCCCATCGCGGCTTCATCTTTGGAAACTGCACATGCGCGGGAGCCTGCACATGCGCAGTCCTGGCCAGGAATGCACATGCACAGGCTGCCGCACATGCGCAGTTTCCAAAGATGAAGCCGCGATGGGGAAGATTGCATCGCAATAAGGTAAGTTTGATTTAAAGTCTTATTTAGCCTTTTAATTTAATTTAATAAGGCGAGCAGGAGGTGGGAGGCAGGTGGGCGGGAAGCGGGAGGCGGGTGGTCGGCCAACTTCCATTCCGCCCATGAATGGGGGGAAATTTGCCCCATTTTTCCGCCTTCTTTGCGGAAGGTGGAAAGTGAAAATTTCCATACATTCCGTGGGTGGAACGGAAATGTCCGCCCACCCCTAATCACCAGGACCCTGAGGAACCACCCAAGATGAGTAAGTAGGGACCCCACTGAGGACGGGTGCAGTGTGGAAACAAGACTGCGTGCTCCGTACAATTCTATGGGAAGGTCGCGGTTGAAGTTTTGGATTTAAGGACCCTTCCCAGTGGACTTTGAAGAAACCCCATGAAAGATAAGAGGTTGGAAAGCCACCCACCCATGAATACTGGGGTACCCAAGTTACCTAACCCAGGGAAGCTGGGTGCATAGGTCTGAAGTGGCATCGGAAACCGCTCTTGAACCCAATGAAAAACTTTAAAGAAGAGCAGCTGTAGGATGGAAGAATAGTGTCCGTTGGAATCCAAAGGTGGATTCTTGTTGAAGAGTACCTGAAAGCAGAGAGGAGTGATCAGGGTCTCGGTAGACGAATGCCCACCGATGTCAGGTGTTTCAGGTGCTTGGATTGAGTTCTTGACTCTGCAGCTATGGAGACCAGGAGCCATTGAGGATGACTAGGAGCCAGGGATCGATATCCGGCGGCAGCAGCAAAAAGCCTTGACAGCGGCAGCCCGCTCTGAAGGTCATGGATGTGTACGGTTCAAACTAGCAAGTTCCTGGAGACCCGCAACAAGGGGAATCAGGGCAGGCGTGGAGCAACCAGGGGAGCCCAAGAAAAGCAAAATTCACCCTCAAGTGGACCCACAGGCCAGAGGTACAGGAGTCGCTAGAGGACTTCAAGTGATATCACCAACAACAGCCCATGGAGCACTCGGTGTGAGGAGGCCAAAGTTCATGGTAGGAAATTGTGCCAGAGGTTGGGGTTACTCGGAGCCCATTTCACTTGTTCGGGAAACGCCAACACGCATACACATTTGCAACTGTATGCAGTGCACAGGGGTTTGGGTTTTGCAGCCCCCATGAGGGATTCTGACCTCAAACTTGATGAGATAGCAGCTCGAACCTCATGGGATGACAGGTTGCATATTGTTTTGCCTTCCCATGCTCAAGCTTGGTTCTGCAGAAGGAGGGCAGCAATGTGTCTCTGGTCAGCAGCAACCATGTTGTGCTGTCCAGGACTAGAAGGCTGGTACTGTGAACACCAGGGACCAATGAAGCTCGTTTCTGGGGGGTGGAATCATACCTCCCACACCAGTTAACGGTGTGGAGGTATGATTTCAATATGTTTGACACAAAACAGGATAGGGTTAGTTTCAGCCGTTTTAGAGTTGGTCATCATGCGGTTGCATAATGCCACTCTATATGTCGTAAATCGCTGTCTCACTGACAACCCAGGAGAATGGACTCTGTAGGCTGCAAGGGTGTTCTGCTCATGCAATGACACCATCTCACTTAGAGCCAAGCACCCTGCCACCAGGAGTGTAAAGGCCTTCTAGAGGGGTGACTCATAGGTTTTAAGTGCAGTGACCCTTAAACATAGTAAACCTATATATTAAGTAAGTGGTGACTGCACCAACTTACACAGGCTGCTATGACAGGCCTGTAGTTCCATTTTGCATGGCCTCTCATGGGTAGCATAATACATGTTTCAGCCCATGGGAGGCCTAAGGGGTACCTATGCCCTGGGTACATGTATACCATATATTAGGGACTGACAAGGGCAACCCAGTATCCGATCTGAAGTGTACCTAAGTAGATAGCATAATAGTTTAAGGAGAAAGGAGATTGACTGGGGTCCGGATTAGCAGTATCCCAGTCAGACTAGTCAAAAACAGTATCACATCTAGCAAAACATGGGGGTAGCCATAAGAAGCAGATCCTAATTTCCTACAGTATGCATAGGACAATATATTAAACAGCTGCTAAAGAAAAGGAAGCAGCTGTGAAGAGCTGCAAAAGAACCATCATCAACATTTAGAGGTCAGTAGACCCTACATGCACACTGCTGTGGGCAAGAGCATTTGACTAGGAGCAGAAAAAAGCAAACCCCATTTGATTTCAACCAACATGGCCAGGGCACCTTAAAAATATGCAGCCACTCTTATGTGCGTCCGAAAGCCCTGCAAAAAACGTAAATTTCAGGGCACTGGCCACATCAGGAGATCCCATGCAGAATCATTGAATCACCCCCAAGGAGCCCATTTCCGTTTGTCTCACTGGAGAGACTCCACGTGCTGTCACGATACTGCCATGTAAAAATGACAATGAAGGTGAAGGATCGGGAAGCAACAACACCTGGGTGTTGGCAGCCCCAAGACGTTTCTGGGGGCCCTGTGCAAGTGTGTCCATAGGAGTGAAGAGCATCATTCTCCTACCCCCCATGTGCTGTGTGAGAGGACAGAATATTGTTACCTTCACTGCTGGTCTGCCTATAACATAGTGCCAGGGTGGCATAGGAAGTAAAAGGTAGCATGGTCCCTGGAACCCTCCAGGTGGCCTCCTGATGTGCTGGCATGGGTGCCTAGGATTCGAGTGGCACCTGCTTGTTACCAACACGCCAATAGGCACATGAAACATTAAACCAAAGAAACGGGAAAAGGAAAATATGTACTAGTCACGGAGGCCACTGTATCAAACAGTTCACTCATTTTTACCCAATCAAGCCGTCAGGCGAAGGGACTGCCATAAGCCACAAAAAATGTTCTGTTGCCTTAGGGGTCTGAATGGTGTAGCGTAGACCATTAAATTAGCCTCATCGCTGTTTACGAAAATGACAGCCTAAATCAACAGGATATTAAATTAGTGGTGTCATGAGAGGTTTTGCTATAAGTTAAGCATTTCCAAGGCTCTGCTTTTAGTGTGCCGTGGGAGTGAATGGAATCCAAAGTGTTCTGTGTGGTGTTCTGTGTCTGAGAGGATGCCAGAAAACCTAGTACAAAGGTAGAAATATAACCTGTCACTTGAAATTTAAAACATTTTTCCATGTCATGCTTACTATTGTTAGTCTATCTAGGCCAATCGATATGACTTTAAATAGTGAAAGATTGTTTATCTCTGGTGAAATCTTCATGAAGTGTCTGTTTTTATTCTTGAATATATGGTAAATACTCTGCAACAAAGTCAGTCAGCCTGACTTGCTCCCACTAGGTAATACATGATTGCTTTATTCATACAAGGGGGTATTGTGTTTCTAGGGTTTATGGTCTGCTGGAGCACCCCTTCAGAGGGTTTGAAATCTACAGTTTCCACCGTATTTAGGGGGTTAGTTGAGTTCTGTGATGTTTCTTTAATGTGCAATAGTGCATCATGTGCAGTTGCACTGGAGCCCACAGTTCTGAGGGGACCACTACATATCAATTATATCTGGTTTTTTTACTATCAAAATAGGGCAAGAAGGTATTTTCCATGCTTTGTACAGGGGCTGCTCATCATGCCATTGTCACGCTACGTCAGCCTCCCAACAGTGCAACGCAGGAATACAGTCATGAGTGTGTCATTTCATGTCTGAGAAATCCTGTAGCAGATTGCAGTCCTTACAGGCATCTCAGCATCGAATGCTCTATGCACAGGTTCAACACCATCTTTCTATTGCCTCCAGTGGCAGATGTCACAATTATTACCGGCAGGACATCACTTTTAAAAAACTGGAATGCAGCAGACACCTCATGGTATCAGTGGCGTATGGATGGGAGCTTGAGGTCAGTATCAAGCTACCTCATGTGCACACCCACATTGTGTAAGGAAACATGACCACTTTTGCCAAAAACTGGGAGAGGCTGTCATGACCTCTGATTCTCTAATATTTACAAACAAATAAAAACTTGCCATTGTAAAATATGAACTTGATTTCTAATTGTTTCTTGCTAATAATAAGTTAACACATTGTACGATCTAAGAATGGCTACATCCTTTAATGTCCCAATGTGGCGTTGCAATGACCAACTTCCTGAAAATAAAAATGATTTTAGATGAACGGATGAAAGCATGTTTCTTGCCAGTCTTTAGCAAACATTGAAAGATAGGTTTCAGAGGGCACATAGGCACATGCAGCTAGATTGATTTTAATTTTGTGCTATAGTGTTTCAACATGTACTGTCACAGAAACGACTCTAGCTTTGTTGATTTGTCCCAGTAGGACCCGAAGGGCTTCCCTTACAAGGCCATGTGGTGACGGTCTAGCATTCCGCATACCGGAAATGGAAGGGGGGGGACAGGAAGCGTAAGGCGGCCATTTTGGGTTGTTGGCGCCAACCGCGTAGGGGAGTAGAAGTGGTTCCCGGCGCTCCGATAATAAAAGAAACTTACACACTACTAGGCTTCCGTGTGGTGAATTGGGGCTTCCACAATGGTGACGAGGACTGGGATATGAACTCCGCCCCCACCCACCGGCGAAACAAAATAATAAATCGAACGGAGCCTACGAATACACCGGAGCGTGGCAGTGGACACGAGGCAGTCCCTACCTAAGGCGATATCGCGCACAAGCTGGGCAGGACAACCACGCAACTGCAGAGGTATGCCCAACCAGAAGCACAACTACGGGGGAAACGCTGCAGTCAAGGGGCCATAGCAGGACAGCAGGAAAGGGGCACTAATGCACCAGGAAGCCCGGCTCAAGATGCAGCATACTGACCTCTGAGCAGAGGCCCACTCAGCACGCTGGCGGCGCGGCATAAACGCGGGCAAGGGTCAAGCACCGCAGACACAGAGCAAAGGGGCAGTCAGCAAGAACTCCCAACCATTGAGGGAGCGGCAAACAGCAGAGCAACCGACAGTGAGCATAGTGACGAAGACGCAGATGCGCAACCATCACCAGGGAGCCCACCAGGCAAGCGCATACCTGATCAAGCAGTCCCCAGAGGCGGCAACAAGATGGCTACCCAGTCCATCGCCCTCACTCAAATGGTGCCATTTCTTTCGAAAAGTGGGGAGCCAGAAATGCAGTGGGAAGACTGGAAACGGTATTTCCTCAACTACTTGGAAGCCTTGGAGGAAGAGGGTGAAGCGCCATTCTCGAGCCTGAGGAGAAAAAAGATACTACTGCACAATTTGGGTCCAGAGGGGATTAGAGTGTACGATACCATAGTCAAGGGCATGAGAGACGCAGCAGACACGGATGTGTTCTGTCACGCCATTGCTGACCTCGACGCACACTACAGGCCGGTGGTATGCGTAGCGATCGACAGACACAACTTCTTCCAGAGGAAACAGAAGAGTGGAGAGTCGGTGGACGAATACGTGGTGGCACTAATGAAGCTAGCTTTGACGTGTAAGTTTGGCACGCTACATGATGACTTGATAAGAGCCCAGATCATTATGCACACGTCCAGCACTCATATCCAGGAGAAACTGTGGGTTAATGGAGATGCCCCCCTAAAAGAATTCTGGGCCTTAGTGAAGAAGGCAGAGATGTCGAAGCGATGTGCGCAAGCTGCCAGAAAGGAGGCGGGAGGAACACAAACCGTCTGCAAAATCATGACGCCGGTAAAAGGCGAAAGAGCGAAGCCGAGAGACCAACAAAGGAGCCAAGACGTTAAACGGACCTCCCACACCAGCCACACAGACCAGAGGACAGGTAGAGGCGGACGCCCGAGCTGTTACAGGTGTGGAAGCATGTCGCACTTTGGCAACGACAAGGCGTGCCCAGCATTCAGGGCGAAGTGCTCATTCTGCAGCGTGTTCGGGCACTATGAAAAAGTGTGCCGCAGAAAACCCAAGGGGGCCATGGTCAGATACGTGGACCAAGAACAACGAGAAGAAGCAGGGAGCCACGAGGAGGAAGAGGACTTAGAGGAGATCTTCTACATCGATGTACAAGTATTGGAGATGGAAGGCGCAGAGACAGACAAACCCAAGCTGAACATGCACATAGGAGGTGTGCCCATAGGGATGATCGCAGACAGTGGTGCGCCCATTACCATAATTCAGAGAAAGGTATGGGAAGAGAAGTTTGGGTCACAGAGAGAAGACGAATTGCGCCCGATGGACTTGAGACCAGTTGCGTACACGGGGCAAAGGATTCCAATGTTAGGGTACTGCCCCTTACTGTTTGAATTCAGAGGTTGCCAAGCAAATTGCAAATTGTACATTGCCGAAAAGGGGCCGTCAGTGCTCAGCTGGAAGGACCAAGGGGCGCTGGGAATACTGTTGAACCCAGGTGGAGTAGAGAAAATCTTGCTCATGGACATAGAGGGAAAGGACAACGGTGAATCCTGGCACAAGGCATACCCCAAAGTGTTTAGTAGACAAATTGGAGACCTGACCAAGTACAAACACCTCATCATACTGAAGGAGGGAGCGAAACCAGTCATCCACAAAGTAAGCAATATCCCCTTCCGGTGTAGAGAAGCAGTGCAAGCAGAACTCGATAGACTGGAAGGAGAAGGAGTGATAAGGGCAATCAAAAGTGCGGAGTGGCTCTCGCCCTTGGTGGTAGCACAGAAGCCTAATGGGAGGGTGAGGCTGTGTGTCGATCTCAGAGAACTCAACAAAAACATCCTAGTCGACAAGTTTCCCCTACCCCGCATCAGTGAGATGCTGGCAAAAACAAAAGGCATACAGTGGTTCTCCACGATAGACTTGTCATCTGCCTACCACCAAATTAAGTTGCAACCATCGTGCAGTCACCTCACGTCGTTCATCACACCCTTTGGCTGTTACGAGTTCGTAAGGATGCCGTTTGGCCTGGCCTCAGCGGCCGCGGTATACCAGAAGCTTATGCACAGGCTCTTCCGGAAGGTGGTGGGAGTCCAGTTCTTCCAGGACGACATTCTGGTCATGGGAGAGACCAAACACGAGCACAATGATAAGCTGCACACAATACTACGAACATTGCAGGAAAATGGATTGACAGCAGAGTGGTCAAAATGCAGATTTGGGGTGCAGTCCGTCACGTATCTTGGACATGAAGTGAGTGGAAAAGGTATTGAGCCAAAAAGAACCAACATGCAAGCCATCTTAGATGCGCCCACCCCAAGTAAGAAGGAAGACGTCAGATCATTCCTGGGAATGGCTGAATTTTACAACAAATTTATTCTCCACTTTGCCACAAAGACTCATTACATGCGCCAACTTTTGAAGGAAAAGAATGGCTTTCAGTGGAACCAGGAAGAACAAGAGGAGTTCGACACTTTGAAACGAGAGATGAGCGAGGCCATACCCCTGAAGGGGTTTGACCCGGATGCGGAGTCCATTCTGACGACTGATGCGAGTGACCGTGGTCTGGGAGCAGTGTTAATGCAGTAGTCGAAGAAGGGGGAGATGTCGACGGTTAGCTTTGCTTCAAGGTCCTTTACGCCCAACGAATAAAAGTTTAGCGTCATAGAAAAAGAGATACTAGCTGTAGTATGGGCCATGGAGAGGTTCAGGCAGTATCTATGGGGCGCAAAATTCTTGGTGAAGACAGACCACAAACCTCTCGTCAAGGTGTTGACATCCAGTGGGCATGCGCATGCCACCCCAAGGATTGCCAAAATGACACTGCGCCTACTGGACTTCGTGTATGAGGTCGAACACATACCAGGACCGCAGAACAAAGTAGCCGATTTTTTGAGTTGAGCAGCAGCCATGGAGAAAGCAGACAAGCAAGAGTGCCCAAGGTGGGAAGGATATGTGGTAGCCACCATTCAGGACATTGAAAGGGTGATCAGCGCACAAGAATGGGAAGAAGCCTACAAAACAGATGAAGACATGGAAGCGATAAAAGGATATGTGGTCCACGGGTGGCCAGAAAAGAGACACCTCAAGGATGCACTAAGATGGTACTGGGAGGTGAGAGATGAACTGTCACCAGCAGAGAATCCCATATTCCTCCTGAGAGGCGACAAAGTGGTTCCACCACAAGGCATAATCGAACACTTGATGGTACTACTACACGAAGGGAACCATGGAATCACTAAAACCAAGGCTCTGGCCAGGCAAGCGTACTGGTGGCCGGCCATCGACGCCCAAGTAGAACGACATGTGAGATCATGTGAGTCGTGTGCAAAGGCGGACAAATCCCAGAGCATATTGAGACCAGCTTTAGGAAAATTCCCAGTACCCGAGGGACCATGGGAAATGGTGTCTATTGACATAATGGGACCCATCCTCAACAAGGAAGGAGTGCAAAAGTATGCCCTCGTCCTCATTGACAAGTATTCCAAATGGCCAGAGGTGGAAGTAAGAGAGAATGTGGATACCGACGGAGTGGTGAACTTCTTGCGCACCATATTCGTCAGGGAAGGAATCCCAAAAATCATCACGTGCGACTATGGACCGCAGTTCATTTCAGCGAAATGGGAGGCGTTTACATCCAGGAATGGCATAAAGGTCAAACACACCCCCATTTACCACCCGTCGGGAAACGGACAAGTTGAACGCTTCAACCGGGTGATAATGGGCACCATTCAAGCGGCCATCAATGATGGACTGGACTGGGAGAGAGTGTTACTGAAGATGATACGGGCCTACCGAATCACCCCGGGCAGCACAGGGTACAGTCCCTTCAAGGTACTGAGGGGTAGAGATGCCTTCACAAAGGACAACATGGCATGGAGGAAAATGGTGGTGCAAAGTAAATGGTCACCGGCGCTGGTCAGGAAGAACCTGGAGAAAGCACAGGAGGTGTACACCGAACACTTTAATAAAAGACACAGTGTACAAGGTGTGGAGCTGGAGAAGGGCAACTGGGTAAGGGTGAAGTTAGCAATCCTCAAAAGGAAAGGGGAGAGCAAGTTCTCACCACCTCTACGAGTAATAGAGCCTTATGCCCGGTCGGCCCTACTCAGTGATGGAAAGGTGTGGTCGCAGGACAGAATGGCGAAATGCAGCAAGATCCTGAAGTGGGGAGAAGAGATGGAGGAAAGTACAGAGTATGTGGAAGATGGAGAAGAAGGAAGTAGCGGAACGTACAGGGAGAAAGTAGAAGAAGGTACGCAGCAAGTGGGAAAGAGGAATGGAGAAGGAAATGAAGGAGACAGAGTGGAAGAAAGAGTGAGAGGCTGGAGCAAGGAAGGATCGGACAAGGACATGGTGAGAAGTGACACAGAAAGTGCAAGAGAGAGGAGTGACAGAGTGGAACAGAGCGGCGAAGGAGGAGATGGAGTGACAAAGACGAGAGTGGGGAGAATAGTAAAGGTTCCGGTGAGGTTCAAGGACTTTGATATGAACTGCAAGTAAGGACTAGAATGTATGTTTCTGTCATTGCATAAAGGGGGGAGATATGTGGTGACGGTCTAGCGTTCCGCATACCGGAAACGGAAGGGCGGGACAGGAAGCGGAAGGCGGCCATATTGGGTTGTTGGCGCCGACCGCGTAGGGGAGTAGAAGTGGTTCCCGGCGCTCCGATAATAAAAGAAACTTACACACTACTAGGCTTCCGTGTGGTGAATTGGGGCTTCCACAGGCCATAGAGCCGCCAGAGTGTCACTTCAGCAGCGCAGCCTACCTGCCCATAATCATAAGGTCACGTAAACTCACCCTGCATGCCTTTTCATGGCTTTGTAAATAAGGGCCCCTTTCATCCGTTACTCTGCATGAAAGAGGTGGTCCATGGGTGTTGCTGTGCGTGTTCCCATGCAACATCCATGGAAACTGACACGTTCCCAGATTTACTGGGGTTTATTTACAAGCCCCTTGCGCTGCATCACTTTTTCCCATGTAAAAAGTTACACACTGGTGGCACGAGGGGCTTGTAAATAAGCCCAATGAAGCTTTGAAAGGCTGGCATTGCATCAGAATCCTACACCTGTAGCAGAGGCACAACAAGGAGAAATACTTTTATTTCTCCTCATTAGTTTCTTCTTTCTATGGGTTTTGCATTTTGCAGCATGCATAGCAAGAGGAAAATACCATCAATAATTGTTTTTGTGCAGGAAAGTGTCCCTTTCTGCACAAAAAATATCACCGCAATGTAAGCACCCTTGCAACATGACACAAGGGTGACTGCGCTCGCGCATGGCAGTCAATTGTATTTCAGCGCAGGGGAAAGCACATAAATGCCTCATATTGTTGATAATGCGATGCATCCCTGTGCTTTTAAAATGATGCATCTCAGAGCAGCAAAATGGTTTGCTGCGCCATGCAGTGTCATTTTTTTTGTAAATGAGGCCCTACATTTGTATAACCCTGTCATTAGAGTGAAAATTCTATATATTTAGCTGATTTAAAGGGCAGTGCAAGGACAATATTCTATACTATTTTCTGTTGTTGTGAAGACGCCCTCTGTCTGGGCTGAACAGTCTGTTTTCGAACAGGTTTAGATGTCAGAGACATTTTGACATTATAATTACTGCCATGCCACTGCATTGTTTCTGTCAGGGATTTAAAGTCCACCACTTGCTGTCAGAGAAAGAAATATGTGGCGGGACAACAAGCACATTAGAGAATATCCTTCAGGAATGCAGATGGACTTGTGTTTCAAATACCTTCCTTTCTCCATAGGAATTGCCTTCATAACAAATTAGTCCACATTCATGATGAACCTATTACCAAGGTACGTTGATAAAAATATTTTGCAGTAGATACAATTCAATTAAAATCTATTGATTTCATTCAAATTCATAGATATAGATCCAGAGAGCAATAATATAAAGAACGTAGAACTAATCAATTAAAAGTACACAAAATGACGTCATCATTACAATACAAGCATACTGTGTTTACTGTGTGAGGCACGTTTGACTGTTCTTATCAGGCACCTATTGTTGCAGGTCACTACTGCTGGCCCTGAGGATACCAGATACTGTTAGCGGGAAGAACCACTGCAGTCAGCAGGCTCTGGGGACTACACGTCCCACAATCCCCACTTGGAGCATCATCTGCAAATCACCCAGCGCTATTGAAGCAAGCTGCACCCGGGAGAAGCCCGGGCCAAGAAAGGGCCTGTCTAGCTGGACAAGACAGGGCTGCGCCCACCCTCTTTGTCCTTCGCTATGTCTGCTGCCACACCAAGGTAGGCCCTATATTTCAATGTTTTCATTTTGCAGACTCTAAGGGTCATGAGGTTCTGTAAGAATCGTAATGACGTTTTTTTTTACTTGTTCGAATATGGACGAGTTTGGTATCTATGAACCGCAAATGACGAGTTTAGTGGGTGTACGTGTTTTCGCTACTCTACTTTGCATCGTTCGTCCTATTCGTGGATTTCTCCATCTGAACCCACGGGTTCCATTTTAGATACGGCATCCATTTTGTTTCTTGCCCTCACGTAGCCGGCGAACGGACAATGTCCGCCTCGTGACCCTGGGATTCCCAAGCTCTTGCGGAAGACACATGTTCCTTTGAGTGTGTCTTTATGACTAGGGGGATGACACTGCAAAGGCAGATGGCTCCGCTCGAGGCTCATCTTGCCGTGCCGGTCTATTGTTTCAGTCGTGCATGCATTAGGCACGAATCCTTTGATCCTGCGATCATGCTTCCGATATTGCCCCCTACACTCTTTTTCAATCTGTTGTCTGTCTTTGTCTTCCTTGCACCTGTTTCTGTCTCTTTTCTTAACTCGTTTACACCCAGAATGGAATGTGCCTAATGGTGGGATAACGTGCTTTTACAGTTGGGAACCGGCGATGCTACTGTAATTATGTTCCGGGCTCCTGAAAACATGAATGCAACCCTTTTGAAGTTTTCTGTGGGAACTGAGTTGTAACCTTTTGTTCGCCATGTTGTGCGATGACGAAAATATGTATAAAAGGAGCGATCCACTTTTGCAATTTGAAGCAGTCTCTCAGAACCTACACTTTGTGTACTTCTTGCGATCTCTGTATCCCTGCAGTAAATAAACGCTGATCTTTGACGCCGAAGGAAGTGTCCCGTGTCTCTGTGATTTGTACGCCGGAACAGGTAACCCGCAAAGGTTTCAGGTGTTGTCCCCTGGCACCGCTGGGCCTTAGAATAGCCCAGTCCTTCAGTCATTGACATTTATATTTCAATGTATTTTTCATTAACAATGCGGAAAAGACGTCTCCCTCAGCCCACTCTGATGGGTTGTAAGGGTGCTGCTCCATCCCCCTTTATCACTTTTTAATTATCTAGTGCTCTGGGAACTATTTCTACTGAACTAGACCTGGTTGAAACTCGCATTAATGCCCTTCAAAAGATGATTAATGTTCCATCATGTTCCACACTTCCCTCATCGTCAATGGGAAGCACTGATCCCCCAAGTGCCAACACTATAGTTCACCAGCAGGTTACCCCTGCCTCTAATGGGTTGTGCATGCTGCCGCCATGATACAATTACTGACTGCTCCACAAGACCTCCTCAAAATGCCCCTAGCTCTCCTTCCCCCATCGTAAACGCAATGATGGTAAGGTTAGAAAGGGAGAGGCCAGGGGTGATAAGACAATCTCTAAAGTAGCCTTGCCATCTATTTCACCGCCTTCACTCCATGACCCTGATCACGGACGTTATTCAGCCATTCTCAGCGTGTGCCAACTTTATTCTGACAAATGGAATCTCTGCTGAAAGATCTTCAATTCTCCATACTGTAACATTTGAAGATTTACATTGTAATGTGCAAGTCCTTTTTAACCATCATGAAAGGCTAAATCAGCCCCACTCTCAACGGTTAGCAAAACCTAGGGCCTGTCATACATCTTCTGTTTAGTACTTCAGTATTGAATGAATGATGATTGATTTATTTATAAAGCACAGCAATACCCTGAGGTGTCTAGGTGCTACCTGAAAAACACAATGTAGCTGGATTACAGTGGGGGAGAAAAGGTTATGCTCTAAATAGGCAGGTATTTCCCTGAAAGTCAGTATTTCGAAACCTTTTTAGAGTTGACCCAACCAACTCTGTCAACTGTTTGCCCAATTCAAGTCAACTCATCCAACAACTCACAGGGTCACAGGGTCCCTAGCCAAATGAAACATTGTAGTAAGACAAACCTAGGGGCCCTAAAGCTACAGATCCCTGTCACCTTGATCATCTTCAATTTCCTCCTGAATGCACCCCCCTAGGTCATGGTCTTAATGGGTGTGCCTACATCGTCAAGTAATACTTAGGAAGACTGGTTCTCCCTCAAACGTAGAGCCACCCACCGTCTAATGTCTAAATCTGGATGGGTTTCTGATTTAATGGATGATATTAACACGGTTTGCAGGGTCGGATGGGTTGGCCATGCTCCAAAGTAACTCCAACGAGACAGTCTAGTTGTTAATTTCAGATGGCCCTGGCTGGTGGGCACTTTATTGAATTGTTTGAACTGTAACTCCTGAACATGCTAAGATTCGTGCATAACCCCTTGGCTATTTTTACCGTCCATTTACTATATATGGGCAACCAATAAGGATGTCTGGGTGTGCAGCTGTGCTATTCAGCAACCCCAAAGTATCCTCAACTCATGCTAGTCTTTCGGATAATGATTGACTCTTCTCTTCGAGTCCCCCGATATCTCACATGAAGTGCATGCATGATCCATTTCCCTTAGTTGAGTCTAATCTGCAGGAAATTTCTATTTCCACTCCTCCCATACTGTCCTGGAGTGGTAGATTACATTTAATTTCTTGGAATTTTGCGGCCATCACAATAAAATTTAATAATGTGGACTGGTCAGAAATTATTGATCAGTTTGGTGTAGTGTGTTTTCAAGAAACCTAGGTTTTAAACATCTTTCATTTAAATGGCTACCAGTCTTTTTGTGTTTATGCATTGCCTTCCATGTCAGGTCGTCCTAAGGGTGAGTTGGGAGTGAATATTTCTTTGAGGTTAGTAATTACAAAAATATTTGCATTACAGTCAACTCCCTGGTGCCAGATTTTTGATTTGAGTATTCTGGTTTTTCCACTTGTCTTTTGATCAATTTGTATTTTCACTTTTTTGCAAATTATCCAGTGGAATTACTGTGGGAATTGGATAGTTTTATTTCTCACTTCCTTGAGAGCAACCCAGAAAGGGTAGCTATTATTTGGTTAGGAGATTTTAAAATCTCATAATGTTTTACTGGGTTGGACAGTGTATACCATTCGTGGATTGGCAGTGCATGGATGTATCCCATTTCCTCAATAATCCTTACAGGGAAGTTTTGAATCAGATTATTCTTAAATATAACCTACTGTTTAACATAGCTTTCATCGAGTATGATGTGTTATCTCCCCAACCTTCACAGGTGGAGGTGGTGGTTCAACTATCAATTTCATCTTTTCTTCCTCTTTATCTCCTTTTGTGTTAGCCTCTTTCATTTGTCCTCTAACATGATCGACCACAACCCTATTTTACTTTGTGTTTGTTTCTTTCCCAGACATAGATACTCATCAACCTGTCCCTGTTAGTTCCACAGATTTGCCATTTAGCCAAAATAAAAGGATTTGTTTGAAGTGGAAAACCATGAATCCCGAGAAATTCCCTGATGATATAATAAATGAAAAATGGGAGGGTGTGTTCTGTTGTCTCTCTGACATAGGGGAGCCGCATACAGTACTGGGCTGTTTTAACACCTTGTGCTTATCTATGTCTGGCCGGATGACCACAAAAAAACACTGTGCCTCCTCCCCATAAGTGGTTCAATCATGCCTGTACAGTTGCCCTGAAAATGGTCACCAATGCCTCTCTAGAAACACTGATGAAATTAGACTTGCAAGGAAGACCTATAAGACGACATTGAATAATAGGTTGGAAATTGGAGAGAAGGTGTGGGAGGATTTACTTAAAGCTTCAAAATTTAGGGGTGCTGAGGTTGCTGGGATCTGATTAATCATCCATTTTTCTCAGATGACTATGCTTCCAGAATCACTTGCTGTGTTTCCTGAGAAAACTGTTGGGTCATTTTTCTCAAGTTTTTGAGGTCCCATCTCTACAGAACTAACTGACCCTGTTCCCATTATCACATCCTGCTCTAATCAGAATCATCCCGTTCCCCCACACAAGACTGTATTACACTTTCACTCTCTATCGACATGAGTGATATTTCTGCTATTTTACAGAGCACCCTTGGTAAAGCTCCTGGCATTGATGGGGTTCCAATCATTGTATTCCTACATAATACTCCTTTCTGGGCCCCATTGTTGACAAGATATTCATGGGCCTTTTTTTAAATCCCTAGTTCCTGGAAAAAATCAACCATCGTCCCAATTTTTATTTTTTAAAAGGGTGACACAGGAGATTCTTCATGCTGTTGTCCAATCTAGCTGTTGGACACCTTTGTCAAAATACATGGTAGGGTAATCCTCGAAAAACTGGAGGCAAGGGCGGAAGATAGAGGCTTCCTTTCCGAAGTGCAGTATGTTTTTTGACCTGCCATGGGCACGGTTGACCAGTCCCTCAACCTGCTCCTGATCACGGGAAAGTAAGCGAAGGCCAAGGAAGGATATTACAGGTTGCCTTCATGAATGTGTCTAGTGCATGCAACCTTATGGACAAGAGCAGGATGTGGGGACTCATGAGTCAGGCTGGCGCAGATGGTTCAGTGACTAAATATCGAGGGACATAATATAGAATGCCCAAAATATCGACTCCAAAATATCGAAGTACAGAATATAGAATCCCTGTTACAACCAAGTAAGTACTAAAATATCTCCACTATAAAGATCAGTTTGCATGTGGCCCACTGGCCCAAGAGGTATTTGTATTGCCGTCCCTTACCCCCGCTATACACATAACATAAAAAGAAGTGGAAAAGGCTCTCCTCCAAGTGCTGAAAGACAGGGCCCCCGGATTCGATTGCATCCCTGCGGATTCGTTTTTACAAGATCTTGATTCTTGGGCATTGTACCTACAACTCCTGTTGAATGCCATCGCTAAGGGGGCATCGTTGCTGGGTTCCTGGACAGGAGCAGTAATTATTCCAGTCTATAAAAAAGGTGATCACTCGCAACCCGGTAATTACAGGCCTATAAGCCTGATTGACTGCATCCAAAAAGTTGTTGCCCGGGTGCTATTATGCAAAATTCATGCTTGGATAGAGGATTGCCATATCCTTTCTGATTTGCAAGCAGGGTTTTGGCAATGCATTAGCACAGTAGATCAGGTTTTAAAATGTATCCTCATATATTGGTGTACGGTTATTCTGGGGAGGGGCATCATTTATGCTGCCTTCGTAGACTTGAAAATTGCAAAAAACACAGTTGATAGACAGAATGTAGAACAATGTCATACATTCACCCCAGTACAAGGATCTGGGGAGACTTGAAGTCAGCTTTTGACCTGGTTCCACGCATCAAGCTATGGCACACCCTGCAAAAACTAGGTATGCCGCCGAGCTCCTTGCCCTTGTGGTCAAGTTACATTCTGATAATTTTGCTCAGGTCAGATGGGACACGGCGGGTGGTATCACAGAAAAATTCCCAGTCGAAAAGGGTGCATCGTAGCGCCAACTCTTTTCCCATATTTATAAATGGGGCAATGAATTATTTTAAAGACTTCCCTACAGACGCTCCGGTTTTATATGGGGTCAAAACCCCACTGCTAATGTTCGCCGACGACACCCTCATACTATCGAAAACGAGGCAGGGACTTCAATGTGCCCTCCTAAGATTTGAAGAGTTTTGTGCAGACCATGACCTTATAGTAAACGTCGACAAACAAAGTATATGGTTCTGCAGAATAATAAAAAAGTCCATGGCAATGTTAGAATGAATAAAGGGTTACTGGAGCAAACAGAGACCTGTGCGTATCTGGGGGTATTAATTGAATGAAAGTTGACCTGGAAGCCGCAATTTGACTGTCTGTCTGTAAGACATGTACAACTCACTGGAGCATTATTGAAGGAGCATAGACGCTCACATACTAAACCCATAGCTCCTGTGCTCCAGATTCACAATACAAAAATGAGTGCATCAATCCTGTATGGGGTGGAGTTGTAGGAATATGCCGACTTGGAATCCTTGGTGGTGGGGCAGAATAAATTCCTAAGAAACTTAATTGGCCTCCCCAAATCCACCCCCTTAATACTTCTTCGTTTGGATCTGGGATGCCATTCAGTGAGAGATGTGGCCCATTTTAGGCTTTTAGCTTATTGGAGGAGGCTTTGGGTTACCCCCGAGCTTACACACTATGCCCAGGCCCTGCTAGAAGTGAGGAATTTGGATGTTAACCAGAAAATTGGGTGGTTCAGTTGTGTTAAAAATCTTTTATGTGAGCTGGGAATGGTTCAACTATGAAAAGCCCCCGCTGGAAACGTATTCCCTAGCAAATCGGAGCTAAAGGCAGCTTACTGGAACCTGATTAACTTGAAACGTTTTGCATCCTGTACCAGTGAACTCCTGTCCAAAGCCTTTCTTGAAATAAAACACAAGCCCAAGTATGAGGGGTACTGGGATCTTATCACGTCAGTACGTGACAGGAAATTATTCAATCAGTTTAGGGCGGGAAGTTTGCTTACACATTTTTTTATCTCTAAATGGAGTAATGCATACAGTAGAACATGCCCTTTTTGCCCAGATATGACTGAAACAGTGCTTCACATTCTTTTTGTATGCCGAGCATACCTTAAACCAAGACAGATTTGGTTGAAACATGTTTGTTCTAGCCTGGGCACCAGGTCCAACAGCGAGGCCTTCCGAAATTTTAAAACTTCAGTGGAAGGCTTGATTGTGGTTGCAACAGCTAAGTTTTTGGGATGGGCCTGGGTGATCAGATGGAATAAAATAAGATGTTCTAACTGATTATGTGTTTTATATCTATGTAACTTTATCTAATCATTATTATACCTTTTTGTACCAATGTTTTTTTTAGGGTTTTTTAAACTATAGGTTTGTTTTAAATGTTTCTTATATTCTTAAACTTATACTTATTAACTGTTTCATGTATGGACATTCAGGGTGTTAATTTCTGAACATGAGAAGTCTCCTGTTAATGAACGTTTTTACATTGTTTAACTGGCTCCAGTGCAAATGCTGCTTTAACTTTTAAGTTTTTTTTTAACAAATCGAAATAAAGTTTATAAACTGAAACTGAAACTGAAACTAACATATTGAATCCAAAATATAGAATGCTAAAATATAGTTAACTAAAATATCGCATTTTTTATGTATTCAAAATTATATAAAAGTAATTAAATATTAAAACAATTAAATAAAACATACTTAAAATAATTTAAAAAAGCTTAAAATGTAAAAATAATAAATGTAATATAAAAAAGTAGAGATTTTGTTGGATTGTGAGAGTGTAAAAATTACTATTCCCACTCCAGTGAGTGCAACAGTAGGCAAAACGTTGGATAGCGTAGGGGTAAAAATTTCTATTCCCACTCCAAAGAGTGCAACAGTAGGCACAGCTTTGGATGGCGGGAGGGTAAAAATAACTATTCCCACTCCAGTGAGTTCAACAGTAGGGAAAGCGTTGGTTAGCATAGGGGTAAAAATTACTATTCCCACTCCAGTGAGTGCAACAGTAGGGAAAGCATTGGATAGCATAGGGGTAAACATTACTATTCCCACTCCAGTTCGTACAAAAGTAGGAAAAACATTGGATAGCGTAGGGGTAGAAATTACTACTCCCACTCCAAAGAGTGCAACAGTAGGAAAAGCGTTGGATAGCGGGAGGGTAAAAAATTACTATTCCCACTCCAGTGAGTGCAACAGTAGGGAAAGCGTTGGTTAGCTTAGGGGTAAAAATTACTATTCCCACTCTAGTGACTACAACAGTAGGGAAAACGTTGGATAGCGTAGGGGTAAAAATTACTATTCTCACTCCAAAGAGTGCAACCGTAGGGAAAGCGTTGGATAGCGGGAGGGTAAAAATTACTATTCCCACTCCAGGGAATGCAACAGTAGGGAAAGCGTTTGATAGCGGGAGGGTAAAAATTACTATTTCCACTCCAAAGAGTGCAACAGTAGGGAAAGCGTTGGATAGCGGGAGGGTAAAAATTACTATTCCCACTCCAGAGAGTGCAACAGTAGGGAAAGCGTTGGATAGCAAGAGGGTGCAAATTACTATTCCCACTCCAGTGAGTGCAACAGTAGGGAAAGCATTGGATAGTGGGAGGGTAAAAATTACTATTCCCACTTCAGTGTGTGCAACAGTAGGGAAAACATTGGATAGAGTAAGGGTAAAAATTCCTATTTTCACTCCTGAGAGTTCAACAGTAGGAACAGTAATGATTTAATATTGAAAGAAGATTAAATTAATTATCAATACCAATAAAAAATGTATTGAAAAGAATTACCAATAATAAAAATGTATCACCAATTAAAAAAATGTATTACCAATTAATAACAATTAATTACCAAGTAGTAATTAATTAGTAATCAATTAGCAATACATATAATTTAAAATAAATATTTACTTTATTACCATTAAATTACTTCTCACCCTATTCACCTATAAACCCACAACCCTCTACGGAATTATATTTGCTCAAAAATTAAATTAAATAACATTTATTACTTTAAAAAAATTAAACATACATTACAAAATACATAATTTTAACACTTATACTACCATACATAACACAATTTTTTTTATATTATGAAAATCAATATTTTAAATTAGATAATATGGAAATCGATATTTCCTACCCCAAATTTAGTATTCTGACCTACTTATATTTTGGCAATTTGATATTCTGTCCTATCTTTATTTTTTGAGTCGATATTCTGTCCAGGCTATATTTTGGATTCAATATTTTGGTTGTTCACCGGCGCAGATGTATGCTTTATTGAACTTCTTAAAACATCTACACTGGGACACTTAAGCCGATTTACGCATTGGTCATGATGGGGAGTGTGCCCCTAACTTCAAAGTCCGCAGGGGTTTAGGCAGGGGTGTGTTTCAGTTTCTTTTCTTTTTTTTGTATTAATTCCCTTGGTATGACTTTATATCACAAGGAGTTGCCTAAGATAGGGGAACAAACGGTGCCCCTATTAATGTATGCTGATGATGCTGTGCTGCTGTCGCGCACACCCAATGGGCTTCAGTCCTTGTTGTATTCATTTAATTGTATTATGTTGAACTTGAATTTAAGGGTCAACCATAAATAATAATTTTTTATGACCTTTGGCCGCAGAAACACTTGTTCACATATGTTCACTATGGATGTCATTGTCTTTACAAATGTTTCAAATTTTAATTACCTTGGGGCCTTGTTGGATGTAAACTTCAAATGGCCCATACTTTTGGAACAGAGAGGACATACATTCAATAGTGCAGTCGAGGCCATCTTTAGATTTGCTAGGAAGCTCATGCAAAAGCCGGTCAAAAACCTTCATCTCTCTTTATAAAGCCAACTGCCTTCCATTGGGCACTTATGGGGTTGGAGTTTGGGAGTATGTAAATTATGATAGTTTACAAGTTTCTGAAAACAAATTCATCTGCAGACTGTTGACAGTTCCTAAAAGCTCTGCGACTATTATCACAAATACTAAGGCTGGCCTCTTGTACATTGAATACAATTTTAAATCAACATCATTATTATTATGAGTCACAATCTAGAGTTCCTCTCTAACCAACTACTCTAGCATTGTACTAGCAGATTTTATCAAATTAAACCATGATAACAATATTACTTGGTTAGCAATGTCTGAATTTTCTCATAATTGGGAGTCACACAACATTTACATCCCCCTAGTGAGATCAATGGGAACCCAAAGCCCCAGATCAACTCCCTTTTCTGGTCAAATAGTAATCTGAAAATATATAATAAATCTCTGGTGATGGATACTGTATGATACCATATGGAGATGACTTAATCAGAGCAAGTTGAACCCTATTCAGTTTGTATTCCAAATCAGTAGTACAGATTTGACTTAACACAACTGAGGTTGGTACACCATTCAATTTTTTGTTTGCCTTCCCACTGCAGGGTAACTGCTTCCCATGTTTGCCCTGCTGAGACAGTTTCTTTTCAGTCCCCAGAGCCCATTTTTCACGCCCTATTTTACGGGCATTAGATTAACTCAACAGAGCCTTCAAATCTTGCAATGTTTGACTTCTCAATTTATTCGTCATGCTATCATCTGCTTTATTCGGCACTCCTTAAGGATCAGGGGAGATATTAGGATATCGCTGAACCACCAACCCTGAATTGCTAATACTGTACCCCTATCTATTCCTAAATTGCATCTACTGTACGTACGTTGCTGTTTTTCTTGTGATACCTAATATGCAATTTGATATGTACAATTCTATGATACGAGTATTACGTCAGCTTTTAAATTCTAGTATTTTACAATTGGTTGTATTTTAATATTTTTCAAATTGACTGTTTATTGATCTGTACTCTTTTATGGCTAATTTGTTTGATAAAAGTTTTGACTGACTGAATCAAAGCATACTATTAGTACACAGGTGAAAAGTATTTAAATTGTTGAACACAAGTTCATCTGGAGTTGTCTTTTTAAGACAATCAGATCATTGGCTTTAAATACATTATATGTAAAACACAAGGGGGTTTAAAAAATAAATCCTAGCTTCCATCACTGAATTGCGGGGGCAGAGGCAAAAAAATCATACTTAATATCTTAAACCCTACCTTTACAGAGTTGACAAGTTCCAGTCCTTTCTTCTCTATTGAACAAATGCTTTTTGATATTGTTTAAAGGTAACACATCCAGTCTGAACATGACTAGAAAATGACAAGTACTATGTTCCAAAGTAAATCACAAGTATTTGTGATTCTGCTTAAAAGATTAGATATCGGTATAAGGTTTGTAAATTTCTAACTGAGAACAATGTGTAATGTCCTGTGTGTAATGTCCTGTGTCTAGCCATCACATTTTTCAAAAACAATTTTAATCGTGCTGGTATCTAGAACTGCAAGTGAGCGATAGAACATTGTACTTTTACTTGTGCAATCTTGAGATTATTATTAAAGTTGCTATTTTGTCCTGGAAACTTTCATTCCTTAAGAGATCTCATAATGTACCATCTAATTTGTGAAGTAGATTGTAGGCCCATCCACTCACATTTAAGAAGGATTTGGTGTAGGCTCTGAAGAGGTAACGGTCTAGGTGTAATGATTGGAAGTGAATCTCTTGAATTATGGATACTATATTCCAAAGAATCTTCCCTTTGAATACATTTAAAACAGACCATTTGCGTATGGGAATATACTCAAAGGAATAAGATAAAATGGAACAAATCTTTACCTGATGAATGTTTAAGAGAGTTGTAAAAAGTCACCTACCGGAGGAGCAGTGAAATCTTTTTAAAACACAGACGTGAGTAGTTGCCTTAAGACCTATGTGAGAGAAATGGAAGGTACTTTCTAAGGTCTGAGAACATTCCTTTACTAAGTATGTATATGTAGTTTCCACCCATATGGGCCTTCCACCCAACCTCCAGTTAAAAGGGCTGTTCTGCCTTTTTCCTCTAAAAGATACCACCTTGATTTTTGAAATATTTATCTTCAAGCTATCCTCTGCATACTCAAAAAGGACATCCAAATCCTGATGAAGTCCAATAGGTGTAAGGTCAAAAATAACCACATAATCAGCGTACATTAAATTATGCACATTTTGAAGAGCTATTTGTGGGGCAAATGTTTTGATGTGATTAAAGCAGACTGCTAGGTCACTAAGGAAAAATGGAAACAAAAGTGGGGCTATACATACATCCCTGCTTTAAGCCATTGTGAGTTAAAATCCTAGTACTCAGTCTCTCGTTCCCCCCATTAAAACTCTGCATCAAGTAGATGAATAAAGTGCTATAACAAGTCATTAGGGATCCCCAATGTCACTAGTTTCGGGCAAAGGGCTGGTCTGTTGACCTTTTTAAAAGTGGAGTATTTAACAAACTTGAATCTTAGACACTACATACTTGTCATGGTCAACCATGTAAAAGGCAGCCGAGAGGTCCAAGAGGACTATTGCAGCAACCCCATTGCTGTCAACTGTGCTCTTCAGGTCATCTTCTTCAGGTCATCCCAGATGGCAAGGAGGGCAGATTCTGTGCCTCTTCCTGGATGGAATCCTGTTTGAAGTCTAGAAGTATGGAATTCTCTTCCATACATTGTGACATCTGGGAAAACACTGCTCTTTCTATCAGTTTACCCAGGAAAGGTCAATTTGTAACGGGTCTGTTTTGGTCAGGGTTCAGAGGGTCCAAAGATTGTTTTCTTCAGTAAAGGGCTTATGCATGACTTAATGAGTTCTTCTAGAAATATTCTGGTAGTTATGGAATCATTGATGATTCTTCTTACTGGAGTGGCAGCAGAGGTTGTTAGAAGAATTGTCTTGAAAGTTTGTAGTGGACAGGGGTCAGAAGGGCTGCTGGCAGGCCTACTTACTTTGACCAGATCTATAAATTAATTGTGTGAAATGTGTTGGAAGGAGCGGAGGCACTGGGTTAGAGTATTCTTATATTGTTGTTTTGTAAAAGGGTTAGTGCTGGTGCTTTGTCTCTGTTTTAAGTATGAGTCAAACATGTCTGCTTTGTCTTTGTAATGATTTACCAGTTTTTCTGTGAAATCTTGAGCACTGGGATTTATTCCTTCTAGGCAATTTGATTTAAGGAATTCATTGAGTATTTGATAGAAATATTTATTAGTACATTTAGCATTTTTAATTTTGTTTGAATAGTACCTTTTCTTTGCTTTTTGATAGCTGACTTGTATAATCTATTACTTTTCTGTAGATTAAGTTTGTCTTGTTTGCAGTTTGTTTTGAGCCAGGCACGTTGCTGTTTTCCAATTTGCTGTTTTATTACTTTTATCTCTGCATTTCTCCAAGGTGCTTGTTTTCTTTTGTTCTGTTGTGTGGTTTTGAGTGGTATCAGGATATCAAAAGCTTCCTTCGGCCACTAATATAGTTTTTGAACAGAATTTATTGTTTCTAGATCTTTGCTGGATGTTAGTTGTGTTTCCAAGTGTTCCAATTTGAGTTTGTTCCACACTTGATAGGTGGATGCATGTAAGGGGGTTTTAGGCGAGTCGCTTAGTGTTGTTTTATGTTGAAAAGCAAGCAAGTGGTGGTCTGACTATGTGACTGGAGTTATAGTTTGAAAGGTAACTAGTTCAGTATTAGCAATAATGACATATAGGATGTGTCCAGCGATATGTGTGGTTTGGAGGATGATCCGATGCAGGTTCATTGCATCTAGGCCTGTGACTATTGTTTATTGGGTTTGTCAAACCAAATGTCGCGGTCAGCCAGAATGAATAGGTATTGGAGTTATTGTTATCAGGTTTGAAACTGTGTCTAGAAGTGTGTCTGGGAATGTCACCTTGCTAGGAGGTGGTCTGTAAAGGGGCAGGAATTTACTGGAGGAAGAGGGTGTAGAATTGCATCTGGTGAGAAGAGCTTCACAATTCTTTATGTAGATGTCGTCAACTTTATTGATCTTTAAGGTTTGCCTGAACACAACAACTAGGCCACCTCCTTTTTAGCCTATACAATTTTGGCTGATCGCTTAATGGCCTAGAGGAACGGCTTCATGCAGGACTGGAGCCATATCATCTCCCAACCATGATTCAGTTATGAATAGTATGTCTGGTTTAACATCAGTGAGAAGGTTGTAGATGTGATGTTTGTTTTTAGAGAACAATCAAGCATTTATTAGTAGACAGTATAGAGAATGTGCTTTGGTTACAGTGAGAATTTGCTTTGTAGAAGAGTGATCAGTATTGTGTGGTTTGTAGCAGGTGGATTTTAGTGCTGATGTTAGCTGTATTAGGATAGCAATTGTGTAGCTGTTCTGTATCGTGTTCCTCGTCCAGCAGGCTAAGAAGGCACTTTGATAGGTCTGCATGCATAGGTGGTAGGAGATGGTGATTGATAGTAAGTTGGTGTGCTGTGTTGTTTTTGTAGTGTAACCTTTTTGTGCAGTAGACATGGAGAAGCAAATTTGTGATATGTGGCACGTTGCTTATATTGTTTGCGTGTGTTTAGTGCGGAAGCTGAATGAATTATGGGTGGTAGTGCAGCATGTGGGTCATGCAGTAAGTTTCTAAAGTGTCCAATGGATGAGAGGTGGTTAGAAGAGAGTTGCTGTGTTGCTATATGTGTGTTAGGTCCGGTAGAAGAGAGAAACAAAGACACTATGAAGCCATCATAGCGGGGACTGCTCTAGACTGGATCCTGTCTTACCTTAAAAAAAGAACTAATGGCATCCAAACCCCACCTTTCTCATCCAAACCGTGCTCCACAAAATCAGGGGTCCCTCAAGGCTCTATCCTCTCGCCCATGCTTTTCAACATCTACATGAAGTCATTACCGGTACTGATCAATCAATTTCACCTCACGCGCTATAACAATGTAGATAACAAGTAAATACTCCTTCAACTGGAATGCCCAATAGAAATTTGAAACTCACCAATTTTGAGTTGTCTCAGAGCCGTGGATCAATGGATGACGTGGAGCCATCTCAAATTGAATTCTTCAAAAATGGAAATACTCACATGCGACGATTGGAAACATTATGACCCACTTGGCCTGATGAACTGGGTTCACCACCTAAAGTATGAAGGAAGTAAGAAACCTCGAAATGACCATGGACTCCAACCCTTCGATGAATGCCCAAGTGGACAAACTAGCAAGATCAAGCATTGTTACTTTAAAAACTCTTCGACAAATCTTTCCCCATTTGGGGATTTCCACACAATGTCCAAGCTACCATCTCTTTTGTTCTGTCCAAACTCGATTACGCCAATAGCCTCTACCTCAGATTACCTTTAAAGATCATGAAAAGACTACAAAAAATTCAGAACTCGGCTGCCAGACTACTTTTGCTTATCAAACCACAAGACCACATCTCCCCTGCCTTGAAAGCCCTGCATTGGTTACCAGTTGCCAGAAGATCCACATTCAAGCTGCTTTCTATCACCTACAAAGCCATACATGGATTGGGACCGCTCTTCATCAGGAATAAAATCACCATACACATTCAACAAAGGAACCTCCACTCTAGAGTGGCACCTCCCCTCAAAATCCCAAAATACAAGAAAAAGCATGGTTGGCACATCCTTCTCTGTTCAAGCATCCAAACTATGGAACTCTTTAACCCCCGACATAAGATCCACGGACAACGACCTTATCTTCAGAAAATTACTCAAGAATTGACTCTTTCCCTCATAAACATCATACGTAAACAGAAATATCCAGCTTAACACTTTGTATATAAGTATTTATTTGTATTATAGATATGTACCTATGTATGTGTTTTAGTTTGTATAAACATGTAGAATAATTATGTTTTAAAACATAAATTAATAAATAAATACATTAAATTCCACAACACTTGAAAAACAGAGTTTATCTAATGTATCTTTAATCTAAATATGCTTACCTACTTTATGCAACTATATACCTTCCATATACTTGGATCTCTATATTTATTAATTTTTTTCTAAAAAATCATACAATGAACTAACCTATTTCTCACCCTATCCCTCTCTCAATATATCCTCTCCCTCAACTCTCTGACTCATCTCAAACCTCTATCTGCTACTCTTTCCAATATTCTACCTTATTTCGTACCCTATACCTCTATCAATATCTTTTATCTACATATACTTACTTCCTTTATGCATCTATATACTTTCCATGTACTTATGGATCTATATATGTATTACTTTCTTCTAATTCAGCATAGCCAATGCATTAGCCTATTATCACCCTATACCTCTCTCAATATATATTTTACCTCAACACTCTGACTCATTTCAAACCTCTTTCTACTACTCTTTCCAATGCACTATACTATTTCTCACCCTATACCTCTATCAATATATCCCCTACATCCACTCTCTTATTCATCGCAAACCCCATACCCCTACTAAGACTCCCCAAAATAACCCATTCCAACACTCTCACCTACTGTAATCCTTGCTGCATCATCTGATACCTCTTTTACTATACTGATCCCTCAAAACAAGTCTTTATAACCTCTTCCCTCTGACTCTTCCCCTCCACATCCCTTTTTACACATCCCAAAACTCCTTCTACTACTATGACCACCAAAACAAAAAACAAACAAAAACAACAATCTAAATCTTCACCCTTCAATTCCTCCACTATCCTTTCAATCAAAATAACAGATTAACATGTCCACTTCTCAAATGTAATATTTCACTATACTAATTCACCACTATTCCTCTATGGGTCCCAGAGTAATGTGCTACTCTCTGAAAAAGCACCTCAACACCTCATCAGGGGTAGCAAGCACAATATAAATGCAAACCATTTTCCCACTTCTATCCCTCCCCTACCCTTTATAAACCCAATAACTGACTAACATATTCACCCCTCAAAACCCTTTCATATTTCACTATACTAATTCAACACTAATCCTTTATGGGTTCTGGAGTAGCGTGCTACTCGCCAAAAAAGTGCTTCAACACCCCTCATCAGGAGTAAAAAGAGGTATATAAATGCAAAACATTTTTTCCCTCTTTTATCCATCTTCTATCCTTCTCAATCCAAATAACTGACTAATATCTACCACTCAAATTACTTTCATATTTCACTATACTAATTCAACACTAATCGTTTATGGGTTCCCAAGTAGCGTGCTACACGACAAAAAAGCGCTTCAACACCCCATTAGGGGTAAGAAGCGCTATATAACTGCAAACCTTTTTCTCTCTTCTATCGCTCCGCTATCCTTCTCAATCTCAATAACTGACTAACATATCCACCACTCAAATTCCTTTCACATTTCACTATACTAATGAAATACTAATCCTTAATAGGTTCCAGAGTAGCGTGCTACTCGCCAAAAATGTGCTTCAACACACGATCAGGAGTAACAAGCGCTATATAAATGCCAACTTTTTTTCTCCCTCTTTTATCCATCCGCTATCCTTCTCAATCCAAATAACTAATATCCACCACTCAAATTACTTTTGTATTTCACTATACACATTCACTACTAACCGTTTATGGGTTACCAAATAGCGTGCTACTTGACAAAAAAGCACTTCAACGCCCTATCAGGGGTTACAAGTGCTGTATAAATGAAAACCTTTTCCCCCTTTCTCTCCCTCCGCTATCCTTCTGAATCCAAATTACTGACTAACCTATCCACCTCTCAAGTCACTGTCATATTTCACTATACTGATTCAACACTAAACGTTTATGGGTTCCCGAGTAGCGTGCTACTCGCCAAAAAAGCGCTTCAACACCCCATTAGGGGTAAGAAGCGCTATATAAATGCAATTACAATGCAGTACTTTACAATACTTGTCCATAACAGTTTGCACTATTCTGATATTATCAGTTTCTGAGTGTTTGGGTCTAAAACCTGCCTGGATTAGCGGTATCACACTCTTCGAGTATACCCAAAATTGAGGTGGTTCAAAACACTTGAGTCAAAGATCTTTCCTAGTGCATCAAGTAGTGCAATTTGGTGATAGTTACAAGGATAATGACAGGATCCTTTTTTGTCAAAGGTGTTTTTATTGATCATTTAGTAGAAGAGAAGAAAACCAGAGGAAAAAAACATGCGACAATCCCGCAATTCAGCCCACGCAGGGGTAGCTAAACAAGCATTCAAGGGCGACACACAGAGTTGTGGTGGGCCGTCTGCATTTAAGTCTTTGAAATCAGCCTAGCGCCCAAGGAGGTGCCATTCTCCCAACATATGGGATAGTTGCCGGTAAGCCCTTAGGGATGGAGGCGCTAAAAAGTCATAGGTGCACTGGAGTCCCCCAACGCGAAAACCTCAGTTAGTCCTCCATTAGATTGGCACAATTGGTTCATACCAGTGCTAGAGGATCCTGCTGAGGGCATAGGGCTCTGTACGCCATAATGTGATGGAGCGCTAGGCGGGATGCCATAACAAACAAAGAGAACACATTTATTCATCCCCCCTACCTCCCCCACCCTCCCTCACCCCTACCCAGTGGTGGTAGCAACTAGCGTAGGCAATGAACCCAAAGGGTAGCAACAAGGATTTAGACCTGAAACAGATGTAGCCTGCGGGTGCTAGGCGGGCAGACTGCGGAAGGCAGACCTTTGGAGAGGAACGCTACTAGCGGGCCCCAGCGAAATTCAAAGTTTTTAAAGTCATCTACAAATATATCAGCCATCCTCTCCGTACTAAGCAACTTCCACAACCTTGAATACCAGAGAGATATGGCCGGAGCCTCCGTCTTCTTTCAGGCTGCCGCCAGAGTAATTTTGGCAGCACCAATGCTGTGCCACAAGATCTTCTTATCTGCCCTGGTCTGGTGTTCGAGATCAGGATCCCGGAGGCCCAACAGGGTGGCAGCCATCGAGGTGGGGATAGGGTATCCCAGGATATCCTTAATTTGGGCCAGGATCTCTTCCCAGAATAGGCAGATAATTGGGCAGTCCCACTGTCATATGGATACTTCGTTACATATATTGAGTTAAGTTAGCATGAGTGTATTACATGTCTAAACAGCCATTTTTCCTTCGGCTTCAGTTTTGCACACAACACCTACTTGTTGTTGTCGCTTTCACCCTAGAAGCGGTGATGTGATTTATTTGAGAATAATATGTTATTATTATGCTATCAGTTTTGCTTGGTACACTTGGTACAACTGTCTGCACACTGAGAGCTGCACACTCTAAGAATAACCTAACACAAGGTTGCTGGGAGGCCTGATCCTCGCACCACATTAGACATAACACAAATAATGTTGATGCCAACATTTGGGCTCTATGCGGGTTTAAGATAGAGTTACAGGGAATGAACGTAGACACTTGGTGCTGCGCATGAAGAGAGCTGGTAGCTGTTGATGTGATCTACTCCTACTGACATTTAGAGGTATGGGTCCGCCCTGCTAAAACCCGAATGAGACCTTCTTAGATATAATATAATATGCTAAATAGGGTGCCCAAAATATAGGTGATATAGATTTCTATAGATTTTGCATTGTAACATGCTATCACCTTTTGCTTACTATGGATTAGTGACTATGCTGCTAACTCTGATTTTTATAATATGCATTTTGGTATTATACAAGATACTGCGTTTGAGAACCTTGCATTGAATAATAAATATTTCAAACTTGCACGTGTGTTCTTTGACTCTCAGTTTTGGTTTGAAATGATTATATAACGAAAGAGTGTTCATGTGTTCCAAGATTCCTAAGGTATTCTAAAGATCATGTTCTGGTTTGTCTAAGACATGGATCATTTCATAATGATCCATGAGACACTGTAGCTAGCTAGGTAAGGGGATTTAAGAAACTGAGATGAGTTTTGGATCATCCTAACTCACTGAGGTTCTAGATCTCTATGCACAGTCCTGTGGGAGAACGGAAACCCTGCTACATGGCGCCCGTACGTTGTTGGCCTTATATCATGACACTCGAGTAGTATATCATTCAAACCTTAACACCTTCATTCCCGTTTCCGGAAAACGGTGGTGTCGGAAAAACCTACCTATTTTTAAAGTAGGTCTTTTCAAGCTTGAATTCTTCTAAAACGGTTTCTTTGACTTACTACCCAGTTGTGCTACAAAGTGTTCTTTGTCTTTTTTCTCTTCCTGTGCTAACATGGCCGTGGACATCCCACAGCATAGCCGCATTGCGGTTCGTGACCACTTGCGGGCATATAATGTCCCTGTGGATGGCTTAGCTGTGGTTCTAGTGGTGAGTGCGGAACATGCGTACCCGTACGAATTGTTTTATTCATGGGTGACATTTCCGGCAGTGGACGCTAATTCTGGTGTGTTCCATTCATACACTGCCTCGGCTGTACCGGTGGCTTATGCTCCGTACAGGGCACTGGAAGTACCTATAGATGTTTGGCAGCACGGAGTTTGGTTTGGTGGCGCCCTACCCCATTCTTTAACCAATCCGAGGTTAGGTCCTTTGTCCATTCCGGGCACAAATTGGCCCGCTTTGGGTGGATTTACTCCTCACCCTAATCGCGCCACTTGTAATGTGGCTGACCTGCGGCGTCTTCATGAAGTCGCGGTTGGAGTGATTAGGGCGCTTGTTCATTACATTGGTCGTAATGTTCATGGCGCAGGCCCCGCAGGTGCGCAGCTTCGAGCGGAACAGTCTGGTTTGAAAATCAGTCCTGTCATGGTGAATTCCGTTATGGGCAAGAAGCCCCAGGATAAGGATGATTTTCCTTTCTGGCTTGCCGAGAAATTCGACCAGCTGGAGGCTGTGTTTCCTAATACGACTCCTGGTGAAAAACACCGGATTCTTACGCTCAGTTTACCGAAAGATTTAGCCCCTGAACTTGTTGACTGTGAGACATGGGGTAAGACTTTTGCAGCGGTTTATTCGAGGTGCTATGGCACCCCGACTGTGTCCAACCTGTCTGCGGTCCTTAAACGTGTTCAAGATGATCACGGACCGGAGTCGGCGGTTGAATTGGGTATGCGTCTGAGTGGCTCCTTTGATGTGGTTTGCGAACTCATCCTTGCGAATGTCAAGGGGGATGCAGTGAACTTTCAGGTGGCCAATGCTCTGGCGTTAGTTTCCGATGCCGATAAACCCCGTCAGTTAGCAAGGATTATTGTGGCGGCTTATAAAATGGTTGGCCGCACTTCTAAGGGTGTAAAGGCTTTTTCTGAAAAGGAGAAGAAACAGCCCCAGGGACAGTCTTCGGAAACGGGTGGACAACCCAAGTCCAAGAAACAAAATTGGCCGAAAAAGCAGAATCAGGGTAAGCAGCAACAACAACAACAGCAGACACAGGTTTCTAGTCCTGCGCCTTCGCTGCCTGCGCAGTCGGATAGAGTTTATGATTTGCGCGATCGCGCGACGATTAAATCGCCTGAAAGATTTCAGGTTTCTGACCAACGCTCTCCTCGTTCCTTTCAGGACTCATCGGCTCCGTCAACCGGTGGTGGAGGGGGCGGCAGGGGCAGGGGTGGCCAGCAAGGACGTGGTCAGCCCCGCCCGCGAAGTGAAGGGGATCAGCGGGACGACTCTACGCCCAAGAGACCGCAGTTTGCCAAGAAGAAGGTCGCAGCCTTAACGGCGCATCGATATGCCCCAGATAGTGAGAACGCGGCTTCGGAATCTGACGTGGGCTCTGACCTTGCTGGACAGCGCGGCGGAGATTACCATAGTGAGAGAGGCCCTCCGTCCACTGTTGAAGGTGACAGCGACTGACACTTATGTTGTGATTGAAACGGCTGATACACATGTTGCTCCCCCTGAACGACTTTTTGAAATTGTACTGTTAATAGAAGGTGACATGCAGCGAACTGTAAAAGGGGTATTTTGGGAATCCCAGACCTTCAGGACAGTGCTAGTGGGGGTTCTGAGGTAAACATTCTTTGGCCAGTCACATTTGGGTCGCCACGCCAAATCCCAGATCGACATCCCCGCCACGCTTCTATCCATATTCAGCCAGTGTTTTTCTGACTCTCTCTGTGACCACTCGACTGGCATGCGGAGTTGCACCGCTTTATAGTACATATGCATGTCTGGCAGTCCCACAACTCCATCCCTCCTCGGTTTACGCAGGACGGTGAAAGAGAAGCGCGCGCGGCCCCCTAGCCAAATGAAGCACAGCGTCGTTGACCGCACCCTCTGAAAGAATTCTGCGTCAAGGTCTATAGGAAGGGCCTGGAACAGGTATAAGAGCTTTGCAAGGAGGGTCATTTTGATCGCGTGGATCCTCCCAAGCAAGGAGATTAACATGGGTTTCCATCTGGCCAGATCTGACTGGATCTTAGCAAGGAGCGGGGGAAAGTTAACAGAGTACAATTTCCCCAATGTGGGGGTCAAGTGGATGCCTAAATATTGAATGGAGGAGTTTGTACACAGCAAGGGGGTGAGAGACCTAAGATGGGGGATGTCCGATTGGGGGATCGTAAGGTTGAGGACATAGGATTTGTCGTAGTTGACCTTGAAACCGGCTACTGCTTCAAAGCGCATGAAAGCCGCTTGAACATGAGGGAGAGAGTGAGCCGGGTCTGATAGGCATAGGAAAACATCATCCGCAAAGAGAGTGATCTTGTGGGATTCCCCAGTGAAGGGTATCCCATGGATGTCGGGGTTAGCTCTCATCGACACTGCCAGAGGTTCGATGCTAAGGGCGAATAGCAGCGGTGACAGGGGGCACCCCTGCCTAGTGCCTCTGGAATGGTCAAAGAATGGAGAGAGCTGACCGTTCACCGCTACTCGAGAACGGGGGGAGAGAAAGTTCACTCGTATCATTGTTATGAATTTGGAGGAGAAGCCGAATGCAGCCAGGGTGCTGAACAGGAACCCCCAGTCCACCCTGTCAAATGCTTTCTCGGTGTCGAGGCCCACCAGGACCGCTGGGATTCTAAGTTTAGTTGCTTTCTCAATAAGGTGTACCACCCTCCTTGTATTATCATGGGTCTGGCGCCCTTTGATGAACCCCGACTGATCCGAGTCTATAAGAGCCCGCATAAGATCATTGAGCCGTTGGGCGATGATGGAGGAATAGAGCTTTGCGTCCAGATTCAGGAGGGCAATCGGCCTATAAGACGCGCATTGACTAGGGTTTTTACCGGGCTTAGTGATGACAGAAATAAGTGCTTCCGCCATGGTACAGGACGTTCCGCCCTCTTCAGCCATATGATTAATTCAGAGGCAAAAGTTTTATAGAAGATGGCTGTGTACCCATCCGCTCCCGGTGCCTTGCGGGGCTTTAAGGCCTTAATGGCTGCCAGCACGTCGTCCCTGGAGAAAGGAGCGGTCAGTGCTTCATTCCATTCCGCCGATACCTGAGGCAACTTCAGTCCCTGCAGGTATTCGACTTGGGCAGTAGCCTCCAGGCGCTCCCCTGTATAAAGGGATTTGTAGAAGGCTCCAAAGAGCTCCGCCTTCGTCTCATCCTGAATTGTCACTTCACCCTGTGCAGTCTGAACGCCCCCAATGTACTCACATTCACTTTCATCCCGCAGCTGTCTGGTCAGGTGCCTCCCTACCTTATTGCCCCGGGAGTTAGAGAGCCACCGCAGTTTCAGCAGGGTGTATTCAGCTCTGTTGTCGTAGTGGGCTCGGAGTTTACCCCTGACGGCCGTTAGTTGCCTGAGTCTCCTTGTATGCCTGTTCTAAGAGTGAGAGTTCTGCCTCTAGGAGTTCCCGCTCCCGACCGCGCTGCGGATTAAGTGCGGCATTCAGTGCAATGCAGTGTCCACGAAGATACTCCTTGAAGGCATCCCAGGTGGTGTATATTGACGTATCCCCTGGGGCATTGAGTATGAAGAATTCATTAATGAGTCCCCGTAGGGAGGTGCATGAGGGTTTGTCCCGAACCTGGGAAGCTGGGAAGTACCATTTGGAGCTACCGTTATTCCACACACCCCACTGGAGTCCTATCGCAAGTAAGCTGCAATCAGAGACTGAAAGTGGGTAAACATTGGCCTCCCTCAGATCTCCCCGCAGAGACTGGCTCACTAAGAAGTGGTCGATCCGGGAATAGGTGCGGTGGGCGTGGGAGAAGAAGGTGAGATCTCTGGACTGGGGGTACAGGAAGCGCCAGGCGTCAACAAGACCCAGGTCAGAAATTCGTTACAGCGTGTCGGGGGAGAACACGCCTGTAGCTGATCTTTGGGAGTGTGAGCTATCTAAGTCCGGTTGCCATACCATGTTAAAGTCTCCCATAGCAATCAACGGCCCCTCTACAAAATCAACAACGTCCTTCAGCTGCGCATGTAGAAAGGCGTTTTGTCCTGTGTTTGGTTGATACAGGACAAGAAATGTGCAGAGTCTACTTCTCAAGAGGCCTTTAACCATGACCCAGCACCCCTCTTTATCACTCTGTACCCCGGTAGGTTGGAAGTGTAGGGTTGAATGAAACATAAGGGCCACCCCCCTGTGTTTCGTGGCGGCAGAGGATCTGTAGATCAATGGAAACATCTTGTGTTTAAGGCGGGAATCCTCCTTTTTGGGCAGGTGGGTCTCTTGGAGGCCCACTATATCGAGATGATGATCAATGATATACTTCCAGACCTTCAGGCGTTTTTGGGGGGAGTTAAGCCCTTTCACATTCCATGTTCCTAAGGTTAAAGGTGACATTGCGAGGTCTTACGAGATAGCCCTACAAAGGTCAGTAGTCCCCGCCTACCGTGGTGGGGAGCCAGATGAACAGTCCCCCCCTCCCAATTCTTCACCAGGGCCCCAGTGTAGCATGAAACCCCCTGCCCACTACAAGATCACACCACCCCGCAGGTCTCCCCCATCCCAAACCACCCCTCCCCCCTCGTCCGACCCGCCCCGCCAGCATAGTCCACCAAATACATGCTATGGGCCTGCCCATGCTACCACCACTGTCCCCACCAACCCACCCCGCCCACCCCCTTAACATCCCCAGAGAAAGAACACAATACACTGAGCAAATTAGAAATAGTAACACATTCCCCAACAATATGACTGAACCCCCCGCAAAACAGGCAAAAGGAGGGAAGTCTCGAAACAGAACAATACCAAAATGAGGAATAGACTATAGTCCGTCCAACAGGCCTCAACGGCAGGGGGAGACGGCACCCACCAACCCGATACCCTCATCCTGATGCAGGACTTTCCTCCCAGCGAAGACACTCACAGATGTCTCACAGATGACTCAGATGGTCCCGATCCGGGCCCCTCCGGTGCCAAGCAGAGTCCCCAAAGTGGCCCACCAGTGTTATGGGAGCTTCAGGCGTCCCCGGGTGCATCTGTCACTGAGGCCACCGAGGCAACTGCATCCCCCCTTTCTTTCAGGCTTAATGAACGATCCGGTTTTAATGCTGGCGCCCATCCTCCCACCGTCTGCCATTCCGCAGAACGCCGCCTGCGTCTTGTAGGGAAGCTGCCAGTTTCCGACGGGGTGGCAGGGCTTTCCAAACCCAGGATGGCTCGAGCTGCTTCAAAGGAACGAACCTGAACCAATTTAGTCTTCCACTTGAAAATAAGCCTGAACGGATGACTCCAAGAATAGGGGACTCCCTGCTCCCTCAGCTAGATAGTGACGGGCTTAAAGTCTCTCCGCTTGAGTAAAGTGGAGGCTGCCAAGTCTTGGTAAAATACCGGCCGATGGTCCCGGAATTGAAGGGATCCGAGCTCGCGTGCTCATCTCAGGGTTCTCTCCTTGAGCTGAAAGTCGTGGACACACACAAGAATGTCCGGAGGGGGCAACTTGGCACCCCTCGGTAGCCCCACTCGGTGCATGCGATCCATTTTAATCTCCTGTAGGTCCTCCTCATTGAGAACATGCTTAAAGAGGGCCTCCACATACTCTCTCAGGTCGGTCCCTTCCCCCTTCCATGGGACCGCTCTAATCGAGATGTTATTGCGCCGAGACCTGTTCTCGAGATCCTCGGCGTGGGACTGGAGGTCCAGGTTCTGTTCCGTGAGGTGGAGCATATCCTGTTGCAGCAAGTGGATATCCTCCGCTGTCCCCAGATCATGTTCCTCCAAGGATGCCACACGTTCCCCCACTTCGTCCAGTTCCTTCATATCCGAGACCAGTTGGGTGCATAGTTCCATGATATTGTCCTTAATATCTTTGAACAGCTCCAGCATGAAGGCTTTGGTTGCCGGCGCATTGCCGTCATCCTGGCCTGGAGATTCCACAGTGGTAGGCGAGGCTGCCTGTAGAGGGGGCTTCTGCGTACTGTCCTTTGGCAGCCTGTCCTTTTTGAGCCTGGCCGCCGCCATTGCAACTCCGACGGTGACCCACTACTTCGGCGACGTGCTTTGTACTATGCAGTTGAGCACTTTGAGCACTTTTGGGGGTGTCCCACGGCTTCAGTTATCGGCTCCTATCCCGTAGTCTGCTCCACGCCCTATTGCTCTGCCGCAGCCCAGTCCACTAAACACTGTCGAGGGGGCCGCAACCTCCAAGACCCAAGAACTGGCCCCACCGCCTCCAGTCCAGGACCTCCGGTGGGGCCACCAAGCAGGGTCACTCGCTCAACAAGAGCCAGGTGCTGTCACGGCACCACTTCCCAACACCAGCCAGGTCCAGGCGCAAGGGAGCAAACACAGGCCTCGGTAGCGCGTTTCCTGCAGAAATGCGGGCCGAGCAACAGCTCGCGCTTAGGCAATTGTGGGGGCAGGGACGTCAAAAGCATTGTCAGCAAGCAGAGCCCCTGTACTGCCAATGGTCACCCCCACTCGAGGCCAGGAAATTCACACACCGCGATCCCCGACCTCCACTTAGCTGTGCATTCTTCCATGTCTCCCCGTCCGCCGAAACGCGGACCGAGCAACCGCTATCCCTCGGGGGCCCCAACGCACCTCTCACCTTCTCCACCGTCAGCTGTAGGACACCACTCCGAGGGAGCACTCACCCGCAAAGCAGGGATCTCCACCACCGCACTCACCCTGAAGCACCTCCAGAACCACAGTCTAGGCCCCGGCCTGCACTACTGCCACCGCACTCCAGGGGGCCGTTATATCGGACTACTTCTCACGTCCCCGGCCGGCACCAGGATACTGCCACCTGATCTCGGGCCTCTCTCCTTTTCTGCGCGGTCGCGGCAGCCCGGATAGTCCTCCGGTCCGCGTCCACGATCGCCACACTGCACGGGCCTCCCAGCGGCCTCCGCACTCCCTCTGATCCCGGGTGGTGCAATCCGCAGTGGGCGCCAGTAAAACTCACAGCCCCCGGCGGTCCGTCGCCAGCCCCAGGAACCTTCTTGATAGTTCGGGCTCCTGTACTCGCTCGTTCGTGTTGCGAGGTGCCTGGCTGTAGTTCTCAGTGCTTCCGCTGACACCGTCTCATCGCCTCCGGGCCTCTCGCACCCCTCCTCCGCTGCAAAGGTCCGCGGGATTTCTCAGGCCGGCTCCCGCCTGGGCCGTGTCCCGCCGCTCTTCCCCCAGTCGGTCTCTCGGGGCACCAAAGGCACCGTTCGCCGCCTCACAGCACCCGGGAGCCCCCAGGCACAATTACAAGCGGGTGTGGGCGCAGTATCAGGGGCTGAACAAAGCTGAAAAGTTTACGGCGCCGGAGGGACCGAAGAAACGTCCTACTCCGCCGCCATCTTGGCCACGCCCCCACAGGATCCTTTTTTGTGTATATGAACCACTACACTTCCTGTCCATGAGCTTGGAATTTTTCCCGTTGTGTACTAATGAGAAAAGAGGGGGGTAGGAAGACTTCTGGGTCTCTGTGCAATACGTTCATGGGAATCTTATAGGGACTCATCGCTGCAGAAGATCTTGCTTTCCTTATATGTATCTTGATCTCCTTCTCATTTGGAGTTATTACATGCTAGTCCAGCTCTAGAGATGACATTGGGAGCTTATCACCACTCGTCGAGTTAATCGCATACCGTTCAGAGAAGTAATTAATCCAGTCCATCTGAGGAATGGTTATGACGGCAGTATTTGTCATACTGCCCCTGAATTTAGAGAGCAGCTGCCAAAAGATTGTACTGCCCTTTTGTGAGGCTGCCTTTTGCATGTCTATCCAGCTCTTATGCATTATAGTTTTACTGTTTACAAAGCGCGTTGTCTCTTCAAATATCTGTCTGGGATTTTTTTCTGCTAGCGAATGTAATTGATGTAATTGCAATTCAAGTTTTTAATTTAATGGGCAGTGCAAGAAGAGTGTATTGTACCATATTGTCTGTTGTTTTGATGCGGCCCTCTGTCTTAGCTGAACAGATTTGGCTCGTTAATGTCTCTTCTGCTAGCTTAGTTGATATTTCCCAGTAGGGCCCTACATTTGTAAAACCCTGTCATTTCATGGGCGGTGCAAGGACAGTATTCTATACAATTTTCTGTTGTTGTGAAGACGCCCTCTGTCTGGGATGAACAGTCTGTATTCGAACAGGTTTAGATGTCACAGACATTATAATTGCTGCCATGTCACTGCATTGTTTCTGATAGAGATTTAAGTCCAGCACTTGGAGTCAGAGAAAAGAATACTTGACGGGACAGCTAGAGCATTGCAGAATATCCTTCAGGAATGTAGATGGACTTGTGTTTCAGACAACTTTGTTTCTGCATAGGACTTTCCTTCACAGCAAATTAGTTCACTTTTATGATGAACCTAAGTGCTATAACCAAGGAACATTGATAAAAATAGTGTGTAGTGGATACAATATTTTCACCAGAAGAATAGGTGCTACTTATAAAAGCGTTTTCTCATAGTCATGCAGAATGCAGAAATATGTAGATACAATAACCCAGGGTGATAAAATTTCATTCGCCGTGTCATTGGATTCCAAACTGATAATCGGGATTTTTATTAGTCTATTTTTAGGTGCTGTTTGTAGAAATGAAGAATAGTTTTGGAATACATTGACAGTTCATTTATTTAATTCAATATTTTTCATCAGTTTACGTTTTTAACTTTTCAAGCTTTTCAAACACGTTTCTTGTTACTACAGAGTAAATAGTACCCATTACCCCATTTTCTTCTGTGAAGAAACAGCCACCCAGAATCAGATTTTGAACCAGATTTATGACTAAAGTTGCTGCCCTGTGAAGCGTCAAAGGAAGACACCAGAGCAACACCATATTTACTAGGATTTAGTGCGGTTTTCCTCTCTCACTGCACTAGTGCACTTCCGGCTGAAATGAACCTAATGGACACACCTTTGGTCCCTAGTACAAGGGTGTGTGTGTGTTCTGAAATGAATAGTTCTTCTACTGGAAGGGGACCCCTCCAGTACAAAAACTACCTTTTAACACTTTCTCTACCTTGTATGTGTGCTGTACAATGCAGCCCGTATTCAACATAGGAAAAACAAGGTGACATCTCTTTACAGCTGATTTGTGAAGGTGTAAGGCGTACGACTTTGGTGCAAACCAATGCCTTTGAATGCTTGTAGATAGGGATTTGCGTCAAAGCCAATGGGTGGTTGCATAGAAAGATCAAGGGGCCTCATTTATGAGAAATGACGCATCGCTGCGTGAAAACAGCGATGCGTCACTTCTCAGTGCGCACACCTTGCGACATTCCTGATGCTTCATATTTAATGTATGACGCATCATGTCACAAGGAGTTACAGATACGTCAATATTTCTGACGTATCTGTAAGCGCAAAAATGACGCATTGCTGCAGTGTGTCACAAAAGTGACGCTTCAAAGGGCAGCAACTTTAGTCAGGGCCTGCGTCAGTCTTACGCCTGCTGTGAGGCAGGCGAAAGATTTTGACGCAACGGTGTCCTAAAAGTGACGCAGTGAAATCTCATAGATTTCACTGCGTCACTTCTATGACACTTCCTTGCGTCAATACGCCCCCCTTGCATACATTATACCTGGCGCAGGTATAATGTGGCACAGGGGTTTACAAAGTGGCGCATCTACCTAGATGCGTCAATTTGTAAATATGGCGCAACAATGCGCATTTTTTACGCCACTGGTGCGTCACAAAAAGTTTCGCACAGGCGACGTAAAAGTGACGCACGGCCTCATAAATGAGGCCCAAGGTACCACCTATGGAACGCCCCCTTGACGCAAAGTAACTGAAAGCTGCACATCGAGCTACTTAATATTACTTTGAGTGACTACTCAGTGCAAACCCTTATTCTTCAGTAACTCTGTTATGAATATTTGTGTGCACATTAAAGCAGACTACTACTTCAAAACATTAGGAGATGATTGCTTGAGTCAGTTAATTGTTTTACGAGTGATTCATTGACATTAGCGGTTTTCCAATCAACATTAAATGGATGAAACTGATTAAAAGTTGTCAGGGATAGAATTTCGAAGTTTAAATGGGTGGAGGTTTTTGGTAATGATCAAACTTTATAACTATTGAGGCGTTGTAGACTTTGCACGTAGTCATTTTGATTCCTTACAATTAAATTATTGTGAACAGATGGGCTTTATTAAAACGAGTTGTAATGTGAAAGCAGCCAAGGTTGTCAAATGATCACATTTGGAATTTGTATTTTTTTTTAAGCTACTTTAATATTGACTGCAATAAAGACGGAGAGCCTCAGATGTGGAAAGTGCTATTTCACAACACGGCGCTGTGATCATAAAATACAGATCTATAAATGCGCTAGGCCTTTGCCTTGCCCCCAGTGCAGGATGAGACACAGTGACAGGGATCTTTGCAATGAGAAGCACAAGGCCAAATATTGATGTTTGTGGTTTTGTGCTCTTTTTGCTACAAATTCAATAAAACGTGTGTAGCCCTGCAAGGGCCATAGAACTCAGTACTTACGTTCCTTTTCCCAATATTCTGGCACTAAAACCTCAGGACTGGGTAGGAGTATTCCGCATCATTCAGAGACTCTGTCCATCACCACCCCTTTTCCTAAATCGATTTTGTCCACACTAAGTGTAGGAGGGTATACTCAGACGTGAGTCCCTTGCTCATTGCACCATCAGGATTTAAGCAAGCCGGGTCAAAGACGGCTGTAATGCCAGAAACCGGTCCCCGGAAGCTTGTTTCCTTCCCAGTATAAGAATTGGCTTGGTAGTTTGGTTTGCCCTGTTCCCATCATGCACTGGGACAGGAACAGACTGATTTGCATGTAGCCAGGTTCTGAGCTGAGATGGTGCAGTGAGCTAAAAAACGGTGATGGATCAAGCCCTGATCTCTTGACTGGGTAGGAGTATTCTGCATCATTTAGAGACTCTGTCCATCACCACCCCCTTTTCCAAAACTAAAACCTCAGGAAACACAAAATGTGCATTATAGGTGTAGGCATTGACCCTGCGGGACTAGTGTCACTGATGACAACTGCAGTCAAAGACAGGAACAACGTACTGTGCATTGTAAATATCTGAGACGGAATGTGAATAATAGAATATAGCATCCAGATAGATACTAGCGATGCTTTATTTGACCTGTGCCACAGACAGCATATATTTCTAAGTGACATTTAGAGATTGTCTAGTGTAATGTAGCCTATGAGTGACTAAACACTAGGGAAGTCTAGCTGTCCATGAACAGGAACTTCCTGGGAAAGGAAGAGGTGGTGAGGAAGTGAGGAGTGCCTGACGGGAGAGGACAAGGCAGGCAGGAGGAGGGTAGCTTCTCATGAGTACACCATGTGGAATAGTGAGGTAAATAAAAAGTACAAGTAGCACCTTCACGCCTGTGAAGGTGTCTTCCTGGGCACTGGATTCAGATGCTGTGAGTCACAGCCTAGTTCAATCACGCCTGCTGATCTCGAACGGACGGACATGGAACCGCCGGTTACTTCGTGTATCTTGGTCTCACCCACAGCGTTTATCGATAGTCCCCTGATGAAGGCCCTGGAGCCAAAATGCATTGGGAATTGATTTATGCACTAACGACATTGATCATGTATGTTACTACATTATAAGCGTCGTATGGACAGAAGATCCAAGAGAAATTGATATTCTTTACATGGATTTATGTTTTAAAGATTAAAAAAACATATACATCTACATCTGTTGTGGAGAACTTTTTTGATTGAACTAGGCTGTGACTCACAGCATCTGACTCCAGTGCCCAGGAAGACACCTTCACAGACGTGAAGGTGCTACTTGTACATTGATTCGACACACTCCTGAGCGGGGAACGATTTTCTGGAGCACGGAATACATAGAACAAGTTGATTTAACTACAAACAGTGCACAATCTCACTTTTGAGTAAATAAAAAGTAGTCATAGGTCGGGAAATTGTGCTTGTTATTATAACTTGCTGTAGCCCTCGCCGTTGGGCCGGACTGGGAACTGAAAGCAGCCCTGGCAAATTTTGCCAGACCAGCACCCGTCCGTCGTGTAGCCCGACCGCTACTAGGGTGGTTTGTGGGGGTTCTCCTCCCCAAAAAGTATTGGAAAAAGACAGACCAAAATGGTGAATTTTACAGCACACTTTTCATTACATATTCAATTGTATCAACTTTCAAAGCACAGTAAACAGTAGATGAGGACCTTAAAGAACATCAGGTTACCCACCCAGTCATATGTACCCATAGACATTCTTTCAGAGAGCACCAAAAATAGACAAGTAGTGAATCAGAGAGAACAATGTAAAAGTGAGACCCGCCCCCACATGGTGTGTAGCGAGCAAGCGCAGTGAGCAACCACTACTAGGGGGAGTTTCGGGTGGGGGGGTTGTCCCCCCAAGAAAAGTTTGGAGACAGACAGAAAGGCCAAAGCAAAGCATTTTTCAACACATTTTCTCTCCTAAATAGCACTGATGACATCACCATGTCTGCAATGAATGAGGCAATTCCAATAATTGATCACGGCATCCATGTACAACTGAGCCAGTTCATAGGTATAATGGATGATTCCATCATAATGCCCTTGAGCCAGAGAATAATTAAAGGCGTCAAATTTGTGCAATGGTCTCTCCTGGACTGGGTGCTTGTGGTCGCTGCAGGGGTGCAGTGCTGTCAGAAGACCACATGCCATGACAATAAGCGCTACTCTTGTTTCCCAGACATTACCTTGCATTCTGGGACATGTAGTTTTGTTTTTCCAGTTATGGGCCTGGGTCTAGATTTTCATGCAAAGTGCTGAGGCTAAAAGGTCACAATTGGGGAAAAGCATCACACGCTGGTCAGGAGTCATTTTACTGTCTGTTTTTCAAGCGAATCACAATTTCATCAAACAGTGGTGAGAAAATGAAGACAATAAAAGTTTTTCACACTGTGTTTTGACCTCCTCATTAGCTATCACTCAATACACCTAGTCTTTGTATGTGTGCCCAAATACTTGGGTCTACAGGGTACTGCTGGCATGATGCCAGTTACCAAGTGGCTTTTCCTGGTGCCACCAACTTTTTTTCCAACCCCCTCCAGCAGCGGTGTGACCATGAACCAGCCGGCATCCATGGTGGTACACACATCAGACACCCCTTGCATGTGTGAGCACCCCTTAACATGTGGTTACACCTTTCGAAGCACACATTCCAAGCATCTTAAGGCCACAAGGTTTGCTGGCCTGGCAGTGTGTGCGCACAAACCCAATGCCACCTTCTCATCATAGGGCATATAGCATGCAGGGTGCTTAGTATGTTAAACTACTGGAACACTCATAACCCTAGCACCTAATCTGCACAGACTACATACAAGTCAGTCATGGCCAGCTCCCTGTCCGTGCTAAACATACAAAGGAAAACAGCTTTCCACATACAGACATGGGAGGACACAATACAAACGTCATCTGTGGTTTGAATTCTCATTATAAATGCTTCGCTTTAACATACCATAACATAACACCAATATAAAAATAAATACAAGACTGCAGGTGCCAGAATGCAGTCTGCCTTGCAGATGTCCTATATACAACAATGCACACTGTACATGAAGTTTTGATTGTCATTTCAGAAACGCAGGAATTCAAGTTCCATAAAGCAATATCCAATGAGAAGGTATGATATAAAAAAAACATGTAATTGTGAGTTTTATTCTGGTTCTGTAAGTACCAGAGTGAAATCTCTCAAGCACAGATATGTTACAAAAATACAAACTGTACATGTTGCTTTGATTTTCATTTTATAAATGTAGGAGTACAAGTACCAGAATGCAATATCTCTCATACGTGTATTATATAGTACACACCGAGTACATGTTCTGCTGGTTTTCGATTTTCAAATGAAGGACTACAAGTATCAAAAAGCATCCTAGGTCAATTATAGAATAAAACTCAATGTACATGTTATTTTCATTTTTCAAATTCAGGACTCCAAGTACCAGAATGCAATATTCAAAGTACATGTATGATATAAAACAATGCACACTGTTATTTTGATTTTCTTTTTACAAATGCAGGACTGCCGCTACCAGAATGCAATATCGAATAGACAAGAATAACACAAGCTGCTTGTGTAGTTTAGATTTTCCTCCTATGAACGCAGGCTACAAGTATCTGCACACTTCTGTGAAACAGGGCAAGATAAGTTGTTGTAAAAATAACTGAGGTGGTAAATCGCAAATCTCTAGTCACACACTGACCTGCTAAAAAAGGAGGGATGCTATCTCACTCATTAAGCACTCCCTCACACCCCAGGATCTAAGCTCCTCACTAGCCAAGCACCTAGGTTCTTGGTAGCGCAATAGATACGCATCACACAGACCTAGCTGCAGATAGTGGTGTGACGCAAACCCCCCTCCCCCAGCAAAATGAGCTGAGGGGCCACTGAAACTCTCATACCTCACACACTTTCTCAGTATGGAGGCTGAACTGGGGGCCCTTAAAGGTTGAACAACACCACCGCAAGGGCCTGCGCTTGGCCCCTGGCTGCAGAAAGACATAAAGGGGTCATGCCAGCACTATGCAAATCATTAAAATGAATAAAAACATATACAAAATATTTTTTTTTATTCATTAATATGCGTGAAATTTTGCATACATTGAATATATTGATGTGACTCACATCCCTTTATAACTGAACACCTCTTTGCCAAGCAGTCCTTCCATTACGCTCTGATGGTAGGGCCATGCTGGCCTGTTACAAAGCCAGCATAACAAAACATGGCAAGCCACAACAATGACGCTGTTTATATCAACCGGATGCCTTTGCCAGTCTCATCACCTCCAGTATGGCTTGAGGCGGCATAAACGCTATACTGGATTGCATTTGCATTTCATGCAATTTAAACAGCTGGCTTCCAGTCATAATTAAATGGACACCCCTGTGGGCCTCTCTTTCCCAGTCCTGTCTCTGACCTCTGAGATGCCTGTCTCAGAGTCACAAACACTTTTTAATGCATGAGACCAAATGCGCATGTCATGATGAGCGTCACCAGGCTGCAGAAACTCCGCCTAACTAACTGTATAACCCCAAGGTGCAGACACGGAGGCAGAGACATCTGCGCGTGGGCACGTCTACGACTACACAAACGTCATCCTGGTCAGGTCAGGTGGTTTTTGATCAGTGGTCGAAGTGGGGGAAAAAAGTAGGAAAACTGTGGGTGGAGACTCCAAGGGCAGGGAAAACCCAAGGATTGGATCAGTGGGCAGAGTCAGAGGTGCAGCCAGAATGTGCCAAACATCACAATTTGTAGTATTTGTTTGGCATTTCAACGACCAGTTACAGCTTATTGTGTTATTTAATTCAACAAATTGATACACTTGATTATTTAAGGTTTAATAGGAGTTATTGGCATTTAAATACATTCACATAATAGGATATATTTCAACTCACACAATGCCCCAAATATGCTTAAAAGTGGAAACACAAGCCATTTATCTCCAAGCCATGCGGTTTCTCTCATTAGCACTTCTCCTCCCTTCTTCCACAAGAACAGTTCAAACATGAATGGCAAAATATCCTAGATTGTAATTGTTTTCTATATAATTATGGCTTCTGCCATATTTGCCACATAATACATCATCCACTGCATATTCTTACAGTTTTAACTAATCAATTTTGTATCTCAAATGGATAAAAGCTACTAAAAAACGTGACTTGAGTTCCTGCAAAGTGGACGGCCCTTTGCAAAGGTTGACTGATCACCTCTCTCACTGCTGCATTTGTATGTTATACTGAAAATAATGAATCTTTGTAGAAACTTAACATGTGTAAAAGGTTTAAATAATAAAGTATAGGAAAATATATTGCATTACGCTCGCCCGCCGCAATGTGAAGTATGCAGGATGCGCCCGCCAGTGTGGTGGGTGCATCCTAATGTCACACACGGGACCCCTGCACCAATGGCGGGCAGTCTCTTTCTATGAAAGGATGGCCTTAGTTTGGTGTGCGTGCAAATCCTGCATTGCCGATCCTTGGTGAGTTGCAGCTACTACTGCTGAAACAAGGCCAATGGAGGGACCAGTGGGTGAGGCAGACTGGCCTCGATGGCAGGACTGGCTTTAGTGCTGGTGGCACCCTGTGCAACAATGTTTGTTGCTGTCCCAATGATCACCTATGCCTCGTACCCCCTCACTACCACCTGTTAACAGTCCCCCTCCAGTCTCCATAACCACACTCTCTCAGATGCATTTAATTTGATTTACAGCTCCACTCATACCAGTCTACAGTGTCAGAGCACTTTACATCACACACACTGCACAGAGACAATCATTTATATGTGTGTAAATCACTGGATAGGAAATGTTACATAAGACAAAGGACTACAAGGTGAAGAAGATCCATGACAACCATACTAGTAGGCAGTATAGTTTAATAGCTCACTGTTCTATGTTAGGATTTTAACTTATAAACTGCAAGTAACAAAAGGATCTCTCTGACAAAAGCAGTAATCTTCTAACCTAATTAACATTATGTGCACTTTGTGATCTGCATGTTCTTTGCAGCAGGCACATTAACCCTTTGAGCTACCTTTCCAGGAGTCAACCCTTCCTATAGTCAAAACTCCGCTCTCTCTTCCTAGGAAGAACATTAATCACTGAAGTTATCTTGACATTTTATTGTTGCTGAAAATTGCAGGAGGCAAGGAAGGAGACAGCAAGTTTTTTAAACCATAATATACTTGCAAACACTACTCACCCACCCAAAATAGGTACCCAGTGTGATCACACCGTTCATACCGCCCTAACCTGCTCAAGGTTCATGTGACCTCAGTGAAAGAGTCATAGTGACTGGATCACTGTTGCTCTAGGGTGTGCTGCTTTGTAGGCCTGCTCGCAAGGCTGAGATGAACTTCAGTATGGATTATGGAGGACAGGCCTTCAAGATTAACCCACAATTGACAGAGTGGTCTGGTGGACTGGTCATGAAGGCTGAACCCGGTTCCCCAGTTCCAAATTTGACAGCTCTGGCCATAGTGCCATATCCTCTCCCCCACTGAACACCAGTCTACCCCACTGAGATAAACTTGCACTGCCTTCAGCTACAACCTAATTGTGCTGCGCTATAAACACTTGGATGTGGCTCAATTCAAATTATGCACTTGATAAGAGTAATATGCTGACAAAAAAAGTAAAAGCACACACTCATGGGGAATGAAAGATTAAGTAAAGCATGTGAGATGTAAGCAAAAACAATATGGTTACCTTAAAGATCTCTCACTCACTATTCAGAAATCAGCGAGTGGTTTTACCTGAAAAGGTAAGGATGACTTCAGGGCCCTGAAGGGAACCGTATCAATGTCCATTGCTCATATCCTTACAAAACGTAAGCAGTCTGACTTAACCCCTTGTCCACGGTGTTAATTCCGCCGCACCGCTGGGGGGTGAGCGCGGCGCCACTATGGTCATGACGGAACCTCGCCTTCATGAGTCACGGGCAAGCTGTGCTCATGACGGCATGGTTCCGTCACAACCCCGCCCTCTCACTAATTCGCCCGAACAGGCAGGGATCAGTGCAGCGTGGGTTGAGTGGCCGCAGCATGACGGAACCAAGCCATCATGAGCACACGCCGCCCATGGCTCATAATGGCGTGGCTTCGTCATGCGCAGGGAAGGGGTTAAAAAGACCACATCCATAAACACAGAGCCATGGTACACATTTTGTTTTCCAATCCACCCATTAACCAGGTATTGCAATACATTCAGGAATGGTGCACTTCCCCACCTGGGAAAAACAGTGCTGTTCTTAGAAAGACAAGAAAACAAAAGTAGTGCTTCACTGCAAAGTCTGTAAAGTAAGACCAATGTGTTTGGATGTGAATAAGACCAATCTAGCCACTTTGCAACCACTTTGCCTTGCTTTATTTAGTTATGTATTTATTTTTCATATTTAAAACCCTTTAATTCTCTCCATCCTGAGGCTGCACTTTGGATAGAAAAATGTCAGAAAATGGGCATTTCCAGCAAGTGTTTCTCTTTTTTGGATCCATTTCACAGGGAAGCAACTAAATGAAAGTAGGAAAGAGAGGTTGCAAACCATTTCTTTAAGTTACAGTTTTCATTGAGTGAGGAGCAAAACAGTAAGAGAGGGAATAATAGGAAGGGGGGATGGGGCAGCTGCCAGCACAGACAACAGAACCCCCACCCCATCCAGCCTACCAGGGGATTGCCCAGTGCCCCGACTTACCAGTCCGGCCCTACGGCTAGAGGGCAACATCACATTGAGCTAAGAACACCAGTACATTCTGGAACGCAGTAGAGGGTAATTGAAAGAATACATCTAACATCACACAATGATGACCTATAGGTTAAAATAGAGAGTGAGAGTACCCATGGCGTGTTAACACACCAAAAATGTTGCATTGTATTCACACAGGCTGATACTGTGCTATGTGGTAACACTACAGGTGTAAAGCTCTGTTCATTATATTAAAATCATTTGCACATATAAAACAACTGTATAATCGTGGCCCACGTCAAATGCATGCATATCAAACTGTTCGGAAATGTGATTTTCAAGAACACAATATTGGAACCCAATGAGTGAATACACTTCGCTGTGGCCCAGTGATCAGAATCTGGTGCAATACTGGAACAGAAATGATACAATTGTAAATATATGCCACTTTGATGAGGTGAGAGAGTGGTTTCCACGTTTACCACGTGTGAAATGGACACATTATAAGTAGGCACTCTACCTTCCAATAACGACCTCAAAGATTACCAAGCTAGAGCAACATGTATTATGATTAATCTCATCTAAAAATATTAATAGAAGGTTCTCAATATAATTTTAATTCAGGAGACTGAAAGCGTGGCATGGATTCCTGATCTTCTCTTTGTAGTGTTTACGTTGGATTTGAGAGGACACAGCCATGCCTCTTCCTCAGAATGGTTCTTGGTACTCATGACTAATAATTCCTTTGTCTTGCTCGTTCCCCATCATCTTGACTTCTGACTTTGACTTAGGGCAGCGCAGCAAGATGGCTTGTTGTGCTGCCCTTAGCCAAAAAACCATAAATGCGGCCTAGAGTGTGGCACTGAAGATTGAGAAAGCAGGTGGATTTTGGCTTTGTTCTGATTCTCTTATAGACAAAATATGGAAATTGAAATATCGTCATGCCAAATATAATCTCCAAAATATTGTAATTTGGCAGTATCGTCTGCAAGAAAATCGTTGTCAAGGATATACATTTTAAGGTAAGTAATATATATTTTTTTTAAATATTGAAGTCATAAATGTTTTTTGCAAAATATAGTGGTATATAATATCATTTTGTAATGATCGTTATGTTTTTTAGCATATTTTTCAAATGTGTATGATGTGAATTTTTGGTGTAATTATTGTTTTTGTTTTTTAATATAGTTGTTACTTTTTCATGAGTTATGAAGTTTAATTGTTTTTGTGGTTTTTAAAACCATAGTGGGTTGTAGGTTTATAAAGGCACAGGTTGGGAAATAAGGTAATTATGATACATAAATAATTCGTTGTTAATTAATATTATTTATTTAATTAGTAATTAATTATGTTAATTGTACAATTTTTTTAATGTACATTTTAGGTCAGGGTTGGGTTTATAGGGGTACAGGGTTGGTAGTAGCTTAATGCTAATTAATTAATACATAGTTTTTAATTAAGATTATCTATTTCATTGATAATTAATTAAAATTGTGTTATTCATATTTTTTTATTTTAGGTGCAGGTTGTAGGGTTTATAGGGGTATAGAATGGGAAGTAAATTAATTAGAAGTAATTCATATTTCGCTTTTGATAAATAAGAATTATCTGATTAATAATTAATTATGTAAAATGTGCAATTATTATTTATTTTACTTACTTTTTCAGTGAGGGTTGTGGATTCTGTTTGGGTATAGGGTGGGAAGAAAATTAGTTTTAATTAAATTATAATTAAATGTGTTATTGATGTTAATTAATACATTGATAATTAACTAGGTTATGCACGTCATTTGTTTTTTGTTGAGCTAAATGCACGAGTTGTTTGTTTTGTGGGGCTATATTGTAGGAAGTAAATTAATTATAATTAGGTAGTAATTCATTTTTTTTAATGATAATTAGTTTATTGATAAATATTTATGGTAATGGTGTAAATAATTTGTTTTATAAAATTAGATTTAGGTGCTGGTTGTGAGTTCTGTATGGGGATAGGGTGGGAAGTAACTAAAAAAACATGTGGGGGTTAAAAATAATTTTTAAATATTTGTTTCATTGAAATATTCTTTTTACATTTTATTGATAAAATGTTTTGTAGTTAATTATGATATGTATTTAACATTGTAATATGTATTTACTTTATTTAATTTTTAACATAAAATATATTTTTGTTTTTTTTACATATTTATATTTTAATTTGCTTACTATGTTTTTGCAATTATTTTTTTGTGTTGAAGAGAATTTGTTTGCTTCTAATGTTGCACTGACTGGAGTGGAAATAGTACATGTTACCCTCTGGAATACAACACTTTCTCTATTGTTCCATCGACTGCAGTTGGAATAGTAAATCTGACCCCTCAGTAATCCAACATTTTCCCTACTGTTATGTTGTTATTTTATATTCTTTGGATTTATATAGCGCACAGCTGCCCCAGCAAAGGGGCATCCCGGCGCTGCCAGCATCAGAATAATGGACCTAGATATTAAGGAGCTCATTAGTATGGTGGGCGGACTTTGTCTGCCCGACATACCAGTGGGGAATGGGACCCTCTGGAATTCTAGCGGCGGTCCCGTACACCCACACTGGTGGGTGCATCCCGTATTTTTAACATTGCGGCGGGCCCGCCGCAATGCTAAAAATGCATGTTGTGCTTTTCAAAGCACAAAGTAACAGGCACTGCGCAGTGCCTGCCACGTTGTTCTTTGAAAGGCCATGTGCACCCCCCACCCCCCGGAGTCCATGAGGGCCCTCAACGGCCCCCCAAGCAGACTCCCTATGCCTTTCCGTGGTGGCAATGCTGCCACGGAAAGGCATTCACAAATGCACATTCTAATATGACTGGCGGTGTCTGAAAGACACCGCCACCATATTTATCCCTTTTCCACCCGGTCGACCTGTCGACTGGGCGGAAAAGTGGCGGACGGTCTGACCGTCCGCCGCGGACCCCCCAGCCATTATAATATGGCGGGGGTCTTTTCTACAGGGATGGCGAGCGGATTACCCCCGCTGGCCCGGCGGTGACTACCAACGGCCCGGCAGGGGCAGTCCGCCGGCCATCCTAATGGGTCCTCAAGACAGTAGAACGCCCAAAAAAGAAGAAGCGAGCAAGAGAGTAAATTGAAGGAAAAAGGAAAGTTTTAATTGCATTCCTAAAGTCCACCAAACATTCAATTCTACGGATCTGAACAGGCAGGGAGTTCCGTAACTTGGCTGCCAAGCAGCAAAAGGACCAGTCCCCTGCGGAAGACATTTCACACGGGGAACAGTAACCAGGTACTGCCCGAAGGAGCGCAGCTTGTGCGAGGGAACATACGGGGTAAGCAGGTTAGCTAACAGGCTAGGCGTAGCCAGCTTCAGAATCTTAATAGAGAGACACAATGTCTTGAATTGAATATGCTCAGCCATAGGAAGCCAATGCAGTCTCCGGATGGCGTCAGCCTTGGGGCAAGTCCGCAGCAGCTCCAACAAGGCTCTGGCTGCGGAGTTTTGAACACGCTGCATCCATGTTATTTCAGCCTGTTTGGCCCCGAGTAAAAGAGAACTGGCATAGTCCAATCGAGACAGAATGGCTGACTGGACAATCAGCTGGCACATAGGTGGATCAAAAAACTTCAGAAGGGGCTTAAGACCCTGCAGGAGGCCAAAGCAGGTGCCGGCAATTTTATTTGTAGGGTCTTGAAAACTGAGGGAGGAATCCATCTATACCCCCAGGTTCTTAACCACAGCCTTGGGGTTAGGAGTGCTACCCAAGACGTTCGGCCACCATTGCACACTCCACAAGCTTGAGCTCTTCACCAATTTTTCCTAGCCCTGAGGTCTTTCAGGACCTTAAAAATATATTTGGCTTAGGGGTAAGCTTAATTTCATTGGCATAATAGGCCGCTCGAACAGTGCAGATGGTTCTGTGATAGTGTTTGATCTCGGCTAGATAGCATTCTTTTTTCCTAGGGTCGTAGTCCTTTCTTCACTCGCACTCTTTTGTCTTACAGGCCTTCCCTAAAGTGGTCAGCGAGTTGCACTGATTGAAGTGGGAATACACCTAACAACCTTTTTAGGTCTAGCCTATAGCAGCACCCATGTGCTGCAATAGGAAAACGACCTCTTGCAGCTGACCAGGACTTTTCACCAGCTCGTACTTGAGGCATTTTTTCCACCAATATTTCTATAGGTGTTTACGTGCATCTTCCTTAAAAGATAGCACGCAATTGGGTAACGGCGGGTGCATGTCCCGCATTTCCCAGCAAATGTAACAGCCCACGGCCTAGGGCCGCTGCAACATGAGGCATCTTTTGGTGTTAGAGCCCCAGTAGGGGTTCGGGAAGCACCGCAGTTCCAGTCCCATTTCTCCTCACTGTTGTCCCGCCGTTGTGGGCAACTGCATCTTGGGGGCATTTGTGTTTTAGTAACCGCATTCTCTGAGGAGTCCCCTCAGGGGCCCCAGGTGGATTAGGCACGTGTAGTGTCAGTGCCCATATTTCCGCCTGCACAGCTGCCCAGCAAGTAGTGGGCAGCTGCTACATTTAGGCAAGACAACTGTACACTTTGCTTTTCTGCTTTTGCAGCCAGCCCTGACATTCTGGACGTTGGCGTTTGAACCCCCTGTGAGAGGCCTGTTGGCCTGGGGTCCAGTTCAGTGTATGAGGCCCTGATTACTGCGTAATGTGTCTATACTGGTGATACCTATGCCTAATTTGATTTAGTGTTTAGGAGGTTGGCGCATCATGTGTTTTATGCCTAATGTGATGATTATTGCATAGTGTGATTTACGTTGCAGGATCTAGGCCTCAGTTCTGTATTTCATCAGCAGTTACTGGTTGTGCTCTACCTTTATTCTTTGTGCTACAATTACTGGTTGTATGCTACATCTATAAGTAGTGCTACAGATAGTATATGTTCTACAAATGCTAATTTCACTTTATGATGGTTCTGACAGTGGCCCAATTGGCACTGTGAGGTGTATATAATCTCCTGTAAATACTGCATGGTGCACGTTGGCACAGTGTACATTGTGTGTTTATGATCTAACGTGTTTATTACAATACAACGGCTATTTTTATATATAACCTTGTGTGGAGTTCCTTTCTTGGTGTACCTAATGTGTTGCTGTGTTTGTGTGTTGCGGAAACGCTTTACACATTGCCTCCGGATAAGCCTGACTGCTCATGCGAAGCTACCAAGGGGGTGAGCAGGGGTTGTCTTGGCATGTAACTCCCTTGCCCTGACTAGTGTGGGGGTCTCTCCCTGGCTTTGGTGCAAGCCTTAGCCAACCAGAGATCCCATTTCTAACAATAATGTACCTGTACAACCTCACATCTGTGATGTAGTTCAAATGTCCACTGTCCCGCATCAAATAGACAGCTCCTCCCAAACAGTCACAATGTACATTGTCCTGCAGTCTATATGAAAACTTGAACAATACGTCAACATACATGTCAACACAATGTTAAAATGCATCTACCCTTCACATTGCAGAGGGACAATCAACACCTCCTGCAGAGCAGACCAGACAACTCAGGAGGAGGAGCAGGGCAGCCCAGCTGCATCGATGTGACCCCACAACCTGCACAGTCAACACAGCAGGAAGCATCTACCACCATTTCTGGCTCCAGGCACCTCGGGAAACAACCTTTACAGTGCATTCATTACATTGCACTACACTTACAACACAGTCATTACATTGCAACATCCTTTACAACGCATGTCACTACAACGCAGGCCTTACAACACATACCATTACTACGCATGACACTACATCACATGTCACTAAAATGCAGGCATTACAACGCATAACATTACAACGCATAGTACCCGTACACTTTCCAACACTTACCCTACTGTTGCACCCCTGGAGTTAGAATAGTAATTTTAACCCCTACACTATCCAAAACTTACCCTACTGTTGCACTCCCTGGAGTTAGAATAGTAAATTTTACCCCTAAACTATCCAACACTTACCCTACTGTTGCACCCCTGGAGTTAGAATAGTCATTTATACCCCTATACTATCCAAAACTTACCTTAAATGCAATGGAATGAAATGCCTTGTAATGGTATGTGTTTTAAAGGCCATATGCGTTGTAATGGAATGTGTTGTAATGGTAGTTTTTTAATATGCGATGTAGTCTCATGCGATGTAATGGAATGCATTGTAGTGGATGATGCGATATAAAAACTGCATTGTAAGTGCATGCGTCGTAAATGTATGCGTTGTAACATCATACATTCTGGCACCTCACCGAAGAACACATCGCATTCCAAGGCCAGGTGTTAGACTGCAAGAAGAAGTTGGCTGAAAAGGTGCGGGTGGGTTTTGACCACTTAGCAGCCAAACTAGATGACATACGTGGGTTTCTAACTCACATTAGGGACAACTTACACTCCCTAACGGACACCTACAGTTTGCTCCATAACTTCTAAAAATTAATGCCCGACATCGCTGGAGTCATGTCCCTGAGACCAGAACCGGTACAAAAGGGGGTGGTGATGGACGGAGCATCTGAATCAATCAAACATCACACCCAGTCAAAAGATCTGGGTTTAATCCATCACCGTTCTTTAGCCCGCTCTGCCACCCCAGTTCAGACATGGCTATATGCAAATCAGTCTGACCCTGTGCCTCATGGGAACAGTAAAGCCCGAACTGCCAAGCCATGTCTTCCCTGGACCGGAAACAAGCTTCCGAGGACCGGTTTCTGGCATTCCAGCCCTCTTCAGCCCAGCTTGCCTGAATCCAGTGGCAAAGTGAGCAAGGGACTCACGTCTGAGTATGCCCTGCCACACTTATGGCGGCTAAAAGCGGTACATAAGGGGGTGGTGATGGACGGAGCATCTGAATCAATCAAACACTCACACCCAGTCAAAAGATCTGGGTTTAATCCATCACCGTTCTTTAGCCCACTCTGCCACCCCAGTTCAGACATGGCTATATGCAAATCAGTCCGACCCTGTGCCTCATGGGAACAGTACAGCCCGAACTGCCAAGCCATGTCTTCCCTGGACCGGAAACAAGCTTCCAAGGACCGGTTTCTGGCATTCCAGCCGCCTTCAGCCCGGCTTGCTTGAATCCAGTGGCAAAGTGAGCAAGGGACTCACGTCTGAGTATGCCCTGCCACACTTATGGCGGCCAAAAGCGGTACAAAAGGGGGTGGTGATGGACGGAGCATCTGAATCAATCAAACACTCACACCCAGTCAAAGGATCTGGGTTTAATCCATCACCGTTCTTTAGCCCACTCTGCCACCCCAGTTCAGACATGGCTATATGCAAATCAGTCTGACCCTGTGCCTCATGGGAACAGTACAGCCCGAACTGCCAAGCCATGTCTTCCCTGGACCGGAAACAAGCTTCTGAGGACCGGTTTCTGGCATTCCAGCCGTCTTCAGCCCGGCTTGCTTGAATCCAGTGGCAAAGTGAGCAAGGGACTTACGTCTGAGTATGCCCTGCCACACTTATGGCGGCCAAAAGCGGTACAAAAGGGGGTGGTGATGGACGGAGCATCTGAATCAATCAAACACTCACACCCAGTCAAAGGATCTGGGTTTAATCCATCACCGTTCTTTAGCCCACTCTGCCACCCCAGTTCAGACATGGCTATATGCAAATCAGTCTGACCCTGTGCCTCATGGGAACAGTACAGCCTGAACTGCCAAGCCATGTCTTCCCTGGACCGGAAACAAGCTTCCGAGGACCGGTTTCTGGCATTCCAGCCGTCTTCAGCCTGGCTTGCTTGAATCCAGTGGCAAAGTGAGCAAGGGACTCACGTCTGAGTATGCCCTGCCACACTTATGGCGGCCAAAAGCGGTACAAAAGGGGGTGGTGATGGACGGAGCATCTGAATCAATCAAACACTCACACCCAGTCAAAGGATCTGGGTTTAATCCATCACCGTTCTTTAGCCCACTCTGCCACCCCAGTTCAGACATGGCTATATGCAAATCAGTCTGACCCTGTGCCTCATGGGAACAGCACAGCCCGAACTGCCAAGCCATGTCTTCCCTGGACCGGAAACAAGAACAACTGTCTAGCCACAGTGGCCTCAGCGATGTCAGCCGAGAGTCGGCCCAGATGCTGAGGATAATGGAGAACATGGAGCAGATGCATGCAGAAAAAATGGCTGCCACGGATGCACACCAGCGAAATGTTGTTGGTATCTTCCATGCCCTGCAGATCCTCATGATTGCATTGCTGCCACCAAGGCAGTCGCTGATGAATGCTGCTGGTACTTCTACACACACATCTCCTTCCCCTGATGTGTCAGTGGCACACAGTGCTGCAGACCAAACATCAGCACCCACATGTCAGACAGATGACATAGAGGACGAAGATGCAGGTGATTCCACCTGTGTATTAAGAAGTAGCCAGTAGCAACCTACTCCGCCATATGACCTGTTTCAGCTTAGTTCTGCCTTCTGCTTCATGGCCTGTAACAACACCTCCCACGGTCCCCCAAAACACTCTACAACACTTACCTTGGACCTCGACATGGATTGCCATATTTTGTTTGCTTACCAATGACACAGCATTCAGACTACGGAGTGTACTCTTCCTCTTCCGATGTTCTTGTCAATCCCTAAAAAACTCTGGCTGGTTCTCCACTGGGCTACAATATAGGGTGGGGTTTGCATGGCCATGTACTACTCCAGCTCCAACAATTCACTGAATGTGAATAAATCATTCAAATTCACACAGATGTGTCATGTCCATAATCGATCAAGCATGAAAGTATGGATGAATGTAAGGACATTGATTGCACAAAAAGATACACCCCCAGAAATTAAAGCAATGCGCATGTGTGACCGTGAGCGTCATCATCTGCTATAGTATCTTTCTAAGGGGGTGCCTGCTGCATGAAAGACCAAGCTCAGAGGTGCAGATGTCCTTACGCCTTATGTATTGAGACAAAGGAGCTTTCATCCCTAATGTAGTCTGACTACTGCTTGCAATTGAAGGTAGGCCTTAGGAGTAGGGTGCACCAATAGCAACATACGCACAACAGTTGGCGTGTATGAGTCAAGAGCCTGAGCGGTCTTGCGCTCCTTGTACAATCCCTTCATGCACGCCTGCCCTCCGGGTGCATGCAACATTCCAACATTGTCGATTGTGGGCCATGTGGTGCCAACACTGCGACAGAGACACACGCATCAGTTGGTTTTCTCTCCAGCCCACAAATGAACCACACCCAGAGCCCAGGGAAAATTATTCACACGCCTACGCTGGCCTGGCGTACGCCGACCCAGCCCACTCGGATTACATATAAAGGGGGGATGACGACTCTACGTGTCCCAGTTCTTCCCCACTGCCAGAGGTGAAATGGTTGTGTATGCCTGGCATATCACAAGACTCAATCATAAAGGGTCCATGACTTGCATTGCACAGACTCGGTGGCACTGGATACACTGCAGGCGGCACGGACCTACCACCACGGGACGGTGACTTTTGAAGCACTGAGGTAGGGGCACTTTAAGTGCTGAGTGGGTTTGTAGCCTGCGATGATGCGCCATCCAGGTGGTTCGGACTGGTAAGGATTTGTGTGAGACCTGCTGGACCGCAGTGTAGGCCCGAACCAGCGGGCAGCGCGGGCCTACCGCCACGTGGCGTTGACTCTCGGTTCACAGAGTTAGTGGCTCCTAAAGAGCTGAGCGAGTGTGCAGCCTATGATGATGCCATGTGCACTGATATGATCTCTGCCATTGTGAAATCAAGACACAGAATAACGCGTGTTACCTGGTGGGCCGCAGTGCAGGGCTGCATGATGTGGAGGCTGCCAAGGTCGTGGGTCCCGGGCTTGGAGCTTGCTCCGGTTAGTGGTGAGCCCTCTTGGAGACACACCAGTGGCAAAAGGTGAGCAGTGAGCCTTGGGTGCGCAGGGACGGGCAATCACTGCTGGGCGGCGGGAGAGGCTGGGGTGCAGCAGCCTGGGTGCGCAGGGGCGGGCAAAGCAATGATCATGTGTGCAATGATATAAACTCTGCCATTCATAAATCTGTTCTCTGTTTCAGATAAAGGACCTGGTGGACTGCAGTGTATACCAGCATGAGGTTGGAGACACACCGGTGGCAGCAGGTGAGTAGTGAGGCCTGGGTCTGCAGTGTCTGCACTTTCACACCCTCTCCCTCTCCCACTCCTCCTTTCACTGTCTCTCTCTCTCTCCCGCTCTTTCTCTCACATTTTCTCTCTTTCTCTCTCTCTCTCCCTCTCTTCTTTTCACTCTCTCTCTTCCTTTCTCTCTCTCTCTCTCTCTCTCTCTCTCTCTCTCTCTCTCTCTCTCTCTCTGTCCTTTGATGAGGGCATGACACAACTTCTTATCTTGAATTTTATCTTACAGGCTGTGACTTACATATTGTCCAGAGAAGACCCACAATGACTCTTCCAAATAGTTGTTTTGGGTTTAATTTGAATAAAATGATTTGTTTGGAAATTGAAAGATGAATGAATGATTACCCTTTTTCTGACCACACATGAATGTTAATTGTTGTAATTGTGCAACATCAGGCAAACTGTTTTGTTCATGATTTTGTTAAGTTGATGTAAAATATCTTTGTCTGGGGGGGGCTTTTGGGTGTCCAAGCTGTATGATCAGTAGCTCCATGGCATCTGATGTTCTTCTGGTGTGGCTGTGGGCTGGGCTCCCCATTCTGTTGCAGGTTACCGTCTGACTTAATACCAGGAAAGAGAAGGTGTTAATTCCCTGCTGCTAACGCGCCTTATTGCATGTTTTGTGCTCTTACTGCCGATTAAGCTGGTCGTTGAAAATGCTGCGAAGTGGTGTTTTTGCGGCTGTTTTGCACGGGAAAGCCTACTCTGCATCTCATTAGCGTTAGTTGCTGGTGTTATCCATGGCGCTGTTTTTTGCAGCTGCTATCGCAGGAAAACTGGTGATGTCGGCTGGTAGCACCAGCTTGTGAATAGGGCGATAAGTCTATCACTACTTTGGCTGCATTAAAGTGCTGCTAACTCGGCGATAAGTCCTTGGGTGTATGCCCCTATGTTTTTTCCCCAAGTCTTTCTATAGTTAAGCCAACCCTAACCACAGAGGTACGTTTTACATCCTGAGTTTGTGCTTCTCCATACCAAACGCTCTTGAAATATACTGCCTACTTTTATGGATGTGGAGGTGCAAATTATGCCATAAGAAACTTGAATTCTTGCAACATCTCTTGTTAGGCTGTAAAATACTATGGAGAGTAAAACATGGATACATTTTTAATACAAGCCTATTTAAATGCAATGATGTTGATTTTAATTGTATTCACATTTTAAAAGCAGATAAATATATGCTTTTATTCCAGTTTCATGATTTTGTAAATTATATTTTACAATCTAGGACATTGCTATAAATTTGCGTTGCATTTTGCCATTACTTTTAATTATAAACTGATAATAAACATATACATAAACTGCAAAGTATCCCCACATAAAGATGTTTACCCCATTTTATGTGACAACCAAGTTTAGAGTGCTGTGGTAAATTCGTCACACAGAAGGAAGTCTTACTGATACTCAATGATGTTTGCTACCGGTTTTGGTAGACGTGAGCTTGCTCCTCCGCCACGCAGTTAGTCCTACTAGTTTTTTACTTAATATTTCTTTGCGGTTAAAGTTTTTTATTCTCCTTGTGTCCTCTTTTAACTTCGATATCGGTGTTTTCCTTAGAGTAACATTAAACCTGCAAATTTTAATATGTGATGCTGCTAATTTTCAGTAAAATGCCCTGTGACAAAGGTAATTCTTGAAAGAGGCCAGATGTAAATGCAGGTTGGTGGTAGGGGTAGGACAGAAGGTTTATACACATTATGCAACAAATACTTTTTTCTTAGATTCACGAGATGTGCTGAATTACACAGCAGGAATCATCCAGCTAAATGCCCTGCACTGATGGCATTAGAAATTGAGGTACTTAAAAATCACTGGAGCCTTGTGTAATATCCGCTGCAGCATTCAATTCAACTGCCTGATAAGCAACAATTACTTAATCAGCCTGGTACAGAATTCTACTGACCCTGATTAAATAAAAGATATACTCTTAGAAAAGCTAACTTCGGGGTTTTTCAAGGTCGAATTAGGTGTTGTTTTAAGCGTCACATTTCACCACGGGGCTTACGAGGGAAAAAGGAGTGATTAAGAAAAAGAACTATTATTGTGTGTCTATTTCTCTACAGATCACTTGTAAAATTCAGGATCTGGGTAAGTGTATGAATGAATAAATAATTTCATTCATTCATTCATTCATTCATTATAACATTATAACTTTCACAGTGACTGAATTTTTGTTTCAATATCTAAAACCAAAGCTCCCAGGGTGTTATATTATACTACTTGTAACTGTCATTTGGGCATTGCAAACTAATCTGCACTTTTATATTATGATTTGAACATTTTATATGCAGAGTGTAATCGTAATTTAGTAATTTAAAGGTTCGCACGTCGACATTTCCTTTTTTCTTACATTTGAGACCTTACAATGTTAAGCAAAACTCTATTTAAATGCTGATTTTCACAGGTTATTTATCTATTAAAACTTCAAAGTGATAGCAACTGCTGTAGATGAAGAAGGGAGCATTTCTCATTTAACTTGTGTTCATTGGAGAGCAACCTATTTGTACTGTAGCTCACTAAAAAGCAGCTTTGCATTACAGTCTAATTTCTTGTGGCATGGAATTGCATTCCACCATGACATCTTGCTTAATGCGTTTGAAAAATAGTGTACTTTTCTGCGTGCCAACTTCCCATTAAACTGATACATACGATTTGAATGATTTTTCTGTGCGTTCTGGATAGTCTTATATTTACTTCAAGCTCCAAAGCACAAACAACCAGAGAGTAGATGCACATTCAGATAAATGGAGAGCAACTCATTTAGCCGGTGGATTTTTTTCTCAGTAATAGACTTTTTCGGTTCCTCAACAAGCATCTAGAGCACGTATAGAAATACACTATACAAATAAAAGCTTAACAAAACACTCTTGCCGGGGCACTGTTTTGCTTTTGCTCTGAAGGGACACATGGGCTTGAAAACTGAGTGGTGATGTGACCAAGGGCCAGAGCTGATACCCCGTCCACCTTATTGCAAGTGCAGTGTTGGTTGCTAGCCGGTTGTTGATGGTGGGGCCCTCTGACACTCATTTTAAGGGACTGGGACTTACTTTTCCACATCAGTCATATCCCTAGAACAAGACAGGGAAAAACAAACACTGGGGCAAGGAGTAAGAGTAAGATGGAAAAGATGTCACAAAATGGCAGAAAGCATGAACATGCAGGAGTGAGATAAAGGCACAGGGAGTGTCTGATAGTGGATTATAGATGTATGGTATTGATTCCAGTCTATGCAGCCTTCGTATTCAGTGCACCAACCTTTAAATGCGCCGACCATGAGCTTCTGAGAGCAGCTTTGGATACGAGCATTTGTAACAAGGTGGGCGGAAAAACCCTCACATGTGTGACAAAATCTGTTTCTCATGTAAAGCGCTCTAATGCCCTTGAGCAAAGTTTGAGATTATCTATCTATCTAAACACTCGGCAAAAGGCACAAAAGGTTTTTGGGAAACAAAGCACACTGTTCCCAAGGAAAGTGTGAAATGATTATAAATATACAGCTCTGTGTAGTATGTGTGCGTGTGTTTATTCACTGAAAAAAACATAGGTTTCAGGGGCGTTATAGTTAGTTGGTCATTTCTCTCGTACAAAACCATTGAAATTCCCCTGTTATTGTTAGTTCAGCTAACTATAATTTGCGCGCCCGCAATGCACTGCTGATGACATAACATATTACATCACTCATGACATGGTCAGTGACAATACTCATGACATCACTGATGACTGATGAATTTCCGAGGTTTTTTTTAAATGCTAATTTCTAACTATATTGTGCCTGAAACTTATGGTTTTTTCAGGGAATTTAAAAGGTTTTTTAAATGCTCATTTCTAACTATAATGTGCCTGAAACCTATGTTTTTTTCAGTGACTTTCTAACGTCTTTTGAATGCTAGTTTCTACCAATGCATACAGAGGTACGACATGTGAAGATTGAAGAAAAAACACACAGAAAGAAGCAAATGAAATGCAGAAAGAAGCAACAGAAGTCATCAAAGACGAAGAAAAGTGCAGGAAGAAGGAAGACATGCAGAAAGAAAAAAATAGAGGAGCAGAAATAGGCCTTGTTGCAAAATCATCCTGTACCCTCAACTTTTTCCGATGGGTACTGGTGGTAACTGACTCTGATTAACCAGACCTAGAGCCAGTGCTATGCTAAAAGACACTTAGAATACAGTTAAAACACCTTCATACACTAGGGAACACTATGTGTCGGGGTACCCCTGTGATTACCATGGCCTCCTCTGTAAGCCCCTAGTACATAATAGGGTAGGTGGATTAAAACTACCTCTTAAAACGCGCACCAGGGCATGTTTGCACACTGGTGAGGGGAGGGGGGCCTGAGGTGACGTGTGCAAACACACCCTGTCGCGCGTGTTAATTTGGAAGATAAAGTCCCCTTGAACCCTGAGTGTCTCTTGGGTCCAACTAGCCCCACCAGGTATCTCCAGGTAGCGCCACAGAGCTGCGTTGAAGAGAGGTGTAAAAAGGGGCACGGCCTGGACCATCTCTCTGCAACGCAGCGCAGTAGCGCTTACTAGAAGCACCTGGTGGGCTAGTTAACCCCAAGGGGCCCTCAGGATTGAAGGGGAATTATTTCCCAACTTAAAACACGCCACAGGGCGTGTTTGCACACGTCACCTCAGGCTCCACCCCCTCCATTTACCACTGTGTAAACGCTCCCTGTGGCCTTTTAATTTGGGAGATTAAGTCCCCTTGAATCCTGAGGGTCCCTAGGGTCGAACTAGCCCACTAGATACCCCCAGTAAGCGCCACAGAGCTGTGTTGCACAGAGGTGTAAAAAGGGGCACAGACTGGACCACCTCTCTGCAACGCAGCGCAGTGGTGCTTACTGGAAGCACCTGGTGGGCTAGTTGGCCCCAGGGTACCTCAGGATTGAAGGGGAATTATTTCCCCAATTTGAAACGCGCCACAGGGCGTGTTTGCACACTCAACCTCAGGCCCTGTCCCCTCGCTTCACCACTGTGTAAACGTGCCCTGTGGCCGTGTTCAGTTGGGAGATTAAGTGCCCTTGAATCCATCCTGAGGGTCCCTAGGGTCCAACTACCCCACTAGGTACCTTCAGTAAGCGCCACAGAGCTGCATTGCAGAGAGATGTAAAAAGGGGCATGGCCACCACCTCTCTGCAACGTAGCACAGTGGCTCTTACTGGAAACACCTGGTGGGCTAGTTGGCCCCCAGGGTACCTCAGGATTGAAGGGGAATTATTTCCCCAACTTAAAACGCACCACAGGCCCCGTCCCCTCCCTTCCCCACTGGGTAAACACGCCCTGTGTCTGTTTTAAGTTGGGAGATTAAGTCACCTGGAATCCTGAGGGTCCCAAGGGGCAAATTAGCCCACTAGGTACCTCCAGTAAGCGCCATTACAGAGAGGTGTAAAAAGGGGCACGGCCTGCACCACCTCTCTGCAACGCAGCGCAGAATCCTGAGTGTCCATAGGGCCCAACTAGCCCACTAGGTACCGCTAGAAAGCGGCACGTAGCTGCATTGCAGAGAGGTGTAAAAAGGGGCATGGCCAGACCATCTCTTTGCAACGCAGCGTAGTGGTGCTTACTGGAAGCACCTTAGGGGCTAGTTGGCCCCCAGGGTCCCTCAGGATTGAAGGGGAATTATTTCCCCAACTTAAAACGTGCCACAGAGCTTGTTTGCACATGCCGCCTCAGGCCCCGTCCCTTCCCTTCCCCACTGTGTAAACACACCCTGAGTCTGTTTTAAGTTGAGAGATTAAGTCCCCTTGAATCTTAAGGGTCCCTAGGGTCAAACTAGCCCACTAGGTACCTCCTGTAAATGCCACAGAGCAGCGTTGCAGAGAGGTGTAAAAAGGGGCGTGGCCTTTGAACACCTGTCTGCAACGCATCTCCCTGGCGCATACTGGAGATACCTGTTGGTCTAGTTGGCCCTCAGGGACCCTCAGTATTGAAAGAGAATTAATCCCCCAACATACAACTCGCCACAGGGTGCATTTGCATAATGATGAAGGAAGGGGGCGTGGCCTGAGCTGAAATGTCTGCAAACACGCCCTGTGGCGTGTTTTAAGTTGGAGAATTAATTTCTCCTCAATCTTTTGGGTCCCTGGGGGACAACTAGCCCAACAGGTACCTCCAGTCTGAACCAGAGAGCTGTGTTGCAGGGAGGTGTTCAGAGGCCATGCCCCTTTTTACAACACTCTGCAACGCAGCTCTGTGGCGCTTTCTGGATGTACCTGGTGGGCTAATTGGCCATCGGGGAACCTCAGGATTGAAGAGGAATGAATTCTTCAACTTAAATCGCGGCACAGGGTGTGTTTGCACACATGTCACCTCAAGACCCGCCCCCTTCCTTCACCACTGTGCAAACGCGCCCCATGGTGCATTTACACTTGGGGGATTAACTCCCCTTGAATCCTGAGAGTCCCTGGGGTGCAACTTAGACTGTAATGCAAAGCTGATTTTTAGTGAGCTACAGTACAAATAGGTTGCTCTCCAATGACACAAGTTAAATGAGAAATGCTCCCTTCTTCATCTACAGCAGTTGATATCACTTTGAAGTTTTGATAGATAAATAACCTGTGAAAATCAGCTGTTAAATAGAGTTTTGATAACACTGTAAGCTCTCAAATGTAAGAAAAATGAAAATTTCGACCTGTGAACTTTGACTATAACTGCTGAATTTCTGTGGTTGTGTACAAGCGAAGTCTGAGCCTAACTATAACGTCCCTGTAACCTTTGGTTTTTTAAGTAAATTTCTAAAACAATTTAAAATCTATTTCCTAACGGTAAGGTCCCTGTAACTTTGGTGTTTTTTATGTGAATTCCTTAGTGTTTTTTAACTAGTAGTCACATTTGCAGAATGGTGTAGGAAGGGGGCATGACCAGCTCTCAGCAATCCAGCTGTGTGGGACTTACTGGAGGTAAAAGGAGAGGTTCTTGGCCACCAAGGACACTCAGTATCCAAGAGGATTTCATCCCCCAACTAGTGGTTCAATAAGGGCTCATTTGCAGAGTATTAGAGAAAGGGGGCGTGGGCTCTGACCAGCTCGCAGCAATCCTGCTGTGTGGGACTTAATGTAAGGAACAGGAGCGGTTCTTGCCCCTCAAGGGCCCTCAGCATCCAAGGAGACTTTATCCCCTAAGTGGTAGTGCAACAGGAGGCACGTTGCAGAGTAGTGGAAAAAGGAAGCAGGGACGCCGACCAGCTCTCAGCAATCTTGCTGTGGGGGACATACCGGAGGAAATAGGAGGAGTTCCTGGCCTACAAGAGCCCTTAGCATCCAAGGGGACTTCATCCCCCAACCAGTAGTGCCACAGGAGGTGTAATTGTAGAATGTGGATAAAGGGGATTGTCCTCCAACAACCTCTAAGCAATATTACTGTGCGGGACTTACTGGAGGCAACAGGAGGGGTAGTTGACCCCCATGAACCCTCTGGACCACAGTGTAAAGGGTGGGGGCTGTGTGGCCCCTCCCTGGGAGAATTCAATCCGAGGGACCCTATCCTCTGGGGCCTGGCTTCTGTTTTGTGTGCCCTGGTCCGATCCAGAGCACCCACTGAGCAATGATGGAGAAAACCGGTGGATTCTCAAGGTCACTGCGGTCCCCGTTGGCTCCCCTCCTCCTGCGGGAGCTGGCATTGCTGCAACAGATTGGGATCTGCTGCAAAGGCAGTTTCATCTCTGCCAAAGCAATTGTGCTCCGCTTTCATCTAGCAAGAGCATTTTTTTTGTGCTCTCGATTGCTGAAATTGAGCACAGTTTGCTATGGCTTGGTGGGAACGGTCAAGCTCCTGCCAAGCCATAGCAAACAGCTGTGTCCTAGGGGTGGGCATCCCAGGACTTAACAGGTGTCTGCCCTATGGGCACAGTGGTCCCCAGGGCCATCTTTGGCTCAAAGAAGGGGGCTACACAACCCCTCTTCATGGTGCCACAATGCGTTTCTATAGCAACTGCCCTGGGGAAGTGGGAATCCCCAGGATTGGGCAGGTCCATGTGGGCTTCCATTAATTGAAGATAAAGCCCAAGGGAGGTGGTGGCCCCCTGGCTGCAGGGGGGGCACACGGTTCCTCTGCATTTTTTTGGCTAAATCTTCAGGGAAGTGGTGGTCCCTGGGACTGTGGGAGGGTATGTGTGCCCCTGCTGCATTATTTAAATTTAAAACCTCATGGAGGTGATAGCACCCACAATTGCGGGGGGTCCCCACAGGTCCCTGCTTTATTCATAAAGCTCGAGAGGTTGTGATCCCCTGGGCTGTGGGGTAGGCCATATGGGCCTCCTCCACACTAATTTAATAAATAGCCTTGGTGAGGTGGTGGTTCTTGGAACTGCAGGGTGCATCAAGGGCACCCCCATAAAATTATAAAGCACTTTTTTGACCACCTTGGGGCTTTCTATAAAAGATGTTATTGTTGCCTGCATGCCTTATTTTCCCCAACTTGAGCATGGCTCCACTCACAAATTTGCTGCAAAATTTAACCCCTGGTGATGTTCCTGTGGGACCCCCCACCATATATGGGTGGCAAGGTATTCCTACCCTGCCCCTTTTTCTTTATTTTGTAAATTTTGTGGTTGACTTGACTTCAAGCCAAGTCTCCAGATGGCTGTCAACACCTTTTTTCTTGTGACTCGGCTACCGAGTCGCAAGATGGCTGCCAACACTTCCTCGTTTGGAGTGTTGACAGCCAATCAGAGTGAAGCTCATGCCCGGACGGGTGGCAAATCTCCCTCGGTGCTCAGATGTATATTTTATTTTTTAATTTCTCAGCAACTACTGAACAGATTTGCACCATTTTTTTTAAAAAGCATGCTTTCTAGACCAAGACCTACGTTTTGCCAAATTTGGTGTTATTCCTTACAGCAGTTTGGTCTGTAGCCTGTTTCATAATCCCTGAGGAAATTAACATGGGGAAAATGCATTTTTGTCCCCCCCCCTTTTTTCTTGGCCCCCGCATGGCAATCCACCCCAAACTTTCAAGACACAAGCTGACCTGAGCAAACCATAAGTTTTGAAAATTTCACAAAGATTTGTCAAGCGGCACCAATGATATTGGCAAACTAAAAAAAAATCGTATGGATAATAGGTCCTAATTATAACTATCTACTTGCCAGTAGGATATACCCCGGGACATTGTAGGAACTGCCCTGGGGCATGGCAGTCTCCGGGGCCTTTGAGGGCTCTAGGCACAGGGTCACGCAGTCTGCCTTGAACAATGCACTAGAAAAGAAGACAAAGTGATGAGAGATGATTTGTGATGTGTTTAGGCTTGAGAGCCTGGATAATCATTAAATGGGGTCTGGCAGTGAAGTGCGTACTTATTCTGGAAGAAGTCTTTTGGGGTCTTGCGAAAGCAAGTCATCCTTATTAATTACCTCTTGCTGTGGGTTCTTGCAAGGTTGTCTGATTTGCTCGTATGTTAAAAAATAGAAACTTTCAACACCTCTTTTTGATTGGTTGTGAAGCATTGTAAGAAGAAGTATTAGCGACAAATCCCTTGCCTTATGCAGATTTTGAAAAACAATTGATTGGCTGTTGTGTGGTTAAGTCTACCTTGCTGATCCTAATGTCGATTGGCTTGTTATTTCTATATGACGTTTCGATACACTCACTGGTTGTTTTGCACTGATTTGTTTTTTACCTTGGAAGTAAACGGCATCAGAATAACGTTCCTCAGCGTTCACTATTCAATTTTAATATAGAGCACCTCTTTGTCTCTCCTTGTTTGATTTTTCACTTACTCCTTCTTGCACTGCTCCTCAGTTATCAAAAAATATCCACTTCACCGCGCATCACCCTTTCCTTGTTGAAGTGGCAACAACTCAGCTTCCATGTTGTGGGAAAGGTTTCAAATGATGACAGGGCAGTAAAGGACAATCAACTGATGGATATCTTCCCATCTAGTGCGATACTTTGTTATGTGCTGTTTTAACAATCTGTTCAACACACACGCAGCCACCCAGACACACTCCATACAAGACACACCTTTGTTGACCCACAGTTATTTTGTTGTTTAGTTGTGCTTTTGTTCAGGGGGCTATAACTGTGTGGTCATTAAATATTCCCTGGGACCCTCTACCCACCAGTTTGTTGTTTTTTGTTACAATACACTCACCATGTATGCAGCCCATTTTGTGACGCACTTTACTTTACAATGCGTTTTAAAAACTAGATGTGGTAGGGTGTTTTTAACTTAAACTGTGTACTCTGCTTACGAGTTTGTTGACTGTAAAGGTAATTAAACATATTCTATTTTGTATTGTATCATAATTGGGCTGACTTTTTTCCTTTAGCGTGGAGTAATTTGTCCTTTCATTACATGTATAATTCTTCAAAGAATCCTTGAAAGAAACATGCACAAGTTTTCAAAATATTTTTATTGAGTCTTTTATATTCATCACATGGGTGAAATGGAATTTATTTTCCATTCATTGGTATCACGCGTTGGACCACATTTCTTTTATTTTATCATAAGCACTCATTTCTTAAGTTTACATTATATAAGTGTTGCCCCATCATCTTTTTTTAAATGTTAAGGCTTTTTTCACTTTCAGATAAAGTAGAATAGAAGTGCTACGACAAACACTTCCTCACTACTTGATCTTTCTTTTTTTATGTACATTTTATGTCATTATTACATTTACCATCATTTTTAAAAATTGAAAGAATTAATATTCACATTAACATTTGAAGACACAATATATTTTGTTGAAAAAAAGTGCTTGCGAAGATAATCAAGCACTACTCAATATAAATACTTTTAACCCATTTTCACTCTAGAAGATAAAAAGTATTCACCTTTATTGCAAAGTATTTTCTGCAAAGCGTATTTATACTACATTTTTCAATCATTAAGAAATACTTGCATACAAAAAAAATCCCTCAGTGGAAATGAAAGATAAATTGACAATTATGACATCGCTCCTAATCATTACTTTGCACGTAGTAATTCCTTAAATAACCTATATTTCTTGTAATGGTTTTTTATTTAAACGTAATCATACCACATTCTATAATGATTTAAATATTTTTTCTTTCTTTTTTAAATATAAAAAGCATATATCCATTAAGATAATTTACCTCTCTTCAATATTCTTTCCTTCCTATGTCGAAATTCATCCAACTCCTCTGGAGGGGACATAATGTTTTATGTATTTTTAAATAAACATTAACAATATGTTCCCTCTGAGGAAATGAAAGATATTATCTAGATGCTTCTGAAGTCCCTAATCATTACCTTGCTCATAGTTTCTTCGCCCATATTGATTATCTGCAACAAAATTAATTGTCCCACGGGTGTGGTTTATATACATTTTGGTTACTTAAAAGTCCATGGGATCAATTTATTCCTCCTCCCACTTTTAAGTCACGTTTTTCAGTTGACAGGGGTTCCCATTAGCACTGTTTTAGTGCGTCACATGTTTATTTAAACGTGCCTCTTTCCATACTTTTTAACTTTTGTTTCATTTCTAAAATGCTTTATTTAAACTTGTTTTTCTTATTAAAGCATTTCTATAGGTTACTTTTTTTAATATGAGTATTAACATTCATTCCCCTTTTTTCTGACTATTATTCTAGTAACTTCCCTTTTTTTGTAAAACAATTTTTAATATTCTTCATTACCCTAAACCCCTATTTTCCCTACATGCCGTGCAAGAGATATTCTCTATTAAACTTTTAGTATTCTAATTTATATCTGAATATTAATTTATTTAATTCCATTACTATGAGTTTTAATACATTTATTTATCTAATATTTTTAATATTTCTTTATACACTGAAAGGGATACTGTTATTTGTGTAGAATACCACTATAAATCAGTATCCATTTGGAAAATTGAGGGAGATTGTTTTGGTTGGTTGATGTGTTTGCAGTTACATAAGTATATATACTCTTGCAGCAAGCCAGGCTTTAGGGTGTGCAGAGCTTCAAACTCCCATGAATTATACATGTAGTTGGTAACCACCTTCACATTTGTGCTTCAGGCCTACAATTCCCCAGTCAGTATCTATATACACCCGCTAACATAGTGTGACTGCTCTTGCAATTTGAAAAGTTACTCTTTTTATACCATGTAGTAATTCATTCAGTAAAGTAAAAGTGAACCAATTAAGAATTCTCTCAGTGTCTTTACTTATATTAACGTAATCATTCACTCAGTAAGCATGTACCCATGTAGTGAGGCAGGCTTTAGGGAATGGAGTGCTTTAAAGTGCTATGCATTATGCAAGTAGTGGTGTAATGACCTTCATGTTTGTGCTTTAGGACTACAATTCCCCACTCACTATCCATACCAGGGGTCTCCAACTAGTAGCTTTGGAACTACTGGTAGTTCACCAGCGCCTTAAAGTAGCTCTCAGAGGTGAAGCAAAACCAAAGCAATCTCAGAGATTCTGTGTATATTAAAGAAGGTACCACTACTTATTTCACTACCCTTAAGAGTTACAGACAGCCAAGCAAATGGCAGGGTCTGTTGATAACACTCAAATACACACTGTGGTGGCGTATGAATCAATCAATCAGGGATGTATAGAGCGCACTACTCACCTGTGAGGGTTTCCAGGCGCTTGGGGAGTTTGTGGGGGGAATTGAGCAGCTTTGGTTATTCGAAAAGCAAGGTCTTATGGATTTTCATTTGTCCTCATTTTTTTTCATTCAAATATACGCTACAATGAGCAGTATACATTAGAGGATAAAAATGCCTTTACTGATTGTTTTTGTGCAGGAAGGTGTGTCTTCCTGCACAAAAAGAAACTCCAAACGAGACAGATATTCTTCCACCATGGTGCAAGGTTGCCTGTATCACCCACCACATGCGTGCAGTGTAAGCGGCAGCAGAGAGGGAAGGACAGACTTCCAACATATTTATGTTCATATATTGCATCTGTGTCCTTCGGATGTAGCTGAGCACGGTGTAGCTAAAGAGCTTACAGTGTCATGGTACAACACTTCCTTATAGTTCTGCAGTTATACATTCATCATACATGACAAATGCATTCTTTAGACAATCATGCAGTAGGTATTAATTTATGAAAACTTTCCCAAACTAGCATATAGCTGCGTTGCAGAGTGTTGTAAAAAGGGGGTGTGGCCTCAGAACACCTCTCTGCAATGCAGCCCTCTGGCGCATACTAGAGATATCTGGTGGGCTAGTTGGCCCCCAGGGGACCTCAGGATTCAAAGGCACTTAATCCTGAAACTTAAAACGCACCACAGGGCGTGCTTGCACACATGTCATCTCAGGCCCCGCCCCCTTCCTTCACCATTGTACAAATATTCCTGTAAAATCAGCTGAACTACAAATTCCGATTTACTCACCTGTTATCATGAGAGAACGCAGTGCGGCATCTTTTAGCCCAGCACTGACCCTGAAAAGTAATATTAAGTGTACTTACAGTAACTTGTATTTCCTTCCATAGGAATCCACTGTGTGGTTTTCAGCGGAAAAGTTTGTGTTGATTTTTAAAACGTACAAATATTCTTATAAAATCAGCCGAACTATGAATTCCGATTTACTCACCTGCTATCAGGACAGAACCTAGTGCTGCATCTTTTAGCCCAGCACTGACCCTGAAAAGTAATTCTAACCATACTTACCAATAACTTGAATTTCCTTCCATAGGCAAACATTGACTGGTTTCACTTGGAAATTCTTCTGAGTGTGGAGTTTTTGAACTTTAAAAAATTCCTTTAAAATCAGCAGAATTACAAATTCCAATTTACTCACCTGTTATTAGGAGTGACCTAAGTACTGCTTCTTTGAGCCCAGTACTGATCCTGAAAAGTAATTCTGACTGTACCTACCAGTAACTTGTATTTCCTTCCATAGGAATCTAGTGTGTGGTTTTCACCAGAAAAGTTTCTAAGTGTCTATTTTCACAAACTAAAAATAGTCCTTAAAAATTGCCTTTATGACTTAAACGCATTCTTTCGACTGTTTACAGGAGATGCACTCGTGCTGGAACAAGGATCCACCACTGAGTGAGAAAATGTAACGTTAACACTACTTACCTGATAAGTGAATTTCCTCTCATAGGATAAGAGTGGTGAAAAAGTTTTTAAGTGTCATCTTTTAAAATAAAATAAAATTCATTAAAAATCACTACTGTAACCAAAACGATTTTACTCAACTGTTTACAGGTGATGGCTCAGGACTGAATTTAGGATCCAGTCCTGTGGTTAGAAAAGTAATCCAAATAGTAATTAATTACTTTTTAATAGAAATTCACATTTACCTACATGTTGCATTGTGTATGAAATTGAGTTGCCCATTGCAACAACCGTAACTACTGTACTTAAAAGTCTATTGCCTATTTGCAAAGTATTTAAACTAAAGTAATTCATTCGGAGACAGTATATTTTGTAATGTAATGTATAATGTAATTATAATGTAATTTAAAAAATAAAATATCTAAAAATGAATTGTTTTAAAAATGTAGAAAATCAGTATAAAAAATAAAATAAAAATAACAATAAAAACATTTAAAAATTGTCATTTATAAAACCTTTGAAATTCACTGAAAAAAACATAGGTTTCAGGCAGGTTATAGTTAGGAATTAGCATTAAAAAGAACCTTTGAAATTCAATGAAAAAACCATAGGTTTGAGGCCTATTATAGTTAGGAATTAGCATATAAAAAACCTTAGAAATTCACTGAAAAAACAATAGGTTTCAGACATGTTATAGTTAGTTGGACATTTCACTCGTACAAAACCATTGAAATTCCCACGTTATAGTTAGTTGTACTAACTATAACTCGCACGCCCGCAATCTACTGCTGATGATGGCACATATTACATCATTCATGACATGGTCAGTGACATCACTGATGACATCTGAAATGATATCACTGATGACATCATCCACGTGACAATCAGATACACTCATCATACACTAGTATAACCTTTCATCCCTCACTGTAAAATACAGAGTACTATATTTGAATCCATTGATACACCAATACAAGTTTCTAAAAACCCACTCAGTGATTCCTAGATCTACACACACATCTAATCACTTACCTATAGATTTAATCATACATGCTATCAATGATCAATAGAACACTATCAAATACACGTATACACCTATATCGACATTATACACCAGCACACATGCTATTCAGTTATGCAGTCATCCTACTCACTTATACAAACAATGAATCATACTTACATTTACTCAGTTACACACTTATACAGACACTACTTTATTTATTTATATAGATAGTAACTCATACTTAGTGTGTTATAAAATCACTATTACAAGTATACAGTTCTACATACAGACAATCACTGAGTCTTATGTTAACTTATTTATATACAACAACTGTCACATACACTTCCTTTTATATTACTACTTTGTTGGACATGTATCATTGAGAAATATATTTACTCATCACTACAACCACAAAGACTTTCACTCACCCAAACAACTGTTTCCAAATGCAGTTTTAACCTCATATACCTAGTAAATCAACTATTTACACATCTTTGGACAGTCACACACCTCCCACCCAACTACACACACATTCATTCTCCCATACTAATACTCAGTTAACTAATCAATAAATAATATAGACTTTCACATAGCTAGTAACCAACTGGTGCAGCAGTTTACACAACAACTGACAAAGTGGTACAGATATTCACACAGTTTAGTCACTATCCAATATATTTAATGAGACACTATAAATAGTCAAGTAAACAGACACTGCTACTAAATCCTCCATCCAGATATATATATATATCCACTCATTCTTCAATGCAGATTGCTATATATATAATACATATTTAAATAATGAACCAAACCACATTCACTGGATGATGTCATTAGTGATGTCATTTGAGATGTCATCAGTGATGTCACTGACCAAGTCATGAATGATGTAATATGTTTCAATGTTTTTGTACGAGTGAAATGTCCAACTAACTATAACATGTCTGAAGTCTATGGTTTTTTCAGGAAATATATATATGACCATGTCATGAATGATGTAATATGTGACATCATCAGCAGTGGATTGCGGGTGCGCAAATATAGTTAGTACAACTAACTATATAGGAGCAATTTCAATGGATTTTTAAATGCTAATTCCTAAGTATATAAGGCCTGAAACCTATGGTTTTTTAAGTGAATATATATATATATATATATATATATATATATATATATATATATATATATATATATATATATATATATATATATATATATATATATATATATATATATATATATATATATATATATATATATATCCATATCCATAGGTTTCAGGCCTTATATACTTAGGAATTAGCATTTAAAAATCCATTGAAATTGCTCCTATATAGTTAGTTGTACTAACTATATTTGCGCACCCGCAATCCACTGCTGATGATGTCACATATTACATCATTCATGACATGGTCAGTGACATCACTGATGACATCACTGATGACATCTCAAATGACAACACTGATGACATCACTGATGACATCTCATTTGACATCACTGATGACATCACTGATGACATCTCAAATGACAACACTGATGACATCACTGATGACATCTCATTTGACATCACTGATGACATCACTGATGACATCATCCAGGGACTGTGTGTTTCTGTAAAGTTTAAATATGTTTTACATATTGAAGAATGAGTGGATGTATAAATGTCTGGATGAAGGATTTAGTAGGTGCGTGACTGACTGTATGAGTGAGTGATTAAATGTGTCTTACTAAATGCATGGGTTAGTGACTAAACTGTCTGAATGGGTGAATCAGTATGTCTGTTGTTGTGTAAGCTGCTGCAAGTGTTGATCAGTAGCTATATGAGTGGCTATATGGGTTATTGATTGGTTGCCCAAGTATTTGAATGGGAGAATGAGTGTGTGTGTGGGTGGCTGGGAGGTGTGTGACTATGTGCATAGATGTGAGAGCAGTTGATTCACTAGGTGTATGAGTTCAAGAGTGCATGTGGAAACAGCTATATGGGCGGTTGACTGTGTGCATGGGTGTGTTGGTGAGTGAATGGATATCTCAGTGCTACATGTGCAAGTAAGTACATATGTAAAACACAGTGCATGTGAGAGTTGGCATATATAAATGACTATACATGAGAGCCAGTGAATGTGCGGGTGGCTATATGGATCATTGTGTACTTGTATCAGTGATTGTATAAGAGAGTAAGTATGTGTTAGTATATGTTTGAATAAGTAAGGTGTTGTGAGTATAACTGTATAGTTGATTAAATGGAAGTGTGATTGATTCTTTGCATGACTGACTAGGTCTGTGAGTAATTCCATGGATGAGTGGCAATGTGTGAGTGTTTGTATAGGTGTATGAGTGCATATGATAGTGTGTATTGATGAATGACTGTATGTATGAGTGATTTTATGGGTGAATGATTGAATGTGTGTGTAGACCTAGGAATCAGTGAGTGCGTATGTAGTAACTGGTATTGGTGTGTCAATGGTTTCAAGAATGGTAGTCTGTATTTAACACTGGGTGTATCAAAGGTTATATTAGAGTGTGAGGAGCTGCATCGTATTATCACATGAATGATATCATCAGTGATGTGATCAGTGATGTCAAATGAGATGTCATCAGTGATGTCATTTGAGATGTCATCATTGATGTCATCAGTGATGTCACTGACCATGTCATGAATGATGTAATATGTGACACCATCAGCAGTGGATTGCGGGTGCACGAAATATAGTTAGTACAACTAACTATATAGGAGCAACTTCAATGGTTTTTTAAATGCTAATTCCTAACTATATAAGGCCTGAAACCTATGGTTTTTTAAGAGAATTTGCAAGGTTTTTAACACCTTGGATGTTACAGCAATTCCCGCAAGGTGCTGAACTCTACAGATTTCCATTGTTCATGACGAGCTCAGCTCGTCATAAGCTCACGACCAGTGTACTGCATGACGAGCTGAGCTCGTCATGAGCAGGGAAGGGGTTAAAATGCTAATTCATAACTATATAAGGAATGCAACCTATGGCTTTTTAAGTGAATTTGTAAGGTTTTTAAATGCTAATTCCTAACTATATAAGTCCTGAAACCTATGGTTTTTTAAGTGAATTTTCAAGGTTTTTTAAATGCTAATTACTAACTATATAAGGCTTGAAACCTATGGTTTTTTCAGTGAATTTGCAAGGTTTTTTAAATGCTAATTCCTAACTATATAAGGCTTGAAACCTATGGTTATTTCAGTGAATTTGCAAGGTTTTTTAAATGCTAATTCCTAACTATATCAGGTGTGAAACCTATATTTTTTTCAATAAATTTCAAAGGTTTTGTAAATGCTAATTCTATTAGCGGATAACGTTTATATATGTTATTATCCTTCTGGGACTACCTGAGCAGCCATCTTGTTTCTCAAGAGAAGTGAGGCACTAGAGAGCACAAAAGTGGAAAACGCGAAAAGGGGGCAGGGTTGAGACCCCCTGACCCCCTAGCCCTTCTCAGGGGTCCCAGAAGGACCACCAAGTGCGCAATTTTTTTTTAAATCGCGGGGTACGCGTACCCTACGCGTACGGTGCGCGTTCCCCACGATTTTTTTTGTTTCGTTTTTTTTCCCTTGGGGGTCCTTTTGGGACCCCCTGAGATGGGCTAGAGGGTTAGGGGGTCTCTACCCTGCCCCCTTTTCGTGTTTTCCACTCTTGTTTTGGGCTCTCTTGTGGATCAGTTCTCCTGAAAAACAAGATGGTGGCCAACACTTCCTGGTTTGGACAGTTTGGAATGTTGACAGTCGACTGCCAGCCAATCAGAAACTCGCTCGCACAAGTAACGGTACACACATGTATGTGTACGGTACGCGTACCGTATGCATACGGTGCGCGTACGGTGAGCGCATATAGATATATAATTTGATCAAATTCAATTTTCTCAACAACTACTGGAGGGATTTTCACACAATATAGAAAAGGCACTACTGCATACCTCTTGCCGCTTGCCGTTTGCCATTCTGTGAGTGGGACTGGTGTTATTTGGACCTCTGTCTGCCCTTCGCCCTGTCCTTCCTGGTTGGGCTCTACTTCTAGCCGCACCCGTTTCGCGGGTGCCGCGTCGCGCTGTGGGACCGGACAAGCGCTGATTCTGGGCATTGACCTGCTGGTGAGGAGAACCTGTGTTGTTGCAGGGGTGGAGCGCCATGAAGCAGGGACTCACTCTCCCAGGAGTCCCTGCACGACCACAACCACCTGGTCTGCGCCCCCTGTTAGCCACGCCCCCAGCCTGAAAATCGGATTTAAACTCTCCACACCTTGCCTGCAGTGGGACTCTTGCCACTTGTGGTTTGCCGTTCTGTGAGTGGGACTGCTGTTATTTGGGCCTCTGTCTGCCCCTCGCCCTGTCCTTCCTGGTTGGGCTCTACATCTAGCCCTACCCGCTCGCGGGTGCTGCGTCGCGCTGTGGGACCGGACAAGCGCTGATTCTGGGCATTAACCTGCTGGTGTGGAGAACCTGTGTTGTTGCAGGGGTGGAGCGCCATGTAGTAGGGACTCACTCTCCCAGGAGTCCCTGCACGACCACAACCACCTGGTCCATGCCCCCTGTTAGCCACGTACCCAGCTCGAAATTCTGATTTAAACTCTCCACACCTTGCCTGCCGTGGGACTCTTGCCGCTTGCCGTTTGCCGTTCTGTGAGTGGGACTGCTGTTATTTGGACCTCTGTCTGCCCCTCGTCCTGTCCTTCCTGGTTGGGCTCTACTTCTAGCCGCACCCGCTTCGCGGGTGCCGCGTCGCGCTGTGAGACCGGACAAGCACTGATTCTGGGCATTGACCTGCTGGTGGGGAGAACCTGTGTTGTTGCAGGGGTGGAGCGCCATGTAGCAGGGACTCACTTTGCCAGGAGTCCCTGCACGACCACAAACACCTGGTCCGCGCCCCCTGTCAGCCACGCCCCCACCTGAAAATCGGATTTAAACTCTCCACACCTTGCCTGCAGTGGGACTCTTGCCGCTTGCCGTTTGCTGTTCTGTGAGTGGGACTGCTGTTATTTGGACCTCTGTCTGCCCCTCTCCCTGTCCTTCCTGGTTTGGCTCTACATCTAGCCCCACCCGCTTGCGGGTGCCGCGTCGCGCTGTGGGACCGGACAAGCGCTGATTCTGGGCATTAACCTGCTGGTGTGGAGAACCTTTGTTGTTGCAGGGGTGGAGCGCGGTGTAGGAGGGACTCACTCTCCCAGGAGTCCCTGCACGACCACAACCACCTGGTCCATGCCCCCTGTTAGCCACGCCTCCAGCCTGAAAATCGGATTTAAACTCTCCACACCTTGCCTGCAGTGGGACTCTTGCTGCTTGCCGTTTGCCGTTCTGTGAGTGGGACTGCTGTTATTTGGACCTCTGTCTGCCGCTCGCCCTGTCCTTCCTGGTTGGGCTCTACTTCTAGCCGCACCCGCTTCACGGGTGCCGCGTCGCGCTGTGGGACCGGACAAGTTCTGATTCTGGGCATTGACCTGCTGGTGGGGAGAACCTGTGTTGTTGCAGGGGTGGAGTGCCGTGTAGCAGGGACTCACTCTCCCAGGAGTCCCTGCAAGACCACAACCACCTGGTCCGCGCCCCCTGTTAGCCACGCCCACAGCCTGTCACTCCTATATACACGGCCTAGCTCACCGCTGCCGGGACGCACCAGGCGAAGTGTCAAGACTCCAGGTACGATAGCTAGCGTTAGGGCAGTTCAAGCGAAAACTCAGCGACAAACTAAGAAAGCCTCCAAGTATCCTCATTGGATGAGGCAGCACAGAGTAACCACCTTATTCATGCAGCACTGCCTTCAAACCCTTGGAGAGCGTGTACTCCAACATGGCGGCAGAGGAAGCCCACGAACAATGCAGAGTGACAGTTCTAGTCTTCTTGGGCTCGCGAGCAGCTGTGGTAATGAAGCGCACGTTCGGTCAAGGAACTGCGCACTTCAACTGACTTCTTCACCGGAGACACAGCGCGGCTCTCGTGTGAAGACTTTCCTGAGAATTCCTGTCTGCGCCTCTTGATTTCTTGGCAGAGCAACTATCGCATGCGCAACGTGGGATATTTGGCAAGTGACTTTTGTGAGAGACTTTGTTGAATTAAGCAACACTTCATGTTTTCATTGGAGTTCGAGATTGAGACTCAGAAGATATGGAGTAAAGTTTTGTTTAGCTTATAGAGAACAGTGTAGTGACATTTAGGGTTAGAATTTAGTTTACCAATAGTGAGGGTTAGGTACATTTATAGGTTACCGTATCCAAGACTTCCAGAATAAAATTAAATAAGGGACAATACTAAATCCCAGTTAACTCCCTTAAGACTATCCAAAGGTTTTATCATTTTAAATATAGAAAGGAACAGTACACTAATTGTCTTATATGTGCAGGAGCTGTGACGAACATTCAACAGCTACTTACAAGAGAGAAGCATAGTCCAGGTTTCCTTGGGGTAAGAGACTTCGTGTAATTAAACTGTCAGTACATATAATATGATATCGTGAGCTTGTGAATGCATTAAGTTGTTCTTTCTAGGGGGTTGCGTATCCGCAAGATAGAAGTCAATACCGGAGAAGCACAACCCACCAACCTGCGACTGTTTTCTCTCTTTCTCTTCCACTTCCCCTTTCCCTGCTGCTTTAGGGGTTACCATTAGCTTTCTACTGGTGGCTCTTGAGGTGGTGGGGCATTGGGACCACCGTCGACTCCAGTGGATTCCTGAGCCTTCTGACACGAAGCCCGGGGAAAGGGCGGGCCGTCTGTGGCCGTCCGGGGATGGTGAGGGACGGGACGGGCCACCCCTCTAAGAACTTTACCCCGGTGGCTCTTGACTTTTTGTATGTGGACTGCCAGCCCTATAAATCTTGCTTAGTCCTACTAGTTGTGTAATTATATATTCTCTCTTCTTTTCCCCAAACCTCTTCCCCTTATATTATGTCAACACGATCTGGGAAGAGTTTGAGGGGGGGAGGTGGGTGTGTGAGTGGTACCATGGACCAGTTTATCACTCGCGCAGTCATGCTAGTAGAGAATGAGATTGTGTTAACGAATCGCTGTCTTTCCTTGCTCACAAACGCTCCTCCCTGGGACCTTTGGCATCGATTTCCTCCCCCCTGCAAGTTTCTATTCCCCTGCTCGAGGACTGTTCTGGCCCGGACAAAGAACTAGTTAGTACCTTTAGGGCCAGTTTCGACAGACTATATTTCATAGCTCAGGGAGGGGCTAGAAATTCCTTACCAGTCCCAGATTCTGTTGAGCCTCCCCACCCCCTAGCTGATCAGTCCTCACCCATTAGCCTTGTAGTTACTACTTCCCAGTCTGTGCCAGCTCTGCCGGTAGGAGATGGAGCGGTACCTACCAAAAAGAACACATTGTTAGCATCCGTAAGGGTAGTTGCTCAAAACCCTACACAAAAATAAAGAAGAATTGTAGCAGGGGGGGTGGAGTTATGAAGGGTATGGGGGTTGGTGGTCATCAACCAGGTACTTCTTTGGGAGGTGGGACCCTCCGCATCCCGCGTGAAAACCTGGATGATGATTTGCAATCCGCCCCAATGTAGGTGCCCTAGCAGAATCTACGCTGTTTGCCCAGATTGAGCAACTAATTAAATCTTCAATACTTCCAGTGATAGAAGGATTGAAAGGTGTGAATGAACGTCTGGACTGATTTGAACAAGCTTCCCTGGAATTTTTTTTTTCCTGAAATCCTTAATTAAACTACATACTAAAATAAGGAAGGGTGTGGTGGCAGGGAATTCAGCCTCTAGGACAACAGCTACGAATGCCACTAGCCATGATAACCCAATAGGGATAGACCAAGGACCGATGGAGGTAGACATAAGTACTTTAACATCTCACTTGGCTGTCTCCTCGGGGTCTCCGCCAGATAAAGGGACAAAGGCCGCGGATGCTCAAGTGCACTCCGATGCCCCTAGGGTAAACAGCCAAGTGGCCAAGAAGGTCAAAAAGCTCGCCCACCCTATCACTGGGTGTCCAACCAAGAATAAGACCCCCACTTACAGTAAAACAGACAAAATGACTGGGTCTGGTAATTTGAATGCAGCCGCAAAATGCCAACAGGAAGGCGAGAAGGCTGTAATCCCAGTCCAACATGCCAATTTACCACCTGATTGCCATCCATTTGTTGTTGTCTTAAAGGGGGTGCCTCCACTTGCATCAGGCAAGCAGGAGTCTCCTAACGAACTGAAAAATAAAACACTTTTTTGGCTCAAGGAAAATAGACCCGTACCTAACTTTTTGGATGGGCGGGTTATACATGTGAGGAGGGTTAGCTGGGTAGGTACCAGGCCTAAAGACCGAAGAGGTGACTGTATTCTGGTTAATTTCGTAGTCGCGAACTCTACACGCATTCCAGAGATTGCCCTGCTCTGACCTGACCTGCCATTGCCTCGTGGAACTGTGACCTGTAACCTGGGAGCCCGTGTGCTCGGTTACTAATCTTGCTGTTTGTTGCTGCTGAGCCTACGCCCTTGATACCGGGAGCGGGACTGCGAGGACCAGAGGTGTTTGCGCCAGGTCATCTTGCGCACCTGGTGCCTCTTCCCGCCCCCTCCTCCCTGTGGGCTACATAGCGACTCGCGGCCCCCGCTTCGCGGGAGCCGCTCGTAGTCGCGAATTCTACACGCATTCCAGAGATTGCCCTGCTCTGACCTGACCTGCCATTGCCTCGTTGAACTGCGACCTGTAACCTGGGAGCCCGTGTGCTCGGTTACTAATCTTGCTGTTTGTTGCTGCTGAGCCTACGCCCTTGATACCGGGAGCGGGACTGCGAGGACCAGAGGAGCTTGCGCCAGGTCATCGCGTGCACCTGGTGCCTCTTCCCGCCCCCCTCCTCCTACTTAACCCAGCCCCCTGACGCGAACGCGGAACGCGTGAGGACGGAAGCGCGGGCGAAGACCGGGCAAAGAGCGGGCCATTTGATGCCGTTCGAGGACGAGGGAGGACGGGCCACCCCCCTGTCCGGACAAGCACACCCGATTCGCCAGAGCAGATCTTTGATTTAGTTGAAACTGGGAATGTCTATGCCGCAAACTAGAAGCAAATCATCTATGGATGCGGCAGGAGCAGCCCAAGGTACAATCAATAATTATTTTGTAAAGGCTGGCACACTCTTGATAGAAGATATCGAAGTGCTTGAACGACGGATCTCCCAGGAAATCGACTGGGTGCGGAGGTCCTCAATGGGTCCGCTTGCCCTAGCCAAAACACCGGAGGGGGGGAAACCCTTAATGACCACACCGTGGGGGTGACAGGGGCAAACCAGTCTCTCACTAACTCTGATCTTGATGATATGAGCTTATTGACCCTTCCTAATACACAGACACCACACATTGTCATCTCTAACCCCCCTCAAGATATAACATCAGATATCCCAAGTGCGAATATATTCTCGACCATACAAGGGGGGCAAAGGAAGGTGCCTTCCCAAAAAGAGAGAGAGGTGGGGCTACCAAGGGGAGGAAGAAACCTAAAACCGCTAAGTCCATCACTGCAAGAAAAATTCCTGCGAGGGGTGAAAACACCTTGAGTGTCTTGCCGGTGGAAGGAGATGAGGCTCCTGCCACCGAAAGATTAGTACTGGACCCAGTACCCTTGCCTAATAATTCCATATTGGATCCCTCTAGTGAGGATATCACACTGGCGGACATAGGCACACTTATTAGGTACCTCCTAAGTCTGCTAGAAGCTCGCCTAATAAAAATAGAAGCTAGGCTGATCAACATAGAAAAGTCCACAGTACAGCTGGCTGATTCAATAAGACCAGAAAGGAAGGGAAATACAGGGGGGCTGGAAGTACTAGCTGATAAGACCCCTCAGTTAGTAACGACACTGAAGGAAAAAGCTATAGGTCCCACACAAAATGCCCAACATAAAACAACCCAAAACAAAACTCCCCAACAACCGAACGGGAAAAACACTGCCGCACCTAACAATTGTCAATCATTGCCAATCGCGCCCCCGTTCCAAACACACACTCCAAGACCAATAATACTACTACACCTAGCCAATCACAGAAAGATCAGCCACCACCAGCTAACACGAAAAAAAATATCCCCCCAAATAAAACTGTGAATCTTCCGCCTGAGGCAGCCCCCTACACAATAATACTAGCTGGGGTACCCAAGCTAAATCCCAATACTACAGAGACAGCCTCCTCCCTTAAAAACAAGGCCATCGATTGGTTGTCCAAATATAGACCTCTCCCATCTAGCATAACAGGTGCAATCCTTACGGTGTGGAGAGCTACTTGGGTAGGTAATCAAAGGAAAACAATTGCAGGGGATTGCATTGTGGTTAGGTTCAGGGACACTAACACAGCTGCTTATATATGCATCTGGTCCTCCTATGACCAGGACAGCCCCATCCAGCCCTTACCTCTCTCATTTTTCTACCCTTCAAGTGCCTATGTAGCAGACAACCAGAGATGGGGGTTCCAGCAAGAGAGGAGGGAGGAGTGGGGGTCCAATAGGAGAGATGGGAGGGACAATCACCACAATGGACACATGATCGCTAACAATTTGCTAGTGCGTGGTGAGGAGGAGGGCTGGGGCTTTGGTAGCAGAAGGGGGTGGTGGTGGGGGGGAAATGCGAGAGGAGAAAATTATAACAGGCAAATGGCAAAAGAGTATCTCCGACCCTATGATGAGGAAGAAAGGTGGGAGCTTGTCAATAGGAGAAATAGGTATGGAGGCGGCTGGGGGGGAAGACGGGGAGGAATCCCATGGTCACACACAAATCCCCAGTTCGGTTATCTTCCAACCTTTAACAGATATAGCAATCTTGACTTGGTCGACTGACTACCAGAGCCGGCGACTAATGAGCTGCCCCTAGTAAACTCCAAAAGGGATAGGTCTCCACACTCGGAAGAACCCCCACTACAAGGGGAACGCAGGGCTGCCCTGAAAACCCAGGCAATTAGCCAAGATCCAATCTGCCTGCTGGAAGAGACCCCGGCCAAAATCAATGGGGATGGAATGAGGGCTGAGGTCAAATTAGGACCCCCAAAGCCAAATCTGGTAAGAAATGAACCACAGGAATCAATACGACCCCTATCACTGAACCTGATTTCGTAGAACGTGGCAGGCCTGGCCAGTAAGTTAGAATGTGAGGAATGTGTTTCCTTTACTAACTCGAGAAGCATCTGCCTATTCCAAGAAACCTGGGCAAGAGAAGGACATACTCGCCATGGCTTTGCAGTCTTTACGAAACTCGCGAAGTGGGGAGGACGAGGCAGACCCTCGGGAGGCCTGGCAACCTGGGTGGCTATCCATTTGGGCTGCAATGCTACCGCCTTAAACGTGGACTCAGATGATATTCTGGCGGTGCAGATAGAATGGCCTAACTCCCATAAACTTGTACTAATAAACGTCTATTCGAGACCCATGCCCGCATCTAGAGAATCAAGCACAATTGAAGAACTTTCTGTGTTCTTGAGCCAAATTCCCAGGGAACTTCCCTACTTGGTGGGAGGTGATCTAAATGCACTTTTCGAGCCGTTGCCTGGCCTTCTCGATGGACCCTCCCAAGAGGAGGATTCAAGATGGCTGGTGCCGGCAACAATGGCACCCCCCGCAAGGACGTGGACCCCACTCGCCCTGCAGATAACAGCTCTCACACTCAACCATGGCCTCAGGGCGTGTAATGGCCGCACGAAATCAGACGTCCCAAGTAAATTCACATTTAACAAAACTGGAAGTGAATCTAGACTGGACTATGTCTTAGTCCAAATGTCTTCATGGTCACAGGTCATCGACTTTAAGATAATAGACAGATTGGACAGCGACCATAACGGCCTAGAACTCGATTATGCCATCCCAGGCATTTCAGTTGAGGGACCGATCAAACAAAGACCAAAGACAGGGCTGGCACTCGAGAATAACAGAAGGAGAGGGAGGTGGGAGAAATTGATCTCACGTGATGATAAGTTGCCAAAACTCTATGCCAAAATCACGCCAGCATTAGAAGATACATTTGCCCACGGGGAAGGCCCCTTCAATGAAGAATCTAGAGCCCAACTGTGGAAAACCCATGAAGATCTCATTAATCTAATGGAGGCAGACCTCTTTAACAAGGGAAATGATAGATGTGGTGGGAATAGCAAAAAGACCTGGTACAATTCCACGTGCCGTAAGTCTAAACGCGACCTCCCGCTAGCTATCAAGGCGGGCAATAGTAGGGAGGAAATACAACTTAGAAGAAGGTCATATAAGAAACTCCTGGAAAATGCAAGGGTGGAATGGGATGAAGCCCACTGGGAGAAACTCTTGGGTGCCTTAGGGAATAGGGATTCCCGTAAATTTTGGCGATTTGTAAACCATGGCTCGGAAGATCTTCCCCCAGCTATCGAGCCAAACATCGCCCCGAGTGTGTGTCAATCCCATTTTGAGTCCCTATATGCTTTAGAAGAAGCAGCCTCAATCCATATTCCATATACCCAGGAGGCTGCCACAGAATGCGAACCCTTTACAATAAGAGAGGTTCAGAAAGCCATTGAAGAATTGTCAGTGGGCAAAGCCCCTGGCCTGGACGAGGTACCAGGCGACCTATACAAGCAGGAGCGGGGGATTTGGGCACCATACCTGTCGCAGATTTTTAATGCGGTTCTGGGAGGAATGAGGGTACCGGACACTTGGCTGGGAGCAGAGGTAGTCCCCATATTCAAAAAGGGATCCCCACTGCTCCCAGCCAATTACCGCCCCATCAGTCTAATCGATGTCTCTCAAAAGCTCTTTGGGAGGCTGGTGCTGGATAGGCTCCAGAACTGGCTGGAGGAAACTAACACTTTGAGCCCATACCAAGAGGGATTCTATGGCAGGACCGGAGGCTCAGATTATGCTTTTCTTTCTTCGCATTTATTATAAATTGAAAAACACAGCAGCCTTAGAAAAGCCCATATTGCAGAAAAATGCTTAAATAACAACAACAAAGCATTTTAGTCGCATAACTGAAGAAAAAACAATGTCTCTGGGACTACAACTCCCATCACGATAATACAACAGTCTGAAACGGAGTCCTTCCTCTATGTCCACAATCCATAGATAGGCAGTCCTTTCTCCATATTCCTCCTCTTTCTTCGCTGCTTCCGCAGCCAGTTAAGTGTTTTTTCTCCTCTCTCAGTTCATGCTGTTAGGGGATTCCTTTTGACGTATTTCTGCATGTAATGTATTTGTTTATTGGAGCTATGGGTCTCTGATGTGTTTTTCTTCAACAGAGCCCCGTTCAGGTCGCGGAAGCGCCGTCTCGCTTCCTTCGCGACTATTTCCCGATCTTTGTTGTTGCGGTGCGCAGTCAACCGCTAGAGGGCGCGCCCGCGTCTCGTTGGTCTCCGGCGCGAGTTTCTCCTCACAGAGGAGCCGCGCTGAGGAGACCAACCGCCGCGGAGCCGAGCCCTCGAGTCTGCCTCACAGAACGCCCGTTTTTCGGGTCTGTACAATCTTGCCCCATTTCTGAACGCCCCGGTGGGGGTCTGTATTGCGGTGTTTTACCGCGTTAACGCCGTTCTTTGGCAAGCTTGCACTAGTGTGGAATTGGTGTGGCAGCGCGCTGTGAGGCAGCTGGCCTGGTCCCCCTGGGGTGGGTCTGCGCGCTGAGGGAGTAGTGCACCCAGAATTTTGCCAGTCCCTGGCAACCAAAACTGTTGCAGTCCTCTGGTCTGCCCTAATCACTGTGACACCCAGACTGTGGGTAGTGTGTGAACCCCTTTGCGCTGGCTTTGGGCGACATGGAGGACGAATATTACGGGGGTGATTCTCAGTCCTACCTGCAGGATGAGGAGTTCTTTCAAGCAGTAGACAGCTCCATCTACCGCTGCGTGACAGAGGTAGTGACCCCTATGGAGGAGCGTCTCTCTGCGCGCATAGTGGAGGAATGCGCCAAACTAGCGCAGGCGCAGTCAGGTAACCCTTATGCCCTCCCAGGCCCATCAGGTGAGGGCCCCCCTCCTTCTAAGAAACCCTGCAAAGGGGGGTTGTCGGAGGGTGCTCAGGGGGTGGACAAGGGTGCCTTTGAGCGTCTACGTGACGCGTTTTTGGCAAAGGCGACTGAGTCCCCACCTGACCAGCCTGCGGCCCCCGCCTCGGTGGTGGCTACTGACACTGCCCCTTCGTCTCCAGGGGATTCCCCGGATTCAGATGGGGATGAGGTATCGGTGCGTTCCTGGCAACCTTCGAGCTCGGCCACTGAGTTACCACGGGACAGTTCAGGTATGCTGGACCCGGATGAGATCATGCATCCGCGGTCCGCAGCCTGGGCCCCGGGTGACAAGGTAGCAAAGTTCGTGGCTAGTCGGCTGCGTAAGCCTCTGGAGCAGGAGGCCAGGGGTTGCCTCCGTGGAGAATGCCCTAGACCCACCTTGGAGGGGAAAGTTGCCATGACACCAGACTTAGATGCCAAGATGGCGACTTTTCTAGCAAAGTTTATGAAGGACCCGCGTAAGGGCATTGACCGATCCTGGCGGTCGTGTCAAGACAAAATGCTCGACGCAGTGGGGCCCATTACTAAGATCCTAGACATGGCGGAGGAGGCTAAAGTTACTGGATCCACCATTGACCCCGATGTCTTGTCCAATTGGGCGCAGAGGGTGATTGTTTTCTTAGGCAATGCCAACTGCGCCCTTTCCACCGAACGGCGGAGGTCTTTTCTGATTAAGCTAGACCCTAAGTTGGGAGACTTAGCCTCTTCGGAAGCAGGAGCAGTTGCTCAAGGCGGTCTCTTCGGAGAACCGTTCATTAAAGAGCTAGGGAAGTTCGTGTCTACCTTCACATCCCTTGATAGGGCTCAGGCCAGTATCAAACGCGTGTTCCATCAGCGTTTCTCCCAAGGGGCCGGTCGCGGTAGGGGCGGCGCGACCGGCCGTGGCGGGCAGAATGCCAGTAACAGAGGGCAAGGCTACGGGCGAGGGCAGTACAACACCTCGGCCAACTTCAACTCCTTCTACCCTACAAGAGGGCAGCGTTTCGGAGGTCGAGGTTTCAGAAAGAACTCCAACGCTTCCAGCACGCACGGTGAGTGTAATCCCCGCGGAGCAAATTCAGATTGGCGGCCGACTAGCGGCCTTTCGGAGGGCGTGGGTAGAGCTTACAGCGGATGCTTGGGTGCTGCAAACTATCCGCGGTTTTCACATCGAGTTCTACGATCAGCCTGTCCAGGTGTGCGCCCCGCGCCCTATAACCTTTTCGGTGTCCGATGCCCAGTTGATAGACGAAGAGGTCGCGGAACTTCTCCGCAAAAGGGCCGTTCGCCAATCAACTCGGCATCCGTCGGGCTTCATTGCAATCTTTTCTTAGTGGACAAACCCAGCGGTGGCCGTCGTCTGGTGATCAACCTCAAGGAATTCAATGGGTGGTTGGTCTATCATCATTTCAAAATGGTAGGGATTCATCTCCTTCGAGATATCCTCCTTCCACGAGACTGGTTGGTACGGTTGGATCTCAAGGATGCTTATCTTGTGATTCCAATCTATCCTCCTCACCGTCGCTTCCTCCAGTTTCTCTGGCGGGAACAGGTTTTCGAATTCACGGCCCTTCCGTTCGGTCTTTCCTCAGCTCCGTGGTGTTTCACCAAAGTGTTACATCCCGTGGTGGAATTCTTGCGAGCGCAGGGGATTCGCCTGATCGTCTATCTGGACGACATTTTGCTAATGGCGCAATGTCCACACAGCTTGCTTTCTCAACTGGACCGGACAGTCAACCTCCTTCAGGAGCTTGGCTTTGTCATCAATGGGGACAAATCGGTTCTTGTACCCTCTCAGAAAGTAGAATTTTTGGGATTTGTCATAGACTCCATCGACGCCTCCCTGAGTCTTCCGTCTCGGAAGTTGTCCAAGATCAAACACGTCTTGCGACAGACAATTTCAAAGTCTCACACGTCGTTACGACAAGTTGCCAGAGTGGTGGGCCTGCTATCGTCCTCGATTCAGGCCATCTTTCCGGGCCCTCTACACTACAGGGCGCTCCAGCGCCTCAAAGCATACCATCTACGCAGAGGCGTGTCTTACGACCAAATGGTTCCCCTATCGGAAGAGGTCAAGGAAGAGATGTTGTGGTGGCTTACCCACATGGAGGCCTGGAATGGTCGGGCAATTTTCGGATCTTCCCCGGACCTCGTCATCGAATCCGATGCCAGCAGAGTCGGTTGGGGAGCGTGCTGTGGAGATTTTTCAACAGGCGGCACTTGGTCCTTGGAAGAACAGAAGTTGCATATCAACTGTCTAGAGCTTCTGGCGGGTTCTTTTGCAGTACGCTGCTGGACCAGGGACTCTGTGAAGTCGTGTGTCCTATTGAAAATGGACAATGTATCGGCAGTGCGGTATGTGAACCACCTAGGGGGCGCGAGGTCCCGTGCACTGGCGAATTTGGCAAAACAGTTCTGGGATTACTGCCTAGAACATCATGTATCGGTGACGGCGGAATACCTGCCGGGTCAGGCCAACCAGGTGGCAGACTGGCACTCCAGGTATCTCCGGGATTCCAGTCTGTGGATGTTGGACGTCCAGGTCTTTCGCTGGCTCAACGGGCTGTGGGGTCCCTTCTCGCTGGACCTGTTTGCGTACCGCTTGGATCATCAACTTCCGAGGTTCTTCAGTTGGAGACCGGACCCGCTGGCAGAGGCCATGGACGCGTTTCTCCAGGACTGGAGCAAGGAGAAGCCCTTTGCGTTTCCACCTTTTTCGATGGTGATGCGAACGGCGGCGCAGGTTCGCCGGCAGGGAGTGGAGCTGGTGTTGGTGACACCGCTCTGGAGGTACCAAGTCTGGTTTCCAGTTCTTCTGGAACTTTCCTGGGATTCTCCAATCCTACTCCCCCGGTTTCCTCACCTGCTCCTCAATCCGGATCAGGATCCACATCCTCTCATCGTTCAGGGCTCTCTCCACCTCATGGCATGGAGGCTTTCAGGAGACGTTGGTCGCTCCCGGGCCTTTCGAGATCAGCTGAGGGTCTGTTATCCAAGGCCTGGGCTGTCAGTACGTCGAAGCGCTACAAATCCGCTTGGTCTAAGTGGGTGCGTTGGTGTCTTCGACGCAGTTTGGATCCCTTGGTCGCGGGACTCGTACCCGTGTTGAATTATTTGGCGGAATTGGCCGTGGGTGGTTTTGCCTACCGCACGATTAATGCTCTGCGGCACACCACCCAGTTGACGGTGCTCCGATCGGAGTACATCCTTTTGTATGCCGACTTTTGCGGGGCGTCCGGTTGGCGTTACCACCAGAGCCCAGGGAATCAGTCCTTTGGGACGTCAATTTGGTTTTGAACCTTTTCCTGTCCTGGCAGCCAAATAGGTACCTATCGGTAAAGGAACTCTCGGCGAAACTGGCTATGCTTCTATGCTTGGTGTCCTGCCGGAGAGTGTCGGATGTGCGTGCTCTGGATGTCTCGGCACGCGTGTTTTTCTAGAACAATCTCGTATCCGGCTTTTGTGGATATCCCGAAACTATGTGTTGTTCAGTGTCTGAAAGCTTATGAGGATATGACTTGGGACGTTCGCCCTCCGGGCGAGAGACAATTGTTAATTGCCTTGCGAAAACCACACCATGCGGTCTCTTCCCCCACCATAGCCAGGTGGGTGCGTTGGGTCATGCAAGAGGCAGGTATTGATACCAAACGTTTCGGAGCTCACTCTGCCAGAGGGGCCATGGCCTCTAAGGCTTTTTCTGCGGGAGCTCGTCTAGAGGATTTGATGCGGGCCGCGGATTGGTCCTCCGATTCCACCTTTAAGAGGTTTTACTTTAAGCCGGTGGTGGATATTGCAAGTTTGGTGGTAAGTAAGCTTTGAACTAGCATAATCTGAGCCTCCGGTCCTGCCATAGAATCGAAATTTGCCTAGCATTTGTAACGGTAAGTTTCAATTCTATTAAGGACACGGAGGCGAGGATTATCCCACCCGGTATGTCGTCGAGCGACACCCCCCCCCCGTATGGCAGTAAGTAATCAGGTTTTGAAGTTTTCCTCATGTTTGAATATGAACCTTGAATAGTTAATTCAATTGTAAAATCCTGAATTTTCCGTTACGGCGCTGACGCAGTTCTATTTCTTCTGTTAGGAAATGATGGTTCCAAGCCAGACCAATGAACTGATGGCGTAATTTGCGCGAAGAAAGATGAGGAATATGGAGAAAGGACTGCCTATCTATGGATTGTGGACATAGAGGAAGGACTCCGTTTCAGACTGTTGTATTATCGTGATGGGAGTTGTAGTCCCAGAGACATTGTTTTTTCTTCAGTTATGCGACTAAAATGCTTTGTTGTTGTTATTTAAGCATTTTTCTGCATTATGGGCTTTTCTAAGTCTGCTGTGTTTTTCAATTTATAATAAATGCGAAGAAAGAAAAGCATAATCCTCGCCTCCGTGTCCTTAATAGAATTGAAACTTACGTTACAAATGCTAGGCAAATTTCGATTCAGGAGGGGGTCTCAACGGTTGACCAAGTCTTCAGACTGAGCCTCATCTACTGGAGGACAGCGCTGATCGAGGGCGGCGCGCTGTACACGGTCTTCGTGGATCTGCGCGCTGCTTTTGATCTGGTGCCTAGATCCAGGTTGTGGAAGGTTATGGAGGATTTGGGGGTCCCAAAAGACATCCTCGCTATCCTCATCAAATTACACCAAAACAACTTTGCACAAGTCAGGTGCGGGAACAACGGCATTCTAACTAAGAGGTTCCCCGTTCGAAGAGGAGTGAGGCAGGGCTGTGTGCTCGCACCGACCCTGTTTTGCCTCTTGGTGAATGGGGTAATAGAGCACCTGACTAGGATTGCCAACATTGACGCCCCAAAACTGTGCGGCAGCAGGGTCCCCGCAATAATGTTTGCGGATGATACCCTGCTGCTGTCCAAATCCCCTATGGGCATCCAGCGGGTATTAGATGGGTTTCTGGGCTTCTGCGAGGAAAGGGGACTAGAAGTTAACCCGCAGAAAACCAAATTCATGATTTTAAACCCATGCTGACCAACCGACCAAACCCAAAGCTGGGAGAAGTAAGCTTAGAAAGAGTGAAGACATTTGAGTACCTGGGAATAACTCTTAACCAAAACCTGACGTGGGAGGCCCATCAAGCCAAATCGACCATGAAATTGACGCAGAGGGCGGGTGGTATTCTAAGAATTGCTGGCAAATCTACTTACCGCCCACTTGGTCCAGCAACTCAAATCTACAAAGTACAGGCTCGGGGCAATTACTTATGGTGGAGAGCTATGGGGCCACGTACCATCCCAAAGTTTGTTAACTGCCGAAAATGAGTTCTTAAGGCAACTAACGCCCCTTCCCTGTAGCACACCACTTTTGCCCCTAAGATTGGATCTGGGTGTAAGGCCAATTACCGAGGAACTTGGCCTCAAACCGCTGGCTTTTTGGCGCCGCCTATGGAGCACCCAGGAGCTGATAACCTACAGAGCGGAGCTCCAGGAATTTCTAGCTGCTCCGAAAGTAAGCAGTATACCATGGCTAAGTTACATAAAGAACATGTGTGAGTCCCTTGGAATCCCAGGACTATGGGCTGACCCTGAGAGAGCCAGCATCAGTATTTCGAGGAAGATGCTGTCTAGAACCTATAATGACTATATGCTTGCCGGAGCATTGGACAATGTCCGTGAAGGATCCCTAACTTTCCATTTTATTCAATCTAAAGACACTTTTACCATGGAATGTGTATTGAATGATATCATGCCTCCCTCAACAAGGAAATTATTCTTGCAGTGGAGGTATGGGACATTACCTCTGGGGTCCTTTACCAAAGGATGGATGAGTCAATCCAGTACCGGGACATGTCCTACCTGTGCCAACACACAAACGCCCCACATGCCCCGGGGACTTCCAACCCCCGGGTTTTGAAAATGTGAGGAACGGGGCCACGCAGCCCCCCTACTGGAGCCATTGATGGCCCTGGGGACTGCCACCCAGGACCGGCTCCTGCAGTGTACTGAGGTGCCCACCCCGGGACACTGCTGTTTGCAATGACAGGGCGGGAGCCTCGCGGCTCCCACCCTGTCATTGCAAAATACTTGGCTTCATTGAAGCAAGAGAAGGGAAACCTGCTCTCGCTTCAATGAAGCAAAGCAGTTTGGTTTTCCACATGGGGATCTGCATGTTAGCTGCTCCCCATGTGGAAAAGCAATGCCGGCTCCCCCAGGAGGCGGGGAGCTGGCTGGGACCAAGGGGGGATTGGGGACCCCACGGTCCCCAACAAAGAGAGCCAGCTTCGGGGATGGGGTCCCCGAGTCTACAAGTGGCCCACTTTTATCTGAGTCCATGTTCCTACACCATTCCTCCTGCCCTCTGTGATCCAATGTACCTTACTTGCCAACATTTTGTACTTGGTAAGAGGGAGGATTTGAAAAAAAAGACCTGGGGAATTGATCTTTCCAGCTGACTTACATTGAAAAAGAAGAGATTTTAGACAGGAGACTGATAAAAAAAACCTTTTGGGCCTATTAACATTGGGAGTCTCCTCCCTGAATCCAGTCTTTTAGAATGTACAGTTGTTCTGCCACTGCCTCTTCCTTCTGTCCTTAATGGCCTGTACTGCATGGTTGGTTTGTTTCCCCTGCCCATCTTTTTTACTGTCCTCCATGGTCTGTTATGCTGCCACAGCCACTCCAGCCTGCCATCATGGTCAATATGTTGCCTCTACACCAGGGGTCTTCAAACAGTGGGGCGCGACCCCCAAGGGGGCCGTGGAGCGATGCAAAGGGGGTCGCCCCTTCACAGTTATACTTCTGCCCAGGCCGAAGGGCTTCAGCCCCCCTCCTCCCTCATCGTGTGTCTCAACTGGGCCGCTGCTGCAGTGAAACTCGAGTTGCTGGGGGCTCGGCTGGGCAGTGTCTGGAGTCATCTCCAGCCGCCCGAGTGTTTCACAGGTCTTTAAAGACCATTTGCATATTTACATGCCTTTGTAAACTGGTTACAGAGGATTAGTTTTTACTTTTTTTGCCTGGTTCCAGTACCCCTGGGACCCCACTCTGCCTGTTCCTTACATTTGTATTTTACATTTACTGTTGTACTGTGAGAATGCATTTAATGAAAATGAATATGAAGTAGGGTTGCCAAAAGAAAAATGCCTGCCTTTTTTTGTTTAAAGAGCCTGGAAAGACCTCCTCTTGATAGACTTTTAAATAAAAAAGTATGTGTGCATTCCCTATGTGACTTATCTGTCTTTATTCTCTTTGTCAGTCATGGATCATTGAGGCAGCCCTAGAACACAATTAAAAGTGCTTTCTATTTATATTTGCTGTTCAAAGTATGCACAGATAAGGGCTGAAAATACAGCTTTAGGTGACTGCTTAATTTTGTACCGACTGGGCCATCAAAATAATCTGCTGGTAACCCTAACCATAGGACTGTAAGTACGTTTATTGCAGGCTCAGAACATTATTTATTTCCCCCACCCTTGATTAATGTTGCAATAGTTTTGCTTAGATCTTAACCCTACGCTGCCGTCAGTAACATGATGAGTTACTTCCAAGTGTCTGGGAATGCACCCTGCATTTGGACAACTCGCTCCTCATTCTCGCCCTTCACTTTCACGCTCACCCTGCACTCACACTGATCACCCTGCACTCACACTGATCACCATGCACTCACACCATTCACCCACTCACCCTGCACTCACAGTGGTCACTCTGCACTCACAATGCACTTGGGCTGTTCACCCTATACCTTACCCTGCAGTCACACAAGTACACTACTCATCCTGCACTCCTGTGACACTTCACTCACCTGTCCCACTCACTGCTCAATATGCAACTCACTCAAACAAGCCCATCAGTAATCATACATTCATTTGTCCCATTCTGAACTTGCATTCGCACCTAAATTCATAAATTCATAGGCCACCTCACTCACCCTGCAGTCACTCCTCTTACCCTAATCTCGCACGGTTGCATCACTCACATGGGCACTCTTGTCACCCACACAGTGTGCAGAGGGTTAATGTGCCAGCTACAAAGAACGTGTACCATGCAGATCCCAGAACTGAGTGTGAGTAAACTATGAGTAGCGCTATAAAAAAATGAAATGTTTGTCAGAAAGGTGCTATAGAGAGATGAGGTGCATTGTTGGTGAGTGGCAGTGAAGGAATTCATGGAGAAGGAGGAAACGGGGGTGGGGCACCAAAAAAGAATGTTGCATCGTGTGCGACCAGTGTTAGTCCCCTCCGAATTTCTGATCTAGTGACTCCCCTGCTTCTGGCTATTATTATTATTTACATTTGTAGTGCCCTACTGTTACCAAAAGATGTCCTGGGGCTAATAACCCTCTGCTGCCTGTAGGCAAATGAGAAACACAGAAGTAGAAGGAGAACCAGCCAAATGGGGTAACCTACAGAGCATAGAGAAAAGTTTGTATATCTTCCTAAAGGATAATAGATTCTTGATGGAGAGAAGCAAAGGAGGCTGCAAGTTCCATAACTGAGCGGCCTGCACCAAAACAGAGAGACAGACAGCCCATGCCTTCTTAAATTTGGGAACAATAAGCAGAGTGGCACAGGCCGAGAGGAGCATACGGGTTCGGCCTGTATGCTTGGTGAGGAGAGATGAGGATGAGAGAGGACAGCAAAGGAGTGAGAGAATTTGATCGAAGAGGTCAGGGATGAGGAGAAATGTGAATTGCCGAAGAGAAGTGTGGACACGCAAGAAGTGAGTGTGAGCCAAAGGTGAGGGGTTCTGTTAGAACAAAGGGGATATGTGAAAGTTGAATGGGGGGACTGGAGAGGTGTGAGATACAAATTTGAATAGAAAGACAAGGTGAATGAGAAGTGCTGAGGGGTACAGGTGGTGACGGGTCCAGAGAGGCCATGAGATAAATGCGAGAGACTGTTAGAGATGAGGGAAGTGAAAAGAGAGAATGGCAAGAGGCGATTAAAGGTGAAGTGAGAGGTTGAATGGGGAGAGTTCAGAAGTTGTAAAAAGGGGTGAATGAAAATGGCCTGCAAATTGAGAGAGGGATCCAGGGTTAGGAGAGGAGAGAGGGGTGGAAGAGAGGGGGTGAGAGGAAAGCTGCATGGGTAAACTGCTTAACTCTGCACAAAACCACCAGGTTTTTAAGGGACCCCTGCTTCTCCTGGCCAGGGCCAGGTGAGCGTCTAATGTGTCAGCACGTATTCCTGCAGAGTGGAAGGCCATTCTCAAAGGTTGACTAGAAATCTTTCTGATGTTAATTGCTGTATTTTACTTATAAACGGATACTGATGGAGTGAAATCTTTCCTCAGTGTTACTGTGTTTAAAAAATGTCAAAATAAAGAAGCACTGTTATCCCAAAATATGCGGCATCACACAACATTACTTACATTTTGTTCCCACACAATTTAGTCAAGCCTGTTGTGTAATTTGGTCCTCACCTGCCTCATAATTCTAATAGCCCTGCCTACAGGTTTAGAAGTTTTTGTCAGGAGGGGGTCCTTACGCCTAAAAATGTTGACAGGGGGGTCTCTGCATCCAAAAGTTTGAAGACCTCTGCTCTACACCCTCCTCCATGAGAGGGTCTTATTCCCATGGAAATGATGGTTACTGCTCCATATAAATAAAATGAGGCTATATGTTCTGAGTGCTCAACTAGCAACAGTGCACCTTTAAATATTTTTCCATCTTTATGTTTTTTTATCCTGTTGATCACTTGATTATATGTTAAATGTAGGAAGAGGATGTGGCATTAGGTTCAGAGCTGCAGACTTTGCAACTGGGGAACAAGATTTGAGTTTTGGTGAGCATGACATCCTGTGATTCAGGGCAAATTACTTCATTTCCCCATGCCTAAAACCAAAATGAATGTGTCCTTGTGAAATGTAATTGATGCTCGTGTAAGGCAAAACCTCTATCGTCAAAGGAACGTCACAAAAGGTTCCTGTGGAGATGGGTGCTTGTAAATATGCCACTTAGTATTTTGCACTTTCTGTCATTGGTCTATACTTGAGGTACATGTGGGTAATATTATTGCTATTCTTGGGCTATTTTTTCTTTGATAGCCCTCCTGGGAGACTTATTTGTTATGAAGCTCCCTAACTTCCTCATTTATAGCATTATTCTCAGTAGGAAATACTTTCAGTTTTCCACTTCAATTTCATCCAGACAGCGTTCAGATGTGCAACACTTTTGGCATACATTCCGAATGTTAGCACTTAAGTTGCTTGTTGGAACACTATGGTAAAGATGCTGATCACCAGGGAGTTAACTAACTGGCAGTCCGCTGCTGGTGTTGAAAGTGCATGTATCAGTCTTCATTTCAGAATGTTTTCATGAAATAGAAAAGGAAGATATTTGAAAACTCTCTTAAGATGTGTAGTAATTTTTCTTTCTAGTACACTAACTATACTTTCTAAGGCAAACTGAACCCCCTCAGATTGTCCCTTTCTAAATTAAATGTTTTAGGTTTTACCAGTTTGATTGAATCAACATGGCTTCATGTGTGCCATAGTTGTGACATGGGCAACACTTTTAGAGCTGTAGTTTTCTTTAGGCTGCATTAGAACACAATGGAACCAACTGACAGGCTGCTCCTGTTGAAAGTATAATATTTACGGAGAATGTAAAACATAATTTTCATATAACAGAAAAAGATGATGTTTACAGAAAATATTCTCTCATTTTAGCTTCTAAAGCACATTTCATAATGAGAAAATCATGAAAAAACATTTTCTGTCAAACATGATTCATGAAATCCCAGCAGAAGGCTTTTTCTGTAATCTTCCCTACTGACTGTACGATGATTGCGTCCACTGTCTACTTAACTCAATAGACCATCAGTGTATGGTGACATGTACATGTCTGTGCTCTGCATTCTCTAGTCTGTTTGGCACATTCCCTCAACACTTTGCATTGTATACATTTATAAACGAGAATTACTTGCCACCTTCTCACATACTTTGCTCCCATCTCTCCCTGCATTCTGCATTGTGTGGCAGAGGTACCATGCCATGTTTGGTTTGCATACATGGCTAGCCACGGTTCCCACAGTACATAGTGTAATTTTGTCTACTAGGTGTACATGTTGTTTGTCACGTTGTATGTGATTATATAAAGTAACGCATTTATTCACGAGCAGTGGTTTCTCCCATTTACATATCGCTGTCTTAAAGAGCGTATAGAAGTTTTTCTCACAGGTGAAAAGTGCGACCACTAAACGGCGCCTCAAAGCTTATAGCCCCCAATCTTGCATCCTTTCTTAAAAGGACACCAACTCCCACAGTCAGACCAACATTCACACAGCATTCTAACAGCAGTTATCTGCTTCTCAATAACATGCACTCCTACGGAATGTGAGCTGGCATTCCGTATGTCCTTACTGTTTCTAACCGAGTAACTTCCTGTGGCAATGTCTATTCCCTATCACACAAACTAACTCCCAAACTTCAACTTGGCCTTCAATCCCTACTTTGAAACAGATTTCATTAAACAAATCAAACTGAAACAGCTTTTGTTCTCAACAGAAGTGTCCCTCACTTCTGCAAAAGAAATTTATCAACTGCAGGTACACTCCCTTTTAAATACAAACCTCCCTTTACACTTTGTGAAGTGTTACACGATTTTCAGCACAACTCAAGGTCTTGCACACTTTTTTAACATGGTCTCCTCCGGGCTTCTCACATGCTTTCAAACAGTTTTTTCTTTTAATACCGGACTTCATTCATTCGATCATCTCTGGAATAACAGGAACAGTGCCCATAATTCTCGCTCTCTTTGCGGCCATTCTACTACTAATTTTGCTTGTACAAAATGGTTGCGTTCTCTGTGGTAACAACCATGTCCGACAGAATGAGCCTCTACGAGAAGCTACATCAATACTGTGAAAAAATTGAAAAACTTTTCGGCTCCCTGCCTCTATCTATTATCGGGGCAAGCTATAACATAACATTTATTTACACATATGCAATCTGCTTACAACCATCTTTTTACTGCAAAACTTGCCCATTCGACTGACGAATGGATCTATGCCTTGCCAACATCCCAACAATCGCTCCCGATATCCAGCAGGTAATGCAGTATCTTGAAAAGCATGATCTTGTTCAGGCAGTGGAGAAATGGCGAATACGATGCAAAAAGGTATTGTGGCGAATGGGATTTCTGTGCAGCCGCAAAAGATCTCCTGCAACGTGCGACCTTTTACAACATCGCAGATTGCCTGCCAATTCATATTGCCACTTCAACATTCGAGGAACATTACTGTCCCTTTGAGGATATGGATTGGATCGCTTCGCTATTCTCACAAAATGGCAACAATAGCCTCTTGGAATATTATGCATCTCAAGCCGCTGAAGAACTTCTGGACTGCAACCTCCAGGACTTGTAAGAAACTCACTTTATTCTTGGATAGATTATATTCATCTTTTTTTACTCTTTCCTTACATTTTCTTTAATACACTTCAATTGAACTACTTTGATATAACAATTTTCTAAGTATACTCAGACATTTGAACTCTGACTTCATTATTGCCCCTTACGTCTCCACTCTAACCAAGGATCGGTGATGTATGGCCTATGCAAATATGCAATTTACTTGCTAAATTAGCCTAAACTAGACACCCATTTAGAAACCACATCTATTCTTTGTGCACACGTCTCTCTGCCTGCCTCTTATCCACGAAGCCCTTTCACACAAATGTACTCATCCTCAGCCTCTGGTCACAACCTGGCGATCAAAATTAAAAAAGACGACATTGTTTAGGAACTGGTTGACACAGTGTGGTAATCGTATTATACCTTTATTTTCATTATACAATTTAGTCATTCATGTCTAATAGCTATTGTTTATGTCACATAGGACTGTAACATGTAATGTAGAATTCACTGATGCAAGAGCTTCAGTTTGAATACAGCAGTTGGAGTTTGCCTCAGCTGGATGCCTTAGCTCTCTGCACAAATTTGTTTTTTTGAAACAGTTGAAGACAATAATGTATGGTTTGACCAGAAAGGTGCCGAATGTGTTTCTCAGAAGCGAAATGTCTGTACCTCCTCAAAGTTCCGATATGGGTAGACCCATTACCAATGTTCACACACACCAGATTGAATCTACTGTACTAGAGATTGCCGACTGTTCTACTGTTGATGAATTTGTGTTAGAAAAAAACGGAGTACCAGGTTACCTAAGAAGTTTGATAATGACATTTTACAATTTTTTTGGGTTAGTTTTCCTAACGGATACATGTGATAATCGTATCCTACTTTTATTTCCATTATAACATTTAAAGTCATTGACGTGTAATAGGTATTGTTTATGTCACATAGACTCTAACATGTAATGTGGAATTCACTGATGCAGGAGTTTATATTTGAATACAGACGAAGCGGTTCAAGTTTGCATCAGCTGGATGCTCTAGCTCTTGCACCAGTGGGTCCATTTATGGCACTTAAATAAAGACACTTTCTATATACCTTTAAAGCTCTATCGCTTTATTACACACAGCCACTTTCTTATACACACCTCATTTCAAAATGTGTCTTCTGTGGCATTGCAACATTCTGCATTATATTCTTCACGATTATTTCTTTTTTCCTGCTTGCTAAAACACTGCATTTGAGTTTCAAGACTGGTAGGGGTGAGTAGTTTGCTTCCCACTCCCTGTATAGTAGAAACGCATACTAACACTACTTACACAGGTATGCTACAGCAGCCAGTATCCTACAGTGCCCACTCGACATCACTTTACAGCAATAAACTAACGACTTAGACTCAGAGTTTCATCACGAGTCTTCAGACCGGTACCAGTAAGTAGTTTGCTTCCCACTCCTGCTATAGTCTAAGCGCATACTAACACAACCTGCACAGCTATGCTGCAGCAGCCAGTATGCTACAGCGCCCAGAGCACATCAGTTTACAACACTAAGCTCACAGTTTAGATGCACGGTTTCATTCCCGAGTTTACCGGTACCTCACCTCAGCACCATCTCACTCTAGGCAATACAACACTTTCACACCGGTAAGGGTAAATATTTTGCTTCAGCCTGTCTGCTACAGCCCTCACAGCACATCAGTTTACATCAGTCAGCTCATGGTTTAGGCACAGGCTTTCATCCCCGAGTTTACCGCCACCTCACCTCACCACCATCTCACTCTGGGCAAAACAGCACTTTCACACCGGTAAGGATAAATACTTTGCTTCACATTCCCTCTACAGAACACCCTAACCACCCTACAGAGCTCACAGCGCTCCTACCCTCCTCTTTCCTACTCTTTTTGCCCTTTTTTTCCGCTTACTCACTTCAACGGAATCACAAAATGTCGGCCAACACTTCCTAGTAGCAACCGCTTGCACCTCTCGCAGCCAATAAGCAGCAAGCTTGTGCTTGTAACGCCTCAGCCAATCAGATGACAGAATTCCCAAATATCGATATCTGTAAATTTCAATATTTCTCAAAAACTACTAAACGGATTTACAACAAATAAACAAAAGTGTGCTTTCTAGACTAAGACCCTTCTTCCAGACAAATTTGGGGTAATTCCATTTACCCGTTCGACCTGTAGCCTTGTCTAAAGTTTTACATTGAAATTAACATGGAGAAAACACGTTTTGGGACCCCCTTTTTCTCAGCCCCCCCTTGACGAATCACCCCGAACTTTTAACATAAGAGCTGATATGAAGAAGAAATTAGTTTGGAAAATTTCATGAAGATTCATCAAACGGCGCCAAAGCTATAAGCAAAACAAAAAATGCTCTTCCTATGGAAACTTGGTCCTAACTATAACTACCTACTGGCGACCACCAGTAGGTAATATATATTTGCAAAATTGTATATAATTTAAAAATTATAAAATAAATTAAAATTAACAGTTTAATAATTGTTTTAAAATAAATATATAATAATTATTATGTATGTGTGTTTAACATTTTTTCAATTAAGATTATCTGTTAAATTTTTACAAATTTATATTAAATCTACTGATTATTTATATTAATTTTATTATGTAACATACTTTATATGTATTATTGTATATTATATATATATTTATATGATCTTGTTGAAACTTTATCAGTGTCTGTTACAACTGTGCACATTCACACGTGATCAAGGCTTTTACCGAAACACGTTGTGTGGATTAATCTTCCGAGCGGTGGTACTTTCTGCATACATACACGCGGCGACTCAAGACTGATTTACTCCTAATTTTTTCACCCTGAGGAAGCTCTCCGCATGGGAGCGAAACGCGTTGGCTAATGAATGAAATTGGAATGTTCTTAAAATCAATCTATTTTTAAATAAAGAAGTGACTTTTCTCATCTACTTTGACTCATTGGACTTTTTGAGTTGAGCACCCCCATTTGACTTAATAAGATACAATATCTTACTTACAGGAAGCATCAAGGCGGACAGGACTGACTACCTTGATGTATGTCTGGAAATTAAACAGGATAAGGTCTGTACCTCTGTCTTTTGTAAGGCAACAACAGGCGACAGTGTCCTGCATGCCTTCAGCAGCCACCCAGAAGCACTCTTGTGGAGAACTGCTGAGGGCTAAAAGGAATTACAACAACACTGGAGCATATGCGGAAGAGAGGGATAATATCATTGACAGATTCCGCACCAGAGGCTACCCTAATTGGGTCCTGAATAGAGCCAGAGATCAGACTGAAGGGGTGGAAAGATCTGAGATACTTTGTGACAACATTGATGATACACAAGGAGAGGAGAATGACAACACACAGATAATACTTACTTTTAATTCAGAATCACACATGTTCAAGCGTATACTTCCTTGCCAAAAACTGGAATATTTTGAAAACTGATAGGGTCTTGGGCACTAGCATAACAGAGAGACCCACCATCACATGAAGACGTAATAGAAATATAAGTGATTTGGTTGTGAGGAATGACATCACTCAATAGGAGAAGTGTGGCGCACTGGTTAGAGCAGGCAGACCCTGAAGCAGAGGTCAGACCCAGGACCAGGGTTCGATTCCCGACGAGGCAGGGTCTTGAGCTCAAATGTCCATGGACTCGATAATTCTCGCTTCGGTGCCTGACCTAATCATGGGTTCACACTCTGCAACTCTGGGCATTAAGCTTGCTTAATCTCCACAACGGCCCCCCGCGGCGGGATGCCTGGCTTTCACCTTGGGGATGCCCTGTAGGGGCTATCTCACAGGGAAAAGCCAGGACGGGTTCCCAAGGCAAGCGCGGAGATACCCCTTCGGGGGTCGATTCTGGCGCTATATAAGAAACATAATAATAATAATAATAATACTCCACCTCCACTGACCATGGCCTCAAGGGGTTTTATCCCTGTGGCCATTGTAAGGCATGCAAGCATAGCAAGTATAGAGGAATTCTGGAATATAATGGCATATCTAAAAGGATAATACAATTTTCGACCTGCAGCACTAACTTTGTTATCTATGCAATAGAGTGCACATGTAAGTTGTGGTACATTGGCAGTACTACATGCGCAGCAAAAAAGATGGTCCAGGAACATCTTAGAGCTATAATCAATCATGACCCCAAGTACCCAGTAGCACGTCATTTAGATGAGATCCATTGCTCAAATGTCTCTGATCTCAGTTTTCTAATCCTCGAACATATCCCTAGGAGCCCCAGGGGTGGGGATAGAATACTTACTCTGAGACAGCAGGTTTCTCGGTACAGCATAGATTTCCAAACTAAAACTCCAGGTGGATTGAACATGGATGAGGAATTGTCTATCCACCTCAGAGAAGGTTCGTAACTCATTACCTATTCTTCTTTTAGAACAAACTGTAATAGCTTTTTGTTTTATGTTTTATAACATTATATCACATACACCTCTGCTGCCCTCCATTATTTGATGTGTGGTTGACGCCATCAGTGTTTGATGTATATGGACATATTGTAGGATTTTTCTGCTGTCGTCAACTGATTTTAACCACTTGTTTGTTTTTCAGTTTATGTTTCCCTACAGGAGAAAAGGAAGGAGCCCTTTCACTGTACTCACCTGCACGGGCAACCTAACCTTTTCCTCCAATCTGAATACACATCTGTCACATTTATTTAATCTATTTGTCACCAACAGGTCACTGGTAGGGGCACAATCCATATTAGTTACTGTATATTGGTCTTTCACCCAGTGGATTAAGGGCACTTGCCTGATACTGCCCTTTCAGTCCTAGACCAACTCCCCCAAGTACACATTAGCACTCTAGTTCTTACTATCATTATGGGCACTGGCCCGTTATTTCTTTGTACATTATTCAGTATTGTATTTACATTGCTTTGTTCTGTGTATTTGACAAAGACCTAAAGCATGACACCTTTGTCACCCGCATACTCACTTGCACTTTACTCTGGTCTTAAAAGCTCAGATAATTTGTACATTTTTAGGCTGACTGGCGAGTTACTCAAACGGTTATTAACCAGTGTTTCATGAGTGCACTTGTATTATTTACCTGTTATAGTATTCACTGCATTGCGTTGATAACATCAGGGGTGGTGTACCTTACGCCTCTTTTACACGGCATATGTATCATTCATAATTACTTTCTGTCATAGGATTTTTTAATGCCTTACAGAGTGGGTCGATTAACTTGAAAGAACATGTGACCTAATTTGATTTCTCTTATATTATGCTCATTTGATGCGTGATGTTGAGCAATGCTATTGAGATTACATTTTGAGTGGAAGATTTATCTAGGAATTTTACCACTCTAAGATGGCTGCTAAATATGTGGGGCAGAGGATGGGCATTGTCCTATGTTTGTGTTTGTTTTGATTGTGTTGAAACTTTATCAGTGTCTGTTACAACTGTGCACATTCACAATTGATCAAGGCTTTCACCAAAACGCGTTGTGTGGATTAAGCTTAGATATCGGGATTGTGTTCTGCCATGGTTTTCTGAGAGAGTACTGTATTGAACTTTGTGTTTTGAGATTTAGTACAGGCACGCTCCGCCGGAGTGTATGCCGCCTTCCTTGGGTCCCAGCATCCCGGAAAGAGCAATGTGGATGTGTATATATTTATTTTATTTATTTATAAAATTTATTAAGTGCGCGGCTACTCCCAACGGGGGTGTCCCGGCGCTGAGGACAGCAGCGGCAGAGACCATAGGAAAGCTGGTAAATGGAGAACAGCCATGTCTTCAAGTTGTGCCTGAATTGAAATTCCTATTTGATCAGTCAAAGATTTAGTGGAAGGGAGTTCCATAGCTTTGCCGTGACCACCGCAAAAGCTCTACCTCCTCTTCATGAGCGATGGAAATGGGGGGAAGCAGAAGACGGAGGTGGTTGGATCTGAGAGCTCGGGATGAGTGGACCAGCTTCAGCCTACGTCTGAGATATCTTGGTCCCTTCTCATTCAGAGCCCTGAAGGACAGGACCAGGGCTTTAAACTGAATGCAAGAAGATATCGGGAGCCAGTGAAGGTTCTTCAAGGGAGGGGTGATCGAGTGGCAATAGGGAATGTTACATATCAGCCTGGCAGCTGCATTCTGAACAATCTGCTGGAACTCCCATATATAAGCTAATAGAGTAGTCCAGATGGGAGGTAATGAGGGCATGCACGATAGTCCTCTTTGAATCCATGGACAGGTAGGGGAAGATCTTTTTAATCATGCGCAGTTTGCCAAAGCAGGCCGAGGTGACTTTATGGATTTGGGCTTTTCATGACAATTCGTTGTCAATTTAAAAGCCCAGATTCTGAGCAGATTTAACAGGAGACCGGGGAGGGTTCAGCTCGGACGGCACATGGTAGCAGTGGGGATTTTTGTTTGAAAAAACAACACCTCAGTTTTATCGGTGTTCAACTTCAGGGTATTGGAAGTCATCCACAATACAATGTAAGAGAGGTAAGCTTTGAAATTTGATAATCCGTTGTCAGAGTTGTCTGATTCCATAAGCCTCTACTACTCTCGCCAGTGGTGAAAGATAAACATTAAAGAAAAAGGGGCTAAGTGCCGACCCCTGAGGGACTCCACAACTAACATTTGTTTTGTGTCGGCTCCGTAGGCCGGGGAACTATTGACAGGCTTACCTGCACTCAGAAACTGCTTCAACCCGTTCTCGGCGGGATAGAGTAAGTTTAGCGGGTCCGTCCGCCATCTTGGGTAGGGGTGAGGTCTCTGTGCACTCCGGGCGCCATATTGACTAGGTCGAGGGACGCTGGAGGCGGACTTCCGCTCGGTCCAATACCATAAAGGTATGAAGGACCAAGCGCGCAGCAGTTACGCGCAGCGGGCGCGCCGTAGGGGCGCCGGAGGTGCGCCAGAGGTAAGCCCGTTTGCGCCCGTTCGCGCATCGGGAGCGCTAAGGGCTGTATCCTCTGATCCCCTACTGTCCCATCGTTTGGTGTACTCTCGGGCTGCTTTATTGGACTTAGGACCTGCTCAGGCGCCCCCCACTCGGAGGGCTAATGCTCTCGGCCCATTACGATCTCTGTCTTGCGGACTCCTTAATGTTAGGTCGCTCTGCAAGCATTATACTGAGATTGCCTTCCTGATTGAATCTTCAGGGTTGGACATTCTGTTTTTAACGGAAACGTGGACCCGGGAGGACTGTCTGGTCGAACTAGGACTGGCCTGCCCCCTAGGCTTTAAAATTATACACACCCCACGCCCAAAGAACAGAGGTGGTGGAATCGGCATCATCTATAGAGAGTCGCTGGGTCTTTTCCAGCTTAAAATCAGTGAGGTTTCAGGTTTCGAGCTGATGGGCTTTTCCATCAAAGACCGGGAACGAACACAGTTCGCGGGGGTGTTATGTTATCGCCCGCCGGGCTCTGCCCCCTTCCTATCAGACTTTCCTGATCTAATATATGATCTCTCGAACTCTCACGCTAAGCTGCTGGTCCTGGGGGACTTTAATCTTTGGCAGGGTGGACCTCTGGATGGGGCGTTTTCGACACTTTGTCAAGCTCTCGGCAACATTCAGTTGCAGTAACTGGTAGGCGCTGCGACTCATAGAGGAGGGCACATCCTGGACCTGGTATTCGCTGACGCTCAAGCAGCAACGGTAAACGACATCTTAAGCCAGTGCTGGACAGACCATGCACTGGTGGCCTTTTCCCTTGATTTAGGGACCTACCCTGAGGAAGCTGCGGGGGTAGGAAGCTCGAAACTGGGTAGACCCTGGTCTCGTCTCTCTAAGTCATCCTCACTACCCGCATTACTATCAGCCAACTTCTGTCTGAGCAACTCGGTGGAGGAAAGTTATCTTTCCTTATGTCAGTCTATCACCGAATCGTTGGATAAGCTGGCTCCTCTTCGTCAGTCTCGAGGGAGAGTGAACCGGGCTTGTCCCTGGTATACGGAAGAGCTACGACTGCTTAAACTGGGTTGTAGACGTGCTGAGCGGGCGTGGAGGAAGCAGTATCTGCCATCGGCAAAGGCCTCGTTTAGGGCTGCTTTGCTGGGGTACAAGGCGCAGATCAAGTTGGCCAAGGCGGCCTTTTTGGAATCCACCTTGAATAAGGCGCCTAATAAATCGCAAGCCCTGTTCAAAATCGTCAGGGACCTGTCTCATCCAGCTTGTGTGGCCAACACGGTCGTGGCGTCGCAAACCCTGTGCGATGCACTGGCGGGAGCCTTTGAGGAGAAGACTGCTAAGATCTTAGAGGGCTTAAAAAACCCTCTGCCAGCAGACCTCGGTCTGGGAGCTCCGGTTAGCCCGATCAGTCGACCCCGGTCAGTCGGGTCTCGTCCTGACCCGGGAGCTCCGAACGGGTCACCCAGTCGACCCCAGCCGAATGATGCAGGCCTTATACAGGCCACGCTTGGAGTGGGAGCTCCGGGTGATCCCTCCAGTCGACCCCAGGTGGATACACCTGGTCCCACTCTGGGAGCTCCGGTCGGAACACCCAGTCGACCCCATTCGAGTGACCTTGGTCTCTGTTTGGGTGCTCCGGATATTTTATCCAGTCGACCCCAACTAAGACAGTTTCCCCGTCCCTCTTATGAGGAATTCTGCAGTTTGGCACAAACGGTTGCCTCGGGCTCTCCGCTCGACCCACTACCTCCCAAATTTTGGAAGGTCTTCCATGCATAACTCTTTCCGCCGTTGCACGCCATCTGCCTCCAGTCCTTGGAGTCGGCTTGGGTTCCTGATTGCTGGAAGTTAGCAGTGGTATCTCCACTGCTCAAGAAGCCAACGTTAGACCCTGCCTGTCTCTCCAACTACAGGCCTATCTCTTTGCTCCCATTTCCTATTAAGATCATGGAAAAATGGGTGACCCGCTCGCTCTCTGGTTTTCTTGAAAACATCGGTTGGTTTGACGAGGCACAGTTTGGCTTCCACCCCGGGCATGGGACGGAGTCAGCACTGGTTACCGTATTGGACAACCTCCGGACGCGTGTCGACAGTGGACGGGCAGCCTTTTTAGTGCTGCTCGACATGTCGGCCGCGTTCGACACGGTTTGCCATCAAACCCTCATCAGAAGACTGGAGGAGTGCGGGGTCACAGGGAGCGCAAGAGATTGGTTGGCTTCTTATTTGGGTAGCCGGCAACAGCTGGTCTCGCTTCCTCCTTTCCGCTCTGAGCCACGGAAAGTGGGACAGGGGGTTCCACAGGGCTCGGCCATCAGCCCGATACTTTTCAATCTGTATCTTCGCCTCCTAGTCCAGCTTATTAAATCTTTTGGTGTCTCGGCTTTTAATTACGCCGATGACACCCAGCTGGTCTTTTCTCTGGAAGGTAACAACGCGGTCTCACTGGAAACTTTCCACCGCTGTATGGCAGCTACAGCGGATTGGCTCCGAGCCAATTCCCTCCAATTTAACAGCTCTAAGACGGAGGTGCTCCACTGCTCCAGTGATCGAATTCCGCGGGCTCTTCCAGAGAACTTCTCCGGCAGCGGAATCAGCCCGCAACTTGGGGGTTATTTTTGGCCCGAACCTACAGCTCGACCTGCACGTAAACAAAACTATCTCTACGTGCATGATGCTGTTACGCATGTTGCGCAAAGTTCTGCCTCTTCTCCCCGCCCAGGCCAGGCCAGAGGTAGTTCGCAGTACTATTTTAAGTCGTTTAGACTACTGCAATGCGCTGCTTCTGGAGGCCCCAAAAAACCTGGTGGGGAAGTTACAACGGGTGCAGAACATGGCGGCCAAGCTGGCTCTCTCGCGGGCTAGATCTAGCTCTTCCACTCTGGCTTTAAGAGACCTGCACTGGCTCCCGGTGCATTTGCGAGTGATGTATAAGGCCGCGTGTTTGGTGTTCAAGGCCGTACACCAACAGGGCCCAATACCACTTCGCGACATGTTTGCTTGGTATGCTGCTTCGCGGCCCCTCCGCTCATCCTCAGCCAGCTTGTTGGTGGTCCCGAGGTTCCAGAGAGTCAGGATGGGTGGCCGCTCATTTAGTGTTGCGGCGGCCAGACTATGGAACTCCCTTCCTCTCTCTCTGAGAAGCCACAAGGATTACCTACCATTTAGGAAAGCGCTGAAAACGTATTTGTTCCCGAAAATTGTTTGAGCTGTGAGTTGTGTGTCTGCCGAAGTTCAAAGCACCAGGATGCCCTCTGGGTGATAGGTTGCGCTTAATAAGTACACAAATAAATAAATAAATAAATAAATAAACTAAGGTTTTTTTTTATCTTTTGACAGGTAGGGCCGACACCAAACCTGTTGCGTTCTATCTGTTAGGAATGATTTTATCCAGGCCAAGGGAGTGTTTTGTATCCCAATATTATGGAGTCTATCCAGCAGGATGGAATGAGAGATGGTGTCGAAAGCTGCAGACAGATCGAGGAGCACCAGCATGGCTACCTCGACTCTGTCCACGCTCTCCCTAATCGTCTCAGTAACGTCTAGTAGAGCTGTCTCCATACTGTACCCAGGATCTGAATCCGGATTGCGAATCATGGAGGAGTTTTCTAGACTCCAAGTAGTCGGACAGCTGTTCTTGCACGACTGTTTCCAATACCTTGGCTGGTTTGGGGAGGAGAGATATAAGCCGGTAATTGCTATATGCTGACGGATCAGCCTCTGCCTTTTTTAGGATGGGGATCAGCATGGCCTGCTTCCATACTGTAGGAAATTGGCCAGATGATAGGGAGGAATTCCAAATTGAAATTAGAGGGGAGACGATAACTTGTGCCAGGGTAGTGAACACCTGGGAGGGGACCGGGTCTAGAGGTGATCCTGATTTGCACCACTGAATTTTCAGAAGGGCAGTGTCTAGTGAGATTGCTTTGAAGACACAGAACATCTTTTCACTGGAGGGGGTAGATTCCTGTGATGGACTCCCCTCACGAGAACTCTCAGTATGATTAAAGGAAGAAAAAATATCAATAATGTTTTTGTGGAAAAAGTCACAGGCCATCGCAGAGTTCTTGACTAGATTTCGTAGGACAAGTAAAAGCTGCCAGTTTAGTGAAGTCCTTCACTATTTGATATCGAATTTTGGCCGAATTGTCCGCAGAGTTAATTTTGTTAGCAAAATATTCTTACATGGCTGCCTGCTTAATTTTGTGGAATTTTTTTAAGGCAGCTCTATAAAAGACTTTAGCAGGAGAGTCATAGGTGAGTGCCTAAGTACGTCGGGAAGGTTGTTCCACATCTGAGCAGCTCTAACCGTCGGAGATTGCCCCCCTAGATGAACTCTCTTAATTCTGGGAATAACCAAATGTCTGAGGGTGGCTGATCGCAGCTGACGGGATGGTTGGTAAAAAACAATTCTGTCCCTTAGATAGGAAGGACACGGGCCATGTAAGGCTTTGAAGGCCAATACCAGGGTCTTAAAGCGTATTCTTTGAGCTACTGGAAGCCAATGTAGCTCCCTGACCTGCTTGCGTACGCTGAGTCTCCTTGGAATGTCAAAAGGAGCCTCAATGCCGCATTCTGGACCACTTGTAATTTGCGAATCAAAAAGTCAGGTGCACCGATGTAAAGGGCGTTTGTGTAGTCCAGACGCGAGAGAATAAGTGCTCTGGCTGCTGTTTCTTTTGCCACTTGGGAAAGAAGGGGAAAGAACTTCCGGAGAGTGGTTAGGGTACCAAAACCTGTACCCGCCAACCGCGTGATTTGTTCCCGGAAGCATAAATCAGCTCCAAACCAGATCCCTAAACCAGATCCCTAAATTTTTTGCAACCCCACAGTCCCCATTGGGGCATGGTGATCCACTAGGCCAAATGGATTCCTTAAAAGCCACTGGAAAATGGCCGTACAGAAGTATCTCTGACTTGTCCTCATTGCATTTGAGGCAAGCCTGGGCAAGCCAGGCAAAAACTGAGGACAAGCATTGCCGGTCTCCATCGGTACATAGATTGTTCTTGTCCCAAGTGAAGAGAAGTTGGGTGTCATCAGCGTAAGCCATTATTTTCGCACCCAGGCTCTCGGCCAAACAGACAAGAGGCGTCAAATAAACATTAAAAAGCAGGGGACTTAAAGTCGACCCTTGAGGAACTCCTGTATCTACCCTGCTATTCGATGAATGGTAGGGGGGCAGCCATACTTGTTGGAACCTGTCTGTGAGGAAAGATTTAACCCAGCTGAGGGCAAAGAAGCTAGAAATCAATCGTACAAAGAAGCTAGGAATCACAGGATCAAAGAGCTGAAAGAGGCAGCTTGGAAAGAGCTAATCGATGCCGCAGAGACCAAGGACAGTGCCAAATTTTGGATGGCGGTAAATGCTCCCTTTCTTGCGAGCACAATGGATGCACCAACTATTGAGTTAGCGATTAAGGAACAGACCTGGATACATTTTTTCTCCAGTGTATATGCAAAACAGAACACCAATGAGGTTACACCAGAGTGGCTAGAGTCCATGAACATGGAAAATTCTTTCGTCCCTATCAAACTTGTTATCTCTTTGCAGGATGTTAATGCTGCAGTAAAAGCTAGTAAAGGTGGAAAGGCGGCCGGCCCTGACGGGATACCTATAGACCTCTATAAAGCAAACTTGGAAGTCTGGGTCCCCATTTTAACAAGAGTATTACAAGGATGTTGCGAGAGAGAATTTATAAAAAAATGGTTCGAATCAATTATAGTCCCTATTTTTAAAAAGGGAGACCGAAATGACCCAGCCTGCTACCGTCTGATATCTTTGTTGGACTCTTTGATAAAGGTGGCAGGCAGGATCATTTTAGACCGTTTGCAGGGATGGACTAAAAAAAACGATATCCTAAGCAACGTCCAATATGGTTTTAGGGCAGGTCTAGGCACAGATTTTAAATTTAAGTATCTTAATTGGTAAATATACCAAGGCAAAATCCGAGCAGTTTTATTTGGCCTTTGTAGACCTCTCAGCAGCTTTTGATTGTGTAGTCCATGAAGGTTATGGGGGCGTGCTAGAGGAACTAAAGGTTGACCCTGTTTTAATTCAATTTTTAAAGTATTTTTACACCGGAGCAAGGGCAAAAGTCCGCTATGGTAGCATGGGAGAGTGCACTGCCCCTTTTAAAATTGAACAAGGCGTAAGGCAGGGATGTATGTTGGCACCACTCCTGTTCTCTTTATATACTAACGCTCTAGAACAGAAGTTGGTGCCAAATACCAGAGTGAGAAACAAACAGGAGTTACCCGGTCCAATAATTTGCCTACGTGTTGTGTCATGCCCAAAAAAAACGCTAAACCAACATGTCTTCACAGTGATAATACTGGGTTAGAAAAATTCCCATCAGCCCACCATTATTGGTGGAGTGTCGTCATGTGGGATGCAGCCCATAAACCTTGATCTCTCCCAATGCACCTGGTGATGATGCGGAGATAGGTTTTGGAAGGTACTATTCTGAAGCACAGTATTTTAAAGGTAGGACCGATGGAGTGCAGTGCTCGTGAAAAAGAAAACAAGTGTGAGTAAAATTGGCTCTTGTGACAAAAAATATGTTTATTAAGTATTGTCCAGGGTCAAGAGTAAAAACAACGCCTTATAGTCTTAAAGAATGACTATGTCGTGGCGTAGTGCATGGAGGTCGACATGTTTCAGCTTATGAGGACACATTGTCCAAGCTTTCTTCAGGACCAATAGATGTTGCGCATCTGCACTATGTGAAAACTTAAGTATATTATCATATATTGGATTAATCTTACCAGAACCTTGAGCCCAAGATATACTCTGGTGTTTATCCAACTGGTCGCGATTTTCCTAAGGGGGAAAAACAGCTGAGTGTAAGAGACATATGTGATATAATGGTGATTAGAAACACAACACAACAGGAGTAGACAGGGCGGCAGAAGACTGTTCTACGCCTATCAGAAGCTACATGGATCTACTGATTTGAAACTCATTAATTTGAGAAATATTAGTTTGTCAATTTTCTACTCACCCAGCATTCTGTGGGAGAAAACCTCACCTCACCCGGCACCCACTCGGGAAGAAGGAGGCCCCGCTCTGTTAGAGATGGAAAAGTATAAAGACCTCAAAAAATTATATTGAGGTACAGAGTAAACAGACTCCACTAATCCATACATATATATACTAACAAATACCAGTTAATTAAAAAGAGACTCAACCCAAAAAGAGAACATGGTTATGACCAAGCATGGAGGTGACACTGATTGTTAATTGGCTCTACAAGTGTCCAGGGGAGGTTCTGGCTATGCCTATCCAGAACCATGTCTTGAGAGCATAATATAAGTGTGGCCATAAGGGTAGATTAGTGCATAAAGGCCAACAGAATATTCAGTTTAAAAGAAGGAGAGAAACAGGACTTTAAATAATATCCCTTGTGGCTAGATCTTAAATTTCCAGAGAGCCATACCTGTCCGTCGGTACCTCTATGGCCAGCGTCCGAGCGGGAGTGGAGGTGGTTTAGGCTGAGCATACCTCCTCATTAAATACATACTCTAATTGGATAATCAAGGTCAGCTGACAAAAAACGCGCGACAACGGCGCTTAATTAGGGGGTCTGTATTTATTATTGGGCATGCGCTGCCTGACTCTCGTGTATGGTTGCAGCCGCCCAGACACTAAATGCGCATGTGCCAGTGACCCTCTTAATGCCATTGCGCTTGCACTCTAGCGCGTTGTGTGCTAAGCCACCGAAACAGTGTTACAACGGTGGCGCATGCGCACAAGCACTGTAGCGAAACGCGGTGCGCATGTGCGAAGCGCAAACATCGCTCGCGTGTGTTTACAAAGGTAGCGCATGCGCACAAGCACTGTAGCGAAACGCGGTGCGCATGTGCGAAGCGCACACATCGCTCGCGTGTATTTATACCATTCAGGCAGTCCTCGTGTCTACGTATTCATGCAGCTAGACACTTGCCCTCAATTGTATATCACGAACTCGAGAGCGAGGGATTCTAAAGAGGACCAGATGTGATTATATATACTAATGGGCACGGCAGGTCTATAAGTGGAAAATTACCATTGGGACTGGAAAAAAGATCTACTGTTCAGTGTTATGCATTTAGGGCATAGACATTGCTCTAATTAGATGTGAAAAAATAGAGTTCATCTAGGGGAGAAGGTATATGTGATCCCCCGTGTATACCTATATGTCTGTGTCTGTAAGTAGTTGTTTAGAATCTGATCCAGATATTGAGACACATAGTGTTAAGAATGCATGTGAGTTTATTATTAGTACAAAAATGGTAAATTATAAGGACGCCCATGGTATGTCATCATTGAGCCCCTTAGAGTCAGTTTTTAATTGAAAAACCCACTTCTGCTCTATTTTGAATAGGAATTTCGAGACATCACTTATATGGGTAGGGATGTAGGGATGTTCTAGAACTACCCATCTCATGTCATCTGCTGTGTGTTTGCAGGTCAAGAAGTGATTTGTAAGTTTTGTTGCCTGTTTGTGACACCTGATGGTGCTCTTATGCTCCCCGATTCTTAGTTTAATTTTGCGAGTCGTATACCCAATATATCTGAGAGAACAAGGGCAAGTGATCATATAAATCACATTTTCTGTGTTACAGTTGGTGTGTTTCTTAAGGACCCAAGTCCTCCCTGTACCCAAGTCAATCGTGTTGGTTTTGCTGGTCTGAGGGCAGACACTACATGATCCACATGGATGATGGCCAGTGGCCGGAGGAAGATCCCATAGAGTTGTTGGTCTTTCGGTATTCTGTGTCCTAGGTCTCGTGTGGACCAGAGTGTCACGTATGCTGGGCGCTCTCTTGAATGAAAAGAGGGGAAAGGGGATATTCGTATTTGTGGTATTGAGATTCCCCCAGTGTTTTCGCACCGCTTTTTGGAGTCTGTTGGATTGTGCGTTGAAGGTGCTAACAAATGTTAGTCTTCCAAGAGGTGGTTTCGGTGGACGTCTGTCCAGCAGTGCCTCCCGATTGTTGTTTGAGGCCCTTTTCCATGCTCTTTTCACAAGGTGTGCAGGGTATTCTCGTTCCTGTAGTTGGTTAGAAAGGGTCTTCGCATGTTTGTTAAACAGCGCCTGAGATGAACAATTCCTCCTGACTCTGAGGAATTGTCCCACCGGGAGGTTCTCCTTCAAGGAGCGTGGGTGATGGCTGTTGAAGAGCAGCAAGGAATTTCTCGCCATGGGCTTAGTGTACAATTCACTCTGTAGACTGCCTGCTTCCGGAAAGATGGACAGGTCTAAGAATGAGAGTCTGACACGACTGTGTTCCAGCGTAAAGTTGAGGAACTGGTTACGTTCGTTCAGCCATTGGTGAAAGAGTTCGATCTCTCTCTCAGTGCCTCGCCACACCATCAGAATGTCATCTATATATCTCTTCCATAGTACCACTTGGTGGAAAAATGGGTTACTATGGTTGAGAATGAGATCTTGTTCAAATTGATGGACGTAGAGGTTGGCGAGGCTCGGGGCAAAAACACTCCCCAACGATGTCCCGGAGACCTTTAGGAAAAATTGCTCCTCGAATTTGAAAAAATTCTCTTTCATTGCTATTTCAGCACAAGCTAAAATGAAGTTCACAGGAGTGATGCTGTCCAACTCTTCCAATGATAGAAGGTGTCTTATGGTGTCCAAGGTTTCCTGTTGGGGTATGCAGGTGTAGAGGGACTCGACGTCAAAGCTGACTAATAGGTCGGTCTCTACGTTAAACTCCACACCAGTTAGTAATCGGAGAACATCAGCAGTGTCTTCCAAATACGTAGGCATCTTCTTAACGAGAGGTCTAAGAAAGACGTCTACGAAGGCTGAAAGTGGCTCCAACAGGGAGCCAATCCCAGAAATGATGGGACGCCCAGGTGGTGGTCTGATGGCTTTATGGATCTTCGGTAAGCAGTAGAAGCCTGAAGTGACGGGGTTCTCCGTTACCAAAAATCTGGCTTCCTGAGATGTGATCCACCCTTCATTCAATCCCTCATCCACCAAGTTCTTGATCAATGACAATAGACGCGGGGTGGGGTCTTCAGATAGACGACGGTAGAATTGTTGGTTGTCCAGTTGTCTAAGACATTCTTGTCGATATTGAGCCATGTCTAGAACTACCGTCGCACCCCCTTTGTCCGCCGGTTTTATTATAATTGTCGGATCCTTAGTGAGACTGGTGAGGGCCTGTCTTTCTAATTTGGAAAAGTTCTGGAAGGTTTGGAGCTCCATATCTTGTATTTGTGCAACGTCATATCTGACTGCCTGTTCGAAAGTAGTTACAAGCGATGGCACTTGATGACTTAGGGGGGTAAAGGTAGATTTAGGTCGCAGCCCGGTGTTGCTGGGTTCATCATTGCCACTGTCAGGAGATTCAGTTCTGTTCTTGAAAAAGAAATGTAAGCGCACTTTACGAAAGAATTTTTCAAGTTCAGTCCTGGTCAGGAAGGGGTCCCCCTTATTAGTAGGGACAAAGCCTAGGCCTTTTCCCAAGACTGTATGTTCAGCCGGTGTCAGAATACGGGAACTTAATTTGACTGTTAGATCCCGGTCGTCTCTGCACTGCTGCCCTGTTGGGCTGCTTTCCTGCTCCGTGTGTTGGGGACTGGGATGTCGGGGTCCCATTGGACCGTTTGTTGTCCTCTTCTCTTTCCCCTGTTTTGTCCCCGGCCACAAGTGCGATTACATTTCTTTTTCAAGAACAGAACTGAATCTCCTGACAGTGGATCACATCTCAGGAAGCCAGATTTTTGGTAATGGAGAACCCCGTCACTCCAGGCTTCTACTGCTTACCGAAGATCCATAAAGCCATCAGACCACCACCTGGGCGTCCCATCATTTCTGGGATTGGCTCCCTGTTGGAGCCACTTTCAACCTTCGTAGACGTCTTTCTTAGACCTCTCGTTAAGAAGATGCCTACGTATTTGGAAGACACTGCTGATGTTCTCCGATTACTACCTGGTGTGGAGTTTAACGTAGAGACCGACCTATTAGTCAGCTTTGACGTCGAGTCCCTCTACACCTGCATACCCCAACAAGAAACCTTGGACACCATAAGACACCTTCTATCATTGGAAGACTTGGACAGCATCACTCCTGTGAACTTCATTTTAGCTTGTGCTGAAATAGCAATGAAAGAGAATTTTTTCAAATTCGAGGAACAATTTTTCCTACAGGTCTCCGGGACATTGATGGGGAGTGTTTTTGCCCCGAGCCTCGCCAACCTCTACGTCCATCAATTTGAACAAGATCTCATTCTCAACCATAGTAACCCATTTTTCCACCAAGTGGTACTATGGAAGAGATATATAGATGACATTCTGATGGTGTGGCGAGGCACTGAGAGAGAGATCGAACTCTTTCACCAATGGCTGAACGAACGTAACCAGTTCCTCAACTTTACGCTGGAACACAGTCGTGTCAGACTCTCATTCTTAGACCTGTCCATCTTTCCGGAAGCAGGCAGTCTACAGAGTAAATTGTACACTAAACCCATGGCGAGAAATTCCTTGCTGCTCTTCAACAGCCATCACCCACGCTCCTTGAAGGAGAACCTCCCGGTGGGACAATTCCTCAGAGTCAGGAGGAATTGTTCATCTCAGGCGCTGTTTAACAAACATGCGAAGACCCTTTCTAACCAACTACAGGAACGAGAATACCCTGCACACCTTGTGAAAAGAGCATGGAAAAGGGCCTCAAACAACAATCGGGAGGCACTGCTGGACAGACGTCCACCGAAACCACCTCTTGAGAGACTAACATTTGTTAGCACCTTCAACGCACAATCCAACAGACTCCAAAAAGCGGTGCGAAAACACTGGGGGATTCTCAATACCACAAATGCGAATATCCCCTTACCCCTCTTTTTATTCAAGAGAGCGCCCAGCATACGTGACACTCTGGTCCACACGAGACCTAGGACACAGAATACCGAAAGACAAACAACTCTATGGGATCTTCCTCCGGTCACTGGCCATCATCCATGTAGATCATGTAGTGTCTGCCCTCAGACCAGCAAAACCAACACGATTGACTTGGGTACAGGGAGGACTTGGGTCCTTAAGAAACACACCAACTGTAACACAGAAAATGTGATTTATATGATCACTTGCCCTTGTTCTCTCAGATATATTGGGTATACGACTCGCAAAATTAAACTAAAAATCGGGGAGCATAAGAGCACCATCAGGTGTCACAAACAGGCAACAAAACTTACAAATCACTTCTTGGCCTGCAAACACACAGCAGATGACATGAGATGGGTAGTTCTAGAACATCCCTACATCCCTACCCATATAAGTGATGTCTCGAAATTCCTATTCTAAATAGAGCAGAAGTGGGTTTTTCAATTAAAAACGGACTCTAAGGGGCTCAATGATGACATACCATGGGCGTCCTTATAATTTACCATTTTTGTACTAATAATAAACTCACCTGCATTCTTAACACTATGTGTCTTAATATCTGGATCAGATTCTAAACAACTACTTACAGACACAGACATATAGGTATACACGGGGATCACATATACCTTCTCCCCTAGATGAACTCTATTTTTTCACATCTAATTAGAGCAATGTCTATGCCCTAAATGCATAACACTGAACAGTAGATCTTTTTTCCAGTCCCAATGGTAATTTTCCACTTATAGACCTGCCGTGCCCATTAGTATATATAATCACATCTGGTCCTCTTTAGAATCCCTCGCTCTCGAGTTTGTGATATACAATTGAGGGCAAGTGTCTAGCTGCATGAATACGTAGACACGAGGACTGCCTGAATGGTATAAATACACGCGAGCGATGTGTGCGCTTCGCACATGCGCACCGCGTTTCGCTACAGTGCTTGTGCGCATGCGCTACCTTTGTAAACACACGCGAGCGATGTTTGCGCTTCGCACATGCGCACCGCGTTTCGCTACAGTGCTTGTGCGCATGCGCCACCGTTGTAACACTGTTTCGGTGGCTTAGCACACAACGCGCTAGAGTGCAAGCGCGATGGCATTGAGAGGGTCACTGGCACATGCGCATTTAGTGTCTGGGCGGCTGCAACCATACACGAGAGTCAGGCAGCGCATGCCCAATAATAAATACAGACCCCCTAATTAAGCGCCGTTTTCGCGCGTTTTTTGTCAGCTGACCTTGATTATCCAATTAGAGTATGTATTTAATGAGGAGGTATGCTCAGCCTAAACCACCTCCACTTCCGCTCGGACGCTGGCCATAGAGGTACCGACGGACAGGTATGGCTCTCTGGAAATTTAAGATCTAGCCACAAGGGATATTATTTAAAGTCCTGTTTCTCTCCTTCTTTTAAACTGAATATTCTGTTGGACTTTTTTGCACTAATCTACCCTTATGGCCACACTTATATTATGCTCTCAAGAAATGGTTCTGGATAGGCATAGCCAGAACCTCCCCTGGACACTTGTAGAGCCAATTAACAATCAGTGTCACCTCCATGCTTGGTCATAACCATGTTCTCTTTTTGGGTTGAGTCTCTTTTTAATTAACTGGTATTTGTTAGTATATATATGTATGGATTAGTGGAGTCTGTTTACTCTGTACCTCAATATAATTTTTTGAGGTCTTTATTCTTTTCCATCTCTAACAGAGCGGGGCCTCCTTCTTCCCGAGTGGGTGCCGGGTGAGGTGAGGTTTTCTCCCACAGAATGCTGGGTGAGTAGAAAATTGACAAACTAATATTTCTCAAATGAATGAGTTTCAAATCAGTAGATCCATGTAGCTTCTGATAGGCGTAGAACAGTCTTCTGCCGCCCTGTCTACTCCTGTTGTGTTGTGTTTCTAATCACCATTATATCACATATGTCCCTTACACTCAGCTGTTTTTCCTCCTTAGGAAAATCGCGACCAGTTGGATAAACACCAGAGTATATCTTGGGCTCAAGGTTCTGGTAGGATTAATCCAATATATGATAATATACTTAAGTTTTCACATAGTGCAGATGCGCAACATCTATTGGTCCTGAAGAAAGCTTGGACAATGTGTCCTCATAAGCTGAAACATGTCGACCTCCATGCACTACGCCACGACATAGTCATTCTTTAAGACTATAAGGCGTTGTTTTTACTCTTGACCCTGGACAATACTTAATAAACATATTTTTTGTCACAGGAGCCAATTTTACTCACACTTGTTTTCTTTTTCACGAGCACTGCACTCCATCGGTCCTACCTTTGAAATACTGTGGTTCAGAATAGTACCTTCCAAAACCTATCTCCGCATCATCACCAGGTGCATTGGGAGAGATCAAGGTTTATGGGCTGCATCCCACATGACGACACTCTGCCAATAATGGTGGGCTGATGGGAATTTTTCTAACCCAGTATTATCACTGTGAAGACATGTTGGTTTAGCGGGTTTTTTGGGCATGACACAACACGTAGGCAAATTATTGGACCGGGTAACTCCTGTTTGTTTCTCAATTTGATAAAGGGGTTTGAGCTACCGTGGTCGTTAAACTTCCCCTTTGACCCCCCCTACTTACCTTTTTTTAGCCAAATACCAGAGACCCGCCTTACGTAATTTCTCGCCCTATTGCATCACTTCTTTACGCCGATGATGCTGTTCTCATGGCCCGCAGTCAAATTAGATTGCAGAGGGCTCTTTCCTTTTATTCCTCTTTTATGGACAGGCTCGGCCTGAGATTAAATGCCAAGAAAAGTTTTATTATGTCCTGTGGTTCAATTAAGAATGCCCAAAGAAAATTCCAGGCAGGGGGAAGTGAAGTTGAAACCACTAACTCATTTAATCATTTGGGCGTTCTTTTTGAGAGGACAGGTTCTTGGGCACCAGCGGTTAAGATTAGGAACCTTTTATACATGAAGTCTAAAGTGGCCCTTTTTAATTTTTCTAAAAAGTTGGGGAAAAGGCCCTTGGAAATCATGTTAAGTATAGCCCTTTATGGGGCAGGAATTTAGGGCTTTCAAGATTGTACCCCAATCCAGTGCACTGAAAATGCTTTTATTAGGTCTTTACTGAGCGTCCCAAATAGCGCATCTGTATTTAACTGCCATTCTGAGCTGGGAGTCACATATATTTCTGATTTGATTAGGGCCCAGCCAGTCATCCTATGGCACAGAATCTGGACCACGGAGAATGCTACACTAAATAGGGAAATAATGAGGGATGCTATGAAGCTAGCAAAAAAGAAGATATAGTCTGGTCTAGATGACTGTGGGTGTGCCGTATTGAGTCTAGAACCCTGAATCCATTAGTAGCACTAGAGTGATAGCACTGGGCAGGAAAATTTCCCATCAGCCCACCCGTCTGGTGGAGGATCGTCACTTGGGAGATGTATCATCAATCCAGATCTCAACCAGTGCACCTATTGATGATGCAGAGATGGATTATGTGATGTAAACTCAGACCACAGTGCTTCACTGGTGATGCTAATGGGGTGCAGTGCAAGTGAAAATTAATATGTGAAAAAAGTGAGAATAAAATTGACTCCTAGGACCAAAAATAAGTTTAATAGGTATGGTACTAAGGTCAAAATTAAAATGCCAAAAATAGTTTTAAATAATAACTATGTGAAGGCAGAGTTAGTGAAGGTCGACATGTTTCAGCTAGATGGACTCTCTGATCCAAGCTTTCTTCAGGACCGAGTGAAAAATGCGACTGCAAAAACAAAAAGTGACTATGTACACTATATTGGATAAATCCTACCAGCTCCTCTGAGCCCAGATGTATACTGGTGGTACTCCAAATCTTGTGGTGTCTCCTGAAGTGGGAAAGAGAGAAAAGTGTACAACAGAAAAAAGGTTAGTGTCTAACGGTATCAAGGATACAAGAAACAAAGCACACAAACAGTGCGTTGGAGAAATTATCTCCCCGCTAACACAGTAAACACTAGGATTTACCGGTTTCAGTGCATCTAAAATCACTAACAGTTTAGACACATATAGACTCACCCAGCGTTGTGTGGGAGTCTGCCTCACCTCACCCGGCACCCACTCGGGAAGAAGGAGGCCCCGCTCTGTTAGGAGTCAATTTTATCCTCACTTTTTTCACATATTAATTTTCACTTGCACTGCACCCCATTAGCATCACCAGTGAAGCACTGTGGTCTGAGTTTACATCACATAATCCATCTCTGCATCATCAATAGGTGCACTGGTTGAGATCTGGATTGATGATACATCTCCCAAGTGACGATCCTCCACCAGACGGGTGGGCTGATGGGAATTTTTCCTGCCCAGTGCTATCACTCTAGTGCTACTAATGGATTCAGGGTTCTAGACTCAATACGGCACACTCACAGTCATCTAGACCAGACTATTTCTTCTTTTTTGCTAGTTGTAGTTAGGGCACAAATAGCTCTGGTCGTTAAACATGCCCTACTGACCCTCCCTACATTATCTTTTTAATGCTATGAAGCTAGACAATACCCGTAAAATTCCATGGGTAAAATATGTGGAAGATTTTATGTATGACATCGGCCACCCCGAATATTTTTCCGTGCCTGATTCCCTACAGGTCATTAAATGTAAAAAGTTTAAAGTGATCATCATGGCACATTTAGATGTTAAAGGGCTAGCCCTTGCCGGGGATTAAACCAACTGTAACTAACCATCAGCAGATTATAACCACATGTAGTATCCAATCTTACTTGCAATACGTACCGAGCAGATATGAAAGATATCTCCTGACCAGGTTTAGATTCGGAACTCTTCATCATTTGGTTTCATACCAAAATATTAATGATTGGTCAAGAAAATTATGCCACTGTCCGTGTGACAACGTATTGCAACACAGTACGATTCAAGTGGTTTTATTTTGTAAATTTTATCTTACAGAGAGGCAAAGGTGGTTAAAACCTTTATTTAAAAGGGGAGGTTGGAGACAATGTCGGCCTGCCTTCATCTATTTGCTGATGTTGGATAGCTTCTATTGTATTGGTTCTATGGCAGGGTTCTTAAAGAATGTGATAAAAAATAGGAAAGTAAACAATTTTTGAATTTCGGAAACTGCTTGCTTGTTAACTTTTTTTTTTTAAGTATGATTTATATAAAATATTATTGCAATCTAGTTGATCAATGTATATGGATGTTTTTAGATTTGTTTTTTTATATGTATGTATGCTTTTATGATTTTATTACCTGAAATCGAATAAAGCTCGTTTGATTGATTGATTGTATGAAAAAGGAATTCTTTAAATTCTTGAATTTCTAACACATCCTATATAACTTTAGTCATGGTTATTAAGGCTGGTATTGCTGAAATCATATCTTCTTAAGGATTGAAACTCATTGATAACATTCCTACTCAGTTAGGATTTTTGAGGAAGATGAAACGGATACTCAGAATGTTTCAATTATCTGAGTAGGTTAGATGTGGGAAAAAGCACAAAAATGCTGGTTGCTACAAGATATTCTTTGGCTGTTATCCATGCTCAAGAAAAAAACACCAGCCTTATAGAGAAATAATATTTTAGCCTTGTTAAAGCAACTCACTGCCAAAGAGCCATTCCAAAGAAAGAGCTACCAACCACAACAGTTAGAAACTGGGAACTCCATCCTAGTACTTACTGACAAAAAACACTCTCGGAAAGAATCACACAAATTCATCTTATATGTTAAAAATATTATTCAATTCTCATAAGTAAAAAATTGCAAAAAGTGCAGCTACAACATGCTAGTGCGTCTGGTGCCAAAATAGTGGGCAGAAAATGTTTACAGCCATTGTTTCACCTATATTCCTAGGCTTTATCAAGATTACATGTCCAGTAGACAGGTCAGCTCTATGCCAGTATAGCGCGTTGATCGCAGCTGGCATCTATTTCATTAAAAGAAACATCGGAGAAAGTATAGTGCAATTTCAAGTTGAAGTAATGTCAAAAATTGAGTGTCCACACATAGAATTGCTTCCAGATTTGATCTTAGTAGTTATCGTTACATCTTATTACATTATGTGGCTTAATCCAATGCTGGTGGGCCCGCCACCCGGAGGCCATTGGTGGCAGACTTACTGACATCTACATGAGCGATCCGATTTCCGGATTCTTATCCAGCGGTCAGAGGCATTGGGTGTGGAGTGGAGGACTGCTGCTTTTCCAATGGGCTCAAGGAGCCTATCGGTGCAGGGGATGGACAGTAATCCCTACAATAGGGTCTGTTCCTGCTTAGGCACCGCCGTGGGATTACAATGCCCGCTTCCCTCTGCCTTTTCGTGGCTCTCCAACTTCCATGAAATGGCAGATATGAAGGTGACTTTAGGGTCCCCTAGCTGGGCCCCTGCCCCCCCTGACACTCCGCTATGGGGCCTGGGAGGAACATATGGTGGCCCCCCACATATCCATGTACAGTGTGCCAGGCATCAGGTGGTGCCTGGCACAAGGGGTATGGATGAGTAAAATGTGCATTTTGTGCTTCAGCCCTTTTTCAGGCCATGGCACAAGCTGCAATTGGAAAAGGCATATTTCTGACCGCTGTACTGACGGTCGCATTGGAATAACAGGAATGGTGGCTTCATTCCACTCCGATGTGGGGCGGCGCTTGTCCAACCGACATGGGAATGAGCCCATGTGATGGAGCAAGATTTCACACATAAAGAAAGTTGCTCGGATTCAATTTTTTCAAAATAACATGTAACTTATTAATCATCATGTTTTGTGAATACTAAACTTGCATTTCACTACATTTTAGTATCTGGGGGAATCTTTCCTATGTGCTTTTACTAACAGTAATCCGAGTGTCTAAAAATGGCAGCAGAAAACGTGGGAACTCTTCTGCGCATGCGTCTGCCACATCTACGTGGTTGAAGTATCTTTAGCTTTTGATGGGAATTCTTGCAGCTGCGCACTAGTAGTAAAGATGGCCCCTTCATGTCTCACATACTAATGCACATGCTCCTGCTTGTACTAAACTTCGTATGTCCTGCTTAACTATTGATGCAATAGTTAAAATAAAGTAATGGGGTTAGAGTAGAAATTAGTGGTATACAGTGCATTCATTTATTTTTGTATTTTAACATGTCTCTCTTTGACTTTATTATTAGCTCTTATTTGGGCCTGAAGAGTGCCTTAAACTCCATTTTGAAAATCCCTCAAAATGCGCATTCAATCACCAAGATCCTGGAATTCATGTCATTGAATAGCAGCCAAAACCCATTTTACCCATGATGTTCCTGGGAAACTGACTATCTGACCCCACAAGAGGAAGAAATATGGACTGTTCAAATACATTGTATGTGATTTTGAAACAAATATTGCTGGAATAAAAGTGCATGGGAAAGCAAATTACGGTCGGGAACATTGATCAACTTTATTGAATGAAAATGATTTCATTCTGGTATGGTGTGATGACCTTTCCACGTCTTTCTGACCAATCAAATAAGGGAATACACAGATTTGCAACACTGGGGGGTGGTACATTGCCCTGGAAAATAGTATAACTAAGGTAGGCTTAGTCAGTTAGATTGTCCAACTTTCACAGACCTGTCACTGACCCAACATATGCTGAAGGAGAATCGTGTATCAATAAGCTCCTTATGGGGTGACCCAGTATTCCTCAGAACCTGGGCAATACAATGTTAATATCAACAGCGGTTCTGTCGGGTGTGAACCTAATTGCTTCAGAGCATGTACACATGTTTCAATCTATATTCAGGCATAATTATATCACTTATTATGACTGTTAGACCAAGTTATAGAGTGCAAATCCAAACAAAAGAGAGGGTCAATAAACGTTTTAATCATTGAATTGTTTTTTCATTCATGACTTGGTTTTCACAGAATTTTCATTGAGACCCTCCAGTTATGCATAGAAATTAATCACAATCTACGGCGCATTCATTTAAGTGAAAAAGTGACATATCGTGAAAACATTGTGACTGAGTGACATAATAATACGTGAATTATATACACATAAGTGAAGGATATGGGAAAGGAAGGAATTTTTAGGGAAAATCACGGGGGCCAGTCTATAATGTAATGGTTATTGAATCCAGCGTGCCATATTAATTGGCTGTGATGTTGGATTCTGTTGGCTGGTCCTCTAATGTTTTTCGTCGACGTTTCGACCCTGTTGACGCCTTAATTGTGGGTCTCTGACGGGTCTTCTTCAGGACGGGGGAAGGGTGGTGATGTTGCGCCTATGAATTTAGATGGAAAACCATCAGGTTTTCACAAGCCCTGAACCAATGAAACCCGTTAATTGTGTATATAACATGATCGGAAGCGATCTAAGTATGAAACGCCAAGACTCACAGAAATCACATGTCTACAGTACTTGAGACACAGTTCAATGCAGAAACATTGACCGACCCGCATGTTTAAATTCGCAGATCGCCGACTGGAATTGATAGACGGTCTGGGTACCACTATGTAAACGCACAGAATAAGAAACGTCGATTCAAACTAACCACCGGAGGCGCAATCTTGAATGCTACGGTGTTGAGTTAGGATATATATGTACCCTATGTATGTAACAATTGGAGATGGGGTTCATATGTGACATCCCTGATAAATTCTATCATGCCACACAGATTCGTCATCCTAGATGAGACCATAACCAACGTAGTTCGGTGGTGTTCAAATGACAAATGGAACAGAGGTGAGTGTCTTAATAATCAGTCACTCCCAGAACATTTTAACCTAATTTTAAACCTTTTTTAAATATAAATCCTGTGCAAAATCCAACCTGATGGTTTTCCATCTAAATTCATAGGCGCAACATCACCACCCTTCCCCCGTCCTGAAGAAGACCTGTCAGAAACCCACAATTAAGGCGTCAACAGGGTCGAAAAGTCGATGAAAAACATTAGAGGACCAGCCAACAGAATCCAACATCACAGCCAATTAATATGGCACGCTGGATTCAATAACCATTAAGTTATAGACTGGCCCCTTGCGCATAGTAGGCCTGCCGGAACGATGGGAACGGAGAGAGACGGCGGAACACATGGAGACATGGCTCAAAGGGCTACTACCGGAAGGCACGCTGTCGCCACACTTTGTGGTGGAAAGAGCACACAGAGTACCATCCCGTCCACCCCCGGAGGGCTCCAACCCGAGACCAATGCTCATGCGGGTGTTGAACTACCGTGACCGGGACGCCATTCTCCGCGAAACGCGAAACTGTCGAATATACAGGTAGACAATGCCAAGGTGATGTTCTTCCCCGATTACACCATAAAAATTCAACGACGACATCAATCATTCCTCGCGGTGAAGCAACGGCTCAGGCACCTGGCTCTCAAGTACTCATTGCTGTTCCCGGCACGCCTCAGAGTGGTGGCGCTGGACAAGACCCACTTCTTCGACACCCCAGAGGCGGCAACGGCCTGGCTGGATTCGGGAGTGGACACGAACCCCGGACCCGCACCGATGGAACAACGCCGAAACCGGGGTACACGCAGGCGGAGACAACGACGCGCCTCGAGGGCCGGGTCGCCGGCCGTGGAGGCAGAAATCGGCCCCACCCCGGAGCAAATACAGAATGAACAACTGGAGGCCGTCCGCATCACCGCTGAGATCAGCGGGTCACAATCACCTATTCTGATCTCCAACGCCAGCCCACGATCACGTGGGAGCGAGGACGACGACTACATGTACAGGCTACCAGATGACTCGAATCCAGAGGGCCTGCCGGATGTCACGCCCCAAACATCGGATCTGATAGCTTGAGCAATCCTCCCCGGCCTAGCCCTGGCTCGACCACTACAACTGGCATCGTGGAATAGTTGGTTCACTTCCAAGGATGGCCCGATCAGGGATCCACTTCAGCGCTCCTGGAGACCCCGGCAGTCATGAACGCCCCCATCTCTGGGGTCTGTGCTCTGCTCCCGAACCCCCCCATCTACCGGACTGCCGCGGAGTCGCCGTGGCACCGGGAGGAGAGCCGGAGCTGATCCACTGGAGCACCACCGGGACCACAACTTTGGAGGGGTGGACAGGCCCCTAGAGGTGAGTGCCCCCCTCGGGGGAATAACAGATGAGATCCTACCATGGGACCGACTATCCGAGTCCAGTGACATTGGGAACTCCGACCTGTCTGCGGACACTGCCACTGCCTCCTGGTACCCTTTTGGCCCATTGCCCATGGAGGGGAGCCACCACGGCTCTTTTGGCGTAACGAACTACCTTGTTTTATCCAAGTGCTGTACTTAGTCATCCCCCCATTGAACTTACGGATTGATTGAGCTCGATAGAGCGTTTGGGCGGCGACTTGTTTTGTTGTTGCCCTTTTGGTATTATGTTTATGTCCAAGTTCTTCATTTTGAGATTAGTGTTGGCACTGATATGCTACAGCGTGCATCCTTGGGTCTGTGGGAGAGGGCGAGGGGAAAAAATGCTCATTGTTCGCTGCTGCTGTGCGGGTATGGGCGGGGCGGGTTGGGGGTCGGGAGGGGGGACGGGTGCTTGGGCGCAATGAATACTGTGATGGCTACGATTAAATTTTGTACCTGGAATGTCAGGGGCATGCACACACCCTCACGTAGATACCAGGTGTACTCCTATCTTAAACGACATCAGATCCAGATTGCACTACTACAGGAGACACACCTGGTTGCCGCTGAGGTGGCCACACTTCGGCGTAGGTGGAGGGGACAGATATTTGCCACAACCTTTTCGGCATTTGCGCGGGGGGCCCTGATTTGGGTTCGGCCCGGGGTTCCATTTGCACTGACACACAGCAATGTTGACACTGAGGGACGTTACGTCTTCATACAGGGCAGACTAGACGGGCAGCAGATTGTCATAGCTTCCATATACGCACCTAATTTAGAGCAGGGGAAATTCTTCACGCGATTATCGGCAGTAATTGCGCCTTGGCCGGACGTACCCCTGATGGTGGGCGGGGATTACAACTGCGTGTTAGATGCCTCCCTTGACCGCTCGTCACCCCCAACGGCATTCGCCCCAGTGCAGGCAACCTCCAGGGCCCTACTTGACTGGGCAACACAGTGGAACTTACAAGATGCCTGGCGCGTCAGAAACCCCACCGCCCGGGTGTATTCCTACTACTCGGGAGCCGACTCACTGCATGTCAGGTTGGATAGATACATGATGTCCCGTGGCCTGATCCCCTCCGTGACAGACACTGACTACCTAGGACGGACGCACTCGGACCATAACCCGCACACGCTGGTGTATGGATGGAGGCGCCCGCATCCGCCTGTACCTACATGGCGCTTGCAACCGGATCTCCTACTTGACACCCCATTCCGAGAGGAGATATCCGGGAAGATCATACAGTATTTCGAGGATAACGCCGACTCGACCTCTTCCCCGAGAATCGAGTGGGACGCCTTCAAGGCGGTGACCCGGGGAAGCTGCCTCGGTGTGCAAGCGAGCCTACGTGGACAAGTGGAGAGAGATCTGATACGGGCGGAAGGGGCACTACTAGATAAAGAACGAGAGGCAACGGGGGGCGATGACTCTCCACTGATCTCGGCCAGGGCGGACCACGCTGTTTTGATGGAGTGCCTAAAGAACATTAACTTCGCAGCACACTCCGCGCGCACCCACAACGCAGGTGACAAACCCGGCAGGTTACTGTCGTGGTTGGTACGACAAGACACACAATCCGCATCGGTCCTGTCGGTCCGCACAGCCCAGGGCGTTGAAGTCTACACCCAGAAACAGATCCATGAAGCGTTCACATCGCATTACAAGTCCCTATACAGCTCACGGCTGCGGGCCACAGTGGTGGAGATCACGGACTATCTGGCGACACTGCAACTCCCGACAGCTACTGCTGCCCAACAGGCAGAGCTGGGTGCTGAGCTCACCGGTGAGGAACTGCGGGAGGTGATTTTCTCCCTCTCCAATTGCAAGGCACCGGGCCCTGACGGACTCCCGGCAGAGTTCTATAAAGCCTACTCACTGGTGTTAATACCGGAACTGCTGAGAATGTATAAGGCGGTGTCGGAAGACGCTGAACTCCCGGCATCCCTGAACGAAGCTAACGTGGTCTCCCTGCTGAAACCGGGTAGAGAAGCGAACGAACTCGGCTCATACAGGCCGTTAGCGCTCCTCAACACCGATTACAAAATATTAGCAGCGGCACTGGCCCGGAGACTTGCACCACTAGTCCCCACTCTGGTACACTCTGATCAGAATGGCTTCGTACCCACCCGGAGCACGTCCTACAATCTACGCCGCTTTTTCAGGGTCCAACGATATGCAACCACAACCTGGCCACGCTCAGGATGCATCGTGCTTGATCTGGAAAAAGCGTTCAACTCGGTGGAGTGGCCATATCTCCTCCGAGTCCTCGAGAAGTACGAGCTGGGCGATGCCTACGTCCAGATGGTGGGACTCCTCTATCGAGCGCCCGAGGTCCGGGTCCGGACTGGACGGTTGTTCTCCGACAGGATCCGCATCGGGAGAGGTACCAGACAGGGCTGCCCCCACTCCCCTCTATTATTCGCCTTGGCGATAGAGCCGTTGGCGGAAATGCTCCGCACCTCCGGGGACACCTGGGGCATCCCACTAGCGGATGGCATACACTCGGTGTCTCTGTATGCCGACGATTTATTGCTATATATCAGAGACCTCACATGAATACCAGCGGCGATCACAGACATCTTTCGGACATTTGGAGACATGTCGGGACTCCACGTTAACTGGGCCAAATCGAGAGCCTATGCATTCGATGGCGAGATGCCACAGTGCGATGTGCACATGATGGGGGAGACGCTCCGATGGCACCCGACGGTATTTAGGTACCTAGGGATCTTAATATACCGGGACCCCGTGGATCTCCTGGAGGGCAACCTAGTGAGAGCCATATCCTTGCTCACGGCCCAGGTCACGTTCTGGAACTCCCTCCCACTGAATGTGCCAGCCAGAGTGGCACTAACCAAGATGATAATGCTTCCCCGGCTCCTCTACTATTATACTAACCTGCCAGTGTATGTGCTGGCGCGCATATTTAAGGGATTGGAAACCCTCACCAGACGCCTCATCTGGAATAAGGGGAGACCCAGGGTAGCATTAAAGACCCTGTACGCAGTCACAGACGCTGGAGGCTTGGCGGTTCCCAATCAGGAGCTCTATTACTTAGCAGCACAGCTGCAATGGGTCGCTTACTGGCTGAGCGGGAAGAACCTGATGGACACGGCCACAGCCGACACCACCCTGTCTCCCATACAGGTGCTAACGCTCTTCCACCCCCTAACACAGGGAACTCAACTTCAAACAATGAATGTTGGCTTTCGTGACCACACTGGTCCTTTTGCAGTGCTACGAACTGCGAGCACTGCAGCATGAGACATTTCCTGGCACCGTCACTTATGGACTAATGCACCTCCACTAGCTACTGTTTATTTTCACTCATGTATAACTGACATGTCAACATGTGCTATTTGCTGAGTACCATCTGTAGTAATACTTCATTGTTATGACATTGTATGAATAATTACTGGCTTATCTGTGAAACTGAATAAAGTTTGGGACCGTTGGTCATAAAAAAAAAAAAAATTAAGTTATAGACTGGCCCCCGTGATTTTCAAAAAAATTCCTTCCTTTCCCATATCTTTCACTTATGTGTATATAATTCACGTATTTTTATGTCACTCAGTCACAATGTTTTCACGATATGTCACTTTTTCACTTAAATGAATGCGCCGTAGATTGTGATTAATTTCTATGCATAACTGGAGGGTCTCAATGAAAATTCAGTGAAAGCCAAGTCATGAATGAAAAAACAATTAAATGATTAAAACGTTTATTGACCCTCTCTTTTGTTTGGATTTGCACTCTATAACTTGGTCTAACAGTCATAATAAGTAATATAATTATGCCTGAATATAGATTGTTCATCACCACCCCCTTTTCTGAATCATTTTGTCCACCATAAGCGTGGAAGGGTATACTCAGATGTGAGTCCCTTGCTCATTGCACCATCAGGATTCAAGCAAGCCGGGCCGACGACGGCTAAAATGCCAGAAACCGGTCCCCGGTAGCTTTTTCCTTCCCAGTATAAGAATTGGCTTGGTAGTTTGGTTTGCCCTGTTCCCATCATGCACTGGGACAGGAACAGACTAATTTGCACGTAGCCAGGTTCTGAGCTGGGATGGTGCAGTGAGCTAAAAAACGGTGATGGATCAAGCCCTGATCTTTGGACTGGGTAAGAGTGGTCTGCTTAATTCAGACACTCTGTTCATCACCACCCCTTTTTCTGAATCATTTTGTCTACCATAAGAGTAGAAGGGTATACTCAGATGTGAGTCCCTTGCTCATTGCACCATCAGGATTCAAGCAAGCCGGGCCGACGACGGCTGAAATGCCAGAAACCGGTCCCCGGTAGCTTGTTTCCTTCCCAGTATAAGAATTCGCTTGGTAGTTTGGTTTGCCCTGTTCCCATCATGCACTGGGACAGGAACAGACTAATTTGCATGTAGCCAGGTTCTGAGCTGGGATGGTGCAGTGAGCTAAAAAACGGTGATGGATCAAGCCCTGATCTTTGGACTGGGTAAGAGTGGTCTGCTTAATTCAGACACTCTGTTCATCACCACCCCCTTTTCTGAATCATTTTGTCCACCATAAGCGTGGAAGGGTATACTCAGATGTGAGTCCCTTGCTCATTGCACCATCAGGATTCAAGCAAGCCGGGCCGACGACGTCTGAAATGCCAGAAACCGGTTCCCGGTAGCTTGTTTCCTTCCCAGTATAAGAATTGGCTTGGTAGTTTTGTTTGCCCTGTTCCCATCATGCACTGGGACAGGAACAGACTAATTTGCATGTAGCCAGGTTCTGAGCTGGGATGGTGCAGTGAGCTAAAAAACGGTGATGGATCAAGCCCTGATCTTTGGACTGGGTAAGAGGGGTCTGCTTAATTCAGACACTCTGTTCATCACCACCCCCTTTTCTGAATCATTGTGTCCACCATAAGCATGGAAGGGTATACTCAGATTTGAGTCCTTTGCTCATTGCACCATCAGGATTCAAGCAAGCCGGGCCGACGACGGCTGAAATGCCAGAAACCGGTCCCCGGTAGATTGTTTCCTTCCCAGTATAAGAATTGGCTTAGTATTTTGGTTTGCCCTGTTTCCATCATGCACTGGGACAGGAACAGACTAATTTGCATGTAGCCAGGTTCTGAGCTGGGATGGTGCAGTGAGCTAAAAAACGGTGATGGATCAAGCCCTGATCTTTGGACTGGGTAAGAGTGGTCTGCTTAATTCAGACACTCTGTTCATCACCACCCCCTTTTCTGAATCATTTTGTCCACCATAAGCGTGGAAGGGTATACTCAGATGTGAGTCCCTTGCTCATTGCACCATCAGGATTCAAGCAAGAAGGGCCGACGACGGCTTAAATGCCAGAAACCGGTCCCCGGTAGCTTGTTTCCTTCCCAGTATAAGAATTGGCTTGGTAGTTTGGTTTGCACTGTTCCCATCATGCACTGGGACAGGAACAGACTAATTTGCATGTAGCCAGGTTCTGAGCGGGGATGGTGCAGTGAGCTAAAAAACGGTGATGGATCAAGCCCTGATCTTTGGACTGGGTAAGAGTGGTCTGCTTAATTCAGACACTCTGTTCATCACCACCCCCTTTTCTGAATCATTTTGTCCACCATAAGCGTGGAAGGGTATACTTAGATGTGAGTCCCTTGCTCATTGCACCATCAGGATTCAAGCAAGCCGGGCTGACGACGGCTTAAATGCCAGAAACCGGTCCCCGGTAGCTTGTTTCCTTCCCAGTATAAGAATTGGCTTGGTAGTTTGGTTTGCCCTGTTCCCATCGTGCACTGGGACAGGAACAGACTAATTTGGATGTAGCCAGGTTCTGAGCTGGGATGGTGCAGTGAGCTAAAAAACTGGTGATGGATCAAGCCCTGATCTTTGGACTGGGTAAGAGTGGTCTGCTTAATTCAGACACTCTGTTCATCACCACCCCCTTTTCTGAATCATTTTGTCCACCATAAGCGTGGAAGGGTATACTCAGATGTTAGTCCCTTGCTCATTGCACCATCAGGATTCAAGCAAGCCGGGCCGACGACGGCTGAAATGCCAGAAACCGGTCCCCGGTAGCTTGTTTCCTTCCCAGTATAAGAATTGGCTTGGTAGTTTGGTTTGCCCTGTTCCCATCATGTACTGGGACAGGAAGAGACTAATTTGCATGTAGCCAGGTTCTGAGCTGGGATGGTGCAGTGAGCTAAAAAACAGTGATGGATCAAGCCCTGATCTTTGGACTGGGTAAGAGTGGTCTGCTGAATTCAGACACTCTGTTCATCACCACCCCCTTTTCTGAATCATTTTGTCCACCGTAAGCGTGGAAGGGTATACTCAGATGTGAGTCCCTTGCTCATTGCACCATCAGGATTCAAGCAAGCTGGGCCGACGACGGCTGAAATGCCAGAAACCGGTCCCCAGTAGCTTCTTTCCTTCCCAGCATAAGAATTGGCTTGGTAGTTTGGTTTGCCCTGTTCCCATCATGCACTGGGACAGGAACAGACTAATTGGCATGTAGCCAGGTTCTGAGCTGGGATGGTGCAGTGAGCTAAAAAACGGTGATGGATCAAGCCCTGATCTTTGGACTGGGTAAGAGTGGTCGGCTTAATTCAGACACTCTGTTCATCACCACCCCCTTTTCTGAATCATTTTCTCCACCATAAGCGTGGAAGGGTATACTCAGATGTGAGTCCCTTGCTCATTGCACCATCAGGATTCAAGCAAGCTGGGCCGACGACGGCTGAAATGCCAGAAACCGGTCCCCGGTAGCTTGTTTCCTTCCCAGTATGAGAATTGGCTTGGTAGTCTGGTTTGCCCTGTTCCCATCATGCACTGGGTCAGGAACAGACTAATTTGCATGTAGCCAGGTTCTGAGCTGGGATGGTGTAGTGAACTAAAAAACGGTGATGGATCAAGCCCTGATCTTTGGACTGGGTAAGAGTGGTCTGCTTAATTCAGACACTCTGTTCATCACCACCCCCTTTTCTGAATCATTTTGTCCACCATAAGCGTGGAAGGGTATACTCAGATGTGAGTCCCTTGCTCATTGCACCATCAGGATTCAAGCAAGCCGGGCTGACAACGGCTGAAATGCCAGAAACCGGTCCCCGGTAGCTTGTTTCCTTCCCAGTATAAGAATTGCACTGGGACAGGAACAGACTAATTTGCATGTAGCTAGGTTCTGAGCTGGGATGGTGCAGTGAGCTAAAATAATTAAAACTAATCATTAATTTATTATAATTAAATTACTTCCCACCATATTCCCCTTTAAACCCACAACCCACCACAGAACTAAAAAATGCAAAATGTAATTAAAATAAAATTGAGAACTACTAAAAATGTAACAAATGTATTTAAAAAAATAATCTGTACCTAATGCAAAAAAAAGATCACATGCATTTAAAATATATACTAAAATACATAACACAAAATCGATGTTTTAAGCAATTATATTTTTGCAAACGATATTAATTACCTCTATATTTTTTAAAACAATATTTCTTACCTTAAATTTGATATTCTTGAATACGATATTCTTGCTGTCGATATTTCTGTGTCACAATATTTACAACTCGATATTTTTGTGGGTTGACATTTCCAAGTCATTATGGGGCATATGTAGGTAAATCCGAATTTGCGATTCGGAAAAAGCGATTTTCGGCAAATAGCACTTTCCGAATCGCAAAATCGGATGTAGGTAAAAAATCGCGAATATTTTGCGATTCTCAAAAAATCGCAGAATATTTTTGCGCTTACTCAAATAGCGATTCCTTATTAGCAAATTCGCTATTAAGGAATCGCAAAAATGGGAAAGAGCAAGTCAGGTGCAGAATGATGACATCACAATCAGGAAGTGTGAGTCTGCATGCTGCACCCAATTGCCTGCAACTGTCCAAGAGTCAGTTGCTGGCTGAGAGACAGAGTGGAGGGAGTGTTGATTTGGCTCTGCCTTGAAACACTGCAAAATGGAATCACAGGGTGCAGAAAAGCAAGGAGGAGAGAACCAGGCTGAAGAACAAAGCAGAAAAAGGAAGCAGAAATTTTCTGAGAGGGAGTTGGAGGTTTTAACAGAAGAGGTGGTGAGGCAACATGGCCTTCTTTTTGGAAAAGCCTCACTGCGCATGCCTAAAGCCAGAAAGAGGAGAATTTGGGCAGATATGCAGGAGAAGGTGAATGCAATTGGGCTCACCCATCGTACCACTGATGACCTCAGAAAGTGGTGGTACGATATGAGGCAAAGGTCCAAAGAGAGGGTGGCCACGATATTGTCAGAAGCCAAACTAACTGGAGGTGGGAGCTCCACTACACCTGATCCGACGACCATGGAGGAGTTGGTGGAGGCAGCCCTAATGCCTGAGGCAGTGATGGGCGTGGCTGACCTGGACAGCTCCAAAACCAGAGACAACACAGAAGGTAAGATGCATGCCAAAATCACCCAATGCATTCCCATCTCACCCAAACTCCAAAATCCAAATGCATGATTAGGAATCCGGTCCATGTTTTTAGTAATACCCAGTGGGCCATTTTGGGAAATGTAGTCCAATGTCATGTAAATATGGGCAGATACACATACAAAGGGCATATAGGGAACAACTCCAATAGGCAAATGCAAAGTGCACAATATAGACCAGCAGACATGTAAATAGTGTAGTGAACAAACGTTATTGAAAAAAATAAAATTACACACAACTTATGTGTAAATTTTCTTTTTTGCAGGTGGTCCAAGAACACAGGACACTGTTGCAACAGTGGGAGAGTCAGCTTCAGCAGAGGAGCATGCATGGCAGGAGAAGCAGGGTGCCAAAACGGACACACCTTCTGTGCATCCAAAATGGCGCAAGACAGTACCTGCATTACTACAAATGCAATCTGGGTCCACAGATGTTGAAGACGAGACACATGCGTAGGCATCACCTAGCACAGCTCAGGCAAGATCACAAACACCAACATCCCACACGACTGGCAGTGGAGGCAGACAGAGGGCACGGAACAACTCCAGCAGTGCCACAAAAGGTACTGAGTCTGTTTTTGCTGGGCTGGAGGGCCAAATGTTGCACATGCAGCGCCTACAAAGCCGAGGAATTTCATCAATCCAGCGTCAGATGGCGCAACACAATCAACACATGGCAGAGGTGAGAGTTGGTATAAAACAAATAGCAACGGAGGCACAATTAAATGAAGCAAAGATTGCAAGGCAGGCTCAGCACAGGGATCAACGACGTCTAACTACACGGCTGGACCAATTTGCAAGGGCTGTGAGCCGTCAATCTACAACCATTTCCATGCTTTGCAGAAGAACAGTGAGCATGCAACACGAAATGGCACACTGCTGTCAAGATGTTACAGGAGCCTGGTGCAGGAGACCCATTCACTTGATCAGCTGTGTGCTGCTGTAACTGGGGGTATTGTTACGCCGGGAAGCATTAACACTGATGGCCAATTGAGCCAAAGCACACCTACTCCACCAATACCAGATGAAAGGCGCAGGAGTGGCCGCCAGGGCAGAGGTGTGGACAACCACACAGAAAATACAGAACAGGCTGATTAAGCTGATGCTCAATGTTATGATGTGGGGAAACACATCCCATGAGGACATGCGTTACTGACATTTGGTCACTGTGTGGAGATGAACACGTGCACCTTTCTGTCTTACAGTCACACTGTGTGACATAGCCTATCCTGCATTTAAGGAATTAAAAACATTTTGGGAACAAAAACATTGGTCTTTGTGGTTAATTCTCTTACCTAGAAGTAGTTCAGTGTGATGTCATCACGTCGCATGCGCCCTGCGGCTGCCCCAGCTCCTCCTGCACGTCCGCATTGGGGGGCTGGTTCCTCCTCATAGGATGTGTCGGAGTCAGTCAGATCCACTGGAATGCCCTTTTTGATGGCAATATTATGTAGCATAGCGCAGGCCACCACTATCTTTCAACATGTTTCTGTACTGTACTGTAGAGTGCCTGCACTCTTGTGGAGGCAGCAGAAACGGCTTTTCAGGATTCCGGAGGTTCTCTCTATGGTGGCTCTTGTGGCTCTGTGGGCGGTGTTGTATCTCCGCTCAGCAGCTGTGGTTGGATTCAAGTAGGACACCATATGCACTGTCTCCTGCATGAAAGAAGAATGATGAATGTTAGTGAGATGTCCACAGTTTCAACATTTCATACTACTGTTTGTGTGTGCCATGTAATTACCTAGCAGGTATCCCTCTCCAATATCGCCATTTGAAAGTCTACGATGTAAAGCACAGTGTCTAAAAACGAAGGAATCATGAGTGCTCCCTGGAAATTTAGATACAATATCGGTGATGATTTTTTGCATTGCAGACTACCTGGATGTTAATTGAATGGTATGATTTTCTGTTCCTGAAAATATACTCATTGTGTGATGGGGGCACAGTGCAACATTTGTTCCATCTACACAGCCAATCACGTGGGGAAATTGGGCAATTTGATAAAAATCCTTTTTAGTTTGGTCAAGTTCCTGCTGTGTGCTAGGAATTTTGATGTGGGTATGCATCCTCTGCATCATAGCATTGAGAAAAGCATGGAAGAAATGTGAAAGTGCACTCTGAGACACCCCTCCCACTGTGGCAATTACCCCCTGGAAACGCCGTGACGCTAGGAGGTGCAGTGAGCACTACACCTGTATGTGTGTGGGAATGGTGTGAGCCCTGTATGTGGGGTGCTCAAGCATGGGTGTCAGCTCCTCTATCAGCTCCAGGATACTTTCAGGATGAAGCCTGTAGTGCACATGGATGTCCTCCTCAGTGTATTGGAAGAGGGTGATGCGTGTCCTGTAGATCCTCTCCTGGCGTCTCCTTCCTTCTCCAGACTGTCGGATGTGCAGCCTCCTGGCTATTAAATAAAGCCCAGCCATTGTGAGAAGTCACAGAGGCATTATGGGCCACATTATATAGGTTGCACCTGGTTACCACCTGCTCAGAGTTGGTGGTAATTGAGAATTGCAAAATAGCGATTTTCGGTAATTCGCTATTTGCGATTTTTTCCTACATTTGAAATAGCGAATTCGCATTCTGCGCGACGGTATTTGCAGTTTTCGCAATTACTGATACGCAGATTGCGGATTCGCAAATTAAATTCCACAAACCATTTCTCGCAAAATTTTGCAATTATCAATTTTGCATTGAATTTAGCGTTTAGCAATTTTGCATTGAACATTTGTTACCTACATAGCAACAAACACTTTTGCATTCGCAAACACAAGTAATTCTGCAAATTAAGGCATTTGCGATTCGCAAAAGCATACCCACATAAGCCCCTATGTTGTCTAAATACCCTTTCTATTATTCATAATTACTCAATACTTTTAGCTGAGCGTTGTCCCTTTTAAGGCAGTGTTGGGAGAGAAAACATACTCATGATTACCTTTGAAAATCATTTGATGCAATTTAACACTCAATTATTTTTCCTGATTACTTGCATTGTCAGAACTGAATTAATCATATTCTTCCTGTTTCATATGGTAAATCTCTTCAGGAGATTGGGTTCATTCTGTTTGTTCTGTATATCTATACAGTGGTGTTAAGATTGATTTATATCAATCTATTTTTGAATTTATAATGACACTACTAATCTCAGATTTAGTTGTCGAGTGGACTATTGTGTGGATAAATTGGTTACACTGTAGTGAATTTGAAATTGTAATTGTTTTCTCCCTCTTAACTCTCAAGCAGCTGAAAAGACCAATGAGTTGAGCAGGGATGTTTAAGTAGGCCCCAGCTCTCACAGATTCAAGCGGCGTCATTTGCTTGCACCTTTTGATAAGGCAGTTTTCTGGAAACACTTTTGTGAGTCAGTAGTATTAGAAAAGTCAGTTGCAGCAAAATCATTGTGAATCCGGGGACAGATTTATTAAGGATTTGAGCTGTCTTTGCGTCATGCATTTCAGCGCAATTCCTTAATTCAGGTTTACAAAGCCACACATGGGGCGACTTGCGGCCCCTTGTGTGGCTTTGCATAGAATTGTAACTCAATCCAGTTGCTTGCACTGCGTTACATTACATTTCACGCTGGGAGTTTATCCATAGGTAGAGCATGGGCGTTCCTGTGCTTCCACCCATTGATTTGATTCAATACCATTTTGTAAACCTGGAATTGCGTTAAATTGGTACACCTTCCTGTTGATGGCATAACAAGAAGAAAGTCCTTTATTCTCCACATGAGTTCCTCTTTTGATATATCTGCAGTATACTGCCTTTTCAGACTACTTTTGTGCAGAAAGTTATTTCTGCACAAAAGCAATCCTGCCCCTAACACAGGAACCCTTGCACTGTCGTGCAAGGGTATCTGGGTTGTCGCTCGCAGTACATAGTGCACCACTTAAAGAGAGAGTAGAAATGTTCTATATCTCTATAAATATATAGAATATCGGGCCAGATTTTCTGAAATTCTCAGTCAACGCACAGCAGCAGCCAAAATGTGCTTGTTTCCTTGAGAAGAAGAGAGCAGGAGAGCTCCATATCTACAGAGATATGTCTCTCTTCTCCTCTCTCCCTAGTGCCGGCGCAACGCATACACCTTTGTGCCATAGTGCATGGAAGTGTGCGAGACTGTAGCATAGCTTTAGTACTGGAAATGTTCCTTTCCTGTACAAAATACTATGCCTAAAGAACTTTTAAACTTTTACTACTGTTTATGTGTGCTGTACACGGCAGCACATAGCAAAGTTAGAAAAAAAGGCGAGATGAAAACATTACTCGTTTTAATACCTGCTTTTCAATGGCGTTAATTGTTTACCCAAAACCCAGGCTCAATTTTTTGATAGGTAGGGTTTTGCATCAAAAAGCAGGAGTGGTTGCATGGGAATGCACGTATAATTCCCCCTTGATGCTAAGTAACGTAAAGTAGTGCTTCTTGCCACTTTGCATAACTTTTTGACAAGCTGTAATGCAAATCAATTTTTTGCTGGATGCGTTACTTTTGTGACACAAACTCAGTGGGAAAATGCTGGTAAATCTGGGCCCTGCTCTCTCCCTATCATGCCATGCCGCCGCATTGCATAACATATTAGTAAATGTGCCCTCAAACCCTTGGTGAGTACTTAATTTATTTTAAGTAAGTGAGGAAATAGATAACAATTGACAGAAGTGAGTCTGAAAGGAGTGTTTCTGAATTCTATAATCCATAGTAATTATGCTACTTCTGTTTTGGCAGTTTTCCTTTCTGTTTTCCGGACTATATCTCTATTTTTTTTCAATTTCAGGCGCTGAAGCTGTTGTGCAAAGAGGACATGTGATTCTGCTGGACAATGTTGCACTCAAGAAAAACCTGCATTTGTATTAGGATGCTCAGAGTGACATTCAAGTAAATAATTTTTGGAAACCGGCTAAGGCAAAGTACAAGAGAAATAAAATGCCAATTTTTCATATTGGCAAAGTATTTACATTGCACGCAGGACTGGCTGTCAGCTTTCATTGACTAATCTAGCTGAGTTTTCATCAATATTTTCAAATTTAACGTGAATTTTCGAAGCTGCACCGAAGGGGTGAAAACAATTGCATGGAGGAAAAGGTGCGATGTAAAAGAACTGCACAATATGAACATACTCGGCTGGGTAAAATATTGATTTTGATAATCCAATTTCAGCTATTCGGCGTTTTGAATCAATGCTGCCACTATTAGATAAGCTGAGAAATTCTGCAAGCTTTGCCAGCTACTATTCAAGAATATTTTTCTATTATACAGATAGTTTTGAAACAGCTGCAGAGTGGGTAGTAAATACATGAAAAAGCATACAATTTGTACGCATTCTAAAAGACTTTCCTAAATCTTTTTTGCAGCACAATGTTTTTCCTTGCTTGAAAAAAGATGAACTGCAAATTACATTTGCCAAAAGAGCTCTGCAGTCATCCATTTCGTACTAAAGCTGAGCAAATTTGGAAGCTCTTTGCACTCCACTCGTGTGTATACTCTACTCTAAAATACACTGCGTAGCACAACTGGCGCGATTTCGAAAACAAATATTTAAACAATCCCGTAAAAGCACGTTCATAACTTGCCAGTCTTCAAATGTCAAAATTGAAAAAAAGAGGAACCGCTGACGTTCCTCTGTATTGTCATTGCTTTCTAGTTTTTTAGTTTTTGATTGTCTAGACGTTTTTGCTAGTCTTTTAGGTGTTCTATATAATCGTTTCTGTATACTGATATTCAACCAACACTTTGGGGGCGATTCCGCTCCGACTTTCCTGCCCGCATCGGAATGTGCTGTTCGGATTACTTTCCAACGAGCCATGCTGATGGGCTCGGTCGGAAAGGAATCCTGCTCGGTTTTCTGGATGGCTTACGACGGGCTCGGAGAGCCTGTCTGCAATCCGAAAACGCTTCATTACTCCCCGGCAGGCTCTTTCTGGTTGAGGGAGTACGATGGTAGTTTCCCACTTCTTTTTTGTGCCAGTCTTTCTAGCTCGAAAAGTCAGTAGTAAACTGTCTCTGGCGGCCCCCAGCAGGGCCCTCATGGATGCAGGGCCTCCTAATGGCCGGTCTAGGGGGCACCATAGCCCTGTTGATCCCGCACCCGGTGAAAGGCACCTTGAGGTGCAGGTGCCAGCCACGGGGTGCAAGGGATGAACTGCACCCCTGCTCTTTCAATGAGAGCATGCATTCCGTTCAGAATGCATTCTCTCATTGAAAGGTATAGGCATGCGATCGAACAGGCTTCACTTGCATTCTACTTGCAGGTATGTAACCGACAACAGGAGGTCATTCGGTTACAGTGCCTGGCCGATGTGGGACGGACTCCAGTCCGTCCGACATTGGAATCAGGCCCAATGTGTGTTATCTCCCAAATTAGACTACAATTTTATAAAATGCACAGTGGTTGGTGCAATGATGTAGGCCAAGGTCCCAAAGGTTTAGAGTTGGCTTAGCATTACTGTTTTTAATGCTAAACCAAAGCTAGAACATTTTGGGGCTTAACAAACCAACGCAAATTGGAATTTACGTTGGTTTATGGAAAAGTAATACAAAGCAGCGCAAAATGCTACTTTGCATCAAGGGGATGTTACCTGGGTGGTACATGAGCGTTTCCATGCAACTACCCTTGCTTTTTGATACTTTAAACCCTATCAACTAACCATAGTAGATAGGGTCCAGCGCCAAAAATGAACACTGCTAAAAACCAGGCATTAAAAGGATTAATGTTTCATTTTTCCTTAATTTTCGCACTGTACAGCACACAGGCAAAGTAGTAAAAGGTTTTAAACTTGTCTAACCATAGTCTTTTGTACAGGAAGGCTACCCTTTCTGTAAAAAACCTATGGTAGACTCAGGCACGCACCCTAGTACTATGGCATTACAGTGTGTGCCTGGCGCACAGCAGCTGAAAGCTATGCCGGCGCTAGGGAGAGTGAAGGAGAGAGTCACATCTCTGTAGATATGGTGCTCTCCTGCTCCCTCCCTGTCACATTCCACAGCATCGATTCAGCTAGGTCAAATCCTTTCTCCAACTACAGAATCATACAGCGTGCACACAAGGCATTGTGCCTGGTGCTATTGTTCCATGTGACTAGCTGCTGTTGGCAGGTTATAGCCTTTGAAAGTGAAAATGAAAATTGTCTATACCGCCACACTTCTTTGTCTAACTGAAGGACAGGTCACCTCATTACCATCGTATGTTACTGTCCTGCATACTTTTGGTTTTGCATTTGCAGATTGTCCTTATGTCAATTATGTCACTTATGCTTAATGTATTGTTTTGAATGCATTGTTTTTCTCGAGGTTGACATGATTTAAAAGTAGAAGGTAATGTCATAATATGAAGAATTCATGATAGAGTAATAAAAACTCGAAACTACTCCAATATGTGTGGTGGATGCTGTACAAGTGCTTTCTATTTGAAAGCACACCTAGACACTTTGCTGTTTTGTAACGTCCCGCAGCCCAGCATTTTGGGATTTTTTGAGAATTTGGGCCATAGTCTTTGGAATATTCATTCAACCACTTGGCTTCTAAATCTCCACCCAAAATACCCCAGATTTTGCATTTTTATAAAAGATAGCTAATTTTCTGGTCTGGGATTAGCAAAGACTTTTTGTTTTTACTAAAATATGTATACTATACTTACCTATAGGGGCTTACAGCCTCCTCCCTTCATCAATTGATCTGCTCTTGTGTCATTCACATTTTACTTCAATCCAATACAGCACATAGCTTGGGATAGTGGGTCAGTATACTTAAGCCACCGGATAGCTTCACTTTTGGTGACTACATTTTCCTCTCTCACAAGGATTACACTTTTGTCTCCCTTGAGTTGTTCCACCAAATTACCCTATTTCATTTAGGTGACAAAGAAGACAGTGATGACAGGCCACAAGAAATCGAGCTCAGAACAACTGTTTATGTGTTTGAGCAGTCTGGGCCCTTCATGGAACAGACTATACTATTAACCTTAAGAGAATCAAATTTGAGACTGCCACACATTGCAGAATGCTGGGAATACCTAAGGAACACTTTGATTTGAGGGCCGGACTAGACAAGGTTAAGAAGTGGGAAATCTTCACGGATACCATGGCAGTCTATGCAATCAATATCATGCCAAAAACCCAACAAAGACTCGGCGGTGTGAAATCTATATTGCAATCTGCTCTGAAAGAAATCAAGCACACCAAGAGATCTAACTATCGCTCATTGAGACAGCTATGGTGGAACCCTCAAGATACAATACAACAAAATGTATTGTGAAAGCAAAAGGCTCTGTTGAAAAAACAAAAAAGGGATGCCAACAGGAACAAAGAGAATGTTATGTGGGCAAAACGACACGCTGATATTAAACAAAATAATAGCACATGTTTTTGGAGAACCATAAATCAATTTGTTCATTCTAACAACGACGGAATTACCTCAAATATTTCGAAGGTAGTCTGGATGAAATATCTTTGGTCTCACTTCCATGAAGTCACGGAGCTTAGCACAAAGGGGGAAAACTCCTCGGGCGCATCTGATGGTCTTAACATCAGCGTTGCGCATGCAGAAATCAATATAGGCAATGGAAGGAGGGAAGGGGCACCCGGCCTAAACGGAATACCATCTGTGCTCTATAAGCAAGAGTCAACATTTTGGGCTGAAGCACTAGAACCACTTTTCAGGGAAATAAGGATGACAAACATCCTGCCAGAGTCCTGGAGGGGATCTATCATTGCACTCATTCACAACACAGGTTATAGGTCAAAGCCTCAGAACTACGACTAGTGGCACTAATGGACAATGAGGCAAAATTATTAATGGGAATGCTACTGGAAGAGCTCCAGGCCTGGGCAGAAGCAAAGTCCGCCATCCCCATAAACCAGACCGGTTTTGCAAAAAATGTGGGGACAACCACAAATATAATAACGATGGCAATGCTCTTTGACAAGGTGGAAACGACAAGGAGCTCCCTGCATTTGTGCTTTATCGACTATTAAGCAGCCTTTGGTCATGTAAATTTAAATAGACTGTGGTCCAAACTGCATTGCTGGGGGCTCCCCCAATCTCTTCTAAACCTACTGATAAACCTGCATACTAACACCTGGGTCCAGATTAAGCTGGGTGATGGAACACACCTGTCGAGATGCATTCCAAAGGAGAAAGGGCATAAACAAGGTTGCGTTTTGGCACCTACACTTTTCAACCTGTTTATAGCTGATCTTATACCGATATAAAACGCTTGTAACTCTCATGCTCCAAAACTCGGAGACATCTTATTGCGGACTCTTATACGCGGACGATATAGTCCTGATTAGTCAAACAAGAGTAGGCCTTCAACATCTTATAAACGCTACACAGGACCATTCAAAAGAAAACGGTCTAACGATAAATTGTGAGCAGGCAGCCCAGAAGTACTTTAACATGGGTTATGCCAAGTTAACAAAAATTAGTTTTATGAAGTTTAGACTTGGCCTGCTAAGTTGCACTCAGCATTTCCCACCATGGCTGAAGGAGAAGGTGGACCCTAGGGGCCACCTATGCGGGTCAGCAGTGGAAGATCTGCTGCACCTATTATGCTCCTGCAAAAAACTCTCACAAGAAATTGATACTTGTATAGTGCACTACTCACCAGCAAGGGTCTCAAGGCGCTTGTACGAATACCGCTGTGGAACTCATCCTGGCTTTCCTTGTGAGGCGTCCACTCCTGGGGACCCCCAAGGTGGAGGCCAGGCATCCTTAGCATTGTGGGGGTCGTTGTGGAGATTAAGCAAGCTATTGCCCAGAGTTGCAGAGTGGGACTCCATGATTGGAATAGGCACCGCGGCGAGAATTATCTGGTCTGTGAAATTTTGAGCCCAAGACCCGCCGAGGAGGGGAATTGAACCCTGGTCCCGGGCTAGACCGCTGCATCAGGGTCTGCCGCTCTAACCATTGAGCCACACTTCTCCACAGAACGAAAACAATTATTAAAAGTTACATTCAACCAACGTGGAATTCGAACTAGGAGGCAGGCTGTCCTGGCTTGCTTTGCACCAAGTGATCCTCAACTAAACTGTGCCTTGGCAAAGTTTTTGACGCCATGTGAAAAGAAAATGCCGGAAATCAAATCATTGGCTGAAATCTAACTCTTTAAATTACTTTTTGCATGTATAAACAAACTAATACACCAAGGAACTATTGTGGTCAAACAAATGTGTTGTGCAGTTCTGGTCATAACGCGCCTAAAAACTGGACTTATAACTTTTGAATATTTAAAGTACAGTCTTTTTAACAGAATGTTAATGCTTTTAGAACTAAGGAGTTTTTATATGTCAAAATTGTTCAGTAATGAAATATTTATGTATTGCAATGGTTTTAACGAACTATGCAAATAAAATAAACTTCAACTTGAACTCTCTCACAAGGAGCACATCCACACACATTAGTTTCTTTCAGTCCTAGTGTTTTTAATTTTTTCTTTCTAATGTGACAGGAGAATGGTTCAGATGCATATGCCATCTTTATCAGATTCCCTCTCCTGCCAATACTGTTGTAAATTCCTTTTGAAGTGTTTTACTTTGTGACTGTTGCTATTTCACAGCATGTCAGATCAGATTGTGTCCATTTAAAACAGTTCTGCTTTGTTATTCTCTTTCTTTCTTTGATTCTTACCTTTTTCTTTCTCTCATTCTTCCTCCCACCCATCATACCTTCTTTCTCTTTTATCTTTCTTTCTTTCTTGATGCTTGCAGCCAATGTCTGACTGATTAACTTTTTTAGGTCTGTGCCATATATCTTTTGATTGTACTAAACGTTTGCCTATTATTAATTATATAATAATACATATATAATATAATATATATATATATATATATATATATATATATATATATATATATATATATATATATATATATTATATTATATATATATATATTATATATAATATATATAATATAATAATTATTATATTGCCTATTATTAATTATAATATTGTTAATTATAGTTGCTCAAGCTAGACCTCATCCATTTGTCAGTGGTTCGTTTCCTTCACAACTTGCTTCCACATACTCCAGCATGCATTATGTATCAGCTCACTATGGCTGACTTCACAACAAGTTACAGCATGCCACCCTTGCACAAGGAACATACACACGCACAAAATAGTTCCTTGGAGTGCCAGGCAGCACTATGGTAACTAGTGCATTTTTTAGATCAATAAACCTTTTTTGTGTGTAGCAAATTATTTTTGGAGAATGATGCAGTCCCAGCATATTCCCAAAAAATAAATGTTGCAATAACCGTGAGAAAAAACCCCCAAAGATTGTCAGAAGGCTGGCGCTCAAGACCAGACTTATTAGTTTTGCCAGTGCTCGTTCCTAACTGTTGTTATTTTAACCTACTTGCAGTTTGTGGTAGAAAAAAGTGTGAACCATATGGGTGATCCACAAAAGCTATATATTTTTGGGACGTAGACAAAATTATGATTTCAGCAAGGGGTAATTTGTGTAGATTGCTTAAGATTTTCCTAAATACATTGTTCAATAGAATCTAAAATAATGAAAGAAGTCAGTAAAAATAGCCAATGATTGCAATGTTTAGGTCTGTAAATTTTTAGCACAATGGTTGGTTCACAAAAGCAATATATTGTTATGTTCAATGGCCACTTATAGTTGTGAGGATATATAGGGTTTGTAGGTGCTCCAAAAAATGCAATACCAAGAGCCAGAAACTGAGCAGCAGCTTATAATGATTTGTCATTGTGTTCCAACCATATAGCATTTCACATGGTAAAATATAATGAATGAGAAATGGGTATGTAGGAAATCCATGTAGATGTGCACACGTTATTGACTTTAAAAACCATGGTTATTTGTGTATCAAAAATAAAATAATTGCAAAATTAGCCACATTGTTTCTGGTAACAGGAATGGTGTTAGAAATCTAAAGATTACAGCAGATATGAAGCATAGCCTTCGAATCTTTTCCAACTCCAGAGAGCCCTTGCCCAGCTGGGCTATCTGAATCCCTCAGGGACTAGAGAAGGTGCGTTCAGGGCCCAAAACCCCAGCAGCATAATATGTGGCTCATTCATCTAAGCTAAAGTTATTGCAGAGCACAACAGAACCCAGCACAATGACACAACACAAAGATAATAACATCATGACTAAAACAGCACAACACAGTAAAAAAAGAATGTAACAAATCAACAGTACAAAAACATCAAAACAATGCAATAATGCAGCTCAAAAACACATCACAAACACATCACCACCAGAAAAAAGAAAACAAACAAATATGCACACATATCTGTGTTCATTGCTAATTTCACAAATCTGCTATCTCTCTTTACAAATACTGTCTCACTTACCACCAAGGAAATGTGTTAACGCCAGTCAAAAATAATTTGTAATCCAGATGAAGGTCTTAAATTAGCACTTAGTGGACCGATTTCACAAAGGTAAACTGAGACGAAAGTGTAACTTTACGACTTTCGGTATTCACATAGGGCACTTACGAGTAGTAAAGTGAGACTTTTGTATCCGTTAAACTTAAGACCAAAACTTAAGTTTAAAAGAGACAAAAGTCTAACTTTACTAATCGTAAATGCCTTTGTGAATACCGAAAATCGTAAAGTTAGACTTTTGAAGTTAGAAGTCGTGTGAATCGGGCCCAGAGTGTTTAGTTTTTTAGTTTATGTAAAAGGTCCACATATACCTACGGTAAATGTTCCTACCTACAATGTCTTTCTTAAATAGAGGGGTGCTTCATTATTGTGCCTTTGGATGTTGCCCCTGAGCAATGTTATCCCATGCGCTGCATAAAGTCAGTTTATCTTTGAGCCTCTCAGCATCAAACCAACTAGTACAAAGTTTACATAAAAGAAAATCCCTCATTGCTGTTTACCCCCAAAGAAGTTACTGAAAGGACGGTTAGTGCCTCCCTTTGTTTTTACAATTAGGAACAAACTGCTTTTACAATTACAATCTTCTCAGCAGGCTAATTTGTATAAAGGTTTAAGGAAGGAAACTATTTGTGCATTTATATAAAGGAATAAGCAATGTGATGCAGGCGGTGATTGTTCTGAAGCCTGGAGAAGTAAAATATGTTAAAATTCGGTGACAAATCATGTAAAAGAATCATTTTTGAATGAAAGTGTGATACTAAAAAGGAAAAAATACAGTAAGTGCAGTAATGTCAATTTCAAACAATGAGAAGAAAACAATTGAATATCTGTAAGACACATTCCTTTAAATATAATATTTTTCTAGTTTTCTGTCAATGTAAGAATACATTGTGAGCATGCCTTATTTTCTTGCCCAAAGCAGTGCAAAAGCTGTCTTCACATTAAATGCATTTCTGAACGAAATGACATTCATATGTTACTGGGGTGGCACTAAGAACGTTTGAAGTGTAAGTATGTACTTCTCAAAGTGGTGTCAAATCCAAGATGTTTTACACAGGAACAAAGAATTGGCAATGTCATTTGCACAATTTTTGTTGATTTTGTAGTAGTTAACGAAACAGATGCTCTATGTACCAGGAAGAACACAGCACAAAGTGATTCCATAATATTTCTGCTGTTTTAACATATTATTGAGCGGAGGAAATACTTCTAGAGAAACATATTTCTTTAGGAATACATTCCATAAAGTAAAAACATCAGTTTAAAAATAGTACAGTCACAAAAAGACATATCATCAATAGTATTGTCTTCATTCAGTGCACATTATGGGGCATATACAAGCCCTATCACCATGGGCCTTATTTACAAAGCAGCTTTAAGCCACTTAACGTGGCTTAACGCTGCCTTGTGAATAAGGCCTCCTTTCATGCTATGCTTAGCGTGAAAGGGGTGGGCAGTGGGTTTTGCGGTGAATGTTCCAATACAACACCAATTGATTTTTTTTTTTTTTTCAAACACAAGTTTATTGATGTCATGTTGTAGACCAGGACATTTATTTGCCTTTCTTTGCTTTGATCTTTCTCAGGTAGAATTCCAACTCTTTGCCTTCCAAGACATAACCATCTGCCCGACCACACTGACCCGGTCTGGAAGCTATACAGGCAAGAAGCTTTCCCTGCTGGAACTGCTCTTCAAGTAGAGTGCTGATCTTCGCTATCTTTTTTCGCTCTTCATATTTCTTCATGATCTTCTTAGATCTCTTTTTGTTGAGGATCTCCTCCTCTTCAGGAGTCAGCTTAGCTCCTTTCTTGCGTCCAAGCGGCAAGGCAAAGTGGGCCTCATACCACTGCCTGTAAGGAGTGCTGTCGATCAGGACGATGCAGTTTTTCACCAGGGTCTTCGTTCGAACCAGTTCATTGTTGGAGGCATTGTAGACACCCATTGATTTTGACACTGACCCCTATTTACAAGGACAGCGTAAATAGGAGACAGCGCCAAAATGAAGACCAGGAAAACCTGGTCTTAAGTTGGCAAAACAAGGAGAAATGCTATATTTCTCCTCGTTTTGCTTTTTCCATGTGTGCTGCCTTGTGCAGCACACATGGAAAAAGCAAAAAGCCTTTTATTGTTTATGTACAGAAAAGTCCCCCTTCCTGCACATAAACAATCTTTAACAAAATGACATTTTGTTACTTCCATGTGTGCTGCATTAAGCAGCACACATAGAAGTGAAAAAATGTCATTTCCCCACTATGGTGCAAGGGTGCCTGCATTGGCACTACACTGCTAAGTATAGCGCCAGCCTAGGGGGAAACCCAAGGCTGCACCATATTCTTGTAAATGTGGTGCAGCCTTGCGTTTCTGAAGTGGTGGAGTGAGACGTTGAGCCATGAGAGCTAACACCTCACTCCGCCGCTTCTGTTGCACATATCACCCTATATATTAAAAAACAGGTGGTCATACAAAAACAAAGGGGGACATGTACAAGAGAAGTTGCGGAGTGCTGTATTTCCCAATGCGCTGGCGTCACTTTTAGTAGTGCAGCGCCAACTCAGGCACCCTTGCACCATAGTGCAAGGGAGTCTGCGTGCAGAGGAAAGATTGTTTATCAGGAAGGTCTCCCTTCCTGTACATAAACAATCATGAAATTCCATTTTGTCACTTCTATGTGTGCTGCTTAATGCAGCGCACATGGAAGTAACAAATTGACATTTTTTTTAAACAATTGTTTATGTGCAGTAAGGGGGACCTTCCTGTACCTAATTAATAAAAGGCAGTTTTTTTTTTTTATGTGTGCTGCACAAGGTAGCACAGAAGGAAAAAGCAGAAATGAGGAGAAATACCGCATTTCCCCTCATTTTGCCAATTTAAGACCAGGTTTTACCTGGTCTTAATTTTGGCGATGCATCTTATTTACGCTGCCCCTGTAAATAGTGGGCAGCGTCAAAATTAATGGGTGCAGCGGTGGAACTCCCAACACAACACCCACTGCCCAACCCTTTCACTCTAAGCATAGAACGAAAGGGGGTCTTATTTACAAGGCAGCTTTAAGCCACAGCCCCTATTGCCACGGAAATGTCACAAAAAGTGGCTTTCCGGTGGAAACAGGGGTTTCTACATATGCCCCATTGTATTTGCATGCGAAAGCAATATAGTTCAAATCTTGAAGGAATTACTGTCAGCACAAAGAGCAAATCTATATTAAAACTATACAAGAAAGATGTACTTATAAAGTCACACCAGACAACATTTATCAGAAGAAAAATGCCCAGTAAATACCAGCAGATGCAGATTTTAGTGTAGTAAATATTACATTTGCAAGTTTGTTTCCAAAAACTTGTGATAGGTGAAAAAGAATCCAATAAATACAGAATACCCAACTGGTAATGAGGGCCTATATCATGATAGGCCATGGTTTGGTGGCTCAGTGGACTAAAGCAGCCACTGCAGCAACCTGTGTTCGACCTCATGCTCACAGATCCAAATCCCAGCGGGTCCACTCAGCCTTTCATCCAACTGAGGTCGATAAAATGAGAACCATTGAGTTGGGTAACAATAAACATCTGTTATTCAGCGCCAAGGCACCTATGGGTAATCGTGTGCTTTATAAATACATATGTAATGTTTAAAGGCATAGTTTGCTACTTTTGTCAAGTTGATAAATCTATCTCCTTAGTTTTCTTAAAATACTGTCTTAAAGGTGTCTGGTCTATTAAACTTCTAATGAAGTGATAAGATTAATTCAATCTACATTTCACATGGCAAACATAAAGTACAAGTTGTTGGGAAGTCCAAAGTCTACCGTAACTGACCACGCTCACTTCTGCTGGTGTGACCATGGAAAGAAGAGGAGAGAAGTCGTCAGCAGCAGCTTAAAAGGGAATTTGGGGCAGTGATATTTTACTCCACTTGCAATAAATGATTACAAACGAGCAGTGACATGTTTTTATTATTGTCGTGTTCTTAGATCAAGATGCACCAGTAGTATAAAATGTAGCCCAGGACTTTACAGAAAAAAAATTCAAGTTTGCTACTAATTATGTATGTTAATTAAATCCAACTTTCCATACTCTGATATTTTTTCTTTTACTGGATATGAATTTGGTATGCTGTTCCAGCATTCTAAATATCTTTTATATGTAGTATTTTAAGTATGCATTTAAAAGTTGGGCAGGTAGAAACCTAATGATACACAAGTCCTTTCAGTGAAAAGGCCCAAAACCTATTTCACTGTAGTAAGACTAACTGTCCCATAGGAAACATTGGGGTGCAAGGTTAAATTTAACCCCTTGACTACAGGCATCGGTCAGTGGTTGACTGCTGCACTCCCTCCCTTGCACATCTGTCGGCCATTGGCTAACAGTGGGGAGGGGTATAAAGGAACCTCTGGTGTTTTCGTAACAGACGATTTCCTTTTCCTTAATTGCAGCTCAGGAAGACCTTCCCGAGCAGTCTGATTTTTTTTCTGTACTATGATCAGCACCCAGGGTGCAGTGACATCAGGGCCAGCTCTAGGGCGATGCAACTGGTGCCACTGTACCAGGTGCTAACTCTTCGAGGGGGCGCCATGTTTGGAAGTATTTTATGGTTTCAAAGGCACCAGCTGCTGCATTGCTGGCCTCCCCAATTTTCATACAAAAATTAAAATGTCAAGATAGCACAGTGACTAATGTTTTTCCTGGAGAGAGAAGGAGTTTTGTCAAGTGGAAGTTTTAACTCATGTTATGGTAGCATGGGATGTTAATGTCCCTGCTGCAAAAAATGTGTACCATGCAGATCACAAAGTACATATAGTTTAAATTGATCAGTGCTTTTGTCAGAGAGATCCTTTTGTTACTACCAGTGTATATGTGGAAATCCTAACATGTAACAGCGAGCTAATAAATATCATCAAAGAGCTGCATGCAAACTGCAAGGTATAGATTAGAGCATTATGATGTTTTCCTCCGTCTTTCATTTTTCTAATGTTTCAAAAAGGGTTCATTTTGGTAAAAAGAGAAAATCCTTATTATTAAATTTAACCCCAAACCAGGGAGTTATGTTCTACCAGCATGGATGACATTTGACTCACCTTGTAGTCTTCTGGCTTATGTAACATTTCCTATACACTGATTTACACTGATTTACACACATACGATTGATTGTCTCTGTGTAAAGTGTGTGTGTGATGTAAAGTGCTGTAGTAGTGAGGGGATCTGTGGGGGGGGGGCACCAACAAACATTATTGCACAGGGTACCACCAGTGCTAAAGCCAGCCCTGACTGACATCATTACATGTAAAGTGAAATGAGCCAATTGGCTTGTTTTACTTTCACTCCATTAATACTCAAGGGGTATATCTCAGTCCACAAGCACTGATTTTCTAGGGAGAGTTAACAATGGAAAGAAGAGACAATGCCCTTTCTAATGGTACCTCTGCCCAGTCGATCCCAGCTTAGGGATCACCACAGGAAAGTGATTCCCAAGCAGGGATCCACCCACTAAAAACCTGGGATTTAGGGGATTGGCCCTGTTAGAAATGGGGTCTCTAGGAGGCAGAGATAGGAACCTTTGTCCGAATACAGACCTTTTCTACTAGTCAGGGTAAGGGGGATACACACTTTAGATAACCCCTGCTCACCCGCTTGTTAGACAGGCTTATCCCAAAGGCAATTTGTAAAGTATTTGTACCAACACACACCGTAACACAGTGAAAACACCACAAAAGGATACAACACCAGTTTAGAAAAATAAAATATCTTTATCTAAACTAAACAATACCAAAAACATAAAAATCCAACATACACAGTTAAAACCATGACCTTCAAAATGTTTCAAAAGCTTGTGCCATAGATAATGTTTGATGCGTGACTTTCACCAAAGTATCTGTAGATCCAAAAGCCAAACATCTGCAGAGTCTGAAAACAAAGAGATGTGACACTCCTGATAGCTTGGGGAGGCAATGCGACAGTCCTGCTGCACGCAGAAGAAGGGTTGCATTGAATCCAGTCTGTATGGGGAATGATGCCTCGATTCTTTGTGACAATTCCAGTCCACAGGTGATGCGTAGGATGAACTTCCTGCACAGGTATGATGCATGAAAATCTGGGATGCATCAGCGATCAATGCGATGAGCGGCGCTACGTCAGTCCTCTTCAGCCGGGACCCTTCAATGCTTCGATTCTTGCAGCTGCATCAGGCGTTGTGGCAGTTTCCGTAGCAGTGCAGCGATGCGTGGAATTTGTGCTTTGAGAAAACAGCTGAAAGAAGAGCAATGCTTCAATTTCTTTTAGTTCTTTGAGTCTCTTCTTTCTTCCTGCTCCCAAACAGCAGCAACAACCTCTAGAGGCCCAAAACTTAGTACGGGCACCTCTTGGCAGGTCGGACTTCACAGAAACAGAGGTCAGGGGTGCTGGGGGTCCCTTAGACTTCAGAATGGGATACCAGCACACTTCGGACCCTTGGAGATCTCCTTCAAGCAGGGGACACAGCACACAGAAAAGTCATTTTCCTTTCCTTGGCAGAAACAGCAACTGCAGTCCAACCACACACACCACACAGCAAAGGGGCAGTACTTCACCTCAGTCTCTCCAGCTCTTCTCCTTGGCAAAGGTTCTTCTTGAATTCCAGGGATGATCTAAAATCTGGGATTTTGGGTCTGATGCTCGTACTCCAAAATGTCTTTGTTCTCTTTGTGCAGGGGGCTCTGACCCCAGTTCCACCCAGTTCTGCTTTCACTGGTGCAGCATGACCACAAGAGGTGGAGACGTCATTGTACAAGGGAGATAGACTCCATCAGGTGCAAGGTAAATCTCCTCCTACCACTCTATGTGCAGCCAGTGTCTATTCAGCTCAGGGCTGAGTCATCCAGGAAGGGCCAGGCACACCTAAACCCCCCCAGAGGCTGTCTACAGGGAATGCACATCCTCTGTCTCTGTCACACTGAAACCAAACAGTCAATCTACAAACAGGCAGAGGTACACAGGATGGGCACTGTGAACAGCATTTATCACAATGCTAAGGGGCGAACTGTGCTGGGAGGTGAGGCAGTGTGCTCCCATCCCCTTCTGTTTGAAAAGGCACCCTTGAGCAAATGAGCTGACGAGCTCTTGGAGATGCACCTGTGCGCCAGAGAGAGGTACTGAGACCTGAGAGACTGTGGCAGCCTTTCCAGCATCCCCAGAAGGAAGTTTCGTTTTTTATCTCTACTGATGAAGGATAAAATCCAGAAACACATGTGTCAAGAGATTCACAGCACTAACCTGCACCAACTTTGGTGAACCACTGCAGATAAAATTCAAGTAAGAAATCCCTGTGAACTGCATTTACCACAATGCTAGGGGGCGAACTGTGCTGGGAGGTGAGGCAGTGTGCTCCCATCCCCCTTCTGTTTGAAAAGGCACCCTTGAGCCACTGAGCTGACAAGCTCTTGGAGATGCACCTGTGCACCAGAGAGAGGTACTGAGACCTGAGAGATTGTGGCAGCCTTTCCAGCATCCCCAGAAGGATTTTTTTTGTTTTTTATCTCTACTGATGAAGGATAAAATACAGAAACACATGTGTCAAGAGATGTATAGCACTAACCTGCACCACCTTTGTTGAACCACTACAGCTAAAATTCAAGTAAGAAATCACTGTGAACTGCATTCACCACAATGCTAAGGGGCGAACTGTGCTGGGAAGTGAGGCAGGGTGCTCCCTTCCCTCTTCTGTTTGAAAAGGCTCCCATGAGCCACTGAGCTGATGAGCTCTTGGAGATGCACCTGTGCGCCAGAGAAAGGTACGGAGACCTGAGAGACTGTGGCAGCCTTTCCAGCAACCCCAGGAGGAATTTTCGTCTTTTATCTCTACTGATGAAGGATAAAATCCAGAAACACATGTGTCTAGAGATTTACAGCACTAACCTGCACCAACTTTGGTGAACCACTGCAGATAAAAGTCATGTAAGAAATTACTATGAACTGCATTTACCACAATGCTAAGGGGCGAACTGTGCTGGGAAGTGAGGCAGTGTGCTAAAAATCCCCCTACTGTTTCAAAAGGCTCCCTTGAGCCACTGAGCTGATGAACTCTTGGAGATGCACCTGTGCACCAGAGAGAGGTACTGAGACCTGAGAGACTGTGGCAGCCTTTCCAGCAACCCCAGAAGGAATTTTCGTTTTTTATCTCTACTGATAAAGGATACAATCCAGAAACACATGTGTCTAGAGATTTACAGCACTAGCCTGCAGCAACATGGGTGAACCACTACTGCAAAAATTCAAGTAAGAAATCACTGTGAACTGCATTTACCACAATGCTAAGGGGCAAACTGTGCTGGGTGGTGAGGCAGTGTGCTCCCACCCCCCTTCTGTTTTAAAAGGCTCCCTTGAGCCACTGACCTGACGAGCTCTTGGAGATGTACCTGTGCACCAGAGAGAGGTACTGAGAACAGAGTACTGTGGCAGCCTTTCCAGCAACCCCAGAATGAATTTTTGTTTTTTATCTCTACTGATGAAGGATAAAATCCAAAACACATGTGTCTAGAGATTTACAGCACTAACTTCCACCAACTTTGGCAAACCACTACAGCTAAAATTCAAGCAAACAATCACTGTGAACTGCTATTACCTCAATGCTAAGGGGCGAACTGTGCTGGGAGGTGAGGCATTGTGCTCCTATCACCCTTCTGTTTGAAAAGTCTCCCTTGAGCCACTGAGCTGACAAGCTCTTGGAGATACACCTGTGCGCCAGAGAGGAGTACTGAGATATGAGAGACTGTGGCAGCCTTTCCAGCAACCCCAGAAGGAATTTTCGTTTTTATCTCTACTGATGAAGGATAAAATCCAGAAACACATGTGTCTAGAGATTTATAGCACTAACCTGCACAAACTTTGGTGAACCTCTACAGCTAAAATTCAAGTAAGAAATCACTCTGAAGTGCATTTACCACAATGCTAAGGGGCGAACTGTGCTGGGAGATGAGGCAGTGTGCTCCCATCCCCCTTCTAGTTGAAAAGGCTCCCTTGAGCCTCTGAGCTGACGAACTCTTGGAGATGCACCTGTGCACCAGAGCAAGGTACTGAGACCTGAGAGACTGTGGCAGCCTTTCCAGCAACCCCAGAAGGAATTCTATTTTTTATCTCAACTGATGAAGGATTATTTCCAGAAACACATGTCTATAGAGATTTATATCACTTACCTGCACCAACGTTGGTGAACCACTACAGCTAAAATTCAAGTAAGAAATTAATGTGAACTGCATTTACCACAATGCTAAGGGGTGAACTGTGCTGGGAGGTGAGGCAGTGTGCTCCCATCCCCCTTCTGTTTGAAAAGGCTCCCTTGAGCCACTGACCTGACGAGCTCTTGGAGATGTACCTGTGCACCAGAGAGAAGTACTGAGACCTGAGAGACTGTGGCAGCCTTTCCAGCAACCCCAGAATGAATTTTAGTTTTTTATTTCTACTGATGAAGGATAAAATCCAGAAACACATGTGTCTAGAGATTTACAGCACTAACCTGCACCAACTTTGGCAAACAACTACAGCTAAAATTCAAGTACGAAATCACTGTGAATTGCATTTACCACAATGCTAAGGGGCGAACTGTGCTGGGAGGTGAGGCAGTGTGCTTCCATCCCCCTTCTGTTTGAAAAGGCTCCCCTGAGCCACTGAGCTGACTAGCTCTTGGAGATGCACCTGTGCACCAGAGAGAGGTATTGAGACCTGAGAGACTGTGGCAGCCTTTCCAGCAACCCCAGAAAGATTTTTTGTTTTTTATCTCTACTGATGAAGGATAAAATACAGAAGCACATGTGTCTAGAGATTTACAGCTCTAACCTGCACCAACTTTGGTGAACCACTACAGCTAAAATTCAAGTAAGAAATCACTGTGAACTACATTTACCACAATGCTAGGTGGCGAACTGTGCTGGGAGGTGAGGCAGTGTGCTCCCATCCCCTTCTGTTTGAAAAAGGCTCCCTTTAGCCACTGAGCTGATGAGCTCTTAGAGATGCACCTGTGCACCAGAGAGAGGTACTGAGACCTGAGAGTCTGTGGCAGCCTTGCCAGCAACCCTAGAAGGAATTTTCGTTTTTTATCCCTACTGATGAAGGATACAATCCAGAAACACATGTGTCTAGAGATTTACAGCACTGACCTCCACCAACTTTGGCGAACCACTACAGCTAAAATTCAAGTAAGAAATCAATGTGAACTGTATTTACCACAATGGTAAGGGGCAAACTGTGCTGGGAGGTGAGGCAGTGTGCTTCCAACCCCTTCTGTACAACGGATGGTTGAACAGAATAGCCACTTTCTAAAAGTGCTAGTTTTTAAACACAGAATTTAAAAACCATCTTTAGTAAACAATGTGTTCTTAAATCGTTAGTTTAGGAATACCAAACTCCATTTTTCCATCTTATCTCTATGGAAAGATATGCTTTTAAAATGTTACAAAGCATCCCCCATTCTGTCAAATGGGGCCAGATAGTGAAAACTAAATTGGCAGTATTTCTCTTTCAGGACATGTTACACACACACTAGTACATGTCCTACCTTTCCCTAATGCGGCACTCTGCCCTGGGGGGTGCCTTGGGCTCACCATAGGGGTGTCCCATGTGTAAGAAAAAGGAAGGGTAGGGCCTGGCAAGTGGGTGCACTTGCCAAGTCGACATGGCAGTTAACAAACTGCGCACAGGGCAGCGGTGGCATGCCTGAGACCTCTTATCAGGGCTACTCATGTGGGTGGCACAATCAGTGCTGCAGGCCAACTAGTAGCATTAGCACTTGCACTTTCACACTGACCAGCACTGGCAAATTGCTCAAACGATCTAAGCCAGCAAAAGAAAAATCCAGCACAGCATCAAAAACACAGGAGGCTAAGGCAAAAATTCAGGAAAAACTATGCCAAGGATGCCAGGTCTAATGGGCCCCTATTACTAGGGCTTTTGCTCCACCTCACTTCCATAAATATACGCCTTTTTGTACTCCCAGGGTGGTCGATGGGGTTGATTATCTCCAATGTGCCCTTCTGGGAGGCCGAAAGCTCACTACACACCTGGGATGGTAAAATAAATATAGAGGTGGGTCTGCCCACCATGGGCCTGGCCATGCCCTCACCCTCAAAAAGACACTAACTGTCTTTCTGCCCACCCGGGGGCAGATTGGTTAATTTACCTCTAATCTGGCCGCAGGCCGGCACCAGGGTTGGTAAAAAAATAAATATGAGGTGAGGGGGTTTGGCCATGCCCTCACTCTAAAAAGGCTCACACAGTCTTTCTGCCCACCCACCAGAGGGCGAATGGGGCAATTTACACCGATCTGCCCCCCAGGGGCCAAGAAGTCCAATACACGTTGGGGAGAGGTAAACAAAAAACATAGGGTTGGTGGCTGCCCATCATGCCCATCTAGTTTTAAAAAATATCTATTGTTGACTGGTTACCACGGTGGCAGCTAAGCATTGCCCCAGATACTGAAGCTGTCTCTATCACTGATCTCTCCATGTAGCGCTTTAGGGCTTTTTGTGTTGATAACTCTTGGCCCACCCACACAAGTGAGGTACTGTTATTTTCAGGAGACATGTGGGATTTCTGGGTGGTCTGAAGAGTGTGGTTTTCCACAGATTCCAAACATTTCACACACAAAACATTTGCGTTTTTAGTCAAAGTTTGAGGTTTGCAAGGGTCCTGGGTAAGACAACTTTGTGAGACCTACACAGGTCAACCCACCCTGTGTTTCAATGGGTGTCTACTTTTAAAAAAACACAATTTTGCTAAGTTTCCCCAGGTGCCAGATGAGCTATGGTCCAAAATCCACACCTACCCATATTGCCAAAAAGGTTCTGTTTTCAGTGGAAAAAATATGATGTGGCCTTGTTGTGTTTTTGATACTTTTGTGCTGCTGCCACTAGGCCTGCACACAAAAGTGAGGAACTATTTTTATCAGGAGACCTGCGTAAATTCTGGATGGTAAAGCATGTGGAAACAGAAAAGTAGAACATTTGTTCTTACCAATTGCATTTCTCTGCTTTTGCATCTTCAAATATAATCCAGCATTTCGAAATTGCCCTCTGAATCAGATGCTAGTATGTGTATTCATAAATTCAGAGATATACGCATATCCCCTGCTCTGAAACTTCCTATCCAGTGTTCATGTTAGAGCGGTTCTTTGAGTTCAAATGGACAAGAAAACTTGAACCCTTCATAGACCTTATAGAAAAACCTCTGGACAGATCACTTTACCTAAAACTTAGGCTCAGGACTTTACCGGTGAACGATTTCACCTCTGGGTGGAATAACGAGGTGATCTATCAAAAGCCTGTCCTGGATGTGCAGCCCCCAATGAGTCTGTGGAGCATTTTCTCTTTGCCTGTCCGGAATATAGGGTCGCTAGGAAGGTATGGCTAAAACCACTATGCAAGGGGCTGGGCCTTAGGTGTCACAAAATGGCTCTACGGGTCCTTTGCACTGACACGTTCTCTACCACTATGGTGTGCGGGGTAGCCAAATACTTGGGTAGTGCATGGCAGACACGTTTAGGGAGGGCTAACCCACCCCGATCTAACCTAATCATCTGAAGGTCCTATGACAGGGAGTCAACCATGGGTTTTATCTATCTGTTTTTAGTGCATATTTTTATTGATTTTAGAATTTGGGTAATATGCAATGCTGTATGTACATAAGGATTGATGGGTTCCTGTCCTTTATCCATTTAATGTTTGCACAAACTGTATACTTTTATGATGAAATGCTGTATGTACATAAGGGTTGGTGGGTTCCTGACTTTTATCTTTTTAATGTACTGTATAAATTGTATACTTTTATGATGACATTTTTTATCGAATAAAGTACTACTACTACTACTACTGTTAGAAATACCTATTTGTTTGAGACCCATTTTTCACTCTATATATTTTACCATATGAATTGCTCTATATTCGATATACAATGAAAAACCATTGTAAGGTCCAACTCAGTTGTTGACTCTTGCTAGCTGAAGTATTTGTACCACCTACAAACCCTATATATCCCTGCAACTAGAAGAGTTTACTGGACGTAATGATATATTGCTTTTATAAATCAGCCACCGTGACAAGAATTTACAGATGAAAATGTTGCCACAAATGACCATTTTACATTCTCATTTTTTATATTTTTTTTATTTCAACAGTCGGAAAAATCTTCCGAGGTCATATGTGTAGACCTACACAAATTACTGCTGTTAGACTTGGCATCTTCGGTGTGGTTTCCCCTGAATTTTTTCCTCTACCTCCTGTATTTTTGTTGCTGTGCTGGATTTATTTTTTCCTGGTTTGGATGCTTTGGCTACTGCTAATCAGTGCAAGTACTCTCTGTGTAATTTGGTATTACAATTGGTTCTCCCTGATTGGCATATTTGTTTGCTGGTAAGTCCCTAGTAAATTGCACTGAGTGTGCCAGGGACTGTACATCAAATGCTACTATGGGCCTGCATCACTGATTGTGCCACCCATACGAGTAGCCCTAAAAAGGTATCTCAAACCTGCCACTGCAGTGTCTGTGCACAGTTTTAAACTGCCATGTCGACCTGCCAAGTGCACCTACTTGCCAGACCCTAACCTTCCCTTTTCTTACATGTAAGACACCCCTATGGTAGGCCAAGGTACCCTCATGGGCAGGGTGCAGTGAATGTGATGGTTAGCACATGTGTGTGTGTGTGTGACATGTCCTGAAAGTTAAATACTGCCAAGTTCGCTCTTCACTATTGAATGGCTATCTGCCCATAGCATAGAATGGGGAATACATTGTAACATCTTACAAATATAACCTTCCATTGGGACAATATGATGAAATAATGTTTAGGCTCTCTGAACTCACAATTTAACAACACATCTTTTGGGAAAGTTGTGTGTTTCCAAAATGCCACTTTTAGAAAGTACTTTACTTGTAGTTTAAAGACCAGCAACGTTTGAAAACGAATATTTTTTTGCTAGCTACTATCTGGACTTACTTCCTACGGATGTTGCTACACCGGGGGTGCGGGGGATTATGTGTGAGGCACGGAAATATTAGACATCCTCAAGGTTACATATTAAGCGATGTAGGTGTTGCTGGAAATTGTAGTTTACTGACCCACAACATTGGAAAACTAATCTTAATAGCGTAATCCTACTGGTTTTGCTGCACATTGGTTTGTTTTGATGTGGTCTTGTTTGTGAAAAGTAACGTAAAAGTCTAACACATTGGTCAAAATTTGTGTTTTTTTTATATATTAGTGTAAATTGTGATATATGTAAATGTATGTAGTATATGTCAAAAACCTGTTGTGTTTCTACGTGAAGGCCAAAGTCCTTTTGAAAAAAAGTGAGAATTTGAAAAAACAGGGTGAATAAAAAACCCAATCACGGAAAGAATATAGCCTGGTTTGTTTAAAAATAACAAGTATAAATGACAGGGATACCAAGTAATTCATTGTTTAAAGTATATAAGAAGGCCCTACTTGGTTCCAGTCTGTCGGGCCTATCCCCCCTTGTTTTGTAACTTTTAGAAAGTAGGCATTTTCTTGTTTAACCATTCTGTGTACCTCGGTCTGTTTGTGGATTGACTGTCTGGTTTTAGAGTGACAGTGGCTGGGGATGTGCATTCATTGTAGAAAGATACCAGGGGGTTTAAGGTGTGCCTCACCTTTCCTGATGACTCAGAACTGAGCTAAATAGGGCTTGGCAAAGACTGGAACTTTGCTGTAAACCTGCTTGAAGAAGAATCTCCAAGGGCCTGTGTGTGCTGGCCTCCTGTTTTGAAGTCTCAGTAGCACAAAGACCTCACCTCCAGCTCCCCTGAACTCTGCTGCTAAGAGGTCTGACCTGTCAGGAGGTGCTGATTCCAGTTTGGGGCTTCTGGAGGTTGTTCCTTCTGTTGGGAAGCAGGAAGAAACCTGAACAACTGAGAAAAATGACGCATGTTTCTTCTTGCAGGTGCTTTTCCAAAGACAGAACCCCCATGCGAGAAGAATCTCCATGCACCATTGTGAGCTGCAGAGACAACGCAGTGCCTATCTCTACTGAAGGAACTGATGAATTGTGGGATTACGACAGAAGAAACCGACGGAGCACAACTTGCTGCCACAGCCATCGCCGACGCATCCCAGATTTCCACGTATCGCACCTGTGCAACAAGTTTTCCAGACGCATCATCCGCAGACCCGAACCTTCTTGGAGTCTATGCATCATTTCCCCCTACATTCCAGATTTGATGCATCACTGTTGCATTGCTTCCCCAAGGACTCAGGAACTTGCTCTTGTGAAATGTGACGCATCTACAGGTACTTTGTACAGAATCAGATATCCATAGTTTTCTATGGAATCAGTTGCTTGAAACCTTTTAAAAGTTATATTCTTATTACATGTATGTTTGATTTTAGGAATTTGGTGTTGTTAAGTTTAGATAAAGATACTTTATTTTTTCTAAACTAGTGTGGTGTCCATTTGTGGTGTTATCACTGTATTATTATGTGTTTTTAGTGCAAATACTCTACACATTGCCTTTGGAATAATTGTCTGCTCTTGCCAAGCTACCCAGGTGGTGAGCAGGGGTTATCTAAAGTGTGTGTCCCCCTTACCCTGACTAGAAACAAGAGTCACTGTTTGGACAGGGGTACCTACCTCTGCCAACTGCAGCACCCCATTTCTAACATTGGTGGTCAGCAGTGAAGATTTGAACTTATATTTGCACTTGACCGACTGGGATTGGTGTACATCATTAGTTTAGTTCAGACCACTATGCAACCACATACTGTGCTTTATCTTTGGTTCTATTTTTGATCTGACCTTGAAGTATCCACACATCTTGTCTCTAAATGGTAAACCAGCAAGTGAGGCTGCAGAATTGGAGTTTGGCATTGACATGTTATGTAGTTACAAAGCAGATCAACTCAAGCAAGTGCTTTGGATGTCTTATGATGAGCAACCCTAGGATGGAGGAGCTACAGAAAGTCTTCGGAGCCTGGAGGGAGACCAGACAAGCAGGGGAAATAAATGATGCAGGTGTGGATGGAGGTGTGCCACAAGGCAGCTTCAGATACAAGGATTTGCCTGCTGGGAGAGCAGTCTCTGTGGGTGTCAGCAATATTTCTTCCAGGAATTTGTCCCCTGAGGATTTACAGGAAAGGCAAAGGGCCAGAGAGCATGAGATGGAAGTCATGAGGCTCAAGATGAAGCAAATGGAAATGGAAATCCAGAAAAAGGCAAAGAAGAGCAAGAACGGTCATGCCTTGGAAGAGAAAATGTTACTTTTACCCCTTGAACTAAGCATGACAGAGCTGGACCTCAAGGTCAAACAGGTGTAGTTCAGTTAAATGGTGGCAGCATACAGCCAGTGCAAAGGGGTGAGGTTTACACTCCCGAGGACCTCGTGCAGGATTTCCAGAAGGTTATTTATGATTGGTTTGTATCCTATGAGGCAGCACTAGCTATGAATGAGGTCCCTGAGAAGAATTGGGGGGTGGGCCTGTGGAGACACTTTGAGGTCAGTGGGAGAGAACATCCTGACACCTTTGGAGGAGGTGGGTGCTCTGTCCTACCCGATTATGAAGAAGGCTTTATGCCTCAGGTATGGGCTCACACCGGAGCAGTACCGGGAAATGTTTAGGTCTTTCAAGAAGCTTAAATCCAATACATGGGTTGAGTGTGTAAATCTTTATTGCAAAGCACTGGATGGTTGGATAAAGGGCAGCAAGGTAACTGATTACCAGGGGTTTTACAATCTGATTGGTTGGGAGCACATGAGTAGTCTTTGTGCTCCAGAGCTGCACCAGCATCTGATGGATAATAAGCTGACTGATGCCAGGAAGCTTGCTCAGGAGGCAGACAGCTAGACAAGTTCTCAGGGCCCATGGGTGGTATGCAGGAAACCCAGCCAAAGGTGGACAGGGTGCCCAACAGAAGAATGGGGGACAAGGGTAACTAAAAGGATTTATTTAAATGGGTCCAACATTTTTCCCAGAGTAAAGATTCCCAACCCCCGAGTTCTAAGGAGCCATGACCCCCTAATGGTAGGCCAGACAACTGGGGTCCATACAAGTGTTATGCATGTTGTCAGGAGGGTCACATGCAGAATGACCCCAAGTTCCCCAAGGCACCACCAGCAACCTCTGGTGCTTTATCACTGGGGTTAGTTAGTGTAGTGCTGGGAGAGGAGTTGGTTCCTAATGAGGGTGGGGAGCCAGGTGGGATGACCATGAGGTCCATGAAACCTGCCTGCAGGATAACACTAAAAGGTAACTGCATCAATGGGAGGAGGGTGGAGGCTTTTAGAGACACCAGAGCCAGTGTAACAACTGTCAGATGTTAATGGGTGTCTGAAGAGCATGTCATCCCCAATGTGCTTCACACTGTAGTTGCTGCAGACAACTCTGAGTGTCTGTTTAATGTGGCGCAGGTTCCCTTTGAGTGGGGGGATCTCAGGTTCCTTGAAGGTCATTGTATGTCTATCCATGCCTGTTGCATGCCTACTTGTCAATTAACTGGAAAGGAAAGTTCCTCTTGGCAGGAAGTGGAGCGCCAGGCTCATTTAAAGATGATGGTACTGCCTGAGTGGACCTGTGTGACCACTCGGTCAAAGGCAGTCAGTAGGGGTACTAAAGAGTACCTGGGACCTGAAACAGTGGCCCAGGTGCCTGCCTGAAACAGAAGGGGCAGAGGGCATGATAATCCTGCCTACCTGGATACTCATTGGATTTGGGATGTCTATCTGTTCATATCAAGCTACCCAGGGGTGAGCAGGGGTTATCTAAAGTGTGTATCCCCCTTACATTGACTAGAAACAAAGGTCCCTATTTTGGATAAAGGTAACTAACTTTGCCAACAAGAGACCCTCATTTCTAGCAACCTCTTGATGAATTTAAAATGTTGTCTAAATTTCAGAAATGTACAGCTTTCCAAGATCACATTTGGGTTTCTCAAACCAGGTTCCACAACAAACTGGAAGTAGGTCGAAAGTACAACAATTCTGAAAAATTAGCTACCTCTTAGATAAATGACAAAACTGTGGTAAACAAATAGATATTTTTGATTCAACTCTGCATGTCCCTAAAAACTGGGAAAATGGTGACTTTAGCACAGTTCAGTTTCACACACAAGTCTTTATTCGGTACATTAACCATAAAAGACATCACAAGATAAAAAACAAACATTTTAAAACGTACAATACATTGTTAAAACCAACATAATACATACTTGCAGGATACATACTTATTTTCTCTAGTTGTTCAAATAAAAAAAAGAGCGATATTTCTACAGACGCACTTTAAGGAAAAAGACAGCAAAAAAGAAAGACCGACCATGCTATGAATTTTTTTCGTTTCAGCTAGATATATAATGAACTAGGATAGAAGTCACATATGCTTCATGTAGATATAGGACCATCACCTATTTGAGGCTGCCAAGATTGGAGAAAAGGAACCACATAGTTAGACCTAAATTTAACAAGAACCAGATCGCCCAGCAGTCCTTGCGTAGAGGTCCTAGCCAGCCCACCCTTCTGACACTAAGTATGGTCCCATCAATATTTGGCGGTAGAGGTCTGTTTTTGGTTAGCCAAAATGAGACCTTGTTTCGAAGGTCCGTATGGCTTTCATGTTTCCCCCTTGTAAGTTCAGGTTCTCCCGAGAGCACACACACAATAGGGGCGGCCTCTGGAGGCAAATGTAGATGCTTAGAAGTGGGCGACATAGTGTTACGAATGACCATGGTTTCCTTATTTAGAGGCAATTGTTTATTTAGCCCTACTGTAGGGCGGGAGCTATGTACATTTTTAACAAGGGGATCCAAGCTATTCACATTCCGAGTTGCTGACTGATAATGGGTGGTCTTGCTTTGTACGGGGTTTTCCGGCATTTGTGTGGCTACTAAAGGCTGTAATTGAGTAGGTGTAGATATAGTTTTTACAGGTAATGAATTGGCCTTAATTGCTTCCTCGACGGCCATAAGCCTATCCCCTAAACTGACCATTTTGTCCATCAGGGGGGACAATATAGTCTTTAATAAGTTCTCGATTGAAGCCAGAAAAGAAGCGTGGATAGGTGGATTCAATGTGTCAGTGTTAGAAGTATTAGTAGATAACGGATGAGGATTTGTTTTCTGTAGCTTGGCCCGTCTCCCAAGATGATTAACCCCTTCTCGCTTCCTTTTGGCAATGATAGGCTGGGCAGGATTGGCGATCAATGCCAAAGGCGAATTTACTTTTGATCGTGTTAAAGGGGGCTCATCCTGTGTACTAAGGGTTAGTAGGGATTGATTGCAGGGCCGAGGGCTAATATTTGATATGGCGCAGATGGGTGGATTAGTTTCCACATTGACAGGTTTCACGTGTTCATACTTAGTTTTACACAGGTTGTTTAGTTCCTCCAGTAATGATATCTCGGGAGCAGGGTCAAAAAAACTGTAAAGGAGAGAACATATTGAGCAAACTATCCAGGGCGGGAGATCGCTCTAATCGCTCTAGGTCCCTAACAATGGGGAGCGTTAGCCTCTTTAGATAGTGGTCCAATGTTCCTCTGATCATGCCACTGTGCGCGGCATCGTTCCTGTAACCCCCCGTGCAGGTGAAGACATCAGCCATCTTTCCGACATAAACAGTTCAGAGATGCCACTTTGTAGACAAAATAGGAGGGACCTATTTGTTAAGGGGGACATGTAAAGGGAAACAGTACCTTTAGTGCATATTCCGCATCTCCGCGAAATGAGACAAGGGGAATGGCCCCGCCCCGACCTCCTCTGGCCTCTGATGGCCTTAGATGGCCCCGCCCTTGTCCCGGGCTTCTCCCGGCCCGCTCCCGCTCGCTCCCGCAACGCGGGGGGAAGCGCTGATCTTTATGCGCCTCCTGGCGCGGTTTCACCCAGCGCGGCTTCCGGCCGCTGGGGCTGCTGGGAAATGGAGTCCCCCGGCACTGCCTTCCTCTGTGCAGCGCTCGTCCGTCAGTGAAAGTGACCAGCTACGGCGGCGCTCACCGGCAACACAAGGTGAGGCGCCGCAAACACCACAGACACCCCAGGCAGGATTCTTACTCCCCCGCTCAGCCAGGGGAAGCGCTGATCTTTATGCGCCTCCTGACGCGGTTTCACCCAGCGCGGCTTCCGGCCGCTGAGGCTGCTGGGAAATGGAGTCCCCCGGCTCTGCCTTCCTCTGTGCAGCGCTCGTCCGTCAGTGAAAGTGACCAGCTACGGTGGCGCTCACCGGCAACACAAGGTGAGGCGCCGCAAACACCACAGACACCCCAGGCAGGATTCTTACTCCCCCGCTCAGCCGGGGGAAGCGCTGATCTTTATGCGCCTCCTGGCGCGGTTTCACCCAGCGCGGCTTCCGGCCGCTGGGGCTGCTGGAAAACGGAGTCCCCCGGCGTTGCCTTCCTCTGTGCAGCGCTCGTCCGTCAGTGAAAGTGACCAGCTACGGCGGCGCTCACCGGCAACACAAGGTGAGGTGCCGCAAACACCACAGACACCCCAGGCAGGATTCTTACTCCCCCGCTCAGCCGGGGGAAGCGCTCATCTTTATGCGCCTCCTGGCGCGGTTTCACCCAGCGCGGCTTCCGGTCGCTGGGGCTGCTGGGAAATGGAGTCCCCCGGCGCTGCCTTCCTCTGTGCAGCGCTCGTCTGTCAGTGAAAGTGACCAGCTACGGCGGCGCTCACCGGCAACACAAGGTGAGGCGCCACAAACACCACAGACACCCCAGGCAGGATTCTTACTTAGCACAGTCAACCTTTCATTGATTCAATTTTTAGTAGAAAAGTAGGCACTTTTTTACCATTTAAACTCAAGATTTAGCTAGATTTTGCTTAATCCACTAACCCTGTGTACCTTTAGAATCCCGATGATGGTAGGAAAAAAAAGGACAAAAATTTAGAATGGATACCTTATGTGAAAAAATGTTATGGAGCCCTAAGCGCGAAGTACCTCAAATAGCTTAGCACTTGGTTGACAACCTCAACAGTTAACAGGTTAATAATTGTATTTCTGGATAGGAAACCAGTTCAAATGTAATTCTTGGACTTTTGTAATATATATTAAAAGTCTAATTCACTGATGAAGTTGGATCTTTAATATATTTTAAGGAAAACAGTACTTTTAGAAAGTTACCTTTTTCCTGCCTAAAGCTGGGGACCCATTTGCTTGAGCTTCAGCTGTTGCCAGGAAGCTGAATAGCCCCGTTGATGATGTGTGAAAGATGCACTCAGACCAAGATAAAGGCCTTGGGTGTGGGGTAGCGTTTCTATTGTTTCTGGACAGGATGATAATTTGGGCTAACCCCTGGAACTTTATTAACTTCACCGAGGACCTACCCTTTCACAAGCAGGTTGTTGTAAATAGAACAGCGATAGTATTAAGCATTCACTGAAGACATGCTATTGTGTCTTTGTTTTAGTTTTCCCGCTCGTACTTGAAATACGGCCAAACTCCATTTTGCTTTCTGGCGTCCATCTTGTGTGCCATACATTGCCATGTGCTCACCACAAGGCGAGTCCTACCTCACTGATTGTCACCCCTGAAGTTTGCCCAGCAACAGGCTATAAATAGTTCCTTGTGCGTCTAGCGCATGCCCAGTAGGAGTCACATCTGTTTCTGATTAGCGTAGATTGGAATGTGCATTCGGCGGGTCTCAAGAACCGTTAACTCCACCCATGTATTGATCATGTTCAAGAAATGTCCATATATGGTTGTAAATCATGCTTTGAGTTGTAACCGCCTACTTATGAGCCCCTTCTTTGTGTATAAAAGGGGCCCACATGTCCGAGTTCTTTGTGCTACCTTGTACAATACTGTAGAGCGTTGTGTGGGCTGTAGTACCACCTTTAAAGGTTTATTGAACTATGTCTTTGTATTTCCAGTTTCCGTGCCAATTTCTTGTGTAGTCTGAGGACTCCGTGCCCAGAAGGGCGAACCCTTTGCACTCGCAGGCCTTGCTGAGGCCTTTATTTGTCAATTGGCGCCCGTCACGTGGGGCTCATCGGTGACTCAGACGCTCGAAGGATTGGTCATGACGAAGGATCGGAACTTTGTCGGGGACGTGATCACTGCCAGCGGCGCCTTTAGTCCTGGCATCCCGAGGTATTCTTCCTTCCCTTCCGATCTGACCATCCGCATAGTGGCCGTTTGGGCGAATTCGGAACTTGGCAGTTGGAATCTGGATGCTCTTGATTGGTAAGAATCGTTGTACGGTACTTGCTGTGAGCCTTTGGTAGTCTTGATTGGCAAGGCAGTTTTAGGATACGCTTGCCACGACTAATTTGTTTGTTTGTTTGAGGTGGCTAGTCATATTGTTTGGTTTGGTGATATTCATATATGCGTTGATACACATATAGGCAGGCAATGTGGAGATATTTCTCCTGACCTTTGGATTTGAGCGGCGCAACGTTTTAAGTGCCATTTTAATTATAATATTGCATAGTCCGCACTATTTTTAGACATGCCTGTTTTTAGCGCACTCCGTAAGTGGTGGTGCTGTTTTGGAAATGATCGGATTATATTTGAAGAGTCACAGCCGGCTCCCCCGGAAGGGACGCCGAATAGGGATATGTATGTGAAATTTGGTCTTTCCCCCATAATGTACAGCACATTATGGAGGAAATATGCTAAAAAGGATCCTGAGTTGCGATGGCCTATCTATGGATCGTTTGATCTGCGGAAAATTGAGTATGTGGAGCAGTGTATGTGTAAGCGGCGAGTGAGACAAAATATGTTTGAGTGTATACGTATGTGGGTGAAAGAGGTGCGAGAGCGTGAGAAGCGTGAGCAGGCACTGATTGAGAAAGAGCAACGAAAGAGTGAGCGTAAGAGAGCGCACAAGTCGAAAAAGCGCGAAGCAAAGGAATTAGAAGAGAAACAGGAGAAATAACGTCGGTTGCAAATATCTGGCCAGTATCCTGTTCGACAACCTCTTTATCCTGTCCTTAATAAATCGGATGATGATTTTTCATTATTAGATCGCTCTCCGCCCCCTTATGCTGGCCCGTCTGCCCCGAGAGGAGGAGATCAGGATTCTGGACCGCCCGGGCAGAAAGTGGATACGCGGTCTATGTTGTCGGCCGATCGTATGGCTGATCTCCGTAAGATTGCTTATCGGGTCAACAAAGATACTGTCTCCCTTAAAGACTTATTGAAAGAGCTTGAAGAATGGGAGGATAGGGAAAAACTATACTTTACTGACTTTGTCTCTAATTAAGTAGTGTCAGCATTTCGAAAATATTCTGATGTTCTTGAACCAGATGATGTGATAGTTCCTCCTAAAGGAGCGGGTACTAGTTCGGATAGAGGGTCAGCTGATGCTCAAGGGTACTTCATTTATAACTGGATTTATACTTCTTGGAATAGAGCAGATGTTATGGCATTAAAAGCTGCATTACCTGATCCACGAAAGAATCCCGCCGCCTTTTATGAGGAAGTTGAGGGGGCTCTGAATTCCTGTACTATGACCTTGGCCTATATTGATTTATTTTTCGGGCTTATATTACCCCAGATATGTGGAGATCTATACGAAAGGTAGATGACCTTCAGATATTTAAAGTTAGATGGGCGGATCTTGAGGATGAGGATAGAGAAAGGAAACCTGCACAGAACCCGTCCCAGTCGATTTTAGATCTTCCCGCGGCTATCTTGACTAAATTAAAAACGCTTATCCCCCCTAAAAGATTAATTGGACTAGGCTAGCGTCATGTAAACAGAAAATAGATGAATCAGTTTCAGATTTCTTTACACGATTTGAGGAAACTTTCCATAATTTTAGTGGCCAGTCGCTTACGGGCGACACGGGTCGACATCTTTTTGTTGATACATATGTTTCGAATTTATTGCCGGGAGAAGCAGCTCGATTGAAAGCGAGCGAAAGCTCTTGGACGACTTCGACGTCAGCATCCCTCCTGACGATGGCTCAGTATTATGAGCGTCAGGAATTAGAAGTGAAGGGTAGTGAGGAAAAGAAATCTAAAGATTTGAAAACAAAGGTTATGTTAGCGCAAGTGTATGGGCCGCCTCGTAGAGGCAATGAAAGGGGCGGTCAGAATTTCCCTGGTTCTTTTTCGGGCCATACTGATTTGGCCCGGGATCAATGTGCATATTGTAGACAGAGAGGCCATTGGGCGAATGAGTGTCCATTGTTGCGCGCACAGCGGCAGGAGCGTGGGTAGGGATCCATGAGGGGTAGAGGAGGTTCTTTAGGCCCTAGGGGCAACACGAATGATCGAGCTAGGTTTGATGCTAGTATGCGACCACTAGATGGGTCCAATGTCTTTGATCGACGAAATCAATACCAAGTGTCGGATTATGTACCTCCTGAACAGCACGATTCATAGTATGCATAGGATTGCGTAGGATGGGGTAAGGAATCAGTTTAAATGCCAGTAGATCAGAGGGGTCCTTATGTTACAGCACATGTTTTGGGTTCTACTGATCGGTTCCTGTTTGATACAGGAGCTACACGTAGCGCTTTGTCTAAAAAATTGGTTCCGAGGGCTCCCCTGTCTGGCTTAAAAATTACGTCAATAGGGTTTGATGGAACGCCTTCTGTTAGCCCACTATCACAACCTCTTGCACTTTATGTAGATCAGTTTGTTGCACCATGTCCATTTTTGCTTTCCCCGAATACGCCCGATAACATTGTGGGTCTGGATATGCTTAAGCATTTTCGGGCTACGATACGATGCTCCCCTGAGGGAGTACGTGTTATTTTGAATGACAACTATCCGACAATGGAGAGGGTGTGTACGATTAAAGAAGATGCTGCATTGGCCTCTTTGCCTCATGGGACAGATGATCATTCCTCCGGTGCACACTAGTGTAAAGGAGGGAGCCGTGTTGCTGCGCCTGCCTCAGTATCGAATTTCACAGGAGGGGGAGGAGGCGCTAATACAGATAGTGCAGGATCTGATTAAAGTAGGGCTTGTTGTAGAAGTTCCATACAATGTGTGTAACAGTCCTACACTACCGATTTTGAAGAAAGACACTGATACTAGGATTTATCAATTTATTATCGATTTGATGGAGGTCAACAAGATAGTGATACCTCAATACCCAGTGGTTTCTGACATTACGACACTTCTTACTCTGGTCCCGCCAACTGCAACAACATTCTCAGTTATAGACTTGAAGAATGCTTTCTTTTTGATCCCTATTCATCCTGACAGCCGCTACCTTTTTGGATTCACTTTGAATAATAGATCGTACAGATTTTGTAGAGTTTCCCAAGGCTATACTTAGAGTCTTAGCATTTATAGTCAGGCATTGAAACAGCAGTTGGATTCTTTTATTTTACCTGAAGGTGTGGCACTTATACAATATGTCGATGACATCTTGTTGGCAGCCGACACCCCCGAACAATGTGAGGAGTGTACATTGTCTTTACACACCTTCCTGGCATCGCACAATCACAAAGTATCGAAAAAGAAACTGCAATATTGTAGACCAAAGGTAACCTACTTAGGTCACCTTTTGTCTAAGGAGGGGCGTGCACTTACACCAGATCGTATTCAAGCTATTTTAGACACACCAGCACCCGCCACGCAGAAAGATGTTCGAGCTTTTCTGGGTCTCCCCTCCTTTTGTAGACAGTGGATATTAGAGTTTTTGTATATAGTTAAACCATTGTTAGCCCTTTTGACAAAGGATAGATGAATGTGAGAATGCTTTTCAACAATTACGTCAGGCCCTTTGCTCAGCACCAGTGTTAGGCACCCCTGATTACACGAAGCCCTTTACATTGTATGTGCATTAGAGAGATGGATGCGCGTTATCAGTGTTAGGTGCAGATGCACGGCGACAAGCAGCGCCCTTGTGCATACTTCTCGGCAATGCTTGATCCTGTTGCTCGAGCATTGCCTGGTTGTCTTCCCTCAGTTGCAGCTGTGTCAATACGCCAGGGTGAAGGGATTGTGTTATCTCATAAGTTGTTGGTGTTGGCCCCGCATGCTGTTGATGCCCTTTTGAATCAAACAAAGACACAGCATTTAACTAGTGCTCGTCTGACAGGATACGAGCAAACATTGTTGGCTCCTCATATTACATTGAAGAGATGTGCAACACTGAATCCAGCCACGTTGTTGCCCTTCCCAGTGACTCAGCCTGAGGCACAAGAGACACATGACTGTGTCTTTGTGACTGAGGAACAGACAAAGGGTCGTATTGACTTGCAAGATACGCCCTTTACAGATGTGGATGGAGAACTGTGGGTGGATGGGTCTTGTTTGAAGTTACCAGACGGGACTACCTCCACAGCATATGCAAATACTACACTACACACAATAGTGGAGACAGCACATATACCGTAGAAATCGGCACAAGCAGCAGAACTGATAGCGTTGACACGAGCTTGTGAGCTTAGTGCAGGATTATGCGTGAATGTATATACGGACAGCCGCTATGCTTTCGGAGTAGCGCACGATTTCGGCCTACTCTGGAAGGAAAGAGGCTTTCTGACATCACATGGAGCACAGATAATGTATGGAGAATTAGTACATAATCTCTTGACTGCATTGACCTATCCTAAGAAGATAGCTATAGTGAAATGTAGTGCATATAAGAAAGTGACAGATAAAGTGGGATAAGAAAACGCTTTTGTAGATCGAGTAGCACGTGAAACTGTGATGCAGCCTGGCTCCACTCCAATGTATGTTGTGAAGTCACAAGCTGAACGGTGGCATGATGCTAGGGAAAAGGTATTATAGATACAAAAGACTGCTACAGATAAAGAAGGACAACAATGGTCAAAAGATGGAGAAATGGATGATGAAGGCTGCTGGATGAATAAGCAGATGGATAGGTGGAAGTTACCCACAGCCTTCGTACAACCTATGGTTCAGATGGCGCATGGGCTAGCACATGTTGGAGCTTCGGCAATTGTGAAATTGCTTACGCAAGTGTGGGAGCATCCAGAAATTGCTAGCACTGCTAAAAGAGTAGTACAGACCTGCATGATTTGTCTTAAATACAATCGAGGAAAAGGGACACGAACTCCAGCAAGAGGATTTGTAACACCCACTGCACCTTTTGAAGTATTGCAAATGGATTATATTCAGCTGGAACGCTGCAATAATCTGAAGTATAACCTGGTTGTGGTTTGTGCATTCAGCAAATGGATTGAAGCATACCCTAAGAAGGACAATACTGCAATGACTACTGCTAAGGTGCTGTTGAAGGAATTCTTTCCTCGTTTCGGTGTTTGTAGATTGTTGTGGAGTGACAACGGAACCCATTTTGTGGCGGACGTTATTAAGTATGTCCTGAAAGGATTAGGCATTGTGCAAAAGTTCCATGCAGTGTTCCACCCTCAATCAGCAGGATTGGTGGAAAAGTACAATGGCACGCTAAAGCTAAAAATAGCGAAAATACAGGCTTCTACTTCTCTGACTTGGCCAGATGCTTTGCCTTTGGCATTATTGTCTATCAGATAAGTACTGCATTCTCGGACGGGCCTACCGCCCTATGAGATAGTCTTCGGGCGTCCTATGAACCTATGGGGGGTGCCCAAACCAAGCTCAGTGTATGATGTACCTTGTGTTTTAAGAATGACTATTTGGCACAATTAACTGATACCTTGGTTTCCATTCATCAACAGGTTCGAGAAGCACTCCCGGACCGGTCCACAGGAGAAGGCCATAACCTCCGGCCTGGTGACTTCGTTCTGGTGAAGTACTTCAAGAGGTCAAGCAGTCTGGAGCCGAGGTGGTGCGGTCCTGTACAGGTCCTTCTCGCAACAAGAACGGCTCTGCGGGTGACCAATTGGAAAAATTGGATCCATTCCATTCATTGCCGGAAAGTGCAACCTGACCTGGTGGAGCCTGCTGTATTGACCGACCATCGAGATATCCTGACTACGGAAAGAGGCTGTGCTGTGGTACCAGACGAATCTGAGGAGTTCTTCCCGGACCAGACAATCCCTGGAGCAAGAAGATATAACCTGCGACCAAGAAAAGAATGTGCAATTGTGTGAGAAGTTGTCAGAATGGTCCCTAGGTCAGTGAAACGGAGAGCCGATGAGGCAGGGGGGTGGGGGATCAGCCATGTGTTAGTGTAGTGACACCCGTCTTGGCCCGCTGGTGAAGAAAACAACGGCTACCTATGGGGTAAGAGTTCTGACAACACTTTAGTTTCAGGAAGATACTGTGTATATTTGTTCGAATGGCTAAGAAGAAGATTTTTGGTTCTGTAGGCTTCATTATCATCGTAGCTGTTATCGCTACAGTCATGTGGATTGTAGAGGATAAAGCTCCTGCTCGTGAGCTATATGTTGTTTCCACTCCAGTCCCAAATGAGCACTTTTTCTATACACTTCCGTATCAAGAGTTGAAACATCGACAGTCGTATTTGAATAACACCTTCATCCAAATGTTGCATCATACCCACGTTGCTACAAATGCTACAGACTGTTGGATATGTGGGATGATGCTGGCGCACCAAAAGAAAGGGGGAACACCGTTTATACCTCTTCCTTTCTCTCATAATGTCTCTTGTAGAGCATGGTATACTTTGCTTTTTGCCACAAGAAAACCCACAGTGGGTAGATTACTTGTTAGATTGAATAAAGAATGTCATCAAGATAAGGAAGGCTATCCACAAGCCAACGGAACTATATGGGAGTGGGAAGAATATCGACCGAACAATGAATCGACACCATCTTCACGAACACTAGAGACACTGTTGGACAAGAGAAGTTTGTGATCTCAGTGGCCCAAGCACAAGCAGATTTATGTGTGAAGAGTGTAGGCCATATTCCTGTAGGTGTTAGTGATTGTATTGTTGTATTGAATATTGATGGTCTGAACAACAGTTCATTCTTATCCTCTCATAATACCTATTTTGTATGTGGAAATAAAGGCTATTATCGATTACCAGCTGGATGGTCTGGAGTATGTTATGTATCATTTTTATTGCCACCTGTATTCCTGGCACCTGCATCATATCATAAAGACTTGAAATTATTGAATAATGTGACTGTAAATAGATTCAAACAAACTTTATCTGTAGATGATATTGACCAAATGGATACCAAACTGCTGCGGCCCTTGGGAATCTTACTGAAGAGTTGCAAATTACTAGGATTGTTGCATTACAGAACCGAATAGTTCTAGATGTAATGTTAGCGGATAGAGGTGGAGCTTGTAGAATAATCGGAAGCAGCTGCTGCGTCTTTATCCCCGATCGTACTCCTTCTGTGTATAAAGCTATTAACAAATTACATAAAATTGCAGCTGATATACATGTTGAAAATGGATCTTGGACCTTCTCTGGGTGGTTTTGGACCTTAATTTCTACATGGGGTTGGAAGGTTCTCACTGGACTATGTATAATTGTTGCCATATTATTCACGTGTTGTGTATGTATTCAATGTAGTCCAATGATATGTTTTCTATGTGTTTCATTTTGTGTACCTAATAAACAATCTGTTGCAGAAGCTACCTATAAGAAAACTATAACCAGAGAGATAGCTGATATGATGAGCATCGATATAAACGATGAGTATTTAGATTATCAAAGGAAACCGAATGTCTTCAGCAAATGCTGAAAGGGTCGTCTGTTGTAAATAAAACAGCAATAGTATAAAGCATTCACTGAAGACATGCTATCGTGTCTTTGTTTTAGTTTTCCCGCTCGTACTTGAAATACGGCCAAACTCCATTTTGCTTTCTGGCGTCCATCTTGTGTGCCATACATTGCCATGTGCTCGCCACGAGGCGAGTCCTACCTCACTGATTGTCACCCCCAAAGTTTGCCCAGCAACAGGCTATAAATAGTTCCTTGTGCATCTAGCGCATGCCCAGTAGGAGTCACATCTGTTTCTGATTAGCGTAGATTGGAATGTGCATTCGGCGGGTCTCAAGAACCATTAACTCCACCCATGTATTGATCATGTTCAAGAAATGTCCATATATGGTTGTAAATCATGCTTTGAGTTGTAACCGCCTACTTATGAGCTCCTTCTTTGTGTATAAAAGGGGCCCACATGTCCAAGTTCTTTGTGCTACCTTGTACAATACTGTAGAGTGTTGTGTGGGCTGTGTGGCTCAATGATTAGAGCGGCAGACCCTGATGCAGAGGTCTAGCCCGGGACCAGGGTTCCAATCCCCGCCTCAGCGGGTCTTGGGCTCAAAAGTCCATGGACCTGATAATTCTCGCCTCGGTGCCTATTCCAATCATTGAGTTCCACTCTGCAACTCTGGGCAATAGCTTGCTTAATCTCCACAATGGCCCCCACAACGCCAAGCGATGCCTGGCCTCCACCTTGGGGGTGCCCAACAGTGGACGCCTCACAGGAAAAGCCAGGATGGGTTCCACAGCGGTATTCGTACAAGCGCCTTGAGACCCTTGTGGGTATAGTGCGCTATACAAGTATCAATTTACAATTTACATTTTAAAGGTTTAATAAACTATGTCTTTGTATTTCCAGTTTCCGTGCCAATGTCTTGTGTAGTCCGAGGACTCCGTGCACAGAAGGGTGAACCCTTTGCACTAGTCAAGATTAGCTGACAAGCATCAATCCCAGTGGGAGAGGCGCTGCCCCCAAAACTGGTTTGACCACAGTGACCATATAGGTAAAGATTTGGGGGGCCCAGCAGGATATATTCTGGGGGCCCATATACAAAACACATGTTTTAATTTCTTGCCTATTTCCTTCTAACTCAGGTCCTCATGATGCCAAACAAGAACACATTATATGTTAAACTTTACCAGCTTCACACCAAAACAGTTGAATTTTGCTTGGGGGACAAAAATGTCTTAGGTTGACATGGGGTTAAAAGGCTGAAGCAGAGGCAGAGATAGGTATAGAGGGAGAGAGGTTTAGCTAAAGAGTTAGAATAGACAGACCTCAAAGAGAGAAAGTTCACTTTTCCAAGGGGCCCCTAGGAAGATGGAGGCCTAAAAATTGCCCACGTTGCCCATCACATAAAAAGTCTATGCATGAGGTGGGCACCTACAGCCTCAACTAATACCCCTATTTCTTGCAACAGGTGTTCAGTTTCTTGCAATATTCAGGGACTGAGCTAGAGGCTCTGAAGTGCCAGAGGAGGCTGTTCTAGGCTTTAGGACCAAGTTGCAAGAAAGTGCGCCTATTGCCTCAGGCTCTTTGGAATCCTGGGGTCATGGGAAAGTAGGAGGCCAATCGAGCTGAGGTTTCTGGTTGGTCTGTGGAAGGTGATTTTTTTTTCAGTTAATTGTGGTGTAGATAGTGCAGTGCTATGAATGTGTGAGGAGCTTGAAGAGTTCTCATTTGTGCACTGGTGACCACTGGAGGTTTTTGTAATGTGTGGACATGGAGCTGCAGGGCGGGAGTTTGAGTGTGGGTCTGGCTGCTATGATTTGGATGAACAGGAGTTTCCTGGTGAACTGAGTGATCAAAGCAGATGTGCAAAGCATTTCTACAGTGTAGTTTGAGGGCGATCAGGGTTGTGTGATGGTTTTTCAGGTATTGAATCTAAAACATATTTTCGCAAGATTTTGAGGGTGTAGAAGCAGGAGGAGATGATGGGTTAATCTGGCTTCTCATTGACATTTGAATAGCTACCACTTTCTCTAGGTTCTGGGTTTGGCTAAGAAAATTGATTGTCAGTCTCATTTCAGATGGCCACCAGGCTCAAGTCAAGATTGAGGTGTCTTTTCTGAAGAATAGCATCTACCATCTCTGTCTTGTCGGTGCTGAGCTGTAGACAATTGCTCTTCATCCAGAAGGAGACTTCAGACCGGCACCACAGATTCCTCCTGACAAGATTCCGCCTAAATCTGATTCACTACTCTTTGGGAGCCTTCCGCACTTGGTGTACACCGGATAAGGCTGATCCCTGTTCTTGTGATTGCTTTTCATTGCAAGATACGCTTCATTTTGTTATGTTTTGCACTCATTATGAACCATGTAGACGGAAATATCTGTTACCACTCCTGAAGAAGGCGGGCTTTATTCAGGTTAGGCCCGCTCTAATATATTTAATGCAACTGGGTAGCCCTTATATTATGTTTTGTATGGCTAGTTTTCTGACGGCAGCCATTCGTATAAGAAAAAATATTAACAGCTTACCGCAGATCCAAAGTTGTTTTGAGTAATATCTCTTTGTAAAAACATGTATTATACTTGCGTAGTAAGGTTGCAGTATTAACAGTTTTTAAAAGGCATACATTTTTAATGCCATAAACTCTTTTAATATGTATTGTATTTTTTAATGATAATGAATGTATTGCATTGAATCTTTTTAATCAAATTGAAATGTCTTATTTAAATATGATTGTACCATATTTTTTATGATATTAATTTTATCGAATAAAGAGTTTTTGACTGACTGACTGAGAAAGGAGCTGATCCATTGGATAGTGAGTCTGCATATGCTTGTTCCAAGGAGATGCTGGATGAGGATCATGTTGGTGATGGTGCTGAATGTGGCTGAGAGGTTGAACAGGATGAGAGCTGCTATGACTGGTTCATCCATGATCAGCCATATGTCAACAGAGGCATTGATGAATGCAGTTTCAGTGCTGTGATTGGGCCTGAATTCGAATTGAAAGGGGTCCAGGAGGTGTTTGTTACTGAGGTGGTCATCTAGTCATTTGTTAATGAGTTTTTACAAGATCTTAGTGAGTAGGGAAGCAAGGCGATCATTCTGTAGTTAGCTAGAATCTTCTGTTTTGCTAAGGCTTTCTTCAGAAGAGGTAGTATAGTGGTATCTAGGAAGTGGAAGTTGAGGTCCCAGAGGAGGATGAAGAAGCTGGAATAGTTCACCAGTGTGGTAATGAACTACTTGATGGTGTTTCCGTAGTTGGATATCAGTATAGGGGGCGGAAATTGGGTTGAGCTAGGTTTAGATCAGGAAGACAAGTTCTGGGCAGAAGTCATGCAGAAGGTTCCATACTTTGATGGCTTGTCTAATGAGATGAATTTCTTAGAAGTCTTCTTGCGTTTGGGCATGGAGGTTTGTGTCTGAGTAATGCTTGTGGCTGCAGTTGGTGGAAGGTAGAGGTGCTGGAAGCGGGGAGGGCATGGACGAACACATATGGGCTTGCCTATGGTGTACCTTCAGTGCGCCAGCAGTGCATCTGTGTTGTCACTGTCATTAAGAAGGCCTAGGAGAGTGAAGGAGAGCATGGCGCCGGTGGGCAGTAGGAAAGCCACTGGCAGAAAGGAGCAGATGAGGCATGATGAAGTAGAAAAGAACACAGAAAGGCCTGGAATTGCAATAATAAAATAATGCAGTAGAAGTTTAAAAACTTCAAAATCTCATTGACTGGAGCAAGTACCTTCCATAACGTACAACAATATACCAGCGTTTTTTCCTGACCTGTCTTGTATCTGGTCATTGTTGAATTGGATAGCCTCTGGACTAGAAACAAAGCATCAAAGGAACATAGGATCAATTGTTGGCAGCGCCAGCCCCAGTTTTTCTTTCACTCATCATATTATTATTTTTTCTCAAATATTTTTGTTGGTAGAGCAGATGGGGGTTGACTAGGGTAACTACAGAAGGTACTCATTTTATTTGTATTACTTATGGTTCATTTTATTGTTGCTGGGATGACAATAGAATGAATGGATTCCAGTTCGAGCCCACTGGCCCACTTGAAAGTGAAGTGGATTTTTATTTGAATACTGGAGGTTTTAGCACATTTTGTGCAGAAACTATCAAAAGGGATGTTTCCTTTTTGTTTTTGACTGTGACCACTTGCAAATGACGGAACACTGTGCCTCTGCACATGAGTCATTATGCAGACACTGGCACTTAACTTAAACTTTAAATCAGGGCATCAGTCTCTAACCCCTGTGCACATTGCACTTCCCTTGAGAGGTTAATTTAGCATTGAGAACTTTGGGTCCCAGGATCCCTTTCCTTATTTCACGATAGTGCATAGAGTGAGAATGAGAGAGGTAAATCGGGGCTGACAAATCGAATTAGGTTCCAGAGCCAAAAAGGGGGAACTATGCCCATGAAAGGTTAAAATGTGTAGGTTGTGATTAAAACTACAGAAAATTCAGTTGTATGCAGGTTGAAATAAAATGGGGGTGATAAGGCAAGGACTTAAATATTGGCCCTACAAATGCCGAATTTGCAAGCACAAACTCAGGGACATGTGGCCCATGTAGGAAGCGATAAAGGTCAAGCAATTGGACCAAATAATTGGGGAACAGTAGGGATAGTAAGAAGGGGAAGGGGGAGAGAAGCTGTACCCCGTCCCAAAATGGGTGAAATATCAATGGCCAATTAGGTCACTGGAAGAATGAATATCCTGTCTTTCATGGTCAGATTGAACAGACAGTTTTCATCCCTTAACCTTGGGGTTATAACCACAAAGGCATCTTACTTCAAGTGTTTTTTTCTTTTTACAGTTTTTTCCAGCCCTCCCCTTCAATGCACTAGCCACATAATCAGTCACAAAATGTGTACCTACAAGGGGGGATTCCCTCACAATAGAACAGCCCCAAAGGAACAAAAGACTGTGGTCAATCTTATCTGCTGTTTAGATCAGAATTGACTCTTTGTTAAAGCTATGCAGGTGGGAAGTAGGTACTTGTTGGTAGATACAGGGACGACACGGTCTACATTGAGGATATCTTATTTCCCAGACCTATCCCTTTCAGACAAAATGATGTAAGCAGTCAGTATCTTCAATGAAAATGTTACCCATAGTCTATCAGTCTGTTTCTATAGCAGTAGAGCCACGCCACTGACTGAACAGCAAGAATTTGTGTTAAGCTCAAAATCCCAAGTTAATTTGCTAGTGTAAAATAAATTGTACTAAACATTGTTCTCAATAGTGTTGCAGGAGGAGGTCACTTACATATTTTACATGTGTCCTGATAGTCTACCCACTATACAGAATCCTCGGATTCCAGATGATATACTTTCCTCTCTGCCAGAATGTGTGTAATTCCAGGAACAATATCAAGTAGGTTCAATGTTAAAAGTTCATCACATGAGGGTAGTGTTGAAGGCTGGGCCATACTCCTTAGAGTTCCACAATAGTATCATTCTGAAAGATGTTGAAGCGCTGAGCCTGTGATATCTTCTGGTTAATCTCTGGGTGTATTATCTCCAATTCAAAACCTTTCTAAGAGTCCTATTCTCACAGTGAAAAGTCCTACCAAGGCAGAGTAGAGATTGTAACAAAACCTAAAGGCTATTAATGGATTGTTCTCCCTGTTGAAAAGTCTGGCAAAGCCGAGCACAGATTCATATAAAACGTGGGGGATAATGATGGGATTACTGTTCCTTCATTACCTATAGTGCCTAGCCCTGACACCAGGTTGTCATATATATAGTGCCTGATTCCGCTCATTGTGTGGGAGTAGAGCTGAGTGCAGATTTCATTTCCATTCTACTCTATTCAGATATTCAGTATTTATTTTCGTTTAATTACACATATAGGCAATTAAGATGGATGAGATTCCACAGCTAAACGGAATTCTTTCACAGACCCTCAAAAAGGATTTAGGTAATCTCACATTACCCTCGGGTTTTACTTTCGTGCAGTATGTGGACAATATAGGGCTTGCTCCTTACTCTTATCTAGCATGTTTACAGAATACTACTGTTTCGCGGTCACTCTTAGTTAACCACAGACACAAGGTCTCGAGTGCATTATTTGGCTCACTTTATTTCCCCTGGGGGCAACTGTAGTTCACCCTTCACCTTTTAGTCTTGCATCACTGTTTCCAGCTATGTCTGATGGTGAACCTCATGATTTTCCAAATATAACTGCTCATGTTGCTAAATCATTTGTTGATTTGTTTTATGTACCAATCCTTAAGAGGGACTGTCTTTGCTTTGTGGGTGGTTCTTGTTTACGACATCAACAGGGATAGTTAGTAGCACCTTATGCTGTATTTATTGTATCTCTTGTTACGGAATGGTGCTCCTGCAATTTGTAATTTTTGCAACTTGTCCACCCAGGATCGCTTGCATATTCTCTTCATATGCCGTGTAGTGCGCCCATTTAGGCGTAAGTGGTTAAGATATGTATGTTTGCAATTGGGTATTTTAAATGCTAACTCTTTCTTACTTGCATTGTATAATCCCCCAAATGAAATTTTCTGTTTTAATATTTTTAACTTTTTTAAATGTTTTTTAGCTATTTATTGATGGCTTTTTGTAGTATGTGTATCCGATTACTCTGTATTTTTTGTAAACATTGTAGATGTCTCTCATGCATTGAATGGGTCCTGTATTGTGTATGGTTTTTATGTGGATCTCTTCGGAGTTCCAAAACATAATAAAGAACTGAATTGAATTGAATCTTGTTACGGAATGCAATATACTACAATCTATTTCTCCTCAAATTTCTCAATTGATTGGCCTTCTAGGAGCAATACGATCACAAAAGATATCGAATTACACATATTTGAAGTATGCTTTCCGGGTTTCCATTACTTACAGTGGTTTCTTTACATGAGCTGGCACATGGAAAAAAATGGACTATGTATGTCTTATTTGCACACTGATCTTCAGATGCCTTCTAAACTAGCAGCTGCCAGGTGAGCTGTCTGTAAAAACATTGCAGAAGATGTTGCCTGATAGAATTCGTGTGTAGATGAGGCAGCTAAATCAGTTGTTTTGTCCTTTGTTCCAATATCATAATTCAGCTCAAGCGCCCCAATTACTTCTTTTCTTATTCACAGTTTTATACCTTCTTTTGCCCAGAGGCTAACAAGGATTAGTGGGTTAAATATGACTAATATATGGGGTCCAGGTGGTTTATGGGTAGTTTTCGTGGTCCAGTGATGGCACCCTCCTCTTTCCAAACCTGTCTTTTTCGCGTGCACCATGGAGTGACTCGCATGAGCAAAGGGTGGATGTTTTCCTTCTTTTGACAATATTGCTTTTAACTCTGGTTCTCATGTTTGTCTGAAACATACTGTAATTCTTGCAGCACCTGCCAAGCAGAAGTGTAGAGAAAACAGGTAGAAGAGTAAGCACAACCCCCACCGTGGGGACCAGTCGTGTAAATTTATATTGGCTTCACTCAGATGTCCAAATGCCAATACCATAGGAATGTGTTGGTTAATGTTTGCATTTCTCAGGGTGGAAAGAAGTCTACCCCTTCACCCACGCCGAAACAAGGAGAGCTGCTACATGTCTATAGAATACCATTAAGGGTAAACTGGAATGTCTGTTAAAAAGACATACTACCCTCTCATTGCATTTAGCAACAACAGCGGTTAGAAGCATTCTTTGAGAGCAATATATAAATATAGAAAGAGGTAAAATAAGTGTAGCACATCCAGCAAAGACACATAGCAGACACTTTTACTATTAATTCACAGTAGGAGGCGCAGCTGGGCTGGGTTGTGAGAAAGGGAGAGAGAAGATGTGCTCCATATTTACAAAGCTATGGAGCGTTTCTGCTCTCTGGTGCACTGGTGCACTTGTGGCTACCTTGTGCTATGCAGTCACCCGTACACCACAGTGCAAGGTTGCCTGAATTTCTGGCATGCATGTTTTGTACTGGAAGGAATACCTTCTTGCACAAAAACAATCCTCACAGGCTCATTCCTCTCTCTATGTGACATGTTTACAATAGACGTGACGGAGCGTGGCATTAGCCTTCTTGGCTTAAAACTGCACTCCACCACTTCTGAAACGCAGGTCTGCACCAGGTTTACATCAATATGGTGCAGCCCTGTGTTTCCCCTTGCTCTGGAGCTAAATTTAGCTGTCTAGCGCCAACGCAGGCACACGTGCACGATAGTGCAAGTGTGTATGCATTGCAGGGAAAACTGTTTATGTGCAGGAAGGTGTCCATGCCTGCACATCTTTAAATTACTTTACGCTTAATGCAGCACACACAGAAGTTGAAAAACGTAGGGCATATTATCAAGGACAGGCGATACATTATCGCCGCTTTTATCGGCAGGAAACTGCCGATAAAGCGGCGATGATGGTCTTGATAATATGCTCTATGAATTCCAATTGAATCCCATGTTAGATGTGTTCATATCTAACATGGGCTTCGATTGGAATTCATAGAGCATATTATCAAGGCCATTATCACCGCTTTATCGGCAGTTTCCTGCCGATAAAAGCGGCGATAATGTATTGCCTGTCCTTGATAGTATGCCCCGTAATTTTTTTAAAGATTATGTATGTGCAGTAATGGACATTTTCCTGCAAATAAACAGTCATTGACGTTTGGCTGTTTTTAATGTGTGCTGCACAACGCAGCACACATGGAAAAAACAAAATCGAGAGTAAATTAAGGATTTCTCCTCTTTTAACCAGGCGAAGACCAGGTTTAACCTGGTCTTAATTTTGATGCTGCCCCATATTTATGGCACCCTTGTAAATATGGGGCAGAGCTAAAAGCAATGGGTGTTGCGGTGGAACATCCACAGCAACACCCATTGCCACCCATTTCACGTTAAGTATAGTGTGAAATGGGTGCCTTATTCAAAAGGCAGCGTTAAGCCACGTTGGCTTAAAGTTGTCTTGTAAATATGGTGAAGCCCCTATCACCACCGCAACATTGTGAAAAGTGACTTTGTGGTGGCGATAGGGGCGTTTAAATATGCCCCTATGTGTTCTGCAAAATGCAGCACATACAGGGGGAGAAGGTAACAAAGAAAAATAAAGATATTTCTACTAGTTATTCCTCTGTTGTGTAGGTGCACCATTTGTGCACAAACCCAGGTTTACAAGTCTTTGAAAATATGGGTTTGCATAAAAATACTTAAGTGGATGCATAGGAACGCCCATGCCCCACCTGTGTAACGCTTACCAGACAGAAAGTAATGCAAGGCAGCTCTATGGGCTGTATTAAGTTACTTTGTGTTTACTAAACCACGCCACATAAAGTTTTTTGAATCAGGGCTGTGCACAAAAGTGATGCAACTCCAATGCAAAATCATACTAAATCTGGGCCATAGCCTCTTTCCAAGCGATACCAAAACTCTGCACACACTTCAACCCTTTCCTACTTTCAAAACCATGTACCTTTAGACAGTTTTAAGTGCTACACTTCCAGTGTGGCACAGACCATGGTTCATGGTAAAGGTTGTCATATGTTTTTTATTATTCCTTACAATTATTGTGAGAATATCTAAAGAGTGCTAAGGAGTGTTTCTGGGACAGGGGACAGTAACTCACAGTCATTTATTTCTTAAAATGTTTGTTACTTATTTGCTCTTGGTGTATAAGAATGTGTGGCTCTGGAACGGTGGGAGATTTTATCCCAGGCCCCACAGTAGGCTGCTCAACACTAAGCATGGCATACAGCCTACTTTATATGTCTCGCCACCCTTCATCTGAGTGGCAGGGCAGACAAACCACATGTCTTCCCTGCCATCTGACCCTCATTATGCTCCAGTGTAATGACTATGGCCTTTATTATTCTGGCTAAAGTGCTGGCTAAATAAAGACCTGGCCTTCAACCATCAGCTTTTAGGAGAAGTGTTGTCTTTGGACCATCTGCTCGATATACCATGTCTTAAATATTTAAAAAGCTGTTTTACTGAGTAGGGGCATACTGACCTTTTTTAAAATCCTGATTTGATAGTTACCGCTGATGTAGAGATTGTTAAAAAAACTTTTATACTAATGAAAAAACTAGACCGCGATGGCGTGGAATTAGTAAAACCCAGCATACGCAAATTTGCGATGCTTAAAACCACACCTCTAATGGAGCCATATCTATCATGACCCATAACAAGCCACAAGCTCTTTTTACTAACAAGGTTCCGGCTGGATTATTTCCATTTATTATTAGCTGTACCGAGGGGATCCCACAGAGGTCAGGTATTACCTCCCTGCGGCTGCGACAATATGTCTCTGCAGGATTAGGTGCTCTTTTTATTTATTTGTCCTTTTTATAATGCTCCCCGGAGATTCTTTCTGAAACCCCTATTAAAAAAATTTAATTTTAACCAGGTCAGCCCTGCCCAATGCTACCTGCAAATGGTAAAACCTGAAAGCACTTAATATGTGGTTGGATTTCTTAAATCAGCTCTAAAATCCAGAAACTGCAGAGAGGCCTGACAGTCTTTTTATTTTGTTACTATATCTGTAGTTTATTCATACTTTTTATAACCTCTGTAAATGAATTTTTTTTTACAAACTTTGTGGATATGATCATGTTATACTTTATTTAAAATATGTTTTAAGTCCACTGTTGCAATGTCACTTTTATGGTTTTTAACATATGTAAAACTGATTAAAGTATTTTGAAACTGGAGCTGACTGGTTGCCAAAAGTGGATTCACTTAGCACCCGTATTGTGTGGCAGTTTGCTGCATTCTCTGCTGTTTCATTTTAGCTCTGATTTTATTCCAGGACTCTGCTTTTTAAGCTTCTTTGATGTTAAAGCCTTGTTATCCCTATATGAACCTTGGCTTCCTGTAGACACCTCACTACATATCCCACCTCAAATCCACCCACAGCAGTCTGTACGCAGTTTGAGCAATTAGGGGCTCATTCATGAGAGCCCTGCATAACATTTACACCATGTAAAGTGGTACATGCATGACGCAGGGTTCTCACTTCGATTTATGAAGCCACGCAAAGTCACCCTGCATGGCTTTGAGTGGCCTCATAAAACATGAGTAAAACAACGGAGAGCAAAAAAAAAAACACTCTGCCACCTTACTCTGCACTAGGGAGGCATTCTATGGGCATTATGGTGGGGTTTCCTGCACAACACCCATGGAATTTGATGCTGCCCCAGATTTACAAAGTGATGTAAGCTTGGGGAAGTGCCAACTCCCTCTGCCTCCTGAGGTGAGGTGTAGCGAGGAGAAATATGTTTATTCCTCATTTTTTTCCTCTTTCCATGTGTGCTGTATTCTGCAGCAGAAGTAGAAGATATGGCTCGCTCCTCCCCTTTCCCTTGCACCGGCGCTGATTACAGCTGCTGTGCGCCACGCACCACCTTAGCGCCATAGCACTTGGTTGGGTGTGAGTGTGTTAGTCTAGCATAGGTTTTGTACAGGAAGGGTACCCTTCCTGTACAAAATACTATGCCTAGACAGGAGGGAAAACTTTTCTCACTTTGTATAAGTGCTGCACAGTGCACCATGCATGCAAAGTCAGCAAAGGAAGGAGAAATGAAAGAAGTTCACCTTCCTCGCGCTTAGTTTAAAAGGGCACAGTTTTCTCATGCTAAACCCAATCTACTGTTTTTAGTAAATTGGGTTTAGCATGAGAAACCTTGGGTGGTTGCATTGAAATGCCCATGCACCACCCTTGGCACACCCCATGGCGCAATAGCACTGCTTCGCATTACTTTTACATTATTTCCTGCGCTAAGCATGTTTAGCTCTGAAAAGTAAATTAGGAAAAAATATATTTTGTGCTGTTTTGCATCACTATTGTGATACAAACACTGCGTAAAATCTTTGTAAATCTCCCCTTAAATGGCATGCTGTTAAATTCTCGAAAATACCCACTGTACCAATCAAGGTACTTGCGGACATCAAGCACTCCACCATAGTGTATCATGCCAGCAGCATTTCTCTGTTCTGATTCGTTACACGCTTAAAGATTGTGCAAATCGGTCCTGTCTGATCAACAACACAAAATGTATTTGTTCATTACAATGATGAAATCACCTTGTTACTGTACTCTGATTGGATGTGTGCTTTACCCGCTTTTGTGGTTTTTGGGCATTAAAGACCCAGTCAAACTTCTGTAATTTGGACATCGAGTTACTCAGCCCTTTATCTTCATGTACACATATATACATTGTCCATGAACTTTCACAGAGTCAGTATTTCTTCCTTTAAGGTTCTATATTTGTTGGAGAATTCTCTTGGATCCCAAAGGTGGCTCCACGGCGGTCCGCAGTCTTCGCCCTTGAACGGTGGATGGACAGCACTTCGGGGCTCCCGGCGTGCTTGCCCTCCCTGATCTGTGCCATTTAGGCCTTGGTCCTTTGCGTCTCTCACCGTTCCACATGCAAAAACAACAATTGATGGACAGAGTGCAGAACAATGTCATGCATTCACCCCAGTACAGAGATCTGGGCCTAAATCCATTGTTTGTTTTGCACTCCACACCACCCCAGTTCAGACATGGCCATATGCAAATCAGCCTTGACCCTGTGCCTCATGGGAACAGTCCAGCCCGACCTGCCAAGACATGTCTTTCCTGTACCGGAATCAAGCATCCTAGGACCGGCAATTGACCAACGAGGAGGCTGCGGGAGGACGCGGCAGGCAGCGGTCACACCCCCTTGACACCGGGGGTTTTAACAACAGACCTCGCGCCTCCCGCTTCGCGGGAGACGCAGCGGGAGTTTGTTTGCCAGCGGGAGTTTGTTTGTCAAAGGCAATTGACCAACGAGGAGGCTGTGGGAGGACGTGGCAGGCGGTGGCCACACCCCCTTGACACCAGTGGCTATTTAGTAAGCCTCCACTTCCGGGACACGCGCGCGGCGGGCGCTGGGCGAGGCCCGGGACAAGGGCGGGCCATCTGTGGCTGTCCGGGGCCGATAGAGGCCGGGCAGGACCCCCCTTACATCTACGGTCTACCAGTTCCAGAGACATCTATAACTGAGGTGCGAGACTTTATTAATTTGGCCATTACTCCTGACTGTTGGTTTCTAAACTTTTCGGCATTTGTTCTAACCTCACTAAGGATTACCGTATGACTATGGCTAAAACTAACCTTAGAGTGTGCTCAAGGCTTGGGGGGGTGGGGACATTGGATGGATTCCTTAAATGGGCAGTATCGGTGGTGGCTAAGGAAATCAAACTTGTCGAAAGGAGATTTTTTTTGGAGCCATTATTACAAGTCGATCTCCCATTACCAATTACAGTGAAGTCTGTCAGCACTATTGTTCTTCCTGATATTATGGATCCTCCTCAGGGTTCAAAAGGGTGTGTTTTGGATGTTAGCTTCTCTATTTCCACTGGCTCCTCCCCTGTCTTAAGTCTACCTCCTTCACCCCCTATGACACGCACTAGGCAGTTAAGGACTATGATGGCTAATGGTAGTAAAGTTCTAGCGGGGAAAAGGAAGGCTAGTAATGCCACTAAAGGTAGCCGGCAGTGTAGTATTCCTTGTTAGTATAGCATTCCATGTTAGAATTGTTATTGTACATTCTCACTGTAACATTCTCTGTCTGGTTACCTGATCAGATCTTACTGGTGTTATGCTGAAGGTGGTTGTCTAAGCTGTCTCTCAGAATAAACTTCATCTATCTTCACTTTGACTACTTGGAGTAATTACTACATAAATTTGGCGACGATCGGGATTTATGACCCAGTGTCCAGAGAAGAGCCTCGTGTTTTTAAGGACTTTTATTGAAGAAATTCTGAAAAAGTGACAGCGTTCGCCTTTACAGCTCAAATTTACCAGGTATTTAATATTTCTTGTTGTGGGTAAGATTGCACCAGCGGCTGTTTACAATATCAAGTGCTTTGATTGCACCAGCGGCAGTTATATTCTATTTTTTCCACTCTATCGTTATTTTTGGATTTGTTTTAATTGGAAAACCCTTCTTGACTGCTCCTTAAGCTGCCGAGCGCTGTTGCTGTGGCGCGTTTCATTTACCGCCGCTCTGTTTGTTTTTGTGGTGATCTGTGTAATTTTGCACCATTTAATCGAGTGGTTTCATCAACGCTTCATCAACGCACGCCGCTGTTTCTGTTACTTCACTACGGCATTTTTCAAAAGACAAGGAAAACTTATCAACGCGCGCTGCGCACTGTCTTCTTGTCTTCTCAACCCCGAACGAAGAAAGGAACACATCACGCGTCATTTCGACGCCACCACGCATTACGTTACTACGTGTGCGTTTCAGCGGCCATTTTCTTTGTTGTTACTTTGTCGTTCCCATAGCAACGAAACCACGATCGCATTTTTAAGCATTTAACCTGTTTTAACTCATCGTTTTTCCTCGTTTTCACTGTTAAGCAATTTATTCTCCACAAAGACCACGCTGCCTACATTTATTCAACGTTTACCATTTTTTTTTTTTTTAAAGTGAAATTTGAAAAACTTTACAGTGGATGTTTCCTGCTTTTATATTCTTCACTACAGACAACGGTGACTACTTTTCTTGTTTTGGGTATATTCTCACTCATTCTAATTTTGTCATTTATGATAACTGAAGTACTTTTTGGCTTATAATGTCTAATATTATTATTTCTCCTGCACATTTCTTACCTACTGCTGGAGATCCAAAAGTAGAATGGGATCTTTGGTACCCCACATTTTTAGCTTACGTGGATGTCATTGAAGAGGATGGCTGTTCTCCTAAAAGAAAGTTAGCATTATTAAAAAACTGTTTAGGTGGTGCAGGACTCAAAGAGTTAGAAAATTTACCTCCCATTGAGAATGTTCGTTCTGGTGACCTAAATGTTTTTGAAATAGTCATAAAACAACTTAGCACTAGATTTGGAAGAAAGATCAACATTGTAATGGAAAGGTTTAAATTTTATTCTAGAATACAAAAAGATGATGAATCTATAGAAAATTACGTAGCCGCTTTACGCACTTTAGCTGGATCCTGTGCTTTTGAAACTATAAATTTTGAACAGGTCCTTAGAGATCAAATTATGATGCGTACTAAAAGTAAAAAAATTCAAGAACGTCTCTGGATGGATACTGATTCTTCTCTCAGTGCTGTTTTAAACATTGCAAAGGGCATTGAACAGTCTGAACTGTTTGTAAATGAAATCAGAAACCAGGATGTTAAAAGTAAGGTGGTTATTCCTGAAGTTTCTTTGGTAAAAAATGTCAATAATTTTAAGAAGACTTCTGTTCCTTTTAGAAAGGATTTTTCTGGAAGAGAGAATAGATTTCCTATTAGGAAAAGTCAAATTATTTGTTATAGATGTGGTGCAAATGACCACGTAGGCAATTATAGAGGATGTCCTGCGTGAAACAAAATTTGTGTCAAGTGTAAAAAATCTGGCCATTTTAGCAAAATGTGTAAGTCTTCTCAGAAAGTAAACTTTTTATCCTATGAAGAATGTGAGGACGTTGAACAACCTTCCGAAATCAACACTTTGTTATGTGTAAGTGATTCAAAATGTGAAGGGTTTCCCTCTGACATTATTACTATTAATGGTAAGGAGATTCCTATGTTAATAGATTCTTGTGCTTGGTACACTCTAATTGGCAAAAATGTTTTTGATCGTTACTGGCATTCTGCTAAGTTACTACCACCTGATGTACACCCGGGTGGGTACACTGGTAAGAAGATTGATATTGAAGGTTACATGTGGGCAGACATCAAGTTCAAAGACAGGACCATTTAGGGGAAAGTTTATGTTTCTTCTAAGGGTGCATCACTATTATGTTGGCCTCATCAACATGATCTTGGCATTAAGCTTGATCCAAACGCTTCACCTCCTGTCTATGTTGTCCCTCCTGAAAATGACTTCATTATCCAATTGAAGCAAAAATTTTCATCCATTTTTTCAGACAATTTGGGAACCTTCGCAAACTTCAAACACTGTATCATCCTCAAAGATTCAGCTATTCCCATCCGACATAGAGTAAGGAATGTTCCTTTAGCCTACCGTGAAAAATTAAAGGGAATCTTAGCAGATCTAGTTGACAAGAAAATCATTGAGCCGGTGGAATCCTCTCCATGGGTTTCGCCAGTAGTTTTGTCCCTCAAAAGTAATGGCGAACTCCGTCTATGTGTTGACCTTCGAAGTTTAAACAAGCAAATTTGGATTGATAGACACCCTTTGCCCCATATCCATGAACTCATTTCTACTTTGCCAGGTGCTTCTGTTTTTTCTACTCTAGATCTAACTAGTGTATACCACCAAGTATTTCTCCATGAAGAGTCAAAGTTTTTAACAACATTCATTACGCCGGAAGGCATGTTTCAGTATTGCCGAATGCCTTTCGGCTTAGCCAGTGCGGCTTCGGTCTTCGAAAGACTAATGAAGACTGTCCTAGAGGGTTGTTTGGGTGCCATCGCCTTTCAAGACGATATTCTTATTTACGGGAAAAGCTATGAAGAGCATGATGTCAATTTAGAAAAAGTTTTAAAATGTGTCCAAGAGAAAGGTTTAACTTTAAAGTTATCAAAATGCAAATTCAGGCAAAGCAAAGTCGAATACCTTGGTCACGAAATATCCTCAGAAGGTATCAAGCCTAGGTTCAATCATATACAGAGCATTTTAAAGGCACCAGCACCGTTGAACAAGGAACAACTAGTGTCGTTCCTAGGCTTAACTGAATTTTATAGCAAATTTGTTCAGAGCTATGCTTCAAAAGTACATCCGTTAAGATCTCTGTTAAAGAAAGATGCAAAGTTTGTTTGGGGTAACGAACAACAACTTGCTTTTGATTTAATGAAGCAAGAAGTAGCAAATGCTCCCTTTCTTAAACCATTCAACCTGGGTAATGAATGCATAGTTTGTGTGGATGCAAGCAATGTAGGCTTGGGTGCTGTTTTAATCCAGAAAGACAAAGGGGATGAATATGTAGTCTCATATGCTTCAAGGACACTGCGTGGTGCTGAATATAACTATTCGACTATAGAAAAAGAGCTCTTAGCATGCACCTGGGCCTGTGAACATTTTAGGCAGTTTATTTGGGGAACTAGGTTCCGTTTAAGAACTGATCATAAGCCCTTGATAAATATGTTGGCAGCTGGTGGTGGTAGAACTTTAACTGCACGTTTAGCCCGTCTTGCAGCAAAACTACAAGAGTTTCAGTGTATTGTAGAGTACATCCCTGGTCGTCTTAATGTACACGCCGATTGTATGTCCAGGTTACCGTTAATTAACTCTATTTGCCTTGGACAATGTGATTCTGATGTTGTGTTTAACATTGATGATGTTAATGAATGTGCCACTTCTGGTTCATCTGATGGCATATCTGAGACTGTTTGGAGAGAAGCAATGACTAATGACACATGTTTATCAGGTGTGGTGGATTACTTGCAACATGGTTGGCCTCAAGAAAGGTATCTTTCTGGTGATGTTCTCTCGTTTTTTAAAATTAAGGATGAACTTATGTTTGACCAAGGTTTCGTAATCAGAGGTGACAAGATCATTCCTCCTCTTACTTTGAGAGAAAGAATTGTTTCTATGGCGCATGAAGGCCACATGGGGATGTCCAGTACCAAAAGACGTATCCGTGAATTTTACTGGTGGCCTGGGATTGATAGAATGGTGGATAAATGGGTAAGTTCCTGTTCCCCGTGTGCCAAAAGTGACAAGACTGTCAAGCCTTTATCCACGAATGTTTCCCCTATCGAATTTGTAACCTGTCCTTGGAAAAAGCTGGGTATTGATATTATTGGTCCTCTATCTCTGTCTCCCAATAAGGAGGTATTTGCTTTAGTCCTGATCGACTACTTTTCTAAATGGCCTGAACTTAAAGTTGTGGATAAGGTTGGTTCTACACAGGTTATTCAGTTTCTGGATGAAATCTTTTGTAAGGAAGGAATACCAGCTGAGATTGTATCTGACAATGGGCCACAATTCATCAGTAGAGAATTTGAATCTTTTCTTGATAGGTGTGGAATTGTGCATAAGAGAGTGTCCAATTATAATCCTCAGGCCAATGGTCAAACGGAGCGCTTCAATAGGGTTATTAAGGAATCCATCCAACTGGCCATTAAGAGTAACCTTGATTGGAGGAAATCTCTACGTGCTACGCTTTTATCTTATCGAACTTCCCCCAATTCCGTCACAGGTCTGTCTCCTTTTGAGATGCTTAGGGGTAGAAAACCTGGTTCCAAGCTTCTCCCTTGGTGGTTAAAAACCAAACTCGCGTTTGAATCTTCTTTTAATTGTGATGAGGTCAAAGATAGAGTTTTGAAATACCAAGAGAAAATGAAAAACAATTTTTTGTCCCTAAATAGCCAGAGTAGCAAGATCAAGGTTGGCGACTTTGTACGAGTCAAGTTTGGAAGGTCTGTTGGGAACAAATGGAACAAATGGTCAGATCCTTGCAAGGTGATCAAAATCTTTTCTAAAGCTATCCGTGTTGAAGGGGGTAAGGTATGGAATTTCAGGAGAGTGTCTTTATGCAAGAATCTGAGTCTGGAAGATAATAATCCTTGTCCATCTAGCTCCTCGTTAGTCAACGTACCTGAAAATCCTGTTGTAGAAGATGCTACTTCTTCTTATTCTGCTATGGTTGACACCTTTTTGCAGGAGAGCCCTGTTCCCACTGTTCCCACCGTTCCTGCATTTGTTTCCCCTTCTCAAACTTCCCCGGTTGTTAATGAATGTGATGTCAATAATTCCAATGTTCAAGAAACTGTTCCTGCTTCCCAAAGTTCTGCTCCCAAACAAAATGTTGTTCCTTGTCTAATACAGAGGAAAAGTTCTCGCATCAAGCAAATGCCTGTAAAGTTACATGATTACTTATGCTGAACTCCTTCTTTCTCCCCTTTTCCTTTTATTTTCGTCTTTTCTAATTTTTTTTAAATTTTTTTTTGTTTTTTTTTAGGGGGGAAGGTGTGTAGTATTCCTTGTTAGTATAGCATTCCATGTTAGAATTGTTATTGTACATTCTCACTGTAACATTCTCTGTCTGGTTACCTGATCAGATCTTACTGGTGTTATGCTGAAGGTGGTTGTCTAAGCTGTCTCTCAGAATAAACTTCATCTATCTTCACTTTGACTACTTGGAGTAATTACTACAGGCAGCAAGCAAAACAGCCTAGGAATAAGAATTCTGTATCTGGGTTAGGTAGACAGGAAGTAAATGATATTTATCAGGCTAATGTGGGTAGGGCTAAAGGAGGAATTGTACATAGCGAACAAGATGTAGCTAACAGAGTGGGGAGTGAGATGTCTGACTTTCTGAGGCTTATGGAGGAACGGATGGGGGCACTTTTATCTCCAGTGATGGATAAACTTGAGCTAATTAATGGTAGACTTAACGTCATTGAAAGACATATTTTACAACAGAAAGTTTCCACGCTTGGGACTAATCGGCCCGTAGTTCATTCTTTAAATACACTTACATCCACAGTCACTGATTTGGTGGGCTCTATGTTGACCCGAGCACCACAAGTTGTGGCACCTACCATTCCATCTATAGCTACACCAGCTAATCAAGGTGCAAATTCTGGTCCCCGGGGTCCAGTGGGGAGATTAAGTCCTCTTGTTCATGCCCAACAAAGGGAGTCCTTTTCGCTGCATCTTCCTCCGGAGGCTTTCCCATATTCTATAATTTTGGCAAATGTCTCCAAAAGTAAGGACGATAGAGAGGAACACTGGACTACACTAAAAAACAAAGCCCTCAATTTCTTAGTAAATAAAACAGTGTTAGGTGAACAACATGTGTTTAATAATTGTAAAATGGTGAGAAGGGTTCCTTGGGTGGGCAAGACAAAGAAGATCATGAAGGGTGACTGTGTTGTTGTGAGCTTTGGGTGCCCCGTTTTGGTTGATAATATTCTAAGGCAGGCAGAATCAGCTAGGATTCATCATGACTATGTTAATGTACTCCCACTGGGGTTCTTTTATCCACCACATAACTTTGGAGTAACCAGAGCGAGAGACCTTTGTACTCAGATGGGTCCCTCTACTAGTCATATGGCATTGAGTAATAGATATGAGGCTCTTAATTCATTGGGTGCTAACGACTGACTCTGTTGCGGGAGTTCTTTGGACCAGGAATTGACCGGTCCTGTTGTTGACCCCAGAGTGTCTTTGCCTCTTGATCCTGGCCTACAGGGCTCTATTATTTCTTCTGCACTGTCAGATAGTGGTGCATCCATTGATAGAAGACTAAATGACAAGACGGAGCCAACAAGTCGGAATTTAGCCCCTACCTGCATAATCGCGAGTTGGAATATTGCTGGGTTAAGAGCAAAATCTGGCAATGAAGATTGGGAGGGGTTCATAAAAACATTTGATATAATAGGCTTACAGGAGACATGGGACCCTCTTGACACTTTCCACCTGGATGGCTACAGCCATTTTTGCATACCGGCTACACGTGGCAAGGTGGGTAGAGCTAAGCGGGGTCTAATTAGTGTGTTTTCTCTAGAGCTGAAGGGCACACTCACACAACTCGATTCAGGTAGTCCAAACTGTTTAATAGTGGAACTGACAGCATCTGACACCCCTAAAATACTCTTTATTAATTTTTATAATTCTAACGACAATATACATAATAATCTAGTGTCACTAGAACAATTTTTTTCAGTATATAGTATAAATTCAAATACTTTTGAGATCATTTTGTTGGGGGATTTCAACACCCATCCCTGTGAACAATTTTACATAAATATGGGATATGAAGGGCCTTTATATTCTGCCCCTACCCATTTTGAGCATTCCAAGCAGGGAGAGGATTTGGAACATTTTTTGGCCACCTGGAACCTCTATGAGTCAGGCTGTGGGGAGGTCGGCCAAAGGGCCCCAACATTTAAGGGGAAAGACGCAGGTACAGTTATTGACTATATCTTTTTAACATCTTTTTACTTATCTAGGGTTTTAAGTTACAGGACTGTGGTCTCTGTTTTTAGTGATCACAATCCTGTTACACTGGGACAGGGGACCTTTTGGGCTTCAAGGGCACATCTCATAAGGGAAGGAAGGAATTGACCCTAACAGATCAGGGTGGACATTTAAAGTGGGCCAAAGTGATCCCTGAAAACTTTCAGAGTGAAATTCTATCTAAAGCAGAAATGGAGGTCGATATTTGTCTAAATAATAAGTTGCAGGGCCCACAGATGATCGATGCCTTTGACACCATCTGTTCGCACATAAATCTAAGCCTACAGATGGGGAGAACACAGAACGTGCATAGTGGGAAAAGGTGGTTCATTAGCAACTGTACTAGGGCACATGCTGTCCTCCTTAAAGCTTTGAAGGCTAGCCCCAAGGATAGGGGGCTCATAGCAAACCTAAGGTTAGCTTATAAAAAAGTAATACAAACTTGAAAGCAGGAATTGAAGGAGGAAGCTTGGTCCAAACTCCTGTCACCAGAGGTACTGAGAGACAGCAGGAAATTCTGGGCGACCATTAATCAACCCTTGTTCTCGACTGATGCGAACTCTCCCCTTGATGGCATTATAGCGGATGATGATTGGATAACTCACTTTGAAAAATTCTATAGCATTCCAGGCACCACGATTAATAAAGACCCCATTTTGCCTGACACAACGTAGCCTCTCCGGTGGTATTTTAGGTTGCAGAAGTTGAAAGAGTACTAGGGGAGATGATGAAAAACAAGGTCCCGGCTGATTTGTTTAAGGCTGCCCCAAAACTTTAGTCAGTAGTCTTAACAAATGTGTTTAACGTTCTGGGCCCAAAGAGTCTTCCGGCCTCCTGGTTGAAATCTATATTCATCCCGGTATTTAAAAAGGGGGATAGACAGGACCCCTCCTGTTATAGGCCTATCTCCCTGATAGACTCCTCTGTAAAAATTCTGGGCCGTGTCTTTCTACACAAGCTGACTGAGTGGCTGGATGACAGATGGGTCTTATCTAATGCCCAATATGGGCTCAGATCAAAAAGGAGCACACTCGATCAATGTCTCAATCTCCAACTTTTAATCGATAAATATACCAAAGCAAAGGAGGGGTCATTGTATTTGGGGTTTATGGACCTCTCCTCTGCCTTTGACCTGGTGAACAGGTTACATTTGTGGCATATTTTACTAAATATGGGCTTTGACCCCTCCTTAGTAATTTTTTTAACTGACTTGCATAATGGCCTTTTAGCTTCAGTGAGGGACACCACTAAAGGTCGCTGCACTAGCCATTTTAGCTCTGAAAGGGGGGTCAGACTAGGCTGCATTCTGGCCCCCCTTCTTTTTACCTTATATATCAATGTACTTGAGCCAGCCTTAGGGGCAGCGTCACAGGATGCCCCGCGCATAGGAGATCTGGTTATACCAGTTCTCCTTTACGCCGATGACGCTGTTCTTCTGGCTCGCACTGGTGTAAGTCTCCAAAGGCTACTAGATGCCTTCCAGACCTTTATGGAGAACCTGGATCTTAAAGTTAACTCAAAAAAATCCCATGTCATGATTGTAGGGAAGTGCTCAAGGAAAAATAGAGCCAAAACTTTTAAGTGCGGTGCAGAAGTAATCAATAGGGTCCCTACGCTCCCTTACCTGGGGGTCCTATTCGACGAAAGAGGGAACTGGACCCGCAATAAAACAGTAGAAGTATCGCATTTGAAAGAACAACCTCTGCCCTCTTGGGCTTTGTAAAAAAGCTGGGGGCTAGACCAGTGAAAGCAATACTAAAAGTTTATAAAGCTAAATGTCTTGCGGTCGCCACATATGCGTGTCCGATATGGGGTTATTCCCCTCAGGACAAAATTCAGGTGATTGAAAACAAATTCTTGAGATCAGTCTTAACTGTTCCACAGTCCAACCCCACCAATTCGATCCACACTGAGTTGGGGCTGGGGTACGTGACTGATATGATTAAAACAGCCCCATTAACATTCGTGTTGAAGACCTGGCTCAACCAAGAAATTTCCCTGAACCATACCATTCTTAAAGACTGTCTTCTGCTGGATAATGTTAGTAAAATTTCCTGGCTCACCTATATTAAATCTAGCTTTAACAAAATAGGGCGTCTTGAGCTTTTTCACTCCCCGGAGACCATCACAAGAAAGGACATTCTACAGACTAAAAATGCCATGATGAACTTGTTATCGCTAGAGAGAGCGGAGGTAGAAATCCGGAAACCTACCGTAAGAGCGAACTATGTCTTAGTCAGCTCCCCTGGCCCTTATCTGTATCTTATAATTGTGAACCGCCCCTTTCACAGGCACCTTTTAACTAGATTTTGCTTTAATTTGATTCATTTATCTTTAGGCTATTTTAATAACTGGTGTACCCCAGAAAAGTCCAGTCCATGTAGATGCGATCATTTTTCGACGCAGGACAGTCTTCATTTCCTAATGTTCTGCGATTTTTATGCTGATTTCAGGAAAAAGTTCTTGTTACCTATCTTGAGGGAGGCAGGGTTCATACAGGTTAGGCCAGCCCTTTTGTTTCTCCAAAAATTAAGTACACATCGTATTATATTTTCTGTTGCAAGCTTTCTTGTAGCTGCTGTACGATTTAGAAACAGAAGTATTTGTGTGCCATGTGCCTTATTTAACTAAGAACAGGATGTTTTTTTACTTTTTTCCCTGATCATGGCATTACCGTAGACAAGAGGATTAACGGAGTTCATCAAAATCTAATCATGTTTTTGTAAAATATTTATGCCATTATATTTGTATCATTTTTATGGCTATGTTGTGTAAATAATTTCTTGTATTACTGTACCATGTCTTTTTATGATATTAATTTATCGAATAAAAGTATTTTGACTGACTGACTGACTAGGACCGGTTTCTGGCTATCAGCCATCTTCAGCCACAATAGCTTGACTCCAGTGGTGTGGAGAGCATGGGATTCACGTCTGAGCATACCCATCCCACTCGGGTGACAAATGCAAACACAACAATTGATGGACAGAATGCAGAACAATGTCATACATTCACCCCAGTACAGAGATCTGGGCCTAAATCCATCATTTTTTTGCACTTCACACCACCCCAGTTCCACGGCTGAACATTTCTGCCTGTGAGTATGCTTCACTGCTCATCCCTGGCCTGGTTCCTGCTCCTCCCAGCCATTTCGGTTTTGACTTTTTCTTAGTTTGTGCGCAGCTGCATATAGATATAGCTGGATATCATGTTATTTATTTCCCTTTTTCTGGTTTGTTAATTGCTTGTGTGATAGCGCAGGGCGGAAGATGCTCTTCAGATGTGGTGCAGGGCAGGAGGTGCTCCACTGCATGTCCCTCTCCCTTCTGACTGCGTGCGCAGAGGACACTCCTGGTGGTTGCACACCGATCACTGGGGGCTAGACAACGGTAAGGTCTCTAGTTGTAACAAGGGCTTTCCCCTGATTTCAAGAGGGGGGTGACAAAGGTCTCTTTGCACGGAATGATTCGGACAGATGGCATGCCAAGGTTATGGTTCACCTGTTGAGATCTCTGGGTCTCAGTGTACAACACTTGATGGTTGAGTGTTCACATGTACCACGAATTTGGCCTGATGGTTTGGTGGCTCATTGCTTACCAAGGGTTTGTTATTCCAAGTATTTATTTATTTTGCAGTACCATTTGTGATTGTATTGTTTCTTCAGATAGGCATTTTCGATATATGCGGTATGGCGCACCCTGTGATCATGCTGTGATAATGCCGCTTGGGATAATATTGGGGATTTTTCATTGTTATTTCTAAATTGGGTTGTTCCCCCAGTATGTATTGCATTTTTGGGATGGATGTGGGTTCCTGTTGCATTCATAGTACTCCCATTCCTTCTTCCCCTGCAATAGTGTCCTGGGTTATGGTGTAACGGTAAGATACACCCAGGCTGCCAAGGGCAAGATCACACATTTACTTGTACATGCATGAATGCATGGGAGAAAGCAGGGTTCATCACTTTCTGCAGATGTCACTGTATGCAATACAAATGGTGGATTCCTCTGGTTTCCATCTTTAAACCTATCCACACCTGCTCCCCCATGCTAGAGATGAAGCAGAAAGCAAGGGGGTTTAGACGCTGTGCTTATTCCAACTGTCCTGTCTTCTCCATTTCGGCTACAAGGGCGCCGGTGAACAGACTCAGCACCTTTAGCCTCCTTATCCCTATGACACCTTCCTACTCGTGCGTGCCTCATGATGAACTAGTAGCATACGTTCTGTCCTCTGAATGTCAGCGTGACGGAACACACAACTTGCTTCTTACTAATAATATTGTGCAGGGCTGGATGCAAATGAGAGAAGTATTTGAATGTGTTCCCCTTCCCCACCATCATGTCATCCATGTGTAGGAGCTTTGAAAATTAGTTTCAGAGAAATCTTACTGTATTGTGACGCCTGGCGTGAGTGGACCGTCCGTCACGCCACAGGCACGGTTGCTATATTATTACGTACCATGGGCACCTTTGGTCACCCGGTGACTAGGGAACAATTCAATCAATCAATCAATCAAGACACTTATAAAGCGCACTACATACCCGGTAGGGTCTCAAGGTGCAGGGGAGGGGGAGGGGTGCTGCTACTGATCGATGAGCCAGGTCTTGAGGGGTCTTCTGAAGGCCAGTAGATCTTGGGTCTGCCGTAGTTTTGTGGGGAGGGTGTTTCAGGTCTTGGCGGCGGGGTGGGAGAAGGATCTGGCGCTAGCGGTCGTTCTTTGGATGTGAGGGACAGTGGCCAGGGCGAGGCCTGCGGAGTGGAGCTGGCGGGTGAGGGTGTAGAAGCTGAGTCATCTGTTGAGGTATGCTGGGCCGGTGTTGTGGAGAGCTTTGTGCATGTGGAGGAGGAGCTTGAAGGTGACCCTCTTGTTTACGGGGAGCCAGTGAAGGTCTCTCAGGTGGGGGGTGATGTGGCTGCAGTGGGGGATGTTGAGGATCAGGCATGCCGAGGCATTCTGGATGCGTTGCAGCCGTCTTAGGAGCTTGGCCGACGTTCCTGCGTAGAGGGCGTTTCCGTAGTCCAGCCTGCTGGTGACGAGGGCCTGGGTGACTGTTTTTCTCATTTCGGTGGGGATCCACTTGAAGATCCTGTGGAGCATTCAGAGAGTGTTGAAGCAGGATGAGGAGACGGCGTTGACCTGCTTAGTCATCGAGAGGGTGGAGTCGAGGATGACCTCTAGGTTGCATGCGTGGTCGTGGGTGTCAGTGCTGTCCCAGTGTTGTCGGCCACCTGATGTCTTCCCAGGCTGAGGGGGTGGGACCGAGGATGAGGACCTCCGTCTTGTCTGAGTTCAGCTTCAGTCAGCTGTTCTTCATCCATTCAGCAACGTCCTTCATTCCTTCGTGGTGGTTGGTTTTGGTGGTGTGAGGGTATTTAGTGAGGGAGATGATCAGCTCGATGTCGTTGGCGTAGGAGATGAAGTTGAGGTCGGGCTGTCGGGCAGCGTGGGCGAGGGGTGCCATGTAATTGGACAATTGGACAGCAGTAAGCTTGCTCCACCTAATGATTACCCCTCCTACCAGGCGGCTATAGGCCACAGCCTTAGCGCAGGTTTATTTTTGAAGAAATGGTGTAAGATGACATCTAGGAACAAGGAACTGCACTTTCCCTTGCCTGGCACATATGACGTGGTCTGACTGGCGTATTTAAGGTAGATGCTGATATTACAAATGATGAAATAGGTCCGGCAGAGTAAGATTCATTTTGGATGTGAGATTTGAGCCTACAGGACTTAGGGCCGACTAGCGATGTGAAGGCCAAAGTGCATAAGGAGATGTTGGCATTGAGAAAGAGCAATTGAGAACAGGCTAGGGATTAGGCTAACAGAGGAGTTTGGAGAAAAAGACAACTGGATATAAATAGGATGTATCGCTGACATTCCCTGCCCTGCGCACCGCCGGACGAAGAGGGGAAGGACACAGATCTAGTGTTAGAAGACATCAGGGCACATTAGAAGCCCCCTCCATATGCACCCACAGTGAAAACTTCCACAGATGGAAAAGCCTTCACAGGTGCCAAACCTCCCATGCTAACTTCAGTGGAGGAGGCTACGAGTTGTGCACGGACGCAGCAGCTTCTAAATGAGGGACTTACCAGAGTAGATCTTAGTACAATTTCTAACATCCCTTATCTATTAATAATGAAAGAGGAAGCAGCCTACGCTGCTAGCAAACTAGTAAGGAATGTGACAACTGCATAAAGAAATTTTGAGAAAAAGAAATAGCACTGCAATAATGTATTAATCCTATCTGGCAGCTAAAATTTCAAGATGCCTCCCTCGGCCGTAACGTGGACAAGAGTGACTTTCAGGGAGTGGTATGGAACATAAGTACATATGCAAAACACATAGTACATGACAATAATGCCCTAAAGGAAGCAAATTACGGTCCACCAGAAAGCAATTGTCTGAAGACAGGGAGACACCAGCAGTAATGGTCCACCCTAGGCCTCGCAGGAACGCACCCCCACTTTGTCCCATACTACCAAATGCAAGGTATCTTTATAATCAGATCAAGCAAAGTGCAGCACCCTGTTCAAGGATCTAGTGGAGGGCAGCCTACAGGCCCCTCAACTAGTGGAGGAATATAATACACAGTAACAGGACAGAATACAAATGCTGACAAAGGCTAGCTTACTTGAGAACAGTCCCAGAATTTACTCCATATACGCACAGCACACGAGGACGCATAATACTCTTTGTACTTCCCCATCCCTGCCACCAATGTATGAAGGGGACTTGTCTGAATTTAGTTTCCACAATGCCAAACTATTCACCTGGACAGCTGCCCAAGTAGCTGACACCTTGCAATATGGCATTGACAAACTGCGCCAATTCGAGAGAATTAACAAAATCTCTAACAACCCTTGATGTATTGCAGCAACTGGCAACTGCCTCCATATTCCCTGTGTTAACAGGTCCCAGCCTGAATATGACTATGAGAAGTACTACCGGTACCATCACCGGCTTGTGGAAAACCAGGACCACCATCCTAAATGCATGTCCCATGAGCCAGGGAGGACCTCATGTCCTTTACTAAGGATTTTCCCAAGTTGCATAAGTGGTATGCAGAATTTAAAATGATGGTAGCAATGGGAGGGCTCCTTTGGAAAGACTGTGCTTATCCATTGTGCTTTGCACATGTGGTTTTGTATCCCATCCTCGTCGCCTGTGTAAAATTAAGCAAATAAATCCATTGAGAAATCCAAAGTTGTAAGAAGTAAGTTTAATCCAGAGAATATAAAGTCCCATCCATCAACAAGCTGCAGTCAGGTGAAGTAACATTCCATCTCCATGGTGCTAATCAAAGGGAAACACAAGCAAGCACAGAACAGATCACAAAGAATCATAGGAAACATATAGTCAATTGAGAAACATAGAATGAGCACTATATTAGAAAGGCTGAGATATCTTGTTCAACATTATTATACCAAAAGATTTATGGGAGGAAGGAACACCTTCCTGCACATAAACAATCTTACCTGGTGATTTGCTCTATTTATGTTTGCTGACAATGCAGCACATGTGGAAAGAGCAATATAAGAGGGGGGATAAAGATTTTTTCCTTGTATCGCCTGTTTAAGACCAGGTTTTCCTGGTCTTATTTTGGGCGCTGCCTCATACCTTGAAAACATGAGACAACATCAAAAAGCAATGGGTGTTGCTGCTGAAAACCCACTGCAAAACCCCTTGGCTGCTGCTTTCACACTAAGTGCTGCGTGAATAGGAGCATTATTTACAAGGCGGCATTAAGCCACGTTAAGTGGCTTAACACCACCTTGTAAATTAGACAAAGGACCTAATTTCACCAGAACATCACAAAAGTGATGTTCTGGTGGTGTTCACTCCTTGTAAATATGCTCCTACGTGGCTGTCCATGATTGGACAGGGTACTTTGGAAATGGTGATGCTGTTTACTTCTAGAAAGTCCCCACTGTACCAATCACTGGGCATGCGAACGTCATGCACTCAAACATATTGTATCACACCAGTAGCATGTAGAATCTTTCTCTTCTGATTGGTTACACACGTAAAGATTGTGCAAATCTGTCCTGTCTAATCAATAACGCAAGATGCATTTGTTATTACAGTGAGGAACTCAGCTTGTTACTGTATTCTGATTGGATGTGTGATTTGTCTGCCTTTCTAGGTTTTGGGCAAAAATGACCCGGCCAAACTTTTTTAATTTGGACATCAAGCTTCTAAGCCTTTTCTCTCTGTGTACATGTAAATAAATTGCCTATGAACTTTGACAGAGTCTGTGTTTCTTCTTTCAAGGTTCTACAATAGTTCCATTTTCCTTTCATTTCTCAAACATGATTAAATGCAGTTGGGAAGCATAGGTCCCGGTCTCCATCTCAGCTATCAGAATACCATGCTGGCATAATCAGTTCAAATATGGGAATATGATCATCACTGTATTGGACAGAATGAGGTAGGTCTCAAAGACTAAGGTGAAGGTGCACGTCTAGTTTTGTGCATCAGGCCCTGAAGGATTTCCCAATAAGGAGCTTTGTAATCTGGTAGCCATCTCGAATCCCCGGTCAGCCCTATCCCTGCCACTCTGGTTCACAAAATATTTAGCTTCTGTTTACACACATACCACTCATAGCACGCAAGCCCAAGTCTCATCTCACAACCTCCCCATCAGTACATTACAGACAGTACTTTCTACATGCACACTAAACACTTCCAATATCTATTATTCTGGATGCATCACATTTCCAGCACCAATCACCAACACATTGTATCATCATGCACTATCATGTTAGGCTAACCTTTAAGAGGTTATGATCAGACAGCTCATACTTGAAAGAATCCTCTTACTCTCCTGTTCAAAATATAGTACCAAAAACTATGTATTTGGCCAAACGTTGCACAACCAAGCACGGTCAGGCATCACATAAAAAACTTGGAGAAACACTCCAATAAACCACACTCACTACCCAGGGGCAGTTGTTTATGTGCAAGGAGTGGAGAAGTGTGGCTCAATGGTTAGAGCGGCAGACCCTGATGCAGAAGTCTGGCCCAGGACCAGGGTTCAATTCCTGCCTCGGCTGGTCTTGGGCTCAATTACCTCGGACCTGATCATTCTCGCCACGGTGCCTATTCTAATCATGAGTCCCACTCTGCAACTCTGGGCAATAGCTTGCTTAACCCCTTCAGCGTGGCGCAAATTTTCGCGCTGTGCTGAAGGTTCTTATGAGCCTATCGGCTCATGACGGAACGGTTCCGTCATGAGCACAGCTCAACCGACGCTCATGACGGAACCGTTCCGTCATGAGCATGGAAGGGGTTAATCTCCACAATGGCCCCACCAATGCTAGGATGCCTGGCTTCACCTTGGGGGTGCCCAGGAGAGGGCACCTCACAGGGAAAGGCCAGGAAGGGTTCCTCAGTGGTATTTGTACAAGCACCGAGAGGCCTCCGGGTAGTCGTGCGCTATACAAGTACCTCTACATTTACATTTACTTGAGCCACTGGGAACGCATCTCTTTCCTGATTCTTTTAATTACATATTCAATATTTAGCAAACAGTATCCATAGAAAACACCCAGATCAATCTGAAAGTCCTTGGCTCGAATGAGACCATGTCTTGTCCATGTGTCGTCTCACCTGAGGAGAAAGACAGCAGCATCACAAACCCCAGTAATAGCACATATGGTCTGAGGACTGATCACCTAAACCCCGAGTCATATGATGCTTTCCTGTAACTTCACTGAACATCATACCATCAAGCTTGACACACATTTGTCTTTGTCACTAAATGTTTCAGGGCTAGTAAAGTTTTGCTGGTTCCAATGTAGACAAATGTTGACGTGCAGGTACAATACATTAACCTTGGTGTTATAGAGGTTAGATTATACTTATGACTTTTACTAGATCTGCCTCAATATGCCTATATGCGATTACAAAGAGTACAGTCATCTTCTGCACACATTCTTCAGGCTCAATCATGCTGCAACACAGCCTCAAACCAGCCCACCTATCTGTTAACTTCCAGTCATGCATTTTATCAGCTTGGTGCCTCGATTGTTGTGCATTGTTCTTTCTAAGGCCTACAGTTCACATTTCCCAGATTTCACCCCCAACCTGGAGAATTAGATATTCAGGCGGTTTCTGGAAAACACTCTAAGGAATAAGATGGTCCTTAGAGAAGGCAGATGTATAGCTTATCTCACTGCACAAATAAGGACTTCTTTAGCAATAGCCATTAGCTGAAAGGACCTTGCTTTATTGAAACATTTTAAAAACGTTATTTTCTTAACTAGTCCAGTGATTTATGACTACAGATCTTTATTGATGAATTAAGCTCTGAGGAGGCCTGCCACAGGATACCCCATCTTTTGTTCGTAGAACATCATAAACAGGATGTAGTCAAAGATGGAGGGCAGGTCAAGCTTTGCCTCAAGCAAAATTGAGCACAGTTGGGAAACCCACCTTCGAATAAGACCAATGACATTGCATTATCTTTATAATTAACTTTATAGTGCAAATGCTCCCTGTGTGCATCTCAGAAAATTACTCTCATCTTCTTAATCAGATCCAATTCAATTCACATTATCCAAGTTTATATATGGCTACATTGAACTTTAGTTTATTTAAGAGCTCATACCATCGACACAGAAAAGGGGCAAAACATTGGCCCCATCAGCCATTAGTTGCTCTATGTACTTTACAACTTTTTTCAACATTATCAGCCATTGGTCGATTATAACTACCCCTGTTGACATATGCAGTTATAGAAACAGATCCCTCAGACTGAAGTGCAACAAGCTCTGTCATCTGAATAGGTAGGCAGTGTCAAGCTGAGGTGAATGAGCTGTTCCCTGAGGCATTGCTCACCCTCAGGAGATAGAGAGATTGGGCGACCAGACTCAAAACCAAAGCTAAAGGCTACAGGCATTATTGCAGGATTAGAAATGAGTCTACGATGGTGCAACGATCAGCCAAAAAAGAAAAGCTACATATAAACTTGATGGTGTTTGGGTGGGTAAACACTTTTCAGCATTTAAAGATGTTTTCCCTAGCTTAATGTTCTCCAGATACCCCGTTAGGCTTTTATACATAATTTATACTTTGAATTCTGACACTAGCAATTCTGAGTCTCACATTATAAAATTCAGGACTATATGTGCCAGAACGTAAAGTAAAAACACAGGTTGGATGTACTGACCATTCCAAACATAGGACATGGGAAGGGAAATTAAATATTTCTTAGAGGTTAGCCGCAATGAAGCTAAAAAAGGCTGCTTTATAACGAAGACGGAAAATGAGTTTCAAAATATACTATTGGAAATGGTTTATGTGACATGAGACATATGTCCAGCTGTCCAGAGATCTATGACCTGGTCAGTACTATCAGACAGTCCTGGTTATGTGAGCTTATATTGCATTTTTAAACTAGCATGCAACAGTAAAGTGTTTTAGAACATTAAGACATTGGGAGCTCCATTGAAGACAGTGAAGTGCCCCAGGGCCAATAATTGCTGGTATAAGCCTTCTGCTCCGAAATTTCAATGTTCGTCTTTCAGTTTCTCCCTTTTTAATTGAGAACATGCTTCCCTCAGTGGGTGGAATGTTGTAAGTCTTTCAGCCTTCCAGTACCAGCCTACACTAGTTGTTAAAGGCTCTTCCCCCAATATTGGCCCTGGGTTCAGGGCCTTTAAGATCCAGTGTAGCCCTCGGTATCGAGCTCTAAGGATATAACAAGTGCAAGCGGCTAAAAACGGAGCTGATGCTGCGGTGAGTCACACATGAAATAAGGCCAAATGGCAATTATGCACATTAATCTGTAATAGGAAATAATTGCATTCCCTGCACGTGGAAACATTCAGCACATCCAAATTGTTTTTACCTGATAAAGATTGCCACTTCCTTTACAAACCTCTTTGCTCTGAAACCTGAAACATTTATTGTTTCATAAAACAAAATTAATTGTACTTATATAAAGCTAACTCAAGTCCCACTTCTGTCTACCTTACGCATAGCAAGATAGCTGAAAGTGTGAGCAAAGGAAGGGCCACGAAAAAAACAAAAACATAAGTGGCAATGTTAGTTCGTAGGTGATGGTCATTCATGCTAATTTGCCTCGTGATAACAATAGAGTCGTGATATGTACAGCTATCGTCTTGTTCTCGGAAAAAGTCCAAAGTGTCTGTATGCGAAGCAGCAAACAAGAGTAAATAAAATGCTGCATTTTCACACAGGTGCCAGGTTTTGAGGAGCTTTCCCCGGCACTGACGAGGAATCGGGTAGTGCCTAAATGCATCTCAAGAGAGAGGATGGTAATGCATTCCAGATGGCAGGACCGTGTCAATTAGTCATCCTCAAGAACTTTCAACATTTCTGTTCACGCCTGATGCTGGAGAACAGCCTTCCGTGGAGTGATAGAGCAGATGCTGTTACACCCTTGGGGCAGCGGAAGACATGCAAGGAAACAGCACAATGTGCTTTATGCATATAATACCTTTATCATTCCATTATATTTTTAGACTGTAAGACTGTATTGAAAGAACTCTGGTCCATTTTTATGACCCGGCTTGCATCGCTCTTGCACCACGTTGCAGATTTGGCGTGGCTCTGAGTGGCTCCAAAATTCTGGAGCAGCGCAACACTATGCAAATCGCTGTACTGCACTACTCTGCCCTGGGAAGGCATTCCATGGGTGTTGCGTTGGAAGTTCCCGCACAACTCTCATGGTTTTTGATGCATTGCCAGATTTACAAGACCTTGTGAACCTGAGAATGTGCCAAAATGATATGCCTCCACAGGAGAAGCATGACGAGAAGAAATGTCTTTATTTCTCTTCGGAACTTCCTCTTTCTATGTATTGCATTCTGAAGCACACATAGAAAGAGGAATATGCCTTTCTGGTTTGTTTCTGTGCAGGAAGGTGCAACTTTCTGCACAAAAACAATCCTGCATGCAATGCAGCTACTCTTTCATAGTGCAAAGGTGCCCGCATTGGCGCTAGTCAGCCCATTGTGCACCAGCGCAGGGGAAAAGTCATTTGCCTTAAATATGGCACATTCCTGCCCTTTCCCAGTGATGCAGTGAAGCAAGTTGACTTGCTGTGCTGAACCTGTTTCATAAATATGCCACTCTGTATTTCCTTCTGGTCCAGACCACCGCCCGAGTGAGATTCCAGTCTATCTACACACAGAAGGGTTCTTATTTTTCAAATAAGGATGAATATGGGAAGCCGTTCACGTCAAAATTACAGATCCCCATTTACGACACCTTCTGAAATGCATATCATGATGCAAAATGATTATGACACACACCAGAAGAAATATAATATCTGTCAAGGTAAATATGATACCTGGCAGAATGAATCTGACTTGAACCAAAACAAATATGAAGCGTGGCAGATTGAATATACTACTTAGTGATTAATATAAATAACACACACTCTGAATTGAATAAGAGATATATTGAAATATATATCAATGATACTTTAATGAACATGGCCCTCACTATAAACAATATAGCAATCAGTGAAACAAATACAATATGCATCAAAAAGAATTGGAGATTCCTTGAAATGACTGACATATGCCAAGAGGAATATGACATACATTAAAATGAATATGACAGATTGAAATGATTATAAGTTACTGAAATGAATATATTACATTCTGAAAAGAATATGATGCATATTGAAATTGTAATAGCATACACTGAAATGAAAATAACACATGTTGCAATGAACATAAATTGAGTTGAAATGAATATTACCTACATTGCAATGAATATGAGTTATATATAACAAATGAATAGGAGATGATTTCAAATGAATATGGCTTGTGTTGAAATAAATATAAGCCCTGTTAAACTGAATTTGACATGCTTTAAAATGGGTATGAACAAAGCTGAAATTCTCATGACATTTGTCAAAATTAATATGGCATGCATTGAAATTAATATGATACATATTCAAATGAATATGATATATGTTAACATGGATAAGTTGCATATTAAAATGAATACAAGTGTTATATGAATATGACATCTATTGAAATAAATATAACATTGATTGAAAAATATCTAACACATGTTAAAATGAATATGAAATGAGTTGAAATTAATATGAAGTCCATTGAAATTAATTTGACATGTTTTAAAATGAATACGAGTAACATCAAAATGAACATGACATTTATGATAATAAATACAACTTGTTTTGAAAGTAATTTTATATACATTGACATGATTATGATATGTGTTGAAATGGATAGAATCATGTTAAAATTAATATAAGATTTGTTATTTTGAATGAGTCATCCATTGAAAGGAATATGATATATGCTAAGATAAATAGGACATGCATTAAAATGACTATGAGCCCCATTGACATTGATTCCAAATGGCTTAAAATGGCTGAAAATAAAATGAAACTTGACAAAATGAATATGTTATGCTTTGAAATGAATATGATATACATCAAAATGAATATTTCAATTATTGAAATAAATATGACATATGTTGAAATGGTTTAGACCCATGTTAAAATAAATATGACAGGCGTTGCTCTGAATCTGACATCCATTGAAATGAATATGACATTTTTTTGAAGGAATATGACACGTTAAGATGAATATGAACCACTTTGAAATGAATATGCCACCTGTTGAAATGAATATGGACACATCAAAATGAATATGACATTTATTAAAATGAATATGCCATTTTTAAAATTGAATATGAAACAATTTGAGATAAATGTAGCATGATTTGAAATTAATAAGCACATATCGAAATGAACCAAGCCATGTTTAAATGAATATGACCCCTGTTCAAATGAATATGGCTTGCAATGAACTTATGTTGATTTGCTTTAAAATTAATATTACATATTAAAATGAATATTACATATTCTGAAAAGATATGATAAGGACTACATTGAATTAACTAAAATTAATATAACACACATTTAACAGAATATAAAACAAGGAACCAGCCTTTATCATGCATCCATTACATGCATTTATTTGCAACGCAGTTAAATAAATCTACATTTGTCACACCCTACTTATCACATAGGTAAGTATTTTTGTAAATAACATAATTTGTTTATGTGCGCCTCCGGGTCAGGCAACACATTCCCCAGCAGCTCTGCCTGCAGCGCCTCCCAGCCTCAGATGCAGAGCCTTCCCGCCTCCTGGGTTCGCGCCGGCAGTCCGCCGCTCCTGCACTTCACCCAGCACCCCCTGGTCCTCTCTTGACTTGTTAGGAGACTCCTGTTTTCGAGTTCCATTTCCATTTAGCTCTTCTTGGTCCTGACTCATTTTTACTTATTTAGCTGACTCAGTCATCTCGCTCCTGACCTGAGGATTTTGCCTCACTCCAGGCAACCTTTCCTCCCGTTGCTGCCCCTCAGCCCCGCCCCCCCCTATCTGCAGTCCCGTCCCCCTCCCGGACTTAATGGTGGACGCTGGGCGGACACACGCAGTGGGTGCACCGCTGGCACGCCAAAGGCAAGCCTAAGGCAAGCCCGTCTGCGCCCATCCATGCCTGGACCGCGCCCAGCATCAGACACCCTGGCCCCCGCAAATGCCACGACACCCAATGCCGCAACGACACCAAATTCCTCCACAAACTCAACGCCGACCAATGGTCCACCTGCTTCCAGGCCACCCCTAAGCTCACCCATGGACCCTTCTCCTGCCGTAGCTGCAGCTTCACCAGCCGCCGAAAACCCGCAGGTTCCACCCCACCTGCCAGGGCAGGAAGCAACCATTTCAGATGCATACTACTCAACACCCGCTCCGTCCACAAGCACGCCATCGAACTCTGGGACCTACTCCACTCAGCATCCACTCAGTCTCCCCGGACGTCGCCTTCATGACAGAAACCTGGATGAGCCCCTCCTCGGCACCTGACATTGCCATAGCCATCCCGAACGGCTACAAGATTATCCGAAGGGACCGCACTGACAGACCAGGAGGAGGAATCGCCATCGTCCACAGGAATACCCTCAGTATTTCAACCAGGATCGAAGACATCTCCAGCGCCGCAGAACTCCTGCACTTCCAGATCCACACTGATCCCAACACCAGCTTCAAAGGAACCCTCGTTTACAGACCCCCGGACCCCGACCACAGTTCTCAACGCCATCACTGATGTCGTCAGCGCGCATGCCCTTGCTTCCACAGACTACATTCTCCTCGGAGACCTGAACTTCCACCTCGAGAATGCCAACAACTTGAACTTCCACCTCGAGAATGCCAACAACAGCAACTCCATTGCCCTGCTCGAAAACCTCGCCAACCTTGGACTCAAGCAGCTCGTCACAACTCCCACCTACTCTGCTGGACCCACTCACGCTCGACCCCATCTTTTCCGCTAGCGACCACGTCACCTTCAGCCACACCATTGAACCACACTGAACCGACCACCGCTGCATCCTCTTCACCTTCAAGAAATGCACCACCACCCGCTCGGACCCCCTACCGCAGCTGGAACAAGGTCACCGAAGACCAGCTCATCACCATTCTCGCTCGAGACCCACCAACCGACACCACCTACACAGCCGCCTGCAATCTCAGACAATGGATCGACAACCGCGCCAACACTCTCGCCCCGATCAGAAAACCCTCCAACAGACGCACAGACAGAAAGGCTAGCTGGTTCACCACGACCTCCAGGAATCCAAGCGGACTTGCCGAAGACTCAAGAAAAAGTGGCACCACAAACAGACACCAGACAACCAGGCTGCCCTAAAGAACGCCAGCCGCAAGCACCACCAACTCATTCGAGCCACCAAAAAGACCTCCCTCAAGGAATGCATCGACAACTAACGCACACAACAGCAAAGAGCTCTTCAACATCATGAAGGAACTCTCCAACCCCAGCTCCAATGACATCTCACCATCGCAAGACCTATGCGACTCTCTAGCCACCTTCTTTCACCTCAAGATCGCAGACATCCATGTCAGCTTCAACACCCAGACCCGCCAGACAGCCACCGACAATGCAGACTCGCCACCCCCCAACCTCACAAACCTCCTGGTCTCCTAGCAACCAAGATCATCTGCGGCGTGTCCCAAGGATCATCCCTCAGCCCCACCCTGTTCAACGTCTACATGGCACCGCTCGCCAACATTGTCCGATCGCACAACCTAAACATCGTCTCCTACGTCGACGACACCCAGCTGATCCTCTCACTCACCAAAGACCCTGTCACAGCCAAAACCAACCTACCGGCAGGAATGAAGGCCGTCGCCGATTGGACGAGGAACAACCCCCTGAAGCTAAACTCATACAAGACAGAGGTCCTCATCCTCGGCTCCACCCCCTCCGCCTGGGACGACTCTTGGTGGCCGACCGCTCTGGGAGGCGCACTGACACCTACCAACCACGCACGCAACCTGGGGGTCATCCTGGACTCATCGCTCTCATTGACCCAGCAAGTCAACGCCATCTCCTCCTCCTGCTTGAACGCCCTCTGCATGCTGCGCAAGATCTACAGATGGATGCCCACTGGAACCAGACGGACGGAAACCCAGGCCCTTGTCAGCAGCAGATTAGACTACGGCAACAACATCCACCCAGGAACCACGGCCAAACTCCAGAAAAGGCTACAACGCATACAGAATGCCTCCGCACGCCTCATCCTCGACGACCCCCTCCACACCCACATCACAGCCCACCTGAGAAACCTGCACTGGCTCCCAGTCAACAAGAGGATCGCCTTCAAGCTCCTCACCCACACTCACAAAGCACTCTACAACGCCGGCCCAACATACCTCAACAAACGACTCACCTTCTACACCCTGACCCGCCAGCTTCGCTCCGCCGACCTCGCCCTCGCCATCGTCCCACGCATCCACAGGACGACCACCGGCTGCAGATCATTCTCCTACCTCGCTGCCAAGACATGGAACACCCTCCCCAACCAACTGCGCCAGACCAAGGACCTGCTGACCTTCAGGAGACATCTCAAGATCTGGCTGTTTGAGCAGTAGCTGCATTCCCCCCCAGCACCTTCAGACCCTTACAGGTGATTAGTGCGCTTTACAAATGATTGATTCATTGCGCGTAGAGATAAAGGGAGGTAAGGATGATTTTAGGGTTTAGAGGTGGTTAGAGGTAAAGGGAGGTAAGAATAATTGTTGATTTTCGGGGTGGGTAAAGGTAAACAGAGGTAATGGTGATTTTAGGGTTTAGGAAGGGGGTAGAGGTAAAGGGAGGTAAGGAATAAAAAAGGGGTTCTCGCGGGCAAAATAAAAGGAAAAAACACACATACACATCCATATACATGGGTGTGCACACATATGTACATATCTTTGTCATTTCAGGATTAGAGTCCCGTCTAAATTGTGCAAAAGAGCAAGCAGGGAACTCTGGGTAGTACCTAAGTTTACATGGAGTGCAGCTCCTTTCTATGGAGCACTCTACAACACCACTAAATCTGCTTACCTCAAATATCCATTATTCTAGCAAAGTTTTTTAACATAGGATTTGTACAGTTCGATCCACTCCAAGCTAGAAAGTGACTAAGGGCCTGATTATGGGTTTGGCAGACTTGGAGGGGGCTGCCATGCCAGCGCCATGCTCCAAGACAGCCAAACCAGTAGTCTGGCCGCCTACCGTATTCCAATTGGAATACAGGTCGAGCAAACCTGCGGCGGCTAGCTGGCCCACGGCGGTGCCTATCAAAGACTCATATGTGAGCCTTAGAAAGGCAGCGCCATGTAACCATCCCAGTGCGTTTCAATACAGCATGGACTGTGAAGTCCATGCCGTGCTGGTACAGGGGTACATACAGATGGGTGCGAACAATGTGCCCCCCTGCATGCATCCCCTGGCCTAGAAACAACAACTGGGCCCCCTTAGTTTCCTCGCCACCACACTTTTTATGGTGGGCTTACCGACATGAAAACTGTATCTGTGAGGAAACTCGTAATTTGCTTGCTGTGCCGCAGCGGCACCACCGTCATATTGCGGGCCTCAGACTGCTGCAAGACTGATAGGGATCGTGGATCCCTGTGGTAACAGGGGTCCTATGCTGGTCCGACCATCAAACTCGTAATACGGCAGTCGGACCGCCAATAGCCGCACCACCACTGTGGGTTTGGTGGTCCATCGGACTGCTAAATTCGTAATCAGGCCCTAAGTCTTTTTTACAGCAAAGTCTTTAAACATAAGATTAGCTAGTGCCAGCCATGCCGAAATATAAAATAACCAAAGCGTTTTACCACTCCAGGCACTGTATCACAGCTTTGAATTGAATAAAAGCAACCCTTCACATGTAAGCCTATCAGTCAATGATGTGACTTGTAAAGTGCGACTACTCACCCATAGGGTCTCAAGACACTGGTGGGGAGGGACTGCTGCTCCGTTGAAGGCACTGTGGTTCAGTCAAAGAGCCAGGGCTTGAGGTCCAGGTATTTGCTGCGAGGTAGGAGAAGGATCTTCCTCTGGCTGTGGACATGCGGATACGTGGCTAGGGCCTGTTGGGCAGAGTGGAGGACTCTGGTGAGTGAGTGGATAGAGAGGCGGTGGTTGAGGTACGCAGGTCCCACATCATGTAGGGCTATGTAGACTTATGTGAGGAGCTTGAAGGTGATTCTTTTGGTGACAGGGAGCCAGTGGAGGTCTCTCAGGTGACCGGTGATGTGGCTGCGGCGGGGGATATTGAGGAATAGTCTGGTAGATGCATTTTAAATGTTCTGGAGTTTCTTGAGGAGTTTCTGATTGATGCTGGCACAGAGTGCGTTGCTGTAGTTGAGTCTGCTGCTGATGAGTGTGTGGGTGACCATCTTTTTGGACTCACTTGAATATCTTTCGGAGCAGATGTGCATGTGGAAGCAGGATGAGACTGCATTGGTCTGGTGGTTCATGGTGAGCGAGTAGTCCAGAATGGTGCCGAGGTTTTGTGCATGATCTGTGAGTGTGGGGGGGATCCAAGATCTGTGGGTCACCAGGAGTTGTCCCAGGTGGAGTGAGTGGAGCCGAGGATGAGGATTTCAGTCTTCTCTTCTTTGGAAGCCATATTGGGAGAGGTCCAGGATGAGGTTCTCTTCAATGAACTCAGAAAGTTGTGCGTTGATTGCCCTCTCAATGACCTTGGCGTGGGAAAGGGAGCAGAGAGATGGGTCTGAAGTTCTTGAGGTCCTTCGGGTCAGCAGAGGGTTTCTTCAGCAAGAGGTTGATCTCTGCGTGTTTCCAGTCTTTTAGGAAGGTGGCGGAGTTGATGGAGCAGCTGATGGTGCAGCAGAGTTCAGGGCAATTTGGGGGGCGGCTCTGTTGAAGATGTGGTTCGGGCAGGGAACCGAGGGGGCTCCAGAAAGAATGCTCTTCATGATCTTGAGAGTGTTTTCAGCAGTGAGGGGAGTCCAACTGAGCAGGGTCTGCTGGGGTCCCGTGTCATTTGGTGTGGTGGTAATGGGTGGGGTGAGAGAGTCTTGGGTATTGAGGGTGTTGAAGCTGTCGTAGATCTCCTTAATCTTGCAGTGGAAGAAGGTGCTGAGGTTGTTGCAAAGGTCTTGGGAGGGTGGGATACCTGCTGTCTCTGCGCTGGGTTTGGTGATTTCTTTGACTATGGCAAAACGTTCTTTGCTATTGAGTGCGTTGGTGTTGATCCTTTCTTGTAGGGACACTTTCTTTGTTCTAATGAGGTGGGGGTGTGCAGTGACAGCGGTTTTCAAGGCTGAGTGGTCCTCCGGGGTCTTGCTGCTCCTTCATCTCTTTGCAAGCTGTCTGAAGGTGGGTCTGGACTCATGAAGGGTGGGAGAGAACCAGTTGGCTTTTTTGGAATGTCGCTTGACTGAGTTTTCTTAGAGGGGAGCCAGTGTGTCTGTTCAGTTGGAGAGCCATATGTTGTGGTTGCGTGCTGGGGTATTAGTGTCCGTGGATATTGGAGGTGGGGTTTCGTGGAGGGAGGTGGTGAGCTCTTCTTCTGTGACTTTGTTCCAACTTCTGTAAGGGTAGCGATGGGCGCAGTGGTGTACGGTGGGGTTGGACGCAGCGGTGGTCGGTCTAAAAGAGCTCAGAGGTGTGGCTGAAGGTGATGTTGTGGGCATGCAGGGTGTTGGTGTCATAGAGGTGGACGGTTGAGGACCAGGGTCCGTGGAGCTGGGCGTGGTCCAGGTGCCTTCGGCATGCAACAGTGCGCCACGCAGCAGCCGCTATTAAGTAGCATGAGGGGGAGGGCTAGACAGTTGGGAGGTGGGAGAAGCAGGTAAGCGGTGCTGTTGCCCACAGGGGACGAGAAGTGGCAGGGACATAGCGAGGAAAACGCACAAAAGTGACAAGAGGAAAAAGTGGAAAAGCGGAAAAATGCAGAAAGTGAAAGAAAGTGACAGAAAAACAGAAAAAATGCAGAAAGTGACAGAAAAGCAGAAAATATGAAAGGAGTAAAAAAGAGATGGTGGCACTCCCAATCAGCGCGTCCCAGCAGCGTGTGTCAGCAGTCACTCACAGGCAGTCTCTGGGTGGATTTTCAGACCCTGCAGAAGGCAGCAAGATTGGGCCACAACAGCATACCGGAGCCCCAAGATGTCAGCCAGGTCAGGCGTGAATACATTCCAGGGCCGACCACAGGCCCCCCTCACAGCGAGAAGCGCTGGCCAGCCGCAGTGACCTCCTGTTGTTATTATTTGTTTTTGATAAACGTATGCACTGTATAGTGTGGTAAATGTTGTAAAAATATGTGAACATGTGTGAATAGCAGGAATTGTTGTGATATATGTTGGACCAGAAGGATTAGAAGTCTTTTTGCACCTACGTTCTCCTTAATGTATATAATTTTGAAAAGATAAGAAGCTACTAAAAAGAAAAAAGGTTAAATAAATAACCTAATCATATGAAATTATTCAGTTTGATTATTGTAATAAGGAAATTGCATGAGTTAATCAGAATACCGGGTTCCCCTTTGCTGTACTTATTGAATACGCCTGCCCTGGTATTTGTCCTTTAGGGCATTTCCCCTTTCTTTGCATAATCACTCAGTCACAGGCATAATCAGTTGCTAATGCAATAAGGTAAAAAAGAATGGTGGGAAACACCAGCGCAAAACTTGGCAGTGTTTTACTCTGAACACGATATGGTGCTATCAAATACAAATTGCAATGCCAGTCTTTTTTTAGTTTTAAAAACAAGCTTTTTGCAGTCATGTCATTATTTTATCAGATCACTAATGTAGAAACCACGCCACCCACAATGGTATTATTCAGGGTCACTGATGCAGAAACCAAATCACCCTTGCTAGACAATAGGGTTATCACACACTTTGAAGCTTACCAGGAAACGTCAGGTATTTGTATCTCTGCTGGTCACATTTTATAGCACAACATGCCGGCCTTGTGTCCCTTCCCTGTTTGTAAAATACACTCCCATTCAAACATGGCTCCAGACCACCGTGAGCATCGTCAGCCAATAAAATGAGGAGCCATCTGATTTCCGCAGTTCGTAATCAGATGTGTGGGGATTGTCCAGAATAGACTATTCTTTCCTTGCTCAAACTACCACTCACAGTAAGTAGCGTATGTCTATGATTGCATGAAGCTGGTGATGAAGCAGGGTTTTGTATGTAAAGAGACTTGCTTGGATCAATCCTCTCGAATAACGCATAAACATACTTATCGTATGTTTGTCCTGTTTCGTATTACTAATAAACTCCACCACACGATATTTCTAGTATCTAAGGGAAGCTTGACTATGTGCTTTTACTAACAAAAACGCAAGTGAATTAAAATGGCCACCAGAACGTGGGAACTGTACTGCGCATGCGTCTACCACACTCACGTGGTGTGACGTCTTCTAATGCTTGGTGAGAAATTCTGCAGCTGTGCACTAGAATTAAGATGGCTACTACATGTGACTAATCGTTAATGCACCTGTTACCGCTTTTCCTAAGCCATGTTTGTTTCGCATAATAACTAACGCTGTAGTTAAAATAAAATAAATGGGAATAGTGTAGAGATAAGTGGTATACAGAATATTCATTTATTCTTTGTTCTAAAACTGTTTCTCTTCTACTTTGCTATAAGCTCGTATTTTGGGCCTGATAAACCCTTGCTGCTTCCATGATGACATTTTCTGCAACTGCGCAGAAGAGATCAAGAGTCCCAAGTCATGGCATTGACACACTGCCAAGGACATCCTTGACCTACCTCAAGATCCCTGGGAACCTGACCCTGTGACCTCGCAAGAGGAAGCTGAACTGTATCAAATAAAATACATTTATGAAACATCCATTGTTGGGTGGAATAAAAGTGCATGGGAAAATGAAGTTATTGGAGGGAAAGTTAATTTGAAATATATGATCTCATACTGACATGGTGTGATGACCTCTCATCTTTTTTGGCCAATCAAAATTGGGAATACACACATTGGCAACATTGGGGGTGGTACACTGCCCTGGAAAATGGTATAACTAAGGTAGACTTAGTTAGTTAGATTGTCGGACTTGTCTGAATAGCTGACCTGTCACTGACCCAACGCACTCAATAGGCGTTCGAGAGCAGAGGTGCTGGCGGAGCACTCTGTCAGAAGATTGAATAACCCAATCGGGGTTTGGGAGAGGAATCGAATACCCAATCAGGGTTCTAGAGGAAATTCGGTAACTCAATTGGGGTCTGACTGTTAGCCACAGAGAGGGGTGTAACGCTAGTGTTGCACTTAGCTGGGGGTACCTGTCCTGACCTGCATCCGTCCTATCCTGATCCATATTGGTCCGCACCTATCCTGGTTTTTGTCTACACCTGTCCTGTCCTGGTGGTATCTGAACTGTCGGGAATCCTGTTTTTTGGTCCCAGCCCGTGGCCAGGGTTGGTCTTAACACCATCTAGGTAAATATAAATCTGTGTGGGTATGTCAAAGTGCTGTTTCCCTTTTCTACCCATCCTATGTCCTAATGCTTAAAGACAGTCGCATAAAATCTTCGCATATCTTTACTTTGATTATTATCTTCTTAATTGAAAGGGCTCTAATTGAAAGTGTATGGACTCTAACATTTATTAATTTTCTTAGATAAAGTGTTTAAACCTTTCCCGAGTTTGTGGTTATTTATATAGGAAATGTTATTATAACTACCTATTTTCTTGCAAACTCCCTTGATCTCTTAGGACTCTAGGTACCGATGACAAGGATTGGTAAGTCAAGGTATAAGTTAAAAGTCCTAAGTGTAAAGTGAATAACATCCTGGTATAGTGAAAGGGTTTTCACCTGTTTCAAGGTATTACTATATTTATGGGCCCAGGTGAGTATGGTTTGTGTCCCCGTCACCCTTCCCCTCTTCTCCCCATTCTGTGCCTCTCACCCTCCCCTTTCCCACCTTCATTATCTGTCTATTTACCCCTACTCCAACCCCCCTGAATCTCTCACCTTGCCTTCTTTTCCCCTTACGTATTAGTGCTTATTGTTTATGTCGACCTTACAAGTAACTTGTGCCGCTGGACCAGGGAGTGCCACAGGGCTCAGCTTTGAGCCCTACACTCTTCAATCTTTATATGGCCTCCCTGGCCAAGGTTGTCCAAGCGTTTGGGGTGGAGTTGGTGTCCTACGCCGACGACACCCAACTGCTTATCTCGCTGTCCCAGAACCTCACAGGAGCATCCTCCAATTTTAAGGCCTGCATGCAGGCCTTGGCTGACTGGATGGATGCCCAGTGTTTAAAACTTAATGGGTCTAAAACTGAGGTTTTAGTGGTGGGCGGAAAGAGCAGTAGCTGGTCAGCCGATTGGTGGCCATCTTGCCTGGGCGCTACCCCTGTACCGTGTGAGGAAGCAAAAAACCTAGGAGTGTGGGTAAACCCCACGCTGTCCTATGAGGGTCACATTAGACGCCTTGTGGGGAAATGCTTCGGGGTTCTGAAGGTTCTGAATAAGACACTGGATCTTCTCCCCTTGACTGCCAGAAGGACGATGACGCAGGCTTTGGTCACCTCTAGGTTGGACTATGGGAACGTTTTGTTCCTTGGTACCACCGAGAGGAGTATGGGCCGTCTGCAGGTCATCCAGAATGCGGCTGCTCGCCTGGTGCTGAGGAGACCGAGGAGAGCCAACTCACAGAAGGCGCTGGACGCCCTCCACTGGCTCCCCATAAAGAAGCGTGTTTTGTTCAAATGCTTGGTTATGTGCCACCGGATTGTCTGGCTAAAGGCCCCTGCCTATCTTCGGGACCTAGTCTGCAGATACGAGCCGTCCAGGGCCCTTCGCTCGGGTGGTACGGGGCTGCTGACGGTTCCGCGGATGATGAGATCCAGAATGGGAGGGCGTTCCTTTACATTACTGGCCGCCCAAAATTGGAACAAACTCCCGCTAGCCCTTAGACTAGAGAGCAGAGAGGGACCATTTCGCTCTCTGCTGAAAACCTACTTGTACATACCGTAAGGCTCTGGGGAGGGGGTCTCCTCTCAGGTCTGTTTGCTTCTTCTCCACTAGCGCGGGGACACGCCGTGATGGCGTTACTGAGCGCTCTATAAAATCCTTTACTATTATTATTATTATTAACTATGTTGCCATGCTCTAAGAAGTGTGCAACCTTTGTAACGATGTAACCTGTAACTATGATCTGATGCTCATGTAAAGCGCTCTGATACCTCCGGGTCTAGCCAGCGCTATATAAAACTTTTAAAATAAAAAATAAAATAAAAAATAAATAAAAACTTTGCGCTCTATCACTGGCAGGAAGACTTTATACTGTGTTGACAGTTTAGCACTCAGAAAACAAACGGCAGACACATGGCGTAGTACTACTCATGCAACATTATCACCATGACCTGGTAAAATGAAGGCGGATAAAAGTAAATGTTGAAGTTGAATTTTGTGAATATATATTTTATCACTCAAGTATCCTAATTGAGATGTCAGTCCTAGTCCAGGCTGTCCAGTCTGTCCCAGGTGGGACCCTTCCAGTAACAAACTGTCCTGGTGGCCGCTGTAACCCGGGTCACTGACTCCTTCTTCGTCTCCCTCGGCTGCGTTAAGAACTGAATTCGGCAGGGTGCAGCACAGCTGACACATAGTGGCCAATTTTCAGATTGCTCAAGTGTGACATTTCCAAGAATTAAGTGTGCTTATGAGGGACATTGTAGTGCCAAATGTGTGACACTTTAAGTGCCACTTTCTCACAAGTGAAACTGTGGAATAATGTTAATTTAAAGAGATACATATTGGAAATTACCACCGTCTGAGCAGTAAGAAGCCTTGTAGAAGCCCTGGAAACTGCTGTAAACTCCTGAAAGGGAGGGTCACTAATTGATTTACATTTCTAAAGTGGTCTTACTGTAGTGATTTCTAGAAAGATCCTTGACACCTTGTGATGGGTGCTGCCTGATCACTTTTGGGGAGTACTGATCAGACCCCTATTCTGCGGCGACTATGGTATGCTAGAGAAACCTTGCAGTGGTTACTGAGAAAGACGTACATCACTCCGGCATTATTAGGTTTAAGGCCCTACCAATATTGCACCAGTGTTTACCCAGCCTGTATTTTTAGACCCGGGCAGGTTAAAAAATGGCGAACAACTTCCAGAATTAATACTTCTTTTGAAATATAAACCCACAGATACAGATACATCAATAGTGTTTTTGAGTTGTCTAAAATTGCCATAAATTAGTTTTTAAACAAGCCACCTGGGCTGAAATATTAGATGTAAAAAAAGAAATAATACAGAATGACTCATTAGAACATTAGATGCTGGTGCGCAGCTTTGAGTATAAGGTCACTCAGAACTGGTAGGTCGTGTGCCAGACCCCACGAGCAATGCATCTATAAAACTGTGTGCTTTGTAGAAAACGGATAAGTTCCTAAAGGGGTTGGTTACGCTACCAACGTGAGCAATAGATTTAGAGGGAACTTAAGGTCTGTGCTTGGTTGTGCACTTATTTTTATTCTCTGATCGGGTAGTTTTGCAGCCTTGCACTGGGTTTGCCACCAAGGTTACTTTTCAATTTAATGTAGGAAAATAAATGTGAATGTATGCCAGTATAATGTAACTGGTGCTCATGTAAAAGCCCTTGAATACCTTTTGGTTGCGTATATACAATTGTTAAAGAAAAATTGTTAGGCAGAAAATAAATGTGATTCCTCTGCTCTGGGCTGAGAGCTTCCAAGAGTGAGGGCAGGTCTGTGTCTCTAAAATTAAAGAGCTGCGAGGCTCTTACTACCGACACAGTTTGATAACAATAAAATCTGTTTCAATATTTGCCTACTTGCAGACCATGTTTTTACAACAATTGTGATCAGTATTTGAGGAATGAAATGCTGTATTTGTGCACTCTCCGTGACCTGACAGTGTGTCTGGAACACAGGTCTGGTGTCTCTGTAGTAGCTGCAGGCATTAGATGATCTGCTTTGAGGCTGAGCCTGCGCGCAATCCAGAGACAGGGGCGGGAACGGCTGGCAAAACCACAATGTCGGGGTCTGGTTCCGCAGGTGAACCCCGAGACAGTGCGGCCATGTGATTGGAGGTGATGCAAACAGATCGAGCCGTGCTGCGCCCTGTGCACAGAGCCCCCCTTTAACGACCATTTGTCCCGTGCAGTGGCAGTGTGAGAGAATACAGCACACACTGCAGCCCAGGCCGGTGCGAGCTACAGCAGGACAATGTGAGTGCATGTTATGCAGGCGCGCAACTTCAGCCTCCTGCCTTCCACAACAGCACGCAGGATGTGACGTCACGCCCGCACCGGCAGTATTGCACACAACCTGACTGGGCCCGGTGACGTCAGGCAGGCTGACAAGTGAGAGCCCTGCCGCGGGAAACATTAATATTGCAACGCAGACCTGCCACGTCAAACGTAGTCTTAGCATGGAATGTGAGCCTGCCAGCGCTGAGCAGCCTTAGGTCAGCTGTGAGCCCCAGTACTTGCCATGTAACCCCTACTCCCCCGCACACTTAACGTCGCGGCTTCTGGACAAGGGCTGCATCCGGTCTACATACAATTTCTGTTTTTGCTGCTGTGACACAGCGCCGGGGCGGTAGGGCTCAGCAGTCAGACTGGGGCTGGTGTGGCTGGTGGGCACTGGCAGGCAGTTGATCAGTGCCAGCGCCACTGCCCACCAAAAGCCTCTGCACCTGTTAGCTGAGGCCTATCGCCAGACGCTTCAGCAAGAGTGGGAGCTGGTATGTTACTGCGGAAGAAGAGAAGGCCTGAATGGAATTATGGGTAGGAGAAACCCCTCCTCTTCGTGAGCTTGCATTGAACTCCACTGTGATTGGCTGTGAGTGTCATGTGCTTCTCAGTGCATGTTATACACAATTCACCATATCCAATTCATTCACACGCTTATCCAGTTCATGCAGTATGCTATACAACACAATGTGATTCGTATCTAATTTCATTGATGTCCATATTCATTTCGAGAGGAGTATTATTTGCTTCACTATTATTTATATCAATTTCAAGATGTGTCATATGTAAACCATTCTGTAATGTTAACTTTTTAAAATCTTTTTTAAATTACCTTTTGTGTTATCTCAACTCTTTGCAAAACAATACAGTTGCCTGCAGTAAATTACAGCACCATCACACATGAAGCTGTATATAAATTAGTACATTAATGGCCACATGCATCAAACTTACCATTTGCGATTTCTTAATTGCAAAAATTAAGGAATCGCAATTAAGAAATCGCAAATGGCTATGCATCAAAAAATCGCAATTTTATTTGCGATTTCTAAAATTTCCTTAATTGCGATTCACAATTTGCGAATCGTAATTAAGGAATCCCTTCCCATTGATTCCTATGGCCCAAGAGGCCCATAGGAATCAATGGGAAGGCATTCAGAAATTGCGATTAGCTTTTTGCGAATCGCAATTTTTTAATGCAATTTCAAGGGTGCAGAGGGGGGGTCCAAAGGACTCCCCCCTGCACCCCTGAAACTTAACTGTAAGTGCAATTTTCACACACGCATGTCTAAAGGGCATGTGTGTGTGTAAGATGAAACTTTCAAAAATGCATTTTTGTGCATTTTTCGTAAATTAGCATGAAGGTCAACTTCATGCTAATTTAGCTCTCCCAATTTGAGAATGTGCAAATTTAAGTTGGTCCTGCATTGCATTTAAGAAATCTCAAATTGCGATTTCTTAAATACAATCGCAATTTTAGAAATCGCAACATGGTCCGAAAATTGCGATTCGCACCGTTTGCGAATGCAATTCTCAATGATGCATTTGGGCACAACAGTCCAGGAGTTTCCTTCTTTTACCAGAACATCTTTTTCACACATCAGGATGGCACCTCCAAAGCACAGTAGCATTAATCAAAGCTGAATGTGGCCGAAATGGCACTTTGGGTACTATTACATTTAGAGCTTTTGTCCAGCAATCAGTGTGTGTACACATTCCCATCATACCTCCATCCCTCCCTCTTTTTGCATGCTTGGCCAATTTTTTTTTTTTAAATCTGTTTTTATTTTCTAGAAAAAAAAAAAAAGAGGGTCCAGGTATACATAGCGTTGGGCCCACAACCCTATACAGGGCCGGCCGCGTGATGTAAAAGGGTCCCCAACATTTTTGGAGAAGCATTAGTGAAGTATTTTAAACACAGCATGTCGCCTACAACCCTTGTTGGGCCGGCCGCGTGATGCACTATATATAGCAGTACTGAACTATTGTGGGAAGTCTCAAGACCCTCTATAAACAACAACACTGAGAACGTGGGCGAGAGGCCCATAGAAAGCGAGTAGTGGTGAGTAGACAGAAAAGTGTCAAAAAAGAGAAAAGACAGTAGATAAACAAGCATTTACAATGCAATGGTCTCTGCATTGTTAAAGTTAGAGCTATTGGCATTGCTCATGACATTATTTATGTTTTGGTTTTTAAAACATAAATAAATGGCATTGTCATTTACAATGCCAATAGCTTAATCTCTCGCAAATGCGAGACCTATTGAATTTGCACCCACATAGAGCCACCCACACAAAGCCACCCACACACACACATACAGAGCCACCCACACAGAGTCACCCACACACACACAGAGCCACCCACGCGCACCCACCCACACACAAACAGAGTCACACACACACACAGAGCCACACACACACACACAGAGCCCCACACAACTCTCTTCCCAGTAACGCCCTAGGGAACAGAGGCACGAAAAACTGGATCGCAAGCAGGGCACAGAGGCACAAAAACCGGATCACAAGCAAGCCCAACCAACGAGGGGGGGGAGGACAGCAAGCACATCCAACGAGGGGGGCAGGACAGCAAGCACAACCAATGAGGGGGCAGGGGAGCAACACAAAAACCGGATCACAAGCAGGGAACAGAGGCACAAGCAGGGAACAGAGGCACAAGCAGGGAACAGGGGCACAAGCAGGGAGCAGAGGCACAAGCAGATAGCAGAGGCACAAAAACCGGATCACAAGTAAGCACAACAAGGGGGGGGGCAGGACAGCAAGCACAACCAACGAGGGGGCAGGGTAGCAACACAAAAACCGGATCACAAGCAGGGAACAGAGGCACAAGCAGGGAACAGAGGCACAAGCAGGGAACAGAGGCACAAGTAGGGAGCAGAGGCACAAAAACCAGATCACAAGTAAGCACAACCAACGCGCTGCTGTAAGTAATTCACTATTACTTGGAGCTCCAGACTATATCATGAACCAGTTACAACAGCTGCAAACCACAACAACTCGTTTTTTCTTTGGCCAGCTTCCAGCTCGCTCTTCCGCCACCAAGGCAAACATTACATTGGCTCCCTACGGCCAAACAAACTGCCTTCAAGTCCCTCTGTACGGTCTTCAAGGCCATAAATGGACTCAATCCACTTTACTTGCAAAACAAGTTCCAGTTCCATTAACTTCCGATGCAGCTTCGATGAGCTAGACTGGACAGATCGCGAGGCCAGATTTTATCAGACACATCAGCTAAACTCGAACTCTCTCCCGCTGAATTGAAGAACCAAAGCTAATCATTTTTCCTTTTGCCACATATTTGAAACTGGATTGCTCTAAAGACCTTAACCCTGCTATTGCACAAGCTTGTGTACCAGTTCCAGCGCCAGGACACCTTTTCTCAGTATCTGCACACTTAAAAAAATCAAATATGCCTCCTTTGGGGCTGGAAGCGATGGGCGGCGGGGAGGAGGTTCCACGGGAGAGGGATGGCCGGTTCCCTACTAGAGGCGCTGCAATTCATTATTTATTTACTTATGCGTATGTGTGTGGCGCCGACTTTACCCGAAGGTGTCGGAGTGCTTCGCAGTAGGAGCAGGAAGGATACAGGAGGAGAGAATTACAAGTGAGCAGGTTACAAAAGGACAAGGTTGAGTTACACGAGGCAAGAGGGACAATTGCCAGCAAATACAAGAGGTAGCAAACGATACGATACAGGAGGGAAAGGTTACAAGAGGCAAAAGTGGGGGGGAATTGTGATCCGGGTGGCGGGGGGGGGGGTTAAAGGGTAGTAAAGGAATTCGGGGGGGGCGAAGAGCGCAGTGAGGAAGGGGGCCTTACGGTGGGTGGTTCCTCAGGGGGGTGAGAAGAGCCTGGGCGTTTTTATATAGCGAGGACTTTAGCCGAAGGTAGCGCTTCGCAATAGGAACAGTAATGATACAGGAGGAGAAAGTTACAAGTGGGGCTTGCGAGGAATGTGGAGGAGCATGGAGGGTTGCAGTGCCAGGCACAAGTGAGCGCTGCACCCACGGGTGGGCCCCGGGTGAATGGGAGTGAAAGAGCGGTCTGTGGGGGAGGAGGAAGAGGTGCTATACAGGGAGAAAAGCCTTGTCAGTTAGTAAAAGGAGACACGGACAGCGGGAGGGGGGCAGTAAAAGGAGAGACGGACAGCGGGAGGGGGGCGGGAACGGAGACACGGACAGCAGAAAGGGGGGCAGTAAAAGGAGACACGGACACCGGGAGGGGGGGCAGTAAAAGGAGACACTCCAGTGGGAGGGGGGGCAGGAACGGAGACACGGATAGCAGGAGGGGGGGCCGGAACAAAGGGGGGGTTAAAGAGTAGTAAAGGAATTCAGGGGGGGTCGGAAGAGCGCAGTTTGGAAGGGGGCCTTACGGTGGGTGTTTCCTCAGGGAGGGGACGAGCCTGTGCGTTTTTATATAGCGAGGACTTTAGCCGAAGGTAGCGCTTCGCAATAGGAACAGTAATGATACAGGAGGAAAAAGTGCTTGAGAGAGAGAGTGGAGATGGGAGACAGCAGGGCAGAAACCCCCCTACTAGAGTGTGCTTGAGAGAGAGGGAGGATGGGAGACAGCAGAGCAGAAACCCCCCTACTAGAGTGTGCTTGAGAGAGAGGGAGGATGGGAGACAGCAGAGCAGAAACACTCCCACTAGAGAGTGCTTGAGAGAGAGGGAGGATGGGAGACAGCAGGGCACGAACACTCCCACTAGAGAGTGCTTGAGAGAGAGGGAGGATGGGAGACAGCAGGGCACGAACACTCCCACTAGAGCGTGCTTGAGAGAGAGAGTGGAGATGGGAGACAGCAGGGCACGAACCCTCCCACTAGAGAGTGCTTCAGAGAGAGAGAGAGCGAGAGGATGGGAGACAGCAGGTTGAGAGCCCTCCCACTAGAGCGCATCTGAGAGAGGGCGGACGGGAGACAGCAGGGTGAGTGCTCTTTCCTCTGCAGTGTGGGGGCGGCTCCAGTGTGGGCAGGGGCTCGCCTTAGCATGACCGAGCTCATTCGATACACTCACCACGTCACAGGCCGAGCAAGATAAAAATCTTAGAAGACATGAAGGGAGAAAGGAACACAGAGACAGACAAGCATTTACAAGTGAGGCTTGCGAGGAATGTGGAGGAGCGTGGAGGGTTGCAGTGCCAGGCACGGGTGAGCCCTGCACCCACGGGTGGGCCCCGGGTGAGTGGGAGTGAAAGAGCGGTCTGTGGGGGAGGAGGAAGAGGCGCTATACAGGGAGCAAAGCCTTCACAGTTAGTAAAATGAGACACGGACAGCGGGAGGGGGGGGCAGTAAAAGGAGACACGGGCAGCGGGAGGGGGGGGAACGGAGACACAGACAGCAGGAGGGGGGCAGTAAAAGGAGACACTCCAGCGGGAGGGGGGACGGGAACGGAGACACGGACAGCGGGAGGGGGGGCGGGAACAAAGCCACGGTCAGCGGGAAGGGGGCAGGATACAACGGGAACGAGGACACGGACAGCGGGAGGGGGCGGTAACGAGGACAGCGGGAGCAGCAAATAGCAAACAAGCACTCACCTGAGGACGACGGTGGGCCTGAAATGGCTGCCACAAAGCTCTGACATTTTCGCATTCGGGGCGTGTTTTTGCAGTGACGTCAAGATTAAATAACAAGATTAAAAAATTGCAAAAACACGCCCCCAAATCCATTCAAGACGGGGCTTGAACCGAGTGAAGCCCCTGTCCTCCAATGGCTGGCCTCCGTTTTGGAAGCCAGCCATTGGAAGAAAGAGGTGGGTTCAAGCTCCAGTACTGTGAAACATAAAATCTCGGCTGCGCGACACTGCTGCGCAGTGTACACTAGGCCGAGACTTAAAAAAGTAGACAGCAGCGAAGGGGGTTGTGTGGGCAGACGGGGGAAGGGTTCAGCGAAGCCATTGTCTCATGTTACTGAGATCGAGAGTCTGAATACTTGTCAGAGGGGATTACGCGCAGGGTTGGGGTCAGTCAGGAGTATAGCGTCCTCAAAGAGTCGTAAAGCCCTGAGTTTTGAAGGTAGGTAGCGTGCATGTTCTATTTTACAAAGATATTTAACTAAGGGTTGCCAGATGGTGGTGAAGCGGGGGTCACGTGATTGCAGTCGTGCTGTAAATAGTTCCATGGTTACTACGTGCCATAAGCGCACAAACCAAGCGGCAATTGGGGGGGTCTCCACTTTCTTCTAATATAACGCTATAAGTTGTTTAGCAGCTCCAAGCATGTGAAGTGCTATGATCCAATCGCTGTGGGTAAGAGCTTTTAGGTTGTCAGGCTTGAGGCCTAAAAGGACCGTGGCTGTGGACTCAGGCAGGGGGAAGCCTAATACCTCCTTAATATGGCTGAGGACTTCTTTCCAGAGCAGGGTCAGGAGTGGGCAAGCCCACCAAATATGAATGAAGTCTCCAGATGCATTCCAGCACCTCCAGCACAATGGGGATGTGGCAGGAAACATTATGTGCAGTGGAGTAGGCATGTAATACCATTGCGTCATTATCTTGTACACAGTTTCCCGCTGCAAAATACTGCGATAGACCTTTCGAATGTCGCGCCACTGTGCGGGTGTAATTTCCGTGGAGGAAGTCAGTTGCCATTGGCGTTGAAATGGATGGGCAGTTATTAACGGGGGGTGCTGCACGATCTGGTATGTCCGAGAGATAAGGCCCTTCGATTCGTCAAAGGAACAAACCAATCGCTCAAAGGGAGTGAATGGTCGAATGGCTGCCTGTTGCATCTCAGGTGAGGACACCCAGTGTCGCAGCTGTGCATACTGGAAGGTGGAATTCCTCTCTACACTGAAAACGTTTTAAGCATTCCCCCTTCGTACAGATTACTGATCACTCTGCATCCCCCTTGTAACCATTTGGCGAATGTCCTCGGGTTAAGGGTGGGAGGAAATAGCGGGTTGTCTGCAATGAGAGTGTGGGGGAGGGAAAGGTCTTAAGTCCCTTACGCATGGCCACTTTGTCCCATATATCAGAACCGTTTTTGTGGGCACTGTAATATATGCGCTACGAGAGCACGCAGTACCGTGGAGCCACGTAAGATCCCAGATGGTGCACCCAGTTACCATCCTTTCCATGTGGAGCCAGATCTTTTCACTTTCAGTGGTTGTCTACCCCGAAACAACACGAAAATGGGTGGCCCAATAATATTCCAGGAGGTTGGGGCATGCTAGCCTTCCTCTGTCTCGCGGGAGCATGAGGACCTTGTGGGAGAATCGTGGTCTATGCCCGCCCCATATGAAACTGGTGAGGTCTGGCTGAAGGCTCTGAATCTGGTGCTCTGGGATAGGGGTGGGAAGGCATTGAAATAAATACAGGATTTTAGAGAGTATCGACATTTTAATATCACTAAGTCGGCCCAGCCTGGACAGGGTCAGAGATTTCCATTCTCTCATATCCTCCAAAACAGTTCTCCTGCACTCCTGCCAGTTTACTTGGGTCCACGTGTCAAGGGAGAAGCCCTAAATATCGAATGTGGTCAGTGGCCCATTGATAAGGAGCGAGCTTTTTCAAGACTGGTATCTGCTCCTCAGGAATTGTAAGGTTCAGAGCCCAGGATTTTCCATGATTAATTTTAAGACCTGTGGTCCGCTCAAAAGACTGTAGTAGGAAGTGGAGCGCCGGGAGGGATATATGTGGACGTGGTAATGTGAGGATAAGGTCATCCTCGGAAAGCGCTACCTTATTCTGCCGACCCCCTAGGGAAAGACCATGTATATCCTCAGCCTGCCTGATCATTTACGCTACAGGCTCTACCACGAGGGCAAACAGCAGAGGAGACAGGGGGCCACCCTGCCGTGTACCCCTGTGAATGGAAAAAGGATCCGTAAGCTGCCCGTTGACCCGTATTCTAGCTTGTGGGGAGAGGTAGGGGGCCATGATCATAGAGATCCTGTTCCGGCCTAGTCCGATTTCAGTGGACACATTTTTAACTGGTTTCGATGCCATTGATCAACCTTGCCAAGTGCCACGCATCTCTCGTTAGAATAACGCATTTTGGTTAATGTCCTTGCATTATCGCAATGCTTGAGTTTGTCACGCAAAAGTGCTACTCCTCGCAGAGCTTGCACAGCTGATCAGATTAAGCTATGCTTTGAACCTGTTCCGAAGTACCTTCCTGCAGCATACAGTCCTCTCACTTCCCCTGTTTGAAAGGAGATCAAGGCTGATCTGCACAGACAGTTAGAGTTGATGGGCGGCCCTTATTCTATGTTTCACTGAAGCAACTGGTCCTTCCCCTCTTTGTAACAGCGGGATTCAACATTCTAGCACTCAGCCAACTGCGTGCATTTCTCCCCAGTTCTAGCACAAATGTTGTGAGAGTGGATGTGACGCAGGGCGGGCCACCAGATCGCAAAGACATTTTAGGTGAGCCCTCATGGGGACTTGTTAGTCCTGGCAGTTGAATTCTCTCTGTTGCAAGTGGTCAATGCAGCCTGGGCACCTCTAACTTGCATTATGGACAATCTGGAGTTCACACTGAACGTGTCAGTGCACTTTCACCACAAATTAAACTGATATTGATTTCAATGCATGTCATATTCATCTTAGCATGTGTCATATTCCTTTCAATGAATGTTTCATTCATATTAACAGATCTTATACTAATTTTAATATAATTCATATCCATTTCAACACATATGAAAATCATGTCAATGTGCATCATATTAATTTCAATGCAAGCCGTATTAATTTTGATAAATGTCATGTTCATTTTAACGTTACTTATATTTATTTTAAAACATGTTAAATTCATTTCAATAAAGCTCATATTCATTTCTACTTATGTCATTTTTATTTTAACATGTGTTATATTCCTTTCAACTCATGCGATATTTAGTTGAGTGGATGTAATATTAATATTACCATTTGCCAAATTCATTTTAACATGTCATTAATTCCAACTGGACTTATAGTCATTTCAACATGTCACATTCATCTTAGCATCTGAAATATTCCTTTCACTGGATATCACATTCATATTAACAATTATTTTAATGTTAACACAAGTCATATCCGTTTCAACATATATCATATTTATTTTAATGTGTATCATGCTTTTTTCAATGAAAGCCATATTCATTCTGATGAATGTCACGCTCATTGCAACATTACTCATATTCATTTTAAATCATGTCAAATTCATTTTAACACATGCCATATTCATTTTAACGTGTCATGTTCCTTTAAATTAATGTAACATTTATTTCAATGGATGTCATATTGATATTAACACTTGTCATATTAATTTTAAGATTCAACGTATCCACTTTAATATATATCATATTCATTTGAATATGTATCATATTAATGTCAATGCATGCCATATTCATTTAGATGAAGGTCATGAGAATTTCAGCTTTGGTCATACTCATTTTAAGGCATGTTAGATTCCATTCAATAGGGCTTATATTAATTTTAACACAATCTATATTCATTTGTAATCATCTCCTATTCATTTCTGTATTTCTCAGATTCATTGCAAACTGGGCAATATTATTTCAGTGCAAGTCATATACATTGCAACATGTGTTATGTTCGTTTCAGTGTATGTTATATTATTTTCAATGTGTATCATATTCTTTTCAGAATATAATACATTCATTTTAGTAACTTATATTCATTTCAGTCCATCATATTAATTTCAAAGTATGTAATATTCTTCTTGGCATATGTAGGTCATTTCAAGAAATGTCCCATTCTTCTTGATGCTTATTGCATTCGTTTTAGTGATTGCTCTATTGTTTACAGTGAAGGCCATATTCACTTCAGTGTGATTGATATATATTTCAGTACATCTTTTATTTAATTTGGAGTGTGTATTACTCATATTAATCACTAAATAGTATATTCACTCTGCCAGGTTTCATATTTGTTTAGACACATGTTGCATTTATTCTGGTGTATCTCAAACTTATTTTGCAGCACTCCATACATTTCAGGAGGTGTCTTATGTGGGGATTTGTAATTTTGACGTGAACGGCTTCCCATAGATGAAGTATGTAGTTTATAAGACAATAATGATTGTTGTTTAATTGATATCCTTGTTATAGGTGTAACTTCACTGTCCCACACAGCTTATAATAGAAAGCCAATTTTAGAGGAATAATAATTTGAAATAAAAGTGAATTGTCTTGAAATCCTGTATGACATTTTGGGCCTGATTACGATGTCAGGCAGAAAACCTGTGACCAGCGGTCGAAGGCTTTCTGCCCGACATGCTAGGTTTAAAGTCCTACCGCTGTATTAGGATGATGGCAGTCGGAGTTTAAACCTGTGAGGGGATTCCACTGTGGTTCGGATGGGCATCGGAAAGTCTGCATAATCCCTTAATGATGGCAACTCTGCCGCTGGGTTTATGATGTTGGTTTCCGATTGGAAATTCAATGGTGGCCTTTCCATGGTTTTGAAACATCTCTGCACCGTGTGGCAGGCACATTGCAGAAATGCTTCAACCATCCATTTTTTAAAGCAAGCTTGTGCTGCAGTCCCATCGCACAAGCTTCCATTGTTAAATGGATGATTAAGACTGCCCTATGAGCGGTCACATCGTAATACTGCGGTCAGAACCGCCGACCTAAGGTCAGGCGATTCCTTTCCGCAATGGTGTTGGGCAGACGAAAGTTCGCCCAACATCGTAATAAGGCCCATATGTGAAACACAGAATATTTTTGAAGATACGAAAATGCACAGGACTTTAGATACTTTTAGATTTGAAATTACTTTTTAAACTCTTGCTTTATTTTTTAGCCTTGAAGTGAAATTCAGATTTAAACTCACTTTTTTTGGCACAGATAAGTGAATACACAATATAAAAGGACATTCCTTTGATAATGAACAGGGGTGTGCGCTCAATATGAGGAGAGTTCTGGAAGGTACCTGTGAGGGTGATCCCTCGCTGCACTTATATTTCTGGTAACCAGAAAGTCAACCTAAGTGGCTGACTAACCCAGAGTGAGGCTGTGTTGCCCTCTGAACAATGCCTGGGTAAACCACTGCCAGTCTTCTGGAGAATGTCAAGGTGTTCACGATGTGAACAGTAGGGCCTACCCACATAATATGCAGGAAAATAATTGATTGAATTTAGACAGCCTCAATGGATGCCAAATTAATCCCTATTTCAAGTGTGTGGCAAAATATTGCAATACAGAGGGTGAGATTTTAAGGATAATCTGAAGTGAGACAAGTAGCAATGCATCATCACTATTTCTTTGTTGTGTATGTTCTAGTAGGGTGGAACCCACTTGCAGAGGACAGCCTGCAATACTTTTCTCAGCCTTGATCTTTCCTTAGCTCTGGTTTCACAGTACACGGACCTGTAGTCGGATTCCCCTAGACCATGTCGGAACCCATCCGGAAATAATTTAGACCGACCAATGACGATGCTAGCAGTCAGAAGGGGAACCGTTCGGTCATTCTGAATCTGTTCTGACAGGCATTCGGAGAATCCGAGTCAGTTGGAGCCGATTCGTACAGCTCAATGGACAGCGTTTCCGACAGACCAATTACGATGTTGAATTCCAACAGTCTTTCCGACGCGGTCTGTCCGACACGAAAAGGCTGTCGGAAACAGACTTTGAGGGCCCCTAGCAGGCCTTCCTTCATCCTGAGTCCTCCTATTTGGCGTTGAGGTGGTACCCAAGGGACCTTCCTGTAAAACCATGCAGAGTGTGGCAGGCACCATGTGGTGCCCGCTACAGGGTGCTAGGTTTTCCATAGACACCAATTTTTGCAATAGGAGTCTGTGTTGTTGGTCTGAACACAGGCTCCCATTGAAGTCAATGAGAATCGTTTGGAAAGGTGTTCAGAAGCATCATAATTGGTCGGGCGGAACCGCCGACCGCAAGTCAGTTGGAACTGTATCCGACAAGGAGTTGGCAGATTTATTTTACAACCGACATCGTAATGAGACCCTAAGGAGGTCATTAGGATGGTGGGCGGACTTTGCCCGCCCGCCATCCTCATGGAGATTGGGACCGCCCGCCATAAGGGCGGGGGTCCCGTGGTGGGGATTATGATGCGCCCGCCACAGTGGCGGGCGCATCCCTCATTTTTAACATTGTGGCGGGCGGTGCTCTCTGCACCCCCGCCACAATGCTAAAAATGCATGTATGCATTTGCATACATGAAGCGGCAGGCACCGCGCAGTGCCTGCTGCTTCGTGTATGCAAATGCTGGGGGGTACCCAGCCATGGAAAGGCATCTAACCACGCCCATTGTAATATGGCTGGCGGTGTCTAATAGACACTGCCACCATGTTAATCCTTTCCCGCCCCGGTCGCCTTGCGGCGGATGGTCTTTCCATCCGCCGCGGTCCCCCCGACATACTAATATGGCACGGGGAATTTCGGTGCAGATTCCGGGCGGATTGCCCCCGCAAGGCCGGTGGTGGCTACCGCCAGCCTGGCGGGAGCAATCCACCTGCCATCCTAATGTGCCCCTAAATGTGCAATTACCCATTCAAGTAGGACCCTATCTACAAAGGGCCTCCGCACTCCTGGCGGAGGCTCCGCAGTCGTGGCATGGGACTCGCACTCATGGCAGGACCTCCGCAATGAGAACCTGCAATGCTGAGGCCCCTCCATGACTGCCTGGCCCCGCCATGACTGCTACGCCTCTGCCATGAATGTGGAGGCTCTTTGTGAATTGGGCCCTTAGTACAGAACTGTGACACATAAGGGCCTTTATATCACATTAATTTTTCACATTTTAATACATTAAGGAGTCTCTTTTCTTTGCCGCATTGATACAAAACATTTCATTGGGCATCCCACTGATTTGGACCCTGAGAATGAGGCACACATTCACCAATATCACCTAGATTGGCATACATTGATCAAAAAAGCATTGCTTGCAGCTGTACCTTCTAATGGTGAGTTGCAGCATTTAAATTGTAAAGCTATGTAGTGATTTCTGAAGTCTTCTAGAATCTATGGCTTGATAAAAAAAGAATTATTTGGAGGCCATTAGTTGCATAGGAAAGATCCACACAACGTACATTTTTTATTCTGCCTTTCATCTTAACCCCATTGTGAACAGCTATCCAGATGCCCCTAGTCTGACAATCTTAGCCCGGGTGGGAGGCTGGACCACTCCCTCACCCTGTGTCTTTCAGCCAGACACTGAGAAAAATATCACCTGTTATGGGTGTAATACAAAGTAAAAAATACATTAAAGTACAAAAATATCACCATATAAAATTTCAAGGACATATATGTTATCTTCCTATTCTTTGTATGTAAAGGACAAAATATTGACCATAAAAATATAGCAGACCATTATATTGTCACAAAATGTTTAATTATATTAAAATGGTAATATACAATCTGTACCCTTAAAAAAAACTTGGAAAAAATTAAATTTAAAAACACATATTACAAAAATATTATGACTTACAAACAAAATAGAAATAGATACTACACAGTTAATGTATACAACTGTTACACATATTAAATATTGAAAGTGATTAATACATATTAGTAAACATAATAATTCATTATCACCAAATGCAATACATCACATATTACAAACATACTTACAAAATTATTCGAATTAAAAATAATATTTTATTACAATGCATAATGTCTAAAATACATAGTGAAACCATAAATTAAAATAACTTAAAATGATAACACAAAAAATGAATTTTTTAAAAAAATAATTAAATAAAAGAATCACATAAAAATGGCACTTGTGGGTTTAGATTCACAATTACCACTCCAAAGTAACTTAAATTTAGAAAACTTTTGGACTTGGAGGGTTCAGCTTCACTAATCCTCCTCCAAAATAAGCAACACTATGGAAAGTGCTGAATTTTGGAAAGGTTTAATTTACTATGTCCAATACAACGAGCCCTCAGGTCCAAATAATTGACTGGCAGTTGTCCTAGTGGGAGACAAAATAGAAAATAACACTACTGTAGAAAATGGGGGGGGGTCCCTTTTAAGGACGGTTTATCTCAAACACAACAAAGGTGAAATGCCTTATCATAGGGATACCTCCTCGTGTCACAAACTTAGTCCTGACGCGGGCTACAACCCTCTAGCTACGAGAGGAGCTAAGGGATGTCTCTTGTGAAGAAGTGGGGGTATACCTAAAACCCAATATGATGAAGCATGACACCTTTGGTGTGTGGGGGAAGCCGTCCTTAAAAGGAACAACCCCCTTTTCTACAGTAGTGTTTTTTTTTCTCCCACTAGCACAACTGCCAGTCAATTATTTGGACCTGAGGGGCTCGTTGTGTTGTAAATTGTCAAAATCGGGGAGCGTGCCCTCGCCGGTCCATTAAATCTCCTCAAGCCCTCTTGTGTGTCTTGTTGAATTTACTATGTCCAATCCAAACTGAGCAATAGTAGAGAAAGTGTTGAACTTTTGAGGGCTCAGATTTATTATTCCCACTATAATGTAGGCAACAGTAGGGAAAACGCTGCACTTTAGATGTGTCACATTTTCTGTTCCTACTCCAACCTAAGCAACAGTTGGGAACGTGTTGTACATTGGAGGGGTCAGATTTACTATTCCGACCCAAACATAAGCAACAGTAAAGAAACTGTTGAACATGGAAGATCTTAAATTTACTATTCTTCACCGTAATTAAAAAAACAGCTACCACCAACATTAACATATATTATATTTTAACAAATAATTTAGAAATTTGTTTTTAACAATATAAAAATATTTACAAACTAACATTATTATATTAATAATGAAGAATGTATATACAAGTATACATATTTACAAATTAAAAATATTTAAAATATATATATTGAAAACAATTCCCAACAGACCAATGCAAACAAATCCAACTCCCACAAAGACAAATGCAATACTTAATTTACTACTCTTGAAATGTAACTCTTGGAATAAATTAACAATACACATTAATTTAATAAATAATACTAATTACAACCAATTTAAATAAAATTATCTATTGCTCAATGTACAAGTAAAACAATTCACACACTTAAAATCAAACTGACAAAAAAAATGTATACACATTTAGAATTGCATATTGAAACCCCACCTTATTCTACTACAAACCCAGCAACTCACCAATTATTAAATTCAGGTAAAGTTTTGTGGGCTGTTGATACTCATTATTGGTACCAATAAGCTCACCGCCCTGTGTGTAGCTGCTGCTATATATTATTAACTCAATCCTGTTGCACTGTTTAGTGGACACATGGTCATTACTAGGTTTTTTTTAATTCATACATTGCTTGGGGTTGCTAATTCCTCTTAATTGACCCATTTATGAATGCTCTGTGTTATGTCGCTGATTCACTATACGAGGCACTTTGCTATATGCATATAGTGCAGCACTGATACCACCTAATACGCTTTTTTGTTGCAAGCAATATGTGGTGCCACTGACACCTGTTACCAGGCCCACATATGGAGCAACTGTGTGTAACTATTGATACCCATTGCAAAGTCCTTTGATGCATGCTGTACTCACATTGTCTATGGGCAACAGTGAGAGAGAACAGGACATGCAGACTTTGACATCCATACTCTCTGGGTGACCGGGCCATAATGCAGCTGCATCAGCCCTGAAAAATCTGACTTAAATGTATTTCCCTTCCATATTTTGTACCCTGATTAGGGGCTTCCTCCACAATGCATGCACACAGTAGAGCACCTTGTGAATACACTTTTTAAGCATAATCAACTGAAGAAACAGTACTACATAGAAAAATCATGTGATTATTTTTTGCTACCATGGGATTCATGAGTCCTTACTAGACTAGTGCGTACAGGCAGTCTTTGGGCCTATGGTGCCTGTTATAGTATTGATTTTATGCATGCCAGCGCTCAATTTGTAAAATATGAATTGCAGGTGCCCAAATGTTTGTTGGATGTCACACCTACTTTCTGGGCTCCACCCAATTCCCCCACTGGCTCCACCCACTTACTCTATTGATATCACCCACATCCTAAACTCGAACTGCTAAAAGTCGGATGTAATACCAGATCTGAATTTCAGCAAGGGAACCTTCCACATAGTAAGGTTTTGAAAGGAGGTTCCAAACTTAGACAATTGAAAAAGAAACTTCAATGTGATTAATTTTGGGATTAGGAATAGGATGCCTAAAGTATTATAGATATTGTGGACTCAGGTTTTGTTGCAGGCCGCACTAGAGAAATAGATTTGCTCTGGACCAAAATAGAGTAAATTTTCAGCATAACCTTGTCCTAAAAATTAGAAACATCACTCGAAGGTATTAAACAATCATGGACGTGCACCGCCCTGTTTGGGAGCATAATGTAGTGGATGCTTTAATAAAGGATGACGATTCAGCTCAAAAGGTAAGGGTCAGGCAATCTCAATGCACAAATGGGTGCAATGTCTGAAATTTACGTTTCTCTCATCTTCATTGCTTGAGTTTGCTCGCCAGCAAGTGTCATTCATAGTTGCTGAAATGTCAATCATAATTACACTGAAATTACTGAAGTTATGAAAATGGCACTCATAGGAATCTGAAAGCTTGGCAGCTATGCGGCGGGTGTCATTGTCACTGGGTGAATGGTGTACTGCAACGAGAGCAGAAGGACTTCACTACCTGGCAAATGAAACTCTACACTGAGAGGCCAGGCCTCCAACTCAGTTCACTTCACACTTCATACCAAGTAAGTGACTACCCTCCATCACCTACTGACTCCTCTACACATTACATTGGTGCCTTTACCCCGTCCTATTGTTTTCTATTACTAAATACACTGGTCCCCTCCTTGATCTGATAAGCCACGTCTACCTACCCTACATCACATTGAGAATATCACAGTGGCAAGATCATCCTACACCATGGCAACACCTGTTCCTGTCACTGTCTTGCTAGAGAGATATGCTCCTTTCCATGTATGGCAAGATGGGAGCATTGCTAAGAAGGCCACAGTGGTGCCCTGGAAGGCTACTGTGATGGGCATCATAGGTCATGTACAAGGAACGCAAGCGACACCTATGATACACCCAGCTCCAGGTGCACTCTATGGAAGTTCCTGAGGGTTTTGGTGCCCCCATGGCTAGCACTTTGAATGATGTGCTGGAACTCTTCCTAAGATCAGGGGTCTGTCCTTGTGACTTTCTCCCCTGTCAGTCTACGCTCACTTTCCTCTAGATTAAGTTATATCTACTCTTCCTTGACCTTGGTATACAAAAGTTAAATTATTCACATATCCAAAGGTAATGCAATTATGGGAACGTGAGAAGTAAGGGGAAGTAGCACAAACATTAGCAAAGGCAGTAGATCTGGGTTTAATTAGCTTACACAAGGGCATTACCACATTAAAGATAGATACTTGGGAAGATTCCAGTGGGAGCAGGCAGAGAGGGTAACAATTGTTAGTTTAACATGTGCGATACGTGTTAGTTTTACAGCTGCGATATCTGAATGAGCACCTGAACAAAAAGAACAATGTAGGTTAGCCTGACAAGTCAGCATTGGCCAGAAACCAGGTGCCCAGAATTACCAGTGCTGAAGTATTCACAGGTTTACCCGACTCTTAGAAGAAAGCACAGTGGCAGTCACAAGGAACCTGCAGTGATGTCTTGCCTGTTAGCCCGCAAGCAGAGCAAGTGGGTGACTCATTTCTGTTCCTCACTCTGAGGCAGAGGCCGATATTTGAGCACAGCTCACGCTATGAGGGGAAAGTGAGTGGAGAGCGAGGGAGAGCCGGGGCACTGCCTCTGCACTGTGGTGTTTGGTGCACTGAGCATTGCAGGCTCGTCTGGGACAAGGAGGTGAGGATGTGGCACACATGTTTTCAGGCCATACCACCGCGTTGACAACACGAGGGGTGGGGGTTTTGGCCATGAATACCGTAATCCACTGGTGTTTACATTAAAATGTATATACCTTTTGCAAGTTATGGGCACTTTCAGCAGCTGCCATTTAACTCATAATTGGTAAACGTTTCTTTGCAGTAAGTGCTTCACAGAACAAAGCCAGAGCCATTCATTTAGTTACCAGTGCCAAGCTGGAAATGGCGATTATTGCGAACGTGTGCTGCGGTGGCATGGCGCTGCGTGTGAAAATGTGGCGTTGGCTCGGCTGCCTTTCAGCTGTGTGTGTAAGTCTGTTAATTAGCAAGCAAGCAGAATTGGTTTGGCTACTTACGGTTACTAGTGGGCGGCACTGCCTTTATTAATAGGCCTGCTGCCAGCCATCAACATCGAGCTGAACTGCTGCTGGTGACTGTCAGGTGCATGTGCGCCAGGGCGGAGCAATCTGAAAATAGTCTACACACGCTGCCGCACAGCCCCTACCCCCTGCAGTACCAAATCAAGCTGAATCTCAGTGTCCCACCCACCGGCAACACTGAACTAAGGGCCTAATATTCGCATCATGGATATAGCTCGTCTTCGATCTCTCTTCTTCTCCAGACTCTCTTCCTAAATTTTGTTCCACTTTAATTTTCATTTCCGAGTGGATGAGCGCTAATCATCTTAAGCTCAATCCTGACAAAACGGAACTTGTCCTCACTGGTGGTCCCTCTAACCCTTGGTCCCCTGCACACTGGCCCCCATCTTTTGGGCCCCCTCCCTCACCTGTTTCCTCCGTTCGCACTCTTGGTATTAAAGTCAGTCATGACTTATCCATGCACAACCAGATCAGTTCTGTCGTGTCCTCCTGTTTTCTGTCCCTCCGTCTCATCCGGAAAATCTCGCGTTTCTTTTCCACCGACGCACTCAAAACCATAGTCGTGGCTTTAATCATCTCCCGCCTCGACTATGGGAATGGCCTGTACGTGGGCATACCTGCTTACGAAACTCGCCGGCTCCAGGCCATCCAAAATCAGGCCGCTCGCCTCATTTTGTCTCTCCCCAAATCCTCCCACATCACTCCCGTTCTCAAATCTCTTCATTGGCTTCCTATCCGATTCAGATCCTTTTTCAAACTGGCTTGCTTAGCTTTTCAAGCTCATTCCCGTTCTGCCCCCTCTTTCATCACTTCTCTCATATCTTCTCACGCCCCTAGTCGCACTCTTCGATCTTCCTCCCTCTCTCTCTTGCACATCCCCCGTTTTCGCAAATCCAGAACTGGCGGTACTCGGTTTTCTGTCCTGGCCCCCCAGTTCTGGAATAGCCTCCCACTTTCTATCCGCTCCATTCCCATCTACACTCACTTTCGTTAGGCCCTTAAAACTTTCCTTTTTTCTCAGGCTTTTCCCTCTTAGTTTTCCTGGTTTCTCGTTGTGAGCTCTGAACAGGTCCCTAGCGCCAGGAAGCCGCTTGGCCGCAGTGCGCTTTATTAAATATTTTTTTCATTTCATTTCATAGCTGGAATCTTTCCAATATTGTCTCTCACAGCCTCAAAACTCATCATCGGGGACTCGGGGGAGGAACAACAGTGTCTACTGTGAGTCAGCGGGGTAATTCTATTTACTTTACCTCAATGCCATATGACATGCAGACACATATTGTAGACCCAACCCTGATGAATAAGTGCTGGTGCTAAACACCGGAAAGCACCGGCACAAATTAAGCACTGACGCATGCACTGACACCCATCATTAGGCCCATTGACGCACGGATTGTACGTAGCCCCTGTTACTAGGCCGAAAGACTCCTTCAATGCTAGTGGCCTATGACATCCCTTATTGTGCCCACTGATAACCATTACTCAATCCTTTTGTGCTTTCATTGCATGTGGCCAAAGATGCTGGAATGTTATTACACAGCATACAGTTTCTAACACTTGTGTAACCAAAAGGTCTAAAAGTCACTATCTCCCTTCTGGCAGTATAGTAATAATATTGTTTCATTTATTGCTGAGACATGGAATATCCTCAGATACCTGCAGACCAGAAATCCTTCAATTAAGTGTCATGATAGATAGCCTTTTCCCTAGCCCCATTCAATAAGAGCTTTTATACCCTTTTCATCATTTCATCAAGCAAAAGCCAATACCACTCATAGGAAGCATAGAAAGGATTAACTCATTCTTTAGCTCTTCGAAAATGCAACTGTACTAATTCAGCGTGTAGAAGCCCCACGACCTATCTCAAATATCTAGCAAAAAAATTGAAATTCCCCTTGAAGGTACTTTAAACAGAACACATATCATATGGCACCATGAAACACTCATGTTAATTCCTAGGCTTGATTTTTAGGCACTTACTTTTTATGGACAGAAACAGACTATGATAACCTAGCATGCTAACATCAAGTCCGCAATAAGCATGTCTCTGCTTGACAAAGCTGTTGTAGAACAGCTGGTTTGCTACATGAGTAAACCAATTTACGTTCAAAAGACCTGGAGCGGATTCTCGCCCCAAACCGGATGCACAGCTTACTTCACATTGCATCTAACAAAATGCCACAGAGTTGTTTCTTTTCCATATTTATTTAATCTTTTTTTCCCGTAATCCACATGTTTTACAATCTTGATATTTTCCACTCACATCACAAGAGAGGCGATTATGTCTTTACTTAATTCTTAGTGTTACAGAAATGCCCATCCAGGGGTTTTCTAGAAATGTAAAATACATCAATTATATTTGCTTATTTATCTCAAAATGACCTTTTATAACAAAACCCGAACATCAACGTTTTTCCACTCACATCACAAGAGAGGCGCTCTAATCTAATTGATGTATTTTACATTTGTAGAAAACCCCTGATTAAGGGCCGGACAATGGGCCCGAAATGCATTGGGAAACACATGATTTATGACCGTGGATAAACTTATGCATACAGTCGGGTTGCAAGATAAGGCCTGGATGGGCATTTCTGTAACTCTGTGGCATTTTGTTAGATGCAATGTGAAGTAAGCTGTGCATCCGGTTTGCGGCGAGAATCCGCTCCAGGTCTTTTGGATTATTTACTACGTGGCTCGGGCTAACCACGTGTCCGGGTTGCACGCCTTGGATGTAAGGAAACAAAGCAAGCTGAAAGATGAAAACATTTTGGAAGCTTAGGTGTGGATTCTGTCGTCTTTCATGAAAACCAATTTACGTTGCCAGGTGTCAACGCAGAGATTTCAAACTGAAGTCAGTCAGAGCAAAATGATGCTCTCTGATGCCAAGCACTTTAGTCAATATGTGAATATAGCATTTAATGTCCACGCCATTGGCAAATTCTGTAAGCGAACGTACCTCGACCAACCTGGAAAGTTAAATACGCCAGTTGGGTGTAACCTAAATAACTGTACTTTTTTAGGGGGAAAGCTCATGTTCTTTGGCACTGATTAGCAGAGTGAATTTGTAGAATCTTAAGACCAGCAAAACCAAGCAGGAAAAAGTGGGGACGCGACTATAAAATGAAGGGGCATATTATCCAGAAACTGCAATAAAATTATCGCCGCTTTCTGGTGTGAACATGGGCTTCTATGGGAATTCTCAACGGCATATTATCAAGCCCATTATCGCCACTTTATCGGCAGTTTCACTCCCTTCTTGATAATATGCCCTGTAGTTCTTTCTTCCAGGGGCAGATTTACTGAGTGTTGGCGCAGTGCAACAATTGTAGCTACAAGTAAAACGGTTGGAGGAAAACAGCGTCATATCTTCTATGCTATAGACTGTTTATCCCTCACCCAGTGCTGGAGTACTTTAGGCTGTCAAGCACCAATGCACCCAACTTTGCACCACAGTGCAAGGGTATGTGCATTCTGTCAAGTACAGCTGATATCCTGGAAGGGGAACCTACCAGCACAAAAACTATACTTTAATACTTTTGCCCCTTTATAAGTGTCCTGTACAGTGCACCACAAACGCAAAGTTGGAAAAATGTTGCTCCACAGTTGTGCCTCCCGCAGAAACTCAAACATTGGAGCACAAATCTCTGTCTACAAATGTTTGTAAATAGGGCGTTGCATCAAAACCGGTAACTGGGCCTAATATCGACTTCTAAATATCGAATGGACTAAATATCGAGTCAAAAATATCGTTTGTAGAGAAATATCAAAAGAAATAATATTGACGTAAAAAATATCGTTATAGTTTTCACTAACTAAATATCGAAGTAAAAAATATCGAATCAAAAATATCGAGTAGTGTTAATATCGAATTGTTAGTGAAGTTTAAAATATTGAAATAATATATATAGAATATAAATAATATCGAAAAAGAAAATAGATATTAAAAAATATCAAAAAATGTATATAATGTTAATAATATAAATATAAAAAAGTGTTAATATTGTAGAATGTGTACATTTTTTATAATATTTTAAATGTAATAATGATTTTAGTGTATTGTATGTTTATTTTTAGTGACGGGATGTTGGGTTGATAGGGGATAAGGGTGGGGAGTGTTTTAAAATAATAATTTTTAAATTAAAAAAAAGTAAATTATTGGAAAATTAAAGAATTTAATTTAAATTTTTTGTAAAAAATATTTTTTAAAGTATTTAAAATTTTAGTAGCGGGATGGTAGGTTATTAGGGGATAAGGGTGGGGAGTGTCTTAAAAAATGTTTTTTAAAAAAATGTGAATTTAAAAAAAAAAGTAAAATTATTTTAGGAGCAAGATGATGGTTTAATAGGGGATAAGGGTGGGGATTATTTAAAAATATGTATACATTTTATTCAATATTATCTTAAAATTAAATTATTTTAATTATATGCAAAAATTAAAATTTTAATTTATAATTAGAATTTTTTTTTTTAAAACAAACATTTATATATGGAGTTAATTGTGTGTAATGGTTATTATTGAGCTTTAGAATATATTTTTTATAGTAAATTCAAAAAAATATTTTGAGAATTTACAAATTTTTTAATATTTTTTTTACAAAACAACGGTGCAAAATAATTTTAAAATTTTAAATGAAATTGTTAGAAAAATTATGCAAAAAAATTTAGAAAAATATTTAGAAATTTTTAAAGTAATTTTTACAAATTTTAAATTTTTAATTCAAAATGCAAAATACATTAGAAAAATTATAATATTATAGAAAAATAATTATGAGTGTTAAAAAATTAAATACAATTTTAGAATAAAATTATACAATATATCAATGTGAGGTTTGTTCAATATGTGTAATGAGATATAGAGTGAGACGTAAAAACTTAGGGCTCCATTAGGAAGTCGGGCGGATCGCCACCGCCATGGTGGCGGTGGCGATCCGCCCGAAAGAAATGACCGCCCGCCACCCTTTTCCCCTCCGCCACATTACAATAGCGGGGGGGACCGCAACGGAGAGAAACACCGCCCGCCACTTTTCCACCCCGGTCGCATTGCGGCCGGGGCGGAAAATGAGTAAAATGGTGGCGGTGTCTATGAGACACCGCCAGCCATATTACAATGGCAAGTGTGCAATGCCTTTCCGCGACGGCAATGCCGCCACGGAAAGGCAGGCGGTGTTCACTCTGGGGGCCCCCTGTGGGACCCCGGAGTGTAGGCCAAAGGGGGGTGGCACACGGGGGGGGGTACCTGTGGTACCCCCCTGCATTTGCATAATCAAAGTGGCAGGCACCGCGTGGTGCCTGCCACTTTGATTACGTAAATAATGCTAAGCATTTGTGGTATTGTGGCGGGCAGAGCAGAGAGCTCCGCCCGCCACAATACTATAAATACAGGATGTGCCCGCCACTGTGGCGGGCACATGCTAATGGTGCGTGCGGGACCCCCACCCCTAGGGCTGGCTCTCCCGATTTCCGATAGGATGGCGGGCCGCCATCCTAAAGGGGCCCCTAATTTTTAATGAACATTTATGGCATTAGGATTAGTACAGTTCATATGATTATTATCCTGCACCTTCTCAGAATTTAATCTGATTGGAGTGGGAATAGTAATTTATAATGGGTCTGTGTTCAGCACATTACTTGAATTTTAAATTATTTGAGTGTGAATATTACATTAAATAGTGTTAGTGTACAGCACCTTCTTGACATTTATCTGACTGGAGTTTGAATAGTAAATTTAAATTTGGTCAGTGTCCAGCATCTTTCATGTTTTTCATCTGACTGGAGTGAGAATAGTAAATTGTATATGGTCAGTGTCCAGCACCTTCCGTGTTTTTCACCTGACTGGAGTTGGAATAGTAAATTGTATATGGTTAGTGTCCAGCACCTTCCCTGTTTTTCACCTGACTGGAGTTGGAATATTAAATTATATTGGGTCACTGTCCAGCACCTTCCCTGAGTTTCACCTGACTGGAGTTGGAATAGTAAATTGTATATGGTCAGTGTTCACCACCTTCCTTGTTTTTCACCTGACTGGAGTTGGAATAGTAAATTTTATTGGGTCAGTGTATAACACCTTACTTAACCTCTTAAGTGCTTTGAACGTTCGGCGGCCGACGGCACCACTACCTCAGCAGTGCTGCCATCGGCCATTGAACGTTCGAACCTCATAGCTGCAATGGAACGTCCAGCACTGGAGCTGGACGTTCCATAGCCGTTATGAGGCTAGCTGTTATTTGAATGGAGTGGGAATAGTAAGTTATATATGTTTTAAAAAAAAAATCAAAAGTAATGTAAATAATATATGAGGTAGTATTATAATTGTACAATAAATATTTTCAATGGAAATAGGTAGTTGTAAATATATAAATATTATTATAATAAAAACAATTTTAATATAACATTTTATTTGTGTTATTAAAATAAGTAGACAGGCAGTTTTTGAAAATTTTTATTGACAGATTGTGTTTATAATATGTACAGTACAGTATACAAATTATTTAAGCTTTTTTATAAACAGTTAGGTAAATTGAATGTATTACATTACATTTATTCATAATCATAAATGTTTTACATTTCAAAACAAAATTCTTTTTTAACAGTATTTTTCCAAAAATATAAACAGTGTTGTTTCAGAATTTTTAGTTTGTCAAAATTTTTTAACATTTTAATCTTTTTTGATAAACATTTTTTTAAATGTATTTAATTAATAATGTTAATATATAATATATTAATTTTATTAATTACATATTTAGAATATTTACATGAACAGAAAATAATAAGCAGGTAAGTATATATTTGGTACATTTACATGCTAAATATATTTTGTATATTATTTACACATATAAAATACTATGTTCCTAATAATAATTAATATTTGTAATTATTATTAAGTATATACTAAGCTTACATACATACATGCTATTAATATTAATAATAATAATTAATATATTAGATTAATTATTATTATTAATTTACAATTGTAAATTAATTATTAAATATGTTAACAAATAACAAAAACATATTTTGGAAATAATCACTTAAGTGTAAATTCGGATTTGTATGTATGTACAATATATATACATAAATATGATTAATAATAAGAATAAATAATATTTATTATTTATTATTATTATTAATTTACAAATGTTACATATTTGTACAGTAACTTTAAATATAAAACATAAATGTAAATAATATATAAACTCAAGTTGTATTTGTTATATGTATTTATTACAATGTAAATATATTAAATTAAGTATTAATAGTAATTAATATTATGTTAATATTATTTAATATTAATTTGCTAAGGAGATTTAATCTAAGATTAATTTTATGAGTGTTTGAAATAAATGTATAACATTTTAAGTCAAGTAGTATATTTTATTTTTACTTAGAGCATTGTATTTAATATGTTTAAGTTTCTATTATTGTTTGAATGGGACTACTTATTTAACCGCGTAAGGTTATTTTGCTTCATTCAGGACCTGGGAAGCTCACGGTTGGATGCTGCGTCGCGTTGCAAAAGGTAAGATGAATTTTAACTATTATATGTTATAGAGTAGTAGTGTTTGAGTGTATTTTAGAGGTGTGTAGTGTTACTGTGTGTGTTTAGTTGTGGCTTTGGTATGTTTTAAGTGTTACTTGGCATTTATGGAGGTGTTGTAAGTTTTTGAGGCCTAGTGTATTTTTTGAGTTTGATGTTAAAATCTGTGTATTTTAATGTGTTATACTAATGTTTAGGTATATTTGGAAATGTTTGGGGGTTTTGTGGGGGTGGTTTTGTTTTCCATCTTTTTTACAGGTTCCGGAATTTCGCCATTTCGTTCCGGAGAAGGATGCGTTTTTTTTTTGGGAGAAGAGATCGTATTACTTTATTAAAGTATTGTTTTTATACTCTCTCTCCTTTTATTGTGGTTTCATGGAGCGATGTTTACTCTTGTTGACTATTTTTCGGGTTTGTAAGGGTATCGATTTGGATTGGGAGAAGACCATGCGTTTTTTTTTAATAGAAAAGTGTGTGTATGTTACTTTAATTAATAAAGTTAACATACTTTCTTTTATCGGGATTTCCTGGAGCATTTTTTTCTATTTTTACTTGTTTTCGGGTTTGTGAGGGTTTCACAAATTGGATTTGTAATGGATTAGCTGAGTACACGGATTACAAGTGGTTGGATTACGTATTCTTCAGCAACATGAATTGTAAGTTTCTTAATTTTATGTTATTTGGGTGGGAAATGTGATTGTTATTATTATTGTTATATTTTATATCATATCAAATATTGCTTAATTGTCTACAATTGTTTATTTGGTATATAAATATGTTTGACAATTATGTAATATTTATTATGATATACAATTTATATGCTACTTATAACAATTTTATTAAATAAATGAGAGTATTGTTATTTTTGTGTAGATAATTCACAGTAGGCTTTTGGCTATTAAGGAAAGATAGTCTAGGCCTCTTGTAGAAGGATATAGGGTGACTTGGCTTTGGAGTAGTCTAAACATTTGTTTTGTTCGTTTAGTTAGTTTTGGTCCTATTTGGGTTACTGATTGTTGTATACGTAGCTCTTGGTAGCTCTGTTCTTTTTGTAAAACTTCTTTTATTTTTTGGACAGTGGGTTTTCCTCTGCTAGTGGTAGCTTGAAATGCATTGTGCCACCCTTCTACCCTGTTGTTAGTTTTAGCTTCTTGATTCAGTGTACTTAAATATACATTCCACCAAGCTATGTGAAATTTAGGTTGGCGTCTGTGTCCCGATCTATGTAGCCTTCCCACCCATGTATCTTCAAAGTAGTCTAGGAGTGGTGCTAGTTTTTCCTTATATTTTTTGTAATATGGGCTATCGATTAGGATGTTATAATGTTCTGCTACGTCTGCAACAGGGACATATGATAGGGCAATACATTTTTTGATTTGGTATGCAAAGGTGCTATCTGTAGCATATTGTATGCTTAATGTAGATTTTTGGAGATGTCTCCAAATGCTTTGATTAAAATGATAATAGCAACCTTGTATTGCTATGTGAGGAAAAGTTTTTAATATACTATTGATCATAGCTAGTTCGAAATCAATAATTATTTTCTGTGGAAAATAATTCTTTGTTTCCTGTTTTATTGTGTTTAGGACTTCTGTCTAAGTATTTTGTTGTTTGTTGGGCAACAAGCAGTAAATAAATGAGATGTTAGAATTATGGTACAATCCATGTATGCTGTAGAGTTGGTAAAATGGTTTAGGACATGTTTCAAAAGTCCCATCCATCATCCAATGTTGGCACTCTTGTAATTTTCTTCGATTGTAAGCAGTACCAAACATTATAATTTGGTTGGTAGGGCATTTGTTGTCAAATAGTAAGAATGGTTCCTTATTATGTGTTATACTCAGTTCAGGGGGAATAACAACTTCTAACATTTTAGGGGTAGGTTGAGTTGTTGTTGTGACTCTTTTTTGTCTTGCAATTGTGCGTTTCAGGGAGTCAATTGAGGGGAGTTGGCCAGAAGCATGTTAAGGAACTTTTAAGAGTTCCTCTTTTAATATTTGGGTTGTTGGTTTGTCAGTCCCTGTACTTGCTTCCTTTATGCTTTCAAGGGCATCCCTGACCTCAATGTCAGTTATATTAGGGGGGGGGGGGTGATTGTGTTCCTTGGTAGATAGTACATTAGCTTCTTCTGTTGTAGCCCTACCATAACATTTATTAGAGTAGTATTTACTACATTTCCAAAATACTTTGCGTCCTGACTGTTTTTCTTGGGTATACACATACCCCATATAACATAGTTAAAGCTTGTTTTTCTGCGACATAACAAACTCTACACCTTTAGTCATGTTTCTAATTGTAGTGCTAGGAAAGGTTAGGAAGAAATATATTTTAAGTTTAAATACTACTATACATGTTTTAAATGCATTCATATTTCTATGAGTATACTTACATTTGTTCTTTGTTGTAATTTGAAATGTTGAGAAGGTGTTTTGAAGCTTTTTCTTGTATTTCCTTGTTATCTTTCTGTTGGTAGAAAATTAAAATAATTTGATAATCTATTCTTTAATTACATTTTGAGCAGTTTCTAGGGGAAAGCTGTTTTGTAGTTAGCATTTTAGGGTTTTTAAATAATTCATAAAATATACTTACATTTTTAATTTGTGTAGTCTTTAGCTTTAATGGAGTAATTTTTTGGATGTCTTCGAAATTTCTGTTAAGAAGGTAAAATAAAGATAAAATGTGTATTAGAAATGTTGGTTCTATAAATACAGTTGGTGTATTAGAGAACATTTAAAAATACTTACAATAGGGATTTTGTAGTAAATAATTGGTTCAATTTGTATTGCTGTGTTTTGGAGATGTCTGTAGAAGAAATGTAAAAGGTAAAAAATAAATGTTATTTAACACCTTCGACGCTCATGACGAGCTCAGCTCGTCATGAGGTACAACCCCTTACACTCATGACGAGCTGAGCTCGTCATGAAACAATGGGAAAACCAAAAGCTCAGCACAGGAGGAAAATAACACTAGCATCGATGGTGTTATACTGTTTAGAGAAATAGTTACAGTTTTAGCCTACTACTTCTGTTTCATTTAAAAATTAGTTAAACTTACTTTAATTATTTCTGTAGGAGTCTTGTCTGGAAAAGTAGTTTTCTCAGGAAACAGTTGGTCAGAGTGTCACCTTCTTCTTTCTTTAGAGTTAGAAGCAGGAAATAGCAGTAGCAAAATAATCCTTTTATAGTGTGTATTAGATTAGTTACTTCATTTGATTGGATGATTTAAGAATGGGAGCTTTTCATTGGTTTGTTTGAATTTTTTAAAATTTAATTGGTATGTTTGGTGTTGTGGAAATGCTATTTGTTTATTATTTTTGCAGTAATCCAGGTTTGTTTATGTTCTATTTAAAATGTATGCAATAATATTTTGCACATATATGTTAAAAGTATCCTATTTATTTATACATTCACTGCAATGTTTGGATGATATATGTTAAAAAAAATTTTTTTATTGTATGTGTTTTAAAAAATGCTTATTTTTAGTATTATATCTATTGTGGAGTGTATTATGTATTTAAAATATATAGTTGTATTGTATTTAAAACATTTTAAGTATTTTTTATTGTGTTGATATTCCATTATTTTCTATATAAGTGTCATCTATATATTTTTTTCTATATTTTTGTTGTTTACTGTTTAATTTTTGAATACACGATATTTGTTTATTCTATATTTTGTCTTTCGATATTAGTGATGTCGATAAATATTATATTCAATAATTATTAGTCGATATTTTTGTAGGTTCTTAAATAAGTATTGGATGTCGATATAATGGTAGTCGATATTATCGCCGATATTTTTGCAACTCGATATTGTGGTCAACAATATTATGTCAGTGATCCATCAAAACCCATGATGGTTGCATGAGATCATGCAGACTCCACCCAGGGTATGCACCCTTGCAACAAAATGGAGCATAGTGCTCATTTGTGTTACTTTCAGGAACTTTTCAACACACATATGATTTGTGTTGTACTGTAAATTCCATCTCAATGCTAAACTTTGTGCTGGATTTTAAGTTTGGACGATTTTTGCGGATCTGCAGTCCGCGTATTCCCGCGAAATGGCAAATAAATCCGCAAGTTAGAAGGAAAAAACGCAAACTCGCGGATTTGCAGAAATATACACTGGAGTACTTTCTACTGGCTAATCAGTAAGTGCTTGCTCGTTGGGTAAATGTATAGTGTTTTTTTTCCTACACTGCAGCTGCGTAAAGGGCCAGAAAAGTTGTCTCCAGTGACCATGTGTGTGTTACCATGCCATTGCGCCAAAGGGCGCAGGGTTCCCTTGAGTGAGCTTTCCATCATAGTGGGTAAATGGCAGGAAGACGGTGCACACCGCTAGTGTGTGGGAGGGGCCAAATGAACAGGACTTCTGTGCGAGCTCACATGCCTCTTGTGTGTATAAAAGGTCAGAGACCGATCAGAGCAGCATATGAGGAGAAAGAAGCCCCTGGTCACAGGAACTGCACGGGGATTGCGCTCGTGAAAGTGAAGGATGCAAAGGTCTCCATTCAGCATCACAGCTAATTTTCGACTGTAGATATAGAGAGAAAGCACACCTGTCCAGCCTCGACAAAGCTCACGATTGTTTTTGGGCTGATGAATGCGTTACTGAATTTGAGCTTCAACTCGGGCACCTGCTTTAATTATATCTGTAAGTGCTTCCTGTTGAGGGTTAATTTTTGTGACAGGAGAATCATGCCAGAATGAACCCTGCCCTTCATATTTATCCAAGAATACGCCATTGTTTTGTGCAATACCTCTACTCAACTGGAGTACTTTCTACTGGCTAATCAGTAAGTGCTACCTCGTTGGGTAAATGTATAGTGTTTTTACTACACTGCAGCAGCGTAAAGTGCCAGAAGAGTGGTCTCCAGTGACCATGTGTGTGTTACTATGCCATCGTGCCGAAGGGCGCAGGGGTCCCTTGAGTGAGCTGTCCATCATAGTGGGTAAATGGCGGGAAGACGGTGCACACCGCTAGTGTGTGGGCAGGGCCAAACGAGCAGGGCTTCTATGCGAATTCACATTCCTCTTGTGTGTATAAAAGGTCAGAGACCGATCAGAGCAGCAGATGAGGAGAAAGAAGACCCTGGTCACAGGAACTGCACTGGGATTGCGCTCGTGAAAGTGAAGAATGCAAACTAGGCCTCCATCTAGCATCACAGCTAATTTTCTACAGTAGATATGGGGAGAAAGCACCCTGCCCAGCCTCGACGAACCTTGCGATTGTTTTTGGGCTGATGAATACGTTACTGAATTTGAGCTTCAACTCGGGCACCTGCTTTATTTATATCTGTAAGTGCTTCCTGTTGAGGTTTCATTTTTGTGGCAGGAGCATCGTGCCAGAATGAACCCTGCCCTTCATATTTATCCAAGAAGACGCCACCGGTTTGTGCGATATCTCTACTCAACAGCCAAACTTGCAGGGCTTCTAAAAAAAAATCCAGCTGCGAGCGGATGTGTGGATTTTTTGGCAATTTCCCGAGATTCGCGGATCGCGAAATTGCCAAAAATCCGCAAATTCCACGAGCGGAACGGATTTTGCACCCTTACTTACTGGATTCATCTCACCATTTTGTGACACAAGCGCAGTGCTAAGCTTTAATAGGTCTGGGCCAAGGTATTATGAAAAGTCCTTGATGCACTGACATTGTATGCAACATTGCATGTCCCAGTCCGCTAGCCATCACAGTGGCTAAAGTAGTGAGAAAAGGTCTTCTACAACATGTCTAGCTGTGCCTCTATATAAGGGGCCATCAGTTGGGCTGATCTTGGTGTCAACAAACCACATAAATAAACCTTGTATCCACTACAACTGGAAATGCTATGCCAGCCTAGACATACAGTTAGGGGTCCATTAGGATGGCGGGCGATCGGGACCGCCCTCCTTAAGGGCGGTGGTCCCGTGGGTGCCATTAGGATGTGCCCGCCACAGTGGCGGGCACATCCTGTAGTTTTAGCATTGTGGCGGGCGGTGCACTCTGCACCGCCCGCCACAATGCAAAGAATGCTTTTTTGCATTTGCATATGCAAAGCGGCAGGCACCGCGTGGTGCCTGCCGCTTTGCATATGCAAATGTGGGGGGGGGTACCACAGGTACCCCCCGTGTGCCACCCCCCTTTGGCCTTCAATCTGGGGGCCCACAGGGGGCCCCCAGAGTGAACACCGCATGCCTTTCCGTGGCGGCATTGCCGCCACGGAAAGGCATTGAAGAAAGCCCATTGTAATGTTGCGGGCGGTGTCTGACAGACACCGCCTGCATGTTACTAGTTTTCCGCCCCGGCCGCAAGGCGACCGGGGCGGAACACAGGCGGGCGGAATTTTGCACCGCCACCTTCCCCTCCGCCAACCTAATATGGCGGGGGAAATTGGGCTTGCGATGTCGGGCGGTTTGCCTCTGCCAGGACGGCGGTGGCCACCGCCAGCCTGGCGGAGGCAAACCGCCCGACATCGTAATGGACCCCTTAGTTTGAGAAGCAAAAGAATGTTTCACCCCAAACTTAAAGTGATTTCCTGTTTCTCACCACGTGGAGCCATCCTGGACACAAGTAGAGTCTGCCCACAAGTGCAAAGACACAGATATAGGAAATTATTCCAGGGACAACACTATACAGGTGCAGAAGATTTATTTAGTGAGTCTTTAAGGAGAACATGCTGTCATCTCCAGGACAACGCCACCAGAAGCACAACCTTTCCTGCACTTTCTCTCATTTACCATGCTTATAGAAGGGCAAGGAGGCCAGGGGTAGACGTAGTGGAAAAGCATTACTCTGCCCAACAGAAAAACAGGTTGCCACAGATGTCAAGGGGAGAGCATCACTGCACAAGGAGAAATTTTTAAGGCACTGGGAATGAGATGTGATGGAAAGATTTGCATGGAAAACATGGAGAGTCAGAAAATTGCAAAAGCCAAAGCCACTGATTGGCTGATATATATTTTTCATAGGACAATATTATACTCATCGGTGTAAATTTTCATTGGTTTAGAGTGGCAGGAAACAATAATGTGGTGCAGTAGCTGTGCTATGATGGGAATGGGATGGAATGGTGATGAGGCATGAAAGTCATTTCTCTACTGGGCTGAAATTGTCAGTGGTAAGCGAAATAGTAATACATAGAGTATCATGTATTCTGTTGAAGCTGCATTTAGTTTGGATGTAGCAACCCACATTAGGTTGTCGTTGTTGCTTAGTAATGAGTTGGCAAAAGAGAGGAGACTGTTTTGACTTTTCATAGGGCTTCAGCGATTAAACAAAAAGTTTTTCACATGTAAACTCCAAAGACAAGAGAGAAGACTTCCGGAATATTCACTATGAGCAACTGTTCAATTTGAGTTAGGAAGGAACTCATAATGATTGGGACACACAACATGCTTTCCATGGACTTAGAGCTGTATAAGTAAAGCTTTCAATCAGGGACATTTTTTATCTCTGTTTTATACCTCATAACAGGGTGTTTTTAAGCTGCATATGTTGCACTAATTGTTCTTTGTTTGCACTTTATAGTGATGCAGACAATGTTGCTTGCAACAGGATTTTTGTGGCCACTCTTGCCTATTGAGGAATGACTGGTTGGGTCGTTCTTTTCCCAAGTCCTTTACTCAAATGGAAGTCTTTCTTTGACAACATTCTGCCACCACCACTTGGGAATCTCAAGCACATCCTCTGTTGTGGCAGGGGTTTGGAATGTAATAAAATATCTACTTATCCATGGGACAGGTTGCTTTACAAATCTACTTGTCCTGTCAAAGAAAAACACTTGTCCCTTTGGTGCCACATAGAGTGGAGACAAATTATGTCAGCAATCTCATCATATGAGAGCTCTGATAAAATCCTATCTGATTATGCCAGGGCTAATACTATAGTAGGGTTTGAATACTAGCAAATCATTGATTTTGCCACCTTTCCGCACAACTATGTATTGGGGCTTGAGGTAGGGGTAAGCAAAAGCTTCAGTATTGGAATGCCCTTGTGAGTCTGTGAAAACCTACTAACTTGCATATTTTAGAGGTTATCCCCAACTCATTTCCACTCTTTTCGCGTACTGAGAAAGGGTGAAAATTTACTCCTGACAAGGGCAGAAGTAAAAATATTTTCAACAGTTGTGAAAAAAGTGGTAGGAGGAAAAGTGAAATTGTAAACGCTCAACAAATTGTCACATGAACAAATCAGCACATACTTATTTGCTCATGCTGAAATGTACTTTACAAATATTTTCTATGAGTACCATTTTCTGCCCTGCTTTTGTAAATTCTTGTAAATTTATGAAAGACATAAATCTGCATTAATGCAAGGACAAATATGATGGGTGTACTTCTGTGATTTTTTCTTTAAGGATTGGGGCCATAATTCAATCCGGTTTTAACCAAGACCTTTTGATTTTATTAACTGGGCACAAATATTACATTAACTACAAAAAATGCCCTTCTCTTATGTAATGTACTGTAAACTTAGCAGCCAAAGGTTTTGTGCTGCAGGGGTTGAGTTACTTGTCCCAAGGACAAAATAAAAAATAAACCGTGTTGTAGGTGGGCTGCACCAATGATGCACGTCTGAATTTGACTTGGCCAAAGACCAGTAGTGTTAGTAGTACTAATGTCCAGGATAGTTGAGAGTTTCTCATATTTTATGGTTGTGCATCTTCTTGCCCCTCCCTCCCTCCATGGGTTCTATCGATCTACATCCTTTACCTTGGCCTCAAACTGAAGGCTAAGATTGGAATTAATGCTCATACATATGTTCTTCTTAAGGACTGCCAAAACACCTCACAATTAGCACCCCTTTCGCAATTCCATTTAAAATTCACTTTGATAAATTCTCAATCTCTTGTCTATACTTAATTTTAGATTACAATCTAGACGGCTTTTTTGTTACGGAAACGTGGGGTACATCATTCAACAATTTGACCTTTCTGAAAAATGGGGTAAGGGAGTAAAATGTTTTTTTTCAAAGAAATCTTAAACATATCTGCTGGCACCACACCATAGATTATTGGAGGGGAATGTTTAGCACTGAATGTAAATGCTTCTGCTCTAACCTCTTTTAAGTGCCTCCTGATTCATTGATCTCCTGTCCACACAATAAACTAAATGTCATGTTTTTCTGAATTGATTGTAACTTGCCTTTTAAACATTGATCAACTAGTAATCGTAGGCGATTTTAACTTGTATGTTGATGATGTAAACCCAAAATGTTCTTAATACTTGCGCAGCAATGAACCACTGGTCACACGCATTTAGAAGTATATAAAAAGATCTAATTTTTTTTTTCATGCTATCTTATTAAATTTAGGAGCACTAGCTCTCTCTCATGGTTGAGGGTTTGAGTCTCTCTCTCTCCAAACCTGTCACCCTTCAGCCAATCTGAACACAAAGTCCTGCTCCACCGTTTTAAACAATGAGGGGCACATTTATCAAGCTTTCATGCAGTTCAGCAAGCCACCTTGATGCGCTGCAATGCATGAAAGGGTAGGAATGTGCCCTCCTTAACCTTATGCAGTGTATTTGTAAAGATCAAAATCCAAATATTATATAAAAAGATATGAAGTTTATTGCGAGTTCAGCACAGAGCAATCTTCAAGTTGAAAACCAGAAATCCCCCCCTGATGTTCTTTAAACAATTGGAAAGGATGACATCTAAGTTTTTATGGAGCTATAAGAAACCTCGTAGATCCTATAAAAAGATGGTTTTACCCAAATCTAGGGGGGGTGGGGCATCCCGTACTTTCTGTACTACTATGTTGCGTCGGCTTTACAGTTTATTTCCCCTCTGATTATTGGTGAAAAAGTAAGGATCCCACAGAGTCAATCTCCCTCCATCTATGAACTTATAATGGACGAAGAATGTCGTGGATGTTTCCTAAAAAATATAGAGCCAAGTTATTACAAAAAAACTAAATTTAAGACGCTGAAAGCAGCCTTCCGAGTTTGGAAGATAGTCAGGCAACTTTTGGGAATTAGGAAACTTTCGATTTATACACCCTTTAATGCTCGTAAAATATTTCCATCTGTGTTTCAAGATCTGGCAATGGTTCGATGGCGAAATAAAGGAATACACGGGGTGAATGATCTATGGCAGAATAATCGGCTCTTTACTTTCCTGGAGCTTACAACTAGATATAACCTCTCAAATCAGGACTACTTTAAATATCTACAAATACATAGCTTTTTTAACTCTCTGTCACTTGTGGAAGTATCAGGTATTACCAGATTTTCATTGATTGATGACCTGTTTATCAAAAAAAGGATTGGACATTATTATAGAGCTCTTCTGACATTATGCCCGGACGATTTAGAAATCCACGCCTCAGGGTGGGCAGAGAAGTTAGGGGTAGCAACTATTTGTCTAGAAGAATCAATTGCACTTGCTAACACTGTGCTGATCACTGGCAGAGCCCGCACACAGCACTACATGGCTCTTTATGACTTATATTATACACCGCTAAAAATTTCAAAATGGGGTGCGACGGTGGGTATAACATGTAATAGGTGTGGGTTACATGCTGCTGATTCACTGCATATGTTTTTTGTCTGCCCGCTGCTAGTCCCCTTTATAGAGGCAATACAGACCGTTTTGACCAAAGTGTTAGGCTATTCTCTTAGGTTAACGGGGGAACATGTCTTAATGGGAGTAACCTCTGAAGTCCTACTCGAGGGGCACAAAGGGCTCATATTCATATCTATGGCTATAATGAGAGCATGCATTACTCAAGAATGGATTAGCTCCTCCCCCCCCTCCATTCGAAGCATGGAGAGCTCGTCTATTAGCGGCATATAATATAGAGACAGCTTTATATAGCACAAAAGGTAAAAAGAAAAGAATGCTGGGAATGAAGATCTGGGACCCAATTCGGCAATGGATTCAGGGGGAGCTGATTTGATTTGATAATTATAATTTGTTATTATATTCAGTTCCTGATAAATTCGACTGTGATATACTCTGTGCTTACTGATGGTAGTCTGGGCATTATTCTGGCTTTATAAATTTTTGATTTGACTGGTTAATATTACTGAATTAATCCTGTATTGCTTGCAAAAAAATAAATGTAAAAAAATGATAATAAAAAGATTTGAAAAAAAAAAGAAAACCAGAAATCAACTGTCTCTAAAAAGAACATGGAACCTGGAACATGGGCAGCACACGCAGGTGCTGAATTCCAGTACTAGGATATAAATATTAAAAGTGCACAGTACAGCAAACAAGCATATGTAGTGCACAATGTAACACATCTCACCCCCTTAAACATAGAATTATAAATTATAAAAGAATCACAACAAAGTAAGAGAAAACAATTTATGATAAGACTCTCGAAGGTAACACAACAGGTCTAGCATTGCTCCTAACCCTGTGAGCAATAGTTTGAGAAGAATGGCCATCTTCCCGTATCTCCTGACTTTAATCATTATCAGTTGTCACAAATTTACATCTGGCAACTTTCCTTACATTCCAAACTCTCCCATCTTGAGTAATCACAGAATTTTTACACATTTCACAATTTTGATGGGGTTACCAAATTTGGAATAACGTTTGTGAGAACTTTTTAATCCTCACCCATTCACCTACAACAAAATCAGGAACTTTTACTTTCATATTGCGATCAAATAACAACTTCATGTTGTTTTGTTTTGTTTCCACACGTTTGGCTGCATGAGTGATATCTAATTGATTAACCCCCGTATCAATTTTCTTAACCCACCAGGGACAAATATCAGAAATAGGTTCCCTGCCTTTAAGAAACTGAAAAGGGCTTACTTCAGTAAATGAATGCGGGGTAATCCGATACATCCACAATCTCTTCCTTACAATATCCCTCCAAGACTCACCAGACCTACAAGCAGATTCAACAGACTCCTTAAGCACTCGGTTAAACCTCTCAACCTGACCATTCTCTCTTGGCTCATAAAGAGAGGTAGTAAAATGTTTGATTCCACAAGAGGTAAGAAAATCCTCCATTTCGCATGAAACCAACTGGACACCATTGTCTGTAACTAGAGTTTCTGGAGATCCTTCCCTTGCAAAAATCTCTTTAAGAAAAGAAATGACAACTGAAGTGGTGGTACTGAAAACAAACTTGACCTCCGGCCATTTGGGATGGTAATCTATGAAAACTAAAGCAAAACGAGCATTGCAGGGAAGACGATAAAATGGATCAGAAATATCAAATGCTACTTTCTGCCATGGGTGTCTAGGCCAGGAAACAGGATTAAGAGGAGCAGAAAGCACTTTAAGCATTTTATCACTGTTCACACAATCAGAACACTCTCTAACTATTATTTCAACCATGCCATCCAATCCAGGCCACCAGAAATTTGCCCTAATGAGGCGCTTCATTGAAGACATGCCTAAGTGTGTTTGATGAGCAAGAGTGATGATTTTCCATTGTAATGATGCAGGAGGAATCATCTTCCCCTTCTTGAAAAGAAATCTACCAATTGCTTCAATTTCCGTGGAAACTTGACAAAAAGGAGCAAAATCTGCAATGACCGATTTATCCTTAGGCCATCCACTTTCCAAACAACTGAAAATAAATTGAGAAACAGAATCTTTCCGTACCTCAGATGTCCATTCAGCTTCTGACACACCACTAAACTCATTGGAGACAAAATCCTTCACAGTAGAAACAATCTCCACCTCTTGTTCCTCATAATTGATGTCCTAACTAGGGCATGGTAGTCTAGAGAGAAAGTCAGCAGTAACATTACATTTCCCTGGAACGTACACTACTTCAAAATCATACTCCTGTAATTTAAAAGTTAAATAAGCTATGCGAGTAGTAAAATTCCACCCACCACCCGGAGAAAGAATTCCCACTAAAGGCTTGTGATCAGTTTTGAGGATGAACCTGTTGCCCCATATATAATTCCAAAAATGTTCTACAGCCCATGTACACGCCAATAACTCCCTCTCTATGACAGCATACTTCCTTTCAGTGACAGACAGAGTTCTGGATGCGAAAGCAACACACCATTCTTCTTTACCTGCAACCTGACTTAAAACAGCTCCTAAGCCATAGCAGCTAGCATCCACGGTAATGACACATTTTTTGTTGAGAGAAAAGGATTTCAAGGTAGGAGCATTCACAATCTCTTCTTTGATATTTTTGAAAGCCATCTCTTGTCTGTCAGACCACACAAATTCTGAAGTTTTCCTCGTTAGTTCCCTGAAAGGTTCCATTTTAGTAGCGAAATTATGAATGAATTTGCTATAATACTCGCATAAGCCAGCAAACGAAAGAAGCTTCGCTCTGTTATCCAGTGATGGTGCTTTCACAATAGCATCTACCAAGGACTTCTTAGGCACAACACCATCAGCAGAAAGAGTATGACCCAAATACTCTACAGATTTGCCAAAAAACTTACACTTTTTATGTTTAAGAGTCAAACCAGTTTCACTTAATCTTCTACAGACTTCTTTGAGATGGATGTAATGATCCTTTTCACTCTTGGAAAAAGCCATAATGTCATCCTGGAAGCACTTTACGTATACACTGACGTCTTTGAAAATATGTTACATTGCTCTCTGAAAAACGGAAGCAGTTGATTCCAGTCCAAATGGCATCCTTTTAAATTGAAAAAGACCATGTGGGGTAATAAATGCAGTGAAATGTTTAAAATCATCAGTTAATTCAATTTGGTGGTACGCAGAGCGTAAATCAAGGGTAGAAAATACACAAGCACCATCTAGCATACATACCATTTCATTTATATTGGGTAGAGGATGGCAATCTGTAATTAGGTTAGCATTTAAAGCTCTCATATCAACACATAACCTAATGCTTTTATCCGGTTTTTGAGCCAAAACAATGGGCGAAACCCACTCTGAGGATTCTATCTCCTCAATAATTTCTTCTTGTACCATGTCATCCAATAAGGATTTAAGTTCAGCTCAAATGGAAATAGGCACTCCCCTCAGTTTTTGTTTGATAGGAATAGCACTCTCCTTGACTTAAATCCTGTGTGAAAAACCATTAGGTTTACCAAGTTTTTTGGTAAACACTTGAGGAAACATTAAAGAAAAAACTTTTTCTTGCTCACCAATAGTTCCAAAATTATTATTGGTAACATTCATACATAGAATGTCTTGTGTGTCAGTGTAACCAACATTATTCTCTAGCCACTCATACTATTATCACACGCAACAGCAATGACAGATACAGGATCTTTGTCTCTGGGATTCAACTTAATACCAAGTTTGGCTTGGTCCCTCCAACTCAGTACATTCACTCCTTTTAATGATATGTACAATTTTATCCATGCCCTGTTTCCTCTAAATTCGATTGAGACTCCCTTCAAACCAATAAAATCAATATAAGACCCATTAAAATTCTTTGCTCTAATATCCGGTTTGGATAACTCTTTTTGGTCAATTAAACTATCAAAAACTTTGGAGCAATACTCCTCAGTAATAATAGTCCATGGTGACCCTGAGTCTAACATCAACTCAAGTTCTCTTCCTAAGGTGTGTACAACACAATTCGGTGGACTTAGATTATCAGAAATTTCAATATCAAAAGTATCATGAATAGTTACAACAATTCCACATTCAATTTTTGATTGTACATCTTCCTGAGGACAAACATCATATGAAACAGTAGAAACCTTACCCTTCATAAAATTTGAACATGTACTAGAAGGAAAATTCTTTTTTACATTGGTGTCTTTACACATGTTTGAAAAATTACCTACACGGCCACATTTAGTGCACTCTTTCCCAATGGCAGGACAGCGTGGAAAAGAGGCAATATGACTTGGACTGCCACACCTGTAACAATATTACCCTTTAGAATAGGATTGACTTTTAGGGTTGGAATTAAACCTGTGATTATGTAATGAACTGTTAGAAGCAACATTACTCACAATACCTGAATCTATCAACTTAGGGGTAACGTTACCTTCAGTATCTGAAACAGATTTCTTTTCCAGAGTTTTCATCCACCGTTCAGATTGTTCTAAAGCTTTCACAGTACTTATAGCTGTTTCTAAATTTGGATCACCTAAAATCCATAACTGCTCTTGTACCTTTTTACTCTTGACATGAACAATAATTTGATCTCTGATCATCTCATCAGTAATGAAGCCAGTCAGGCAGTCAAGTACACTTTATTAGATTTGTTAAAAATCATAAAAGACATTAAAACATTTATATACAAATTTACAAATTACATAGGTTTACAAATCCGGGAAAGGACATTATAAGCAGCGATAGGACACAAATGCAATACAAATCAAAGATAAAAAGGGAGTTCTTCAGAGCTAGACAAAATCCCTCGATGCCACCAATTTTGTTTTCGCTCTGTAAGCCGCCACCAAAAAACTAGCTACACCAAATATGATGGGGTACTGCCCAGGGACTGTAGGTAAACTAGAGCCAGCCTGACTTGACTGAAGCCGGCTTCTCTTAAAATAGGTACCAAGTATTTTTTCCTAGAGCCCAAGTATAAACTGCAGAACATGATAAAATGCATAGTGTCTGGTGGGAAAATTCGTCACATTTGCACTGGCCCCCTTCTGGTTTGCTCCAGGATTGGTAACTACCTAGAAAATAATTAATTTAATTAAATCTGAATTTGGTTAACAGGTATCTATGGAAGGGCTTGGTTACAATTCTGAGGTAGGGCTCGAGGGAAGGAGAAATCAATAACATATAATGTGATCTGACAGTTGGTTTGATCAGTTCTAGCTCCTCTTGAGCTAGTCTAGCCTTGTCCATAAAATGCATTTTGGTCCAATTGATGTCTTTCCTCCTGATGCAGGAAGGGGAATTAACTAGTTCCGGATGACCTAGCTGTAGGAAAGTGTATCTCACATACTCCAGCCAGGCTATTCTCTTTGCGTGGTCCAGAGACATAACATCGTGCAAAATAGCGTGATTTAGAGTTAGTTCATCATTTAACCATGTCTTCAGCCAGAATATTAAGGGAGCCAATTTAAGTTTGTCAGTAACATAATCTAGGCCCACCTCCCCATGGATTGAAAAGGGTACAGAAAGAAGAAGTCTCAGGAACTTATTTTCCACTGTTTGTATTGTATCCTGTGAGACGTACCCCATAGTGAAGACCCATACATAACTATAGACATGCACTTGGAGTTATACATTTTTAGAAGTGCCTCCATGGGCTTGGCCCCTAAACTATTTGCGAACCCTATGAGGGCTGAAGAAGCTCTCACCAGTGATAAGCTCTTGATCTTAATTTGAGGTCCCCACATGCCCTTGTCATCAAAGTTAACCCCGAGGTAGGGGAAAACTGTCACCCTAGACACTACCTCACCCTTGCAGAAAAAGGAAGTGAGCTTACCCTTATTTCTATGGCGGCCCACCACCATCGTATGAGATTTCTTTGCGTTGATTTTTAAATCCAATTGGTCCATAAAGGCACCAAATGATTCCAATATACGCTGAAGACCCAGCCCCGTGCGTGCTATCAGGCCTGTGTCGTCCGCGTATAGGAGAGCCGGGATATTGACTTTTCCTACACGCGGAACGTCCCTCTCCACTGCCTCAAGATGTTTACCCAAACCGTTTATGTAAATGGTAAAGAGGAGGGGGGCCAGGATGCAGCCCTGGAGGACTCCTCTCTCCGATTTAAAACGGCCGGTGCACCTGCCCTCCTTTGTGACCCGCACTGTGGCAAACAGGTCCTGATGAAGGGATGCCATGAAATTCACAAGTGATTTGTCAATCCCAGACGCCAGTAAAACTTCCCATAATTTCGACCTGTTCACTAAGTCGAATGCCGAGGAGAGGTCCATGAAGGCCAAAAACAAGGACCCCTCCTTGGCAACCGTATACTTAGATATTAACAAGTGTAGGTTGAAACACTGGTCCAGGGTGCCTCTTTTTGCCCTAAAGCCGTACTGGATGTTTGTTAAGCCTCCGCTCCTCTCGATGTTACCTCTAAGTTTATATAGCAGGACTCTTCCTAAGATCTTAATTGCAGAGTCTAGGAGGGAAATGGGCCTATAGCACCCTGGGTCGTCTCGTTGCCCCTTTTTAAAAATAGGCACGATGATTGAGGTGGACCAGCTACTAGGGAAGACATTGCCATTTGCAGCTATAAAAACATGGGTTAAAACCCCTGCCTAAAGTTTGGGGGAGTGCCTATAGAAATCAGCCGGAACCCCATCCGGCCCAGGGGCCTTCTTCTTGGAAGTCTCCAAGATAGCTCTCTCCCCCTCGGCTAAATTAAAGGGTAGAGGTTCGCACTCCAAGGCCGTCCACAGCTGCTTGGGGGTGCCAGATTCCTTGTCACCATACAACTCTCTAAAGTGACTAAGCCACTTTTCATCTGGAACAACACAATCCAAGACCGTGTTGTCCACATCTGTAAAGAAAGGTTGGTTAACTATGGCCCAAAACTGAGAGCTGTTGCAAAGAACATCAGTAGACAGTAATTTTTCCCAAGCCTTATTCTTTAGGTCCTTTTTCCTCCCATTGATTGTGGCCTTATATTCCTTTGTAAGGGAGGCAACAACTAACCTATCTCTCAGGGAAGTTTTTAGGGCTGCCAATAACACCTTATGGGCTTTGGAACACTTTGTGTCAAACCATCTATGTTTCTTATTCATCACCTGGGATGGTTTGGCCCTCAAGGCTTCCGAAATGTGGGCACAAATACATTCAAAAGCCCCCATGACCTCCTGAGCTGCTGCACAATGATCCTGACAAATCGTCATATACCCCTTAATGGTAGGGAGGAAGTCATCCATAAAGTTCCCCAGTACTACATTTGCCCATTTAAGCCTTTTCCCTTGGACTACGGGGCATAAGGCAGGCCCCGCGATACCCGGGCGATGCTTAGTTTCTATATGGTCTTCCCAGAGTAACTTAAGCAAAACCGGGTTGCGGTCACTATAAGTTGAAACTATAGCGTTATAGAACGCAACCCTGTGTAAGATACCCGGGGTCATGAAAATATAATCCAATATGGTACTGGGTCAGATCCTTTATACGTGACAGTTCTTGTCCCTGCCTCAGAAATGCAGGCTTCATACAGGTTATGATTAGCAAACAGCTCCTCAAGGGCCTCCCCAGACTTAGTATGCTCGAAATGGTGGGTCCCTATGCCCAGCAGACCCTCCTGTTCTCCTAAAAAACACAGATTACTATATGGATGAACATTAAAATCTCCTAATAAAATGAGTTCGAAATTAGTGTAGTTATTATTTTGACTGAACATAGTAAGGAAGTGATCCAAAGCACCTATGTGATCATTTCCCTTATCCCTATCCCAGGAATTACAAAAATTTAGTAAGACAATTTTGCAACTGGATGAGACTACACACTCTACAATTAATAGGTTCAGTAAACCACTTGGAACTATCTTAAAGGTGCCCTTGAGATTGAGTGAGAGTGAAAGAATTAAACCACCCTTTGCCCTTCCGGCTGTACTCGGAACAGCCGGGATTACAAAGGTGGTAAAGCCATCTAACCAGAAGTTGGGAGAGGTATCCCAAGTTTCTTGACAAGCTATGATATCGTGGCTGCTAACATACTCAATCCAAGCAGCATCGGCCCTCTTAGCTCTGGAGCCAGCTATGTTCCAAATAATCAATTTACAAAGCCCACGCTCAACATGGATGATGGATGATGGTGCTATCACTGACAGACAGCGGGGAAGCGCACCATGACTTTGCCTTGTATATTAAGTCAGCCGCTGTTTCCGTCATTCCCTCTTCTAGTGGGGGTACACCAACAAAGATAGCCACTAGTGGCGCTGCCGCCGGGGGTAGATCGAGATTCAATTTGCTTCCCCAAGCCTCTGGCTCGGGACTGGGTTGGATGGGTTGGATGGGTGACTATCGCTCCCTAGGTATCCTACCTTTGGGCACCCTAAGCCTGCGCCTATGTTAGCACTATGGGAATTTCGTACCCCCTCCGTAGCTACATGTGGCCCGGAGCTACAAGGCTCTGGTTTTGTAATCACCATTTCGCTACCAGTATCGGGCGGGGCAACCCCCGTAACTAAGTGAGGGACAGGGGTGAGATCTTTAACCAGTTTATCAATTAATGAACATTTCTTCATTAAACCAGCAAGGCAAGTGTTCAGTGTATCAACGATGTCCTTAGCAATCCCCACAAAGGCTCAATCAGAGCAAGAAACAATGCCTCTAGCTGGTGTCCAAGGTTAACATCAGACCCAGAGGGAGCGATTGGATTGCCCTCGGTATTCTCCATCCTATCAGAGTTCCGTGTAAAAGCATTACCGATAGTTTGTTGACTCAGTGTCAGGTTCGAGGCCGGGGGTTGTCCATGTGGAAAGCAAACAGTTTGTGTCTGCGGCAAATTAACATTTAATATGACCACCTCCGGTTCAAGAGGGATGTGAGGGACATGGTTAGAGACAGACGTTTGTGCAGACGTGGGTGGTGGGGTGGCGGATAAGTCCAGCTCAAGTTTGGCATTTGCAATTTCCTTAGACAATACACCCACCGCAGATGACAAATAAGAAATGATGGACTCGGAATGTCTACGCAACTTAGCCTTCTTTACCCCCTCATCAATCAAAAATTTTTTTTGCGCTTACCCATTGGGGCATGTCAAGGGGGTGGCCCTGCCCTGCCTCTTCCTGCCCCAGACGGCCACAGACGGCCCGCCCTTTGCCCGGGCTTAGCCCGGCGCTGCCCGCCCGCGTCCCGCGGGGCGGGAGACGCTCTGGTGATATTTTTCTTCCTCTCAGCAGACATTCTCTCCCCATCTATGGCTTTCAGATAGGTGATAAATTCTTCCTTCTATCTTGACCACGGAATGGAAGGATCACCTTTGCTCTGTAAAAACTTGTTGGGAGGATCAAATTGCATGTTTAAACACAAATGTAAAAATGCTCAATAGTAGTTGAAGATAGAAAATAGAGAGACACAAAGAATGCTAATTATATGTGGAAAAAAATATATATATAAAGAAAATGTAAAGCAAACCATGGTAGAGTAGTGACTATTTAAAAATACAGTATTTGAAGTCCTATAGGTTAATGTATAATAATGACTTCACAAAAGGTTAAAATGAATTCAAAAATATGTAAGTTCAAGCCAAATCCACAGGAATATTCAGTGTAAAATTGTCCAATGTAATACTGTACATGCAGAAGTTCAGGATGTTTCACTAGTCCTGGTTCCACAACGAAGATAACTTTGAATGGTCAATAAAACTTAAAGTTTCTGTTCGACAAAGTTCGTAATCTATTGACAAGTGCTTCAAGCTTTTGTTATTAAATACTCGTAATTGAGGAGCGTAAATGACGAGTTTATTCCTTGGAAACAAAACAAAATACCTTATACGATAGTCTTCCACAAAGCTTTCTGACGAAACCAGCTTCCTTCGAGCATTACGGAATAACGAAAGATGGCGTCTGGAATGACGTCAGATGCTTCCTTACGTTCCCAAAACAATCTCTCCTTCTTTTAAAAACACACGCGTAAAAACAGATGACGTCAGACGCGTTAGTGAAGGAACTCCAGGCAAGGAGCTGTGACGTGACTTTAAGAACTCGCAGGTGTTTCCAAGGGGACCAGTAACGTTCCAGATAATCCGTTGGGGATCTCAAAATATCGAAATACCTTAAAAATCGATGTTGCCCTTTTGGTGGCCTAGAGCCAACGCAGACAACCTTGCGCCATGATGCAAGGGTGCCTGTGTTGCACTCAGGATTGTTTTTGTGCAGGAAGGGGCACCTATCTGTGCAAAAACAATCATCTGAGGCATGTTCCTCTTTCAACTAGGAGAAATTGAGATATTTCTCCTTGTTATGCCATACCTGGAGAGGTGTAACATTTTAACACATTCCCATATCTACCAGCAATGGTAAATCTGTTAATGCACCAAAAATAATTGGTGGGTTGTTGGGAACACCCACACTACACCAATGGAATGCCCCTCTGGGCAGAGTAACACAATGCAGAGATTTTTACTGCGTTGTGTTACTCTAGATTTATCAATCTTACTTAATAGTTGCGTCGCACCTGCACCCCATCGCGTGGCGCCAGGGTGATGTAACTGCATGAAAAACATTCCCCTCACTGTCCAAAGTTGTCTAGCACAGATCTGGAACCCAATTTTATTTTGATTACTAACTGGCTAACCTCATCTTCGGATGTTTTACCGCTGTACTCCAACCAAGACAGAATCCCCTCAGCTCCCTGTAAACACAAATGAGATGTCCTTTCACACTTATTTCCTCTGAGATCTCAACACTGCATCCTGGTCCTTATTCATGCCTATGACAACTGATCAGGTTGCTTCGACTCTGACTTCTCCTATTTTAGCTTCTCCTCCGGATGAATTGAAGAAAGTAATTAATAATAGCAGTCTTATGTTGGCTATTCTATGCAATTTCTCTCTTTCCTGGGGTATAGTATCGTCTACATGGAAAGCTGCTTTGGTTACCCCTTTACTGAAAAAGCCTAACCTTGATCCATTGCGCGAATCTGACTTTCTTCCTATTTCCTTATTGCCTTTATTTGCAAAATTCACAGAATCAATGACTAATAAGCAACTAACAAACTATTTTGAAGAACGTCACTTCCTCCAGCCTGCTAATATGGGATTTGTAAAAAAAAACTTACAACCAAAATCGGTCTGGAAAAGGCTACAAATGACATCCTCCTAATCTTGGACGAGGGAGTCAGGAGTGGTAACCTTGAGTTTGCTCCATCTATTGACTCCATTTGACATCATTTTACATGCTATTCTACTCCAACAAATGGCTGATTTTGGAGTCATAAACGCAGTTTAAAACTGTTGTATATTTCTTACAAGGCCACAACCAAGCAATCGCCTTGGCCAAATATTGGTCCCCCATAAAGCCTACTCTTTCTGGGTTTACCACAGGGATCTACTCTCGGCCCTACGTTAATTCAATCTGAGCATTTTGCTACTTGCAAGACTGATTGATTCCTTCAGTCTTAAATTTTATTCCTATGCTGATGACACACAACTTATCATTGGACTTGAGTGGGACATGAAGGAGTCAGCTCAAATGTTTTCATTTTGTCTCAATGAAATGGCCTCCTGCAAGAAACATAACTCACTGGTACTTAGGGCCTGATTACGATTACGGTTTTCCCGCATCCTCCGGGCCAGCGGAAGCCACCGCCGGCCCGGAGGATGCGGGAAAACCGCTGCGGACTGAAAAAGACCCCCCGCCAGATTAGGATGGCTGGGGGATCGTTTTTCAGTCCGCAGATTTTTTGCCGCGGTCGCCTTCCGACCGCGGCGGAAAAGCTTTAACATGGCTGGCGGTGTCTATCACACACCGCCAGCCATATTAGGATGTCTGCGGAAAGATGTCTTTACACGGCGGCATTTCCGCCGTGTAAAGGCATACGGATTCGTGTTTGGGGGCCCGTTGCGGGCCCCCAGGGGTGAAGCGGGGGTGGGGGGTGCACATGGGGGGTACCTATGGTACCCCCCTGCATTTGCCTGCACAAAGCGGCAGGCACCGCGAGGTGCCTGCCGCTTTGTGCATGCAAATGCACAACTCACATTTTTATCATTGCGGCGGGTGCTGCTTCAAGCAGCACCCGCCGCAATGATAAAAATACAGGATGTGACCGCCAGGGTGGCGGTCACATCCTAATTTGCACGGAGGGACCGCCGCTGCCCCTGCGGATGGTCCCTCCTACTCTATGGTGGCGGACGGACTCAGGTCCGTCCGCCATCATAATCGACCCCTAAATGTAGACAAAACAGAAGTCAACATTGTTGGTAATCTTTTCTTGTGGACTGCATAATAGTGTCCAGACATGTTAGGTCCCATCATCCGTCTTCCTACCCAGCAGGTACCAAATCTTGGAATCATTGTTGACTCCAAGATCTCTTTTGAGTGATGCATTAAAGTTTTGATTGCCAATTATTTTCATCTGTTAAATATAATTTGGATAATTCTCAAATTTATTCTATCATCTCCCAAGAAACGTTTTTAACAAGCCTTAATAATATCTAGGCTTGATTACTGAAATTCCCTGCTGGTAGCTTTCTCGAGTACCTGCAACAGAGGCTACAATTGGTACAAAATGCAACTGATTGCCTTATCATGGGTGTAAATTTAAGATCTTCCATTTCCTCACATCTTTACCAACTTTACTGGTTGCCTACTATCAAAAGAAGTCTATTTAAAATGATATGCCTTTATCATAAAGCCATTTGTAAGACTGTGCCAGCATCTTACAAGAATGACCTGGTGAGAGAACCAAGACTATGCCACAAATAAGCGCAAATCTCAAATCCAGTCTCTGCCTCATGCTTCCCAGCAAACCCATCCAGGCAGTCACCAATGGGACAGCCACCCAAAATGTCCTCTGAAGAATGCTAATGCCTCCTCAAAGGCAGAATGAAAACACATGGTCATCATCACTCCCAGTTGTCGACGACTCAAGAAAGAAGGCCTGCAACCATCAAGGCAATTTGTGACTACCTGTTGTCCAGGTTCACCACGTGGCTGGCAACCCCATCGTGCCAGCCCATGTCAAGTGCGTCATCACTGCCACCCCAGGAGCATTGAAGAACCAAATTAGAGTCCTGCATCATTGCCCTGGCAACAGAAAAGAAGCACCAGTGATGATCTGCAAACCAGTGGCTACCTGATCACCTGGCCTGGATCCTGATCTCGGTGGAGATGGCACGTCTCGACCAGGACACATCCACCCCTGTGGTTGCACAAGCGACTAGGCAGTGGCTTCTTGGTGGTCTTGCAGTAACCCAGATGCAGGCACACATGCAGCCTCAGCGCTGCCCACATCTGTCTCATGGCAAACCAACCAAGATGCCTCCTCTAAGTGGGAGAGATCGACTTGACATTGCCCAACTGACAGATTCTGGGAGATAAGGAAGCTACGTAACAGATACTCCAACAGGTCATAGCACGCAAATACTTTCTTCAGTGGATCAGGCAACACCATTGTTAAACTTCACAACAGATTCCAACCACGCTTTTAACGCACCCAGTTTCTAAACTATCGATACCTGCCACAAATCATCCTCAGAGTCAGCCGTGTGGACCAACTTCAGACTAAAGACATGTTTTCACCTGGTATGCTGCCAGAGTTCCCCAGACATCTCCAAGATAGGGTTTGTGTCCCGAACCACTTTATTAAATTATGAGTGCAGAAATGCCCTGTTGCAGTTTATAAATCACCACAAAATGCCAATATTGATATCCTTGTAATCACTTATTTATAAGGGTAATACAAGGAATAATTCAATGTGATCAAAGAGGAATTCTTTATTTTTGACGATCTTCAAAAAGAAAGAATTCCCCTTGGATCACATTGAATTATTTCTTGTGTTACCCTTGAAAATAAGTGGATAGAAGGACATCGGTATTGGCATTTTGTGGTTATTTATGATTATTGGACTCAGCCTTACTGATTAAGGGCCAAAACCCTCTGCTGCTAGTACTGTTGCAGTTTATGTCATCAGCCCACATTTCCACAGCTGTCCCGCTGATTTTAGAGGCTGATGGACCATGTGGCAGTTAGTTTATTGTTGTTTAATTCCTGCAGGTTGGACTTGTTTATTTTTAGTTAAGGCTGGAAAGAATGTAGTGTTCTGACGGACACATTCTAGTGTTTCTACCATCCACCACACAGGGCTGGCTTTTACTAGCACCCTACACCCATCCAACACAAGCATCACTGGTCAGGTGGCCCTTCCAATAAAAAGGTTCTGAGCGCATGTGCTGGAGTCCGGTTCAGTACCTTCACACACTTTTGCTGTGTCACTTATTCATTAGCATGTGTGCCCATGGCTGATAACATAACACCAGGGCATGGGTACTAAAGGGGTCACTAGGGCCTGAAGCACTGTTTGTGCCACCCTGAGTGACTCAACTAAATAACTGACAGAAGGTGTGCCATTGTAAACTGCAGGAGAAAGTTAAACTGCTGGAGCTCGACTTTGCCCTCAATTTGTGATGCAAAGTCAATGAACTTTTTTAATACATGCCAGTCACCCCTAAGGAACATCTTTAAAAGTCCAAGAGGCAGGGTGTATTATATTAAAGGTGTGGACATGAAAGTACAAGCGTTCCCAACCCCCTGAATAGCAGTTTGGCTTGTGGGAAGGAAATTCATTTATGGGAAAGTCGAAGTTTTGAATGTACTGAATGATGGTAACATATTGCTAAAAGCGGAATATGTCATGAGTGAATGCTGAATAAATGAAAGTTCAATCTTATATGTCCCTATAGTGGCCTTTACTATTAAATGACACAAACCCAAGTTTGTCAGCTCCATTGTGGTACGGCCTCCCCTAAATATGTTGTGTTTGCTACCAAACAACATGCCTGATCCCCACTGACACAAATCTCATGTCAAGGACGATGTGGCATGCACCCAGGTGGCTACCTTAAATGTTGCCACCTGGTTGCCCCAGCCTTTCCTGTGCTCTGCCTGACAGCCCGCACTTGCTGCTGCCAAGACAGGAATCTGACCCCCTGCCAGGAGTTTTAAACCCTAACAGGAGTCAGAAACAATGGCCTGGATGGATCGATCATACACCTCCCTTTCTAACAGGCTGGCTAGTGAAGTAGAACATCAAGGCAGTGAGCTTTAAAGGTATTACCACAAGTGATTTGCAACCAGGCTTCCTACCAAAGGAGGAAACAGCCCTCCCCCTGCCCCAGTTACATTTGCACACGGGTAGGCAGGCAAGTGAGGTTTTCAGGAGGTGTAAACCTCCAGAAGGCTAGCCACACTTCTACAGTGGGCTACCTGGTCTGTACAGGTAAGAAAGACTTCCTCATTTATAAAAGTAGTAGAATCATGTGCTCTGGGTAGAAAAGTGACCTACAACCCGGGCTGTAGTCACCTCAGAGGCAGATTAGCCGCTGGGGCTAGGACCCCATTGGCCACTTACCCCTAAATCTAGTATTTCAGGGCTACACCTGCCACCAGAACTAGAGTTCTGAACCAATCTGCATCAAAGAGGAGACCCAAGTCTGCAACAACAGTAAAATCAAAAGAGTTACTCTGCACCAGTGGCAACACTCCTGGAACTGTACGACTGAGAATCACCCTAGGCTAAAGCTCAGTTCCCACAGACAGAGGGACCCTTGTGAGATCAAGAAGCAACCTCAGACTTCCATAAACTACTGCCACTAGTCACTGGTAAACTGCAGGTAAAACAACCCTAAGAATCTGAAGAATTGCTGGCCTATCTGGCCCTCCAAGGGATTGCCCAAATCCAGATGGTCCAGTGCATTGTGCCAACTGTAGTCCTGCCCTGCACGAAGTTTCAGGCAGCTGCCTGGATCTCTGGCACCTCGGACATCAAATTACCCATCTTCTGTACTTAATGCTGTCAAGGCTTGCTGGTTGCCAGTCCTGCAACTGACCCCTTCACTCCATGCTGCATCTAGCCGGAATCCATACAACTTTCGAACGATGTCAGCAGCAGCCCTGTTGTTGAGATTGTGCACCCTGTTCCCCGTGCACCATGTAAGCGGCAAAAAGCAGTTCTCCCGCAGATCCCTTCTGCACCAGGGACACCCAGGACAACTCTGCACTCAGGCTCCACTGGCCAAGTAAAATTTAACTGACTATCGTATCTTGGTCCCTAGACTTGCATCATCTTTACCCTAGTTTGGTTCCATGTAACTCGACATGCAAGTGACTGATTGTCACTATCACTTTTTTTGCATTGAGTGCAAAGCAAAAGTTCTGTAGTATTGAATTGCTATGATTACTGTTTTCTTCTTAATTCCATAAAACCCGTTATATATATCCAATCTCCTCCATTTCGGTGTCTAAATTAATATAAAAATCAGATTTATTGATATAAATTGCTGTCAGATTTCTTTTGAGTCACAGTACTTACTTATCATCCATGTGGTACTCTGAAATGCTTAACACATGTTCCTCCAGTAAAGTTTGAATGCTCTTTGCCACTCTACAAGGACTGAGCTAAAATTTTATTATTGTGAATCCAAGGATCATCTTTGTGGTCTGTGAGAGTATTGAATGGTGAAGCCTAACCAGCATCGCCACATACTACACCACCTTCCTACATCTACTCATCTCCTAAGTATCATTAGGAAAAATCTCCGATTTATTCCATCATCTTCCAACAAAAATGCTGTACAAACCTTAATATTGTCTAGGCTCTATTACTGCAATTTGCCACTAGTAGCATTCTTGAGTACCTACTGCAGAGGCTACACGTGGTACAAAATGCAGCTGCTTGCCTTATTAAGGGTGTGAATTAAAAACATTCTATCTCCTCACATATGAACCAAATTCACTGGTTGCATATTATCAAAGGAAGTCTATTTAAAATTCCATGCCTTTATCATAAAGGCGTTTATAGAACTGTCAGCAAATCAAAAGCGAGAGAGAGGACTGGGTAAGCCAGTCCGGATCCCCTGGTTAATATGTGCTTATCAATAAAGGACTAGCTTCGTTGTGTTTTTAGGGAGACTCAGTACGTACGTATGATGGCAAACAACTTGGTTTGGTTGTTAAGCCCTCACCCACCAACCTAGTTGGTGGCATGCTTCATCATCGGGCCCACCACAGTGACACCGAATGTGTCCCGGGTGTGCTTCGACTCCAGATTACTGAGGAGCTGGTATACTTCTCTGAGTGTGCTGTGAGGGTGTGTGTAAGAAAGTGATTTAAAAGCTATGCAGTAGGTCCCAGTTCCCGGGGGTATATAGATAACTTTAATATCTGGGCCCACGCTAGCGAATAAAAAGGCAGTCGGACGCAGTGGAGTGAATTATGAGCTCCCACGTCCTATGTGGTCGACATGTTTCAGCCAGGCCTTTTATATTTACATCTGGCTTTCCTCAGGACCAATGAGTGTGTGGGTGAAAAAACTATAAATTATATAAAGTGATATGTGTTGTTAAAAAATGTTGTACACGCTAAGGTGCTATACGTGTATGGAGGGGGATTCCCTCTGCTTTACTGTACGCATAACATAAAGACACAAACAGACGTACAGGGTAGAGTCAATAAGTATGATATACTTAATAACACAACATATTGCCGGCAAGTTAATAGAACTGTGCCACAAGCTTATATGGTCCATCTCTTTTCTTGGTACCTTCCCTCAGTTACCCTCCATTCCAAAACATGTTGACAGATAGTGACCCCAAATTTTGGAATTGCAAGATTGGGGGTTGCTCAAACTCTGTGATAGTGCCCAAAGCTTGGAATGTACTGCCCTTGTCCCTTTGGTCCTAATCTAATCATAGCAGTGTCAGGAAACAGCTAAAGAATCTCTTGTCATCGGGAGCGGCTCCTCCGTCTGAGTAAAGGAGCGTCACCCCACTTAAAAATCCCCCCAAAGAAGAAAACTAAAATGATAATTAATTGCCATTTTATTTTTTATTCCCTGTCCCGAGCCGAGGTTCAGGATGGGGGCTGCTGAGTGAGAGAAGCATGTCACTCAGCAGGGAGGAGGGGAGGCTACTATAGCGCTGTTTAAAGTGGTCTTGCCTTTTTGGCCAGTCGTCTTGCGACAGCCAGTTACTCATGCGCACTTTAAACATCTCCAACCTAGCTGTTTTAAGACAGCTGGATTAGAGAAAGCCAAAGCCACCAGTGCACTGAGGAGCGCTGAGTGAGGCCGCTCCCACTAATCCTGGTGTTGCTTTCATGCTGATGAGAGCAGCACCAGGATTGGCCAAGGGAGTTTCTGTGTCGAAAGAAGAGGTCCATAGCGAGGACGTTGTCGAGTTCAGGTAAATTGTATTTTGTTTCCTAATCTATATTATTTTAAGCATGTGCGCCCCTCTCCCTTAGACGCCAGCTCCCACTGCTTGTCATGTACTTTTCTAGAACAGTTTACACAGAACAATATGAACAAGGTATTTGGTTTATCAGGGATCCCGGGCCTGTTTGTTTCCCGACTTTCGGCGCCAGAACCCTTCCTTATTCAGGTATTTGGGCCCTTTTTAAATGTCTCATGAATTAATTAATTTATTATTTCAACAATTTAACTGCAGGGATACACACACACACACACACTCACAAGCATACTTCCTATCACAAAACATACACATACAGCCAACACACAAACATTTGCACCCACACACACACACGTGCACAAGGACTGTTTGAAAACTACCATTTAATTAGTTGAAGAATCCCGAGACACTTCCGTCCAGAGACCTAAATGAGAAGTGCCTTTTATCTCCTGTCAAACCCAGTGCAGGGCATAGCACGACGGTAACTCACTTTTCTTGATCATGTCTGACTCCTGTTTACAATAGATCTATAGTCTGTCCTGTGCTACTAGGCGGCAGAACATCTGTTTTAGATGACATTGTTAGGGCTCAAGCAGGTGTCCTATTGGTTCCTGCTAGAAGTTTGAGTTTTTATGCCCTTGGGCAGGATTCAAGTAGGTGCAGATATCTCATATTGTGTGAAACATTCCTTTCTGAATGAGTTATGACCAGTGGCGTAGGAATGGGGGTGAAGTGGCCGTGGGCTGCCCCGGTGACATCATTAAGGGGTGGTGACAATATGTCAGTGAGGGGTTTGACAAAATGGTAAAAATATGTGTAACTATCTTTTTTTTATTTTAATAATTTCATTGTGGGTGGTAGGTGACAAGAAATTGTCCGCACCAGTTACCACCTGACCTTGCTACGCCACTGGTTATGACTTCTGTCTTTATTCAGAAATTCAGAAATTTCAGAATTATTAATTCCATTGGCTTTATTGTAGTATTTAGTTCAGATGTTGCTTCCTGAAAGTAGATTGGATTGGCATGGTTCTGTCAAATGATGAAGCGGTCCCGTAGTAGGTGCAGCAGATTTCATTGTTCATGGTGCAATGTTGAATTTTTTTAAAGGGAAGAATGTTAAATGTCTTATAAAGCACACAGCTGCCACAGCAAAGGGGTGTCCCGGTGCTGCATACCGCTGGGAAACCCATCCTGGCTTTCCCTGTGAGATGGTCCCTCCTGGGCATCTCCAAGGTGAAGACAAGCATCCCCAGCACTGATGGGGCCGTTAGTAGAGATTAAGCAAGCTATTGCCCAGAGTTGCTGGGTGGGACCCATGATTGGAGTAGGCACCGAGGCGAGAATTATCGAGTCAGCTGACCATGGCCCAAGACCCTGCTGCATCGGGAATCGAACCCTGGTCCCGGGCCGACCTCTGCTTCCGGGTCTGCCACCCCTAACCAGTGAGCCACTCCACTCCACAGGAAGACAGTCAGTGTGATGAAGAAAGATGTCATCACTGATACCCTGATATACAATGGTACAATAAATTGGATAAGTTGCATTGATAATGTGATATTCAACATGATGTCTCTGGATGAACGTACAACGTTATTCCCCTGTCTGGCATTTTGCATGTCTTTTTCACACTTGTTTCTGCACCCATTTCATGGCGCAAAATAACTTTATTCGATTCATTAGAATCATAAAGGTTTGCACAATAAAATTTCTAAAAACAATTGCAAAATTAGTTTGGTTATTGTGCTTTTTGTTTCCAAGTTGCCAAACCAAATGTGCCAAAGAGGGTTTTGTTTAATGTTGTACATTTCTTTTTTCTTTATTACTCGTTCATTCTGTAACTATGTGTCATGTGTTAACTGAATGTTATAATTGCCTTAATTTACTTGACTGAGAGGTGGCAGACAGCAATCATTCTGTCTCGTGCCTCATTGGACATGTACAAATTATCCTGCAAAAATGGGAAGGGTATTATGAGGAATGCACAGTTAGAACTAATGTAATGGTGGTGGGGTATTGCATTGGCATTATTATTAAGTGCACTGCAGGCTAGTTAAATTGCAAAATGTGCCTGGGTCTTGCAATTTCGCATTACTCAGATTATTCAAAATGTCAGAAATTATGCAGTTGTGAAATTCTGCACAATTGTTTGGTGTAGAATACTGGTTTCAGAAGAAATGCATTGCAACAGAGAAGGTGAAGCAGGAATGTGTTTTTTTTGCATATACCTTTCCCCATGCAGGAACTTCTTGTGACTTTTGAAATGATGTATGCCCTCGCATTCACTTTTCCCTTATGGTGCCCCAAAGTGCATGTGTGTAATTTCCACATATTTGTGGGCTACTTTCCCAACCTTATGCATAATTTTAGGAAAAAAGTTATGCGATAATCTCACACACCCATTGTGCAGTGTCCATGTGTTGGCTCTTGCACATTGAGTTTTATCCTTTGCAGCAAATTGTTGACTGTAGGTGTATTCTGGTCAGATCTGATCATCTCTGTGCACCAGTATTTACATATGACATTGGGTGGATTTGTCTATTGTCCTCTGCATTCAATGGCTCTGGGGGTGTCAGGGTTTCATAATCATAGTAACTTGTTCGTAGTTTTGTGACATTCTGTAAATAGAATAATTGAAATTGGTTTTATATTTGGCAAAAATCATCTTTACGAGTTTGCCATTGTCTCACTAATGTGGGACATGATTAAACAAACTTTATAAAACGAACAATTTCCATTTCATTTTCCCTTATCTATTTTCCTGGCTTCAAGAGAATGATATTGTTTACAACCTTCAAATCTAAAATTTAAATGATCAGGATGCTGATGGTAATGGTGGTGATTGATACTAATAACATGGCTCACTCAAAGGGTAATATTTTTTAATACCTGCCCATTTAAATAATCTTTTTATTAATATTTTATTATAGGTTTTCAAAAGTAGTGAACTTGCTTTGAAATTGAGGTGCAGTCGCTGCGTACATTGCGCAGAAGCTCGAAACTGCTTTCTCAGATCACGTCAGAAGTCTCAGAAGGGAAGCAGGGTAAAATGTGTGACCTGAGATTACTTTTTTTCTGACAAGTTGGGTAAATCTCTGAAGTTTGGAAAATCAAGGTTGTTGCCACGATTAGTTTGAAGCATCACTTTTCATTGGGGTGTGATTTAGTTTTGCTGACCTCTTCTGCAAAGCTCAATAGTAGGGTTAAAATGTGGGAAGTGAAAAGAGAATCAGAAAGTTTTTGGTTGGTCGCTAACACAGCCATGTCCCACCAGCTGCTGGAAAGGCCTTTAAATGCATCATTAATGTGCTATTGTTGCAGAATGCACAATGAACGTCGAATCCACGCCAGAGGAAAACGATAGGCTGATGCCTAAAAACCACGTTCAGCAGCAGCTGGTGGGTTTAATAGCAGGTGGCGAGTGACTCAACTGTGGTATCAGCAACAAAGTCAATGTAGAGAAGAGAGAGTGTGGCTTGAACAAGAGCAGCTGAGAATGGCGTTCCGACTTGTCTGGCAAAGATCCAGACTTTTTTCGTCCTTCCTTCTGGCACATAATGTTATCTCTCTCCCTGCAACTTCATACGGCCTCATTTGAGGCTCTCTTCTGTTTCTATTTCAGTTTGTGGTCGAACTCGGACAGCTACTGTCTAGTTTAAGCGCAGATCCAGGTGTGTCTAATCTCCCATTAGCTCTTTTACGCCGTATAACTATTCAGCCTTGGGGGCGTATTCTCAAGGAGTTATCGCTGAGTTACCGGCACTTTATTACAGCCAAAGTGGCGATAAATATATCACCCTATTCACATGTTGGTGTAAACAGCCCGTATCACCAGTCAGCCTGTGATAGCAGCCTCAAAAAGCATTGCTACAGATGAGCCCAGCAACTATTGCTAATGAGATGCAGAATACGCGTTCCCGTGCCAAAAGCCGCAACAACACCACTCCGCAACATTCTCAACGATCAGCCAGATCGGCAATAAGAACACAAAACAGGCGATAAGGCACATTAGCAGCAGGAAACTAACACCTTCTCTGATCTGGTGTAAAGTCGGACGACAGCCATCACCAGAAAAGGGAACCCAGCCCAGAGCCACACCTGAAGGGCAACAGATACCAGCCAACGATCATGCCGCTGGGAGCCCCAACAGGGCCACAACACCCACCGCCACCACACCCAGGACCCCCTCCCGGGCACCCACCCCTGGCAAAGACATACCACATCAACTACACAAAACATGCACCAAATAATCTACC